>NC_092750.1:88366280-89609585 GCF_047496795.1 Chiloscyllium punctatum
GGTGACAGAGAGAGTGGGGGACAGAGAGAGAGGGGCAGAGAGAGGGCAACAGAGAGAGAGGGACAGAGAGAAAAGGGGGCAGAAAGAGAGGGGGACAGAGAGAGAGGGGCAGAGAGAGATGGGGCAGACAGAAGGGGACAGAGTGAGGGGGCAGAAAGAGAGGGTCAGAGAGGGGGACAGAGAGACGGAGATATAGAGGGGGACAAAAAGAGGGGACAGAGAGTGAGGGACAGAGAGAGGAGTACAGAGTGGGGGAGAGAGAGGGAATCAGAGAGATGGGGGCAGAGAGAGGGCGACAGAGAGAGGGGGACAGAGAGTGGGGGGGACGGAGAGTTGGGGGGACGGAGAGAGGTGGGGACAGAGAGAGAGGGGAACAGAGAGAGAGAGGGACAGAGCGAGATGTGGACAGAGAGAGAAGGACAGAGAGAGGAGGTCAGAGAGAGAGGAGGACAGAGAGAGAGGAGGACAGAGAGAGGCAGGTAGAAGGGAGAGAGGGGCAGAGAGAGGGCGACAGAGAGAGGCACCGAGAGTGGGGGAGATAGATGGGGTCAGAGAGAGGGGGAGACAGACAGTGGGGAGATGGAGAGAGTGTGGGACAGAGAGATAGAGAGAGAGAGGGGGTCAGAGAGGGGGACAGGGAGAGACGGAGCAGAGAGAGGGCGAAAGAGAGGGGCGCAGAGAGCGGGGTAGAGATAGAGGGGACAGAGAGAGGAGGACAGATAGAGGGGGACAGAGAGAGGGGGACAGAGAGAGGAGGCAGAGAGCGAGGGGGACAGAGAGAGGGGGACAGAGTGAGGGGGACAGAGAGAGGGGGAACAGAAAGGGGGACACAGAGAGTGGGGCACAGAGAGGGGGACAGAGAGAGAGAGGGGGACAGAGAGAGAGCGGGGCAGAGAGAGAGGGGCAGAGAGAGGGGGGGACAGAGAGAGAGGGGGACAGAGGGGGGGACAGAGAGAGAGGGGGGACAGACAGAGGGGGGACAGAGAAAGGTGGGACAGAGAGAGGGGGGACAGAGAGAAGGGGACAGAGAGAGAGGGGACAGAGTGAGGGGGACAGAGAGAGGGGGAACAGAAAGGGGGACACAGAGAGGGGGGCACAGAGAGGGGGGCACAGAGAGGGGGGCACAGAGAGGGGGACAGAGAGGGGGACAGAGAGAGAGAGGGGGACAGAGAGAGAGCGGGGCAGAGAGAGAGGGGCTCAGAGCGAGGGGGGGAAGAGAGAGGCAGGTGGAAGGGAGAGGAGGGCAGAGAGAGGGCGACAGAGAGACGAGCACAGACAGTGGGGGAGCTAGAGAGGGTCAGAGAGAGCGGGTCAGAGAGAGGGGGACAGAGAGAGGGAGGGACAGAAACAGGGGTGGCCCGAAAGAGGGGGGACAGAGAGAGGGGGGACAGAGAGGGGGGGACGGGGGGTGGGGGACAGAGAGAGGGACAGAGACGGAGAGGCGGGTGGGAGAGAGAGGGGGTCAGAGAGGGGGACAGGGAGAGACGGAGCAGAGAGAGGGCGAAAGAGAGGGGCGCAGAGAGCGGGGTAGAGATAGACGGGACAGAGAGAGGTGGACAGATAGAGGTGACAGAGAGAGGGGGACAGAGAGAGGAGGCAGAGATCGAGGGGGACAGAGAGAGGGGGACAGAGTGAGAGGGGACAGAGAGAGGGGGAACAGAAAGGGGGACACAGAGAGGGGGGCACAGAGAGGGGGACAGGGAGGGGGACAGAGAGAGAGAGGGGGACAGAGAGAGAGCGGGGCAGAGAGAGAGGGGGGCAGAGAGAGGGGGGGACAGAGAGAGAGGGGGACAGAGTGAGAGGGGGACAGAGGGGGGGACAGAGAGAGAGGGGGGACAGACAGAGGGGGGACAGAGAGAGGTGGGACAGAGAGGGGGGGGACAAAGAGAAGGGGACAGAGAGAGAGGGGGACAGAGTGAGGGGGACAGAGAGAGGGGGAACAGAAAGGGGGACACAGAGAGGGGGGCACAGAGAGGGGGGCACAGAGAGGGGGGCACAGAGAGGGGGACAGAGAGGGGGACAGAGAGAGAGAGGGGACAGAGAGAGAGCGGGGCAGAGAGAGAGGGGGTCAGAGCGAGGGGGGGAAGAGAGAGGCAGGTGGAAGGGAGAGGAGGGCAGAGAGAGGGCGACAGAGAGACGAGCACAGAGAGTGGGGGAGCTAGAGTGGGTCAGAGAGAGCGGGTCAGAGAGAGAGGGGGACAGAGAGAGGGAGGGACAGAAAGAGGGGTGGACCGAAAGAGGGGGGACAGAGAGAGGGGGGACAGAGAGGGGGGGACAGAGAGGGGGGGGGAACAGAGAGAGGGACAGAGAGGGAGAGGCGGGTGGGAGAGAGAGGGGGTCAGAGAGAGGCTGGTGGGAGAGAGAGGGGGACAGAGAGAGGGGGACAGAGAAAGGGGAGATAGAGGTTGACAAAGGGAGGGGGACAGAGAGAGAGGCACAGAGAGAGGGGTAGATAGAGGGGTTCAGAGCGAAGAGTACAGAGATAGTGGTACAGCGAGTGGGGGAGATAGAGGTGGACAGAGAGTAGGACAAAATGAGGGGGTGATAGAGGGGGTCAGAGAGAGGGGGAGATAGAGGGGGACAGAGAGAGTGGGGGAGACAGAGGGGGGACAGAGAGAGAGGGGGTACAGAGAGAGGGTGACAGAGAGAGGGCGACAGAGAGAGGGGCACAGAATGTGGAGGAGATCGAGGGGGTCAGAGAGAGGGGGACAGAGAGAGGGTGATATAGAGGGGGACAGCAAGAGAGGGGGTCAGAGACAGAGGGCGACAGTGAGAGAGGGGGCTGAGAAATGGCGACAGAGAGAGGGTGACAGAGAGAGAGGGGACAGAGAGAGAGGGGATAGAGAGAGGGGGGACAGAGAGAGGGGGGACAGAGAGAGGTGGGAGATAGCGGGGCTCAGAGACAGGGTGACAGAGAGAGAGGGCAATATAGAGTGGGGGACAGAGAGATGGGTACAGAGTGGAGGAGAGAGAGGGGGTCAGAGAGAGGTGGTCAGAGAGGGGGACAGAGAGTGGGGGGGATGGAGAGAGTGGGGGAGAGAGAGAGGGGGGGTTAGAGAGAGGGGCAGAGAGTGACGGAGCAGAGACAGGGCGACAGAGGGGGTGGCAGAGAGCAGGGGAGAGAAAGAGGGGACAGAGAGAGGAGGACAGAGAGGGGGGACAGAGAGAGGGGGGACAGGGAGAGGGGGGACAGAGAGAGAGGGACAGAGAGAGGGGGACAGAGAGAGGAGACAGAGAGAGGGTGGACAGAGAGAGGGGGGACAGAGAGAGGGGGACAGAGAGAGGGGGACAGAGAGAGTTGCGGTGGGTGAGAGAAGGGGTATGAGAGAGCCGAACTGAGAGAGAGGGGGACGGGGTGGGGGGGGACAAAGAGGGGGGATAGCGAGGCGGGTGGAAGAGAGAGGGGGACAGAGAGAGGGGGACAGAGAGAGGGGGACAGAGAGAGGGGGACAGAGAGAGGGGCACGGAGAGGGGTGCACGGAGAGGGGGGCACAGAGAGGGGGGCACGGAGAGGGGGACAGAGAGTGGGACAGAGAGGGGGGTACTGAGAGTCGGGGAGATAGAGGGGGACAAAAAGAGGGGGAAAAAGAGGGGGAAAAAGAGGGGGAGGTAGAGATGGTCAGAGGGAGGGGGACAGATAGTGGGGTACTGAGAGTGGGGGAGATAGAGGGGGACAAAAAGAGGGCGAGGTAGAGGGGATCAGAGGGAGGGGTAGAGAGAGGGGGGTACTGAGAGTGGGGAAGATAGAGGAGGACAAAAAGAGGGGGAGGTAGAGGGGGTTAGAGGGAGGGGGAGATTGAGGGGGCAGAGAGGGGGGACAGAGGGGGGGACAGAGGGGGGACACAGAGGGGGGAGAGAGAAAGGGGGGAGAGAGAGAGGCGGGTGGAAGGGGAGGGGGCAGAGAGAGGGCGATAGAGAGAGGGGCACAGAGAGTGGGGGAGATAGAGGGGGTCAGAGAGAGGGGGACAGAGAGTGGGGGACAAAGAGTGGGGAGATGGAGAGAGTGAGGGACAGAGAGAGAGAGGGGGGTCAGACTGGGGGCAGAGAGAGACGGTGCAGAGAGAGGGCGACTGAGAGGGGGGCAGAGTGCGGGGTAGAGGTGGAGGGGACAGAGAGAGGGGGACAGAGAGAGTGGACAGAGAGAGGTGGGACAGAGACAGGGTGGACAGAGAGAGGGGGAGACAGAGAGAGGGGGACAGAGAGAGATGTGGTGGGAGGGAGAGGGGGTCTGAGAGAGGCGGTGGGAGAGAGAGGGCGACAGAGATAGGGGGAACAGAGAGAGCCGGACTGAGAGAGAGGGGAACAGAGAGAGAGGAGGACAAAGAGGGGGGATAGTGAGGCGGGTGGGAGAGAGAGGGGCACAGAGAGAGGGGGACAGAGAGAGGGGGACAGAGAGAGGGGGACAGAGAGAGGGGGACAGAGCGAGAGGGGGACAGAGAGAGAGGGGGGGACAGAGAGAGGTCTACAGAGCAGGGGCACAGAGAGTGGGGGAGATAGAGGGGGACAGAGAGTCGGGGGCAGAGAGAGGGGTACAGAGTGGGGAAGAGAGAAGGGGTCAGAGAGAGGGGGACAGAGAATGGGGGATGCAGAGAGTGGGGGACAGAGGGGGACGGGGGGACGGTAGGGAGAGGACAGAGAGATGAGGCACAGAGAGTGGGCAGAGAGAGAGAGTGGGGGGAGAGAAAGTTCGGGGAGAGAAAGAGGGGAAGGAGAGAGAGGGGAGAGAGTGCAGAGAGAGAGGGGAGAGAGAGTGAGAGAGAGAGAGCAAGAGAGAGAGAGAGTGGGAGAGAGAGGAGGCGAGAGGAGGGAAGAGAGAGGTGCGAAGAGAGAGGAGGGGAGAGAGGATAAGGGAGAGATAGAGAAGGAGAGCAATGAGGAGAAAGAGTAGGGGAGAGAGGAGGGGGAGAGAGGAGGAAAGAGAGGAGGGGAGAGAGGAGGGTCAGAGAGGAAGGAAGAGAGAGGAGGGAGGAGAGAGAGGAGGGGGAGTGGAGGGCGTGAGACAGGTGAGAGGGGGAGGGGGTAGAGAGAAGAGGGGAGAGAGCGTGGGAGAGAGCGGGTGGGAGAGAGAGTGGAGGCTGGGTGGGTGGAGGGGGAGGGAGAGTAAGAGGGGAGGGAGATTGAGAGGGGAGGGAGAGTGAGAGGGAGGGGAGGGCAAGAGAGGGGAAGGAGAGTGAGGGGGACGGAGAGAGATGGGAGGGCCAGTGAGGGGAGGGAGAGAGAGAGGTTGCAGGGAGAGAGAGGGGAGAGCCAGTGAGGGATGGGCGAGTGAGAGGGGAGGGCGAAAGAGGGGAGGGCGAGAGAGGGGAGGGAGAGAGAGTGGGGAGGGCGAGAGAGAGGGAAGGGTGAGAGAGAGGGGAGGGCGAGAGAGGGGGGAGCGAGAGAGTGGAGAGAGCGGGAGGGGGGAGAGAGATGGGTGAGACAGAGGGGGTGAGGGAGTGGGGGTGAGAGAGAGAGGGTGTGTGAGAGAGAGTGGGGTGTGAGAGAATGAGATGGGATGGAGAGAGAGGGGGTGTGAGAGACAGAGGGAGATGGAGAGGGAGGGGGGGTTAGAGAGCAAGGGGTTGAGAGAGAGGGGGTGAGAGACTGAGGGAATGAGAGAGTGTGGGGGGTTGAGAGAGGGGGTGGTGAGAGAGAGGGGGAGTGAGAGAGAGGGGGGTGAGAGTGGGGGGGTTTAGAGAGCAAGGGGTTGAGAGAGCGGGGGTGAGAGACTGAGGGAATGAGAGAGTGTGGGGGGTTGAGAGAGGGGGTGGTGAGAGAGAGGGGGAGTGAGAGAGAGGGGGGTGAGAGTGGGGGGTTTAGAGAGCAAGGGGTTGAGAGAGAGGGGGTGAGAGACTGAGGGAATGAGAGAGTGAGGGGGGGTTGAGAGAGGGGGTGGGAGAGAGAGGGGGAGTGAGAGAGAGGGGGGTGAGAGAAGGGGGGTTTAGAGAGCAAGGGGTTGAGAGAGAGGGGGTGAGAGACTGAGGGAATGAGAGAGTGTGGGGGGTTGAGAGAGGGGGTGGGAGAGAGAGAGGGGGAGTGAGAGAGAGGGGGGTGAGAGAAGGGGGGTTTAGAGAGCAAAGGGTTGAGAGAGAGGGGGTGAGAGACTGAGGGAATGAGAGAGTGAGGGGGGTTGAGAGAGGGGGTGGGAGGGAGAGAGGGAGTGAGAAGGAGAGAAAGGGGATGAGAACGAGGCCGAGAGATGGTGGGAGAGAGGGAGGGGGTGAGAGTGCGAGGGTGTGTGAGAGTGTGTGAGAGAGAGGGGGGTTGTGAAAGAGAATGGGGTGGGAGAGAGGGGTGAGGAAGAGAGAGGGGAGAGAGAGGGGGTTTGAGAGAGAGGGGTGAGAGAGAGTTGGATGTGAGAGAGAGCGAGGGATTGAGAGAGAGGGGGGTGAGAGACGGAGGGGGGTGAGAGAGTGAGGGGATGGGAGATTTAGTGTTGTCGAGAGAAGGGGTGGTGAGTGGGGCTGAGAGAGAGAGGGAGTGAGAGTGAGGGGTGAGAGAGTGACAGACAGAGAGAACGATAGAGCAAGAGTGAGAGCGAAGAGGTGAGAGAGATAGGGTGGACTGAGAGAGAGGGAGAGAGAGAGTGAGAGTGACAGACAGAGAGAGCATGAGCGACAGAGAGAGAGCACGAGTGAGAGAGAGCGAACGAGAGAGACCGTGAGATAAGAGAGAGCGGGAGGCAAGAGAGTGGGATAGAGGCAGGGAGAGAGAGAGAGCGTGAGAAGCGGGTGAGAAAGTGAGGGAGAGACCGCAAGAGGAAGAGAGCAAGCAGACGAGTGAGACAGAGAGAGAGAATGTGAGAGAGAGGGGGGTGAGAGAGGGGTGCGAGAGAGAGGGGTGAGAGAGGGGAGGTGAGATAGAGGGGGAGAGAGAGAGGGGGAGAGGGCGGTGAGAGGGAGAGGTGGGAGTGAGTGACAGAGAGGAGGTGGGAGAGAGAGAGTAGGTGAGAGAGAGGGAGCGAGAAGGAGAGAGAGGGGATGAGAAAGAGGCAGAGAGATGGTGGGAGAGAGGGAGGGGGTGAGAGAGCGAGGGTGTGTGAGAGAGTGTGTGTGTGAGAGAGAGGGGGATGTGAAAGAGATTGGGGTGGGAGAGAGAGGGGTGATGGAGAGAGAGGGGAGAGAGAGAGGGGTGTGAGAGGGAGATAGATGTGAGAGAGAGAGAGGGGGGGCTTGAGAGAGAGAGCGACGGGAGTGAGAGAGAGAGGGTGGGAGAGAAGGGAAGAGAGAGAGGGTGAGAATGAGAGGGGTGAGAGAGCAATTGAGAGAGGGGGGTTGAGAGGGGGGAGAGAGAGGTTGAGAGAGAGGGGGTGAGAGAGGTTTTGAGAGAGAGAGGTTAAGAGAGAGACTGGGGAAAGAGGGGGTGAGAGAGAGAGAGAGGGTTAGAGAGAGACGGGAGAGAGAGGGGTTGAGAAAGATGGGTTGCAAGAGAAAGGAGGTGAGGGGGAGGACTGAGAGAGAGAGATGGAGAGAGAGAGAGCGACAGACAGAGAGAGATAGAGCAAGAGTGAGAGTGACAGACAGAGAGAGCATGAGCGACAGAGAGAGAGAGAGCACGAGCGAGAGAGCGAACGAGAGAGACCGTGAGATAAGAGAGAGCGGGAGGCAAGAGAGAGGGAGAGAGGCAGGGAGAGAGAGAGAACGTGAGAAGAGGGTGAGAGAGTGAGAGAGAGACCGCAAGAGGAAGAGAGCGAGCAGAAGAGTGAGACAGAGAGAGAGAATGTGAGAGAGAGAGGGGGGGTGAGAGAGGGGTGCGAGACAGAGGGGCGAGAGAGGAGGGGAGAGAGGATGAGAGAGAGGGGGCGAGGGAGGAGGAGGGAGGGGGAGAGGGAGAGGGGGTGGGATTGGGGGCAGAGAGAGGGCACAGAGAGGGGGGTAGAGAGATGGCAGAGAGGGGGAGAGATGGAGGAGAGGGGGAGAGAGGGGGTGAGAGAGCGGGGGAGAGAGGGGGGATAGAGGGGGGAGAGAGGGGGATGCGGGGGTGAGAGAGAGAGGGTGAGAGAGAGGGGTTGAGAGAGAGGGGGTAAGAGAAAAAGGGGTGAGGGAGAGAGGGGTGAGAATGGGAGAGAGGTCTGAGAAAAGGAGAGAGGGGGAGAAAGAGAGAGGGGGAAGAGAAAGAGAGAGAGAAGGTCAGAGAAAGAGTGAATGTGAGGGGGTGAGAGAGAGGAGGTGGGAGAGAGAGTGGGAGAGAGAGGGGGTGAGAGAGAGGGATTGAGAGAAAGGAGGAGAGATAGAGAAAGGGTGAGAGAGAAAGGGGGACAGCAAGATAAAGAGGGATGAGAGAGATGGGACGCGAGAGAGAGAGAGTTAAAGAGGTGAGAGAGAGGGTGAGATAGACAGTGAATGATGGGTTGAGAGAGAGAGAGAGACAGAGAGAGAGAGCGAGTGAACAGATGAGACAGTTAGAGGGGTGTGAGGGAGATGGGATGAGAGAGTGGGCGCTAGAGAGAGACAGAGCGGGAGCAAGAAGGAGGGAGGAAGAAAGGGGTCAAAAGTGATGGAGAAATGGGGTGAACAAGAGAAAGAGGGTGCGAGAGAGAAAGAGAGTGGGAGTGTGAGACAGAGTGCGAGAGGGAAGGGGAATGAGAGAGAGAAAAAGGGAGCGAGAGACATGAGGGGATGAGAGAGGGCGGGGGAGAGAGAGGGCGGGGGAGAGAGAGGGTGTAAAGGGGAGAGAGGGTGAGGGATGACAGAGGGAGGGGTGAGAGTGAGAGAGCAGGGTGGAGAGAGAGGGGGTGAGAGAGAGTGAGGGAGAGAGAGATAACAAGGTGAGAGAGAAAGGGGGTGTGTGAGAGAGAGGCAGTGAGAGAGAAGGGGGTGAGAGAGATAGGGGGTGCAAGAGAGCGTGGGTGAGAGCAGGAGGGGCTGTGAGAGAGGGGTGAGATAGGGAGAGTGTGAGAGAGGAGGGATGAGAGTGGGAGGGGGAAGAGGGACGGGATGAGAGAGGGAGGGTGAGAGAGAGGGGTGTGAGAGAGAGAAGGGTGAGAGAGAAGGGTGTGAGAGGGAGTCTTTAGAGAGGGTCACAGCATTTGGGTTTTAATTCCACCCTAAGAGAGTCCTACCTCTCAGATCCTGGGGATTGACAAACTTTAACCCCAGGCTTTAAACCTGTTTTAAAAATGACAGGGCCACAATCTGACAGGAGCCAGTTACCCAGAGGCCCCTAAAACCCAGGGTCCCCCAGAGGAGATTAAACCTCGGGGTAAATAAACACACAACTCACTGTGGGCCCCCACGGGGTGCAGCCTGTCGACCAGGCCTCAGGCCTCAGGCCAGTGCTCCCCCTCTGGAGGTTGTTCTTTCCTGGACTCGAACATTTTGGATCTTCACGTTGCAGCTTTCCAAACAAAGGTTCCTCGGGATAAAAGAGGGAAAAGATTAGTTGAAAGGGGGAGCAAGAGCATTTTGGAGGCAAGTTACACAGCAAGATCCCAGGGTTAAAAGCACCTCTGCCCAGCTCCAATGTATTAATGTATGTAACACAGTCAGCAGTTGGGATGGAACATGGTGTGGGAGCAGATCTTCCCAGGGATTGGAGGGGGATAGTGAGGGAAAGGCATCAGATTCTTACACTCTGCAGTGACCTGGGATCAATTGCCTTTTACTGAAAACAGTTCCCAACTTGTATGTGCCTGTAGCTCGCTCCAGTCTGAAACCCTCATTCCCCTCTATCCTGTCTCCAGTCTCTGAGCCAATGGGGTCTTCATTCTGCTACTGACCCTTCAGTCCCACTGGTATCATTTTTTCCCACCTTCTCTCATCCACGTGAAGGAATTGGATCCTGACAATTCCATTTACACTGTCTCCCATCAATCTTCATAGGATCCATATCACAGAGGTTAGACAGTGATCCCAGCAAACACTCCCAGGGCAGAGGGAGCACAGGGTTCCAGACAAAATAAAGCTCCCATTAAACTGTCCCCATTTAAATCCCCAGGGCAGGTAGAGAATGGGGTCAGATACAGAGTAAATCTCCCTCGACACTGCAGCATTTCAAATTCCCAGGCCATTTTGAGCTCGGCGTTAGGTACTGATTAAATCCCCCACTTCCCCCATCCTGTTCACATCAAACTCAATCAGGAGAGCTCCATCACTGGGTTAGATACAGAGGATGTGTATGTTTGGATTTCAGCCCCAATCCAGTTGGTGATGATCACGGCCTTGTTAAGTGTGTTTGGGAATGGGGAGGGAGCTGGGAGCAGGGTGATGGTGGGATAGTGGGGAGCAGAGCTGTCTTCCAAGCAGTTGACCTGGGTCCGATTCCCAGCCATTGCAGTGTTGTGGTTTGTAAACAGCCTTTTAAAGGTAAGGCACTGGGATAAATCGAGGAAATAAATCTTTCATTCTGTGGTAAACCGGATCTGTCAGATTGCTCCTTGCTTTTCCTGGTGATGGTTCCTGTGAATTGCAGTGTGGAACCGGGCAGCATTGCTCGGCATCTCAGAAGCTTTCCCCTCTGCTGCTTTCCATTTCTTATTGAAATATTGGTTGCAGCACAAGGATGGGTTTGTTTTGTTCGAAAAGTGAGAGACTGCTCCAGTCAGGAACCTGAAATAATTACAGAAGCCACTGGAAACACTGAACAGTTCCAACAGCTTCTGTAGTGGTGGGGAGGGAGGGTTAATGTGTCAAATCTACACAAGGATAAAATAAACTCCAGCCACAAAACAATCAGAAATCCTGACTCTGCAAACATCCTTGTAAATCTTTTCTGAATCTTTACAAGTTTCACCCCATTCTCCCGATAGCAGAAAGACCAGAATTGTGTGGTTTATGGAATGTTACGATATCCGAACAGTTGCTGTTTATAGTTAAATAATGTTCATTTGGTTCAGGTTTCCAATCGAGTTCGGTTTGTCCAATCTTTCTTCCTTATGTTTGTGTCCCAACGATAGTGTGGAGTAAAGTGTGTTTTGATCCAAGCCTGGCAGTTTGACCAATCACATTGTAACGCCTTAGACTTCCCTTCAGGAAATCAGGAAAAGGGTTCGAGACCATTTCCTTAAGGCAGAGGAGTTTGGTCTGGTTCATAACATCCTCAATGTCATCAATCCATGTCCCTCCAGCCCTGAGCAATGATGTTTACAGATTACTGGAGGATACACAGACACATTAATCGGTATTATCTTGGACAGGAGTCATTTGGGAATGATATTCCTCAGACCATCAACTCTCAGCTCGGTCAAGGATAAAGGCCAGGAATCCGGCACAATTGGGAAACAGCCCATTTCCCGGGAGACTGAGAGGTCACTAACAGAGTGGGAGCTGGAGAGTCAGGAACAGAATAACAGGGACAGTCTACTCTGTTCACATAGCCTTCACCCCTCAGTGAATCCAGTGTCAGGAATGACTGCTATTAGTCAGACTGACAGAATGTGATCAGATACACACACTGTCCTTCCACATCATCAATATCTCCCAGCTCCCACCCTGTCTCAACTCATCTGCCCCTCTGCCATCTTCAATATTTTAATCGGGGCAGCATTAACTACCGTGCTTTCAGCGGAGCTGTCTTACCTTCTGTACTCTCTCTCTAAACAGCTCCAATTCCCCCCCCGATCCCTCTCCGGTTTAAGATGCTCCTTGACATCCGCCCAAATGAAAGAGGTAAACCGTCACCTGACCCATGCACTGAAGAGCAGACTGACCCAACTCTGTCACTGTAACACTCCCAGGGAAGTGCACACTGACCCCAATCTGTCAATGTAACACACCCAGGGAAGAGAAGACTGACCCCACTCTGTCAAAGTAACAAACCCAGGGAAGAGCAGACTGACCCCGACTCTGTCAATGCAACACACCCAGGGAAGGGCAGACTGACCCCACTCTGTCGATGTAACACACCCAGGGAAGAGCAGACTGACCCCACTCTGTCAATGTAACACACCCAGGGAAGTGCAGACTGACCCGATTCTGTCAATATAACACACCCAGGGAAGAGCAGACTGACCCCACTCTGTCAATGTAACACACACAGGGAAGAGCAGACTGACCCCACTCTGTCAATGTAACACACCCAGGGAAGTGCAGACTGACCCCACTCTGTCAATGTAACACACCCAGGGAATTGCAGACTGACCCCACTCTGTCATTGTAACACACCCAGGGAAGAGCAGGCTGACCCCACTCTGTCAACGTGACACACCCAGGGAAGAGCAGACTGACCCCACTCTGTCAATGTAACACACCCAGGGAAGTGCACACTGACCCGACTATGTCAATGTAACACACACAGGGAAGAGCAGACTGACCCCACTCTGTCAATGTAACAGACCCAGGGAAGTGCAGACTGACCCCAATCTGTCAATGTAACACACACAGGGAAGAGCAGGCTGACCCCACTCTGTCAATGTAACACACCCAGGGAAGAGCAGACTGACCCCACTCTGTCAATGTAACACACCCAGGGAAGTGCACACTGACCCCACCCTATCAAAGTAACAAACCCAGGGAAGAGCAGACTGACCCCCACTCTGTCAATGTAACACACCCAGGGAAGGGCAGACTGACCCCACTCTGTCAATGTAACAAACCCAGGGAAGAACAGACTGACCCCAATCTGTCAATGTAACCCACCCAGGAAAGAGCAGACTGACCCCACTCTGTCAATGTAACACACCCAGGGAAGAGCAGACTGACCCCACTCTGTCAATGTAACACACCCAGGGAAGAGCAGACTGACCCCACACTGTCAATGTAACACACCCAGGGAAGAGCAGACTGACCCCACTCTGTCAATGTAACACAGCCAGGGAAGAGCAGACTGACCCCACTGTGTCAATGTAACAAACTTGGGGAAGAGCAGACCGACCCCAATCTGTCAATGTAACACACCCAGGGAAGAGAAGACTGACCCCACTCTGTCAATGTAACCCTCCCGGGGAAGAGCAGACTGACCCCACTCTGTCAATGTAACATACCCAGGGAAGAGCAGACTGAACTCACTCTGTCAATGTAACACAACCAGGGAAGATCAGACTGACCCCACTCTGTCAATGTAACACACTCAGGGAAGAGCAGACTGACCCCACTCTGTCAATGTAACCCACCCATAAAAGAGCAGACTGTCCCCACTCTGTCAATGTGACACGCCCTGGGAAGAGCACACTGACCCAACTCTGTCAATGTAACAAACCCAGGGAAGAGCAGACTGACCTCACTCTGTCAATGTAACCCACCCACAGAAGAGCAGAATGACCTCTTCTGCAAAGTTACTCACACAGTGAACTGCAGACTTCCCCACTCTGTCAATGTAACCCACCCAGTGAATTGCACATTGACCCCACTCTGTCATTGTAACACACCCAGGGAAGAGCAGACAGATACCACTCTGTCAATGTAACACACCAAGGGAAGAACAGACTGACCCCACTCTGTCAATTTAAGACACCCAGGGAAGAGCAGACTGACCCCACTCTGTCAATGTAACACACCCAGGGGAGAGCAGACTGACACCACCCTGTCACTGTAAAATTCCCAGGGAAGGACAGACTGACGCCACTCTGTCAATGTAACACACCCAGGGAAGAGCAGACTGACCCAACACTGTCAATTTAACACACCCAAGGAAGAACAGACTGACGACACTCTGTCAATGTAACAAACCCAGGGAAGAGCAGACTGACCTCACTCTGTCAATGTAACCCACCCAGGGAAGAGCAGACTGACCCCACTCTGTCAATGTAACACACCCAGGGAAGAGCAGACTGACCTCACTCTGTCAATGTAACACACCCAGGGAAGAGCAGATTGACCTCACTCTGTCAATGTAAAACACCCAGGGAAGAGCAGACTGACCCCACTCTGTCAATGTAACACACCCAGGGAAGAGCAGACTGAACTCACTCTGTCAATGTAACCGACCCAGAGAAGAGCAGAATGACCGCTTCTGCAAAATTACTCACACAGTCAACTGCAGTCTTACCCCACTCTGTCAATGTAACACACCCAGGGAAGTGCAGACTGACCCCACTCTGTCAATGAAACACACCCAGGGAAGTGCAGACTGACCCCACTCTGTCAATGTAACAAACTTGGGGAAGAGTAGACTAACCCCAATCTCTCAATGTAACACACCCAGGGAAGAGCAGACTGACCCCACTGTGTCAATGTAACAAACCCAGGGAAGAGCAGACTGACCTCACTCTGCCAATGTTACACACCCAGGGAAGAGCAGACTGACCCCACTCTGTCAATGTAACCCACCCATAAAAGAGCAGACTGACCCCACTCTGTCAATGTGATACGCCCTGGGAAGAGCAGACTAACCTCACTCTGTCAGTGTAACACACCCATAAAAGAGCAGACTGACCCCACTCTGTCAATGTAACCCACCCAGTGATGTGCACACTGACCCCACTCTGTCATTGTAACACACCCAGGGAAGAGCAGACAGATACCACTCTGTCAATGTAACACACCCAGGGGAGGGCAGACTGACACCACCCTGTCACTGTAACACTCCCAGGGAAGAACAGACTGACGCCACTCTGTCAATGTAACACACCCAGGGAAGAGCAGACTGACCCAACACTGTCATTTTAACACACCCAAGGAAGAACAGACTGACATCACTCTGTCAATGTAACACACTCAGGGAAGAGCAGACTGACCCCACTCTGTCAATGTAACACACCCAGGGAAGAGCTGACTGACCCCACTCTGTCACTTTAACACACCCAGGGGAGAGCAGACTGACACCACCCTGTCACTGTAAAACTCCCAGGGAAGAACAGACTGACGCCACTCTGTCAATGTAACACACCCAGGGAAGAGCAGACTGACCCAACACTGTCAATTTAACACACCCAAGGAAGAACAGACTGACCCCACTCTGTCAATGTAACACACTCAGGGAAGAGCAGACTGACCCCAATCTGTCAATGTAACACACCCAGGGAAGAGAAGACTGACCCCAATCTGTCAATGTAACAAACCCAGGGAAGAGCAGACTGACCCCACTCTGTCAATGTAACACACCCAGGGAAGAGCAGACTGAACTCACTCTGTCAATGTAACCCACCCATAAAAGAGCAGACTGACCCCACTCTGTCAATGTAACACACCCAGGGAAGAGCAGACTGACCACACTCTGTCAATGTAACCCCCCCAGGGAAGAGCAGACTGACCCCACTCTGTCAATGTAACACACCCAGGGAATAGCAGACTTACCCGACTCTGTCAATGTAACCCACCCATAAAAGAGCAGACTGGCCCCACTCTGTCAATGTGACACGCCCTGGGAAGAGCAGACTGACCTCACTCTGTCAATGTAACACACCCAGGGAAGAACAGACTGACCCCACTCTGTCAATGTAACAAACCCTGGGAGAACAGACTGACCCAACTCTGTCAATGTAACACACTCAGGGAAGAGCAGACTGACACCACTCTGTCAATGAAACACACCCAGGGAAGAGCAGACTGACCCCACTCTGTCAATGTAACACACACAGGGAAGAGCAGACTGACCCCACTCTGTCAATGTAACACACCCAGGGAAGTGCAGACTGACCCGAATCTGTCAATATAACACACCCAGGGAAGAGCAGACTGACACCACTCTGTCAATGTAACACACACAGGGAAGAGCAGACTGACCCCACTCTGTCAATGTAACACACCCAGGGAAGTGCAGACTGACCCCACTCTGTCATTGTAACACACCCAGGGAAGAGCAGGCTGACCCCACTCTGTCAACGTAACACACCCAGGGAAGAGCAGACTGACCGCAATCTGTCAATGTAACACACCCAGGGAAGTGCACACTGACCCGACTCTGTCAATGTAACACACACAGGGAAGAGCAGACTGACCCCACTCTGTCAATGTAACACACCCAGGGAAGTGCAGACTGACCCGACTCTGTCAATATAACACACCCAGGGAAGAGCAGACTGACCCCACTCTGTCAATGTAACACACCCAGGGAAGAGCAGACTGACCCCACTCTGTCAATGTAACACACCCAGGGAAGTGCACACTGACCCCACCCTATCAAAGTAACAAACCCAGGGAAGAGCAGACTGATCCCCACTCTGTCAATGTAACACACCCAGGGAAGGGCAGACTGACCCCACTCTGTCAATGTAACAAACCCAGGGAAGAACAGACTGACCCCAATCTGTCAATGTTACCCACCCAGGAAAGAGCAGACTGACCCCACTCTGTCAATGTAACACACCCAGGGAAGAGCAGACTGACCCCACTCTGTCAATGTAACACACCCAGGGAAGAGCAGACTGACCCAACACTGTCAATGTAACACACCCAGGGAAGAACAGACTGACCCCAATCTGTCAATGTAACACAGCCAGGGAAGAGCAGACTGACCCCACTGTGTCAATGTAACAAACTTGGGGAAGAGCAGACGGACCCCAATCTGTCAATGTAACACACCCAGGGAAGAGAAGACTGACCCCACTCTGTCAATGTAACCCTCCCAGGGAAGAGCAGACTGACCCCACTCTGTCAATGTAACACACCCAGGGAAGAGCAGACTGAACTCACTCTGTCAATGTAACACAACCAGGGAAGATCAGACTGACCCCACTCTGTCAATGTAACACACTCAGGGAAGAGCAGACTGACCCCACTCTGTCAATGTAACCCACCCATAAAAGAGCAGACTGTCCCCACTCTGTCAATGTGACACGCCCTGGGACGAGCACACTGACCCAACTCTGTCAATGTAACAAACCCAGGGAAGAGCAGACTGACCTCACTCTGTCAATGTAACCCACCCAGAGAAGAGCAGAATGACCTCTTCTGCAAAGTTCCTCACACAGTGAACTGCAGACTTCCCCACTCTGTCAATGTAACCCACCCAGTGAAGTGCACATTGACCCCACTCTGTCATTGTAACACACCCAGGGAATAGCAGACTGACCCCACTCTGTCAATGTAACACACAATGGGAGAACAGACTGACCCCACTCTGTCAATTTAACACACCCAGGGAAGAGCAGACAGATACCACTCTGTCAATGTAACACACCAAGGGAAGAACAGACTGACCCCACTCTGTCAATGTAACACACCCAGGGAAGAGCAGACTGACCCCACTCTGTCAATGTAACACACCCAGGGAAGAGCAGATTGACCCCACTCTGTCAATGTAACACACCCAGGGGAGAGCAGACTGACACCACCCTGTCACTGTAAAACTCCCAGGGAAGGACAGACTGACGCCACTCTGTCAATGTAACACACGCAGGGAAGAGCAGACTGACCCAACACTGTCAATTTAACACACCCAAGGAAGAACAGACTGACCCCACTCTGTCAATGTAACACACTCAGGAAAGAGAAGACTCACCCCAATCTGTCAATGTAACAAACCCAGGGAAGAGCAGACTGACCTCACTCTGTCAATGTGACCCACCCAGGGAAGAGCAGACTGACCCCACTCTGTCAATGTAACACACCCAGGGAAGAGCAGACTGACCTCACTCTGTCAATGTAACACACCCAAGGAAGAGCAGACTGACCCCACTCTGTCAATGTAACACACCCAGGGAAGAGCAGACTGACCTCACTCTGTCAATGTAACACACCCAGGGAAGTGCAGACTGACCCCACTCTGTCAATGTAACAAACTTGGGGAAGAGCAGACTAACCCCAATCTCTCAATGTAACACACCCAGGGAAGAGCAGACTGACCCCACTGTGTCAATGTAACAAACCCAGGGAAGAGCAGACTGACCTCACTCTGCCAATGTTACACACCCAGGGAAGAGCAGACTGACCCCACTCTGTCAATGTAACCCACCCATAAAAGAGCAGACTGACCCCACTCTGTCAATGTGACACGCCCTGGGAAGAGCACACTGACCCAACTCTGTCAATGTAACACACCCAGGGAAGAGCAGACTGACCAAACTCTGTCAATGTAACAAACCCAGGGAAGAGCAGACTGACCTCACTCTGTCAATGTAACCCACCCAGAGAAGAGCAGAATGTCCTCTTCCGCAAAATTACTCACACAGTGAACTGCAGACTGACCCCACTCTGTCAATGTAACCCACCCAGTGATGTGCACACTGACCCCACTCTGTCATTGTAACACACCCAGGGTAGAGCAGACAGATACCACTCTGTCAATGTAACACACCCAGGGGAGAGCAGACTGACACCACCCTGTCACTGTAACACTCCCAGGGAAGAACAGACTGACATCACTCTGTCAATGTAACACACTCAGGGAAGAGCAGACTGACCCCACTCTGTCAATGTAACACACCCAGGGAAGAGCAGACTGACCCCACTCTGTCACTTTAACACACCCAGGGGAGAGCAGACTGACACCACCCTGTCACTGTAAAACTCCCAAGGAAGAACAGACTGACCCCACTCTGTCAATGTAACACACTCAGGGAAGAGCAGACTGACCCCAATCTGTCAATGTAACACACCCAGGGAAGAGAAGACTGAACCCAATCTGTCAATGTAACAAACCCAGGGAAGAGCAGACTGACATCACTCTGTCAATGTAACACACCCAGGGAAGAGCAGACTGACCCCACTCTGTCAATGTAACACACCCAGGGAAGAGCAGACTGAACTCACTCTGTCACTGTAACACACCCAGGGAAGAGCAGACTGACCTCACTCTGTCAATGTAACCCACCCAGAGAAGAGCAGAATGACCGCTTCTGCAAAATTACTCACACAGTCAACTGCAGTCTTACCCAACTCTGTCAATGCAACACACCCAGGGAGGAGCAGACTGAACCCACCCTGTCACTGTAACACACCCAGGGAAGAGCAGACTGACCTCACTCTGTCAATGTAACCCACCCAGAGAAGAGCAGAATAACCGCTTCTGCAAAATTACTCACACAGTCAACTGCAGTCTTACCCCACTCTGTCAATGTAACACACCCAGGGAAGAGTAGACTGACCACACTCTGTCAATTTAACACACCCAGGGAAGAGCAGACTGACCCCACTCTGTCAATGTAACACACCCAGGGAAGTGCAGACTGACCCCACTGTGTCAATGTAACAAACCCAGGGAAGAGCAGACTGACCTCACTCTGCCAATGTAACACACCCAGGGAAGAGCAGACTGACACCACTCTGTCAATGTAACCCACCCACAAAAGAGCAGACTGACTCCACTCTGTCAATGTGACACGCCCTGGGAAGAGCAGACTCACCTCATTCTGTCAATGTAACACACCCAGGGAAGTGCAGACTGACCCCACTGTGTCAATGTAACACACCCATAAAAGAGCAAACTGACCCCACTCTGTCAATGAAACACACCCAGGGAAGAGCAGACTGACCCCACTCTGTCAATGTTACCCACCCAGGGAAGAGCAGATTGACCCCTCTCTGTCAATGTAACACACCCAGGGAAGAGCAGACTGACCCCACTCTGTCAATGTAACACAGCCAGGGAAGAGCAGACTGACCCCACTCTGTCAATGTGACACACACAGGGAAGAACAGACTGACCCCACTGTGTCAATGTAACAAACTTGGGGAAGAGCAGACTGACCCCAATCTGTCAATGTAACACACCCAGGGAAGAGAAGACTGACCCCACTCTGTCAATGTAACCCTCCCAGGGAAGAGCAGACTGACCCCACTCTGTCAATGTAACACACCCAGGGAAGAGCAGACTGAACTCAGTCTATCAATGTAACACAACCAGGGAAGATCAGACTGACCCGACTCTGTCAATGTAACACACCCAGGGAAGAGCAGACTGACCCCACTCTGTCAATGTAACCCACCCATAAAAGAGCAGAGTGTCCCCACTCTGTCAATGTGACACGCCCTGGGAAGAGCACACTGACCCAACTGTGTCAATGTAACACACCCAGGGAAGAGCAGACTGACCAAACTCTGTCAATGTAACAAACCCAGGGAAGAGCAGACTGACCTCACTTTGTCAATGTAACACACCCAGAGAAGAGCAGAATGACCTCTTCTGCAAAGTTACTCACACAGTGAACTGCAGACTTACCCCACTCTGTCAATGTAACCCACCCAGTGAAGTGCACATTGACCCCACTCTGTCTTTGTAACACACCCAGGGAAGAGCAGACTGACCCCACTCTGTCAATGTAACACACAATGGGAGAACAGACTGACCCTTCTGTCAAAGTAACACACCCAGGGAAGAGCAGACAGATACCACTCTGTCAATGAAACACACCAAGGGAAGAACAGACTGACCCCACTCTGTCAATTTAACACACCTAGGGGAGAGCAGACTGACACCATCCTGTCACTGTAACACTCCCAGGGAAGAACAGACTGACGCCACTCTGTCAATGTAACACACCCAGGGAAGAGCAGACTGACCCAACACTGTCAATTTAACACACCCAAGGAAGTACAGAATTTCCCCACCATGTCAATGTAACACACTCAGGGAAGAGCAGACTGACCCCAATCTGTCAATGTAACACACCCAGGGAAGAGAAGACTGACCCCACTCTGTCAATGTAACAAACCCAGGGAAGAGCAGACTGACCTCACTCTGTCAATGTAACACACCCAGGGAAGAGCAGACTGACCCCTCTCTGTCAATGGAACACACCCAGGGAAGAGCAGACTGAACTCACTCTGTCAATGTAACACAACCAGGGAAGATCAGACTGACCCCACTCTGTCAATGCAACACACGCAGGGAAGAGCAGACTGAATTCATTCTGTCAATGTAACCCACCCATAAAAGAGCAGGCTGACCCCACTCTGTCAATGTGACACGTCCTGGGAAGAGCAGACTGACCACACTCTGTCAAAGTAACACACACTGGGAAAAGCAGACTGACCCCCACTCTGTCAATGTAACACACCCAGGGGAGAGCAGACTGGCACCACCCTGTCACTGTAACACTCGCAGGGCAGAACAGACTGACGCCACTCTGTCAATGTAACACACCCAGGGAAGAGCAGACTGACCCAACACTGTCAATTTAACACACCCAATGAAGAACAGACTGACCCCACTCTGTCAATGTAACACACTCAGGGAAGAGCAGATTGACCCCAATCTGTCAATGTAACACACCCAGGAAAGAGAAGACTGACCCCAATCTGTCAATGTAACAAACCCAGGGAAGAGCAGACTGACCTCACTCTGTCAATGTAACCCACCCAGGGAAGAGCAGACTTCCCCACTCTGTCAATGTAACCCTCCCAGTGAAGTGCACATTGACCCCACTCTGTCATTGTAACACACCCAGGGAAGAGCAGACTGACCCCACTCTGTCAATGTAACACACAATGGGAGAACAGACTGACCCCACTCTGTCAAAGTAACACACCCAGGGAAGAGCAGACAGATACCACTCTGTCAATTTAACACACCAAGGGAAGAACAGACTGACCCCACACTGTCAATGTAACACACCCAGGGGAGAGCAGACTGACACCACCCTGTTACTGTAAAACTCCCAGGGAAGAACAGACTGACGCCACTCTGTCAATGTAACGCACCCAGGGAAGAGCAGATTGACCCAACACTGTTAATTAAACACACCCAAGGAAGAACAGACTGACCCCACTCTGTCAAAGTAACACACTCAGGGAAGAGCAGACAGATACCACTCTGTCAATGTAACACACCAAGGGAAGAACAGACTGACCCCACTCTGTCAATTTAAGACACCCAGGGAAGAGCAGACTGACCCCACTCTGTCAATGTAACACACCCAGGGGAGAGCAGACGGACACCACCCTGTCACTGTAAAACTCCCAGGGAAGGACAGACTGACGCCACTCTGTCAATGTAACACACCCAGGGAAGAGCAGACTGACCCAACACTGTCAATTTAACACACCCAAGGAAGAACAGACTGACGACACTCTGTCAATGTAACAAACCCAGGGAAGAGCAGACTGACCTCACTCTGTCAATGTAACCCACCCAGGGAAGAGCAGACTGACCCCACTCTGTCAATGTAACACACCCAGGGAAGAGCAGACTGACCTCACTCTGTCAATGTAACACACCCAGGGAAGAGCAGACTGACCCCACTCTGTCAATGTAACACACCCAGGGAAGAGCAGACTGAACTCACTCTGTCAATGTAACCGACCCAGAGAAGAGCAGAATGACCGCTTCTGCAAAATTACTCACACAGTCAACTGCAGTCTTACCCCACTCTGTCAATGTAACACACCCAGGGAAGTGCAGACTGACCCCACTCTGTCAATGAAACACACCCAGGGAAGTGCAGACTGCCCCCACTCTGTCAATGTAACAAACTTGGGGAAGAGTAGACTAACCCCAATCTCTCAATGTAACACACCCAGGGAAGAGCAGACTGACCCCACTGTGTCAATGTAACAAACCCAGGGAAGAGCAGACTGACCTCACTCTGCCAATGTTACACACCCAGGGAAGAGCAGACTGACCCCACTCTGTCAATGTAACCCACCCATAAAAGAGCAGACTGACCCCACTCTGTCAATGTGACACGCACTGGGAAGAGCAGACTAACCTCACTCTGTCAGTGTAACACACCCATAAAAGAGCAGACTGAACCCACTCTGTCAATGTAACGCACCCAGTGATGTGCACACTGACCCCACTCTGTCATTGTAACACACCCAGGGAAGAGCAGACAGATACCACTCTGTCAATGTAACACACCCAGGGGAGGGCAGACTGACACCACCCTGTCACTGTAACACTCCCAGGGAAGAACAGACTGACGCCACTCTGTCAATGTAACACACCCAGGGAAGAGCAGACTGACCCAACACTGTCATTTTAACACACCCAAGGAAGAACAGACTGACATCACTCTGTCAATGTAACACACTCAGGGAAGAGCAGACTGACCCCACTCTGTCAATGTAACACACCCAGGGAAGAGCAGACTGACCCAACACTGTCAATTTAACACACCCAAGGAAGAACAGACTGACCCCACTCTGTCAATGTAACACACTCAGGGAAGAGCAGACTGACCCCAATCTGTCAATGTAACACACCCAGGGAAGAGAAGACTGACCCCAATCTGTCAATGTAACAAACCCAGGGAAGAGCAGACTGACCTCACTCTGTCAATGTAACACACCCAGGGAAGAGCAGACTGACCCCACTCTGTCAATGTAACACACCCAGGAAAGAGCAGACTGACCACACTCGGTCAATGTAACACACCCAGGGAAGAACAGACTGACTCCACTCTGTCAATGTAACCCCCCCAGGGAAGAGCAGACTGACCCCACTCTGTCAATGTAACACACCCAGGGAATAGCAGACTTACCCCACTCTGTCAATGTAACCCACCCATAAAAGAGCAGACTGGCCCCACTCTGTCAATGTGACACGCCCTGGGAAGAGCAGACTGACCTCACTCTGTCAATGTAACACACCCAGGGAAGAACAGACTGACCCCACTCTGTCAATGTAACAAACCCTGGGAGAACAGACTGACCCAACTCTGTCAATGTACACACTCTTGGAAGAGCAGACTGACACCACTCTGTCAATGAAACACACCCAGGGAAGAGCAGACTGACCCCACTCTGTCAATGTAACACACACAGGGAAGAGCAGACTGACCCCACTCTGTCAATGTAACACACCCAGGGAAGTGCAGACTGACCCGACTCTGTCAATATAACACACCCAGGGAAGAGCAGACTGACACCACTCTGTCAATGTAACACACACAGGGAAGAGCAGACTGACCCCACTCTGTCAATGTAACACACCCAGGGAAGTGCAGACTGACCCCACTCTGTCATTGTAACACACCCAGGGAAGAGCAGGCTGACCCCACTCTGTCAACGTAACACACCCAGGGAAGAGCAGACTGACCCCAATCTGTCAATGTAACACACCCAGGGAAGTGCACACTGACCCGACTCTGTCAATATAACACACCCAGGGAAGAGCAGACTGACCCCACTCTGTCAATGTAACACACCCAGGGAAGAGCAGACTGACCCCACTCTGTCAATGTAACACACCCAGGGAAGTGCACACTGACCCCACCCTATCAAAGTAACAAACCCAGGGAAGAGCAGACTGATCCCCACTCTGTCAATGTAACACACCCAGGGAAGGGCAGACTGACCCCACTCTGTCAATGTAACAAACCCAGGGAAGAACAGACTGACCCCAATCTGTCAATGTTACCCACCCAGGAAAGAGCAGACTGACCCCACTCTGTCAATGTAACACACCCAGGGAAGAGCAGACTGACCCCACTCTGTCAATGTAACACACCCAGGGAAGAGCAGACTGACCCAACACTGTCAATGTAACACACCCAGGGAAGAGCAGACTGACCCCACTCTGTCAATGTAACACAGCCATTTGAGTGGGAGCAGCGGCCGAGGAAAAACGAACCCGGGAGACTACAGCTAAGGTAAGACAGTTTGTTTCAAAATTACTTACCTGTAGCGGGCAGCGGAAGTGAGGTTGGAGCGCATAGCTGGGCGGGAAGGTAAGTGACTAGTATTTGAGTGGGTGTGTTCTAAACCCCAGGTCCTACTTTCGTAGGGCCTCCTCTAACCTAACTTTAAAGTCCACAGGTTATTGACTCAGTGTTCTTGTTTTTGGAGACAGTGTACAGTCATGGCAGCACAGGCGGTGGAATGTTCCTCCTGCAGGATGTTTGAGGTAGGGGTGACCACCGATACTCCTGCCGACTTCGTGTGCAGGAAATGCAGTCAGATCCTGATCCTCACCGAACGAGTTAGGGAACTGGAACTGGAACTGGATGAGCTGAGGATTATTCGAGAGGCTGAGAGGGTGATCGATAGAAGCTACAGGGACATAGTTACGCCAGAAAACAGAGGTAGCTGGGTAACAGTTAGAGGTGGGAAGGGGAAGAAACAGGCAGTGCAGGGTTCCCCTGTAGTCGTTCCCCTAAAAACTAAGTATGCAGCTTTGGAAACTGTTGGGGGGGACAGCCTTGCAGGTGTAAGCTGCAGTGAAGGGGTCTGTGGCTCTGAGATTCAGAAGGGAAAGGGGGAGAAGAAGAGAGCGCTAGTTATAGGGGACTCTCTAGTTAGAGGGACGGACAGGCGGTTCTGTGGACATGGGCGAGACTCTCGGATGGTTTGTTGCCTCCCGGGTGCTAGGGTCAGAGACGTCTCGGACCGTGTCTTCAGAATCCTTAAGGGGGAGGGTGTGCAGCCAGAAGTCGTGGTACACATTGGCACCAACGACATAGGTAGGAAGAGGGGCGGGGAGGTCATTCAAGAGCTCAAGGAGTTAGGCTGGAAGCTAAAAGCTAGGACAGACAGAGTCGTCATCTCTGGGTTGTTGCCGGTGCCACGTGACAGAGAGGCAAAGAATAGGGAGAGAGTGCAGTTGAACACGTGGCTGCAAGGATGGTGTAGGAGGGAGGGCTTCAGATATTTGGACAATTGGACTGCATTCTGGGGAAGGTGGGACCTGTATAAACAGGACGGGTTGCACCTGAACCAGAAGGGCACCAATATCCTGGGGGGTAGGTTTGCTAGCACTCTTCGGGGGGGTTTAAACTAATTTGGCAGGGGGATGGGATCCGGACTTGTAGTCCAGCAAGTAAGCTAGCTGTGTGTCAGGAAGTCCAAGACTGTAGGGAGGCTGTGGAGAAGGTAGCACTGACCGGGACTACTTACGGACACAGAGATGGGCTCAAGTGCGTATACTTCAATGCAAGGAGTATCAGAAATAAGGTGGGTGAACTTAAGGCATGGATCGGTACCTGGGACTACGATGTTGTAGCCATCACGGAAACATGGATAGATGAGGGACAGGAATGGCTGTTGGAGGTTCCTGGGTACAGATGTTTCAGTAAGATTAGGGAGGGTGGTAAAAAAGGAGGGGGGGTGGCATTGCTAATTAGAAATGGTATAACGGCTGCAGAAAGGAAGTTTGAGGGAGATCTGCCTCTGGAGGTAGTATGGGCTGAAGTCAGAAATAGGAAAGGTGCAGTCACCTTGTTGGGTGTTTATTATAGGCCCCCCAATAGCAGCAGAGATGTGGAGAAACAGATTGGGAAACAGATTTTGGAAAGGTGCAGAAGCCACAGGGTCGTAGTCATGGGCGACTTCAACTTCCCAAATATTGATTGGAAGCTCTTTAGATCAAGTAGATTGGATGGGGCGGTGTTTGTGCAGTGTGTCCAGGAAGCTTTTCTAACGCAGTATGTAGATTGTCCAACCAGAGGGGAGGCCATATTGGATTTGGTACTCGGTAACGAACCGGGACAAGTGGTGGGCTTGTTAGTGGGTGAACATTTTGGTGATGGCGACCACAATTCTGTGACTTTCACCTTGGTTATGGAGAGAGATAGGTGCACACAACAAGGAAGTTTTTACAATTGGGGGAAGGGAAATTACGATGCTGTAAGACAGGATTTGAGGAGCATACGTTGGGAGCATAGGCTGTCAGGGAAGGATGTGGTGGAAATGTGGGACTTTTTCAAGGAGCAGATACGACGTGTCCTTGATATGTATGTACCGATCAGGCAGGAAAGAAATGGTCGTGTGAGGGAGCCTTGGTTGACGAGGGAGGTTGAATGTCTAGTAAAAAGGAAGAAGGAGGCTTACATAAGGTTGAGGAAACAAGGTTCAGACAGAGCAGTGGAGGGATACAGGATAGCCAGAAGGGACCTGAAGAAAGGGATTAGGAGAGCTAAGAGAGGGCATGAAAAATCCCTGGCGGATAGGATCAAGGATTACCCCAAGGCATTCTATGCGTATGTGAGAAACCTGAGAATGACGAGAACGAGGGTAGGTCCGATCAAGGACAGTGGTGGGAGACTGTGTATTGAGTCGGAAGAGATAGGAGAGGTCTTGAACAAGTACTTCTCTTCAGTATTTACGAACGAGAGGGACTGTATTGTTGAAGAGGAGAGTGTGAAACGGACTGATAAGCTAGAAGAGATATCTGTTAGGAAGGAAGATGTGTTGGACATTTTGAACAACTTGAGGATAGACAAGTCCCCCGGGCCTGACGGGATATATCCTAGGATTATGTGGGAAGCAAGAGAGGAAATTGCAGTACCGTTGGCAATGATCTTCTCGTCTTCACTGGCAACGGGGGTGGTACCAGGGGACTGGAGAGTAGCGAATGTTGTGCCCCTGTTCAAAAAAGGGAATAGGGATAACCCCGGGAATTACAGGCCAGTTAGTCTTACTTCTGTGGTAGGCAAAGTAATGGAAAGGGTACTGAGGGATAGGATTTACGAGTATCTGGAACGGCACTGCTTGATTAGGGACAGCCAGCACGGATTTGTGAAGGGTAGGTCTTGCCTTACAAGTCTTATTGAATTCTTCGAGGAGGTGACCAAGCATGTGGATGAGGGTAGAGCAGTGGATGTAGTGTACATGGATTTTAGTAAGGCATTTGATAAGGTTCCCCATGGTAGGCTTATGCGGAAAGTCAGGAGGCATGGGATAGAGGGAAATTTGGCCAATTGGATAGAAAACTGGCTAACCGGTCGAAGTCAGAGAGTGGTAGTAGATGGTAAATATTCAGCATGGAGTCCAGTTACAAGTGGAGTTCCGCAGGGATCAGTTCTGGGTCCTCTGCTGTTTGTAATTTTTATTAATGACTTAGATGAGGGAGTCGAAGGGTGGGTCAGTAAATTTGCAGATGATACAAAGATAGGTGGAGTCGTGGACAGTGAGGAGGGCTGTTGTCGGCTGCAGAGGGACTTAGATATGATGCAGAGCTGGGCTGAGGAGTGGCAGATGGAGTTCAACCCTGCCAAGTGTGAAGTTGTCCATTTTGGAAGAACAAATAAGAATGCGGAATACAGGGTTAATGGTAGGGTTCTTGGTCAGGTGGAGGAACAGAGGGATCTTGGGGTCTATGTACATAGATCTTTGAAGGTTGCCACTCAGGTGGATAGAGTTTGTAAGAAGGCCTATGGAGTATTATCGTTCATTAGCAGAGGGATTGAATTCAAGAGTCGTGAGGTGATGTTGCAGCTGTACAGGACTTTGGTTAGGCCACATTTGGAGTACTGTGTGCAGTTCTGGTCGCCTCACTTTAGGAAAGATGTGGAAGCTTTGGAGAGGGTGCAGAGAAGATTTACCAGGATGTTGCCTGGAATGGAGAGTAGGTCGTACGAGGATAGGTTGAGAGTTCTCGGCCTTTTCTCGTTGGAACGGCGAAGGATGAGGGGTGACTTGATAGAGGTTTATAAGATGATCAGAGGAATAGATAGAGTAGACAGTCAGAAACTTTTTCCCCGGGTACAACAGAGTGTTACAAGGGGACATAAATTTAAGGTGAAGGGTGGAAGGTATAGGGGAGATGTCAGGGGTGGGTTCTTCACACAGAGAGTGGTGGGGGCATGGAATGCGCTGCCCGTGGGAGTGGTAGAGTCAGATTCATTGGCGACCTTTAAGCGGCATTTGGATAGGTACATGGATGGGTGCTTAATCTAGGATAGAAGTTCGGCACAACATCGTGGGCCGAAGGGCCTGTTCTGTGCTGTATTGTTCTATGTTCTATGTTCTAGCCAGGGAAGAGCAGACTGACCCCACTGTGTCAATGTAACAAACTTGGGGAAGAGCAGACGGACCCCAATCTGTCAATGTAACACACCCAGGGAAGAGAAGACTGACCCCACTCTGTCAATGTAACCCTCCCAGGGAAGAGCAGACTGACCCCACTCTGTCAATGTAACACACCCAGGGAAGAGCAGACTGAACTCACTCTGTCAATGTAACACAACCAGGGAAGATCAGACTGACCCCACTCTGTCAATGTAACACACTCAGGGAAGAGCAGACTGACCCCACTCTGTCAATGTAACCCACCCATAAAAGAGCAGACTGTCCCCACTCTGTCAATGTGACACGTCCTGGGAAGAGCACACTGACCCAACTCTGTCAATGTAACAAACCCAGGGAAGAGCAGACTGACCTCACTCTGTCAATGTAACCCACCCAGAGAAGAGCAGAATGACCTCTTCTGCAAAGTTACTCACACAGTGAACTGCAGACTTCCCCACTCTGTCAATGTAACCCACCCAGTGAAGTGCACATTGACCCCACTCTGTCATTGTAACACACCCAGGGAATAGCAGACTGACCCCACTCTGTCAATGTAACACACAATGGGAGAACAGACTGACCCCACTCTGTCAATTTAACACACCCAGGGAAGAGCAGACAGATACCACTCTGTCAATGTAACACACCAAGGGAAGAACAGACTGACCCCACTCTGTCAATTTAAGACACCCAGGGAAGAGCAGATTGACCCCACTCTGTCAATGTAACACACCCAGGGGAGAGCAGACTTACACCACCCTGTCACTGTAAAACTCCCAGGGAAGGACAGACTGACGCCACTCTGTCAATGTAACACACACAGGGAAGAGCAGACTGACCCAACACTGTCAATTTAACACACCCAAGGAAGAACAGACTGACCCCACTCTGTCAATGTAACACACTCAGGAAAGAGAAGACTCACCCCAATCTGTCAATGTAACAAACACAGGGAAGAGCAGACTGACCTCACTCTGTCAATGTAACCCACCCAGGGAAGAGCAGACTGACCCCACTCTGTCAATGTAACACACCCAGGGAAGAGCAGACTGACCTCACTCTGTCAATGTAACACACCCAAGGAAGAGCAGACTGACCCCACTCTGTCAATGTAACACACCCAGGGAAGAGCAGACTGACCCCACTCTGTCAATGTAACAAACTTGAGGAAGAGCAGACTAACCCCAATCTCTCAATGTAACACACCCAGGGAAGAGCAGACTGACCCCACTGAGTCAATGTAACAAACCCAGGGAAGAGTAGACTGACCTCACTCTGCCAATGTTACACACCCAGGGAAGAGCAGACTGACCCCACTCTGTCAATGTAACACACCCATAAAAGAGCAGACTGACCCCACTCTGTCAATGTGACACGCCCTGGGAAGAGCAGACTAACCTCACTCTGTCAATGTAACACACCCATAAAAGAGCAGACTGACCCCACTCTGTCAATGTGACACGCCCTGGGAAGAGCACACTGACCCAACTCTGTCAATGTAACACACCCAGGGAAGAGCAGACTGACCAAACTCTGTCAATGTAACAAACCCAGGGAAGAGCAGACTGACCTCACTCTGTCAATGTAACCCACCCAGAGAAGAGCAGAATGTCCTCTTCCGCAAAATTACTCACACAGTGAACTGCAGACTTACCCCACTCTGGCAATGTAACCCACCCAGTGATGTGCACACTGACCCCACTCTGTCATTGTAACACACCCAGGGTAGAGCAGACAGATACCACTCTGTCAATGTAACACACCCAGGGGAGAGCAGACTGACCCCACTCTGTCAATGTAACACACCCAGGGAAGAACAGACTGACCCCACTCTGTCACTTTAACACACCCAGGGGAGAGCAGACTGACACCACCCTGTCACTGTAAAACTCCCAGGGAAGAACAGACTGACCCCACTCTGACAATGTAACACACCCAGGGAAGAGCAGACTGAACTCACTCTGTCACTGTAACACACCCAGGGAAGAGCAGACTGACCTCACTCTGTCAATGTAACCCACCCAGAGAAGAGCAGAATGACCGCTTCTGCAAAATTACTCACACAGTCAACTGCAGTCTTACCCAACTCTTTCAATGCAACACACCCAGGGAGGAGCAGACTGAACCCACCCTGTCACTGTAACACACCCAGGGAAGAGCAGACTGACCTCACTCTGTCAATGTAACCCACCCAGAGAAGAGCAGAATAACCGCTTCTGCAAAATTACTCACACAGTCAACTGCAGTCTTACCCCACTCTGTCAATGTAACACACCCAGGGAAGAGTAGACTGACCACACTCTGTAAATGTAACAAACCCAGGGAAGAGCAGACTGACCTCACTCTGTCAATTTAACACACCCAGGGAAGAGCAGACTGACCCCACTCTGTCAATGTAACACACCCAGGGAAGTGCAGACTGACCCCACTGTGTCAATGTAACAAACCCAGGGAAGAGCAGACTGACCTCACTCTGCCAATGTAACACACCCAGGGAAGAGCAGACTGACACCACTCTGTCAATGTAACCCACCCACAAAAGAGCAGACTGACCCCACTCTGTCAATGTGACACGCCCTGGGAAGAGCAGACTAACCTCATTCTGTCAATGTAACACACCCAGGGAAGCGCAGACTGACCCCACTCTGTCAATGTAACACACCCAGGGAAGAGCAAACTGACCCCACTCTGTCAATGAAACACACCCAGGGAAGAGCAGACTGACCCCACTCTGTCAATGTTACCCACCCAGGGAAGAGCAGATTGACCCCACTCTGTCAATGTAACACACCCAGGGAAGAGCAGACTGACCCCACTGTGTCAATGTAACACACCCAGGGAAGAGCAGACTGACCCTACTCTGTCAATGTAACACACCCAGGGAAGAGCAGACTGACCCCACTCTGTCAATGTAACACAGCCAGGGAAGAGCAGACTGACCCCACTCTGTCAATGTGACACACACAGGGAAGAACAGACTGACCCCACTGTGTCAATGTAACAAACTTGGGGAAGAGCAGACTGACCCCAATCTGTCAATGTAACACACCCAGGGAAGAGAAGACTGACCCCACTCTGTCAATGTAACCCTCCCAGGGAAGAGCAGACTGACCCCACTCTGTCAATGTAACACACCCAGGGAAGAGCAGACTGAACTCAGTCTATCAATGTAACACAACCAGGGAAGATCAGACTGACCCGACTCTGTCAATGTAACACACCCAGGGAAGAGCAGACTGACCCCACTCTGTCAATGTAACCCACCCATAAAAGAGCAGAGTGTCCCCACTCTGTCAATGTGACACGCCCTGGGAAGAGCACACTGACCCAACTGTGTCAATGTAACACACCCAGGGAAGAGCAGACTGACCAAACTCTGTCAATGTAACAAACCCAGGGAAGAGCAGACTGACCTCACTCTGTCAATGTAACACACCCAGAGAAGAGCAGAATGACCTCTTCTGCAAAGTTACTCACACAGTGAACTGCAGACTTACCCCACTCTGTCAATGTAACCCACCCAGTGAAGTGCACATTGACCCCACTCTGTCTTTGTAACACACCCAGGGAAGAGCAGACTGACCCCACTCTGTCAATGTAACACACAATGGGAGAACTGACTGACCCTTCTGTCAAAGTAACACACCCAGGGAAGAGCAGACAGATACCACTCTGTCAATGAAACACACGAAGGGAAGAACAGACTGACCCCACTCTGTCAATTTAACACACCCAGGGAAGAGCAGACACACCCCACTCTGTCAATGTAACACACCCAGGGGAGAGCAGACTGACACCATCCTGTCACTGTAACACTCCCAGGGAAGAACAGACTAACGCCACTCTGTCAATGTAACACACCCAGGGAAGAGCAGACTGACCCAACACTGTCAATTTAACACACCCAAGGAAGTACAGAATTTCCCCACCATGTCAATGTAACACACTCAGGGAAGAGCAGACTGACCCCAATCTGTCAATGTAACACACCCAGGGAAGAGAAGACTGACCCCACTCTGTCAATGTAACAAACCCAGGGAAGAGCAGACTGACCTCACTCTGTCAATGTAACACACCCAGGGAAGAGCAGACTGACCCCTCTCTGTCAATGGAACACACCCAGGGAATGGCAGACTGAACTCACTCTGTCAATGTAACACAACCAGGGAAGATCAGACTGACCCCACTCTGTCAATGCAACACACGCAGGGAAGAGCAGACTGAATTCATTCTGTCAATGTAACCCACCCATAAAAGAGCAGGCTGACCCCACTCTGTCAATGTGACACGTCCTGGGAAGAGCAGACTGACCACACTCTGTCAAAGTAACACACACTGGGAAAAGCAGACTGACCCCCACTCTGTCAATGTAACACACCCAGGGGAGAGCAGACTGGCACCACCCTGTCACTGTAACACTCGCAGGGCAGAACAGACTGACGCCACTCTGTCAATGTAACACACCCATGGAAGAGCAGACTGACCCAACACTGTCAATTTAACACACCCAATGAAGAACAGACTGACCCCACTCTGTCAATGTAACACACTCAGGGAAGAGCAGATTGACCCCAATCTGTCAATGTAACACACCCAGGAAAGAGAAGACTGACCCCAATCTGTCAATGTAACAAACCCAGGGAAGAGCAGACTGACCAAACTCTGTCAATGTAACAATCCCAGGGAAGAGCAGACTGACCTCACTCTGTCAATGTAACCCACCCAGGGAAGAGCAGACTTCCCCACTCTGTCAATGTAACCCACCCAGTGAAGTGCACATTGACCACACTCTGTCATTGTAACACACCCAGGGAAGAGCAGACTGACCCCACTCTGTCAATGTAACACACAATGGGAGAACAGACTGACCCCACTCTGTCAAAGTAACACACCCAGGGAAGAGCAGACAGATACCACTCTGTCAATGTAACACACCAAGGGAAGAACAGACTGACCCCACTCTGTCAATTTAACACACCCAGGGAAGAGCAGACTGACCCCACTCTGTCAATGTAACACACCCAGGGGACAGCAGACTGACACCACCCTGTTACTGTAAAACTCCCGGGGAAGAACAGACTGACGCCACTCTGTCAATGTAACACACCCAGGGAAGAGCAGATTGACCCATCACTGTTAATTTCACACACCCAAGGAAGAACAGACTGACCCCACTCTGTCAATGTAACACACTCAGGGAAGAGCAGACTGACCCCAATCTGTCAATGTAACACACCCAGGGAAGAGCAGACTGACCTCACTCTGTCAATGTAATACACGCAGGGAAGAGCAGACTGACCCCACTCTGTCAATGTAACACCCCCAGGGAAGAGCAGACTGACCTCACTCTGTCAATGTAACACACCCAGGGAAGAGCAGACTGAACCCACCCTGTCACTGTAACACACCCAGGGAAGAGCAGACTAACCTCACTCTGTCAATGTAACACACCCATAAAAGAGCAGACTGACCCCACTCTGTCAATGTGACACGCCCTGGGAAGAGCACACTTACCAAACTCTGTCAATGTAACACACCCAGGGAAGAGCAGACTGACCAAACTCTGTCAATGTAACAAACCCAGGGAAGACCAGACTGACCTCACTCTGTCAATGTAACCAACCCAGAGAAGAGCAGAATGTCCTCTTCTGCAAAATTACTCACACAGTGAACTGCAGACTTACCCCACTCTGTCAATGTAACCCACCCAGTGATGTGCACACTAACCCCACTCTGTCATTGTAACACACCCAGGGAAGAGCAGACTGACCCCACTCTGTCAATGTAACACACAATGGGAGAACAGACTGACCCCACTCTGTCAATGTAACCCACCCATAAAAGAGCAGACTGACCCCACTCTGTCAATGTGACACGCCCTGGGAAGAGCAGACTGACCACACTCTGTCAATGCAACACACCCTGGGAAGAGCAGACTGACCCCCACTCTTCAATGTAACACACCCAGGGAAGTGCGCACTGACCCCACTCTGTCATTGTAACACACCAAGGGAAGAGCAGAATGACCCCACAGTGTCAATGTAACACACTTGGGGAAGAGCAGACTGACCCCAATCAGTCAATGTAACACACCCAGGGAAGAGAAGACTGACCCCACTCTGTCAATGTAACCCTCCCAGGGAAGAGCAGACTGACCCCACTCTGACAATGTAACACACCCAGGGAAGAGCAGATTGACCCCACTCTGTCAATGTAACCCACCCATAAAAGTGCAGACTGACCTCACTCTGTCAATGTCACACAGCCAGGGAAGAGCAGACTGACCCCAATCTGTCAATGTAACACACCCAGGGAAAAATAGACTGACCCCACTGTGTCAATGTAACCAATTTGGGGAAGAGCAGACTGACCCCAATCTGTCAATGTAACACACCCAGGGAAGAGAAGACTGACCCCACTCTGTCAATGTAACCCTCCCAGGGAAGAGCAGACTGACCTCACTCTGTCAATGTAACACACCCAGGGAAGAACAGACTGACCCCAATCTGTCAATGTAACAAACCCTGGGAGAACAGACTGACGCCACTCTGTCAATGGAACACAGCTAGGGAAGGGCAGACTAACCTCACTCTGTCAATGTAACACACCCAGGGAAGAGCAGACTGACACCACTCTGTCAATGTAACACACCCAGGGAAGAGCAAACTGACCCCACACTGTCAATGAAACACACCCAGGGAAGAGCAGATTGACCCCACTCTGTCAATGTAACTCACCCAGGGAAGAGCAGACTGACCCCACTGTGTCAATGTAACAAACTTGGGGAAGAGCAGACTGACCCCAATCTGTCAATGTAACACACCCAGGGAAGAGCAGACTGACCAAACTCTGTCAATGTAACAAACCCAGGGAAGAGCAGACTGACCTCACTCTTTCAATGTAACCCACCCAGAGAAGAGCAGAATGTCCTCTTCTGCAAAATTACTCACACAGTGAACTGCAGACTTACCCCACTCTGTCAATGGAACCCACCCAGTGATGTGCACACTGACACCACTCTGTCATTGTAACACACCCAGGGAAGAGCAGACTGACCGCACTCTGTCAATGTAACACACAATGGGAGAACAGACTGACCCCACTCTGTCAATGTAACACACCCAGGGAAGAGCAGACAGATACCACTCTGTCAATGTAACACACCAAGGGAAGAACATACTGACCCCACTCTGTCAATGTAAACACCCAGGGGAGAGCAGACTGACACCACCCTGTCACTGTAACACTCCCAGGGAAGAACAGACTGACGCCACTCTGTCAATGTAACACCCTCAGGGAAGAGCAGACTGACCCCAATCTGTGAATGTAACACACCCAGGGAAGAGCAGACTGACCCAACACTGTCATTTTAACACACCCAGGGAAGAGAAGACTGACCCCACTCTGTCAATGTTACAAAACCAGGGAAGAGCAGACTGACCTCACTCTGTCCATATGACACACCCAGGGAAGAGCAGACTAACCCCACTCTGACAATGTAACACACCCAGGGAAGCGCAGACTAAACTCACTCTGTCAATGTAACACAACCAGGGAAGATCAGACTGACCACACTCTGTCAATGTAACACACCCAGGGGAGAGCAGACTGACCCCACTCTGTCAATGTAACGCACCCATAAAAGAGCAGACTGACCCCACTCTGTCAATGTTACACGCCCTGAGAAGAGCAGACTGACCACACTCTGTCAATGTAACACACCCTGGGAAGAACAGACTGACCCCCTCTCTGTCAATGTAACACAGACAGGGAAGTGCACACTGACCCCACTCTGTCATTGTAACATAGCAAGGGAAGAGCAGACTGACCCCACTCTGTCAATGTAACAAACCCTGGGAGAACAGACTGACCCCACTCTGTCAATGTAACACACCCAGGGAAGAGCTGACTGACCCCACTCTGTCAATGTAACACACCCATAAAAGAGCAGACTGGCCCCACTCTGTCAATGTGGCACGCCCTGGGAAGAGCAGACTGACCACACTCTGTCAATGTTACCCACCCAGGGAAGAGAAGATTGACCCCACTCTGTCAATGTGACACGCCCTGGGAAGAGCAGACTGGCCTCACTCTGTCAATGTAACACAGCCAGGGAAGAACAGACTGACCCCACTCTGTCAATGTAACAAACCCTGGGAGAACAGACTGACCCCACTCTGTCAATGTAACACACCCAGGGAAGGGCAGAATGACCCCACAGTGTCAATGTAACACACTTGGGGAAGAGCAGACTGACCCCAATCAGTCAATGTAACACACCCAGGGAAGAGAAGACTGACCCCACTCTGTCAATGTAACCCTCCCAGGGAAGAGCAGATTGACCCCACTCTGTCAATGTAACACACCCAGGGAAGAGCAGACTGAACCCACTTTGTCAATGTAACACACCCAGGGAAGAGCAGACTGACCCCACTCTGTCAATGTAACACAGCCAGGGAAGAGCAGACTGACCCCACTCTGTCAATGTAACAGACCCAGGGAAGAACAGACTGACCCCACTGTGTCAATGTAACAAACTTGGGGAAGAGCAGACTGACCCCAATCTGTCAATGTAACACACCCAGGGAAGAGAAGACTGACCCCACTCTGTCAATGTCACCCTCCCAGGGAAGAGCAGACTAACCTCACTCTGTCAATGTAACACACCCAGGGAAGAGCAGACTGACACCACTCTGTCAATGTATCACAGCCAGGGTAGAGCAGACTGACCCCACTCTGTCAATGTAACACACCCAGGGAAGAACAGACTGACCCCACTGTGTCAATGTAACAAACTTGGGGAAGGGCTGACTGACCCCAATCTGTCAATGTAACACACCCAGGGAAGAGAAGACTGACCCCACTCTGTCAATGTAACCCTCCAGGGAAGAGCAGACTGACCCCACTCTGTCAATGTTACACACACAGAGAAGAGCAGACTGATCCCACTCTGTCAATGTAAAACACCCAGGGAAGAACAGACTGACCCCACTCTGTCAATGTAACACACCCAGGGAGGAGCAAGCTGACCCCACTCTGTCAATGTAACCCTCCCAGGGAAGAGAAGACTGAACTCACTCTGTCAATGTAACACAACCAGGGAAGATCAGACTGACCACACTCTGTCAATGTAACACACGCAGGGAAGAGCAGACTGAATTCATTCTGTCAATGTAACCCACCCATAAAAGAGCAGACTGACCCCACTCTGTCAATGTGACACGCACTGAGAAGAGCAGACTGACCACACTCTGTCAATGTAACACACCCTGGGAAGAGCAGACTGACCCCCACTCTGACAATGTAACACACACAGGGAAGTGCACACTGACCCCACTCTGTCATTGTAACATAGCAAGGGAAGAGCAGACAGACCCCACTCTGTCAATGTAACAAACCCTGGGAGAACAGACTGACCCCACTCTGTCAATGTAACACACCCAGGGAAGAGCAGACTGACCCCACTCTGTCAATGTAACACACCCATAAAAGAGCAGACTGGCCCCACTCTGTCAATGTGACACGCACTGGGAAGAGCAGACTGACCACACTCTGTCAATGTTACCCACCCAGGGAAGAGCAGATTGACCCCACTCTATCAATGTGACACGCCCTGGGAAGAGCAGACTGACATCACTCTGTCAATGTAACACAGCCAGGGAAGAACAGACTGACCCCACTCTGTCAATGTAACAAACCCTGGGAGAACAGACTGACCCCACTCTGTCAATGTAACACACCCAGGGAAGGGCAGACTGACCCCACTCTGTCAATGTAACACACCCAGGGAAGAGCAGACTGACCCCACTCTGTCAATGAAACACACCCATGGAAGAGCAGACTGACCCCACTCTGTCAATGTTACCCACCCAGGGAAGAGCAGATTGACCCCACTCTGTCAATGTAACACACCCAGGGAAGAGCAGACTGAACCCACTTTGTCAATGTAACACACCCAGGGAAGAGCAGACTGACCCCACTCTGTCAATGTAACACAGCCAGGGAAGAGCAGACTGACCCCACTCTGTCAATGTAACAGACCCAGGGAAGAACAGACTGACCCCACTGTGTCAATGTAACAAACTTGGGTAAGAGCAGACTGACCCCAATCTGTCAATGTAACACACCCAGGGAAGAGAAGACTGACCCCACTCTGTCAATGTCACCCTCCCGGGGAGAGCAGACTAACCTCACTCTGTCAATGTAACACACCCAGGGAAGAGCAGACTGACACAACTCTGTCAATGTATCACAGCCAGGGTAGAGCAGACTGACCCCACTCTGTCAATGTAACACACCCAGGGAAGAACAGACTGACCCCACTGTGTCAATGTAACAAACTTGGGGAAGGGCTGACTGACCCCAATCTGTCAATGTAACACACCCAGGGAAGAGAAGACTGACCCCACTCTGTCAATGTAACCCTCCAGGGAAGAGCAGACTGACCCCACTCTGTCAATGTTACACACACAGAGAAGAGCAGACTGATCCCACTCTGTCAATGTAAAACACCCAGGGAAGAACAGACTGACCCCACTCTGTCAATGTAACACACCCAGGGAGGAGCAAGCTGACCCCACTCTGTCAATGTAACCCTCCCAGGGAAGAGAAGACTGAACTCACTCTGTCAATGTAACACAACCAGGGAAGATCAGACTGACCACACTCTGTCAATGTAACACACGCAGGGAAGAGCAGACTGAATTCATTCTGTCAATGTAACCCACCCATAAAAGAGCAGACTGACCCCACTCTGTCAATGTGACAGGCACTGAGAAGAGCAGACTGACCCCCACTCTGTCAATGTAACACACACAGGGAAGTGCACACTGACCCCACTCTGTCATTGTAACATAGCAAGGGAAGAGCAGACTGACCCCACTCTGTCAATGTAACAAACCCTGGGAGAACACACTGACCCCACTCTGACAATGTAACACACCCAGGGAAGAGCAGACTGAACACACTCTGTCAATGTAACACACCCAGGGAAGAACAGACTGACTCCACTCTGTCAATGTAACAAACCCTGGGAGAACAGACTGACGCCACTCTGTCAATGGAACACAGCCAGGGAAGGGCAGACTAACCTCACTCTGTCAATGTAACACACCCAGGGAAGAGCAGACTGACACCACTCTGTCAATGTAACACACCCAGGGAAGAGAAGACTGACCCCACTCTGTCAATATAACCCTCCCAGGGAAGAGCAGACTGACCTCACTCTGTCAATGTAACACACCCAGGGAAGAACAGACTGACCCCACTCTGTCAATGTAACAAACCCTGGGAGAACAGACAGACGCCACTCTGTCAATGGAACACAGCTAGGGAAGGGCAGACTGACCTCACTCTGTCAATGTAACACACCCAGGGAAGAGCAGACTGACACCACTCTGTCAAAGTAACACACCCAGGGAAGAGCAAACTGACCCCACACTGTCAATGAAACACACCCAGGGAAGAGCAGATTGACCCCTCTCTGTCAATGTAACACACCCAGGGAAGAGCAGACTGACCCCACTGTGTCAATGTAACAAACCCAGGGAAGAGCAGACTGACCCCACTCTGTCAATGTGACACGCCCTGGGAAGAGCACACTGACCCAACTCTGTCAATGTAACACACCCAGGGAAGAGCAGACTGACCAAACTCTGTCAATGTAACAAACCCGGGGAAGAGCAGACTGAAACCACTCTGTCAATGTAACACACCCAGGGAAGAACAGACTGACCCAACTCAGTCAATGTAACACACCCAGGGAAGAGCAGACTGACCCCACTCTGTCAATGTAACACACCCAGGGAAGAACAGACTGACTCCACTCTGTCAATGTAACCCCCCCAGGGAAGAGCAGACTGACCCCACTCTGTCAATGTAACACACCCAGGGAATAGCAGACTGACCCCACTCTGTCAAAGTAACACACCCATAAAAGAGCAGACTGGCCCCACTCTGTCAATGTGACACGCCCTGGGAAGAGCAGACTGACCACACTCTGTCAATGTTCCCCACACAGGGAAGAGCAAATTGACCCCACTCTGTCAATGTGACACGCCCTGGGAAGAGCAGACTGACCTCACTCTGTCAATGTAACACAGCCAGGGAAGAACAGACTGACCCCACTCTGTCAATGTAACAAACCCTGGGAGAACAGACTGACCCCACTCTGTCAATGGAACACACCAAGGGAGGAGCAAGCTGACCCCACTCTGTCAATGTAACCCTCCCAGGGAAGAGCAGACTGAACTCACTCTGTCAATGTAACACAGCCAGGGAAGATCAGACTGACCACACTCTGTCAATGTAACACACGCAGGGAAGAGCAGACTGAATTCATTCTGTCAATGTAACCCACCCATAAAAGAGCAGACTGACCCCACTCTGTCAATGTGACACGCCCTGAGAAGAGCAGACTGACCACACTCTGTCAATGTAACACACCCTGGGAAGTGCACACTGACCCCACTCTGTCAATATAACACACACAGGGAAGTGCACACTGACCCCACTCTGTCAATGTAACAAACCCTGGGAGAACAGACTGACCCCACTCTGTCAATGTAACACACCCAGGGAAGAGCAGACTGAACCCACTCTGTCAATGTAACACACCCAGGGAAGAACAGACTGACTCCACTCTGTCAATGTAACAAACCCTGGGAGAACAGACTGACGCCACTCTGTCAATGGAACACACCCAGGGAAGAGCAGACTGACCCCAATCTGTCAATGTAACACACCCAGGGAAGAGAAGACTGACCCCACTCTGTCAATGTAACCCTCCCAGGGAAGAGCAGACTGACCCCACTCTGTCAATGTAACACGCCCTGGGAAGAGCACACTTACCAAACTCTGTCAATGTAACACACCCAGGGAAGAGCAGACTGACCAAACTCTGTCAATGTAACAAACCCAGGGAAGAGCAGACTGACCTCACTCTGTCAATGTAACCAACCCAGAGAAGAGCAGAATGTCCTCTTCTGCAAAATTACTCACACAGTGAACTGCAGACTTACCCCACTCTGTCAATGTAACCCACCCAGTGATGTGCACACTAACCCCACTCTGTCATTGTAACACACCCAGGGAAGAGCAGACTGACCCCACTCTGTCAATGTAACACACAATGGGAGAACAGACTGACCCCACTCTGTCAATGTAACCCACCCATAAAAGAGCAGACTGACCCCACTCTGTCAATGTGACACGCCCTGGGAAGAGCAGACTGACCACACTCTGTCAATGCAACACACCCTGGGAAGAGCAGACTGACCCCCACTCTGTCAATGTAACACACCCAGGGAAGTGCGCACTGACCCCACTCTGTCATTGTAACACACCAAGGGAAGAGCAGAATGACCCCACAGTGTCAATGTAACACACTTGGGGAAGAGCAGACTGACCCCAATCAGTCAATATAACACACCCAGGGAAGAGAAGACTGACCCCACTCTGTCAATGTAACCCTCCCAGGGAAGAGCAGACTGACCCCACTCTGACAATGTAACATACCCAGGGAAGAGCAGATTGACCCCACTCTGTCAATGTAACCCACCCATAAAAGAGCAGACTGACCTCACTCTGTCAATGTCACACAGCCAGGGAAGAGCAGACTGACCCCAATCTGTCAATGTAACACACCCAGGGAAAAACAGACTGACCCCACTGTGTCAATGTAACCAATTTGGGGAAGATCAGACTGACCCCAATCTATCAATGTAACACACCCAGGGAAGAGAATACTGACCCCACTCTGTCAATGTAACCCTCCCAGGGAAGAGCAGACTGACCTCACGCTGTCAATGTAACCCACCCAGTGAAGTGCACATTGACCCCACTCTGTCATTGTAACACACCCAGGGAAGAGCAGACTGACCCCACTCTGTCAATGTAACACACAATGGGAGAACAGACTGACCCCACTCTGTCAAAGTAACACACCCAGGGAAGAGCAGACAGATACCACTCTGTCAATGTAACACACCAAGGGAAGAAAAGACTGACCCCACTCTGTCAATTTAACACACCCAGGGAAGAGCAGACTGACCCCACTCTGTCAATGTAACACACCCAGGGGAGAGCAGACTGACACCACCCTGTTACTGTAAAACTCCCAGGGAAGAACAGACTGACGCCACTCTGTCAATGTAACACACCCAGGGAAGAGCAGATTGACCCAACACTGTTAATTTAACACACCCAAGGAAGAACAGACTGACCCCACTCTGTCAATGTAACACACTCAGGGAAGAGCAGACTGACCCCAATCTGTCAATGTAACACACCCAGGGAAGAGCAGACTGACCTCACTCTGTCAATGTAACACACCCAGGGAAGAGCAGACTGACCCCACTCTGTCAATGTAACACACCCAGGGAAGAGCAGTCTGACCTCACTCTGTCAATGTAACACACCCAGGGAAGAGCAGACTGAACCCACCCTGTCACTGTAACACACCCATAAAAGAGCAGACTGACCCCACTCTGTCAATGTGACACGCCCTGGGAAGAGCACACTTACCAAACTCTGTCAATGTAACACACCCAGGGAAGAGCAGACTGACCAAACTCTGTCAATGTAACAAACCCAGGGAAGAGCAGACTGACCTCACTCTGTCAATGTAACCAACCCAGAGAAGAGCAGAATGTCCTCTTCTGCAAAATTACTCACACAGTGAACTGCAGACTTACCCCACTCTGTCATTGTAACCCACCCAGTGATGTGCACACTAACCCCACTCTGTCATTGTAACACACCCAGGGAAGAGCAGACTGACCGCACTCTGTCAATGTAACACACAATGGGAGAACAGACTGACCCCACTCTGTCAATGTAACCCACCCATAAAAGAGCAGACTGACCCCACTCTGTCAATGTGACACGCCCTGGGAAGAGCAGACTGACCACACTCTGTCAATGCAACACACCCTGGGAAGAGCAGACTGACCCCCACTCTGTCAATGTAACACACCCAGGGAAGTGCGCACTGACCCCACTCTGTCATTGTAACACACCCAGGGAAGAGCAGACTGACCGCACTCTGTCAATGTAACACACAATGGGAGAACAGACTGACCCCACTCTGTCAATGTAACCCACCCATAAAAGAGCAGACTGACCCCACTCTGTCAATGTGACACGCCCTGGGAAGAGCAGACTGACCATACTCTGTCAATGCAACACACCCTGGGAAGAGCAGACTGACCCCCACTCTGTCAATGTAACACACCCAGGGAAGTGCGCACTGACCCCACTCTGTCATTGTAACACACACAGGGAAGAGCAGAATGACCCCACAATGTCAATGTAACACACTTGGGGAAGAGCAGACTGACCCCAATCAGTCAATGTAACACACCCAGGGAAGAGAAGACTGACCCCACTCTGTCAATGTAACCCTCCCAGGGAAGAGCAGACTGACCCCACTCTGACAATGTAACACACCCAGGGAAGAGCAGATTGACCCCACTCTGTCAATATAACCCACCCATAAAAGAGCAGACTGAGTTCACTCTGTCAATGTAACAAACTTGGAGAAGAGCAGACTGACCCCAATCTGTCAATGTAACACACCCAGGGAAAAATAGACTGACCCCACTGTGTCAATGTAACCAATTTGGGGAAGAGCAGACTGACCCCAATCTGTCAATGTAACACACCCAGGGAAGAGAAGACTGACCCCACTCTGTCAATGTAACCCTCCCAGGGAAGAGCAGACTGACCTCACTCTGTCAATGTAACACACCCAGGGAAGAACAGACTGACCCCAATCTGTCAATGTAACAAACCCTGGGAGAACAGACTGACGCCACTCTGTCAATGGAACACAGCTAGGGAAGGGCAGACTAACCTCACTCTGTCAATGTAACACACCCAGGGAAGAGCAGACTGACACCACTCTGTCAATGTAACACACCCAGGGAAGAGCAAACTGACCCCACACTGTCAATGAAACACACCCAGGGAAGAGCAGATTGACCCCACTCTGTCAATGTAACACACCCAGGGAAGAGCAGACTGACCCCACTGTGTCAATGTAACAAACTTGGGGAAGAGCAGACTGACCCCAATCTGTCAATGTAACACACCCAGGGAAGAGCAGACTGACCAAACTCTGTCAATGTAACAAACCCAGGGAAGAGCAGACTGACCTCACTCTTTCAATGTAACCCACCCAGAGAAGAGCAGAATGTCCTCTTCTGCAAAATTACTCACACAGTGAAATGCAGACTTACCCCACTCTGTCAATGTAACCCACCCAGTTATGTGCACACTGACACCACTCTGTCATTGTAACACACCCAGGGAAGAGCAGACTGACCGCACTCTGTCAATGTAACACACAATGGGAGAACAGACTGACCCCACTCTGTCAATGTAACACACCCAGGGAAGAGCAGACAGATACCACTCTGTCAATGTAACACACCAAGGGAAGAACATACTGACCCCACTCTGTCAATTTAAAACACCCAGGGAAGAGCAGACTGACCCCACTCTGTCAATGCAACACACCCAGGGGAGAGCAGACTGACACCACCCTGTCACTGTAACACTCCCAGGGAAGAACAGACTGACGCCACTCTGTCAATGTAACACACCCAGGGAAGAGCAGACTGACCCAACACTGTCAATTTAACACACCCAAGGAAGAACAGACTGACCCCACTCTGTCAATGTAACACACTCAGGGAAGAGCAGACTGACCCCAATCTGTCAATGTAACACACCCAGGGAAGAGCAGACTGACCCAACGCTGTCATTTTAACACACCCAGGGAAGAGAAGACTGACCCCACTCTGTCAATGTAACCAAACCAGGGAAGAGCAGACTGACCTCACTCTGTCAATGTGACACACCCAGGGAAGCGCAGACTAACCCCACTCTGACAATGTAACACACCCAGGGAAGCGCAGACTAAACTCACTCTGTCAATGTAACACAACCAGGGAAGATCAGACTGACCACACTCTGTCAATGTAACACACCCAGGGAAGAGCAGACTGACCCCACTCTGTCAATGTAACGCACCCATAAAAGAGCAGACTGACCCCACTCTGTCAATGTGACACGCCCTGAGAAGAGCAGACTGACCACACTCTGTCAATGTAACACACCCTGGGAAGAACAGACTGACCCCCTCTCTGTCAATGTAACACACACAGGGAAGTGCACACTGACCCAACTCTGTCATTGTAATATAGCAAGGGAAGAGCAGACTGACCCCACTCTGTCAATGTAACAAACCCTGGGAGAACAGACTGACCCCACTCTGTCAATGTAACACACCCAGGGAAGAGCAGACTGACCCCACTCTGTCAATGTTACCCACCCAGGGAAGAGCAGACTGACCCCACTCTGTCAATGTAACAAACCCTGGGAGAACAGACTGACCCCACTCTGTCAATGTAACACACCCAGGGAAGAGCAGACTGACCCCACTCTGTCAATGTTACCCACCCAGGGAAGAGCAGATTGACCCCACTCTGTCAATGTGACACGCCCTGGGAAGAGCAGACTGACCCCACTCTGTCAATGTAACAAACCCTGGGAGAACAGACTGACCCCACTCTGTCAATGTAACACACCCAGGGAAGGGCAGACTGACCCCACTCTGTCAATGTAACACACCCAGGGAAGAGCAGACTGACCCCACTCTGTCAATGAAACACACCCATGGAAGAGCAGACTGACCCCACTCTGTCAATGTGACACGCCCTGGGAAGAGCAGACTGACCCCACTCTGTCAATGTAACACACCCAGGGAAGGGCAGACTGACCCCACTCTGTCAATGTAACACACCCAGGGAAGAGCAGACTGACCCCACTCTGTCAATGTTACCCACCCAGGGAAGAGCAGATTGACCCCACTCTGTCAATGTGACACGCCCTGGGAAGAGCAGACTGACCCCACTCTGTCAATGTAACACACCCAGGGAAGGGCAGACTGACCCCACTCTGTCAATGTAACACACCCAGGGAAGAGCAGACTGACCCCACTCTGTCAATGAAACACACCCATGGAAGAGCAGACTGACCCCACTCTGTCAATGTTACCCACCCAGGGAAGAGCAGATTGACCCCACTCTGTCAATGTAACACACCCAGGGAAGAGCAGACTGAACCCACTTTGTCAATGTAACACACCCAGGGAAGAGCAGACTGACCCCACTCTGTCAATGTAACACAGCCAGGGAAGAGCAGACTGACCCCACTCTGTCAATGTAACACACCCAGGGAAGAACAGACTGACCCCACTGTGTCAATGTAACAAACTTGGGGAAGAGCAGACTGACCCCAATCTGTCAATGTAACACACCCAGGGAAGAGAAGACTGACCCCACTCTGTCAATGTCACCCTCCCAGGGAAGAGCAGACTAACCTCACTCTGTCAATGTAACACACCCAGGGAAGAGCAGACTGACACCACTCTGTCAATGTATCACAGCCAGGGTAGAGCAGACTGACCCCACTCTGTCAATGTAACACACCCAGGGAAGAACAGACTGACCCCACTGTGTCAATGTAACAAACTTGGGGAAGGGCTGACTGACCCCAATCTGTCAATGTAACACACCCAGGGAAGAGAAGACTGACCCCACTCTGTCAATGTAACCCTCCAGGGAAGAGCAGACTGACCCCACTCTGTCAATGTTACACACACAGAGAAGAGCAGACTGATCCCACTCTGTCAATGTAAAACACCCAGGGAAGAACAGACTGACCCCACTCTGTCAATGTAACACACCCAGGGAGGAGCAAGCTGACCCCACTCTGTCAATGTAACCCTCCCAGGGAAGAGAAGACTGAACTCACTCTGTCAATGTAACACAACCAGGGAAGATCAGACTGACCACACTCTGTCAATGTAACACACGCAGGGAAGAGCAGACTGAATTCATTCTGTCAATGTAACCCACCCATAAAAGAGCAGACTGACCCCACTCTGTCAATGTGACACGCACTGAGAAGAGCAGACTGACCACACTCTGTCAATGTAACACACCCTGGGAAGAGCAGACTGACCCCCACTCTGTCAATGTAACACACACAGGGAAGTGCACACTGACCCCACTCTGTCATTGTAACATAGCAAGGGAAGAGCAGACTGACCCCACTCTGTCAATGTAACAAACCCTGGGAGAACACACTGACCCCACTCTGTCAATGTAACACACCCAGGGAAGAGCAGACTGAACACACTCTGTCAGTGTAACACACCCAGGGAAGAACAGACTGACTCCACTCTGTCAATGTAACAAACCCTGGGAGAACAGACTGACGCCACTCTGTCAATGGAACACAGCTAGGGAAGGGCAGACTAACCTCACTCTGTCAATGTAACACACCCATGGAAGAGCAGACTGACCCCACTCTGTCAATGTAACGCACCCATAAAAGAGCAGACTGACCCCACTCTGTCAATGTGACACGCCCTGAGAAGAGCAGACTGACCACACTCTGTCAATGTAACACACCCTGGGAAGAACAGACTGACCCCCTCTCTGTCAATGTAACACCACAGGGAAGTGCACACTGACCCCACTCTGTCATTGTAATATAGCAAGGGAAGAGCAGACTGACCCCACTCTGTCAATGTAACAAACCCTGGGAGAACAGACTGACCCCACTCTGTCAATGTAACACACCCAGGGAAGAGCAGACTGACCCCACTCTGTCAATGTAACACACCCATAAAAGAGCAGACTGGCCCCACTCTGTCAATGTGACACGCCCAGGGAAGAGCAGACTGACCACACTCTGTCAATGTTACCCACCCAGGGAAGAGCAGATTGACCCCACTCTGTCAATGTAACACACCCAGGGAAGGGCAGACTGACCCCACTCTGTCAATGTAACACACCCAGGGAAGAGCAGACTGACCCCACTCTGTCAATGAAACACACCCATGGAAGAGCAGACTGACCCCACTCTGTCAATGTTACCCACCCAGGGAAGAGCAGATTGACCCCACTCTGTCAATGTAACACACCCAGGGAAGAGCAGACTGAACCCACTTTGTCAATGTAACACACCCAGGGAAGAGCAGACTGACCCCACTCTGTCAATGTAACACAGCCAGGGAAGAGCAGACTGACCCCACTCTGTCAATGTAACACACCCAGGGAAGAACAGACTGACCCCACTGTGTCAATGTAACAAACTTGGGGAAGAGCAGACTGACCCCAATCTGTCAATGTAACACACCCAGGGAAGAGAAGACTGACCCCACTCTGTCAATGTCACCCTCCCAGGGAAGAGCAGACTAACCTCACTCTGTCAATGTAACACACCCAGGGAAGAGCAGACTGACACCACTCTGTCAATGTATCACAGCCAGGGTAGAGCAGACTGACCCCACTCTGTCAATGTAACACACCCAGGGAAGAACAGACTGACCCCACTGTGTCAATGTAACAAACTTGGGGAAGGGCTGACTGACCCCAATCTGTCAATGTAACACACCCAGGGAAGAGAAGACTGAACCCACTCTGTCAATGTAACCCTCCAGGGAAGAGCAGACTGACCCCACTCTGTCAATGTTACACACACAGAGAAGAGCAGACTGATCCCACTCTGTCAATGTAAAACACCCAGGGAAGAACAGACTGACACCACTCTGTCAATGTAACACACCCAGGGAGGAGCAAGCTGACCCCACTCTGTCAATGTAACCCTCCCAGGGAAGAGAAGACTGAACTCACTCTGTCAATGTAACACAACCAGGGAAGATCAGACTGACCACACTCTGTCAATGTAACACACGCAGGGAAGAGCAGACTGAATTCATTCTGTCAATGTAACCCACCCATAAAAGAGCAGACTGACCCCACTCTGTCAATGTGACACGCACTGAGAAGAGCAGACTGACCACACTCTGTCAATGTAACACACCCTGGGAAGAGCAGACTGACCCCCACTCTGTCAATGTAACACACACAGGGAAGTGCACACTGACCCCACTCTGTCATTGTAACATAGCAAGGGAAGAGCAGACTGACCCCACTCTGTCAATGTAACAAACCCTGGGAGAACACACTGACCCCACTCTGTCAATGTAACACACCCAGGGAAGAGCAGACTGAACACACTCTGTCAGTGTAACACACCCAGGGAAGAACAGACTGACTCCACTCTGTCAATGTAACAAACCCTGGGAGAACAGACTGACGCCACTCTGTCAATGGAACACAGCTAGGGAAGGGCAGACTAACCTCACTCTGTCAATGTAACACACCCAGGGAAGAGCAGACTGACACCACTCTGTCAATATAACACACCCAGGGAAGAGAAGACTGACCCCACTCTGTCAATGTAACCCTCCCAGGGAAGAGCAGACTGACCTCACTCTGTCAATGTAACACACCCAGGGAAGAACAGACTGACCCCACTCTGTCAATGTAACAAACCCTGGGAGAACAGACTGACGCCACTCTGTCAATGGAACACAGCTAGGGAAGGGCAGACTGACCTCACTATGTCAATGTAACACACCCAGGGAAGAGCAGACTGACACCACTCTGTCAATGTAACACACCCAGGGAAGAGCAAACTGACCCCACACTGTCAATGAAACACACCCAGGGAAGAGCAGATTGACCCCTCTCTGTCAATGTAACACACCAGGGAAGAGCAGACTGACCCCACTGTGTCAATGTAACAAACTTGGGGAAGAGCAGACTGACCCCAATCTGTCAATGTAACACACCCAGGGAAGAGAAGACTGACCCCACTCTGTCAATGTAACAAACCCAGGGAAGAGCAGACTGACCCCACTCTGTCAATGTGACACGCCCTGGGAAGAGCACACTGACCCAACTCTGTCAATGTAACACACCCAGAGAAGAGCAGACTGACCAAACTCTGTCAATGTAACAAACCCAGGGAAGAGCAGACTGAAACCACTCTGTCAATGTAACACACCCAGGGAAGAACACACTGACCCCACTCAGTCAATGTAACACACCCAGGGAAGAGCAGACTGACCCCACTCTGTCAATGTAACACACCCAGGGAAGAACAGACTGACTCCACTCTGTCAATGTAACCCCCCCAGGGAAGAGCAGACTGACCCCACTGTGTCAATGTAACACACCCAGGGAATAGCAGACTGACCCCACTCTGTCAAAGTAACACACCCATAAAAGAGCAGACTGGCTCCACTCTGTCAATGTGACACGCCCTGGGAAGAGCAGACTGACCACACTCTGTCAATGTTCCCCACACAGGGAAGAGCAGATTGACCCCACTCTGTCAATGTGACACGCCCTGGGAAGAGCAGACTAACCTCACTCTGTCAATGTAACACAGCCAGGGAAGAACAGACTGACCCCACTCTGTCAATGTAACAAACCCTGGGAGAACAGACTGACCCCACTCTGTCAATGGAACACACCAAGGGAGGAGCAAGCTGACCCCACTCTGTCAATGTAACCCTCCCAGGGAAGAGCAGACTGAACTCACTCTGTCAATGTAACACAACCAGGGAAGATCAGACTGACCACACTCTGTCAATGTAACACACGCAGGGAAGAGCAGACTGAATTCATTCTGTCAATGTAACCCACCCATAAAAGAGCAGACTGACCCCACTCTGTCAAAGTGACACGCCCTGAGAAGAGCAGACTGACCACACTCTGTCAATGTAACACACCCTGGGAAGTGCACACTGACCCCACTCTGTCAATATAACACACACAGGGAAGTGCACACTGACCCCACTCTGTCATTGTAACATCGCAAGGGAAGAGCAGACTGACCCCACTCTGTCAATGTAACAAACCCTGGGAGAACAGACTGACCCCACTCTGTCAATGTAACACACCCAGGGAAGAACAGACTGACTCCACTCTGTCAATGTAACAAACCCTGGCAGAACAGACTGACGCCACTCTGTCAATGGAACACACCCAGGGAAGAGCAGACTGACCCCACTCTGTAAATGTAACACACCCAGGGAACAGCAGACTGACCCCACTCTGTCAATGTCACGCATCCAGGGAAGAGGAGACTGACCCCACTCTGTCAATGTAACCCTCCCAGGGAAGAGCAGACTGACCTCACTCTGTCAATGTAACACACCCAGGGCAGAGCAGACTGACACCACTCTGTCAATGTAACACACCCAGGGAAGAGCAAACTGACCCCACACTGTCAATGAAACACACCCAGGGAAGAGCAGATTGACCCCACTCTGTCAATGTAACACGCCCAGGGAAGAGCAGACTGACCCCACTGTGTCATAGTAACAAACTTGGGGAAGAGCAGACTGACCCCAATCTGTCATTGTAACACACCCAGGGAAGAGCAGACTGACCGCACTCTGTCAATGTAACACACAATGGGAGAACAGACTGACCCCACTCTGTCAATGTAACACACGCAGGGAAGAGCAGACAGATACCACCCTGTCACTGTAACACTCCCAGGGAAGAACAGACTGACGCCACTCTGTCAATGTAACACACCCAGGGAAGAGCAGACTGACCCAACACTGTCAATTTAACACACCCAAGGAAGAACAGACTGACCCCACTCTGTCAATGTAACACACTCAGGGAAGAGCAGACTGACCCCAATCTGTCAATGTAACACACCCAGGGAAGAGCAGACTGACCCAACACTGTCATTTTAACACACCCAGGGAAGAGAAGACTGACCCCACTCTGTCAATGTAACAAAACCAGGGAAGAGCAGACTGACCCCACTCTGTCAAAGTAACCCACTCAGGGAAGAGAAGACTGACCCCACTCTGTCAATGTAACACACCCAGGGAAGAGCAGACTGAGCCCACTCTGTCAATTTCACACACCCAGAAAACAGCAGACTGACACCACTCTGTCAATGTAACACACCCGGGGAAGAACAGACTGACCCCACTCTGTCAATGTATCAGAACCAGGGAAGAGCAGACTGACCCCAGCCTGTCAATGTCACACACCCAGGGAAGAGCAGGCTGACCCCACTCTGTCAATGTTACACATGCAGTGAAGAGCATACTGACCCCACCCTGTCACTGTAACACAGCCAGGGAAGAGCAGACTGACCCCACCCGGTCAATGTAACACACACCCAGGGAAGAGCAGACTGACCCTACTCTTCAATGTTACAGACCCAAGGAAGAGCAGACTGACCCCACTCTGTCAAAGTAACCCACTCAGGGAAGAGAAGACTGACCCCACTCTGTCAATGTAACACACCCAGGGAAGAGCAGACTGAGCCCACTCTGTCAATGTCACACACCCAGAGAACAGCAGACTGACACCACTCTGTCAATGTAGCACACCCGGGGAATAACAGACTGACCCCACTCTGTCAATGTATCAGAACCAGGGAAGAGTAGACTGACCCCACTCTGTCAATGAGCACACCCAGGGAAGAGCAGACCGACCCCACTCTGTCAATCTAACCCACTCAGGGAAGAGCAGACTGACCCCACGCTGTCAATGTAACCCACCGAGACAAGAGCAGACTGATCCCACTCTGTCAATGTAACACACCCAGGGATGTGCAGACTGACCTCAATCTGTCAATGTAACACACCCGGTGAAGAACAGACTGACCCCACTCTGTCAATGTATCAGAACCAGGGAAGAGTAGCCTGACCCCACTCTGTCAATGAGCACACCCAGGGAAGAGCAAACCGACCCCACTCTGTCAATGTAACCCACTCAGGGAAGAGCAGACTGACCCCACGCTGTCAATGTAACCCACCGAGACAAGAGCAGACTGATCCCACTCTGTCAATGTAACACACCCAGGGAAGAGCAGACTGACCCCATTCTGTCAATGTAACACACCCAGGGAAGAGCAGACTGCCCCCACTCTGACACTGTAGCACAACGAGGGAAGAGCAGACTGACCCCAGCCTGTCAATGTAACACACCAAGGGAAGAGCAGCCTGACCCCACCCTTTCAATGTAACACACTCAGGGAAGACCAGACTGAACCCACTCTGTCAATTTAACACACCCAGGGAAGAGCAGACTGACCCTACTCTGTCAATGTAAAACACCCAGCGAAGAGCACATTGCCCTCACTCTCAATGTAACCCACCCAATGAAGAGCAGACTGACCCCACCCTGTCACTGTAACAAACGCAGGGAAGAGCAGACCGACCCCACCCTGTCAATGTAACACACCCCGGGAAGAGTTGACTGACCCTACTCTGTCAATGTTACACACACAAGGAAGAGCAGACTGACCCCACTCTGTCAATGTAACAGACCCAGGGAAGAGCAGAATGAACCCACTGTGTCAATCTAACACACCCAGGGAAGCGCAGACTGACCCCACTCTGTCAATGTAACACACCCAGGGAAGAGCAGACTGCCCCCACTCTGTCACTGTAACACAACGAGGGAAGAGCAGACTGACCCCAGCCTGTCAATGTAACACACCCAGGGAAGAGCAGGCTGACCCCACTCTGTCAATGTTACACACGCAGGGAAGAGCACATTGAACCCAATCTGTCAGTGTAACACACCTGGGAAGAGCAGACTGACCTCACTCTGTCAATGTAGCACACCCAGACAAGAGCAGACTGACCCCACTATGTCAATGTAACGCACCCAGAGAAGAGCAGACTCACCCCACTCTGTCAATGCAAGAAACCCAGTGAAGAGCAGACTGTCCCCACTCTGTCAATGTAACACACCCAGGGAAGAGCAGAATGACCCCACTCTGTCAATGTAACTCACCAAGGGAAGAACAGACTAACCAAAATCTGTCAGTGTAACACACCTGGGAAGAGCAGACTGACCTCACTCTGTCAAAGTAAAACACCTAGAGAAGAGCAGAATGACCTCACTCTCATTGTAACACACCCAGTCAAGAGCAGACTGACCGCACCCTGTCACTTTAACACACCCAGGGAAGAGCAGACTGACCACACCCTGTCAAAAAACACACTCAGGGAAGAGCAGACTGACCCCACTCTGTCAATGCAAGACACCCAGGGAAGAGCAGACTGACACCACTCCGACAATATAACACACCCAGGGAAGAGCAGAATGACCACACTCTGTCAATATAACACACCCATGGAAGAGCAGTCTGACCCCACTCTGTCAATGAAACACACGCAGGGAAGAGCAAACTGAACCAAATCTGTCAGTGTAACACACCTGGGAAGAGCAGACTGACCTCACTATGTCAATGTAACCCACCAAGGGAAGAGCAGACTGACCCCACTCTGTCAATGTAACCCACTCAGGGATGAACAGATTGACCCCACACTGTCAATGTAACCCACCCAGACAAGAGCAGACTGATCCCACTCTGTCAATGTAACACACTCAGGGAAGAGTAGACTGACCCCACTGTGTCAATCTAACACACCCAGGGAAGAGCAGCCTGACCCCACTCTGCCAATTTAAACCACGCAGGGAAGCGCAGACAGACCCCACTCTGTCAATGTAACACACCCAGGGAAGAGCAGACTGCCCCCACTCTGTCACTGTAACACAACGAGGGAAGAGCAGACTGACACCAGCCTGTCAATGTAACACACTCAGGGAAGAGCAGGCTGACCCCACTCTGTCAATGTTACACACGCAGGGAAGAGCACATTGAACCCAATCTGTCAGTGTAACACACCTGGGAAGAGCAGACTGACCTCACTCTGTCAATGTAGCACACCCAGACAAGAGGAGACTGACCCCACTCTGTCAATGTAACGCACCCAGAGAAGAGCAGACTCACCCCACTCTGTCAATGCAAGAAACCCAGTGAAGAGCAGACTGTCCCCACTCTGTCAATGTAACCCACGCAGGGAAGAGCAGAATGTCCCCACTCTGTCAATGTAACTCACCAAGGGAAGAACAGACTAACCAAAATCTGTCAGTGTAACGCACCTGGGAAGAGCAGACTGACCTCACTCTGTCAATGTAACACACCTAGAGAAGAGCAGACTGACGCCACTCTGTCAATGTAACGCACGCAGGGAAGAGCAGACTGACCTCACTCTGTCAATGTAACACACCCAGAGAAGAGCAGAATGACCTCACTCTCATTGTAACACACCCAGGGAAGAGCAGACTGACCACACCCTGTCAAAAAACAAACTCAGGGAAGAGCAGACTGACCCCACTCTGTCAATGCAAGACACCCAGGGAAGAGCAGACTGACCCCACTCCGTCAATGTAACACACCCAGGAAAGAGCAGAATGACCACACTCTGTCAATATAACACACCCATGGAAGAGCAGTCTGACCCCACTCTGTCAATGAAACACACGCAGGGAAGAGCAAACTGAACCAAATCTGTCAGTGTAACACACCTGGGAAGAGCAGACTGACCTCACTATGTTAATGTAACACACCAAGGGAAGAGCAGACTGACCCCACTCTGTCAATGTAACCCACTCAGGGATGAGCAGATTGACCCCACACTGTCAATGCAACCCACCCAGACAAGAGCAGACTGATCCCACTCTGTCAATGTAACACACTCAGGGAAGAGCAGACTGACCCCACTGTGTCAATCTAACACACCCAGGGAAGAGCAGACTGACCCCACTCTGCCAATTTAAACCACGCAGGGAAGAGCAGATTGACCCCACTCTGTCAATGTAACACACGCAGGGAAGAGCAGTCTGACCCCACTCTGTCAATGAAACACGCCCAGGGAAGAGCAGACTGATCCCACTCTGTCTATGTAACACACCCAGGGAAGAGCAGACTAAACCCACTGTGTCAATGTAACCGACCCAGGGAAGAGCAGACTGACCCCACTCTGTCTATGTAACCCACCCAGGGAAGAGCAGACTGACCCCACTCTGTCAATGTAACCCAACCAGGGAAGGGCAGACTGACCCCACTCTGACAATGTAACACACCCAGGGAAGGGCAGTGTGACCCCACCCTGTTAATGTAACCCACTCAGGGAAGAGCAGTCTGACCACACTCTGTCAATGTAACACACGCAGGGAAGAGCACTCTGACACCACTCTGTCAATGAAACACGCCCAGGGAAGAGCAGACTGATCCCACTCTGTCAATGTAACACACCCAGGGAAGAGCAGACTAAACCCACTGTGTCAATGTAACCGACCCAGGGAAGAGCAGACTGACCCCACTCTGTCAATGTAACCCAACCAGGGAAGGGCAGACTGACCCCACTCTGACAATGTAACATATCCAGGGAAGGGCAGAGTGACCCCACACTGTTAATGTAACCACCTCAGGGAAGAGCAGTCTGACCCCACTCTGTCAATGTAACACACCCAGGGAAGAGCAGACTGACCCCACTCAGTCAATATAACACATCCAGGGAAGAGCAGACTGACCCCACTCTGTCAATGTAACACAGGCAGGGAAGAGCACACTGAACCCAATCTGTCAGTGTAACACACCTGGGAAGAGCAGACTGACCTCACTCTGTCAACGTAACACACCCAGAGAAGAGCAGACTGACCCCACTCTTTCATGCAAGATACCCAGGGAAGAGCAGACTGACCCCACTCTGACAATGTAACACACCCAGGGAAGAGCAGAATGACCCCACCCTGTCAATATAACACACCCTGGGAACAGCTGACAGACGCCACTCTGACAATATACACATCAAGGCAAGAGCAGACTGTCCTCACTCTAAACTTAATGCACCCAATGAAGAGCAGACTGACCCCACCCTGTCACTGTAACACACCGAGGGAAGAGCAGACTGACCCCACTCTGTCAAAGTAAGCCACCGAGACAAGAGCAGACTGATCCTACTCTGTCAATGTAACCCACGCAGGGAAGAGCAGACTGAACCGACCCAATCAATGTAACACACCGAGGGAAGAGCAGACTGACCCCACTGAGTCAATCTAACACACCCAGGGAAGAGCACACTGACCCCACTCTGTCAATGTAACCCACGCAGGGAAGAGCAGACTGACCCCACTCTGTCAATGTAACACACCCAGGGAAGAGCAGACTGATCTCACTCTGTCAATGTCACACTCCCAGGGAAGTGCAGACTGACACCACCCTGTCAATGTAACACACCCAGGGAAGAACAGACTGACCCCACTATGTCAATGAAACAGTCCCAGGGAAGAGCCGACTTAACCCACTCTGTCAATGCAACACACCCAGGGAAGAGCAGACCGACCCGACCCTGTCAATGTAACACACTCAGGGAAGAGCAGACTGACCCCACGCTGTCAATGTAACCCACCGAGACAAGAGCAGACTGATCCCACTCTGTCAATGTAACACACCCAGGGAAGTGCAGACTGACCTCAATCTGTCAATGTAACACATCCAGGAAAGAACAGACTGATCCCACTCTGTCAATGTCACACACCAAGGGAAGAGCAGACTGACACCACTCTGTCAATGTAACACACCCAGGGAAGAACAGACTGACCCCACTATGTCAATGTATCAGAACCAGGGAAGATTAGACTGACCCCACTCTGTCAATGAGCACACCCAGGGAAGAGCAGACCGACCCCACTCTGTCAATGTAACCCACTCAGGGAAGTTCAGACTGACCCCACGCTGTCAATGTAACCCACCGACAAAGAGCAGACTGATCCCACTCTGTCAATGTAACACACCCAGGGAAGTGCAGACTGACCTCAATCTGTCAAAGTAACACATCCAGGGAAGAGCAGATTGATCCCACTCTGTCAATGTAACAGACCCAGGGAAGAGCAGACTGACCGCACTGTGTCAATCTAACACACCCAGGGAAGTGCAGACTGACCCCACTCTGTCATTGTAACACAACGAGGGAAGAGCAGACTGACCCCACCCTTTCAATGTAACACACTCAGGGAAGAGCAGACTGAACCCACTCTGTCAATGTAAAACACCCAGCGAAGAGCACTTTGCCCACACTCTCAATGTAACCCACCCAGTGAAGAGCAGACTGACCCCACCCTGTCACTGTAACAAACCCAGGGAAGAGCAGACCGACCCCACCCTGTCAATGTAACACACCCAGGGAAGAGTTGACTGACCCTACTCTGTCAATGTAACCCACTCAGGGAAGAGAAGACTTACCCAACTCTGTCAATGTAACACACCCAGGGAAGAGCCGATTGATCCCACACTGTCAATGCAACACACCCAGTGAAGACCAGACTAACCCCAATCTGTCAGTGTAAAACACCTGGGAACCGCAGACTGACCCCACCCTGTCAATGTAACTCACCCAGGGAAGAACAGACTGACCGCTCTCTGTCAATATAACACATCCAGATAAGAGCAGGCTGACCCCACTCTGTCAATGTAACACACGCAGGGAAGAGCACATTGAACCCAATCTGTCAGTGTAACACACCTGGGAAGAGCAGACTGACCTCACTCTGTCAATGTAGCACACCCAGACAAGAGCAGACTGACCCCACTCTGTCAATGTAACGCACCCAGAGAAGAGCAGACTGACCCCACTCTGTCAATGCAAGAAACCCAGTGAAGAGCAGACTGTCCCCACTCTGTCAATGTAACACACCCAGGGAACAGCAGAATGACCCCACTCTGTCAATGTAACTCACCCAGGGAAGAACAGACTAACCAGAATCTGTCAGTGTAACACACCTGGGAAGAGCAGACTGACCTCACTCTGTCAATATAACACACCCAGAGAAGAGCAGACTGACCTCACTCTGTCAATGTAACACACCCAGAGAAGAGCAGACTGACTACACTCTGTCAATGCAAGACACGCAGGGAAGAGCAGGCTGATCCCACTCTGTCAATGTAACACACCAAGGGAAGAGCAGAATGACCTCCCTCTCATTGTAACACACCCAGTCAAGAGCAGACTGACCGCACCCTGTCACTGTAACACACCCAGGGTAGAGCAGACTGACCCCACCCTGTCAAAAAACACACTCAGGGAAGAGCAGACTGACCCCACTCTGTCAATGCAAGACACCCAGGGAAGAGCAGACTGACCCCACTCGGTCAATGTAACACACCCAGGGAAGAGCAGAATGACCACACTCTGTCAATATAACACACCCAGAGAAGAGCAGTCTGACCCCACTCTGTCAATGTAACACACGCAGGGAGAGCACACTGAACCAAATCTGTCAGTGTAACACACCTGGGAAGAGCAGACTGACCTCACTATGTCAATGTAACACACCAAGGGAAGAGCAGACTGACACCACTCTGTCAATGTAACACACCGAGGGAAGAGCAGACTGACCCCACTCTGTCAATGTAACCCACTCAGGGATGAGCAGACTGACCCCACTCTGTCAATGTAACCCACCCAGACAAGAGCAGACTGATCCCACTCTGTCAATGTAACACACTCAGGGAAGAGCAGACTGACCCCACTGTGTCAATCTAACACACCCAGGGAGGAGCAGACTGACCCCACTCTGTCAATTTAAACCACGCAGGGAAGAGAAGATTGACCCCACTCTGTCAATGTAACACACGCAGGGAAGAGCAGACTGATCCCACTCTGTCAATGTAACACACCCAGGGAAGAGCCGATTGATCACACACTGTCAATGCAACACACCCAGTGAAGACCAGACTAACCCAAATCTGTCAGTGTAAAACACCTGGGAACAGCAGACAGACCCCACCCTGTCAATGTAACTAACCCAGGGAAGAGCAGACTGACCTCACTCTGTCAATGTAGCACACCCAGAAAAGAGCAGACTGACCCCACTCTGTCAATGTAACGCACCCAGAGAAGAGCAGACTGACCCCACTCTGTCAATACAAGAAACCCAGTGAAGAGCAGACTGTCCCCACTCTGTCAATGTAACACACCCAGGGAAGAGCAGAATGACCCCACTCTGTCAATGTAACTCACCCAGGGAAGAACAGACTAACCAAAAACTGTCAGTGTAACACACCTGGGAAGAGCAGACTGACCTCACTCTGTCAATGTAACACACCCAGAGAAGAGCAGACTGACGCCACTCTGTCAATGTAACGCACGCAGGGAAGAGCAGACTGACCTCACTCTGTCAATGTAACACACCAAGGGAAGAGCAGAATGACCTCACTCTCATTGTAACACACCCAGTCAAGAGCAGACTGACCGCACCCTGTCACTGTAACACACCCAGGGAAGAGCATACTGACCCCACCCTGTCAAAAAACACAATCAGGGAAGAGCAGACTGACCCCACTCTGTCAATGCAAGACACCCAGGCAAGAGCAGACTGACCCCACTCCGTCAATTTAACATACCCAGGGAAGAGCAGAATGACCCCACTCTGTCAATGTAACACACGCAGGGAAGAGCACACTGAACCAAATCTGTCAGTGTAACACACCTGGGAAGAGCAGACTGACCTCACTATGTCAATGTAACACACGAAGGGAAGAGCAGACTGACACCACGCTGTCAATGTAACACACTCAGGGAAGAGCAGACTGACCCCACTGTGTCAATTTAACACACAAAGGGAAGATCAGACTGACCCCACTCTGTCAATTTAAACAACGTAGGGAAGAGCAGATTGACCCCACTCTGTCAATGTAACACACGCAGGGAAGAGCACTCTGACCCCACTCTGTCAATGAAACACGCCCAGGGAAGAGCAGACTGATCCCACTCTGTCAATGTAAAACACCCAGGGAAGAGGAGACTAAACCCACTGTGTCAATGTAACCGACCCAGGGAAGAGCAGAATGACCCCACTCTGTCTATGTAACCCACCCAGGGAAGAGCAGACTGACCCCACTCTGTCAATGTAACCCAACCAGGGAAGGGCAGACTGACCCCACTCTGACAAGGTAACACACCCAGGGAAGGGCAGAGTGACCCCACCCTGTTAATGTAACCCACTCAGGGAAGAGCAGTCTGACCCCACTCTGTCAATGTAACACACGCAGGGAAGAGCACTCAGACACCACTCTGTCAATGAAACACGCCCAGGGAAGCGCAGACTGATCCCACTCTGTCAATGTAACACACCCAGGGAAGAGCAGACTAAACCCACTATGTCAATGTAACCGACCCAGGGAAGAGCAGACTGACCCCACTCTGTCTATGTAACCCACCCAGGGAAGAGCAGACTGACCCCACTCTGTCAATGTAACCCAGCCAGGGAAGGGCAGACTGACCCCAGTCTGACAATGTAACACACCCAGGGAAGGGCAGAGTGACCCCACACTGTTAATGTAACCCACTCAGGGAAGAGCAGTCTGACCCCACTCTGTCAATGTAACACACCCAGGGAAGAGCAGACTGACCCCACTCAGTCAATATAACACATCCAGGGAAGAGCAGTCTGACCCCACTCTGTCAATGTAACACAGGCAGGGAAGAGCACACTGAACCCAATCTGTCAGTGTAACACACCTGGGAAGAGCAGACTGACCTCACTCTGTCAATGTAACACACCCAGAGAAGAGCAGACTGACCCCACTCTGTCATGCAAGATACCCAGGGAAGAGCAGACTGACCCCACTCTGTCAATGTAACACACACAGGGAAGAGCAGAATGACCCCACTCTGTAAATGTAACACACGCAGGGAAGAGCAGACTAACCACGCTCTGTCAATGTAACACAACCTGGTAAGAGCTGACTGATCCCACTCTGTCAATGGAACACTCCCAGTGAAGAGCAGGCTGATCCCACTCTGTCAATGTAACACACCCAGAAAAGAGCAGACTGACCCAACTCTGTCAATGCAAGACACCCAGGGAAGCGCAGACTGACCCCACTCTGTCAATGTAAAACACCCAGGGAAGAGGAGACTAAACCCACTGTGTCAATGTAACCGACCCAGGGAAGAGCAGAATGACCCCACTCTGTCTCTGTAACCCACCCAGGGAAGAGCAGACTGACCCCACTCTGTCAATGTAACACACCCAGGGAAAGGCAGAGTGACCCCACCCTGTTAATGTAACCCACTCAGGGAAGAGCAGACTGACCCGACTCTGTCAATCTAACACACCCAGGGAGGACCTGACTGACCCCACTCTGGCAATATAACACATCCAGCGAACAGCAGTCTGACCCCACTCTGTGAATGTAGCACAGGCAGGGAAGAGCACACTGAACCCAATCTGTCAGTGTAACACACCTGGGAAGAGCAGACTGACCCCACTCTGTCAATGTAACACACCCAGAGAAGAGCAGACTCACCCCACTCTGTCATGCAAGATACCCAGGGAAGAGCAGACTGACCCCACTCTGTCAATGTAACACACCCAGGGAAGAGCAGCCTGACCCCACTCCGTCAATGTAACACACCCAGGGAAGAGCAGAATGACCACACTCTGTCAATATAACACATCCAGCGAAGAGCAGTCTGACCCCACTCTGTCAATGAAACACACGCACGGAAGAGCAAACTGAACCAAATCTGTCAGTGTAACACACCTGGGAAGAGCAGACTGACCTCACTATGTCAACGTAACACACCAAGGGAAGAGCAGACAGACACGACTCTGTCAATGTAACACACCGAGGGAAGAGCAGACTGACCCCACTCTGTCAATGTAACCCACTCAGGGATGAGCAGACTGACCCCACACTGTCAATGTAACCCACCCAGACAAGAGCAGACTGATCCCACTCTGTCAATGTAACACACTCAGGGAAGAGCAGACTGACCCCACTGTGTCAATCTATCACACCCAGGGAAGAGCAGACTGACCCCACTCTGCCAATTTAAACCACGCAGGGAAGAGCAGATTGACCCCACTCTGTCAATGTAACACACGCAGGGAAGAGAAGATTGACCCCACTCTGTCAATGAAACACGCCCAGGGAAGAGCAGACTGATCCCACTCTGTCAATTTAACACACCCAGGGAAGAGCAGACTAAACCCACTGTGTCAATGTAACCGACCCAGGGAAGAGCAGACTGACCCCACTCTGTCGATGTAACCCACCCAGGGAAGAGCAGACTGACCCGACTCTGTCAATGTAACCCAACCAGGGAAGGGCAGACTGACCCCACTCTGACAATGTAACACACCCAGGGAAGGGCAGAGTGACCCCACCCTGTTAATGTAACCCACTCAGGGAAGAGCAGTCTGACCCCACTCTGTCAATGTAACACACGCAGGGAAGAGCACTCTGACACCACTCTGTCAATGAAACACGCCCAGGGAAGAGCAGACTGATCCCACTCTGTCAATGTAACACACCCAGGGAAGAGCAGACTAAACCCACTATGTCAATGTAAACGACCCAGGGAAGAGCAGACTGACCCCACTCTGTCTATGTAACCCACCCAGGGAAGAGCAGACTGACCCCACTCTGTCAATGTAACCCAGCCAGGGAAGGGCAGACTGACCCCAGTCTGACAATGTAACACAACCAGGGAAGAGCAGAGTGACCCCACACTGTTAATGTAACCCACTCAGGGAAGAGCAGTCTGACCCCACTCTGTCAATGTAACACACCCAGGGAAGAGCAGACTGACCCCACTCAGTCAATATAACACATCCAGGGAAGAGCACTCTGACACCACTCTGTCAATGTAACACAGGCAGGGAAGCGCACACTGAACCCAATCTGTCAGTGTAACACACCTGGGAAGAGCAGACTGACCTCACTCTGTCAATGTAACACACCCAGAGAAGAGCAGACTGACCCCACTCTGTCATGCAAGATACGCAGGGAAGAGCAGACTGACCCCACTCTGTCAATGTAACACACCCAGGGAAGAGGAGAATGACCCCACTCTGTCAATGTAACACACGCAGGGAAGAGCAGACTAACCACGCTCTGTCAATGTAACCAACCCTGGTAAGAGCTGACTGATCCCACTCTGTCAATGTAACACTCCCAGTGAAGAGCAGGCTGATCCCACTCTGTCAATGTAACACACCCAGAGAAGAGCAGACTGACCCAACTCTGTCAATGCAAGACACCCAGGGAAGAGCAGACTGACCCCACTCTGTCAATGTAACACACCCAGGGAAGAGCAGACTGACCCCATCTGTCAATGTCACAATCGCAGGGAAGAGATGACTAACCACACTCTGTCAATGTAACACACCCTGGGAAGAGCTGACAGACGCCACTCTGACAAGTTACACATCAAGGCAAGAACAGACTGTCCTCACTCTAAACTTAATCCACCCAATGAAGAGCAGACTGACCCCACCCTGTCACTGTAACACACCGAGGGAAGAGCAGACTGACCCCACTCTGTCAAACTAAGCCAACGAGACAAGACCAGACTGATCCTACTCTGTCAATGTAACCCACGCAGGGAAGAGCAGACTGACCCGACCCTGTCAATGTAACACACCGAGGGAAGAGCAGACTGACCCCACGCTGTCAATGTAATCCACCGAGACAAGAGCAGACTGATCCTACTCTGTCAATGTAACACACCCAGGGAAGTGCAGACTGATCCCACTCTGTCAATGTCACACACCAAGGGAAGAGCAGACTGACCTCAATCTGTCAATGTAACACATCCAGGGAAGAGCAGACTGATCCCACTCTCTCAATGTAACAGAACCAGGGAAGAGCAGACTGACCGCACTGTGTCAATCTAACACACCCAGGGAAGTGCAGACTGACCCCACTCTGTCATTGTAACACAACGAGGGAAGAGCAGACTGACCCCACCCTTTCAATGTAACACACTCAGGGAAGAGCAGACTGAACCCACTCTGTCAATGTAAAACACCCAGCGAAGAGCACATTGCCCTCACTCTCAATGTAACCCACCCAGTGAAGAGCAGACTGACCCCACCCTGTCACTGTAACAAACCCAGGGAAGAGCAGACCGACCCCACCCTGTCAATGTAACACACCCAGGGAAGAGTTGACTGACCCTACTCTGTCAATGTAACCCACTCAGGGAAGAGAAGACTTACCCAACTCTGTCAATGTAACACACCCAGGGAAGAGCCGATTGATGCCACACTGTCAATGCAACACACCCAGTGAAGACCAGACTAACCACAATCTGTCAGCGTAAAACACCTGGGAACAGCAGACTGACCCCACCCTGTCAATGTAACTCACCCAGGGAAGAACAGACTGACCGCTCTCTGTCAATATAACACACCCAGATAAGAGCAGGCTGACCCCACTCTGTCAATGTAACACACGCAGGGAAGAGCACATTGAACCCAATCTGTCAGTGTAACACACCTGGGAAGAGCAGACTGACCTCACTCTGTCAATGTAGCACACCAAGACAAGAGCAGACTGACCCCACTCTGTCAATGTAACGCACCCAGAGAAGAGCAGACTGACCCCACTCTGTCAATGCAAGAATCCCAGTGAAGAGCAGACTGTCCCCACTCTGTCAATGTAACACACCCAGGGAAGAGCAGAATGACCCCACACTGTCAATGTAACTCACCCAGGGAAGAACAGACTAACCAGAATCTGTCAGTGTAACACACCTGGGAAGAGCAGACTGACCTCACTCTGTCAATATAACACACCTAGAGAAGAGCAGACTGACCTCACTCTGTCAATGTAACACACCCAGAGAAGAGCAGACTGACGACACTCTGTCAATGCAAGACACGCAGGAAAGAGCAGGCTGATCCCACTCTGTCAATGTAACACACCAAGGGAAGAGCAGAATGACCTCACTCTCATTGTAACACACCCAGTCAAGAGCAGACTGACCGTACCCTGTCACTGTAACACACCCAGGGAAGAGCAGACTGACCCCACCCTGTCAAATCACGCACTCAGGGAAGAGCAGACTGACCCCACTCTGTCAATGCAAGACACCCAGGGAAGAGCAGACTGACCCCACTCGGTCAATGTAACACACCCAGGGAAGAGCAGAATGACCACACTCTGTCAATATAACACACCCAGAGAAGAGCAGTCTGACCCCACTCTGTCAATGTAACACACGCAGGGAGAGCACACTGAACCAAATCTGTCAGTGTAACACACCTGGGAAGAGCAGACTGACCTCACTATGTCAATGTAACACACCAAGGGAAGAGCAGACTGACACCACTCTGTCAATGTAACACACCGAGGGAAGAGCAGACTGACCCCACTCTGTCAATGTAACCCACTCAGGGATGAGCAGACTGACCCCACTCTGTCAATGCAACACACCCAGTGAAGACCAGACTAACCCAAATCTGTCAGTGTAAAACACCTGGGAACAGCAGACTGACCCCACCCTGTCAATGTAACTAACCCAGGGAAGAGCAGACTGACCTCACTCTGTCAATGTAGCACACCCAGACAAGACCAGACTGACCCCACTCTTTCAATGTCACGCACCCAGAGAAGAGCAGACTGACCCCACTCTGTCAATACAAGAAACCCAGTGAAGAGCAGACTGTCCCCACTCTGTCAATGTAACACACCCAGGGAAGAGCAGAATGACCCGACTCTGTCAATGTAACTCACCCAGGGAAGAACAGACTAACCAAAAACTGTCAGTGTAACACACCTGGGGAGAGCAGACAGAACTCACTCTGTCAATGTAACACACCCAGAGAAGAGCAGACTGACGCCACTCTGTCAATATAACGCACGCAGGGAAGAGCAGACTGACCTCATTCTGTCAATGTAACACACCAAGGGAAGAGCAGAATGACCTCACTCTCATTGTAACACACCCAGTCAAGAGCAGACTGACCGCACCCTGTCACTGTAACACACCCAGGGAAGAGCAGGCTGACCCCACCCTGTCAAAAAACACACTCAGGGAAGAGCAGACTGACCCCACTCTGTCAATGCAAGACACCCAGGGAAGAGCAGACTGACCCCACTCCGTCAATGTAACACACCCAGGGAAGAGCAGAATGACCCCACTCTGTCAATGTAACACACGCAGGGAAGAGCACACTGAACCAAATCTGTCAGTGTAACACACCTGGGAAGAGCAGACTGACCTCACTATGTCAATGTAACACACGAAGGGAAGAGCAGACTGACACCACTCTGTCAATGTAGCACACTCAGGGAAGAGCAGACTGACCCCACTGTGTCAATCTAACACACCCAGGGAAGATCAGACTGACCCCACTCTGTCAATTTAAACAACGCAGGGAAGAGCAGATTGACCCCACTCTGTCAATGTAACACACGCAGGGAAGAGCACTCAGACCCCACTCTGTCAATGAAACACGCCCAGGGAAGAGCAGGCTGATCCCACTCTGTCAATGTAAAACACCCAGGGAAGAGGAGACTAAACCCACTGTGTCAATGTAACCGACCCAGGGAAGAGCAGAATGACCCCACTCTGTCTCTGTAACCCACCCAGGGAAGAGCAGACTGACCCCACTCTGTCAATGTAACACACCCAGGGAAGGGCAGAGTGACCCCACCCTGTTAATGTAACCCACTCTGGGAAGAGCAGACTGACCCCACTCTGTCAATCTAACACATCCAGCGAAGAGCAGTCTGACCCCACTCTGTCAATGTAGCACAGGCAGGGAAGAGCACACTGAACCCAATCTGTCAGTGTAACACACCTGGGAAGAGCAGACTGACCCCACTCTGTCAATGTAACACACCCAGGGAAGAGCAGCCTGACCCCACTCCGTCAATGTAACACACCCAGGGAAGAGCAGAATGACCACACTCTGTCAATATAACACATCCAGCGAAGAGCAGTCTGACCACACTCTGTCAATGAAAACCACGAAGGGAAGAGCCGATTGACCCGACTCTGTCAATGTAACACACGCAGGGAAGAGAAGATTCACACCACTCTGTCAATGAAACACGCCCAGGGTAGAGCAGACTGATCCCACTCTGTCAATTTAACACACCCAGGGAAGAGCAGACTAAACCCACTGTGTCAATGTAACCGACCCAGGGAAGAGCAGACTGACCCCACTCTGTCTATGTAACCCACCCAGGGAAGAGCAGTCTGACCCCACTCTGTCAATGTAACACACGCAGGGAAGAGCACTCTGACACCACTCTGTCAATGAAACACGCCCAGGGAAGAGCAGACTGATCCCACTCTGTCAATGTAACACACCCAGGGAAGAGCAGACTAAACCCACTATGTCAATGTAACCGACCCAGGGAAGAGCAGACTGACCCCACTCTGTCTATGTAACCCACCCAGGGAAGAGCAGACTGACCCCACTCTGTCAATGTAACCCAGCCAGGGAAGGGCAGACTGACCCCAATCTGACAATGTAACACACCCAGGGAAGGGCAGAGTGACCCCACACTGTTAATGTAACCCACTCAGGGAAGAGCAGTCTGACCCCACTCTGTCAATGTAACACACCCAGGGAAGAGCAGACTGACCCCACTCAGTCAATATAACACATCCAGGGAAGAGCAGTCTTACCCCACTCTGTCAATGTAACACAGGCAGGGAAGAGCACACTGAACCCAATCTGTCAGTGTAACACACCTGGGAAGAGCAGACTGACCTCACTCTGTCAATGTAACACCCCCAGAGAAGAGCAGACTGACCCCACCTTGTCATGCAAGATACCCAGGGAAGAGCAGACTGACCCCACTCTGTCAATGTAACACACCCAGGGAAGAGCAGAATGACCCCACTCTGTCAATGTAACACACGCAGGGAAGAGCAGACTAACCACGCTCTGTCAATGTAACACACCCTGGGAAGAGCTGACTGATACCACTCTGTCAATGTAACACTCCCAGTGAAGAGCAGGCTGATCCCACTCTGTCAATGTAACACACCCAGAGAAGAGCAGACTGACCCAACTCTGTCAATGCAAGACACCCAGGGAAGAGCAGACTGACCCCACTCTGTCAATGTAACACACCCAGGGAAGAGCAGACTGACCCCATCTGTCAATGTCACAATCGCAGGGAAGAGCAGACTAACCACACTCTGTCAATGTAACACACCCTGGGAAGAGCTGACAGACGCCACCCTGACAAGTTACACATCAAGGCAAGAGCAGACTGTCCTCACTCTAAACTTAATCCACCCAATGAAGAGCAGACTGACCCCACCCTGTCACTGTAACGCACCGAGGGAAGAGCAGACTGACCCCACTCTGTCAAACTAAGCCAACGAGACAAGACCAGACTGATCCTACTCTGTCAATGTAACCCACGCAGGGAAGAGCAGACTGACCCGACCCTGTCAATGTAACACACCGAGGGAAGAGCAGACTGACCCCACTGAGTCAATCTAACACACCCAGGGAAGAGCACACTGACCCCACTCTGTCAATGTAACACACCCAGGGAAGAGCAGTCTGATCTCACTCTGTCAATGTCACACTCCCAGGGAAGTGCAGACTGACACCACCCTGTCAATGTAACACACCCAGGGAAGAACAGACTGACCCCACTATGTCAATGAAACAGTCCCAGGGAAGAGCCGACTTAACCCACTCTGTCAATGTAACACACCCAGGGAAGAGCAGACCGACCCCAAGCTGTCAATGCAAGACACCCAGCGAAGAGCAGACTGATCCCACTCTGTCAATGTAACACACCCAGGGAAGAGCAGACTGACCCCATCTGTCAATGTCACACACGCAGGGAAGAGCAGACCAACCACACTCTGTCAATGTAACACACCCTGGGAAGAGCTGACAGACGCCACTCTGACAATTTGCACATCAAGGCAAGAGCAGACTCTCCTCACTCTAAACTTAATCCACCCAATGAAGAGCAGACTGACCACACCCTGTCACTGTAACACACCGAGGGAAGAGCAGACTGACCCCACTCTGTCAAAGTAACCCACCGAGACAAGAGCAGACTGATCCTACTCTGTCAATGAAACACACACAGAGAAGAGCTGACTGACCCCACTGAGTCAATCTAACACAGGCAGGGAAGAGCACACTGACCCCACTCTGTCAATGTAACCCACGCAGGGAAGAGCAGACTGACCCGACCCTGTCAATGTAACACACTCAGGGAAGAGCAGACTGACCCCACTCTGTCAATGTAACACACCCAGGGAAGAGCAGACTGACCCTACTCTGTCAATGTAACACACCCAGGAAAGATCAGACTGCCCTCACTCTCAATGTAACCCACCCAGTGAAGAGCAGACTGACCCCACCCTGTCACTGTAACACAGCCAGGGAAGAGCAGACTGACCCCACCCGGTCAATGTAACACACACCCAGGGAAGAGCAGACTGACCCTACTCTTCAATGTTACAGACCCAAGGAAGAGCAGACTGACCCCACTCTGTCAAAGTAACCCACTCAGGGAAGAGAAGACTGACCCCACTCTGTCAATGTAACACACCCAGGGAAGAGCAGACCGACCCCACTCTGTCAATGTAACCCACTCAGGGAAGAGCAGACTGATCCCACTCTGTCAATGTAACGCACCCAGGGATGTGCAGACTGACCCCACTGTGTCAATCTAACACACCCAGGGAAGAGCAGACTGACCCCACACTGTCAATGTAACACACCCAGGGAAGAGCAGACTGCCCCCACTCTGTCACTGTAACGCAACGAGGGAAGAGCAGACTGACCCCAGCCTGTCAATGTAACACACCAAGGGAAGAGCAGACTGTCCCCACCTTTTCAATGTAACACACTCAGGGAAGACGAGACTGAACCCACTATGTCAATGTAACACACCCAGGGAAGAGCAGACTGACCCTACTCTGTCAATGTAAAACACCCAGCGAAGAGCACATTGCCCTCACTCTCAATGTAACCCACCCAGTGAAGAGCAGACTGACCCCACCCTGTCACTGTAACAAACGCAGGGAAGAGCAGACCGACCCCACCCTGTCAATGTAACACACCCAGGGAAGAGTTGACTGACCCTACTCTGTCAATGTTACACACACAAGGAAGAGCAGACTGACCCCACTCTGTCAATGTAACCCACTCAGGGAATAGAAGACTTACCCAACTCGGTAATTGTAACACAACCAGGGAAGAGCAGACTAACCACGCTCTGTCAATGTAACACACCCTGGGAAGAGCTGACTGATACCACTCTGTCAATGTAACACTCCCAGTGAAGAGCAGGCTGATCCCACTCTGTCAATGTAACACACCCAGAGAAGAGCAGACTGACCCAACTCTGTCAATGCAAGACACCCAGGGAAGAGCAGACTGACCCCACTCTGTCAATGTAACACACCCAGGGAAGAGCAGACTGACCCCATCTGTCAATGTCACAATCGCAGGGAAGAGCAGACTAACCACACTCTGTCAATGTAACACACCCTGGGAAGAGCTGACAGACGCCACTCTGACAAGTTACACATCAAGGCAAGAGCAGACTGTCCTCACTCTAAACTTAATCCACCCAATGAAGAGCAGACGGACCCCACCCTGTCACTGTAACGCACCGAGGGAAGAGCAGACTGACCCCACTCTGTCAAACTAAGCCAACGAGACAAGACCAGACTGATCCTACTCTGTCAATGTAACCCACGCAGGGAAGAGCAGACTGACCCGACCCTGTCAATGTAACACACCGAGGGAAGAGCAGACTGACCCCACTGAGTCAATCTAACACACCCAGGGAAGAGCACACTGACCCCACTCTGTCAATGTAACACACCCAGGGAAGAGCAGTCTGATCTCACTCTGTCAATGTCACACTCCCAGGGAAGTGCAGACTGACACCACCCTGTCAATGTAACACACCCAGGGAAGAACAGACTGACCCCACTATGTCAATGAAACAGTCCCAGGGAAGAGCCGACTTAACCCACTCTGTCAATGTAACACACCCAGGGAAGAGCAGACCGACCCCAAGCTGTCAATGCAAGACACCCAGCGAAGAGCAGACTGATCCCACTCTGTCAATGTAACACACCCAGGGAAGAGCAGACTGACCCCATCTGTCAATGTCACACACGCAGGGAAGAGCAGACCAACCACACTCTGTCAATGTAACACACCCTGGGAAGAGCTGACAGACGCCACTCTGACAATTTGCACATCAAGGCAAGAGCAGACTCTCCTCACTCTAAACTTAATCCACCCAATGAAGAGCAGACTGACCACACCCTGTCACTGTAACACACCGAGGGAAGAGCAGACTGACCCCACTCTGTCAAAGTAACCCACCGAGACAAGAGCAGACTGATCCTACTCTGTCAATGTAACACACACAGAGAAGAGCTGACTGACCCCACTGAGTCAATCTAACACACGCAGGGAAGAGCACACTGACCCCACTCTGTCAATGTAACCCACGCAGGGAAGAGCAGACTGACCCGACCCTGTCAATGTAACACACTCAGGGAAGAGCAGACTGCCCTCACTCTCAATGTAACCCACCCAGTGAAGAGCAGACTGACCCCACCCTGTCACTGTAACACAGCCAGGGAAGAGCAGACTGACCCCACCCGGTCAATGTAACACACACCCAGGGAAGAGCAGACTGACCCTACTCTTCAATGTTACAGACGCAAGGAAGAGCAGACTGACCCCACTCTGTCAAAGTAACCCACTCAGGGAAGAGAAGACTGACCCCACTCTGTCAATGTAACACACCCAGGGAAGAGCAGACCGACCCCACTCTGTCAATGTAACCCACTCAGGGAAGAGCAGACTGATCCCACTCTGTCAATGTAACGCACCCAGGGATGTGCAGACTGACCCCACTGTGTCAATCTAACACACCCAGGGAAGAGCAGACTGACCCCACACTGTCAATGTAACACACCCAGGGAAGAGCAGACTGCCCCCACTCTGTCACTGTAACACAACGAGGGAAGAGCAGACTGACCCCAGCCTGTCAATGTAACACACCAAGGGAAGAGCAGACTGTCCCCACCTTTTCAATGTAACACACTCAGGGAAGACGAGACTGAACCCACTATGTCAATGTAACACACCCAGGGAAGAGCAGACTGACCCTACTCTGTCAATGTAAAACACCCAGCGAAGAGCACATTGCCCTCACTCTCAATGTAACCCACCCAGTGAAGAGCAGACTGACCCCACCCTGTCACTGTAACAAACGCAGGGAAGAGCAGACCGACCCCACCCTGTCAATGTAACACACCCAGGGAAGAGTTGACTGACCCTACTCTGTCAATGTTACACACACAAGGAAGAGCAGACTGACCCCACTCTGTCAATGTAACCCACTCAGGGAATAGAAGACTTACCCAACTCGGTAATTGTAACACACCCAGGGAAGAGCAGACTGACCCCACTCTATCAATGTAACAGTCCCAGGGAACAACAGTCTGACCCCACTCTGTCATTGGAACACACCCTGGGAGAACAGACTCACCCCACTCTTTAAATGTAACACACCCTGGGAAGTGCAGACTGACCTCACTCTGTCAATGTAACAAACCCAGGGAAGAGCCGATTGATCGCACACTGTCAATGCAACACACCCAGTGAAGACCAGACTGACTCCAATCTGTCAGTGTAAACACCTGGGAACAGCAGACTGACCCCACCCTGTCAATGTAACTCACCCAGGGAAGAACAGACTGACCCCAATCTCTCAATGTAACACACCCAGGAAAGAGCAGACTGACCCCAGTCTGTCAATATAACACACGCAGGGAAGAGCAAATTGAACCCAATATGTCAGTGTAACACACCTGGGAAGAGCAGACTGACCTCACTCTGTCAATGGAACGCACCCAGAGAAGAGCAGACTGACTACACTCTGTCAATGCAAGACACCCAGGGAAGAGCAGGCTGATCTCACTCTGTCAATGTAACACACCAAGGGAAGAGCAGAATGACCTCACTCTCATTGTAACACACCCAGTCAAGAGTATACTGACCACACCCTGTCACTGTAACACACCCAGGGGAGAGCAGACTGACCCCACCCTGTCAATGCAACACACTCAGGGAAGAGCAGACTGACCCCACTCTGTCAATGCAAGACACCCAGGGAAGAGCAGACTGACCCCACTCGGTCAATGTAACACACGCAGGGAAGAGCAGAATGACCACACTCTGTCAATGTAGCACACCCAGGGAAGAGCAGAATGACCCCACTCTGTCAATGTAACACACGCAGGGAAGAGCAGACAAACCACGCTCTGTCAATGTAACACACCCTGGGAAGAGCTGACTGATCCCACTCTGTCAATGTAACACTCCCAGTGAAGAGCAGGCTGATCCCACTCTGTCAATGTAACACACCCAGAGAAGAGCAGACTGACCTAACTCTGTCAATGCAAGACACCCAGGGAAGAGCAGTCTGATCCCACTGTGTCAATCTAACACACCCAGGGAAGAGCAGACTGACCCCACTCTGTCAATGTAACACACCCAGGGAAGAGCAGACTGCCCCCACTCTGTCACTGTAACACAACGAGGGAAGAGCAGACTGACCCCAGCCTGTCAATGTAACACACCAAGGGAAGAGCAGACTGACCCCACCTTTTCAATGTAACACACTCAGGGAAGACCAGACTGAACCAACTATGTCAATGTAACACACCCAGGGAAGAGCAGACTGACCCTACTCTGTCAATGTAAAACACACAGCGAAGAGCACATTGCCCTCACTCTCAATGTAACCCACCCAGTGAAGAGCAGACTGAACCCACCCTGTCACTGTAACAAACCCAGGAAAGAGCAGACCGACCCCATCCTGTCAATGTTACACACCCAGGGAAGAGTTGACTGACCCTACTCTGTCAATGTTACACACACAAGGAAGAGCAGAATGACCCCACTCTGTCAATGTAACCCACTCAGGGAATAGAAGACTTACCCAACTCGGTAATTGCAACACACCCAGGGAAGAGCAGCATGACCTCACTCTATCAATGTAACAGTCCCAGGGAACAACAGTCTGACCCCACTCTGTCAATGGAACACACCCTGGGAGAACAGACTGACCACACTCTTTAAATGTAACACACCCTGGGAAGTGCAGACTGACCCCACTCTGTCAATGTAACAAACCCAGGGAAGAGCCGATTGATCGCACACTGTCAATGCAACACACCCAGTGAAGACCAGACTGACCCCAATCTGTGAATATAACACACCCAGGGAAGAGCAGTCGGACCCCACTCTGTCAATGCAAGACACCCAGGGAAGAGCAGACTGACCCCATCTGTCAATGTCACACACGCAGGGAAGAGCAGACTAACCACACTCTGTCAATGTAACACACCCTGGGAAGAGCTGACAGACGCCACTCTGACAATTTACACACCAAGGCAAGAGCAGACTCTCCTCACTCTAAACTTAATCCACCCAATGAAGAGAAGACTGACCCCACCCTGTCACTGTAACACACCGAAGGAAGAGCAGACTGACCCCACTCTGTCAAAGTAACCCACCCAGACAAGAGCAGGCTGATCCCACTCTGTCAATGTAACACACCCAGAGAAGAGCAGACTGACCCCACTGAGTCAATCTAACACACCCAGGGAAGAGCACACTGACCCCACTCTGTCAATGTAACCCACGCATGAAAGAGCAGACTGACCCGACCCTGTTAACGTAACACACTCAGGGAAGAGCAGACTGACCCCACTCTGTCAATGTAACACACCCAGGAAAGAGCAGACTGCCCTCACTCTCAATGTAACCCACCCAGTGAAGAGCATACTGACACCACCCTGTCACTGTAACACAGCCAGGGAAGAGCAGACTGACCCCACCCGGTCAATGTAACACACACCCAGGGAAGAGCAGACTGACCCTACTCTTCAATGTTGCACACACCAGGAAGAGCAGACTGACCCCACTCTGACAAAGTAACCCACTCAGGGAAGAGAAGACTGACCCCACTCTGTCAATGTAACACACCCAGGGAAGAGCAGACTGACCTCACTCTGTCAATGTCACACACCCAGAGAACAGCAGACTGACACCACTCTGTCAATGTAACACACCCGGGGAAGATCAGACTGACCCCACTCTGTCAATGTATCAGAACCAGGGAAGAGTAGACTGACCCCACTCTGTCAATGAGCACACCCAGGGAAGAGCAGACCGACCCCACTCTGTCAATGGAACCCACTCAGGGAAGTGCAGACTGACCCCACGCTGTCAATGTAACCCACCGAGACAAGAGCAGACTGATCCCACTCTGTCAATGTAACACACCCAGGGATGTGCAGACTGACCTCAATCTGTCAATGTAACACATCCAGGGAAGAGCAGACTGATCCCACTCTGTCAATGTAACAGACCCAGCGAAGAGCAGACTGACCCCACTGTGTCAATCTAACACACCCAGGGAAGAGCAGACTGACCCCATTCTGTCAATGTAACACACCCAGGGAAGAGCAGACTTGCCCCACTCTGTCAATGTAACACAACGAGGGAAGAGCAGACTGACCCCAGCCTGTCAATGTAACACACCAAGGGAAGAGCAGACTGTTCCCACCCTTTCAATGTAACACACTCAGGGAAGACCAGACTGACTCCACTCTGTCAATGTAACACACCCAGCGAAGAGCACATTGCCCTCACTCTCAATGTAACCCACCCAGTGAAGAGCAGACTGACCCCACCCTGTCACTGTAACAAAACCAGGGAAGAGCAGACCGCCCCCACCCTGTCAATGTAACAAACCCAGGGAAGAGTTGACTGACCCTACTCTGTCAATGTTACAGTCACAAGGAAGAGCAGACTGACCCCACTCTGTCAATGTAACAGACCCAGGGAAGAGCAGACATACCCCACTGTGTCAATCTAACACACCCAGGGAAGAGCAGACTGACCCCACTCTGTCAATCTAAAACACCCAGCGAAGAGCAGACTGCCCCCACTCTGTCACTGTAACACAACGAGGGAAGAGCAGACTGACCCCAGCCTGTCAATGTAACACACCCAGGGAAGAGCAGGCTGACCCCACTCTGTCAATGTAACACACGCAGGGAAGAGCACATTGAACCCAATCTGTCAGTGTAACACACCTGGGAAGAGCAGACTGACCTCACTCTGTCAATGTAGCACACCCAGACAAGAGCAGACTGACCCCACTCTGTCAATGTAATGCACCCAGAGAAGAGCAGACTCACCCCACTCTGTCAATGCAAGAAACCCAGTGAAGAGCAGACTGTCCCCACTCTGTCAATGTAACACACCCACGGAAGAGCAGAATGACCCCACTCTGTCAATGTAACTCACCAAGGGAAGAACAGACTAACCAAAATCTGGCAGTGTAACACACCTGGGAAGAGCAGACTGACCTCACTCTGTCAATGTAACACACCCAGAGAAGAGCAGACTGACGCCACTCTGTCAATGTAACGCACGCAGGGAAGAGCAGACTGACCTCACTCTGTCAATGTAACACACCCAGAGAAGAGCAGAATGACCTCACTCTCATTATAACACACCCAGTCAAGAGCAGACTGACCGCACCTTGTCACTTTAACACACCCAGGAAAGAGCAGACTGACCCCACCCTGTCAAAAAACACACTCAGGGAAGAGCAGACTGACCCCACTCTGTCAATGCAAGACACCCAGGGAAGAGCAGACTGACCCCACTCCGTCAATTTAACACACCCAGGGAAGAGCAGAATGACCACACTCTGTCAATGTAACTCACCCAGGGAAGAACAGACTGACCCCAATCTGTCAGTGTAACACACCTGGCAAGAGCAGACTGACCTCACTCTGTCAATGTAACACACCCAGAGAAGAGTAGACTGACGCCACTCTGTCAATGTAACACACCCAGAGAAGAGCAGACTGACTACACTCTGTCAATGCAAGACACCCAGGGAAGAGCAGGCTGATCCCAGTCTGTCAATGTAACACACCAAGGGAAGAGCAGAATGACCCCACCCTGTCAATGTAACTCACCCAGGGAAGAACAGACTGACCGCTGTCAGTCAATGTAACCCACGCAGGGAAGAGCAGACTGACCCGACCCTGTCAATGTAACACACTCAGGGAAGAGCAGACTGACCCCACTCTGTCAATGTAACACACCCAGGGAAGAGCAGATTGACCCTACTCTGTCAATGTAACACACCCAGGAAAGAGCAGACTGCCCTCACTCTCAATGTAACCCACCCAGTGAAGAGCAGACTGACCCCACCCTGTCACTGTAACACAGCCAGGGAAGAGCAGACTGACCCCAACCGGTCAATGTAACACACACCCAGGGAAGAGCAGACTGACCCTACTCTTCAATGTTACACACCCAAGGAAGAGCAGACTGACCCCACTCTGTCCAGTAACCCACTCAGGGAAGAGAAGACTGACCCCACTCTGTCAATGTAACACACCCAGGGAAGATTAGACCGACCCCACTCTGTCAATGTAACCCACTCAGGGAAGAGCAGACTGACCCCAAGCTGTCAATGTAACCCACCGAGACAAGAGCAGACTGATCCCACTCTGTCAATGTAACGCACCGAGGGATGTGCAGACTGACCTCAATCTGTCAATGTAACACATCCAGGGAAGAGCAGACTGATCCCACTCTCTCAATGTAACAGACCCAGGGAAGAGCAGACTGACCCCACTGTGTCAATCTAACACACCCAGGGAAGAGCAGACTGAGCCCACACTGTCAATGTAACACACCCAGGGAAGAGCAGACTGCCCCCACTCTGTCACTGTAACGCACCGAGGGATGTGCAGACTGACCTCAATCTGTCAATGTAACACATCCAGGGAAGAGCAGACTGATCCCACTCTGTCAATGTAACAGACCCAGGGAAGAGCAGACTGACCCCACTCTGTCAAAGTAACCCACCGAGACAAGAGCAGACTGATCCTACTCTGTCAATGTAACACACACAGAGAAGAGCTGACTGACCCCACTGAGTCAATCTAACACACGCAGGGAAGAGCACACTGACCCCACTCTGTCAATGTAACCCACGCAGGGAAGAGCAGACTGACCCGACCCTGTCAATGTAACACACTCAGGGAAGAGCAGACTGACCCCACTCTGTCAATGTAACACACCCAGGGAAGAGCAGATTGACCCTACTCTGTCAATGTAACACACCCAGGAAAGATCAGACTGCCCTCACTCTCAATGTAACCCACCCAGTGAAGAGCAGACTGACCCCACCCTGTCACTGTAACACAGCCAGGGAAGAGCAGACTGACCCCACCCGGTCAATGTAACACACACCCAGGGAAGAGCAGACTGACCCTACTCTTCAATGTTACAGACACAAGGAAGAGCAGACTGACCCCACTCTGTCAAAGTAACCCACTCAGGGAAGAGAAGACTGACCCCACTCTGTCAATGTAACACACCCAGGGAAGAGCAGACCGACCCCACTCTGTCAATGTAACCCACTCAGGGAAGAGCAGACTGATCCCACTCTGTCAATGTAACGCACCCAGGGATGTGCAGACTGACCCCACTGTGTCAATCTAACACACCCAGGGAAGAGCAGACTGACCCCACAATGTCAATGTAACACACCCAGGGAAGAGCAGACTGCCCCCACTCTGTCACTGTAACACAACGAGGGAAGAGCAGACTGACCCCAGCCTGTCAATGTAACACACCAAGGGAAGAGCAGACTGTCCCCACCTTTTCAATGTAACACACTCAGGGAAGACGAGACTGAACCCACTATGTCAATGTAACACACCCAGGGAAGAGCAGACTGACCCTACTCTGTCAATATAAAACACCCAGCGAAGAGCACATTGCCCTCACTCTCAATGTAACCCACCCAGTGAAGAGCAGACTGACCCCACCCTGTCACTGTAACAAACGCAGGGAAGAGCAGACCGACCCCACCCTGTCAATGTAACACACCCAGGGAAGAGTTGACTGACCCTACTCTGTCAATGTTACACACACAAGGAAGAGCAGACTGACCCCACTCTGTCAATGTAACCCACTCAGGGAATAGAAGACTTACCCCACTCTGTCAATGTAACACACCCAGGGAAGAGCAGACTAACCACGCTCTGTCAATGTAACACACCCTGGGAAGAGCTGACTGATACCACTCTGTCAATGTAACACTCCCAGTGAAGAGCAGGCTGATCCCACTCTGTCAATGTAACACACCCAGAGAAGAGCAGACTGACCCAACTCTGTCAATGCAAGACACCCAGGGAAGAGCAGACTGACCCCACTCTGTCAATGTAACACACCCAGGGAAGAGCAGACTGACCCCATCTGTCAATGTCAAAATCGCAGGGAAGAGCAGACTAACCACACTCTGTCAATGTAACACACCCTGGGAAGAGCTGACAGACGCCACTCTGACAAGTTACACATCAAGGCAAGAGCAGACTGTCCTCACTCTAAACTTAATCCACCCAATGAAGAGCAGACTGACCCCACCCTGTCACTGTAACGCACCGAGGGAAGAGCAGACTGACCCCACTCTGTCAAACTAAGCCAACGAGACAAGACCAGACTGACCCTACTCTGTCAATGTAACCCACGCAGGGAAGAGCAGACTGACCCGACCCTGTCAATGTAACACACCGAGGGAAGAGCAGACTGACCCCACTGAGTCAATCTAACACACCCAGGGAAGAGCACACTGACCCCACTCTGTCAATGTAACACACCCAGGGAAGAGCAGTCTGATCTCACTCTGTCAATGTCACACTCCCAGGGAAGTGCAGACTGACACCACCCTGTCAATGTAACACACCCAGGGAAGAACAGACTGACCCCACTATGTCAATGAAACAGTCCCAGGGAAGAGCCGACTTAACCCACTCTGTCAATGTAACACACCCAGGGAAGAGCAGACCGACCCCAAGCTGTCAATGCAAGACACCCAGCGAAGAGCAGACTGATCCCACTCTGTCAATGTAACACACCCAGGGAAGAGCAGACTGACCCCATCTGTCAATGTCACACACGCAGGGAAGAGCAGACCAACCACACTCTGTCAATGTAACACACCCTGGGAAGAGCTGACAGACGCCACTCTGACAATTTGCACATCAAGGCAAGAGCAGACTCTCCTCACTCTAAACTTAATCCACCCAATGAAGAGCAGACTGACCCCACCCTGTCACTGTAACACACCGAGGGAAGAGCAGACTGACCCCACTCTGTCAAAGTAACCCACCGAGACAAGAGCAGACTGATCCTACTCTGTCAATGTAACACACACAGAGAAGAGCTGACTGACCCCACTGAGTCAATCTAACACACGCAGGGAAGAGCACACTGACCCCACTCTGTCAATGTAACCCACGCAGGGAAGAGCAGACTGACCCGACCCTGTCAATGTAACACACTCAGGGAAGAGCAGACTGACCCCACTCTGTCAATGTAACACACCCAGGGAAGAGCAGATTGACCCTACTCTGTCAATGTAACACACCCAGGAAAGATCAGACTGCCCTCACTCTCAATGTAACCCACCCAGTGAAGAGCAGACTGACCCCACCCTGTCACTGTAACACAGCCAGGGAAGAGCAGACTGACCCCACCCGGTCAATGTAACACACACCCAGGGAAGAGCAGACTGACCCTACTCTTCAATGTTACAGACCCAAGGAAGAGCAGACTGACCCCACTCTGTCAAAGTAACCCACTCAGGGAAGAGAAGACTGACCCCACTCTGTCAATGTAACACACCCAGGGAAGAGCAGACCGACCCCACTCTGTCAATGTAACCCACTCAGGGAAGAGCAGACTGATCCCACTCTGTCAATGTAACGCACCCAGGGATGTGCAGACTGACCCCACTGTGTCAATCTAACACACCCAGGGAAGAGCAGACTGACCCCACACTGTCAATGTAACACACCCAGGGAAGAGCAGACTGCCCCCACTCTGTCACTGTAACACAACGAGGGAAGAGCAGACTGACCCCAGCCTGTCAATGTAACACACCAAGGGAAGAGCAGACTGTCCCCACCTTTTCAATGTAACACACTCAGGGAAGACGAGACTGAACCCACTATGTCAATGTAACACACCCAGGGAAGAGCAGACTGACCCTACTCTGTCAATGTAAAACACCCAGCGAAGAGCACATTGCCCTCACTCTCAATGTAACCCACCCAGTGAAGAGCAGACTGACCCCACCCTGTCACTGTAACAAACGCAGGGAAGAGCAGACCGACCCCACCCTGTCAATGTAACACACCCAGGGAAGAGTTGACTGACCCTACTCTGTCAATGTTACACACACAAGGAAGAGCAGACTGACCCCACTCTGTCAATGTAACCCACTCAGGGAATAGAAGACTTACCCAACTCGGTAATTGTAACACACCCAGGGAAGAGCAGACTGACCCCACTCTATCAATGTTACAGTCCCAGGGAACAACAGTCTGACCCCACTCTGTCATTGGAACACACCCTGGGAGAACAGACTCACCCCACTCTTTAAATGTAACACACCCTGGGAAGTGCAGACTGACCTCACTCTGTCAATGTAACAAACCCAGGGAAGAGCCGATTGATCGCACACTGTCAATGCAACACACCCAGTGAAGACCAGACTGACTCCAATCTGTCAGTGTAAACACCTGGGAACAGCAGACTGACCCCACCCTGTCAATGTAACACACCCAGGGAAGAGTTGACTGACCCTACTCTGTCAATGTTACACACACAAGGAAGAGCAGACTGACCCCACTCTGTCAATGTAACCCACTCAGGGAATAGAAGACTTACCCAACTCGGTAATTGTAACACACCCAGGGAAGAGCAGACTGACCCGACTCTATCAATGTAACAGTCCCAGGGAACAACAGTCTGACCCCACTCTGTCATTGGAACACACCCTGGGAGAACAGACTCACCCCACTCTTTAAATGTAACACACCCTGGGAAGTGCAGACTGACCTCACTCTGTCAATGTAACAAACCCAGGGAAGAGCCGATTGATCGCACACTGTCAATGCAACACACCTCAGTGAAGACCAGACTGACTCCAATCTGTCAGTGTAAACACCTGGGAACAGCAGACTGACCCCACCCTGTCAATGTAACTCACCCAGGGAAGAACAGACTGACCCCAATCTCTCAATGTAACACACCCAGGAAAGAGCAGACTGACCCCAGTCTGTCAATATAACACACGCAGGGAAGAGCAAATTGAACCCAATATGTCAGTGTAACACACCTGGGAAGAGCAGACTGACCTCACTCTGTCAATGGAACGCACCCAGAGAAGAGCAGACTGACTACACTCTGTCAATGCAAGACACCCAGGGAAGAGCAGGCTGATCTCACTCTGTCAATGTAACACACCAAGGGAAGAGCAGAATGACCTCACTCTCATTGTAACACACCCAGTCAAGAGTATACTGACCACACCCTGTCAATGTAACACACCCAGGGGAGAGCAGACTGACCCCACCCTGTCAATGCAACACACTCAGGGAAGAGCAGACTGACCCCACTCTGTCAATGCAAGACACCCAGGGAAGAGCAGACTGACCCCACTCGGTCAATGTAACACACGCAGGGAAGAGCAGAATGACCACACTCTGTCAATGTAACACACCCAGGGAAGAGCAGAATGACCCCACTCTGTCAATGTAACACACGCAGGGAAGAGCAGACAAACCACGCTCTGTCAATGTAACACACCCTGGGAAGAGCTGACTGATCCCACTCTGTCAATGTAACACTCCCAGTGAAGAGCAGGCTGATCCCACTCTGTCAATGTAACACACCCAGAGAAGAGCAGACTGACCTAACTCTGTCAATGCAAGACACCCAGGGAAGAGCAGTCTGATCCCACTGTGTCAATCTAACACACCCAGGGAAGAGCAGACTGACCCCACTCTGTCAATGTAACACACCCAGGGAAGAGCAGACTGCCCCCACTCTGTCACTGTAACACAACGAGGGAAGAGCAGACTGACCCCAGCCTGTCAATGTAACACACCAAGGGAAGAGCAGACTGACCCCACCTTTTCAATGTAACACACTCAGGGAAGACCAGACTGAACCAACTATGTCAATGTAACACACCCAGGGAAGAGCAGACTGACCCTACTCTGTCAATGTAAAACACACAGCGAAGAGCACATTGCCCTCACTCTCAATGTAACCCACCCAGTGAAGAGCAGACTGAACCCACCCTGTCACTGTAACAAACCCAGGAAAGAGCAGACCGACCCCATCCTGTCAATGTAACACACCCAGGGAAGAGTTGACTGACCCTACTCTGTCAATGTTACACACACAAGGAAGAGCAGAATGACCCCACTCTGTCAATGTAACCCACTCAGGGAATAGAAGACTTACCCAACTCGGTAATTGCAACACACCCAGGGAAGAGCAGCATGACCTCACTCTATCAATGTAACAGTCCCAGGGAACAACAGTCTGACCCCACTCTGTCAATGGAACACACCCTGGGAGAACAGACTGACCACACTCTTTAAATGTAACACACCCTGGGAAGTGCAGACTGACCCCACTCTGTCAATGTAACAAACCCAGGGAAGAGCCGATTGATCGCACACTGTCAATGCAACACACCCAGTGAAGACCAGACTGACCCCAATCTGTGAATATAACACACCCAGGGAAGAGCAGTCGGACCCCACTCTGTCAATGCAAGACACCCAGGGAAGAGCAGACTGACCCCATCTGTCAATGTCACACACGCAGGGAAGAGCAGACTAACCACACTCTGTCAATGTAACACACCCTGGGAAGAGCTGACAGACGCCACTCTGACAATTTACACACCAAGGCAAGAGCAGACTCTCCTCACTCTAAACTTAATCCACCCAATGAAGAGAAGACTGACCCCACCCTGTCACTGTAACACACCGAAGGAAGAGCAGACTGACCCCACTCTGTCAAAGTAACCCACCCAGACAAGAGCAGGCTGATCCCACTCTGTCAATGTAACACACCCAGAGAAGAGCAGACTGACCCCACTGAGTCAATCTAACACACCCAGGGAAGAGCACACTGACCCCACTCTGTCAATGTAACCCACGCATGAAAGAGCAGACTGACCCGACCCTGTTAACGTAACACACTCAGGGAAGAGCAGACTGACCCCACTCTGTCAATGTAACACACCCAGGAAAGAGCAGACTGCCCTCACTCTCAATGTAACCCACCCAGTGAAGAGCATACTGACACCACCCTGTCACTGTAACACAGCCAGGGAAGAGCAGACTGACCCCACCCGGTCAATGTAACACACACCCAGGGAAGAGCAGACTGACCCTACTCTTCAATGTTGCACACACCAGGAAGAGCAGACTGACCCCACTCTGACAAAGTAACCCACTCAGGGAAGAGAAGACTGACCCCACTCTGTCAATGTAACACACCCAGGGAAGAGCAGACTGACCTCACTCTGTCAATGTCACACACCCAGAGAACAGCAGACTGACACCACTCTGTCAATGTAACACACCCGGGGAAGATCAGACTGACCCCACTCTGTCAATGTATCAGAACCAGGGAAGAGTAGACTGACCCCACTCTGTCAATGAGCACACCCAGGGAAGAGCAGACCGACCCCACTCTGTCAATGTAACCCACTCAGGGAAGTGCAGACTGACCCCACGCTGTCAATGTAACCCACCGAGACAAGAGCAGACTGATCCCACTCTGTCAATGTAACACACCCAGGGATGTGCAGACTGACCTCAATCTGTCAATGTAACACATCCAGGGAAGAGCAGACTGATCCCACTCTGTCAATGTAACAGACCCAGCGAAGAGCAGACTGACCCCACTGTGTCAATCTAACACACCCAGGGAAGAGCAGACTGACCCCATTCTGTCAATGTAACACACCCAGGGAAGAGCAGACTTGCCCCACTCTGTCAATGTAACACAACGAGGGAAGAGCAGACTGACCCCAGCCTGTCAATGTAACACACCAAGGGAAGAGCAGACTGTTCCCACCCTTTCAATGTAACACACTCAGGGAAGACCAGACTGACTCCACTCTGTCAATGTAACACACCCAGCGAAGAGCACATTGCCCTCACTCTCAATGTAACCCACCCAGTGAAGAGCAGACTGACCCCACCCTGTCACTGTCACAAAACCAGGGAAGAGCAGACCGCCCCCACCCTGTCAATGTAACAAACCCAGGGAAGAGTTGACTGACCCTACTCTGTCAATGTTACAGTCACAAGGAAGAGCAGACTGACCCCACTCTGTCAATGTAACAGACCCAGGGAAGAGCAGACATACCCCACTGTGTCAATCTAACACACCCAGGGAAGAGCAGACTGACCCCACTCTGTCAATCTAAAACACCCAGCGAAGAGCAGACTGCCCCCACTCTGTCACTGTAACACAACGAGGGAAGAGCAGACTGACCCCAGCCTGTCAATGTAACACACCCAGGGAAGAGCAGGCTGACCCCACTCTGTCAATGTAACACACGCAGGGAAGAGCACATTGAACCCAATCTGTCAGTGTAACACACCTGGGAAGAGCAGACTGACCTCACTCTGTCAATGTAGCACACCCAGACAAGAGCAGACTGACCCCACTCTGTCAATGTAATGCACCCAGAGAAGAGCAGACTCACCCCACTCTGTCAATGCAAGAAACCCAGTGAAGAGCAGACTGTCCCCACTCTGTCAATGTAACACACCCACGGAAGAGCAGAATGACCCCACTCTGTCAATGTAACTCACCAAGGGAAGAACAGACTAACCAAAATCTGGCAGTGTAACACACCTGGGAAGAGCAGACTGACCTCACTCTGTCAATGTAACACACCCAGAGAAGAGCAGACTGACGCCACTCTGTCAATGTAACGCACGCAGGGAAGAGCAGACTGACCTCACTCTGTCAATGTAACACACCCAGAGAAGAGCAGAATGACCTCACTCTCATTATAACACACCCAGTCAAGAGCAGACTGACCGCACCTTGTCACTTTAACACACCCAGGAAAGAGCAGACTGACCCCACCCTGTCAAAAAACACACTCAGGGAAGAGCAGACTGACCCCACTCTGTCAATATAACACACCCAGGGAAGAGCAGAATGACCCCAATCTGTCAGTGTAACACACCCAGGGAAGAGCAGACTGACCTCACTCTGTCAATGTAACACACCCAGAGAAGAGTAGACTGACGCCACTCTGTCAATGTAACACACCCAGAGAAGAGCAGACTGACTACACTCTGTCAATGCAAGACACCCAGGGAAGAGCAGGCTGATCCCAGTCTGTCAATGTAACCCACGCAGGGAAGAGCAGACTGACCCGACCCTGTCAATGTAACACACTCAGGGAAGAGCAGACTGACCCCACTCTGTCAATGTAACACACCCAGGGAAGAGCAGATTGACCCTACTCTGTCAATGTAACACACCCAGGAAAGAGCAGACTGCCCTCACTCTCAATGTAACCCACCCAGTGAAGAGCAGACTGACCCCACCCTGTCACTGTAACACAGCCAGGGAAGAGCAGACTGACCCCAACCGGTCAATGTAACATACACCCAGGGAAGAGCAGACTGACCCTACTCTTCAATGTTACACACCCAAGGAAGAGCAGACTGACCCCACTCTGTCCAGTAACCCACTCAGGGAAGAGAAGACTGACGCCACTCTGTCAATGTAACACACCCAGGGAAGATTAGACCGACCCCACTCTGTCAATGTAACCCACTCAGGGAAGAGCAGACTGACCCCAAGCTGTCAATGTAACCCACCGAGACAAGAGCAGACTGATCCCACTCTGTCAATGTAACGCACCGAGGGATGTGCAGACTGACCTCAATCTGTCAATGTAACACATCCAGGGAAGAGCAGACTGATCCCACTCTCTCAATGTAACAGACCCAGGGAAGAGCAGACTGACCCCACTGTGTCAATCTAACACACCCAGGGAAGAGCAGACTGAGCCCACACTGTCAATGTAACACACCCAGGGAAGAGCAGACTGCCCCCACTCTGTCACTGTAACGCACCGAGGGATGTGCAGACTGACCTCAATCTGTCAATGTAACACATCCAGGGAAGAGCAGACTGATCCCACTCTGTCAATGTAACAGACCCAGGGAAGAGCAGACTGACCCCACTGTGTCAATCTAACACACCCATGGAAGAGCAGACTGAGCCCACACTGTCAATGTAACACACCCAGGGAAGAGCAGACTGCCCCCACTCTGTCACTGTAACACAACGAGGGAAGAGCAGACTGACCCCAGCCTGTCAATGTAACACACCAAGGGAAGAGCAGACGGAACCCACCCTTTCAATGTAACACACTCAGGGAAGACCAGACAGAACCCACTCTGTCAATGTAAAACACCCAGCGAAGAGCACATTGCCCTCACTCTCAATGTAACCCACCCAGTGAAGAGCAGACTGACCCCACCCTGTCACTGTAACAAACCTAGGGAAGAGCAGACCGACCCCACCCTGTCAATGTAACACACCCAGGGAAGAGTTGACTGACCCTACTCTGTCAATGTTACACACACAAGGAAGAGCAGACTGACGCCACTCTGTCAATGTAACGCACGCAGGGAAGAGCAGACTGACCTCACTCTGTCAATGTAACACACCCAGAGAAGAGCAGAATGACCTCACTCTCATTGCAACACACCCAGTCAAGAGCAGACTGACCGCACCTTGTCACTTTAACACACCCAGGGAAGAGCAGACTGACCCCACCCTGTCAAAAAACACACTCAGGGAAGAGCAGACTGACCCCACTCTGTCAATGCAAGACACCAAGGGAAGAGCAGACTGACCCCACTCCGTCAATGTAACACTCCCAGGGAAGAGCAGAATGACCACACTCTCTCAATGAAACTCACCCAGGGAAGAGCAGACTGACCCCACTGTGTCAATCTAACACACCCAGGGAAGAGCAGACTGTCCCCACTCCGTCAATGTAACACACCCAGGGAAGAGCAGAATGACCACACTCTGTCAATGTTACTCACCCAGGGAAGAACAGACTGACCCCAATCTGTCAGTGTAACACACCTGGCAAGAGCAGACTGACCTCACTCTGTCAATGTAACACACCCAGAGAAGAGTAGACTGACGCCACTCTGTCAATATAACGCACGCAAGGAAGAGCAGACTGACCTCACTCTGTCAATGTAACACACCCAGAGAAGAGCAGACTGACTACACTCTGTCAATGCAAGACACCCAGGGAAGAGCAGGCTGATCCCAGTCTGTCAATGTAACACACCAAGGGAAGAGCAGAATGACCCCACACTGTCAATGTAACTCACCCAGGGAAGAACAGACTGACCGCTGTCTGTCAATGTAACCCACGCAGGGAAGAGCACACTGACCCGACCCTGTCAATGTAACACACTCAGGGAAGAGCAGACTGACCCCACTATGTCAATGTAACACACCCAGGGAAGAGCATATTGACCCTACTCTGTCAATGTAACACACCCAGGAAAGAGCAGACTGCCCTCACTCTCAATGTAACCCACCCAGTGAAGAGCAGACTGACCCCACCCTGTCACTGTAACACAGCCAGGGAAGAGCAGACTGACCCCAACCGGTCAATGTAACACACACCCAGGGAAGAACAGACTGACCCTACTCTTCAATGTTACACACCCAAGGAAGAGCAGACTGACCCCACTCTGTCCAGTAACCCACTCTGGGAAGAGAAGACTGACCCCACTCTGTCAATGTAACACACCCAGGGAAGAGCAGACCGACCCCACTCTGTCAATGTAACCCACTCAGGGAAGAGCAGACTGACCCCAAGCTGTCAATGTAACCCACCGAGACAAGAGCAGACTGATCGCACTCTGTCAATGTAACGCACCCAGGGATGTGCAGACTGACCTCAATCAGTCAATGTAACACATCCAGGGAAGAGCAGTGTGCTACAAGTGTGGAGGACTGTTGTTGTTTGCAACGGGGCAATGACAGGATGCAGAGCTGGGCTGACAAGTGGCAGATGGAAGTCAATCTGGAAAAGTGTGAAGTCATTCATTTTGAAAGATTGAATTTGAATACAGAATGCAATGTTAAAGGCAGGATCTTTGGCATTGTGGAGGAACAGAAGGATCTTGGGTAACAGGTCCAGAGATCCCTCAAAGTTTGCCACCCAAGATGATAGGCTTGTTAAGAAGGAATATATTGTGTTGGATTTCATTAGCTGGGGGATCGAGTTTTAAAGCTGCGAGGTTATGCTGTAGCTCTATAGAGCCCTGTCTGGACCCCACTGGTAATATTGTGTTCAGTTCTGGTCTCTTCATTACAGGATGGATGTGGAAGCTTTAGAGAGGGTAAAGAGGAGATTTACCAGGATGCTGCCTGTACTGGAGGGCATGTCTTATGAAGAAAGGTTGAGGGAGCTAAGGCTTTTCTCATTGGAGTGAAGACGTGTGAGGATGACTTGGCAGAAGTGAACCAGATGATGAGAGGCACAGAAAGAGTGAATAGTGAGAGACATTTTTTTTACCCTGACATAAATAGCTATTACAAGGGGGTGTAATTTTAAGGTGATTAGCGAGTATTTAAGGGGAGATTTCAGAGGTAGGTTCGTTACATACAGAGTGGTGGGCGAGTGGAATGCACTGCCAGAGGTGGCAGTAAAGTTAGACGCATTAGGGACATTAAATATATTTCTGGATAGGCACATGGATAATAAAATGAAGGGTGTGTAGGTTAGTTTGATCTTACGTTTGGATAAAATATTGGCATGGCATCATGACCGAAGGGTCTGGTGCTGCACTGTCCTGTGTTCTTTGCTCCATATGGTAAAGTGGGTAATGAGCTCAGATCAATGTAAAAGGATATGGCATTCAGGAGGAGTGAGGGAACTGGTTACAAAACTGGGCTTGATGGTAGGAGACAGAGGGTGATGAGAGACATATTGTTTTTCTGACTGGATGCATGTGACCAGCGATGCAGTGGGTGCCCTGTTGTTTGTCATTTGGACTAATGGTTTGGATGGGAATATTGGTATCCTGGAAAGTAAGATTTTGTTTTTGAGTTATACTGAAATTGGTGGTAAAGTGGACAGTGAAGAAGGTTATCTGTGATTCTACAGGATGAACAGTACTGCTGGGATAGTGGGCTGAAGAATAGCAGATGGAGTTTAATTAGATAAATGTGAAGTGTGCCATTTTGGTAAAACAAGTCAGGGTGGGACTTGTACAGTTAATGCTTGGGCCCTGGGTGGTGTGGTCAATCAGAGACCCAGGGATGTAGGTACACAGTTCTTTGAAAGTAGTGTCACAGGTAGACAGGCTGGTGAAGCAGGCGTTTGGGATGGTTACCCTCATTGGTTAGAGCATTGAGAGTCGGAGTTGGGATGTCATGTTGAATCTGTACAAAACATCGGTGAGGCCTCCATAAAACCATTGTTGATCAGTAGGAAGAACTCACCTGGTTCACTTACCTGCTTTAGGGAAGGCCACCTGACATTCTAACCTGGTCTGGCCTACATGTGACTCCAGAACAACAGCAATATGGCTGACTCTGAACTGCCCTCTGGGTAATTACCAGTGGGGGCAAAAAATGTAGTCCAGGCAGTGACACGCACATCCCATGAATAAATAACTAAAAATACACATGGCGCTCCCTACCTCTGCAAACCCCTCCAGCTGCAGCAATCCGTACTGACTTTGTAACAACGTTCAGGCCCTGACCACTCTCTGTAACACTCTCACCACCTCCATCCCCTTCATCTCTCCCTATTCCTTTTGTGACAATAAACCCTGACAATGGTACCCCTTCCATCTGACCTCCTCCTGCTAGCATACACTTTGTAATTCCTTTAAAACGTACTCCTAAACACTCCCTTACTGCAGAATTTTAAGTAATATTTGGTGATCTTCTCAGCCTGATAATCTAATATGATCCATTCTGTCCTGAGTGAGGGACCAGTGGGAATTTCTTGCTGAGGTTTTGTCTGTTTCAATGGAATGTCCTTTTGTTGAGTATTTTACACTGTTCCTTCAAATATTTTCCACCGTTCATTTACAGACACATATTTCAGTTTGTTTAGCCTGTTTACCTTGGTCACTTGTCTGCTCAAACTCAAGTAATTGGCTATTTTCATTTCTAGTTGTAACTTGTCCTTTCTGCGAGTCTCTTTACAACATTATAATGCTTAAAACTGCACTTACCACAATTTCCTATAGGATCTCTTAAGGTGATATGACTCATTCACTAAGTTTCATCACACAACGGTCAATCTGAGATAGTTACGTTCCTAGCCAGTTGCCCAATGAGTTATTTAAAGCAACACTGAAAAAATATTCTTGGAACTCCTCTTCCAATATCACAGTTGTCCATCTGACTGTCCCAGGTTATGCGAAAATTGAAGTTTCCCAAAATTATCACAATGCCTTAGTTAAAAATTTCATTGAGTTCCTGTTCAATGCAGTGATGAGGAATGAAATACTGTTCGGTGGCGAAAAACTGTTCTGCTGCTTGAGTCCTTGACAAGTAGTAGCCAGAATTTACATTCAGACTGACTCTACTTCATGATCTGCAGCCAAATGCTTTCTCTGTAATGCCTTTGTTATCCATTATTGTTAGCGTTACTGATTTTGCCTGAGTTTCCACAAGATTGTGAACCATTGAATATTTATGTTTCACCTTTTGTTCGCCCTGTAACCACGTCTCCCTGGTGACTAAATCTCTTCTTATCACTGCATCACAAATCCATCTACCTTATTGATGAGAATTCGTCCATTGCAAAAACAAAGTCATATTTTACTCTTTCCCACAATTTCCTGTCACAAACCGATTCACTGATGTACAGTTTTAGTTAAACTTTGTCCCATCCTGTTCCTTTCTGCTTGTCTTCAGCCACATTCCCATGCTGTTCCGATGCTTCACCTTTTCTTTTTGGATTTGGAAAGCTCCTTTCACCTGAACCCTGTCCCTTAATCCTCTCTGTCAGCTTAAAGCCCTGTCCATAAACCTACCGACATGATTGGCCAGGATACTGCTCCCAGTACAGTTCCAGTGGGACCGTCCTAATGGACTATTTATTAAATCAGTTATGGGATGTGGGTGTCTCTGGCTAACCAGCCTTTCTTGCCCAGCCCGAGCTGCCCTTGAGCTGAGTAACTTGCTCGGCCATTTCAAAGTGTAATTGAGAGGCAAACACTTTGCTGTGGATATGTCGTGCCGACCACGTGAGGATGGGCAGATGTCCTTATCTAAAGAACAAGTGTTTGGGTTTTTTGTACATCAGCAATGGTTTCATACTTACTTATGGATTCTTACTTACTATTTTTGAAATTATTCATTTGAAATTCCACTATTTCTGTGGTGGGATTCAAATCTGTCTCCCCTGAACATTAGCTGTGGTTTGGGATACATGCTCTAGCAATAATACCACTAGGGCATCACTTCACCTGCTCACTGGTTGCTCATCCCTGAAACCAGTGCAACATGAAGCTAAACCCATGATTCTGTGATCCCAACACCTTCCAGCACTCTAGTGATATCACTCAGTATCTCTCCATGTGGTATCCCTCACTGTGTGGGTATAATTGCAGTCTCTGTCAGTGCTTCCCGCTCTTGCAGTTAGTCTAGATCCTGGGTCAACAGATTTCTACCTCCAGAAAGATACAGCAACACAGAGCAGGATGCATTTTCCAGATCTCTGTGGGACTTAGTACCATTCTTCTTGTGTAACCCTCACTGCATCAGTCTAATGTCCCATTCTGTGTAATGTCCCATTCTGTCTATTTCCCTGTCTCCTGTAGGTACTCGGGAAGTTCCTGGCTCAATAGACTTCCCAACTGCTTGTCTGTCACCACATTGAAGATGTTTGGTCAGCCAAAGAGACAAAGGGAAGAGAGATCTGGAGCCTTCAATAAATCCTGCAGTGAGGTGAGATCACTCACAGTGCACAGAGCAGGGAGCAATGAGTGGGCTCCAAACACCGGCAAACAAGACATGACACAGATGCAGTGCTGGAGGGGGAGCATTGTACAGACACACCCCAGGCTCAATCACCACATCTACTTTAACGTACGTTGTGAGACAGCATCGGGAGTTCAGAGAAATCATTCCAGGCCTCTGCTGTCTTAGTGAGCATCAGTACAAAATAGGTTAAAGCAGGCCTCCCACAAGACGTTTGGAATGCTGCATGGGATCTTTCTCTTCTGTGTTCTCCCTCCAACACTGCACTAAGACTCAGTACCTGTAACACTGTGTCTACGGCATGGCTTGTGCACCAGTGTCTTCAATAATTTGTAACTCCTAGAACAGTTCCTGTCCCTGTAACCACCTCCATTCCCTGTACTCCCTCCACATATTTGAAAGGTACTGCATTCTGGATTACCATCCCTATTGCTGTAAATTGCTTCAGTGTCTATAACATGCTTTATTTCGGTAATCTAATCCTCTTTAACTGGATACAGAGTCATACAGCACGGAAACAGAACCTGTGGTCCAACTCCTCAATGCTGCCCAGCTTTCCGATACCGAACGAGTCTCACTTGCCTGCATTTGGCTCTTTTCTATTCTATTTTGGGTGGCACGGTGGCACAGTGGTTAGCACTGCTGCCTCACAGCGCCAGAGACCCGGGTTCAATTCCCGCCTCAGGCGACTGACTGTGTGGAGTTTGCACGTTCTCCCCGTGTCTGCGTGGGTTTCCTCCGGGTACTCCGGTTTCCTCCCACAGTCACAAAGATGTGCAGGACAGGTGAATTGGCCATGCTAAATTGCCCGTAGTGTTAGGTAAGGGGTAGATCTAGATGTAGATATAGGGGTATGGGTGGGTTACGCTTCGGCGGGGCAGTGTGGACTTGTTGGGCCGAAGGGCCTGTTTCCACACTGTAAGTAATCTAATCTAATCTAATCTAAAAAAACCTTCTCCTCTCCATGTACCTCTCCATGTTCCTGCCCAAATGTCTTTTCCATGTTGTTATTATTCTTGTTTCTCCCATGTGCCTCTGGCAGTCCATTCCGTCTATGCACCATCCTGTGTGGATAATGTTGCCCCTCAGCTCCCTCTTTAAATCTTTGCTCTCTCACCTCCCGTTTATAGCGTCTAGTTTTAGACTCACTTCCCCTTGGCTATTCACCATTCTTAGGAACTGTATGGTTTTGTAAAACTTTATAAAGTCACTCTGTAGCCTCCTCTGCCCAAGAGAACTATTTAGGACAATGTTACAAATATCTCCAACGTATCTAACAAAGTGCTGGACAATGACGGCAAGTGTCCTAAATGCCACTTTCGCCACCCTGTCCATCTGTAACTGTACCCCTTGGTCTCTCACTGTTCGACAACACCGACCAGAGCTCTCCCATTAACTGTGTCATTCATTCCTCGTTTGTCTTAACAAAATCCAAAACCTGAATTAAACTCCATCTTTCATTCCCTGGTCCACTGGCCCAGTTGGTCAGTGTATTCACTGTATACGATAACTGTACTCACTGCCCACTACACCATTAATTTGATCATCTACAAACTTACTAACAATGACTCCTATATTCTCAACCAAATTGTTTGTGTCGGTGATGTATATCAGTGGACCCAGCCCTGAACCTTCTGGCACACCGCTGGTCACAGGACTCCAGTCTGAACAACAACCCTTTCCCACCGCCCTCTGTCTCCTATTATCAAGCCAATTTTGTATCCAATTGGCTAGTTCCCCCTGATCCCATGTCAACTAATCTTACGAAACAGTATATCTTGATAAATCCTGTCAAAGACCCTGCTGACTTTAGTGTAGACAATGTATGGTCACCACTTCAACAAAAGTATCAAGTTAATGAGACCTGACTTTGTATGCACAAAGCCGTGCTGACTATCTTTAATCAATCCTTGCCTTTTCCAAATGAATGTGACTCCTGTCTGGCAGAGTCACTTCTACAACTTACCCACCATTAGGCTAATTGGTCTTTAGTTCCCTGGTTTTCTATTGCAGTCTTTCTTAAATAATAGAATTAACCCACATTCTTGTCATAGAGTCATAAAGAATGGAAACTGACCCTTCACTTGATACCCATCATAATCTCAAACTAAACTCATCCCAGCTGCCTGTTGCTGGCCCAAATCCCTCCAAAACATTCATGTTCATATACTCATGCAAATGTCTTTTAAACGTTGTAATTGTACCCACATGCACCCCTTCCTCAGGAAGTTTATTCCACACTCAAACCACCCTCTGTGTAACAATTTTCCGCCATGTCTTTTTTTTTAAATCTCTCTCTTCTAACTTTAAAAATGTGGTCTCTCCTCTTGAGAATCCCCCACCCTGAGGAAAAGGCACCGACCATTAAATTGGTCTATATATCTCATTTTTTTCATAAAAAGTGCTCAGCCTATCCAGCCATTTTTCAATCTCAAGCCTTCCATACCCAGCAACATCCTGGTTAATCTCGTCTGAACCCGTGCAGCTTAATAATATCCTCCCTATAACTGGGCGGTCACAACTGGATGGAGTACTGCAGAAGAGACCTCACCAGTGTCCATACAATCTCAACATGTTGTCCCAAATCCTACACTCAATGGACTGAGCAATAGTCAAACATGCCAACACTGTCTTATCCATCCTGTGATACAAACTTCAAGAAATATGTAACTGAACCTGGAGGTCTCTCTGCATTAAAACACTAACTGAGGCCCGAACATTAATTGTATAAGTTCTACCCTTGTTTGTTGTACGAAATGTATTCGTTGCATTTATTCAGATTGAATACCATCTACGGTTTTTCAGCCCATTCACCCATATTATCAAGGTCCATTTGTAATCTGAGTAAACCTCCTTCACTGTCCACTATGCCACCCTCCAGCCTTCCAGCACCTCACACGTAGATGTCAATGGTATAAATACCTTTGCTAGGGGCTCCACCATTTCTTCCCTAGCATCCCACAATGTCCTGTGATACACTTAATGAGGTCCTAGGGCTTTCCATTCCTCTGTGTTTTAAAACCTCCAGCACTACCTCTTCCATAAATGCACTCTTTTCAAGTCACAGAGATGGATACCATGGAAACAGAGCCTTCGGTCCAACGTATTTATGCTGACCAGTAGATCTAACACATCCCTCCCATTTATCAGCATTTGGCCCATGTACCTCAAAACCCATGTTATTCATGTTCCCATCCAGATACCTTATAAATGTTGTCATAATATCAGTCTCTGTTACTTTCTCTCTCAGCTCATTCCATACACGCATCACCATATGCATGAAAAAGCTGTCACTTCAGTGCCGTTTAAACCTGTTCCCTCTAACCTTAAATCTATGCTCTCTAGTTTTGGACTCCCCAACCCCTGGGAAAAGACCTTGAATGTTTACCCAATCCATGTCCGTCATGTTTATATAAACCTCTGTCAGGTCACCCCTCAGTCTCCGATGCTCCACTGAAAATAACCCCATCTTATTCAGCAGCAACCCGGGCAACGTCTTGTAAATCTTTTATGAGCTCTTTTTAGTTTCACAACATCATTCCTATAGGAGGGAGACTGGAATTGCAGAGAACACCAATTGTGGTGTAACCTATTACTCTTGTTCCCTGAGTTCCCCAGTCTTTGTCCACAGTAAGTTCTGGAGTGAAAAATGTGTTTAGGGTCTTGGGAAATATCCTGCAGTTCCACACATGAATTGCCTCATTGATATTTAAGGGCCCCAATTTTGGCCTGAGATACTCGTTTACTTTTAATATTTTATACAATCACTTTTGGATTCTCCTTATTCTTCTCTGCCGAGGCATTTTCATGTATCTTTTCTGCATTACTGATTTCTACCCAAAGTGTATTCCTACAGTCCCTATGATTCTCAAGGATCCCCTTGATCCAGCTGGCTATACCTGACATTCGCCCCCTTTTCCATGACCAGACCCTCAATAGACAGCCAGCATTTCCAAATGCTGTCAGCATTGACCTACACAAAAAACAGGAACATGTTGGCGCTGAACGCTCAAATTATCTCACTTTTAAAATATTCTCACTTGCCAATCTTCCCTTTCCCTGCAAATACACTCCCCAGTCACCTTTTGAAAGTTCCTAGCTAATGCTATCAAGATTGGGCTGGCTCCGTTTTAAAAACTGAACTTGTGGACCAGGCCTGTCCTTTTCCAGAGCTATTTGTAAACTAGAAGAACTGTGGTCACTTTAGCAAAATGCCTTCCCACTAACACCTCAGTCCCTTTCCTGATCTTGTTTCCCAAGGAGTTGGTCAGGTTTTGTCCCTTTCTCTTTTTAGGCTGTTTACATATTGATTGGGAGTTTTCTGGAACGCAATTACCAAATTCCTCCCTTCCAAACGCTGAACACTGGCAGTCCCAGTCTAAGTTTGGAAAGTTTAAAAAAATCCCTAAAATTACAGACCTATTATTCTGATTGATATTTGAGATCTCCCGACATACTTGTTCCTCAATCTGCCACTGGTTATTCGGGGTTAGTAGGACAATTGTATCAAAGTGATGACACGTTCTTATTTCTGAGTTCCACATAGCTTCATTGGGCGATCCCACAGGAATATCCTCTCTAAGTACTGCTTTGATGATTCATGCAATCAAAACCCACCACCACGCGTCCTCTCTTGCCTCCCCTTCGATGCTTCCTGTAGCATCTCTACCTTGAAACAATGAGCTGCCAGTCCTGCCCCTCCCTCAGCTGTGTTTCTGTAATAACTATAATATCCCAGTCCCATGTTCCAATCCATGTCCTGAGTTCATCTTCCTTAGCTGTCAGGCCCCTTGCAATGAAATAAATGCAGTTTAATCATCAGTTTCCCCCCATTCCCTGTTATGTTCTTGCCTGCCTTGTCTTTTGAAATCACTCTCTTTAACGTGTGCACCAGCCTCAATCTTCGTTGTGACCTTACAACTGTTTAAGGTCCAATACCCTGCCAGACTAGTTTATATCCTCTCAAGCAGCTCTAGTAATTTACCCCATCAAGATATGGGTCTCGCTCCCGCTACCAGTTCAGGTGTCTTCCCCACCCTGTCTACCTGTGCTGACCCATTCAGAGATCAATGGACTTATCCACCAAGGTCCCTGTGTTCCTCAGTACGCCGCAAGGACTGACCATTCATTGTGTCTGTCCGTTGCTTATCATACCTCCCACAAGTTATTACCTCACATTGATCAGAAATAAGTTCTGCTCAGCTTATCATCTGATTGACATCGGACTGCAGCCTGAGACCATCCCCCTCACTGTGGACAACACCCTCACCTTTCATGGCATCTGCAAACCGACTAATGACACCTTCCGCTTTCACATCCAAGTCATTAATGTACATCATAAACAACAGTGGTTCCTGCACAGATCCCTGTGGTACACCCGCTGGTACATCCGCTAATTTTACATCCAATTTGCCAACCTGCCTTGGATCCCAATGGCTCTTTACCTTTGGATCAGCCTTCCATGACGGACCTTGTCAAAGGCCTTATTCAAGTCCATGTAACCCACATCATCTACACTGCCCTCATCAATATTCTTAGACACCACTTCAAAATCTGAATTCCTCAGACAATATCTTCCTCTACTCAATCCGTGATCACTGCCTTTTCAAATGTTGATTCATCCTCAGAATTGTTTCCAATAATGTCCCTCCCCCTGCTGTCAGACTCCCTGTTCTGTAATTACCTGGCCTACCCCTGTTGCCCTTCCTGAATAAAGGTGAAAATGCATTGCTGGAAAAGCGCAGCAGGTCAGGCAGCATCAAAGGAGCAGGAGAATCGACATTTCGGGCATCAGCCCTTCTTCCAGCATCTGCTGTCCTCACTTTCTCCTCCTTCCTAAATAAAGGAACCACATTAGCGATCCTCCAGTCATTCGGCACTTCACGTGTGGCCAGCAAAGTATTAAATATATCCACTAGGGCCCCAGCAACCTCCTCCCTTACCTCCCATAGCAGCCTGGGAACATTTCATTGGGCACTGGGAATTATCTCCAACATTACGCCAAATAAAACATTTAATATCTCCTCGTTATTGATCATACCATGTTATAGAATCTCACCAACCGAAATGAAGTCCGCAGCTACAATGTCTTTCTCCTGTGTGAATACAGATGGGAAGTATTCATTGAAGACCTCAACTACTTCATCTGGCTCCATGCACAGATTGTCACTTTGGTTTCTAACAGGCCCCACTCTTTAGCTGGGAATCCTCTTCCTCTAACTACACTCATAAAATACCTTGTGACCTTTCCTTAACAGTATTTTAATGAGGATATTTCATGGCCATTCTTTGCTACTCATTTTTAAGGACCCCTTTGCACTCTTGATACTTCTGAAGAGCTTCGCCTGTTTCCATCGTACTGTACCTCATTTATCCAGCTGACAGTATCGCTTGACCAGTATTCGCTCTTCAGGGACCACACCGGCCCTGAATTCTCACTGTATCACTTTAACATTTTTCCTCTTTCCGAATGTGAACGTAACTGCAAATAGTTCCTCCGTGTCTGTGTTTGCCAGACCCTGTCTCCTGATAGTGAGAATGCCCAGTGACAGTCAGATTAGAACAATTAGGGGGCTTCCCCAAAATTGGCCTCTTCACTTCTGCATTATTCCTTTTCCAAAATGACATTGAAACCTAGTGTTATGACCACCATCGCCAAAACATTACAAAAATCCTTATGTTTGCCATCTTGTCCAGCACCTACAGCCGACTCTGTCTGTAACATCCAGCCCTTACTGACCTCCCCATCTGTGTACCTTCCTCCAGCACATGATGTCACTGTAACCTTCTCCAGTCCCCACAGCACTCCTCCATCCTGTCTTACAGCACCCCATTACCTCTAACCTTCCACCATCCATTTCACCTCCCTGTCTGTACAGAGTCCTTCAGTTCTGTAGCGTTTCCTGCCAACCCTCCCTTTGTGTAACGTTCTGAAGCCACTTGAACTGTCCCAATATCTGTAACCTTGCCCTCTCTTTCCATACCTCTCTGTCTCTGTAACAAACTCCCTTCCTTACCTTTGACCACCTCCAGTCAGTACTAGCCTTTCTAGCTCTCGAACATCCTGCAGCCACTAAAACCATTCATGTGTCTGAAACCTCCTCTCAATTGTTGTAAAAACTTTCATTCACACAACTGCCTCTGTCTATAACCTCAGCCAGTCCATAGAATCCTTGCTAACTCTGGAACCTCACCCAGTGTGCACAACTCTGAGCAGTACTAACTTCATTCAGTCTCCCCAACCGTCCCTACCTCTTATTGCCTGGAGATTCCACAGCCCTCCCTATTGCGCTAACCTCCTCCAGTCCCTCTCATGGACACCATCTGTGAAACCTTGTCCTATCCCTGACTATATATTCTTCCTTTTCCAATAAACCCTTGTGAACTTTCGAACCTGGTCTAATGTCTGCAGCGCTCTGTATAATCAGACACAGGGATGGCTCAGTGGTTAACAATGCAGCCTCACTGCGCCTGGGACCTGGCTTCGATTCCAGCCTTGGGCAACTGTCTGTGTGGACTTTGCATGTTCTCCCTCCGACTGTGTGGGTTTTCCCGGGCGCTCTGGTTTCATCCCACAATCCAAACGTTGCACGATCAGTGGATTAACTATCATTAAGTGTGGTTTAGGTGAGCTAACCATGAGAAATGCAGGGTTAAAGGGATAGGTAAAGGGGTGGGTCTGGGTCAGATGCTCTTCAGAGGTTTGGAATGGACTGGTTGGGTCGAATGGCCTGGTTCCAGACTGTGGAGATTCTATTCAGATTTTTGTCCAGTCCTGCCAACCATCCCGGTCTCTTGAACCTTGCGTCATTCCAGTATTCTCTTTAAAACTGTAATATCCTCCAGTCCCTAAGACACTCCTTTCCGATGTAACCTTCTCCAGTCCTTACAAAGATTGATATATAAACCTCTTCCTGTTTTTAGCACCCTCCCTACAACTACTGCCATTTGTTACACCACTCCCAATCACTGTTCCCTCCTGAAACTCCCATGAACATTCATATCTTTGAAACACATTGGACTGTCTCAACTTCCCTTTGACAGTTACGTGCTGAGACCTGCTCTATATCAGTGAAGTAATTAAGTCTTGGCAACACTCACTGTTATAATCTCCCTCCAGCCTTACAGCACCGAGGATCTGTAGAAGGTCTTTTCAACCCGACAGCCATCTCTGTGTCTGTAATCTCCTCCACTCCCCATAATACATTCTCTCTGAGCTCCTCTGTAGTCCACTAAACACTCCCTAACACTGTCTGTATCAGTGAAACCTTCACCAAAACACAACCTTCCCTATCTGTGTAAATCCCAACGCCAGTCCCTATCCCTCTAGCTCCGTCTAACAAGATAACCCTCCATGTCTGTGTATTTACCTTCAGTCCTTACAACCCTCCCTATCTGTGTAACCTTCTCCATGCATATTTGCTTCACTCTCGTCAACTGTCCCTGTCAGTGTAATCTCTTCCAGACGCAAAAACTCTCCATCTCTTTAACTTTCTCAGGCCACACAACCCTCATATCTGTAACCTACTCTTGTTGGAGAACCCTCACTATGTGAACTGCTCCAACTCTTCCACTCTCCATAAGCTCCTGCAGCTCTTACATCCCTCCCTATCTACCAAATCTCTTCCAGTCACTAAACAACAACAGTCTGGGGAGACCCGACAACTATCCCTATCAGTGTAATCCTCTCAGGTCTCGGCAGCACTTCTGATCTGTAGAACTCACTTAAATGCCTGTGACTCTCCCAATCAAGTTTCTACAAAACTCACTATCTATTTAACACTTTCCTGTCACTATCATCCCCCGTCAATATTAGCTCCTCCACTGTCTCCACCATCTACCCACCTCCATAACCTTGTCCAGCTCTTATACCCCCATCTGTGTAAACACCACCCTCCTCTACAACCTCCTCCTGTTAGTGCTGTGCTCCCTTATCTGTGAAACTGTCTCCAACCAAACTTCCTGCACCAATCTCTGAAAAATATTCCAGATTCCACATCCTCCATGTCGAAACAACCTGCAGAACCTAAGCCTTCCTATATCTATAATCATCTTCAGTCATGACTACCCTGCATATCTCTGTTTGTTCGTCCAGTCGATACAAACATCTTTATCTCTGTAATCTGCTCAGCTCCCTAAAACACTCCCTGTCTGTGATCCAGCCCTGTCCTACAAACATCGTTATCCCTGTAAACGCCTCCATCCTTCCCAAATTTCCAAACTTCATGAACCACTGACATCCCTGTAGCCCTCCACATTTCTGTAACCTCCTGTGGGTCTATGGTCCTCCCACCCTCTGAAACCACCTCCGGTCCCCACGTCCCTCCCAGTCTGGGTCCTCTGCTCCATATCAGACCATTGATATCTCTGTAAACACCTCCACTACTGAAAACTCTTCCTATTTGTGTAACCTTGTTCAGATCCCATACTCTCCAGCTTCCTGAATCCTCTTCATGCATTGCAACCAAAATCACATCTTTCTGTAGTATCCACGAGTGCTTACGCCCTCCCCAACTCAGTAACCACTTGCAGCCCTAACAAACACCCAAACTGTGAAACGTCTTAATTCCCTACAGTACTCCCTCCCTCCCTCCCTCCTCAAATGCCTTCATCACCATGAAACCTCATAATTACTGAAACCTCCTTTTGAAACTGCAAACCTACTAATGTCTGCAAAATCCTCCTGTCCTGATATTCGTCCTTATTTCTGTAACCCCCGCCACCCTCCAGTGCCCCTCTGGGGAACATGGCAGAGGAGAGAAGATTTGTAAAGTCCGAGCAATGTTACGGAGGTAGAATCCTGGGAATTACAGATATAGTCTTATGTCTGGGAAGTGCAGATTATTGGAGAGGACGCTAAAGACAGGATATATGACTACTTGGAAAACCATAGTTAATTTAGAGACAGTCAGCATGGGTTTGTGAGGGGCAGGTCATGCCTCAGAAACCTTATTGAATCCTTTGAGGATATGACAGAATACGTTGATGGCTCATTCAGAAAATGAGGAGGCATGGGAAACAGGGAAATCTATCTGTCTGGATGCAGGATTGGATGGCCTAGAGAAGACAGAGTATGGCAGCAGATGGACAGTATTGAGCCTGGAGCTCAGTGACCAGTGGTGTTCTGTAACAATCAGCTCTGGGACCCTGTTCTTTGTGATTTTTATAAATGACGTGCATGTGGAAGTTTGAGAGTGGGTTAGTAAGTTTGTCAATGAAGGTTGGTGAAGTGGTGGGTAATGTGGAGGGCTGTTGTAGGTTGCAACGGGATATTGACAGGACGCAGAGCTGGGCTAGAAGTGGCACATGGAGTTCAATCTGGAAAAGTGTGAAGTGATTCATTCTGGAAGATTGCATTTGAATGCAGAATACAGGGTAAAAGGCAGAATACTTGGTAGTGTGGAAGAACAGAGAGATCATGGGGTCCATGTTCATAGATCCTTCAAAGTTGCCACGCACATTGATAGAGTTGTTAAAAAGGCATATGTTGTGTTGGCTTTCCTGAGCAAGTGGATTGATTTTAAGAACCATGAGGTTTAACTGCATCTTCATAGCAGCCTGGTGAGACCACACTTGGAATATTGTGTTCAGTTCTGGTTCCTTCTTTACAGGAAGGATGTGCAAGTTTTAGTGAGCATACACAGGAGATTTACCAGGATGCTGCCTGGAATGGAGGGCATTTCTTATGGAGAACGTTTGAGGGAGCTAAGGCTTTTCTCATTGGAGTGAAGAAAGGGGCGAGGCGACTTGGTAGTGCTGAACAAGATGATGAGACGCACAGAGAGAATGAACAATGAGAGATTTTTTTCTCCTATTGCTTAAATGGCTGTTACAAGGGGGTATAATTTTAAGGTCAATAGAGGATGGACAAAAGGATAGAGAATGGTATGTGGTTGGAATGCATAGACAACGGTGGTAGTAAAATTAGATACTTTTGGGACATTTAATAGTCTCTTTGGTAGGCACATGAATGATAGTAAAATGACTGGTATGTAGATTAGTTTGATCTTACAGTTGGTTGAAAGGTTGGCATGGCGTCATGGCCAAAGGGTCCTGTGCTGTACTGTTCTGTGTTCTATGTTCCGTGTGGTAAAGTGGGTAATAAGCTCAGATCAGTGTAAAAGGATATGGCATTCAGAAGGAGCTAGTGAACAGGATACAAAATTTGCTTGATGGTTGTAGACAGAGGGTGACGGGAGACATGTTGTTTTTCTGACTGGAGGCATGTGACCAGCGGTGTAGTGGGTCCACTGTTGTTGGTCATTTGGATAAATGGTTTGGATGGGACTATTGGTTTCCTGGTAAGTAAGCTTCTTGGGTGACACTGAAAATGGTGACAAAGTGGTTAGTGGAGAAGGTTATCTATGATACAACAGGATGAACAGTACTGCTGGGATAGTGGGCTGAAGAATAGCAGGTGGAGTTTAATTATATATCTGTGAGGTGTTCCATTTTGGTGAAACAAACCAGGGTGGGGCTTGTACAGTTAATGTTCGGGCCCTGGGTAGTGTTGTCAATCAGTGACGTAGGGACGCAAGTACACAGTTCTTTGGAAGTTGCGTCACAAGCAAACAGGCTGGCGTTTGGGATGCTTACCTTCATTGGGCAGAGCATTGAGAGTAGGAGTTGGGATGTCATGTTGTATCTGTACAAGACATTGGTGAGGTCACAATAAAAGCATTGCTGATCAGTAGGAAGTACTCATATGGTTAACTTACCTGCTTTCGGCAAGGACATCAAATATTGTAACCTGGTCTGGCCAACATTTGACTCCAAATCCACAGCAATATGGCTGGCTCTGAGGAGCCCTCTGGGTAATTAGCAGTGTGGTCAAAGAATGTTAGTCCAGGCAGTGACAACCACATCTCATGAATGAATTTATGCAAATACATATATCCCTCCCTACCTCTACACACCCCTCCAGCTGCAGCAGTCCGTACTGGCTTTGTAATACTGTTCAGGCCATGACCACTCTCTGTAACATTCTGACCACCTCCAGCATCTTCCCCTTCCATGCTCCTAACGTGTCATTCAACCCTGACAATGATTCACTTTCCCACTGACCCCCTCCTGCTAGCAAACCCTTTGCAATCCCTTTAACTCTTACTCCAAAAACCCTCTCTCACTTCTGGATTTTAAATACTTTTTGGTGATCTTCTCAACCTCATACTCGATTTTGTTCTGAGTGAGGGACAGGTGTGGGTTTCTCATTGAGGTTGTGTCTGTTTCAATGGAATGTCCTTTTCTTGAGTGTTTTACAAAGTTCATTCAAATGTTTTCCACTGTTCATTTACACACACGTTTCAGTCTTTTTAGCCTATTTACCTTGGTCAGTTCTCCTCTTAAACTCATGTAATTGGCTGTTTTTGTTTTTAATTGTAGTTTGTCCTTTCTGTGATTCACTTTAACATTTTATATTGCTTTAAACTGCACTTTATCACAATTTCCCGGAGGATCTCTCCAGGTGACATTTCTCATTCACTAAGTTTCATCACACAACGGTCAATCTGATATTGTGCAACTGGCTAGGGCTGTAACTATTTGTTATTCAAAGGAACACTGAAAACAATTGTCCAAACTCCCCTTCCAATATCACTGTTTTCAGCGTGATTGACCCAGATTATACGAATTTTGAAGTTTCACTGAATTGTAATTATGCCTTTATTAAAAATTCCAATGAGTTCCTGTTTAATGCAGCGATATGCAATGAAATGCTGTTTGCTGGCCGAAAACTGTTCTGCTGCTTGTGACCTTGGCAAGTAATAGCCTGAGTTTACATTCAGACTGACTTTACTTCATGATCTGCAGCCAAATGCTTTCTCTGTAATGCCTTTGGTATCCATTATTGATAGCGATGTCCATTTTTGCCTGAATTTCTGCAAGGTTGCAAATCATTGAATATTTATGCCCACCTTTTGTTCATCCTGTAACCACGTCACCCTGGTGTCTAACTCTCTTTTATCTCTGTCACAAATCCATCTATCTTATTTAGAGACTTTGTCCATTCCAAAAAAAAACATATTATATGTTTCCTACAATTTCCTGTCACAAATCTATTCCCTGATGTACAGTTTTAGTTAAACTCTGTCCCTTCCTGTTCCTTTCTGCTTATCTTCAGCCATATGACTGTGTTGTTCCGATGCTCACCTTTCTCTTTGGATTTGGAAAGCTCCTTTCACCTGAACCCTGTCCCTGCATCCGCTCTGTCAGTTTAAAGCCCTGTCCATAAGCTTATTATCATGATTGCCCAGGACACTGGTCCCAGCACGGTTCCAGTGGGACCATCCTAATGGATTATATTTTAAATCGGGTATGGGATGTGGGTGTCTCTGGCTGACCAGCCTTTCTTGCTCAGCCCTAGCTGCCCTTGAGTGGAGTAACTTGCTCGGCCATTTCAGAGGGCAATTGAGAGGCAAACACTTTGCTGTGAGTATGTCGTGCAGACCACATGAGGATGGGCAGATGTCCCCAAGTGTCTTTTTGATTAAACAACGTTATTTTGGACATCAGCAATAGTTTCGTACTTATTAATGGATTGTTAATTGCAATCTTAAAAAAGTATTGACTGCAAATTCCACCACTTCTGATGGTGGGATTCAAACCTGTTTCCAGTGAACATTGGGTGATGTTTTGGATACATGCTCTAGCAATAATACCACTCGGCCATTACTTCACGTGCTCAAAGGTTGCTCATTGCTGAGCACTGATACCAGTGCATCAGGAACCTAAACCTGTTCTTCCAACATAATTGTTTCATTATGAAATCTTCCTGCACTCTGCTAATATCACTCAGTCTCTCACTGAGAGGGTCTAATTGCTGCCTCTGTCAGTGTCTCTCGCTTTTGCAGCTACTCCAGATCCTGAGCTAACAGAATCCTCCAATCCAGAGAGCCGCAACAGCACATGCCGGGGATGGAGACTGGGATTTTCCAGATCTCTCTGGGACTCGGTGCTATTCTCCCTGTGTAACCCTCACTGCATCAGTCTAATTTCCCATTCTGTCTATTTCTCTGCCTCCTGTCGGTACTCAGGAATTTCCTGACTCAATAGACTTCCCAACTACTGGATGTCTCGTCCATCACCACATTGAATATGGTTGGTCAGCCAGAGAGACAAAGGGCAGGGAGACCTGGAGTCTTCAATCAATCCTGCAGTGAGGTAAGATCACTCACAGTGAACAGAGAAGAGAGGAATGAGAGAGCTCCAAACATCGGCTAACAAAAGATGACATAGATACAGTGCTGGAGGGGGAATATAGTACAGGCACACCCCAGGCTCAATCACTGCCCCTACCGTCAATTCTGTTGTTCTGACACTCACTACTCCGCAACATTGTATCTGTGGCAAGTCTTGTGGACCAGCGTCTTTAATAATTTTTAACTCCAATAACATTTCCTGTCCCTGTAACCTCCTCCTTTCCCAATAGTCCCTCCACATATTTGAAACGTACTGCATTCCAGAATAAAAACCCTATATCTGTAACTTTCACCAGTGTCTACAACATGCCAATAACTGGAGGTAGAGCCATGCTGCACAGAAACGGTTCTTTGGTCCAACTAGTCCACGCTGTCCAGAGTTCCTGAACGAGTCGCATTTCCCTGCATTTGATCCATATCCCTTCAAACCTTCTCCTCTCCATGTACCTGCCCAAATGTCTTTCCCAAGTTCTTATTGTGCTTTTCTCTACCACGTCCCCTGGAAGTTCATTCTCTACCTGCACCATCCTCTGTTTGGATTTTTTTCCTCCAAACCCTTTTAAGTTTTTTCTCTCCCATCTCATAATTATGCCCTCTAGAACACAGAACATAGAACATAGAACATAGCAATGTGGTACAGGCCCATCGGCCGTCAATGTTGCGCCAACCTGTGGAACCAATCTGAAGTCCATTATACTTCCCTAATCCATTCTCCACCACATGCCTATCCAACGACCGTTTAAATACCCTTAAGGTTGGTGAGTCTACTACTGTTGCAGGCAATGCATTCCATTCCGTGACTATTCTGAGTACCACTGGCATCTGTTCCATATCTATTAATTAATAATATTAATATCTAGCTCAATTTAAAGCTATCTCCCCTCGTGCTAGGCATCGCCTTCCGCCGGAAAAGGCTCTCACTGTCCAACCCATCTCACCCTCTGATTATCTTGTATGTCTCAATCAATTGGCCTCACATGTCTTCTCTCGAACAAAAACAGATTCAAGTCCCTCAGCCTTCCTCATAACTGGAGGTTATGAACTTCGTCCCTCCGTACCAGGTAACATCCTAGTAAATCTCCTTGGAACATTTTCCAAATCTTTCACATCCTTCATCTAATGCAGTGATCTGAACCAGAGGCAACTCTCCAGATGTGGCTGCACCAGAGTTCTGTACAACTGCAGCATTATCTCATGGTTCTGAAACTCCATCCCTGTACCAATAAAAGCTCACATGCTGAATGCCTTTTTAACAACCCTATCAAATTGGGTGGCAACTTTCAAGGATCTATGTACATGAACACAGGGATCTCTCTGCTCATCTGCACTACCAAGATCTGCTTTACCCACATCCACCTGTTTGGTCACCTCAAAGAAGTCAATAATATTTGTGAGGCATGACCGACCCTTCACAAAACTGTGCTTACTATCCGTCATCAACTTATTTCTCTCCAGATGGTTATAAATGCTAGCCTCTTTTACAAGCCTTCCCAACACTTTACCCTGAATGAAAGTAAGGCTCACAGGTCTATAATTACCAAGGTTGTCTCTATTCCCTTTTACGGACAAGGGGCCAACATTTGTTGTCCTCCAGCCTTCTGGCACTATTCCCGTAGACAATAACGACATAAAGATCAAAGCCAAAGTCTCGGCAATCTTCTTCCTGGCTTCCCAGAGCAGCCAAGGATAAATCCCATCTGACCTAGTGGACTTACCGATTGTTACACTTTCCAGAATTCCTAACATCTTCTCTTTCTGCAGTTCAATCCCATCTAGTTATGGACTCCACTACCCTGGGGTAAAGACCTTGTCTAATCAACTTACCTGCAACCCTTATGGTTTTCTAAACCTCTATAAGGTCACCCCTCAGCCACCTCCACCAATGGAAATGCGAAAGACAATGATATAAATATTTCTGCTCCTGTCCCTGCCACTACTTTGCCACAATGTTCTGGGATACATTTGTTCAGGATCTAGGGCTTTCTCTACATTTGTGTTCTAAGACCTCCAGCAACACCTCTTCTGAAACGGGGACTCTTTACAAGCCATCACTGTTTCTTCCCTTTGTTTCCTAGTCTTTGTCCGCAGTACGTTCTGACATGAAATGCTCATTTAGGCCCTTGCCTATCTCCTGTGTGTCTACAATTGGATGGCCTCACTGATTTTTGAGGAGTCCTAGTGTCTGTCCAGTTGTTTTTGTGCAGTTGTATGCGGTAGAAAAATATTTGCATTTTCCTTAGCCTTATCTGCCAAATCTATCTCATCCCCCTACGTTGCTTTCCAGCATATCCAGCCTCTCCGATTCTGTCAAACCCTCCAGTATCAGTAACATCTTCTACAATATTTGCTCCATTTACAGTTTCAGGAAATACTTCTTCAATCCGGATGATCAGAATTCTATGCAGTACTCCAAAGCTGTGCTGACTGTCCGTAATCAATCATTGCCGTTGTAAATGCATGTAACTCATGTCCCGCAGGATCACTTCCAACAATGTACGCGCCACTGACATCAAGCTAATTGGTGTTTATCTCCATGGCTTTCCCTCGTAGCTTTTCCTAAACACTGGCACAACATTAGCCCCTCCAGGCTCCCTGGTCATCACCCGTGGCTGTCAGTGATAGAAAAATCTCTTTATGAGACACACAATGTCTTCCTGAGCTTCGCACAATATCCTGGGATGTGCTTGATTAGTTCCCATGGAATTGTCTCCCTTATATGCTTTTAAAAACCTCCAGTACCTCCTATTATGTGGGGTCTTGTGAAGACATCACTGTTTATTTCCCTGACATCCCCTTGTCTTTCTCCACAGCAATTTCAAACATGATATTTTTGGTTAGGATTTCACCCATCTCCTGTGGTTCCACACTTGGATGGCCCCATTCATCTTCAAGGAGCCATACTCTGCCCCTAGTTAATCTTCTATTGTTAATATAATTGTAGAATCTCTTTGGATTTTCCTCAGCCTGATCTGCCAACCCTTTTTGTTGTCCCCTTTGTGCCCTCCTAATTTCCCTTTAAGTGAATTACTCCACCCACAATGTTCTTCGATGGATTCCCTTAATCCAGCTGGCTATATGTGACATGTGTCCCCTTTTTGTTGAGCAGAACCTCAATACCCCCAGTCATCTAGAGTTTCCTACGTGTGTCAGCATTGTCATTGACACTAACAGGAATATGATGGCTCTGAACTCTCATTTTAACTCCCTTTTGAAAGCTTCCCACCTGCCTGACGTCCCTTTACCTGCACATAGCCTCCACAATCAATTGATAAAAGCTCTTGACTAATAACATCTGGATTGAGGAAAGGCCACTTTTGATCTTTAACTTGTGGACCAGGTTTTTCCTTTTCCATCGCTATTCTCCAACTAATACGACTGTGATCACTTTGCCAAAGTGTTGCCCCACTAACAACTCAGTCCCTTTCACTACTTTGTTTCCCAAGGCGAGGTCAGGTTTTACCTCTTCCTGCAGTCCGACCATTTACATTTGGACTGGGACAGCTTTCTTGTACATGCCGAACAAATTCCTCGCATCGAAGCTCTGAACACTCCAGCAGTCCGAGTCTAGGTTTGTAAAGTTAAAATCCCTGACCATTACAATCCTATCATTCTTACAGATCTCTGAGATCTCCCGTCATATTTGCTGCTCAAATTCTCACTGACTGTTGGGGGCCTGTAGTACAGTCATATCAAACTGATAACCCATTCTCATTTCTCCGTTGCACCATTATATCTTCACTGGGTGATCCCCAGGAATATCCTGTCTCATTAATGCTGTAATGTTTTCACTGATCAGAAACTCCAATACCCCTCCTCTCTCACCACCTGTTCTGTCCTCAACCTTCAGATTGTAGCCTGAGACCATCCCCCTCACGGTGGACAACAGCCTCACCTTTTATGTCATCTGCAAACTTACAAATGATACCTTGTGCTTTCACATCGAGTTCTTAATGTACATAATACTGTTCAAAATAATTAGAGTAATAGATAGAGTCAATAGCCAGAGTCTTTTCCCCAGGGCAGGATTGACTGGTACGAGAAGTCATCGTTTGAAGATATTAGGAGGAAGGTATAATGGAGACATCAGAGGTAGGTTCTTTACGCAGAGAGTTGTGAATGCATGGAATGTGTTGCCAGCTGAGGTGGTGGAAGAAGAGCCACTGGGGACACTTTCGCGACTGATGGACAAGCACATGGATAGGAAAGAGTTAGGGGTGCATAGGTTAAGTTACGATATTTTACATTAGGATTAAGACTCGGAACAACTTCGTGGGCCTAAGGCCCTGTTCTGTGCTATACCTTTCTATGTTCTATGTTCTATAATAACCAGCAATGGTTGCTGCCCAGATCCCTGTGGTACACCCGCTTTTGAAAGAATTTCGAACACAAAACTTACCCTCCACCGTTGTGCATCCAGGTTGCCAAATTGCCTTGGATCCCATTGGTCTGTTGGACCAGCGTTCCATGTGGGACCTTGTCAAATGCCTTAATGAATTCCATGTAACACACATCTTCTGCACTGCCCTCATCAAAATCCTCAATCATAATTTCAAACAAAAATCTCAGCTAATTTGGGAGAGGATCTTGCTCTACCAAATCCGTGGTGAGTATCCATAATCGATTTCTACCTTTCCAAATGCTGATTCATTCTGTCCCTCAGAATTGTGTCCAATAAGTTCCCTCTCCCTGCTGTCAGATTATCTGCTCTGTAATTACCTGGCCTATCCCTGCTTCCCTTTCTGAATAAAGGAACCACGTTAGTTATCCTCCAGTCATTCTGCACTTCACCCGTAGCCAGAAAATTATTAAATATATCCACGAGGGTTCCAGCATTCTCCTCCTTTACCAGAACAAGGGGGGCGGGTTTGACTTGAACCGGAGGGACATCAGTATCCCTGGGGGAGATTTACTTGTTTTATCGCAGTGGGTTTAAACTAGTTTGGCAGGGTTTTGGACTCTGAGTAAGAGAATGCCCATTGACCAGCCAAGTGAAAAATGCATCAACCTTCAAGAGCAAGTTTTCTATCCAGGATATCGAGGGGCACAGTCAAGGGAGGGAAAAGACTTTTGATTTAACGCGCATTTATTTCAATGCACAAGGCCTGACTGGTAAGGCAGATGCGCTCAGAGCATGGATTGGCTACGGGTACTTGGATATTATAGACATAAAAGAAACATGGCTGAGCGAAGGGCAGGACTGGCAGCTCAGTGTTCCAGGATACAGAAGCTACAGACGGGACAGAAGGACAAGTAAGTGAGGAGGAGAGTTGTCCTTTTGATAAGGGAGGACATAACAACAGTGCTTAGTTAGGATACTCTTTCGGGGTGATCAAATGAGGCCATATGTTAAGACATTGCAAACTAAAAAAGGATGGTCAGTCTGCTGGGATATTGTTCTGGACCCCCAAATAGCCAACGGGTACTAGAGGAGCAGATGTGAAGAGAGATTGCAGGTACCAAAAGAAATAATAGGTCAGTATTGGTTGGAGATTTGAACTTCCCCTGTATTGACTGGACCACCCAGTGTGTAAAAGGCCCATATGGGGTGTGATTTGTCAAATGTGTCCAAGAAAGTTTCCCAGATCGATATGTGGAGGGCTGCACTCTACTCAGGCGGCTTCAAACGAGATCTCCCCTCAGAAAACGGGGTCGGGCAAGTGACTGAATTGGCAGTCGGAGAGCACTTTATGTCCAGTGACCACAGCTGTCTTAGTTTAACATAGTTATTGACAAAACTCAGACAGGTCCATATATTAAGGTCTTAAACTGGAGTAGGGCCACTTTTGGGGCCATTTGGCAGGATCGAGCAGAGGTTTATTTGGTGACTTAAAAATCACACAACACCAGTTATAGTCCACCAGGTTTATTTTGAAGCACCAGCTTTTGAAGTGCAGGTAATCATTCTTAAAGATGAAAACTGAAACTAAATGTGTTTGGTATTACATTCCATGACCCTGCTATCCTGTTGTTATAAATCCTGTGCCTTATGATTGTGCTTCACCTGATGAAGCAGAGCTCTGACATCTAATGCTTCCAAATAAACTTTTTGGACTGTAAGCTGGTTTTGTGAGATTTTTAAGGTTGTTCATCCCAGTCCAACACCGGCTCCACCACATCATGCTCCCATCAACTGGGTGAGTCTGTGTGAAGGAAAAGGAATGACTGGCAAATGGGAGGCTTTCAAAAGTGTGATCTCAAGAATCCAATATGTCTCTGATTGAGTGAAGGGAAAAGCTGGCAGGTTTAGGGATCCCTGTCTGATGGGGGATATTGACGCTCTGTTCAATAAAAAGAAGAAGGCACATATTGTCTTCAATGTGTCTGTATCTACGTAATCTCTTCCAGTACTAAATACACGATTACTCGGTGGAGACTTTACAATCCTCACAGGTCCCTTCACCACTCCCCATCTGGAGAATCCACTGAAAGCCTATGATTCTCTCGATACAGTTCTGACAAGACTCACTATCTGTGTAACGTCATCCCATCGCTAACACACAACCTATCAATGTGAACTCCTCCTGTATCTCCATCCAGTTACTCATCTCCATAACCTTCTCCAACTCTTACACCCCTACCTGTGTAAATGTCACCTTCCCACTTTGACCAAACTGGAGAAGGTTACAAATGCTCCCTTATCTGTGAAACTGTCTCCAACCAAGGTTACTGCCCTTCTGGAATATCTGTCAGTGTCCACACCCTTCATATCTAAATAATCTGCAGAAGGAATATACATCTTCAGTCACGACTACCCTCCATATCTCCATAGAACAGTACAGCATAGTACAGCATAGTACAGGCCCTTCAGCCCTCAATATTGTGTCCATCTTTTACCCGTCTCTAAGATCAATCTTACCTGCAAACCATTCAAGGAACAAAGAAAATCACAGCACAGGAACAGGCTCTTCAGTCCTCTAAGCCTTCACCAATCCAGATCCTCTGTCGAAACCTGTCGCCTATTTTGTGAGGATCTGTACCCCTTTGCTCCCTCCCCATTCATGCATCTGGCTGGATACATCTTAAGTGACATTATCGTTCCCGCCTGTACCACCTCTGCTGGCCACGCGTCCCCTGTCCCCATCACCCTCTGCATAAAGATCTTTCCATCCTATCTGCCCTAAACCTTTCCCCTCTCGCTTTGAACTCATGACCCCTAGTAATTGAGTTCCGCACTCTGGGGAAAAAAGCTTCTTGCTATCCATCCTGTCTATACCTCCCATGATTTTGCAGACCTCAATCAGGCCCCCAGTAAACCTTCATCTTTCTAATGAAAATAATCCGAATATATTCAATCTCTCCTTATTGTTAGCGCCCTCTATACCAGGCAACTTTCTGGTGAACATCCTCTGCACCCTCTCCAAAGCATGCACCTCCTTTTGGTAATGTGGCGACCAGAACTGTATGTAATATTATAAATGTGACCAATCAAAGTCATATACAACTGTAACGTGACCTGCCAACTTTTGTACACGATACCCCTTCGAATAAAGGAAAGCATGCCATATGCCGCCGTGACCAATTTACTGTCCTGCGTTGCCACGTTTAAAGAGCAATGGGCCTGAATACCCAGATCTCAGTGTACATCAATTTCCCCCAGGACTTTTCCATTTACTGTATAGTTCACTTTCCAATTAGATCATCCGAAATGCATCACCTCGCATTTGTCTGGATTGAACTCCATCTGCCATTTCCCAGCCCGCCTCTCCAATCTATCTATATTCTGCTGTGTTCTCTGACAGTCCCCTTCTCTATCTGCTACTCCACCAATCTTAGTGTCATCTGCAACCTGCTAATCAAGGAACCAATATCTTCCACCAAACCGTTGATATGTATCACAAGCGACAGTGGTCCCAGCACGGATCCCTGTGGAACACCACTGGTCACAGCTCTCCATTTTGAGAAATTCATTTTGCTATCATTCATGTGTCTATCTAAAAATTATTTAAATGTCCCTAATGTATCTGACTCTACCACACACACTGGCAATACATTCCACTCACCCAACACACTCTATGTAAAGAAGCTACCTCTGACATCTCCCCTCAACCTTCCTCCAATTACCTTACAATTGTGCCTCCTAGTTATAGCCATTTTCGCACTGGGAAAAATCTCAGGCCACCTTATGTCTGCCTCTCATAATCTCGTACCTCTATCAAGTCACTTCTCATCCTTTTTCATTCCAAAATTAAAAGCCCAGGATTCCTCAACCTTCCTTCGTTAGACCTCCCCTCCAGACCAGGCAACATCCTGATAAATCTCCTCTGCAACCTCTCCAAAACCTCCACATTTTTCCTGTAATGAGGCAAACAGAACTGAACACGATATTCTAATTGTGGTCTAACAACAGGATGTATCGAGCTGCAACATAACCTCACAGCTCTTAAACTCAAGGCCCCTGCAAACGAAAGCCGACACATCATTGGCTTTCTTAACAACCCTAACAACGTGGTTCGCAACTGTGAAGGATCCCTGGACATTGACCCAAGATTTTTCTGCTACTCCTCACTGTCAAGAATCCTGCAGTAACCCTGTAAAATATTTCTGCAGAATCCTTCAAACGTAAACCCTCCCTATTTTGGTATTTTCCTCCAGTCCCCACTGCACTCATAAACTGTGAAACCTCTTCCAGTCCCTACAAACCTCCTTAGCTCTGTAACCTCTGTAAGCATGTAGTTGTAGGCGTGTGGTTTAGGCGGTGGGTTAGAAATCCATTGGGGCTTGCCCACACACGTTCGAACCCTGCCCAACAGGGTGGTGGGTTTGAGTGGTGCCAGTGTCCGGAGGTGTTCTCTAACCTGCTCTGTGAGAAGTTGTCCCATGTCCTCAATGTACGAGAGTCTCCAGGATACCTGAAAATCAACCCAACGACTTGTTGCCAAACATTTCAACTCCCCCACCCACTCTGCCGAAAACATGCTGGTCCTGGGCCTCCTCCAACCGCCATTCCCTCACCACCCGACGCCTGGAGGAAGAACGCCTTTTCTTTTGCCTTGGGACCCTTCAACCCCATGGCATCAATGTGGACTTCACCACTTTCCTCATTTCCCCTTCCCCACTTACCGCAGTTCCAACCTTCCAGCTCAGCACCATCCTTATGACCTGTCCCACCTGTCAATCTTCCTTCCCACCAATCTGCTCCACCCTCCTCTTTGACCTTGAACTCTTACCCCATCTCCAAACACCTATTGCACTCTCAGCTACCTTCACCCAAATCTCACCCCCTTCCCATTTATCTCTCCACCCCCAAGTCTCCCAGCCTCATTCCTGATGCAGGGCTCCTGCCCGAAACGTTACTTCCCTGCTTCTCGGATGCTGCCTTACCTGCTGTGCTTTTCCAGCACTACACTCTCAACTCTAATCGCCAGAAGCTGCAGACCTCAATGTCTCCTGTTTATCAGATGGGTCAATGCAGTGAGGAATGGCAGATGGAGATTAATTTAGATAAATGTGAGGTGCTTCATTTTGGAAAAGCAAATCCTCACAGGATTTATGCACTTAATGGTAAGTTCCTAGGGAGTGTTGCTGAACAAAGAGACCTTGGAGTGCAGGTTCATAGTTCCTTGATAGTGGAGTCTCAGGTAGATAAGATAGTGAAGAAGGCGTTTGGTATGCTTTCCTTTATTGGTCAGAGTATCGAGTATAATCCCACCTAGTCTAGTTCCCTGGATCTCAGTTTCTCCTTGGCAAAATTATCGTTTTCTAGAGTGAATACCGTCGAAAAATATTAATTTAATGCTTCCCCTATCTCCTCTGACTCCACACACAATTTCCCATTAATATCCTTGATTGGACCTTATCTTGCTCTTGTCATTCTTTTATTCCTTAAATACCTATAGAAGTCCTTAGGGTTTACCCTGATCCTATCCGCCAACAGCTTCTCATGTCTCCTCCTGGCTCTGAGTTTCCACATCTCATCCTAACATAAGCCTCCCTCTTCCTCTTGACCAGAGATTCCACATCCTTCATAAACCACGGCTCCCGCGCTCTACAGGGAGAGCCTGTTGACAGGTACATACTTATCTAGGACACTCAGGAGGTTTCCCTTGAATAAGCTCCACATTCCTGATATGCCCATCCCCTGCAGATTCCTTCCCCATCCTACGCTTCCTAAATCTTGCCAAATCGCATCGTAACTGCCGTTCCCCGAACTGTAAATTTCGTGGAAGTGTATAACTGTTTGATGACAGGAGACAGGGTGGTCAAGAAGGTTTGAGTGAGTGTGTGTGTGTGTGTGTGTGTGTGTTTCTGTGTGTTTCTGTGTATATGTGGTTAATGACACGAGACAGTTTGGTGTGTGTGTGTGTGTGGTTGTGTATATCTGACCAATGGCTGGAGGCAGGGTGTTCATGGAGTGTTGCGTGTGCTTGTGTGCGTTTGTCAGTTTCTGCGTATATCTGTTTCATGGCAGGGGGCAGGGTGGTCGTGGAGAGCATATTTTCTGAGTTTCTGTGTCTATGTGCTTACTGGTAGGAGACAGGGTGGTGGTGGAGGGTAGACTGTACTTGTTTCTATATCTATGTGCTTACTGGCAGGAGTCAGGGTGGGGGTGGAGGGTTGTGTATGTATGTGTGTTTCTGCGTATATCTGTTTAAGGTCAGGAGGCAGGGTGTTCGTGGAAGGTTGTATGTGTTTCTGTGTATATCTGTTTACTGGCTGGAGACAGGCTGGTGGTGGAGGTTTATGTGTGTGTTTCTGTGTATACCTGTTTAATAGCAGGATACAGGGTGGTGGTGGAGTATAGTATGTGTGTTTGTGTGAAAATCTGCTTAATGGCAGGAAATAAGGTGGTGGTGGAGGGTTGTGTGTGTGTGTGTGTTTCTGCATACATCGGTTTAATAGCGGGTGACAGGGTCGGAGTGGAGGGTTATGTGTGTTTCTGGGTACATCTGATCGATGGTAGAAAACAACTTGGTGGTGTAATGCCGTGTGTGCGTGTTTCTGTGTATATCTGTTTAATTGCAGGAGACAGGATGGTTGTGGAAGGTTGTGTGTGTGTTTCTGTGTATAATTGATTTATGGAAGCAAACAGGGTGGTGGTGGAGGGTTCTCTATGTGTGTGTTTCTGTTTTTATCTGTTTAATTGCAGGAGACAGGCTGGTGGTGGAGGCTGGTATGTGTTTGTTTCTGAGTACATCTGTTTCATGGCAGGAGACGTGATGGCGGTTGATGGTTGTGCATGTTTACCTGCACATATCTGCTTAATGGAAGAAAACAATGTGCCTTCGTGCCGCTGTGTGTGTATTTCTATGTATATCTGTTTAATGGCAGGAGACAGGGTTGTGGTGGAGGGTGGTGTGTGTGTGTTTCTGCGTATATCTGTTTAATGATAGGCGAGAGAGTGGTCGTGGTGGTGTGTGTGTGTTTTTGTGTATATCTGTTCAATGACAGGAGACAGTGTGGTGGAGGATTGCTTGCATGTTTCTGTAAATATCTGTTTAATTGCAGGAGACAGGGTGGTTTTGGAGGTTGGTTAGTGTGTGTTTCTGTATATAACTGTGTAATGAATGTAGACAGGATTGTTGTGGAGGTTGTGTTTCTGCTTAATGACAGGAAACAAATTGGTGGTCAATGGTTGTGTGTGCATGTGTGTTTCTGTGTATGAATGTTTAATGGCAGGAGACAGGGTGGTGCTGAAGATATGCATTTATGTTTCTGTATATATCTGTTTAATTGCTGGAGACAGGGTGGTGGAGGAGGGTGGTGTGTCTGTGTGTTTGTGTGAATATATGTTTAAATGCAGGAGACAAGGTGGTGTTGGAGGAATTGGGTGCACGTGTTTTGGTGTATATCTGTTTAATGACAGGACACCGGGTGGTGCTATATGTTTCTGTAAATATCTGTTTAATTGCTTAATGACGGGAGACAGACTGGTGTTCGTGGAGGGTTGTGTGTGTGTTTCTGTGTATAGCTGATTAATGCAGGAAACTGAGTGGTTTTGGAGAGTTCTGTATGTGTCTGTGTTTCGGTGTATATCTGTTTAATGGCAGTAGACAGGGTAGAGGTCGAGGGTTTGTGTGCATGTATTTCTGTTTATATATACTCAACGGCAGGACAACAGGGTGGTGTTGGAGGGTTCTGTGTGTGTTTCTGTAAATAACTGATTAATGACTTGAGAAGGGTGGTGCTGAAAGTATGCGTGCATATTTCTGTCTATATCTGTTTATTTGCAGGGGACAGGGTGGTGGAGGAGGATGGTGTGTGCGTTTCTGTGTATCTATGTTTAATTGCAGGAGACAGGGTGGTGGTGGAGGGATTTGTGTCTGTGTTGTTGTGTGTATCTGTTTATGGGAAGAAGACAGGGTGGTCGTGGAGGTTTGTGTATGTGTGTGTGTATCTGGTAGATCTGTTTCAGAGCTGGAGACAGGGTAGTGGTGGAGGGTTGTGTGTATGTGTGTATTTCTGTATATCTCTGCTCAATGGCAGGAGAACAAGGTGGTGTTGGAGGATTGTGTGTGTGTTTCTGTGTATATCTGGATATTGGCAGGAGAAAGGGTGGTGGTCGAGGGTTGTGTGTGTGTGTATTTCTGCATATACCTGCTCAATGGCAAGAGAACAAGGTGGTGTTGGAGGTTTGTGCGTAGGTAGGATGTTCGTGGAAGGTTGTATGTGTGTTTCTATGTATATCTGTTTAATGGCAGGAGACAGGGAGGTGGTCGAGTGTAATGCATGTGTGCATTTCTGTGTATATCTGCTCAATGGCAGGAGACATGGTGGTCTTGGAGGGTTGTGTGAGTGTGTGTTTCTGTTAATATCTATTTAAGGGCTGGAGACAGATTGGTGGTGGTGTAGTGTCTTGAGTGTGTGTTCCTGTGTATATCTTATTAAAGGCAGGAAACACGGTGATGGTGGAGGGATGTGTGTGTTTCAGTGCATTTCTGTTTAATGACAGGAGACAGGGTGGTGTTGGAGGAATGGGTGTGCGTGTTTCTGTGTATATCTGTTTAATGACAAGAGACCGGGTGGTGGTGGAGGGTTGTCTATATGTTTCTGTAAATATCTGTTTAATTGCTTAATGACAGGAAACAAATTGCTGTTGAAGAGGTGTGTGTGTGTGTGTGTGTACGTACGTGTGTGTGTGTGTGTCTGTGTGTGTGTACGTACGTGTGTGTGTACGTGTGTGTGTCTGTGTATGTCTGTTTAATGGCAGAAATCAATGTGGTGGTGGAGGGTTGTGTGTGTGTTTCTGTGTATGTCTGTTTAATGGCAGGAGTCAGGGTGTTGGTGTCGAGATGTGTGGGTTCTGTTTAGATCTGTTTAATCACCGGAGAGTGTGTGATTGGGGAGGTGTGTGTGTGGTTATGTGTCTATCTGATTAATGGCAGCAAACAGGCTGGTGGTGGAGGGTTCTGCATGTGTGCGTGTTTCTGTGTATATCTGTTTAATGGCAGGAGAGAATGGTGATGGAGGATTGTGTGTGTATTTCTGTGTGTAGCTGTTTAGTAGCAGGAGGCAGGGTGGTGATGGAGGGTTGTGTGCGTATATCTGTGTGTACCTGTTTAATAGCAGGAGACAGGGTTCTCATGGATTGTTGTGTGAGTGTGTTTCTGTATACATCTATTTAAGGGATGGAGACAGGTTGGTGGTGGAGGATAGTGTGTGTGCGTGTTTCTGTGTATAACTGTTTAATGACAGGAGATAGTGTGGTGGAGGAGGGATGTGTGTGTGTTTCTGTCTATATCTGTTTAATGACAGGAGACAGGGTGGTACTTGAAATATGTGTGTATGTTTCTGTATATATCGGTTTAATTGCAGGACACGGTGGTAGAGGAGGCTGATGTGTGTGTGTTTCGGCGTAAATCTATTTAATGGCAAGGGACAGTGTAGTGGAATGTAGTGTGTCTGTGTTTCTGTGTCTATGTGCTTACTGGCAGGAGACAGGATGTTCTTGGAAGGTTTGTGTGTTTCTGCATATATCTGTTTAATGCCAGGAGACAGGGTGGTGCTCGAGGGATGTGTGTGTGCATTTCTGTGTATATCTGCTCTGTGGCAGGAGACAGGGTGGTGATGGAGGGTTGCATGTGTGTTTCTGTGTATGTCTGTATAAGTGCTGGGGACAGGGTGGTGGTGGAGAGATATGTGTGTGTTTCATTGCATATCTGTTTAATTACAGGAGACAAGGTGGTGGTAGAGCGATGTATGGATCTGTGTTTCTGTGTATATCAGTTTACTGACAGGAGACAGGGTGGTGGTGGAGGGTTGGGTATGTGGGTGTGTTTCAGTGCATATCTGTTTAATGACGAGAACAGGGTGGTGTGTGTATGTTCCTGTGTTTATCTGTTTAATGACAGGAGACAGGGTGGTGGTGAAGGGTTGTCTGCATGTTTCTGTAAATTTCTGTTGAATAGCAGGAGACAGTGTGGTGATGGAAGATGGTGAGTGAGTGTTTCTGCCAGAGACAGGGTGTTGCTAGAGTTTTGTGTGTGAATTTCTGTATGTATCTGTTTAATTGCAGGAGACAGGGTGGTCATGGAGGGTTGTGTGTTTGTTTCTGTGTATATCTGCTTAATGACGGGAAAGAAATTGGGTGTCAAGGGTTGTGCGTGTGTATGTGTGTGTGTGTTCCTGTGTATGTCTGTTTAATGGCAGGGGACAGGGTGATGGTGTCGAGATGTGTGTGCGTTTCTAGTTATACCTGCTTAATCGCTGGAGAGAGAGTGTGTGTGTGTTTGGTTCTGTGTATATCTGTGTAATGGCAGCAGACAGGATGATCGTGGAGGCTTGTGTGTGCGTGTTCCTATGTATATCTGTTTAATGGAAGGAGACAGAGGTCGTTTAGTTTTGTGTGTATTTCTGTGTTTATCTGTTATTGACAGGTGGCAGGGTGTTAGTGGAGGATTGTGTTTGTGTGTTTCTGTGTATATCTGATTAATGGCAGGAAACAGGGTGTGGTGGAGGGTTTTGTGTGTGTGTTTCTGCATATGTTTGTTTTATGGCAGGAGACAGGGTGGTGGTGGGAGGTTGTGTGCTTGTGTTTCTGTCTATATCTGTTTAATAACAGGAGACAGATATTGGTGCAGGTTGGTGTGTATGTATTTCTGCATATCTCTGTTTAATGGTGGGAGGCAGGGCAGCGATGGAGGGTTGTGTGTGTGTGTGTTTATGTGTATATCTGTTTACTGGCAGAAAACAATGTTTTGGTGAAGGGTTTTGTGTGTGTGTGTTTCTGTATATGTCTGTTTAATGGCAGGGAACAAATTGGGTGACAAGCGTTGTGTGTGCATGTGTGTGTGTTTCCATGCATATCTGTTTAATGGCAGAAAACACTGTGGTGGTGAAGGGTTGTGTGTGTGTTTCTGTGTATGTCAGGTTAATGGCAGGAGACAGGGGGATGGTGTCGAGATGTGTGTATGTTTCTGTTTATTCCTGTTTAATTGCCGGAGAATGTGTGATGGTGGACTATTGTGTATGTGAGTGTGTGTGTATGTGTGTGTGTGTGTGTGTGTTTCTGTGTAATGGCAGGAGAACGAATGGTCGTGGAGGGTTGTATGTATGTGTTTCTGTTTATATCTGTTTAATGGCAGGAGACAGTGTGGTCGTGGATGATTGTGTGTGTGTGTTCCTGTGTATTTCTGTTTAATCACAGAACACAAAGCAGACATGGAGTGTTTTGTGTGTGTGTTTCTGTTATATTTGTTTCATGGCAGGAGACAGGAAGGTGATTTAGAGTTTTGTGTGTTTTTCTGTGTGTATCTGTTTATTGACTGTAGTTAGGGTGTTAGTGGAGGGTTATGTGTGTGTGTATGCGTGTGTGTCCTTCTCTGTAAAAAAACTGCTTAATAGCGAGAGACAACGTGGTGGTGGAGGGTTGTGTTGTGTGTTTCATTGGATATTTGATTAATGGCAGGAAACAGAGTTTTGATGGAGGGTTGTGCGTGTGTGTTTCTGTATATATCTATTTAATTGAAGGAGACAGCGTGATGATGGAGGGTTGTGTGTGTTTTTCTGCATATATCTGTTTAATGGCAGGAGACCGGCTCGTGGTGAAGGTTGTGTGCTTGTGTTTCTGTCAATAACTGTTTAATAACAAGAGACAGATATTGTTGCGGGTTGGTGTGGATGTGTTTCAGTGTATCCCTGTTTAATAATTTGAGACAGGGTGGCGATGGATGGTTGTGTACATGTTTGTTTTATTTATATATCAGTTGAATTGCAGGAGACAGCGTGTTGTTAGACGGTTATGTGTGTCCATTGCTGTATATTTCTGTTAAATGGCAGGAGACAGAGTTGTAGAGGGGGATTGTGTGTGTGTGTTTCTGTATATATCTGATCAATAGCAGGAAACAACTTGGTGGTGAAGGGTTGTGTGTGTGTGACTCTGTGTACACTGGTTTACTGACAAAAGACTACGTGGTGGTGCAGGTTGGTTTGTCTGTGCTTCTGTGTATATCTGTTGTGGTTCTGTTCACCGAGCTGGAATTTATGTTGCAGACGTTTCGTACCCTCTCTAGGTGACATCCTCAGTGCTTGGGTGCCTCCTGTAAAGCCCTTCTGTGATGTTTCCTCCAGCATTTATAGTGGTTTATCTCTGCCGCTTCTGGTTGTCAGTTCCAGCTGTCCGCTGCAGTGGCCGGTATATTGGGTCCAAGCTGATGTGTTTGTTGATAGAATCTGTGGATGAGTGCCATGCATTTAGGATTTCCCTGGCTGTTCTTTGTTTGGCTTGTCCTATAATAGTAGTGTTGTTCCAGTCGAACTCATGTTGCTTGTCATCTGTGTGTGTGGCTACTAAGGATAGCTGATCGTGTCGTTTCGTGGCTTGTTGGTGTTCATGGATGTGGATCGTTAGCTGTCTTCCTGTTTGTCCTATGTAGTGTTTTGTGCAGTCCTTGCATGGACTCCATCAAGTCACGTTTCAAAAATCATTTTAATCCACGTGCTCAGACATATAATGAAAAATCTCTGTGGGATGTGAACCTTTAGGTCAGAGGTCAGGACACTACCACCGCTCAACAATAGCCCCTAAAGCTGCAACATGATTCTCCTGTGTGTTTGTTCATCAGCTTTCTTTGAACATACTGTGACACACCCCCACAACATAATCGAGACCAACTGTTCCAGAGAAAGTGACACTACCACAGTTCATGGAAGGGAATCGAATCCAGAGCTCTGCCCCAGGGCAGGGGTGCTATCCACCACACAAGACTTAAACCATGCCCAGAATTTTAAGTGTCAGTTTTCAGCTTTATATGGATTTATTACATTCTGATTAACATTACTGAAAAAGTCAGGCAATAGTTTTCATTGTTAAATAAATAAAAGGTGTTAGCCTCAACTATAAGATGATGAGTGTACGTGCTCTGCCAAGCAACTTCTTTAATTGCTTGGCTATGATTTCCAGCTTAAATGGCTATTATCTGTAATCTGCAATATTAGAGCAAGAAATCTTGCAGAAACACTCTGCAATGTGAGGGATCTCGAATAGATATCAAAACTGAACACCAGAGAATAGGAAAGAGCACAATTTCTGGCCAAAAACACTGGCCACTGTTTCCAACCTCTGACATGTGTCTTCCCTCTTCCTGAAATGATTAAGTGATACAAGGCATCGGTTTACTTCCCAGCCTCTCCTTACCCTCTCCTCCCTCAGTTTGCACAAAGCAAATCAAGCTTTGATCTTTGGAAAACTCAAGACCTATGATATAGGCCTTCTGGAGAGGGGAGGGTCATTTAAACCTGAAGCAGGAGGGTGAGGGGGCAGTAATATCACTCACTGGGCCGAGGTGTGGCAGTTCAACTTTAATATGGATAAATGCGAGGTATTGCATTTTTGTCAAATAAAAAGCGGGGGCTCATGCAATGAATAGTAGTGCGTTGGTAGTGTTGTAGAAAAGAGGGACCCACAGGTGCCGATTGAATTCACAGAAGTTTGTGGCACTTAGAGACAAGCTGTTTAAGGCTACTTCATTGCTCAGACATTTGGGGTTAGAAATTGAGAAGTCATGCTGAGATAGTGCAGGACATTGATGAAGCCTCTTTTGCAGTACTGTGTTCAGTTCTGTTATTGGAAGGAGATTATTAAGCTGAAGAGTGTTCAGAAGAGATATACCAGGATGTCGCCAGGAACACCTCATCTTCTGCCTCGGGATCCGACAAACACATGGCATGAACATTGAACAGACTAATTTGCAAATCTCCCCTCGACGACCCAGATCCCAGATCCGACCTTTCGACTCAGATCCGCCCTCTCGTGGGAAACTACCTGTCCATCTTCCTTCCCACCTATCCGCTCCAACTCCCCACCGACCTCTCACTATCACCTCCTAGCTTCGCCCACCTATCACCAACCTTTCCCCTAGCCTCACCCCACCACCCATTTATCTCTCAGCCCCTTTGCCCCTTCGCAGTTCTGAAGAAGGGCACTGCCTGAAACGTTTACTCTCTTGCTCCTCGGTTGCTGCCTGACCTTCTGTGCCTTCTCCACTATCATGCTTTATCTACACTGAATTCTCCATCATCTGGAGTCCCCATTGTCACTTAGGTACAATTCTCTGTTAACATATCAATGCTGTCTGTCTGTTGTAACCCCACACTGTCTTAGGTACATATCGTCTCCAGATCATGATCTATAAAATTTCTCTCAATCTCTTACTGACATTGTCTTGCCTCAGCAGTAGTTACAGGGTCTATGTTTCCATTTATAAGCAGAGAAACATGTTAGTGTTCCGATAAACCTCTGGCATTACTTTCATATCCAATGCAGACTGAATGGTTACACACAATTAATCTACCAGACTCAACATTCATTCCCTCAGTCACCCTCGCATATCCAATCCAGACTGTGTAAATGTTAATCCTTATTTTGAATTTTAATTCAACAATATTGAATTGAAAGGCGTTGGCTGCAGCTATTTGTTCTGTGACTGGAAATAATGTCAGTCTCCGTGGATCCTAAATGTGTCACTTGAGGGCTTGCCTCTTTTATTAATTAAGGATTCAGTTCAATGTGTTATCCCATAGTATGAGTGGGAACATTGCCGACAGTACAGGGATCAGCAGCGCCAAAGAGACAGGGAGGAGATATCAGAATCTGAGAACATTAGACTGGAATGATCCAACATGGACAGGAGTTTTTCATCTAGTCTTTACTGGCTTTCCAAACCTTGGGTATCATTAGAATGGAGGATCTATGATGTACTGAGTGTTATTCAAGGTGGTTACTATCCCATCCTCGCTCTAGTTGGTGTTCCTGGTAAGTCATTCTAACTGTCTATTAAAGCAGTTTAAACTGAACTGTTGTTCACGTTATTGAAATTGGGAAAGGTGGAAGTCATCGTTTTCAGCTCCAATGAAAAAATCCCATTCCTTAGAAATTATAATGAGCAGATTACTACTTTCAAATGACTCACCAGTATGCGAGGAGAAACTCTAAAACTTCATAATCCTTCTAGCCCTGAACAGATCGATATCTCCATATCCCCCCCATTCGCTTATTCTGTCCAGTATCACCTTCGTGATATCCCCGTCTCCTCCTCAGCCACAGGGCACCTTCTGAGTAAACCATCATTTGGGCCTCTGTTAAATCCGGAATCACCTGTTTCAAGCCCCTTCTAACCACATGTCAATCACAACATAATTACACTTGAAATGTTTAACTTGTTCTCTTCATAGAAACTGTCTGACGGGAAGATAATTCATGGTGCTCAAGTCATTGACTCATGATCTAGAGCCACAGCATAATAATCTGTTAATATGAATGAAATTGGTGGCTTTGAAGTGAAACCATCATCATTAAGTATAAAAAGCCCATCTGCTTGCCTCATGTCCTTTCGTGAAGGCAATGGGTCATCCTTCCCTGATCAGGTCTCTGTGTGACTGCAAACCCACAGCAATGTGTTTTACTCTTTACTGTCCTGTGGAACAGCTGAACCAGCCTCTCATTTCAAGATAGGGATAACAGGCTGGCCTGACCTGTGAGGGAAGAACAAAAGGAAAGATAACTCCCTTCCTCTGCCTGTTTCCCATATTCCTACAGCTCATTTCCATTCAGGTGGGTGACCATTCCTTATTTCAAGTGTATTCTTTCTTAGCCTATTCCCTGAGTGTGATGTCCATCTCCCGTAGCACCTCTGGTGTTGGCTGTATTGATGCTCACATATAGATGTAAGGAACTTTTAAATTCCAGGTCAGAGGCAGTGTAGCTAGAAGGAAAGGCTTCTTACGCCACAAGAAAGTAAAGGAGATGTCTCAGTGAGGAAAAGGAATTATTGTGATAAAACCTGAGAGTGTTGTTGAGGCAGTATTGGGAAATTGTGGACAGATTTTCTTTCCCTTATAAGAAATAATCGTCCTGCCACAGATAGAGTGCAAAGGTTTTTCACCAGACTAATCCCTGGGATGGTGGTAAAATGAGGGGTGAATGACGATTAATCTTTAGCGCTGTGAAGAATAAAAGATGATTGCATTGAAACTAAAGGATAATGGACAGTCTCTCATGATGTTCTAAACAGATATTGATACGGTGATAAAATCAATGGCTTGTTTTTACTCGGGTTACAAGAGCCTCTGAGGACGTTCCCCTCACCCCATCCCCACTCCCTATATCGATAGAGAGAGAGAGAGCGAGAGAGAGAGAGAGAGTCAGACTTTGAATATAGTGCATTTGGTGTGTGCTCCTACATTAAACATCACGTTATCCAAAATCCTGACAGCAGCCACAATGCCTTCACTCTAAAACAGTTAACTATTCCCATCATCTTCTGACCTCCATGGAGAATATAGATCTGACTACTCAGAGATGGAAGATGCCTCTTTGAGACTTGATACAATACATCTGGCTTCCCTCCTCACTGCTAGCAAACCACGTTAAAGTAGCAGATGTTCCACTGGCGATGGACCCACGAGGAACCTCGTACAGCCATTCATGAGTGCAGTCTCTGCTCCATTGGTTTGTTGTAATGGAGCATCAGTGACACCCTCCTGTTCATGTATAACAATCTCGTGGGTCTGAATGGCCTCCTCCAGGTCCCATGAAACAAATTCAAGGCTCTGATTGGACTCTACCTGATCCGGTTTAATAACTCCTTGTACTGACCAGACCCTTTCTCTTCCTGTGGAACAAGCAGGAGTATTGAATGGGCTTCCCCTCTTCTTGTTCAGTAGTTTCGATGAGCTGAATGGCTTCCACATTTCTGTATGTAACCAGCTTGAGATGTTGAATGAGCTCCTCTTTTAACTGTGTCTGACAGCACTGTTACATGAATGTTACCGACACTTTAACAGCACAAGCCTGAATGCTGTCCGGGTCTTCCTGAATACGGAGACAGGCTGCATCAGGAGCTGATGGGAGACAAAATGTTCTGAACATTGTGTAACCCTCAGTGACCATCCCCACCTCCGGTCTTATGTTGGCGAAAGACATTGATGAAGCAGCTGAAGATGTTTATGCTGAGGAAGCTACCCTGATGATCTCCTGAAGAGATGTCCTGGGACTGAGATTTTCGGGCGCCCAAACAGGCATCTTCCTTTGTGCTCTGAAAGACCCCAGCCAGTGGGGAGGGGACACCTGATTCCCATTCAGCTCAAATGACATTCTCAGTCAAATACTGCCTTGATATCAAGGCTCTTCACTATTTGCTGAGCCCCTGTGTTCCCCCCTTGTTCATATCAACAGGTGACAATGTCTGTGTGGGGAGTGTTTTCCTCTCACAGAGGGTAGTGAATGTCAGGAATTATCTTTTCTCGAGAGCTAGGGAAGCTACATCACTGAAAGTATTTTAAAAAGGAGGTGGATGAATTTTTGACCTGTAAGAGAGCTGAGAGGATGTGAAGAATTGGACATTAAAGATGAGTTAATATGAACAACAGATCGGTCATGATCGTATACAATGGCTTGATTATCCGAACTACCTGATCCTGTTCCATATTCTGTAATTATAACGTTAATGGTTGCAATTTTCCTGCACGTTCTGTTATTGAACGTTGCAATCAGAGAGAGCTATGTACTTTGAGTCATCTCTTAGTGAGGTCTTGGGGCTGAATTCACAGTGAATCTGGATCTATACCATGACAAACAAATGAAGCACAAGATGCAGAGAGGAGACACTCTGTAAAGAGACCAGAGTTGTCTTTCGAACCCAGCCTGGGTTTTGAAGTAACATTTTCCAATCCACACCAAACGATGTGTGACAGCCTGGAGGGAATGAATGAGATCCTGTGTTACGGTGGACCATGTATTTGGAGCAAGATGCCCCCGTCAGTACCAGTGCAGGAGTTTTGAGGGGCTGAATTGAACATAGGAACATAGGACTGAGGAGCAGGAGTGGGTCATTAGACACGTTGTCACTGTTCCACAAGACACTAAGATCATAGCTGCTCTGATTGTGGTTTCAGCAGCACTTTTCTGCCTGTATACAATTTTCCTGCATGAACTTGTCTGTCAAATGTTTGAATACAGCACAACGTTGACCAAATGCAATCATCCAGGCACTACAAATGTTTGATAAAGGGAATTCCCACATAAACAGTCCAATAAGAATTTCTAATTCGCGTTCCGATAAATGTTAGAGGGTCACTGTGTCCTTTTCCAGTCCCACTCCTCCACTGATTACAAAAACTTTAAAAGTAGCCAGTTTAGTGTTATGACCAATTGTATAGGACTCGGACTGGGTCATTTTTGAGAAAAATGTGAAATTCAGGAAGTTGAACTCACAACAAATAGTAAACGATAGTGTCCAAAATGTTCTTCTGCCTTTGAAATTATTCTGCTCACACAAGCTGCTGGTATTGGGATTTATTTGTGGAACAGTTGGATTTGGCTGAACTACCTTTGCTTCCAGCAGTGAAGAGATTCCAATGAGTCCTCACCAGGAATCCTTCACGAGTGGTGAAGATAACTCAGGGATTTTATTGTCTCACATTTTGCTATTGGGTGGACAAAGTAAGAGAGAGGGATCAATCAGCTCTGCTTCTCAGGCAGGGAACATTTTTCTCCCTCTCTGTGTTGAACAATAATGTCAACTGAACATCAAACTGGGCCATGTGTGCTCTCCTGGAGCATTCTCTGGAACGGATGATAATGGTCGATATGAAGGTGCATCATCCCTGTTGTTGTACACAGTGTCTTTCATTAGGAAAAAAGAGTCCCTGCTTTAACAGCTGATGACATGTTTATATGCGTCTGTGTAATTTGTAACTATCGGTCGATGTCTATATAATACGTGTGTTGATATCAATACATCTTATTCTTAAGTTTGTTCTCTAGCTTTAAACTCTATAACAAGAGGAAATATGCATCCAGCTGAAACACATTTCAGAAAGTCATCTATGGTTCAAGAAGATTTCTCATCTCAAATCAAAATTATAATTCCCCATAACAAAAGACCTTCCTTCCAGGAATGAGTGAAGGGAAACATCTATGAAAATCTTTTGAAAGGATTATATCGCTTTTCTTAAGTTTAGGCGATCAAAACTGCACACAGTGTATCCGATGTGGTCTCAGCAATGCCCCGTACAGATGTAGTAAAACATTTCTCATTAAACGTGATAACCTTTGCCAGAAACAGCATCATTCCACTTACCTTCCAAATCACTTGCTGCATCTGCAGACTGATTTCATATGATTCATGTCCCAGGAACATGGAAACGGCCAGTATCACAGAGTTCTGCAATCTCTCTCCATTTAAATTGTTCACCATTGTTTTATCCTTCGTGACACAGTAGACAACTCACCTTATGTTCTTTCTGCTGAAGGTTTGCTCACTAACCTTCCCTGTCTGTATCACATTGCAGACTCAGTACCTCCATTTGACGACATCTTGAATGATCATCTTGGTGATGCGCTAATTGAGCTTTGCACCATTCAGTTCCCTTCCACCAGATCTTTGATACAGATTATTTGTCATTGATGATCTCACAGTGATCTCTACAGCAGTGCATTAGTTACAGTTTTGCAACCTGAAAATAAATATTTACCTCTACTCTCTATTTCCTGTTAGTGACAGCTTCCCCGTTCCTGTGTAGCACCTAAGTTGGGTTGAATCGTCTCCTCCTGGGCTGTGTAACGTAACTCAACGAGCTGAATTACTTCATTCTCTATTCCTGTATAACTTCTTCGAGGGGCAGAATGGTCTCCTCCCGTCTCATTTTAATGAATCCTGCCTGACTGAAAGCGGTGGTCCCCTACCTTGTAACAGCATCGAGGGGTGGATTGAGCGAACACACATAGGGTAGGGGCAGCAGTATATCTCTGTAACAGCTGCGAGGGCTGTATTGAGGGAACACACAAGGGGTTAGGGAGAGCAGTATATCTCTGTGATAGCCTTGAGGGGGAGATAGAGGGAACAACACATGGAGTAGGTGCAGCAGTACATTCTGTAACAGACTCAAGTGTGGATTGAGGGCACAGTGCATGGGGTGGGGCAGCAATTGTTCTTTTGGCTGCACCATTCAGACTGCTCATAACTAATCCGATTGTGTCTAACTATCCGTATCTGGTCTGTTTCCAATAAACATTGACTCTCCTATCCAGCAAAGATCAGTCAAGCTCAGCGTTGAACATCTTCAATAACCGAGTATAGCAAAGTGAACAAAACTGAACATAACGCTACCAATACTGCCTCAGCAGCGTCCTGTATAACTGCAACATAACTCCCTAATTTTGATGAGGTAAAAACAATGACTGCAGATGCTGGAAACCAGATTCCGGATTAGTGGTGCTGGAAGACCACAGCAGTTCAGGCAGCATCCATATAGCTTCGAAATCGACGTTTCTGGCAAAAGCCCTCCATCAGGAATAAAGGCAGTGAGCCTGAAGCGTGGAGAGATAAGCTAGAGGAGGGTGGGGGTGGGGAGAAAGCAGCATAGAGTACAATGGGTGTGTGGGGGAGGGGATGAAGGTGATTGGTCAAGGAGGAGAGGGTGGAGTGGATAGGTGGAAAAGAAGATAGGCAGGTAGGACAAGTCCGGGCAAGTCAAGCGGACAGTTACTGAGCTGGAAGTTTAGAACTAGGGTGAGGTGGGGGAAGGAGAAATGAGGAAACTGTTGAAGTCTACATTGATGCCCTGGGGTTGAAGTGTTCCGAGGCGGAAGATGAGGCGTTCTTCCTCCAGGCGTCTGGTGGTGAGGGAGCGGCGGTGAAGGAGGCCCAGGACCTCCATGTCCTCGGCAGAGTGGCAGGGGGAGTTGAAATGTTGGGCCACGGGACGGTTTGGTTGATTGGTGCGGGTGTCCCGGAGATGTTCCCTAAAGCGCTCTGCTAGGAGGCGCCCAGTCTCCCCAATGTCGAGGAGACCGCATCGGGAGCAACAGATACAATAAATGATATTAGTGGATGTACAAGTAAAACTTTGATGGATGTGGAAGGCTCCCCAACACATTCCACCCCGACCTTAAATTTACCTGGACCATCTCTGACAGCTGCCTCCCCTTCCTGGACCTCTCCATCTCCATTAATGACGACCGACTTGACACTGACATTTTTTACAAACCCACCGACTCCCACAGCTACCTGGATTACAAGTCTTCCCACCCTACCTCTTGCAAAAATGCCATCCCGTATTCCCAATTCCTCCGCCTCCACTGGATCTGTTCCCAGGAGGACCAGTTCCAGATTAGATTAGATTACTTACAGTGTGGAAACAGGCCCTTCAGCCCAACAAGTCCACACCGACTCGCCACCCACCCATACCCCTACATTTACCCCTTATCTAACACTATGGGCAATTTAGCATGGCCAATTCACCTAACCTGCACATCTTTGGACTGTGGGAGGAAACCGGAGCACCCGGAGGAAACCCACGCAGACACTGGGAGAATGTGCAAACTCGACACAGACAGTTGCCTGAGGTGGGAATAGAACCCGGGTATCTGGCGCTGTGAGGCAGCAGTGCTAACCACTGTGCCACCGTGTTCCACCACAGAACACACCAGATGGCCTCCTGCTTTAGAGACCGCAAATTCCCTTCCCACGTGGTTAAAGATGCCCTCCAACGCATCTCGTCCACATCCTGCACCTCCGCCCTCAGACCTCACCCCTCCAACCGTAACAAGGACAGAACGCCCCTGGTGCTCACCTTCCACCCTACAAACCTTCGCATAAACCAAATCATCCGCCGACATTTCTGACACCTCCAAACAGACCCCACTACCAGGGATATATTTCCCTCCCCACCCCTTTCCACCTTCCGCAAAGACCGTTCCCTCCATGACTACCTGGTCAGGTCCACGCCCCCAAACAACCCACCCTCCAATCCTGGCACTTTCCCCTGCCACCCCAGGAACTGTAAAACCTGCGCCCATGCCTCCTCCCTCACCTCTATCTAAGGCCCGAAAGGAGCCTTCCACATTCATGAAAGTTTTACTTGCACATCCACTAATATCATTTATTGTATCCGTTGCTCCCGATGCGGTCTCCTCTACATTGGGGAGACTGGGCGCCTCCTAGCAGAGCGCTTTAGGGAACATCTCTGGGACACCCGCACCAATCAACCAAACCGCCCCGTGGCCCAACATTTCAACTCCCCCTCCCAATCTGCCGAGGACATGGAGGTCCTGGGCCTCCTTCACCACCGCTCCCTCACCACCAGACGCCTGGAGGAAGAACGCCTCATCTTCCGCCTCGGAACACTTCAACCCCAGGGCATCAACGTAGACTTCAACATTTTCCTCATTTCCCCTTCCCCCACCTCACCCTAGTTCTAAACTTCCAGCTCAGCAACTGTCTGCTTGACTTGCCCGGACTTGTCCTACCTGCCTATCTTCTTTTCCACCTATCCACTCCACTATCTCCTCCTTGACCTATCACCTTCATCCCCTCCCCCACTCACCCATTGTACTCTATGCTGCTTTCTCCCCACCCCCACCATCCTCTAGCTTATCTCTCCACGCTTCGGGTTCACTGCCTTTATTCCTGATGAAGGGCTTTTGCCCGAAACGTCGATTTCGCAGCTATTTGGATGCTGCCTGAACTGCTGTGCTCTTCCAGCACCACTAAGCCAGAATCCCTAATTTTGATACTCAGTGAAATACACTGATTAAGGCCAATGTACCAAAAGCTTTCTTCACTGCACTGTCTACTTCTGAATCAACTTCCAGAGAACCATACACCTGAATTCCAAGGTCCTTCTGTTCCACTACACTCCTAAAGACCCAACCATTCACCATGAAACTCCAACCTTGATTTGACTTTCTAAAATGCAAGAACTTACACTTTATTAAAATCCATTTGCCATTTCTCAACCCACTTCCCCAGCTGATCAAAATACTGCTGAAATTTCTGAAATTTATGATAACCTTCCTCACTCGCCATGAGACTGCTTATTTTCGTGTCGTCTTCAAACTTACAAATCATGCCTGTACATTATCATCTAAATCATAGACATCTGTGATATGCAGTGATCCCAGCACCATCCCCTGAGGCATTCCACTAGTCACAGGCCTCCAGTCTGACCAGCATTCTTCCTGTATCACCCTCTGCTTCCTACCACCAAGCCAATTTTGTACCTAATTTGCCACCTCCCCCTCAATTCCATGTGATCTCACCTTTCAGAGCAGCGGAACATGCGGAACCTTATTGAGGCCTTATTGGAATCCATATAGACTATGTATACCATCCTGCCCTCCTCAACGTTGCTGGTCACTTCATCAAAGAACTCCAACCAATTTACGAGTCATGATCTCCCATGCACAAAGACGTGCTGAATTTCATGAAGGGCTTTTGCCCGAAACATCCATTTTCCTGCTCCTCGGAAGCTGCCTGGTCTTCTCTGCTTTTCCAGCACCATTCTAATCATACTCCGAATCACATCCTGTCTTTCCAAATGCATGTATATCCAATCTCTCCGAATCTTCTCAAGTAACTTATCCACTAGATTTTAGGTTTGCTGGTCTTTCGTTCCCAGTTTTACCTTTGTAGCCTTCCTTGAATAAGGGCACAGCATTCGCTACCCTCCAGTCATCTGGGACCTGACCAGCGATAATGGAAAAGAACCAACCAGGGCTCCCGCAATTTCTTATCTATCCTCCTGCAGTGTTCCTGGACATATCTGGTCAGGATCAGGAGGTTTTAGAAATACTGCAAAGTCTGAAAAATACGTCTATTTATTTCCTGTACAAACACCAAAAAGTGAGAAAGTGACTCAATGATGGTTAACATCACTAATTAGAAAATTTATTAATCACAGGAAGTGACTTCAGAAGAATTCCAAATATTGTGAAAACCCGTGAATTCTCAGAAGTTTAGAATCCAGAAAAGGAAGGACATGAAACTGATAAGGAAACCAAAGAGCGAGCATACCTGCTAATAAACAGGAACACAAAGACTGCATAAATCAACCATCTATATTTCAAAGGAAACAAAATAAAAGCAAGGTCAAGAGTGGAAATTTGTAATTGGGAGAGGAGAGTTCATTGTGGAGAACAGGGAAATGGCCAAGAAAATAACCAGTTACTTTGCATCTGTCTCCATGGAGTAATATCCAGGAAATCACCCAGTAATTCCAAGTGACCATATCGGCCTTCTGAAGCTTAAGACAAAAAGTCAATTCAAATCAGTAACAAGGTAGTACTTGAAGATGTAGCTGTATTGAGCATTGCTAAGTCTAACGAAACAGATGTACGTCTCATCAAAACGTCAGAAATGAATCCCCAACAGTAGTATTAATTGCACTGTCGATGTTTTCCTTTACATTCTGCAGAGGACAGAAACTATTGCGGATAAACATGATCCAAGCACTATCGACGAATGGAAGGGATCCAAACAGCTACAAAAGGAAGAAGACATAGTGTGGAGAACTGCAGACCAATTAATCGACATCTGTAGGGAAACTGTTGAAATCTATTACACAGGATGATATTTTTGATATTTAGAAATTAACATCAACAATGGAGAAAATCAGCATGCATTTCTGATAGAGAAATCGTACTTGATAAACTTCGGAATTGTTTGCAGTTGTTTCTTATAACATAGATAATGGGGAACCAGTAGAAGTTGCAGATATTTGATTTTCGCAAGAGTTTCTCAATGAGTCCGTAAATTGAATGAATTTGAAGGGAATTTGGAGGAAGATATGTAAGTGGAAAGTTAAAGTTTGGTTTGCCTTCATTTAAGAGAGTCAGAGCATTGATGTAAAGACATGTTGAAGCAGTTTCACAGCGTGTTTATAGGACTATACCTGGAGTATTGTGCACAGTTTTGGTGAGCGAATCTCAAAAAAACATTCTCCAGATTAATCCCTCAGATGGTGAGATTGCCTGATGAGGAAACTCGGCCTGTGTTCTCTAGAGTTTCAAAGAATGAGAGCTGGGTCACAGTGAAATTTTGAAAATTCACAAAACATATGACAAGTTGGAAATGAACAGAACTCTCCCCTCGCTGTCTATTCCACATTAAAGGCAACTAATGGCAGGATCTGGGACAGGCCATTTAAATCTGCAATAAGGAAGAAATTCATCACTTGGAGGGGACTAATTAACACAGGTGCAGGGAAGCCTACTGGCAGGCAAGATAAGTGAGAATCTCCAAATATTCGAGAGATTGTCCAGCGGAACAAAATAACCAGGGAACAGGTAGGACTCATTCGTGATTTGCCAAGTTGCAACCAAATCAACTTTAGTGGTAGGAGACAGAGGGTGGTGGTAGAAGGCTGTTTGTGTTTGGAGGCTAGTGTCCAGTGGTGTACCACAAGGATCAGTGCTGTGTTTCTTAATATTTGTGATTCGGAGGTGTTGGTGTTGGACGGGGGTGGACAAAGTTAAAAATTGCATAACACCAGGTTATTCTCCAAAAGCTTTATTCGGTGGCACTAGCTTTCGAAGTGCTTCATCAAAGCGCACAACCACCTGATGAAGACACAGCACTTCGAAAGCTCGTGCCTCCAAATAAACCTTTTGGAGAATAACCTGGTGTTATGCAATTTTTAACTTTGTCCACCCCAGTCCAACACCAACAACTCTGAATCACAAATATTGAGGGACACAGAACTGATCCCCGTGGTACACCATTGGACACTAGCCTCTCAAATAAATAAGCTGATGTTTTGTGACTTTAAACATTATCATAAAGGTTTCAGCTGTGAATATGGACGAGGGGTGGGGGGGGGGGGGTGTCATAAGTAAGTTTGTGTTTGATACAAAGTTTTGCCGGTTAGTTGGCAGTGAGGAGGAAGGCCTTATGTTACAGGAAGATACAGATGGAATGGTCAGATGGTCACATCAATGGCAGGTGGACTGTAACCCTGATAAATATGAGGTCATGCACTTTGGAAGAAGGAACCAGGCAGGGGAGGACTCAATGAATGGCAGCACACTGGGAAACTCAGAGGGTGCTTCTCCACACATCCCTGAATGTAGCTGGACATGGTAGCACACAATTTGAGAAAGCGTACTGGAGCGTAAACACAGCCTTCACACATTGAAGCATAGATTATAAGAGCTATGTGGAACTTTCGTTAGCCAAGATGGAATACTGTGTGTAGTTCTGGGAGCTACATTACAGGAAGGATGTGATTGCACTGGAGGGGTTGCAGAGGAGATTCACCAGGATGTTCCCTGTGATGGAGCATATCAGCTATGGAGAGAGCTTGGATAAGCTCGGGTTGTTTAGTTTGGAGCAGAGAAGGCTAAGGGGGACGTGAATCAGGAGAATAAGATTATGAAGGACATGGACGGGGTGGGTAGACAGCAGCTGGTCCTTTTAGTCAAAGGGACACACTTTTAAAGTAAAGGTTTTGAGACTTAGTGAGGATTTGAGAACTGTTTTTTACCCAAAGTATGTTGGGTCTGGGATGCACTTCGTGAGAGGGGAATTGTCATGGTAACCTCAAAACCATTACAAAATACATGGTTGTGCACTTGAAATGCCATAAGATTTACAGCGACGGGTTTTGTGTTGGAAAGTGGGGCTACTGTAGACCGTGCTGTATTTCTGATCGTACAGAGTCTGTGCTTCTGTGATTGTATGGCTGTGGAAGGTCAATCATTCAGTAGCTCAAGATAGGAATTGATGGGTTTCTGAAGAATATCTTATCACAGAGTATATGAGTGAACTTGTAGTATCTTCTGAAAATACATTAATGGCAAAATTAAGAGAAAAAGGTGCAGCTTCCTTACAGTCTGATACCAGATAATTGAGGACAGGGAAATAGCAGATCAATGGAGCAAATACTTCAGTTATGCATTCACAGAAAAAAACCAAAAATAAGATTTCCTCGCAATACTAGGGAACTTTAGTCTGGTGAGAAAAAGGGAATAGAATAAAATTAGCAACTAAAACGTTTTAGAGAAAATATTGTACTGAAATTAATGGGCATAGACAAAGTCACGAGAGGTTTATGAAATAGGAATCATATTTGAGAAAGTGGCTTTTAGCAAAATTATGGAGACGGTATCAACGCAATACGACTGGAATCAGAAAGATTTTTGATAAAGCCCCAAGCCTTTTGTGCAAATTCGAATCCAGTGGGACTGGGGCTAATATATGGTCATCGTTTTAGATTGGGAGAGCTGGCAGGAAACAGTGAGTAGGAATAAAACCATGTTTTTTTGAATGGAAGGCTTGGAGGATATAAGAGGGATCGAGATTTGACATCCAGCTATTCCCAATACACATCATATCTTTGGTTGTGGGGCTCAATTGCAATATTCCCAAGTCTGCTGACAGTACTAAATGATGTCAGCTTCTGAGTGGATGAGGAGGTTGTAAGAAAGGCTCCAAGGTGATTGAGACAAGTGGAGTGACTGGGCAAATACGTGGTAGATGGAGAGCAATGGGAGAGATGAGAGGTTGTGTACTTTGATGGGAACAATAGAATGGCATCCTATCATTTGAAAAAGGATTGGTTGAAAATGATGATCTATAAATGAACTTTAGCTGCATTTTTGTTTATTTCTGCGAAGCTATCCGAGTCCATGTAGGTTAGTGAGTTCTGAACACGGAAGTCAATACTGGGAATGGCATTGGCATGCTGCATACAGTGTACATAGACCCAGCAAGTGGGGAGCTGTAACAGTGAAAAGAATCTGGATCTCCCTGTACACCAGTCACTGAAAGCAATATTGCAGGAGCAGAAAGCAGGTAGGAAGATAAGTGATTTATTCACCTTCATTTCAAGGGATTAGAATACAGGAGTAAGGGTCATTTACTGCAACTGAACAGGGTCTTGGTGGGACCCCATCTCGAACATTGTGCAGTGTTGTGTGCAGTTTTGGTGTCCTTACCTAATAAAGGGCAAACCTGACATTGAGGGAGTGCAGTGAAGGATGACCAGACTGATCTCTGGGATGACAGGTTAGTTGTGGGAGCAGAATTTGGGGTGACTGGGCCTGTATTCCATGGGCTTTAGGAAAATGAGTGGAGATCTCAGTGAGATATATAACACTCTGACAGGGTATGACAGATTGGAAGCAGGGATGATAGTTCACTTTGTAGAAAACAGTTCACGAATCGTATTGCACTCACATCGTACTTAATAAACAAGCGTTATCAAAGAACTCCCTATATATTGATGGGCCGAAGGCACTGTATTTCATAATGTTAAAACATATTTTGAGATATGAACATTGTGTGGGGAAAACTGCATTGAGGAGATGTTCGCCCATGAAATAGCATGGGGAAAGCTCAATGTGCTGAATGACCTCCTCCTCTCCCGATGTTTCTGTGCAGTCTGTGGGAAAGCTCTGTAAATGTTGTCACAAGATCTCAGATGTTAGGAAAGATGTCTATGCAGGGACAACAGGATAGTACTTCCCATTCCCTTTTCTGATAACGAGATTGATGCCAGATGTTCTGTCAGGTCTTATCCTTTAAGACCTCAGAGTCGTTCGATACAATTCAGTGTCTCACGTGGCCGATTCAGAGACCATGTCTGTGTGTCTGGAGTCACTTTTAGGCCAGACCAAGAAAGCATGGGAGATTCACTTCCTGAAAGTACATTGGGGAAGGAGATTGATGTTTACAATCAACATTAGACACAAGATCACTATTAATGACACCAGATTTTAGGTCTCGATACTTTATTAATTATTTTTAACTTCCACCAGCTGCCAGAGCATTGGCCTGGTCTGGATTCATAATCCAATCATATGTTCATTACAGCACCATCTTCACATGGGGACCTATCGGAAACCCACACTGACCTGATTATTTCGGTGCTACTTGACAGCTCTGTCAAAAAGTATTCTCACCAATGTGACTGTCGTCATGGGGCTGAGGGGGTGGTAATTGGTCAGATTGTAATTATTCTCCTCTTCGGGGACTGGACATAGTTGAGGAAGTTTCCACGTTGTAAGGGAGATGTCAGAGTTGGAGCTGGAATGAAACACCTTCACCAGGGACACGGCTTGTGGTGCAGCACAAGTCTTCAGTCCTGTTGCAGAGATGGTGTCAGGGCCGATTGCCTTTGTCGTATCTACTGTGTTCAGCTGTTTCCTCATGACTATACAGCAAATCGAATTGCTGAAGACTGGTATCTGTGATTCTGTGGGAATCATGATGAGTGTTGAGGTGGATCATCCATTCAACCCGTCTGGCTGAGGGTAGTGCAGACACCACATCCCTGACTTTTTTCACTGACGTACAGAGCTGTTCCGATATTTAGGATGAGGATATTTGTGGAGTCCTCTCCTCCAGCAAATTGTTTCATATTCCATCGACATCTATGTTTGGATTTGGCAAGACGGACAGAACTTAGATCTGATCTGTTAGTCTTGGGATCATTTCCCCTCTCCATCAGACATTAGTTCTGCTGGTCGGAATGTAACCAGTTAAGTGTGGTAGCTTTAATGGGTTGTCAACAGGTTTAGGTCCACGTGATTCCGACCCTGCAATGTTCACCCACACTCATCACTGAACCATGGATCGGTTTGATGGTAATGGTAGACTGATGAATTATCCTCGGGATAATGTTACAGATTGTCGTTGAATACAGTTCTGCTTATGCTGCTGCTGTGGTCTACAGCATCAAATGATAACCCAGTTTGAGTTGCAATATCTACAATTCAATTCTACTGTCTGTCCCCCAGTTCACACCGAGACCCATTCACCCATCAGCCCTGTATTCTGTACCTAACCTGGTTTCTGATGCGGTAACACTTGCATTTTAATATTCCCATTCTGCTGAGGGCCTCTCCCTAGTGTCACGCCTCTAATTTGTTACTTTAATTCAATCTATTTAAAGTAATGATCGAAATCATTTCTCTTCCACAATGTCAACTTCTGTATTTGAAGTGAATGTGTCTCCCTCTGTTTTTCTCCCTGACCGTGATTAAGAACTCTGTAGTGTCAGTGATGCCAGACTTATGTAGTTTCAGAGTCAAGGAACTTGTCACCATGCGTTATTGTTCAGTCCCCAGTGTATGGCTCTCCATGTTAGACAGGATGTTTGAACATCTTTGACATACTTCTTTGGAAATTGTTCAAAAACAGAAATTGCTGAAGAAATTGCTGAAGATGTTGCAGCATCTTCTGGAATGAATGCAGTGTTAAACTTTCAGGTCCAGTGACCCTCTACAAAGCTCTCAGTTTCTCAAGCAATTTTGTTATTTTTATTACAAGTATCCATAGTTATTTGTTTTGTGAAAATTTTTCTGTGCCTATTCATTTCTGGAGAAACTCAGCAGGTCTGTTAGCATCTGCAGAGACAGTGAAACAGCGTTAGCATTTCAAGCCCAGTGTGACACTTCTTCATAACTGAAAAGCATTGGAAACTTGGCTTTTTAATAGCTTTCCAGAGGTGGGAGATCGGTGACAGGGAAAAGAGGGCGTGGTAAAGATAAACCGGCTTTTAGCAGTGATGAATGATAAGATGATATAAAATGGGTTTAAATTAAGGTGTGAATCGGGAAAGGGGTTCTCTCTATTGAGTGTAAGATAATGAAGACACAATCACGCAAGGTCATAGGGAGGCCAGGAGGGAGAATGTTGACTCTGTGGTATTATAAAGATCTGGCCATAAATATGTTTTCACTGTCGGGATCATCACCTCGTTTAGACAAAGGCTATCGAGTGCTTGGCTTCTTATTGGCACTAGTAAGAGTTTCATGCTGCCTTAATTTTGTAATAGGGAGGAAAAACAAATCACAGTGTGAAGTTTGATCGAAGTATTGTTTATCTCTCATGTTTACTATAGTTTCAAATTTGCAGTATTTATCTTTAAATGCTTGTTCTTAAAGTTAGTATTGGGTGGAGGGTTGAGGGATGACATTATAGAAGTTTCTAAAATCATGAGAGGTATGGATAGGGTGAGTAGCCAAGGTCTTTTCCACGGGATGGGGGAATTCAGCTGTAGAAGGCATAGGTTTAAGGTGAAAGAGGGAAAATTTACAAGGCACGCAGGAGCAGTGTTTTTACACAGAGGGTTGTGTGGGTATGGAATGGGGCCAAAGGAAAGCAGCTGGGATGAGCATAATTTGGAAAACCTTGCCAGCATGGACATTTAGAAAAGCTTCACGCAGGTTCAGAGTGGTTTGGTGAAAGGGAAATTATACGTTGCCCTGTAAAATCATGCAAAGTATTTCTGGAGATGTCTGAGAATGCAACAAGCGGACTTGATAAAGGAGATCTGGTAGAAACCAGACTTTCTAGAGATTTTCCTCAAGGTATTACAGAACAAAAGTTATTACACAAGACAGAAGCTCGTAGGATGATGGAAAATGTATTAACATGTGATGATGATTGTTAGAAACGAAAATCGCTTCTCAATAATCGCTCTAGACAAATTCAGGAAAACAAAGTTTTATTAGCAAGTCTGCAGAGTTGGGCACCCTTCTGAGAAAAGGCGCCCTGAGGTTTACAAAGTTTCTCATTATATACAGCACAACTCCCTCCCCTCTTTGGCTCTAAAGAGTCACGAGGTTCACATTCTAAACCGTCAGTATTTTTTTCATTCTGCACCCTTGTCACAAAGTCTGCAGCGCGAGTTGTTTTTTTATTACCCTGTAGACTTATCGGTCAAGGACTTATTCTTTTCTGTCTGTGTTAGTGGTCTCATCAATCAAGGACTTGTTTTTTTACTCTGCTCACAAAATGTCAGCATTTGCACAATTTAAATTATCCCACTTTTGAGTATACAAAATGTTCTTACAAAAGAAGCATGTCTTGTCCTTTATTATAGAGAGGCCTGTTTTACCCCAACCCCTATGGCTCTATTCCCCTTAGTTTTTAGGGTCATGCACATTTTAATTGTTTGAACCGAAATCGCCTCTCACAATGATTGGTTAGCACAAAGCAATCGGAGAGTCAGGATAAATGAATCTTCATGATAAAGGTGTATCTGCTGGAGGACCACAGCTATCAGTCCGATGGCATCAGTTATTTACACTCTATACTGATAGTCTGAAGGAGGGAGCTGAGTGCAATATACATCTGAGTTTGAGGATGACACTGAGAATCAAAAGGCAGGCTGTTATTTAATGGAGAGCGCTTCCAGAAAAAGAACAGTACAAAGGGATTGGAGTGTTCCTGTGTATGAAACATAAAGTCAGCATGCTGGTGCAGCAAGTAACCAGGTTGGTACATTAGCTGGCTTCCAGGGATGAAAGGGCTGTGATATTGAGAATCTCTAAAATGGTGAGGCGATTATTCATTGGGGTTTAAATGAATGAAGAGTGATACTGCTGAAAATTACAAGACACAGAAGGGATTTGAGAATGTAGATGTTGAGAAGTTGTTACCAGTCCTGAGTGGAGTCTCGAACTCGAGGACATAGATACCGAATATGAAATATCAATTTCTATCTGAGATACAAAATGATGTCTTCTCTCAGAAGGTAGTGAATGCCTGGAATTCCCTAACCCAGAGAGGTGTGGAGGGATACAAGGATTCTCAAGAAAATGGAGTTAGACCTGGAGTAAATCAGCCATGTTCGTATTAAATGACAGGGAAATCTTGAGGGGCCGAATAGCCTACTGCTGTTCCTTTTTATTGATTTCACATGATATGCTTTTGCAAAGTAACTGGTTATTTTCCCCGAAGTTGTGTTGTGTAATGCTACATTTGGGTGAGCAGAGGATTTGTTTGAGTTAACGCTGGGTGGGGTATGGGGTCTGTATTCACAGTAAATCTGGGTCTGTAACACGACCCACATCTGAAGCAGACGTTGCGGAGAGGGGAAGCCTGGGAACAGGGTATAGGGGTGTGTGTCTCTTCCTGACCCAGCCTGGATTTTCCAAGTACATTTCCAAAACTGCACCTAACCATCGGAGTGGCCTCGATCTGCCCCTGTGTAGCAGTTCCAAAGGGCTGAATGGAACTTTAGAAGACAGTGGTGAGGGACAAGAGCGGGCCTTTCGGTCCTTTGACACTACTCCACCAGTAAATAAGGTCGTGGCTCATCTCATTGTGGTCGCAGCTACACGTTTCTCTCCATGCACCATTATCCCTGATTCACCTGTCTATGGAAAATCAGACGAAGCTAGCCTCGATATAATATAAAGATTCTGCCATCCCAAACTTCTGGGAAAGAGAATTCCCACTTGAATGAATCCCCACTTTGTGATTTTATTCTCACTCCAGATGTGACTGAGGATGGAGGGTGTCACTCTTTCCTTTTCCATTCCCACTCTTCCACTGCTCACAACAAATTTTAAATGTAACCAGGTTGGTGACGTCGCCGATGATAAAGGTCTCAGACTGGGTCAGGTTCAGTGATAAGAACAAGTCAGGCAGATTTCTTTAGTCCGCCACAAGTTACTAACAGAACTAACGGAGGAGTATGATGGATCTGTGGGTAGCACTGCTGCCTCACATCACCAAGGAGCTGGGTCCAATTCCAACCTCGGGTGAACCTCTATGTGGAGTTTGAACATTCTCCCCCTGCCTGTGTGGGTTTTCTCCCAGTGCTCCAGTTTCCTGCCACAGTCCAAAGATGTGCAGTTTATAGTGGAATTTCAATAGTGCCCAGGGATGCGTAGGTTAGGAGGGTTAGTTATGGGAAATGAAGGCTTACATGGATAAGATTGGGGGGCACGTCCAGGTGGGATGTCGCTTGGTGGGTCAGTGTGGACTTAATGGACGGAGTGTCCTGCCTCCACACTGTAGAGGTTCTATGACAATGACAGCAAATTTAGGCTATGCAAACATCCAGTGGGTATATACCTGATCCATTCTTCTCAAGGTCTTGTATGCAGTTTTCTCTCATTCCAAGAGTAACCTTCATAATATAAACCTTTCACCCCAGAAACCGTGAAATGAAATATCTCTGAACTGCTTCCAATGTAATTATATCCTTTCTCAGATAAGGAGACACAAAAAACTAATCTCACACTCAGATCATAATGTTTATAATGTCTTTATAATGTCTTAGGAACACTCTTTCCCACGGAGCAATGGAGGCAGAAATGTTGAATATTTTTTTGAGGCACAGATGGAAGGTTCATGAATAACAGAGTCAAGGATTATCGAGGAATGGGCAGCAATGTGCAGAGTGGGGGAAAATGTAGACAATGGTATCTAATGACACAGCTTCAGAACCTCCAGGAATATCATGTAAAATGAAATGATAATATCGATAAAATTTTAAGGGTGAATACAAAATGGCCATGATCCAGTAGGTCTGCTTTGCTGTGCTCTGTATCAACACACGGGCAAAGTGTTTCTCTAACCCACCCCATCCCTGGCATTTAATTAAAATTCAACACTAAAAGAGCGATAGAATCTTTACCAATCCCGTTTTGTCGAATGGAAATGACAAAACACGGGAAAGGATCGAGTAAGTCCCAACAAGCGGTGAACCCGTCAGAAGCCTCCCGCCTCAGGCGACTGACTGTGTGGAGTTTGCACGTTCTCCCCGTGTCTGCGTGAGTTTCCTCCGGGTGCTCCGGTTTCCTCCCACAGTCCAAAGATGTGCAGGTGAGGTGAATTGGCCATGCTAAATTGCCCCTAGTGTTAGGTAAGGGGTAGATGTAGATGTAGGGGTATGGGTGGGTTACGCTTCGGCGGGGTGGTGTGGACTTGTTGGGCCGAAGGGCCTGTTTCCACACTGTAAGTAATCTAATCTAAGTAATCTAATCTAATCTAAAGCATCGAGCATACCTGAGGCTGTAGCTACAACCCACTCTGCTCGTTGAATAGACCCAGTTCCTCACCAGGCCTTGGTCACTGTGTTCATCAAGTTACGTGAAATGATTGAAGCCATGATTGAAGAACCGTTCAGCCGTGGCTACAGCCGCTCTCAGCCGTGCTCCAAAAACATGAGCAGCAACTTGCCAGCCTTGGAAACAGAACAGACGATGTCAAGGGCCGAACTGCAGTGACAGAGACCGTGATCGATTCCTCTCGGGAGAGGATCCACGCCCATGAAAACAGGTCTGCATCTTAACTGAAGAAGATGACGACCTCGAGAACAAGGGTAAGATGAAGAATATTCACATCGTCGGTTTGCTGGAGTGGACAGAAGGTGGTCAGCTGGTGAGTTTTTTCAAGAACTGGCTGCAGCGATTCCTTCACTTCAAAACTGAGGAGAGACGGGTGAAGAGTGAGAAAGTTCATCGGGTTGTGGCACGGAAGTCAGACTCAGACCAACGCCTTCATCCTGTCCTTGCACGATTGCACAGTTAGGGAGACAAACAAAGACTGATGGAATCTTTCAGAACCCAGGGGTTCTGAAATCCACTGGGGTTAATTGACAAGAGCTCCAGGATTATGTTCTTTCAGGACTTTTCAGTGGCGGTGATTCAGGAAAGAAAATCTTTTGATGATATCAAGAGAAGAGTAAGGGAACTTGAGATTCAGTATTCCTTACAGTTCTCCGCTGTGTTCCATATTGTTTTGAATGGATCCTTGAACCCGTCTGACTCTCCAGAGAAAGCGAAAACTTTTAAAGTAAGCTGGATATTTAGATAATCATGTTTCAATCTTAAGGAAATTTTGTTTGATTTTTCTGCTATTAACCAGTGTTAAATTATAGCTGGGAATGGGTTGAGTACCCATTTTTAACTTCCTCATTAGTATTACTTCTTTTTTTCTTTCTTTGCTTGTGTCTGGGTTGCAGCTCAAGCTGGAGGGTGTTACAAAGGTAGTTGTGATGACTAAGTGCCGACCGAAGGGCAGTTAAAGCCCGATTTTTGTTGTTAATTGCCATGGATTCCATATTGGTAGTGGGCACAAGATAAAGTTTTGAGATATGTAAGCATGCCCAGTGGGCGGTGGGGGGTAAATTCTCCAATCGAGTGTCATTAGCATTTTGGATTTTATTTCGTTTTTTGGTTTTTTATGTTTAGCTTTGGAAAGTTTTGAGAGCTTGTTAGTTGTAGTAGTTTTAGTTTGTACAGTTTTTAGGCTCAATGAGTCTTTTTTTCATTCATTCTCAGCGATGTGTAATTCGATGTGAAACTCAAGGGTTGAAATGTTGCTACAGTGTGTTATGGATAATGATGGGCTTAAATGTTGTACCTGGAACATTAAGGGGAGCCATCTGCCAGTCAAGAGGAAAAATGTACTTTCTAATCTTCAAAACGAGAGAGTGGATGTTGTCCTATTGCAGGAGATGCACCTTGATGACAAGGAACATTTGACGTTACAGCAGGGCGGGTTTGATCGGATTTATTTCTCGTATTTTAATGCTAGGAGTAGGGGAGAAGCCATACTAGTGAAGAAGAATATTCCATTTAAATTACTAGATTGTATTAGACACTCACGGAAGGATCATCATTCCCAAAGTCTTGAGCTATGGGAAATAATACAGTATTTTGAATGTTTATTGCCACCCGGCGCACCCTCTTAAAATCCTGGTAGATGCATTTTCCAAATTAAGTTATGTTGCATCGTGGCACATGATTGTAGAAGGAGATTTCAACTGTCTTATGGATGCACGGTGGACAGAATGTCCAAATGTCCCCCAATACCCTTGTTATAATGTAAGCAATTAATGGATTTGTGCGCAGAACTCGAGCTGGTGGATGTCTGGAGGCAGATCCCCATCACAAGTAAGGATTTTATTTTCTCCTTTAACCCGCACAAATGGCACATGAGGGTTGATCTCTTCCCCATCCCTGCAACAATCTTAGATTCGGTGGCATCCTACACAACTGGGAATATTACCCTAACATTCCTGCCCCAGAAGTAAGATAGAAGTCACATAAGATTATATTGTATGCAGATGAGGGTCTTATGTTTTTGTCAAATCCCACAGTTTCGGCAGCTCACGTGATGCAATGCATTCATTTGCTTATCACCTTTTCGGGCTATAAGATTAATTTTACACATTTGTGGCCTTCTCTGTGGGAGGTCTCAGGGAAATACCTTATGTTGAAGGCAAATTCTGGTTTCCTTTCAAATGGTCACGGGGGTGGTTTCCCTATTTCATATATTCATTACATCCGTCTTTGATCATTTTTTTAACGTGAACTATGTCCATTTGTTTGACAAAATTAAACAAGACCGTCAAAGATGGGAGGCACTTCCAACATCCTGGCGAGGTCGGCGAGCTGTTCTGAAAATGAATGCCTCTCCTCATTTACTATACCCCGTGTGAATGCTTGAACTATGGGAAATAATACAGTATTTTGAATGTTTATTGCCAACTTGTGCACCCTCTTAAAATCCTGGTAGATGCATTTTCCAAAGTAAGTTATCTTGCATCGTGGCAGATTATTGTAGAAGGAGATTTCAACTGTCTTATGGACCCACACAGATATTTCCCAGACAGATATTTTGGAGACTCAATGGCTGATTTATCTCTTTTATTTGACACTATAGGCGACTCTTTATCAAGCTAACCAAATTGAAACTACCCCACAGAGTATGGGGAGTAGATCTTCCAGATTAAAAGCTATCAATTAAGCACTTTATTATCCTATGTTAGTGTGTGGACCACTGAGGACTTGGTGTCAATACAGTTAGATATTGAACCCTCTCAGACAAAGTGAAACCTTACTAGTTTGTTGTTCTTAGACAAAATGACAACATTTATGGAGTATTATCATAACCCAATGATTATCAATAAAGTTAAAGCATGAATGCCAATGCGTCAGGTCAAGGGCAATATAGCCAAAATCATGTTTCTTACCCCTATAATTGGTATACCGAATTGTCAACCGGGGATAATGGATTCCATGTTTAAACTGTGGGAAGCCATGGGTGTAACTTGCTTGAGTGATTTAGAATTAGTAGAATCCCTACAGTGTGGAAACAAGCCCTTGGGACCAACAAGTCGACTTCGACCCATCCAGACCCATTCCCCTACCATCCTATATTTAGCCTGACTAATGCTCCAACCTACACATCCCTGAACAGAGTGTGTGATTTATCAATAGCCAATTCATCTAACCTGCACATCTTTGGATCCTGGTGCTGTGAGGACGCAGTGCTATCTACTGAACCACCAAGTATTATTTTAAAGAGAAAGAATGACATCATTTGATCAAATAACTTGTAAGTATGGACGACCTAGTAGAGGCCTCTTCTGTTTTTTTGTCCAGATCCGACATTTGATTTTTAAAAAAACATACCTTTAACAGACTCTTACAGATCCGATAGAGAGAAGTGGGTGCTTATTGCTTAGAATACACTCTCTGTGAGTACCCTTTTTCATTCGTTGGAGTTTGTCCCCTCAGACAAGACTGTGCAGCTTTGGGATGGCTGCGAGAGAGAGTTGGGGATTCCGAACAACTCGGAGAGATTGAGAGGACATTTGTGAAAATGCTCGAATGATTTTGATCTGTAATAGGACCCATTCCATGCAGTTGAAAATTCTTCATTGGGTCTATCTGACCCCAGATTGTCTCTCAAAATGCACAGTGAGATTATCTTCAGCATGTGGTAAATGCAGAATGACTACAGGCACTCTTACCCTTGATTGTTGTCCTGCTGCAGTCTTCATATATATTGGAGCACTGTGTTATGTGTGATAGAGTAGGTATTGGGGACTGAATTGGAGATGGACCCGGTTTTTCTTTTCCTGGGCCTGCTCAGGGAACCTGACGCAGATGCACACGAGGAAAAGCATTATATCCTTACTTTCTGTGCTAGGAAACATGTTCTGTTGTGTTGGATGTCTAAAAACCCTGGGTCTGTTAGGTCGTCGTAAGTTCTTCATGGAGAATATCCCTTTGGACTTTCTCACTAGTATGGTACATCAAAAAAAAACAGATTTTCAGAAGACATGGCAGCCCTTTTTGGATTACCACGATGCAGGTTTATCTGTCACATTAAGAAGGGCTTTTATATATTGTCTTATGAATCTAATATCCAATGAGAAACAATTATGAACATAAAGATGCGTATCAGTTAATGCTCTTGAAGAACGAGAGCTATCGTTTTGTTATGCTGAGCTGTACTATGTATTCATTATTTATTTTTTATTTTTGTTTTTCTTCCGTCCATTTAACGTTTTTAACTTGTTTTGTATGTACATGCACATGAGTGTAATTCTGTTCAGTTATTTGAGTTGTGTTGTTATTGAGTTATTATAATATTAAAAATCTCTTTTCAATAAAATTATTTTTAAAAATTAAAATGCTAACATTGATAGAATAGAGTCCCAAAGAACTCTCATTAGAGAGACCACTTATGCTGGTTTACCCTGAGGGTCACCACATCTCGGGTGATGGGGTGAGGTTGAGGTTGAGAGAGCTTCCCCTTCATGGTAACCTCTGTCAGTGTGAGGAACTGAACCGGCGCTGCTGGCTTCCCTCTGCAACACAAACCGGCCGTCCAACGAACTGACAGAACTGTTACAGACAGAAACAGTCACATGCAAAGGGCAAGAGAAACTTTCATAAAAATGAAAATGGCAAATTCTGATAACGGTCAAGATAACGGCTGAGGGCAAGATCGTTCTCTGCTCGAAATTGTATTTTATAACAAGACATGTTTAGAAGCTGTCTTTGTTTTAATATCATTAAGGTGAGTCAAGTGAAATAACCAGAATTACTAAGTGTGATTGGAATCTATAACCATAAAATAAGTGTAGATTTCTTGCTTGGTCTGTGTAAAGCATGCTGACCATTGTATGAAAGTATAAAGGAAATGGAATATATTGTTAGTGCGTTCCATGGGAAATGCCCTTGAACAGGTACTTGAAGAGAAATGGGGTAAAAGTGCCGGAGTGCCGTCTGGTCAATCATGATGGGTGGGAGAATCGGGCTGGTATTGAATGAGAGGGACACCATGGGGTGGGGTAGGTAGCTAATGAGGTGAGTTCGATAAGAGAGCACCAGGAAACCAGCTCAGCTTCGTCCAGACAGTCCCTCTGTCACACTCAACGAAAATGAAACTGAGACAAATTACTGTTTTATACAGCTCAATGTAATGAAGATTCTGCAGTCCTTCCTCCCTCCCAGTTACAAAGTTGCAGGACAAACGCTCATTCAAAACTCTCCATCGCCTGAACTCACACTAATATACCATTCACTGATAATTCTTCATAATACTGACCCGTGTTGCATGATACTGTCGAAATGTCTTCACTTCAGCATTCTGAAACTAGTGAACATATCTTTCCATGACATTTTTTCTCGCTCTCCCCCTCCCTGTCTCTTTCCCAAAACACACGGATTTACAGTCACACGGTTCTACAGACGGAAACAGGCCCCTTCGGCCCAGATGGTCCATGACGAACAAAATGTCCATCCACACTCATCCAATTTCTCTGCCCTTGCTCTGTATCCCGCTAATCCTTTCCTATCTGTGTATTTGTCCAAATGCCTTTTCAATGTTGTTATTGTACCCATCTCAACCACTTCCACTGGCAGCTCACCCCATTAGTATACCATACTCTGTGTAAAAAAGTTGCCCCTACGGGTTAATTTTCATTTTATTCCTCTCGAAACATTAACGGATGTCCTCTAGTCCTCGATTCCCCAACCTTGCGAAAAAAATTCAAGTGTTTAACCCTATGCACGTCTCTCATAATTTGATAAGATCTACACTTCTTGTTGTGGTTCTGTTCGCCGAGCTGGGAATTGTTGTTGCAGACGTTTCATCCCCTGTCTAGGTGACATCCTCAGTGCTTGGGGGCCTCCTGTGAAGCGCCTCTGTGATGCTTCCTCCGGCATTTATAGTGGTTTGTATCTGCTGCTTCCTGTTGTCAGTTCCAGCTGTCCGCTGAAAATTCTGCAACACAATTTCCCAGCTCGGCGAACAGGACTACAACAATGAACAGCCGAGCTACAAATCTTCTCACAGACTATCTACACTTCTTTAAGAACCCCCTTCAGTTTCCTAGGCTGTAAAGAAATAAGTTCTAACCTGTCCAACTTCTCCCTATAACTTAAACCCTTTAGCCCAGGAAACATCTCTGAAATTTCTTCTGCACTCTTTCTAATTCAATAATATATGTTCTATAGCAAGGTGAACAAAACTGAACCCAATACTCCAACTGCAGCCTTACCAACTTCCTGTATAATTGCAACATAACGTCCCAACTTCTATACTGAATGCCTGTGTGCCAACCGCCTTCTTCACTGTCCTGTGTATCTGTGACCCAAATTTCAGACAACCGTGCACCTAATCTCTAATGTCCTTTGTTCCACTACACTCCTTTACGCACTCTCGTTCATCATTAAACACCTACCTGGATTTCACTTTGCAAAATGCAAGACATCACCCTTGCCTATGTTAAACTTCACGTGATATTTCCCAGCCACTTCCACTGCCGATTAAGGTACTGCTGCAATTTCTGGTAATGTTCCTCATTGGATCCCTTCTGTTTTAGTGTCATCTGCAAACTTACTAACCTTGCGTTGTGCACTCTCGTCCAAATCATTGATATAGATAACAAACAGCAATGGGCCCAGGACCGACCCCTGAGACACTCCGCTAGTCACAGGCCTCCAGTCCGACAAGCATACCTCCACCATAGCCATTTGCTTCCTAACGCCAAGCCAATTGTGTTGCCAATTTGCCAGATCACCTTGGAGCCCATGCGATCTAACCTTCCGAGCTGCCTACCATGTGGAGCCTTATCAAAGGCCTTACTGAAATCCATATACACTATGTCCATCACCCTGCCCTCGTCAACTTTCCCGGTCACTTCCTCAAAAAACTACGAACAAAATTTGTAGGGCATGATCTGCCATGCACAAAGCTATGCTGACTTCTCCAAATCAAACTCTTTTTTTCCAAATGCATACACATCTTATCTCTCAGAACCTTCTCAAGTGGATTACCGAAAACAGATGTGAAGCTTACTGGTGCATACTTCCCAGGCATTTTTTGCAGCCCTTCTTGAAGAAGGGCACTCCATTTGCTACTGCCCAGTCGTCCGGGACCTTGCCCCTGAACTGTCTTCTCTCGCCTCTTTCAGTGTTCTTGGATATACCTGGTTAGGACCAAGAGATTTATCTGACTTTATGCATTCTAATATGTCCAACAGCACTCTACTGTGATATTAACAGTACCAAGATATGACAACTAACCCCACCAAAGGTCACAGATCTTCACGAATTTCTTCATGGTAAACACAGAGGGGAAATTGAGGACCTTGCCCATCTGTTGTGGTTTTACACATGAATGCCCACTTTGCATTTTAAGGCATCCTATTTTCTCTCTAGTCGCTCTTTTTCTTTACTATACTGACAGCACATCTTTGGATTCCCTACTTTTCTCAGCCAAGGCAAGTCGTACCCCCTTTTCGCTTTGCTGATTTCCTTCTTCAGTAAACTCCTGCATCCCTTGGGACTCTCCAGAGATTCCATTGATCCCAGCTGCTGAACCTGAGCCACGCCTCCTTTTTGCTGGTCAGAGCCTGATTATCTCTTGTCATCCAGGGTTCTCTCTTCCTACCTCACTTTCCCTTCACCCTCACAGGAACATATAGACATTGAACTTGAAATATCTCACTTTTAAAAGCCTCCCACTTACCAGAGATCCTTTTGCCTGGAAACAAGCTACTCCAATCAACGTTTGCAAGTCCCTGTCTAATTCCAACAAAATTCGCCTTGCCCCAAATTAGAACTTGAATCTGTGGACCAATTCTGTCTCTGCCATAACTGTTTTAAAATTAATACAATCCAATCACCAATCCCAAAATGCTCCCCACTTTACCTCCGTCACCTATCCTGCCCTATGTCCCAACAGTAGGTCGAGTTTGTCCCTTCACGAGTAGGACCCTCCACATGCTGCTTGTGGAAGCTTTCCTGAACACACTTAACTAATTTCTTTCCATCTTAGTCCTTAAACCTCTGGAAGTCCCAGTCGATGTTAGTATAATTAAAATCACCTATTATGACAACCCTATTGCTCCTGCAAGTCTCGCCAGTCTCCTTGCATATTTGTTTCTCTAATTCCCATTAATTATTTGGAGGCTTATAGTGCAACCACCATAACATCACCAACCCCCTTTTACTTCTTTGCACCATCCACAAAACCTCACTGGACATTATCTCAGTTATTTCATCTTTAAATACTGGAGTGGTATGCGCCTGAGTTGGAACTATTGGTGTTTAAACTGTTTCAATTTACATCTCTCCTTCCCAGTGATTTTCACACCCACAGCACCCTTGTCAAGGCGCAATGGAGATACAGAGCTGTAAATGGATGGGAGCTGCACATCCTGTCACTTCCAGCATCGACTGCAAGCTTCCCCACACTGGGCAGTGATGTAACACAGTGCTGAACAATGCAAAAACCTGGGGTTATATATGGATGAACCAGTGCAGACTGCACAGTTCCTCCCGCTGGACATTTAGCCCAGTATTATAGATCAATTATTGGTGTGGGCTGAACAGAGTTCAACTCTGGATATTGCTGGGTTGCATTCAGCAGTTCGCTAGCTGGATCTACACTGTGCTCCATCCTGAATATATAATGGATGGGCCGGTTAGGTGAGTTGGATTGCGAATGTGAGAGAACTAAACTTCTGGCAATGCCTTTATTTTATGTTTTCATTCTTGTGATTGGACCCTTCAAATCCTGACTCCTCAGATTAGACCCGACCCTCTGGATGAGTGATGGTGACTGTTGTTGCAGCATCTGAGTCGGCAACATGGCCAACAAATGGAGCACAGGCTGCAGAGAAGGGGGTCTTCGTAAAATGGGATGAGGAAATCACCATCAGATAAGCCATGGTCTTAGTGAATGGTGGGGCAGGATTGTGTGGACTACGAATGCAATTTATTCATATATTTCTGTTTGTTAGAGGCAAACTCCCCTTCTCTTCCAGTGCCCAAAGCTGGTGGGGAGTGAGTCACCTCCTGCTGTCCCTGCATAATAGGATCCTGGGGCCTCACAAGCCTCTAGATTTCCCAGTGATGGTCTCGAGCAGTTGAGTGACTGCCTCCTGTTCCTGTGTCCCAGTCTCGAGCAGTTGAATGACACCCTCCTGTTCCTCTGTCCCAGTCTCGAGCGGTTGAGTGACTCCCTCCTGTTCCTGTGTCCCAGTCTGGAGCAGATGAATGGCTGTCTCCCTTTCCTGTGTCCCAATCTCAAGCAGTTGAATGACACCCTCCTGTTCCTGTGTCCCAGTCTCGAGCGGTTGAGTGACTCCCTCCTGTTCCTAGGTCCCAATCTCAAGCAGTTGAGTGACTTCTTCCTGTTCCTATATCCCAGTCTATAGCAGTTGAGTGAGTGCCTCCTTTTTCTGTGTCTCAGTCTCGAGCAGTTGAGTGACTGCCTCCTGTTCCTATGTTCCAGTCTCGAGCAGTTGAGTGACTGCCTCCTGTCCCTGTGTCCCAGTCCGAGCAGTTGAGTGACTGCCTCCTGTCCCTGTGTCCCAATCTCGAGCAGTTGAGTGACTGCCTCCTGTTCCTATGTTCCAGTCTCGAGCAGTTGAAGGACTGACCAAACAAACTGACTGACAGAATTCAGAACCTGAATAGCCTCTTCCTGTTCCTGTGTTATACACTCAAGAGTCAACAGAGTCTCAGTGATGTACAGCACAGAAAAAGACCTTTCGATCCAGTCGTCCATTCTGACCAAATGTCCTAAATTAATCTCGTCCCCCTTGCCAGCACTCGGCCCATATCCCTCTAAACCCTTCCCATGCATGTACCTATTCAAATGCCTTTTAAATGGTGTAACTGGACCTGCCTCCACCCACCTCTTTTGGGTGCACAGTCCATAAACACAGCAGTCTCTCTTTGAAAGTGTTGTGTCTCCTTTCCCTTTATAAATCTTTCTCCTCTCACCTTAAACTTTTGTCCTCTAATTTTCGACTCGCCTATGCTGGGGTAAAGACGTTGACTGTTTACCTTATCTATGCCCCTCATGACTTTATAAACCGCTATAAGGTCACCCCTCAGCTTCAACACTTGAAAATAGTCCCAGCCGATTCAAACTCTCCCTGTAGCTCAAACACTGCAACACCTGCAACATTTAAAAAAATCTCTTCTGCACTCTTTCAAGTTTGACAACATCTTTCCGACAGCAGGGAGACCAGAATTAAAGGCAATATTACAAAAGTGGCCAAATCAATGTCCTGTACATATTTAACATGTCATGCAAATACTTCGACTCAAAGCATGCACCAATAAAGGGAAGATCACCAAGTGCCTTCTTCACTGCGCTGTCTACCTGTGATGGCACTTTCAAGGAACAGAGAACCTTCACCACAAGGTGACAACAGTACCTCAGTGGCTAGCATTGCTACCTCACAGCACAGTGATCTGGGTTTAATTCTATCCTTGAATGAGTGCCTGTCTGGTATTTGCACATTCTGTCCGTGTCTGCGTGAGTTTCTTCCGGGTGTTACATTTTCCCTCCACAGTACAAAGATACACAGGTAAGGGGTAGATTGGCCATGCTAAATTGCCCCAGGTACCCTGGGATGTGTAGGCTAGGTCAATTAGCCATGGGAAATGCAGGCTCGGGGGATAGGGTAGGGGTGTATCCAGTGGGATACGGTTCCAAGGGTCGATGTGGCCTCGATGGGCCGAATACCCTCTTTCCTCCCTGTAGGGATTCGATAATTTCAATGGAGTTTTCTTTGATTGGCCACTTTTGACAGGACTTGACCTACGTGTCTTGCCCTGATTTATCTTGCAAAATGCAACACCTCACATTTATCAAATTAAACTCCATCTGCCACCGCTCGGTTCACCTAACCAAGTTTCCACTGTGTTCTGAGATATCATTCTTCACTGTCGACTACACCACCTAATTTGGTATTATCTACAACCTTACTGATCATACTTCATATACTCAAATGTAAATGATTTGTATCAGTGACAAAAGGCAGTGGACCCACTATTGATCTTTGCGGCACGCCACTGGTCACAGGTCTCCAAGTTTAATGAACAAATGTCCACTGTCACGCCCTGTCTCCAATATTCAAGAAAAAATTGGATCTAAATGGTGAGCTCTCCCGGGATCCCAGGCAGTCTAACCTTGTTAACCAGGCTACCATGTAGAACATTTGATGAGAAAGTGAGGACTGTAGATGCTGGAGATCAGAGCTGAAAATGTGTTGCTGGAAAAGCGCAGCATGTCAGGCAGCATCCAAGGAACAGGAGAATCAACGTTTCGGGCATAGCCCACAGTTTGGTTTTCTAACTGAATTCCATAAAGACAACATCCACTATCCTGCCTCATCAATCATCTTCATCACTTCCTCAAAAATTCCACCGAGTCAGTGTGACATGATCTCCAATGTACAAAGCCCTCTTCAGTCCTGATCGTTCCAAATGCATATACATCCTTTCCCTCAAAATCCCCTCCAACAATTTAGCCACCATTGACGTCAGGCTCACCAGTCTATAGTTACATGGTTTTTCCTTCCTTTCTTAAATGATGACACTACGTTAGGAGCCTTCCAGTATTTTGGCACCTCACCTGTGGAAATCAATGATACAAATATATCAGCAAAATGCAGAGCAATCTCTTTCGTAGCTTCCCACAAACTTGTGCGATATAACTGATCAGGTCCCAGGGATTTGTTCACCTTTATGTGTTTTAAAATAGAACATAGAACATAGAACATAGAACAATACAGCACAGAACAGGCCCTTCGGCCCACGATGTTGTGCCGAACTTCTAACATAGATTAAGCACCCATCCATGTACCTATCCAAATGCCGCTTAAAGGTCACCAATGAATCTGACTCTACCACTCCCTCGGGCAGCGCATTCCATGCCCCCACCACTCTCTGGGTAAAGAACCCACCCCTGACATCTCCCCTATACCTTCCACCCTTCACCTTAAATTTATGTCCCCTTGTAACACTCTGTTGTACCCGGGGAAAAAGTTTCTGACTGTCTACCCTATCTATTCCTCTGATCATCTTATAAACTTCTATCAAGTCACCCCTCATCCTTCGCCGTTCCAACGAGAAAAGGCCGAGAACTCTCAACCTATCCTCGTACGACCTACTCTCCATTCCAGGCAACATCCTGGTAAATCTTCTCTGCACCCTCTCCAAAGCTTCCACATCTTTCCTAAAGTGAGGCGACCAGAACTGCACACAGTACTCCAAATGTGGCCTAACCAAAGTCCTGTACAGCTGCAACATCACCTCACGACTCTTGAATTCAATCCCTCTGCTAATGAACGATAATACTCCATAGGCCTTCTTACAAACTCTATCCACCTGAGTGGCAACCTTCAAAGATCTATGTACATAGACCCCAAGATCCCTCTGTTCCTCCACCTGACCAAGAACCCTACCATTAACCCTACCAAATGACCAACACCTCCTTGTATACAGATACTTTTCAAGCTATCACTATACATTTCTTCATTCTCTTGCTCTTGTAACTCCCTCCACATTAAATACTGAGGAGAAATACTCGTTTCATATCCCTCCCATCTCTTGTGGTTCCACACATAGGTAGCCTTCCTGATCTTTAAGGTGCCCTATTCTCTCCCTAGGTAATCTTTTGCCATGAAAAGATTTGTAGAATTTCTTCAATACCTCGTTAACCCTACTTCTAATTTTTGTGGCCCGATTTCCGAGTTGACGATATACTTACTGCCCTTATACTCCTCTGGGGATCCACTTGATCTCAGCTCTGTTTACCTGACATATGCCTCCTTCCTTACCTTGACCAGAGCATCAATATATCTAACCATCCAGCACTCCCTGCACCCACCAGCCTTGCCCCGCGTTGGTCCTGGACTCTGAAACCAGGTTTTGATGGCCTTGCATTTCCCAACCATCCCTTTACCTGTGAATAGGGTATTCCAATCAGCCTTTCACAGGGCTCGCCTAACACTTTCAAAATTGGCCTTGTTCAAAGTTAGAACTTTAATGTTTACATCAGGTCTTTCCTATTCCATAACTAGTGTAAAAGTAATATTTATGTGTAACAGACTTGAATGTTAAATAAATACTTCCTGCCCCTCTGTAACAGGCTCGAGAGGCAGAATGGGATTCTCCTCTCCCTGTATAAAAGCCACGAGACTTTAAATGATACATCAACCCCTGGATTACGAGCAGGCAATAAACTTTATCTGATGGAGGTCCATCCCTTCTCAGTTACAGAAACAATGTACTCCAGGTGTCATCTCAGTGACACCTCATACAGCTGCAGCGACAAATCCTTTTATTTTGAATGATTTTGTTGGCAAAATGTACTAATATTCCAGCGTTCCACCTTTTCAAGTAGCAACAGGCTAATATGGACTGAATGGCCTTCTCCTATCCTTCAGTAAGAGGCCCATAGGGACAGAATTGCTTCGGCCTGTTCCTGAGCAGTAGTCTCAGTGCTCTGTCTCAAGGTTATGAAAGGATTTGAAAACAGGGCATTTAAAATCCGGAGTAGCCTCACACTGGTCAATAAGTACCATACTGAAGGTTGAGGCATCTAGAATCATGCCCATCCGTCGTTATTTTTTATGCAGCCGATCTGTTATTTTATTTCTGTCTCCTTTCATAAACAGAGTGAAACATATATAGAGCCCTGCAGTGTCCTGTTAATGCTCTCATATACAAGGCCAAAAAGATTTAAAAGATTTAAATGTTTATGGTCCATCCCTCAGCAACCCTCATCCATTCCATCCAAACACAATAAATGTTCCCTTTTATAGTGTTATGAAAAGTGATGTATTGAACTGGTGAACTGATCCTACTTGTTCAGTGACTGTGATGAATGCCAGTCTCCAAGGATTCTAATCATCCCAGTGGAGGGTTTCCCTCTTTCAATCATAAATGGGCGCCGTTCAATGTGTTACCCCATAACATGAGCAGAGCATCACCGACAGCACTGACAGGGATCAGCAGCTCCAGAGAAAAGGGGAGGAGAGATCAGAATCTGAGAACATTAGACTGGAATGTTCCAACAATGGATCAGAATCTGAGAACATTAGACTGGAACATTTCAACAATGGAACAGAATTTGAGAACATTAGACTGGAATGTTCCAACAATGGATCAGAATCTGAGAACATTAAACTGGAATATTCCAACAATAAAAAGGCGTTTGTGTGATTATGTTTGTTATCTTTCTGCATTTGATTGGTTGCCATTATCATTGCAGATCTATTACATTCTTCGCATTATTCAATATTTTTATTATCCCTTCCTGGCTATCGTTCGTGTTCCTGGTAAGTGTCACTGTCCTTTTTTTTCTATAAACTTGTTATGACTGAATTTCTGTTCTTTCATATATTCTACACTTCTACCCACTATTATTGTTCCTGTTGAAATTCTGAATCCAGATATTCACCATCCAGACCACTACTAACTACATCAATGAAGGTGTTCAATTCCTGTCTCCCTCTGCTCTGGCAATGTTACTCATGGGTCTCTATGTTGAACTACTCAGTTTCAGCGGAGAACTACAATTTATTGTATCATGGCCTATGTTATTTAAATATTACGAGCATGGAGGTCAATCTCCACTGTTCTGTTTACAAACTCCACTTCCTTCCACTGTTTCCATCCCATTCCTGGCCAATATCTGCTGCTGAAGCTGACGAGTCACAACTGTGGGTGATCCCTTTGACCATGAGCTGATTCCTGACACCATTCCCTGACCATTTCTAACTTGAAATACTCCCCACTCCAGAATATATCTTAATGGTTTATTCCATCTGCTGTTTGAACCTTGAGCTATGAAATACAGTCTTAATGAAGCTAATAATCTGCTGCTGATGCTCCCGGCTTCAAACCTGCCAAAGCAAATCTGATTCGACCTCACACCAAAATCCCATCCATCTGTCATTCATGTGCACGCCGATATATATTGCTGTTTTTTCTGGCAATACCTTTATTTTGACATTTTCAAACACTTTATCTCATCTGTCGATGAAACTTCTCTCATTCTCTCTCTGTCGATTATCCAAAAGCCTGCCAGTTGTTCGTGTTTAAAATAGTTTCCTCCATGTGCGTTTCTTCTCAAACAATGAGTTTCGCATTCAACCACGCCAATCGCGCACACACACGGACTCTCTCTCTCACACTCTGATATACACACAAACATATATACACACACACACACACACACGCAGAGAGAGCAAACCTTCCCGCTGGAGACGGTAATCTGATGCGAGTATAGTTAGCATGATAGTAAAGTTTGCAATACTCTCTATGCTGGGCAGATAGTGCCGTTTACTGAGCAACACACTAGCATGGTCTGCACAGCTCTCCATGTTGGGCTGTCATCTTGTCCCAGTTTATGTTGTTTGTGGTGTTCTGTGAAGCAGATTCAGAATTTGATATAACAAACCATTTCAGCCGATCTGACAATGCCTTTATTCAATGTTCTCATTCTTGTAATTATATTCTCGAAGATCTCACTTCTCCAGTTAGTCCCAATGCCCTGTCTTTTTCCGCATATTTCCACAACCTCCTCCCAGTTAATTAACTGCCTGTTTCTGTCTTTAATGTGAATCTCTATGTCCTTCTGTATCTTTCCCTGGCCTTGGGTTTTGTCTCCCTAGTGTATCGAGTGCTGGCATTGTGTAGCTCAGAAATAATGAAATGGCGTGTGTCAGGCTGTTTTTCACTTCCCAGTATGTCCCATGTGATTGCCCATGGAGAGGCGAGTTTCAGAAGTTATGAGACACATCCTTGTAACTTGGACTGTACCTGTATTTGCCAACTCAGGTGACCTTGCGATCAGTAACACGGGGAAGCTCATTGAGTAAAGTACCAAGCATCTAAATTGTGTGACAATGCTGTCACTTTTTTTAAAAAAGGTTTTTTCCTCTTTTCTTAACAAGAGATCTTAAAGTCCAAACTGCCTACTGTAAACGGCTCAAGTAAATAACTTTTAGGGTTTTAGGGTTTTTAATAAATAGTAGTAACAATGGCCAGCTCGCACAGACCAGGCTTTCTCGTTCTTTTTCCTTACCAGGTGCTTGTGTCCCAGAAGGGTTGGAAGTTTTAGTAAATTATCCCTAGCTGCTGTTCTCTCTGAAGCTTCACTTGATGCTGTTTCCTCCTGGATTGGAGAACTGTATGTCTGAATGCTCCTTTTTACCATGGAGTGTGTTTAGGTGATGGTAGTATATTGGAACAGTTCATTTGTAGAAGGTATTGTATCCATTATTCAGTTAAGGTTTCCAATAGTTAAGTTATTCTAAAATCCTCTTCATTTTGTATGGATTATCATTAGAGTGTTTGAATTATTATGTTTTAATTAATGGTGAGTGGTTCGGCGAGTAGCATCATATCTGGAAATTCCACTTCGCATCTGCCTTTAAAATAAGAAAATGTTGGCATCCAAGCTACCTTCTTGAAATAGTTTGAGGCAGTCTGGTTGGTCTATAACAAACTGGGGACTCTTGTCTGGTTCTAAATCGATAATACCATATTGGGTGTAGAATTCCAATCCCTACAGTGTGCAAACAGGCCATTCGACCCAACAAGTCCACACCGACCCTCCGAGGAGTAACCTACCCAGACCCATTCCTCTACCCTATTATTACACATTTACCCCGACTAAGGTACCTAACCTACACATCCCTGAGAACTATGAACAATTTACCATGACCAATTCACCTGACATGCACATCTTTGGATTGTGGGAGGAAACCAGAGAATCCAGAATAAGCTCATGCAGACACTGGAGAGTATGCACTGGGAGACTATTGGGTTCAAAGGTCGCGTATGGTAATTGTTCCGGATGTTGAATTCGTTTGGTTTAAAATGTGTTTTGTGTATAAAGATTCTTTCAGTCACTGAGAGTTCTCTGGGTGTGGAAAAGTGAAGTTGGGGGGTTTAGAAAAGGTAATGAAGGCAAATATGTAGGAATTGGCAGACAAGCTGGAGTTGGGGTTGTGTTTGTCTGTGAGAAAATGAGAGACAATTACAGCTATAGCTCGGCAATTACATTTGGTGAAACTGCCATCAGACTCTTTGGAAATGGTTCGAATTCAATTTCAAATGAGGCACCTTGAACATGAGAAGGAATTGAAACCATTTAAATTAAAATGAGAAGTAGAAATAAAAGAAAAGAAAATGAAGAAGAAAGAGAGAAAAAAGAGAGAAGAAAAGAGAGTTTCAACTTCAATATTTAGCAATTAGAGAGGAAAGTTGACATAAAAGGCGGAGATGAAGGTAGATGGCAGGCTGGATGAGGAGGATAGTCAGGATGAGCAACCCTTTAGGAGCCAAAGGCTTGATGGGGATCTGTTTAAGTATGCCCCAGGCATTATCTAAATTTGATGAGAAGGATGGGGAAGCCTTTTTAATTTCATTTGAGAAAGTGGCTAAACAAATGCAGTGATCAGTTACCGTGTGGACTTAGTTGAACCACACAGAGCTGATAGGTATTTGCATCCCGAGCAGTAGAGGTATCTGGCCATTGTGGGGTGGTGAACAAAGCCATCTGAAATGCATATAAGCTTGGGCCAGAAGCCTACAGACAGCGTTTCTGGAATGCAAATCAAGCTGCCTCATTAAACGCACATTGAGTTTGAAAGAATCAAACAAAGTAATTTTGAAAGGTGCGGAAGGGCATTAAAAACAGAGCAAAACTATGGCACACTTAGAGAGATTCTTCTTTTGGAGAAGTTCAACAATTCACTTCCTGCAGTCGTGAGAACTCGTGTGGAAGAGCAGAGAGTTACAATGGCAAGATTAGAAGCTGAAATGTCTGATGATAATAATTTGGTTCAGAAATCAAAGTTTGGTTTCTGTGAGAGATTGAGAAGAATGTGCGAGATCTTCTTAAAACATATCCCTGTGAGAGTAAGACTTACTTGCCAAGGCCAGGAGTAGCAGGTAAAGGGTTTTCAGCATTAAGAGACACAGAAGCATATAATTCTTTAATGCTGAGACATGAGGAGCTATGTCATTCAGAAGGACTATTGGAGAGATGAGAAGTGCTCCATTATGTAATCAGTGGTTGGAGTGTCCAGTAGAAACATCAACAAATTAATTCCACAATGGGGAAGGAGGCCTTGAGCTCAGTGTTGGCATTACAACATTTCAGCATTTAAATTGCCAATAACATACCTGAGACAAATCTTTATCACTGATCGTGACCCCTTAACATTTTTGGAGACGTTCAGGCCAAAAAATACCAGTCTGTTGCGATTAAAACATTTACCTGTGAAAGTAAGGTTTATGAGTATAGGCCAGGAGTAGCAGGTAAAGAGGTTAGAGCATTAAGAGGTACAGAAACATGTAATTCTTTTATGCTGAGAAATAAGGAGCTATGTCATTCAGAGGGAGTATTGGAGAGATGAGAAGTGCTCCATTATGTAACGTGTGGTTGGAGCGTCCAGTGGAAACATCAACAGATTTATTCCACAATGGGGAAGAAGGCATTGAGAAGGTGTTGGTGGTACAACATTTCAGCATTTAAATTGCGAATAACATACATGAGACAAAACTTTATCACTGATCGTGGAACCTTAACGTCTTTTGGAGAAGTTTAGGGAGAAGAATACCAGTCTGTTTCAATTGAGCTTATTATTGCTGCCATTCAATTTGAAATTATACAGGTGACAGGGCGAGAAAACCTAAGTTTTGACACATTCTGGAGACTTGGATGAAGAAAGACAAAGGCATTCTATGGCAGGAGTAAAATGTCTGAAATCTAATCTCGTTGAGAACATTTATATACTCAGAGTCAATATAATATATATGCATTGCAGTCATAGAATCACAGAGTCAGAGAGATGTACAGCATGGAAGCAGACACTTCAGTCCATCCCGTCCATGCAGACCAGATATCCCAACCCAATCTGGTCCCTCCTGCCAGCACCCGGCCCATATCCCTCCAAACCCTTCCTATTCATATCCCCATCCAAATGCCTCTTAAATGTTGCAATTGTACCAGCCTCCACCACATCCTCTGGCAGCTCATTCCATACACGTACCACCCTCTGGGTGAAAAAGTTGCCCCTTAGGTCTCTTTTATATCTTTCCCCTCTCACCCTAAACCTATTCCCTCTAGTTTTGGACTTCCCGACCCCAGAGAAAAGACTTTGCCTATTTATCCTATCCACGCCCCGCATAATTTTGTGAATATCTATAAGGTCACCCATCAGCCTCCGACGCTCCAGGTAAAACAGCCCCAGCCTGTTCAGCCTCTCCCTATAGCTCAAATCCTCCAGCCCTTGCAACATCCTTGTAAATCTTTTCTGAACCTTTTCAAGTTTCACAACATATTTCCGATAGGAAGGAGACGAGAATTGCACGCCATATTCCAACAGTGGCCTAACCAATGTCCTGTCCAGCCGCAACATGACATCCCAACTCCTGTACTCAATACTATGACCAATAAGGGAAAGCATACCAAGCGCCTTCTTCACTATCCTATCTACCTGCTACTAATAAAGGAAGATTAGGAGGTCTAAAATGAATCCATCTTTGTATAATGATAGATCATTTTATTAAAGGTGGAGTTGCGAGGATGCTATCACTATAAAAAGGTTATTTTCTCTTGTTTTTTTAAGAGACATTTTAAAGGCGGAGGTGCCGAACTGCTGTCTGAACACAGTTTAAGGAAATAACTGAGGAGGCCTTTAGGTTTCATTAAATGGTGGTAACAATCGAAGGGCAGTGGGCAGCTCTCCCAGACCAGGTTTTCTCGTTTTGTTTTTAGCTGCAGCATTCAGAAGCTGCTGGAGATCCCAGCAGGGTTAGAAGTTCCAATACATGATCCCTAGCTGCTTTTCTCTCTGAGATGGTTGTTGATGTTGATTTCTCCTGGATCAAAAAACTGCATGTAAGAATCTGTATTTGAATATATCTTTGTGCCGAGTCGTGTATACCAAGAAGGTATGGTATCTACTGTTTGTGTAATTGTTCGACATATAAGCTATCCCAAAATGTTATTTTCTTTGATTGTATTTTTACTAAAGCATTTGAATAGATTATGTTCGGCTAAATGTCGAGTGCTTTGACCAGTCAGAACATATCTGGGAAGCACACTTCACATCTATATTCAAAATAAGGAAAGGTTTGGGTCTAAGTGGCCTTCTTAACATATTTTACGGGGATCTGGTCTGGTCCACAACACTTGTAGCCGAGGGGTTTCTGACTGACTCCTGTTATTGAAAAGTTAGTGGAAGTGCTGGGGATGGTGTGCTGGAGCTTGTGCTGTGAGCTGCCTCGGACATTCAGAGAAACCGGTGGATTTGGTGACCCAACTTTGGTTGGAGCCTGGGGACTATGGTAACACCATCTGGATGTGTAACATGAACACCAAATGGAACAGAGGCTGCAGACAGGGAAGCTCTGAAACCACGGAGTGAGTGTGTGTGGGGAAAGGGATCTGCTGTATCCACCCCGGATTTTCCAGGAACAGCTTCCCAAGCTCCACTTAACCCAGGAGCAGAGTGTGAGGGGACCCTGACTGAACAAGGACCTGGTCACAGAGCGGTGTCACCTCCTTAAACACGACCCACAGCTTCACGCCAGGGTGAAGACGGTGCTGCCAGTGGCTGTTAGGGTCACAGTTTCATTCAGCTTCTGTGATCCGAAACTTTCCAGGCAGGACGAGGTGACAGCTCCATCATCTCCCAATATCTCAACATCAATGTCACCATTCGGTGACAGAGGATGTATATGGTGGATGAGGTCAATACATTGCTTCTCCCTCAGCGGGAAGCTGCCAGGTGTATCCTTATTTTCCCAGTATAGTGGGATTCCCAAGATGTACATGGTATCCGCAGAGTAGCCATTACATGCGGAGAGGTAGAGGAACTGAAGGAGCTCTCACTCTATTAATGTTAAAGTGTGTACATGTACAATACATCATGTTGGTGAATACCCCTATCCTGAAAGCAGCCACTGTTCCTTCATTCAGAAGCAGGCAGCCATTCCCATCGTCTATGGGTTTCCATGTCGAAAGGAATAATTGTGTCTTGGATAAAAGCCGTCCCCTTGATACACGTTTCGAAACACCATCCCCACCACCAACCAACTACAACAAAATATTCCATGTGTACGGAGAGCAATGGGGTCACTTGCAGTGTCAAGGAGCAGACGATCAGGGATGGAGCAAAACCTCCCATGTCTGAACGGGTCTGAGTGAACCCCCCAGTATACAGTATCATTAAGTCCTGTAATCCCTCTCCATTTCAGTAACATACTGCCTTCTATTACTCCTGTAAATGAAATTACAGGTTATATTTTGTTGTATTGCACCTGCCAAATGATTATCCATTGCCTTTAACTTTCTGTATCTATTTGCAGACACTCCACCCTCTCTTGATAATTTAATCTCTTGCTTATCCAAGCGACATCACGAAACTCAGTATCTGTATATCTGTTCCAACCTCCTGATCATTGATATAGATTGTAAATAGTGGAGGACCCAGCACTGGTCACTGTGTGACTCCACTGGTGACGTTCTGTCAAACTGATTAAGACTGACTTATCCGGAGTGCCTCATTCCTGTTTGATACACCGTCCTCCCCCTTTACAGTGTCACACGGTCAAAATGCTGAGCATGGACGAGGAGCATCAGTCAGGAATACAACCCCTCGAATCTGCTCCACCATTGAATATAATCATGGCTAATGTTATCGCGGCCTCTGTTCCACTTTCCTGCTATCTCCCCATCCTAAGATACCTTCTTTGCAGGAATCAGTTGAAGGAACCATCTCTGCACTCCGTCCAATGTAACAATACACCTTCTTCATTGAGTAGAAAAAATCTTTACACACTACTCCAATGTGATCTCACTATGATCCTGTACAAGAGGTAGCAAAATATTTACCAGGCTGCTGAAAGGTTCCCACCCAGTTTAGAGTAGTCTCAGCTCTCTAGGGTAATACACAGCATTGTTGAAAATCATTGTCCTTCTCTACTCCACATGCATAACGGGAGATCTGGAGAAAATCTCACAATGATGCTTGAGAAGAGCATAAATAAAGTGGCGAGATGACCTCTAACATTAATTTTAATTAGAATCTGACCTTCGGGGAGGTGTCAGAGTACTGGAGAACAATTAATACCATTCCACTTCACAGTAATCATGATTTGAAAATGCCGGTGTTGGACTGGAGTGTCCAAAGTTAAAAATCACGCAACACCAGGTTATAGTTCAACAGGTTTAATTGGAAGCACACTAGCTTTCGGAGAGCTGCAACTTCATCAGGTGATTGTGAAGGACAAAATTGCAAGGCACCGCATTTATAGCAAAAAATTACAGTATCATGTAACTGAAATTAGACATTGAAAAAGACCTTGATTATCTGTTGAGTATTTCATCTGTTCGAATACCATGATAGTTTAGCTTCTTCCATGTGTAAATAAAAAAAAAACATTTTAAAAAAGTTGCATTCTAAGGTTAACTGTAACAATTGGGTTAGCTAGACAATATGTCGAAGGTGTTAGCACCCTGTGTTCTCTGTCTACGCCATGATGTTAAGATCAATTCTAATCTAAAAAGTCAGATAACAGAGTTTTACTGTATTCATGCAGTTTTTGAGCAAAGTACAAAAGTAACTCTGCAAGTATAAATTCACCCCACAAAATGTATGTGTGCCCCCCTGTGGGTCTTTGTGTCTGTCTGTGCGTATGTCTGTCTGGCTTGGGGGTTGTGAGTGTGAGGGAGTTTGTATATGTGTGTGTAGTGAGTGCAGTGTGCCTTAATTATGTGAGGGGGTGCACGTGTGAGTGTGAGAGTGTGTGTGTGTGTGTGGGGTGGGGATTTGAGAGTGTCTGTCAGAGAGGATATATGTGCCTGCATGAGTGTAGAGTGGTCTAAATCTCTGAGAGGATGCATGTATGAGTATGGGAGTATGTGTGTCTGTAAGGGTGTGTGCGAGTGTCTGTGTGCGTGTCTGTGTATATGTGAGTCCGTGTGTGTGTATGTGTGTATAGGAGTGCCTGTGTGTGTGTGTGTGTGTGTGTGTGTGTGTGTAGGTGTGCCTGTGTGTGTATATAGTGCAATGGTGATCCCTGTAATGTGACATGAACTCAAGGTCCAGGTTGAGGCCCTCCCTATGGGTACCGAACTTAGCTATCAGCCCCTGCTCGACCACTTTTCGCTGTTGCCTGTCCCGAAGTCCACCTTGGAGGATGGTCACCCGAAGGTCCGAGGCTGAATGTCCTGGACCACTGAAGTGTTCCCAACTGGGAGGCAACACTTCTGGTCTGTTGAGTGTTATGCGGTGCCCAATCATCCATTGCTGTAGTCTTTGCTCGGTTTTCCCAATGTATCATGCCTCAGGGCATCCTTGCCTGCAACGTATAAGATAGACAATGTTGGCTGAGTCACATGAGTACATGCCACGTACATGGTGGGAAGTGTCCTCACATATAATTTTGATACCCATGTCTACATTCTGACACGTCTTGCAGCGCCTACCGTGACAGGGTTGTATGGAGTTGTCCTGAAAGCTGAGCAGCTTGTTATGAACAATGATCTGTTGGAGGTTTGGCGGTTATTTAAAGGCAAGCAGTGGAGGTGTGGGGAAGGTCTTGGTGAGGTGCTCATTCTCATTGATAATGTGTTGCAGGTCACGAAGAACATGGCGTAGTTTTTCAGCTCCTGGGAAATACTTAACAACGAATGGTACCCTGTCGGTTGCCACAGCAAGGAACCATAATGACCTCCTCAGGAGACAGACACGTGCTGCAACCGACAGGGTACCCTTCATTGTTCAGTAATTCCCAGGAGTTGAAAAACTTCACCATGTACTTCTTGACCTGCAACACATTATCAATGAGAATGAGCACCTCACCACGACCTTCCCACACCTCCAAAGTTTTCCTTTAAACAACCGCCAAACCTCAAACAGATCATTATTCATAGCACATTGCGGGGCTTTCAGGACAACTCCACACAACCCTGTCACGGTAGGCGCTGCAAGACGTGTCCGATTGTGGACATGGATACCACCATTACACGTGGGGAAACCTCCCACCATGTACGTGGCAGGTACTCATGTAACTCAGCCAACGTTGTCTATCTTATACTTTGCAGGCAACGATGCCCTGAGTCATGGTACATTGGGGAAACCGAGCACAGGCTATGGCAATGGATGAATGGGCACCGCACAACAGTCAACAGACAGGAGGGTTCCCTCCCAGTTGGGGAACACTTCAGTGGTCAAGGACATTTGACCTCGGACCTTCGGGTGACCATCCTCCAAGGCGGAATTCGGGAGAGGCAACAGCGAAAAGTGGCCGAGCAGGGGCTGATAGCTAAGTTCCATACTCATAGCGAGGGCCTCAACCGAGACCTTAGGTTCATGTCACACTACAGGTGACTACCATTTCACTATACACACACACACTCACACCAACACAGAGCCACTCCTATACACACATATACACATGGAACACACACACTCCCACACTCAGACATGCATCCTCTCAGAGACTTAGACCACTTCACACTCATGCACACACATATATCCTCTCTCTCATAGACACTCACAACCCACACCCCAGACACACACACATGCCCACACTCACACATACACCCCCTCACAGATTTAAGACATTCTACACTCACTACACATATATATACACTTTCTCTCACACTCACAACCCCCAACCCAAATAGACACACACACACACAGACAGACACAAATATCCACACACACACCAATTGTTACATTTAACCTGAGAAAGCAACTTTTAATATTTTTTTTATTTACAAATGAATGAATTGAAACTATCATGGTATTCGAACAGATGAAAGACTCAATAGACAATCAAGGTATTTTTCAATGTGTAATTTCAGTTACATCACACTGTAAATTTTTGATATAAATTCTGTGCCTTGCAATTGTGTCCTCCACAATCACCCGATGAAGAAGCGACGGTCCGAAAGCTAGTTTGCTTCCAGTTAAACCTGTTTGACGAGAACCTGGTGTTGTGTGATTTTTAACTTCACAGTATGGGTGGTAGAGATAGACCAGGGAACTATAGGGGAACGAGTATTAAATCACTGTTAAGGAAACTACTGGAGAAAATACAGAAGGAGAAAATTGAGCTCCAGTCAGAGTAGCAAGGTTTGATCAGGGATAATCATCATGATTTTATCAGAAGAAAGTCACATCTAATGAATTTGATTGAATTAGTTTGAGGAGGTCGTTTATTTAGTTTTGCAGCAAGGTCTTTGAGAAAGCCCAATATGGGAAAATTTAAAATAAAATAAAGTCTCATGCAATCAAGGCTAACGTGACAAGTAACAACGAAAAGTTTCTTAGTGTCAGGAGACAGAGGGTGGTGGGATAAGGCTGTTTGTGTGACTGGTGACCAGTGTCTCCTGGTGTACCACGGGGATCAGTGCTGTGTCCCTTATTATTTGTGGTATTTATAAATGGTGTAGATGTGAATGAAGGGGGTGGGTGAAGGGGGTGGGGTTTGTGATAAGTAAGTTTGTGTTTGCCCGGTTGGTTGGCAGTGAGGAGAAAGGTCTTATGTTACAGGAAGATACAGATGGAATGGTCAGGTAGTCAGATCAAGGGCAGATGGAACGTAACCCTGATAAATATGAGGTGATACACTGTGGAAGAAGGAACCAGACAGGGGAGTGCTCAATGAATGGCAGCATATTGGGAAACTCAGAGGGTGCTTCTTCACTCATCACTGAATGGGACTGAGCAGGACTAGTTAAGAACCGGACCTTAGGTGTAGCGTTTATCAATCGGGGCATAGATTATAAGAGCTATACAGGGCTTTGGTTAGGCCAAGATGTAGTACTGCATGTAGCTCTAGAAGCCACTTAAAAGGAAGAATATGGTTGTACTGGATGGTATGCAGAGGAGATTCACCAGGATGTTCCCTGTGATGGAGCATATCAGCTATGGAGAGAAGCTGGCTAAGCTCGGGTTGTTCACATTGGATCAGAGAAGGCTGAGGGGGATGTGATTCAGAAGGAAAAGATTATGAGAAGCATGGACATGGATGGATAGACAGCAGCTGTTCCTTTTAGTCAGAGAGTCGAGAACAAGTGGGCACACTTCTAAAGTGAAGTGTTTGAGAATTAGAAGGAATTTGAGGATTCTTGTTCGCCCAGAGGCTGTTGGGGTCTGGAATGCACTTCCTGAGAGCGGAGTTATCACAGGTAACCTCACAACCATCAAAAAGTCCTTGAACGTGCACGTGGACGTGTCATAACATTCCCTGCTATGGGCCTGGCGTTGGAAAGTGGGACTAATATCGATCGTGCTGTATTTCTGTTGGTCTATGCTCTTGTGAGTGTATGGTGTGGAAGGTCAATTATGGAGTAGCTAAAGGCAGAAATTGTTGGGTTTCTGAAGAGTATATTCACAAGGGTTATAAGAGTGAACTGTAATAGCTTGTCAAATCATATCAATGTGAGAAGTATGAGAAAACAAGTGCGGATTCCTTACAATCTGAAACCAGAGAATGGGCAAAGGAGAACAGGGAAATGGCAGAACTATGAAACAGTTACTTCAGTTCTGTCTTCACAGAACTTTCTAACAATACGAGAAAAACCAATTCGGGTGTGGAAAAGGGTTCTAGAACATGGAACATAGAACATAGTAAATAAAAGATTTAGGATAAATTATTGGGACTGAAAGTAATGGTCAGAAACAACAGTAACACGGATTTATGAAATGGGGATTATGTTTGAGAAACGGTCTGGGAGACAAGTATTTGGTTTTTCAGGAAAATTTTGGTAAAGCTAATTTGCAAAATAAAATCTGAGTGGATTGGGGCGAATATATGGCCATGTTTCTAGAATGGGACAGCTGGCAGGAAACAGTGAATCGAAATAAACAGACTCATCAAGCAACAGCCTGACATTGTCTGTAAGGTACGATTCAGTGAGTATGACTATATCCCTGACACCCCATCACCTTCCCCGGATATTTCCTGTCTCACCAGCAGAAGAGACAGAGAACAGCCAGGGAATTCCTAGAGGAATGGCACTCATCCTCAGATTCAAACATTAAGCACATCGACATGGACCCAATATACCAACCACTGCAGCGGACAGCTGGAACTGACAACCGGAAGCGGCAGATACAAATCACTATAAATGCCGGAGGAATGATCACAGAAGCGCATCACAGGAGGTCCCCAAGCACTGAGGATGTCACCTAGATAGGGGACGAAACATCTGCAACACAAATCCCCAGCTCGGCGAACAGAACCAAAACAACGAGCACCCGAGCTACAAATCTTCTCACAAACTTAGAACAGACACAGCAGAAGTGGCAGCGCAATCGGATACAATTGGAAAGGAATTGCTCTGGGAGTCCTCAACAGTGAATCTGTATCCCATGAAGTCTTATGGTGTTAGTTTACCTTTGTGAAAGAAAACCTCCTGCTGATTACGATGTACCAACCTCCCTTAACTGATGAATCAGTACTCCTCCATGCTGAACAACACTTGGAGGAAGCCCTGAGCGTAGCAAGGACACAAATTTGTACTCTAGGTGGGGGATTTCAATGTCCACGACAACGTGGGGCTCAGCTGAAGCATTACTGATCGAGCTGGTGGGGTTCTAAAGGATATAACTGCTAGACTGGGTCTGCCACAGTTGGTGAAGGAACTAACAAGAGGGAAGAGACATATTTGACCTCATCCGTACTAATCTGCCAGTTGCAGAAGTATCTCTCCATGACAGTATCTGTAAAAGTGACCACCGCATAGTCATTATGGAGACAAAGTCACACCTTCACATTGAGAATAGCCTCCATCATATTGGGTGGCACTGTCACCGGACTAAATAGGACAGACTTCGAAGAGATCTAGCAGTTCAATTCTGGGTTTCCATAAGGTGTTGTGAGTCATCAATTGTACAACCTCATGGCCTGGCATATCTCCCTTGCAACAATTACCATCAAGCCAGAGGATCAACCCTGGTTCAATGGAGTGTGCAGGATGGCAGGAGCAGCACTGGGAATACCTGAAAATGAGGTGTCAGCCTGACGAAACCACCACACAGGACAACTTGTGCGCCAAACAGCATAAGCAATCAGTAATAGAGAGAGCTATGTGATCCCAAAAGCAACGGATCAGATCTAAGATCTGCAGTTCTTTCACATCTCGTCGAGGAATGGTAGGGACAATCAAACAAGTCATTGGAGGAGGAGATTCCACAAATATCCCCATCCTTAATGATGCAATAGCCCAGCACATCAGTGCAAAAGATAAGGTTGATGCATTCACAACAATCTTCAGTCAGAAATGCTGAGAGGATGATCCATCTTGGCCTCCTTCAGTGTTCCTCAGTAATTCAGTTACCAGTCATCAGCAATTCCATTTAGTCGACGCAATGTCCAGAAACGGTTGTAGACACTGGATACTTCAAAGGGTACATACGCTGACTACATTCTGGCTATAGTACTGAAAACCTGCGCTCGAGAACTTGCCACGTCCCTAGCCAAGCAGTTCCCATACACTTGCAACAACAACATTTACCTGATTGTGTGGAAAAGTACCCAAGAATCTCCTATACATAAAAAGCAGAACAAATCCAATCCAGCCAATTACCAACCCATCAGTCTACTCACAATCATTAGTAAAGTGATGGAAGGTGTCAGTCCTTTCAAGCAGAACCTGCTCAGCAATAACCTGGTCAATGACGGACAGTTTGGACTCTACCAGAGCCACTCAGCTCCTGACCTCATTACCTCAAACATGGACAAAAGAGCTGAATTCCAGAAGTGGGGTGAGAGACACAGGGCTTTAAATCAAGGCTGCCTTCGACCAAGTGTGGCATCAAGTGGCCTTAGCAAAACTGCAACCAATGGGTATCCGGGTCAAACTCCTCGCTAGTACGAATCATACCTGACACGTAGGAAGATGGTCATGGCTGATGAAGGTCAGTCAACTCATTTCCAGGACAAGTCTGTAGGAATCCCTTGGGCAGTGGCTTAGGCCCAAGCGTCTTCAGGTCTGCTTCATCAATGGCTTGCCTCGATTATAATGTCAGAAGCGGGGATGCTCGCCAATGATTGCACAATGTTCAGCAACATTTGTGGCTCCACAGATACTGAAATAATCCATGTCCAAATGCGACAAGATCTGGACAGTATCCAGGCTGACATGTGGCAAGTAATATTGAAACCACACAAATGCCAGACTCTGACCATCACCACTAAAATACAATCTAAAAACTGCCCCTTGGCATTCAATGGTGCTACTATCACTGAATCCCCCAGTATCAAAATCCTGGGGGGTAATCATTGCCCAGAAACTCACTGGACTCGCCCACAGTAACTACAAGAGCAGGTCAGAAGCTATGGATACTGCGGCGAGTAACTCACATCCTGACTTCCAAAAGTCTGTCCACCATCTACAATGCATTAGTCAGAGGTGTTATAGAGTACTCCCCATTTTCCTGGATGATTGCAGCCCCAGCAACATGAAGAAGCTTGATACCATCCAGGACAAAGCAACGAGTTTGAGTGTCGTTTCATCCACAATGCTCCACCATCAACGCCCAGCAGCAGCAGCAGTGTTTTACTAACTACAAGTTGCACTGAAATGATTCACCAAAGATCCTCAGACACCATCTTCCCAACTCATGACCACGTCTATCCAGAAGGACAAGGGCAGCAGCTGTATGGGAACACCACCATCTTCAAGTTCCCCTCCAAGCCAATCACCACCCTGACTTGGAAATCTATCAGCGTTCCTTCACTGTCCTCCTCCTTTACCGGTGTTTCTGTGTAGTCTGTGGGAAAATTGTCACAAACTCTCAGATGTTAGGAAGGAGGTCTCTGCAGGGGCGACAGGATTGTGTTTACCGTCCCTTTTCCAATACCGAGGCTGCTGCCGGGTGTTCTGTCTAGTTTTATCCTTTAAGACCTCGGAGTAGTTTGATACAATAGAGTGTTTTGCTTGGCCGTTTCAGAGACCATTGAAGAGTTTATCACATCTCTGTGTGTCTGGAGTCACTTTTAGGCCAGATCAGGAAAGCACGGGAGATTCACTTCCTGAAAGTCCATGGGAGAAGCAAATTCGTGTTTACAATCGACATTGGCTTCAAGGTCACTGTTACTGACACCAGATTTTGCATCTTAATATTTTATTAATTATTTTTAATTTCCAGAATCTGCCAGAGCATTTGTCTGGTCTGGATTAGTAATCCAGCGATATCTCCACATTAGCACCATCTCCACATGGGGACCTATCGGAAACCACACTGAGCAGGTTATTTCTGTGCTGCTTGACTACTCTGTCAAAAATAACTCCCACCAATTTGTCTATCGTGACTACTGAGGCAGTAGTAATTTGTCAGATTGTAATTATTCTCCTCTTAGGGGACTGGACATAGCTGAGTAATTTTCCTCATTGCCAGTGAGATATTCGAGTTGGAGCTGGAATGAAACAGCTTCCCCAGGGACACGACTTATTGTGCAGCACAGGTCTTCAGTCCCATTGCAGGAATGGGGTCAGGGCCCATTACCTTTGTCGTATCTACTGTGTTCAGCTGTTTCTTCATCTCACGTGCATCGAATAGAATTGATTAAAGACTGGCATCTGTGATTCTGCGGGCATCATGGCGATGATGAAGTTGATCGTCGACTCAACACTTCTGGCTGAGGATCGGGCAGATATTACATTTTTGACTTTTACACTGATGCGTTGGTCTGTTCCATTATCTACAATGGGGATGTTTGTGGAGTCCTTTCCTCCAGTCATTTGTTTAATGACCCATTACCACTTATGACTGAATGTGGCAGGACTGCGAAGCTTCGATCAGATCTGTTGCTCAGGTGTGATAACATTAATGGGTTAGCATCAGGTTTAGGTTCACATGGTTCTGACCCTGACATGTTCACCCACAGTCATTACTGAAACATAGATCGTGTTGATTGTAATGGCAGACTAAGGAGATTATCCCTGGGCAAAATGTTACAGGTGGTGGTTGAATGGTGTTCTGCTTCTCCTGCTATTGTGGTTTACAGCATTCCGTGAATACGCAGTTTTGAGCTGCAATATCTGAAATGCAATTCTAATGTCTGTCCCCGAGTTCACATCGAGACTCTTTCACCCATCAACCCTGTACTCAGTGACCGACTCTGGTTTCTGATGTGGTAACACTTTCATTTTCATATTCTCACTCTGCTGAGGTCATGCTTCTAATCTGACACAATCCATCAAAAAAAAACTGATTTTAATTTAATTGTTTAATTCATCTGAATCTTTTTCCTTGAGTAATACCATCGTCTGTGTTTAAATTGAATGTGTTTCCATCTGTTTCTCTCCCTGACCATGATTAAGAGCTCTGTCGTGTCACTGATACCGGCCTTATGTATTTTCAGAGCCAAGGAACTCTTTGGATTCCCAATCATCTTCACCACATTGTATGTTTTTCTCATTTGTTTTGATGCCTTATCACTCATGGCTGGCTTGTCCTCCCATGAGTACATTTCACCCTTTTTGGGAGAGTTTCATATATCCTCTGAATTATCCAGCATAAATTCCTGCCATTGCTGCTCCATGGTCATCCCTACTCGGCTCCCCTTCGAATTTACTCTGGCCAGTTCCTTCCTCTTGTCTTTGTTGTGACATTGCTCAATTATAATCACATTACATCAAAAAGAGAGCAATAGATATAAACTGAAAGAAGAATTTTTGAGAGATGGGACATAAAGAATAATTGGCAAATTTCTTAACTCGATACAAAGAGAGAACGAGAGAGAGGATATAGACGAGGAAATGTGAAAAATTAGAAAACTAGATTATTGAAAGAAGTAGATGTACATCCCTCAATGTTTTGGTAATTCCGGTGTGCTGTAGTCCTTTGTACAGTACATGTACAACATAGGAATCTGTTCAAATGCTGGGTCTGATGCCAGAATTTTAATCTCCAATAATACGACAGACACTAGCTTTGGAAAGAACCCAGCAGGTCAATATATTGAATTCCCTGTTGAAAATGGATTAACTGAAGTACGTTGCGATACCACAAGCAAGAATGTAAAACACACATCCTGATAAGAATGAGAGTACAGTGTAGAGAATTCCAGAAAAAGGAGGGAACATTGAGAGAAGGGGAACATATCACATTAGCTGAGCATGAAGTAATGTTTCATCAATTTTATACATCATGTGCATCATTTTTCGATAACTGTGTCTCTGTTATTCATTTAGAATGTGTTGTGCACACATGAAAAATATCTGCACACACATTGATTAAACAATGTATACAAAATCATTTTTTCGACATTGAAATGGTCCTGTTGTCATGCTACCAGAATGCATGAACACCAACTGGTCACCAAAAGACACGACCCACGATCACTATGTTCCATAATACAGAAAAGGAAGGGCACCATTTTGACTGTAACAACACACACATACGAAGACACGCCAGGACGTTCTTAGAGGAATGGCATTGTAACCAGAAGTCCATCAGTAAAAACATCAATTTATATCCTATCTACCTTATCTTGTAATAAAGAAAACTGGAAATAACATCATCCACCTTAAGAAACTAAGGCCTTTTAATAGAGAGGCGGGACATACCACCAGCATTTCAGCGGAGATGCTCACTGATGATGTCACCTAGTCATGGTGACGAAACGTCCGAAAGCAAACCTTCAAGTTCAGCGAGCTAACATGCATACATAAAAATTGTTATTTGTAATTAATTAGTGGAATTTAGGAGTTCTCTGTCACCCACGTTTCAAAAGATTATGATGTGAGATTAGCGTTTCTGGGTGTGTGGTTTTAATTAACAGAGGGGTTCGACATTGATGTCATAACAGTTTGGGGCCTTGCCATATGGGATTTGGACCGACTTGAACAGATTTGGGGTACAAAAGGTCCCAGCAGATTCCAACACGTGGCAATTATTGACCTAGATCTTCAAATAAAACCGGTGAGAAAATTCATTTAACTCTGTTAACTTGTGGTCGGTTCAATTAAAACTGAGAGAAATGGCTTTTAACATTACTAAAGAGGTTCCCAAGTTTGCCAAAGAAGTTTAGAAAGGCAGAAGACGGAATATATTTAGAATTAGCAAGTAGATTAGAATTGGGTTTAACCAGGGACAAAAGGAAAGCTTAAATTGTAATGGAGATGGTCAAGTACTTTGGTGTGTGAGAGAAACAGGCAACTGCAGTAGAGTTAGAAAAGACTTAAATTACAAATGCACGGTTTGTGAAAATTTGTAGCTCAGGTTGAGTTTTAGGGTGTAGGTTTGCTCGCTGAGCTGTAGGATTGATATCCAGACATTTCATTACCTGGCTAGGTAACATCATCAGTGGCGACCTCCAAGTGAAGCGAAGCTGTTGTCTCCTGCTTTCTATTTATATGTTTGTCCTGGATGGGGTTCCTGGGGTTTATGGTGATGTCATTTCCTGTTCGTTTTCTGAGAGGTTGATAGATGGCATCTAGATCTATGTGTTTGTTTAGGGCGTTGTGGTTGGATCTATCCTGGGACAGGCTAAGCAAAGACATGCCAGAGAATTTCTAGAGGCCTGGCACTCCAACTATTTGTATTTTCACTCTTTCTGACATGTTACTCAAGAGCGAGATAATTTGTGGAATTAGGACAGAAATTAAGGTTGGGGACAGAAACATCACGATTGGAGAACTAACAGTAAGAGTGAGTGACAGAGTGTCAGTCCCAGGAATACAGTGTGTTCTTGTGAATGATTTAATAGGATCCAATGTGGGAGAGTCACCCCTTGTGGTGGAGAAGTCAAATAAAAACTAGGGAACTGAGGAGTTAAAGGAAATATACCCAGGAATTTTCCAGACAGTGTAGTAACAAGATCCCACTGTCATAAGCAGAATGGACAAACGAAAGAAAAAGACAAAAGAGTTGATGTTCAGTTAACTGACCCCCTGTTTGATGTAACGGTGCAGGAAAAACCTGAACGTGGAGAAAAACGGTAGGTTAGTGCAGAAGGGAAATGGGCCGAAGTGCACCAGATTGTGTTATTGGTCGCATACCGTGTTACGGGTAGCACATCAACTAACTGCAGGTGGTCACCTAAGTTTACGGAAGACTGAAGCTAAACTACATAAGCAATTCTAGTGGCCTGGAATGCACAAGGACGTGGTTATTTTTTGTTGTACATGTAACACATGCCAAATGGTAGATAAGTCACAGGCAGTAATAAAACCAGCACCTTTGTTGCAAATTCCTGCATTCGAAGAAGCGTTCACGTGGGTTGTGATTATATGTGTAGCTTCCCTTTCTAAAATAAAAATAAAAGAAACCAATATTTGCTGAACATAATGGATGTGTCTATCAGATTTAAAGAGGCAATTCCATTATGGAGTGTTAAGGCAAAAAGTGAAGTGCAGGAGTTGGTAGCTTCTTTTACTCGCTGTGGGCTCCGCAGAGAGATTCAGTCAGACCAAGGGTCTCATTTTACCGCTGAGCTGTTTTAGGAAGTCATGGATAGCTTAGACATACAGCACTTTAAATCAAGGGCGTCCCATCCTGAATCCCATGGAGTATTGGAAAGTTAGCATCATACGCTGAAGACCATGTTAACATCGTACTGTCAGTATTGGCCAAATGATTGGGACAAAGGTGTCACATTAAATTGCTTATCATCAAAGATACCCGAAATAAATCTACTCAGTTTACTTCCTTTGAGTTAATGTTCGTACATGAAGTGAAGTCTTTTGAATTGAATTAAATCTAAATTGACAGGACCAAAGTCGGAGATCTCACACTTGGACTATGTATGTGAGGTGAGGGAGAGATTAGATGGAGTAGGTGAGTTAGCGCAACAGCACCTGAAGAGGGCACAGCATTGAATAAAGCAGATAAAAAACTCTGAAACAGCGGAGAGTGAAGCAGGCAGGGATGACGTATTAGTAGTTTAAATAATGCTCAGGATACCAGAAGCCAACTGAATTTGAATATTATTGTTCCGACACCTGGAAAGCAATCAAATTATGAGAATTATTGTACCATGGGGAGGATATAAACCCAGCATTTTGAACACTAGGGGAAGAGCCACTGCCATCCAACAGCAGAGTAACTGCTGCAGAGCAGGAGTGCGAACTGTCCCTCTCAAAAGCACTCTCTATCAAAGATACATGTTCATGTCAAACCTACTTGCAGTAAAACAAAACGTGATTTGGGGATCAGCGGCTGGAAGAATGAACACAACGGGGAAGATAGAGACTGTGTGGTCTTGAGATTGCAAGGTTTAATATGTGGGTTGGTAGAATAGCATATTTTTATGGAGTTGGAAACAGATAGTAAGTTGCTAAGAAAAGAGGGTCTTGTATTTTTGAACAGCTGTTGTTTAGTGTTCACTCTTGACGTTAACAAACTAATTTGTGAATGTTTGTTTAAATAGTGGAAGTAGAAGATATGTGTCACTCATATTTTAACAGATTACGAGGTGAGGCGAGCTTTTCTGGGTGTTTGGTTTGAATTAACAGAGAGGTTCGATTCCACCTTGTAAATGTCCATCCAAGCTAACCCCATTTCCCTGCAGTTGGCCCATATCCTTCTCGTCCTTTCCCATCCACATATTTACCCAAATGCTTTTTAAATGTTGTTAATGTACCACCCTCAACCTCATCTGCTGGTAGCTCATCCACGTACCAGCCTTCTGTGTAAAGAAGTGGCTCCTCAGATTCCCTTTTATTCCTTCCCCTCTCAACGTAAACTGATCCCCTCTAATCCTCGATTCTCTAAAGTTTGGAAAAAGACTGAGAGCATTCGCCCTATCCATGCCCTTCATGATCCTATGCAGCTCTATAAGGTCCCCCCTCAGTCTGCTACACTCTATTGGAAAGGTCCTAGCTTGTCCAACGTCTCCCTATAACTCAGACCATGGGGTCCTGGCAACATCCATGTTAATTTCTTCTGCACGCTTTCTAATTTCTTTAAATGCTCCCTAATACAAAGTGACAAAAACTGAACAGAATGCTCCAAGTGCGGCCTTACCAAAGTTCTGTATAACTGCAGCATAACTTCCCTACTTCCATATTCAATGTACGGCCTGTTGAAAGTCAGTGTGTCAAATGCCTTCGTCATTGCCTTGTCTACCTGTGACTCCACTCTCAGAGAACCTTGCACCTGAACGCCAAGGTCTCTCTGCCCACTACACCCCTTAAGGTCGTCCCATTCACCATGAAACTGCTACCTTGAGTTCAGTTTCCAAAATACACGACATCATGCATCTATATTAAATTCCATTTGCCATTTCTCGGCCCACTTCCATACCTGATTAAATTCCTGCTGCAATTTCTGATAAACTTCCTCACTGATCACACTACCAATTATATTAGTGTCATCTGCAAACTGACTAATCATGCCTTGTACATTCTCAACCAATTCATAGATAATAAACAGCAATGGACCCAGCTCCGGTCTGACAAGCATTCTTCCATTAAACCCCCTGCTTCCTACCATCAAGCCAACTGTGTATTCAATTGGCCAGTTCCCCCAGAATTCCACGTGATAGAACCTTCCAGAACATGTGGAAACATATCAAAGGTCTTACTGAAACCCATAGAGACTACGTTTACCGTTCGGCCCTCATCAACCTTCTTGGTCACTTCATCAACAAACTCTAACAAATTTGGGAAGCGTGATCTCCAACTCACAAGTCTATGCTGACTGCTCCAAATATAAGTAATGGGTGTAAGTAATGGGTGCAGTCAATGGTATGCTGTCCTTCATTGTAAGATGATTCAAGTTCGTAAGTAATGCCATCTTCCTGCTGTTGTAGAGCCTTGCTGAGAGAGTGGTTGGGACACTCTCTACAGATTTGATCTCCTTTGTACCGAATGATCTCCTTACCACAGACACGCGTGATGGTATCACGAGGATAGAGTGAAGAAGCTGAGTGTTTAATCAGTAGAGCTTTGAAAGAAGAAGAAATGGTGACGCTAAACACGAGGAGTGGCAGCGATCACTTATTTCCAAAAGTCACATTGATCGGGTGAGAAATTCCATACTTTACCCAGGATTGATTGGTTTGATTTATTGTCACATGTACCTCAGTACAGGGAAACATTTTATTTTTGAGCAGTGGAGGCAGGTCATAGTAAGCATGGCCAGACAGATCATAGGGTGGAAATAGACTTGGACAGAGTAAGGCATACAGGTTACACTGAATAGGACGTGCACTAGACAAGATCAACACGAACAAGATCAGCATTATTTGAACTTAGAGAGTCCATTCATCAGTCTAACGTGACTTTCCTAATAGTTTATATGCCTAAATTAACTCGCCCCACGTTATTGGGCAGTCGGCGTGTAAACCTGTACTCAACGTCATGTTGCTCACAATCCCCAACAGCAGCCACAATACCTTCCATCTGAAACAGGTAGCCATTCCCACCAGCTTCCGCCCTAAATAGAGAACACCAGGCTGTCTTGTCAGAGATTATTATTGCCTTCTTGTGACTTCAAACAAGATGTATGGCTTCCCTCCTCACCACTGGAAAACTACGTTAAAGTCCCACGTGTGTATCATGACTGACGGAGCTACGAGGAACAACGTGGAACAGTCTGTCTGTGCAGCCTCTGCCCCACTTGGTCATCATGTTGGAGCATGAATTAGGAGACAGCGAGGACTGCGGTTGCTGGAGATCAGAGTAGACAGTGGTTTGCTGGAAAAGCACAGCAGGTGAATCGACGTTTCCAGCATAAGGTATTCATCAGGAATCAGTATCAATTACCTCATTCTGCCCCTTTGTAAGTGCATTGAGGTGGGAATGTCCTCCTACCGTTCCTGTGTAAGTGACTCAAGGGACTGAATGACTTCTTCCTAGTCTGATTGGACAGGGCCAAAGGCCTGACTGGGTTATCCCTGGTTCCTGTTTAACGGCTCGATGTGCCGACAAGTGTGATGATGCTGCAGCTTTAAGAGGTTATTTTGTTCTGGTTTCTTTTAAGCGAGAGATTGAACGATCGTTACAAAGCTGGTTAGTTAAGACCACTTGAGTAACAGCTAGGGAGGCCTTGGGTTTATTTTAATGCAGCCTGAATGATTGTGATCAGCTCTCACATAATAGGATCTCCGGGTTTTGCTTTGTCAGTAACATCAGAAACTATTGGGGTCTCCACAGAGTTGGAAGCTTCAGTGACTATCTCCTGGCAGCTACCCTTGCTGACATTTCTCTTGATGCCGTTTTTAATTTCTGGACTGGAGAGATATTTGTGACATTCTGTGTCTGAATTTTCCTTTTTGCCAAGGGCTGTGTTTAAAGGATTTTCCTATATTGGAACAGTTCATTAGTAATAGTTGATGTGGTTCTTTTCGCCGAGCTGGGAACTTGTGTTGCAGACGTTTCGTCCCCTGTCTAGTTGACATCGTCAGATTCAATCATCAAACACATCGACCTGGACCCAATATACCGGCCAATGCAGCGGACAGCTGGAACTGACAACCGGAAGCAGAAGATACAAACCACTATATCTGCCGGAGGAAAAATCACAGAATTGCTTCACAGGAGTCCCCCAAGCCCTGAGGATGTCACCGAGACAGGGACGAAACGTCTGCAACACAAATTCCCAGTTCGGCAAACAGAACCGCAACAACGAGCACCCAATCTACAAATCTTCTCCCAAACTTGAATTAGTAATAGTTCCTAGATCTGTTATTCTGTTAACTTGTCCAATAGAATTACGTTATTCTAAATTCCTCTTTCTTTGGTTTTATTTCATCTTTCGTGTTAAAGTGAATGGCATTTTGCATCACACCGAGTAGTTTGACCAGTCACACTCTATCTGGAACCGACAGTTTACATTTTCTTTAAAATAAGAAAACGTAAGAGCCTCGGCTATGCCTTCAAATATTGTTGAGGAGCTTTTGTGCGGTCAATCACACTAGACTCCTTCTCTTCATGAGTAATAGGCTGGAGGCACTGAATGGGCTGTCCCTGTCCTTCTCCAATAGTGTGAATGGGCCGAATGACTTACTCATATTCCTGTGAAACCAGCGTGAGGTGCGGAATGAACTCTTATTTAACTGGGGCAATGTGCAGTGACAGGCAATCTTTTTACATGAATGTTATTGACTCTTTAAAAGCACAAGCCTCAATAGAGTTTGGGTCCTGCTGCACATGGACACAGACCAGTTCAGGACCTGACGGGGGCGTCAGATTATTCTAAACATTGTGGAATCTTCAGTGACCATCCCCACTTCTGATCTTATGGTGGGAAGTGTGAGGGTGGGGAGACATTGATGAAGCAGCTGAAGATGTTTGTGAAGAGGAAGCTCCCCTGAGGGTCTCCCACAGAGGTGACCCAGGACTGAGATGATGAACACCTTCCTTAATGCCATGTTTGACCCCAAACACTGGAGAGTTTACTCTGATTCCCATTAAGTCCAGTTTTGTTAAGCTCCTTGATGTCAACAGACGTCAACCACTGCCTTGATATCAGGGCCAGTCATTTTTACCGAAACCCTTGTGTCAATCTCTTTTGTTCGTATCAATAGGCCATGATAAAGGAGCATGAAGTGTTTTCTTCAAACAGGTGGGATTGAATGTTAGGATTTCTCTCCTCAAGGGTGTTCGGGGAGATAGATGACTAAACGTATTTGAAGAGGAGGTAGATGGATATTGACCTGTCAGAGAGTTGAGGGCTATGAAAAATTGAGTATGAAAGAGGATTTGCGAGCAAGAGCAGATCAACCACGATCTTAGTGAAGGACAAGACAGGCTTGGGGACTGAACGCCCTGCTCCTGTTTCTGATGTTCTCATGTTCTGTAATTGGAAAGTTAGTGGGTGTAATTTTCATGCATGTGCAATTACTGCATATTGCAGTCAGGAGGCCAGAGGATTCTATGATCCATCACTGGGTGAGGTATGGGGGCTGCATTCACAATGAATCTGGGTCTACAACATGATCAACAAATGAAACACAAGTTTCAGAGACGGGAAGCTCTGTAAAGAGAGATGACGGGCCTCTTTCATACCCAACCTGGGTTTTCCAATTACATTTCCAAAATCACTTCAAAGCGTGGTGACAGCCCTGAAGGGCTGAATGGTCTCCTCTGTTTCTATGCACCAGGTTATAGTTGTAAGTAGCCTCCAACTGCCCCTGCCTAGCAAGTTTGAGGGGCTGAATGGAACATAGGAACATGGGACTGAGGAGCAGGAGCGGGTCATTAGATACTTTGAGCCTTCTCCACCAGACACTAAAATTGTGGTTGATCAAGTTATGGTCTCAGCATTACTTTCCTCTCTGTGTTCAATTATCTGTGCCTCACTTCCCTGTCAAATAATTAACTAACGCAGCTTTGAGTCCATGAGAACATAGAAGCACGATTAAAACTTCCAGTGAAGAGAATTCCGTCGTGAAAGGTCCTTTCCGAATTTTTCCTCTTCCCTCTTATAGAATCAGAGAGTCATGCATAACGGAAACAGACCCGTTAGTCCAATCTGTTCACTCCGATCAGTTATCAAATCTGATTTAGTCCCATTTGCCAGCATTTGGCCAATATTCCTCCTTTATCAGAGACTTTTTAAATGTGTGATTGAACCCCCTTTGACCACTTCCTCTAACAGCAATTTCTGTACACACAATACTCTCTGTTTGAAACGTTTATCTTCAGGTACCTTCTAAATCATTCGCCCTCTCGCCTTCAACCTATGCCCTCTTGTTCTGGACTCCCCTATCCTGGGATCAGAACATGGCTATTCAGAATATCCATACCCCTGATGATTTTATAATCCTCTATTATGTCACCCCTCAGCCTCTGAGGAGAAAGCACCTCAACCTAATCAACCTCTCCCTGAAGCTCAAACCTTCAGTTCTGGAACGTCTGTGTAAATCTTTTCTGCAGACAATCGAATTGTACACAGTATTCTTAAAATGGCCTCACCAACATCCGGTACAGATGCAACATGCCACCACAACCCCTAGAGTTAGTGCTCTGACTGATTAAGGCAAATGTGCCAAATGTGTTCTGCACCAGTTTGTCTACCTGCGACTCCACTTTCAAGGAACAATGTACCTACAGCCCAATGTCCCTTTGTTTCACAACACTCCCTAGGACGTTACCATTAAGTGCATAACTTCTGCCCTGAAATGCCTTCCCAAAATGCAATTTATCTAAATTAAACTTCATCTGTCAGTCCTTGCCCCTTTGTCCCATCTAATTGTGGCCTCGTTGTACTCTGAGGTAATCTACTACACCACCTTTCTGATGTAATCTGTAAACTTACTAACTTTCGCCCCGATATTCACATCCAATGATGAAATGCAGTGAACTCAGTACTGATTCTTACAGCACACTGCTGCTCACAAGCCTCAAGTCTGAAAAATACCCCTCTTCCTTCAAGCCAATGTGACTAGCTTCCCCTGTATCCCATGTGACTGAAATTTACTAATCTGTCTGCCAATCGGAATGTTATGAACACCTTGCTGAGGTCCATATAGACAATGTCTACCAAACTGCCTTCATCAATCTTCTTTGTCATCTCTTCATAAAACTCAATCAAATTAATGAGACATGATTCCCCATGCAGGAAGCCACGTTGACTACGCTGATCAGCCCTTGCCTTCCCAAACGTATGTCAATCCCATTCCTCAGAATCCCCACCAACAACCTATCCACCACTGACATCGGGCTCAGTGGTCAATATTTCCCCAGCTTTTTGGGTCACTGTTTCCTTTTCTAGTCCCACTCCTCCACTGCTCGCAACAAATGTTAAATGTAACCAGGTTGGTGATATCAGTCTCAGACTGGGTCAGTGTCAGTTTTAGGGACACGTCAGGCTAGTTTCTTTAATCTGCTAAAATAGCACGTTTATGATCCAGAGCAATGTTAATCAAACTACGAGGGAAAGATGAATGGCAATCTGTTTGGATATTGTAAATAAAGAATCGATACCTCCCTTTCTAAAAACACTGGCGCACGTGCGCACGTACAAAATCTCTGCAAGTTCAAGTTGAAAGAACGTTGTCGACATATTAGTCTAACTCATGACGAAAGGAATAATTGAGAGATTGTCCCAAATGTTATTCTGCTTCTGAAGATATTCTACTCACACAAACTGTGAATAATGGGATTTCATCCTGGAACAGTTGGATTTCGCAGAATTCCCTATGCATTAGGGAGTGATAAGATTCCAAGGAGTTCTGGTCAGGATTGTCCAGTGGCTCAGTGGTTAGCACTGATGCCTCACATCACCAGAGACCTAGGTTCGATTGCAGCGTCGGGTGACTCTCTGTGTGGGGTTTTCATATTATCCCCTTGTCTGTGTGAGCTTCTAATGAATGCTCCAGTTTCCTCCCACAGTCCAAAGCTGTGCAGGTTAGGTGGAGTGTTCATGCTAACTTGTCCATAGTGTTCAGGGTTTTCTAGGTTAGGTGCATTAGTCAGGGGTAAAAGTAAGGGAACGCGTCTGCGAAAGTTGCTCTTTGGAACGTTGTATGGACTTGTTGGGATGAAGGGCCTGTTTTCACACTTCAGGAATTCTACAAAAAGAAGAATGGTAACGATGACTGTGGAGCTTTTTATTACCGTTTGCACGCATTGCTGTGATGAGGAACAATGAAGGAGAGAGAATTCAATAGTCTGTTCGTCCTCGGGCAGATTACATTTTCTCCCTCTCTGAGCTGAATCATACAGTAATGTCATCCTTTCCCAAACTGGATCATGTGCGGTCTCCTTGTACATTGTCCAAACTATGTCTCCATCACATTCCCTGTTCCATGTAGGTGCATCATTGCCGTTATCATACACAGAGCCATACACTTAGCAGAAAATGGTCTCGGCCGATTTGAAGATATGTTTAGATATTTCTGCATCATTAAAAAATAAAATGTTTAATGTATTCAGAATACCTGTGTCAAAATGAATGCATTTTGTAACAAAGACAGAAATTGTTGGAAAAGCTCGGCAGGCCTGTCAGCATCCAGATGCCTTTTACATGCTGTAGTTTATTCCAGCCTCCGTCATTCCTGTGGCCGCTCATTTCATATGCACACCACCCTCTGCGTGAAAAGATGCCCCTTAGGCCTCTTCAAAATCTTTCCCCTCTCACTTTCAACCAATGCCCTCTGGTTTTGGACGCTCCTAACCTGGGGGAAAACTCTGACTACTCACCCTATCCATGAACGTTCCGATTTTATAAACATCTTATGCTACGAAATGTGACTCCAATCAACACGAATGGCTGTGTTTTCAGTCATCCTGGGCCTAAATTCTCAAATTCAATACTGACACCTCATCTGTCTCCATCAGGTCACAATTCTAAAACCATTTTAATCATTTTGTTCAGATGCATCCTGAGACACTTCTGTGGCTTTACACCAAGGCCTTTGTGCCCGGAGGCAGGACACTAGCACCACTCGGCAATACCCATAAAGCTGTAACATTATTCTCCTGTGTGTTTGTTCATCAGTCTGTTCTGACACGCTGTGACATACGTCTGCAACAGGCAGAACTTGAATTCAGACCATTTAGTCGAGAGATAGGAACATTACCACACAAGTTCAGGAATTGGAATCAAATCGAGAGCTCTGGCTCAGAGGCAGGGACACTACGCACTACACTACCATACCCAGATTTTGGGTCATATGTTAAGTGCCAGCTTTCAGCTCGGTATGGATTTATTATAATCAGGTTACCATTATGAACGACACAAAACGCTTCGTATTGTTAAACAAGTGCAAGACATTTGTCTCAACTGTAGGATGTTGAGTGCACGTGCTATGCTACCGAAATTAACCATGACACCTTTAATTGCTTTATCTGTAGTCTACAATATTAGGGAAAGAATTCCTGCAGACACACTCTGCACAATGAAGGGTCTCAAATAGATATTTATTACTGAACACCAGAGACGGAGAAAGAGCATAATTTCTGGCCCCAAAGCACTGACCAGCATTTCCACCAAAAACGTGTGTGACTGCTCTCTTCCTAAAACCATGAAATGATACCAGGCCGCTGATTACTGTCCAGCCTCTCCTCCCCACTGACCTTTTCTGCAATCAATCCCTCACCCCCTAACCACACAAGGTAAACCAAGCTCAGGGTATTTGTGAAAATCAAGGCCGGAGTGTGCAGGCCTCCTGCAGATGGGGAGGGAATTTTCAAATTAAACAGGGAAGGTGAGGAGGTAGTAATATCACACACTGGGCTGAGGAATGGCAGTTGGTGTTTAGATTTGATTCATTCGAGGAATTGGATTTGGTAAATCAAACAAGAGCGGCGCCTATACAATTAAAAGTAGGGTATTTGGCAGTGTTGTAGGACAGTGACCTAGGCCGTCCGGTATAATTCTTTAAAATTTGCATCTCATATAGATAGTGTGGTCAAAAGTATGTTCAGCACACTTGTCAGACCTTTGAGTATCAGAATTCAGACGTCATGTTGGGGTTATACAGGATATTGGTGAGACCTCTTCAGGAATACTGTGTCCAGTCTGGTCATCCTGCCCGCTCATTCCATAGGCACACCACCCTCTGGGTGAAAAAGCTGCCCCTTAGGTCACTTTTAAATTTTTCCCCTCTAACCTCAAAAATATGTCCACTAGTTTTGGACTCCCGTACCCTTAGAAAATACCTCGACTATTCACTTTCATATTATTGTCCTTGATATTATTAAGCTGGAGAGGGTTCAGAAGAAATATTTCACAACTGGGAAGGAGGCCTTGAGATTGGTGTTGGCGTTCTAACATTTCAGCATCTACATTGCCTATAACGTGTCTGAGACAAATCTCTGTACTGATGACAACGTCTGAACATTTTTAGAGGAATTTAGGGAAAAAATCTTCCAGTCTACAAAGCCTTCCAACTTACATTCAATTCCAATTTACACAGATGACAGGACAAGAAACCGTACTTGCTGCCAAGTTGTCGAGAATAGGATGAAGAAAAACTGAGACGTTCTGTAGCAGAAGTAAACGGATTGAAATAGAATCGGGTTGTGAATGTTTGCATGCTTAGTGTCAATGCAACATATATGTATTGTAGTCTACAAAAACAGGAAGAATAAAGAGTTTAAAAGGAGGCCATCTTTGTATATCGGTGTTTTTTTTTCAAACGGAACGTTGTGACGGTGCTGTCACGTTAAAAAGGTTATTTTCTCTTGTTTTTTTTTTAGGAGACGTCTTAGAGACAGAGATGCCGAACTGCCTTCTGAAAATAGCTTAAGTAAATAACTGAGAAGGCCTTTAGGCTGGACTAAAACGTTGGTAACTATGGTAGGGCAGTGGCCAACTCCCCAGACCAGGTCTTCTCGTTTTGTTTTTGCTGCAGCATTCAGAAGCTGCTTGGGTTTCCAGAAGGGGTGGAAGTTTCACTATATGATCCCAGTTGCTATTCTCTCTGAAAACTCTCTGAAAGATTCTTCTTCCTGGATTGGAGAACTGCACATAAGATTCTGTGTTTGAATTTATCTTTATGCCGGGGGTGTGTTTATGGGATGTTCCGTATTAGCACAGTTAATTAGTAGAAGGCACTGTATCTATTGTTTGCATAGTTGTTCCAGAAGAGAAGCTCTCCCCAATTGTTCTTCTCTTTGATTGTGTTTTAATTGGAGCGTTTGAATGGATTGCATTTTGCTTAACATTGAGTGGGTAAACCAGTTGCAACATCTGGAACAAACAGTTTGCATCTACGTCGTAAAAAAGGAAACGTTAGTGTCCAGGCTGCCTTCTTAAAATATTTTGACGGAGTCAAAAGAGTCCCAGATATTGACTGGGAAAGCTATAGCTCGAGTTCATTAGATGGGTCGGTGTTTATCCAATGTATGCAGGAGGGTTTCCTGACACAATATGTAGACAGGGCAACAAGAGGTGAGGCTATACTGGATTTGGTTCTAGGTAATGAACCAGGCCAGGTGTTAGACTTGGAGGTAGGTGAGCACTTCGGGAACAGTGACCACAACTCGGTGACTTTTACTCTAGTGATGGAGAGGGATAAGTGTGCACTGCAGGGCAACAGTTATAGCTGGGGGCAGGGAAATTATGATGCGGTGAGGCATGACTTAGGATGCGTGGATTGGAAAAATAGGCTTCAAGGGAAGAACACAAATGATATGTGGAGATTGTTCAAGGAACAGCTAATGGGTGTCCTTGCTAAGTATGTACCATTCAGGCGGGGAGTAAAGGGTCTTGTGAGAGAGCCGTGATTTAATAAGGAATTGGAATTCCTTGTGAAAGGGAAGAGGGCGGCCTATGTAAAGATGAGGCGTGAAGATTCAGTTGAGGCGATTGAGAGTTATAAGGTAGCCAGGAAGGATCTAAAGAGAGAGCTAAGAGCAGCGAGAAGGGGACATGAAAAGGCCTTAGTTGGTAGTATTAGAGAAAATCCAAAGGCTTTCTATAGGTATGTCAGGAATAAAAGGATGACTAGGGTAGGTATCGGTCCAGTCAAGGATAGTAGTGGGAAGTTGTGTGTGGAAGCGGAGGAGATTGGTGAGACACTAAATCAATACTTTTCGTCAGTATTCATTCAGGAACAGGATACTGTTGCTGATGTGAATATTGAGTCACAAGTGATTCGAATGGATGGCCTTGAGGTACGTAGGGAAGAGGTCTGGGGAATACTGGAAAGGATGAAAATAGATAAGTCCCCTGGGCCTGATGGCATTTATCCTAGGATCATGTGGGAAGCTAGGGAGGAGATAGCGGAGCCATTGGCCTTGATTTTTATGTCGTCGTTGTCTCCGGGAATAGTGCCAGAAGACTGGAGGATAGCGAATGTGGTCCCCTTGTTCAAGAAGGGGAGCAGGGATAGCCCGAGTAACTATAGGCCAGTGAGTCTCACTTCTGTTGTGGGCAAAGTCTTAGAAAGAATTGTAAGGGATAGGATTTATGAACATCTGGATAGGAATAATGTGATCAAGGATAGTCAGCATGGTTTTGTGAAGGGCAGGTCGTGCCTCACAAAGCTTATTGATTCTTTGAGAATGTGACCAAGGAAGTGGACGAGGGTAAAGCAGTAGATGTGGTGTATATGGATTTTAGCAAGGCGTTCGATAAGATACCCCATGGCAAGCTAATGCAAAAACTACGGAGGTATGTCATTGTGGGTGCATTAGAGGTTTGGATTAGGAATTGGCTGGCTGGAAGGAGACAGAGGGCAGTAGTTGATGGTATAGGTTCATCTTGGAGCGCAGTTACTAGCGGTGTTCCACAAGGATCTGTTTTGGGACCACTGCTGTTTGTCATTTTTATAAATGACCTGGAGGAGGGGCTTGAAGGCTGGGTGAGCAAGTTTGCGGATGACACGAATCTCGGTGGAGTTGTGGACAGTGAAGAAGGATGTGGCAGGTTACAGCGGGATATAGATAAGTTGCAGAGCTGGGCAGTAAGGTGGCAAATGGAATTCAATGTAGCTAAGTGTGAAGTCATTTACTTTGGTAGGAGTAACAAAGAGATGGATTACTGGGCTAATGGTAGACTCCTTGGTAGTGTGGATGAGCAGAGGGAACTTGGTGTCCATGTACACAGATCTTTGAAAGTTGCCACCCACGTAAATAGTGCTATGAAGAAGGCATATGGTGTACTGGCTCTTATTGGGAAAGGAATTGAGTTCCGGAGTCCTGAGGTCATGTTGCAGTTATATAAGACTCTGGTGCGGCCTCATCTGGAGCATTGTGTGCAGTTTGGGTCGCCATACTATAGGAAGGACGTGGAGGCATTGGAACGAGTGCAGAGTAGGTTTACCAGGATGTTGCCTGGCATGGTAGGAAGATCGTATGAGGAAAGGCTGAGGCACTTGGGGCTTTTCTCATTGGAGAAAAGAAGGTTTAGGGGAGATTTGATAGAGGTGTACAAGATGATTAGGGGTTTAGATAGAGTTGACAGTGAGAACCTTTTTCCGCGTATGGAGTCAGCTGTTACTAGGGGACACAGCTTTAAATTAAGGGGTGGTACGTATAGGACAGATGTTAGGGGTAGATTTTTTACTCAGCGGGTTGTGAGTTCATGGAATGCCCTGCCAGTAGCAGTGGTGGACTCTCCCTCTTTGTGGTCATTTAAGCGGGCATTGGACAAGCATATGGAGTTTATTGAGCTAGTGTAGGTTAGGTAGGCTTCGGTCGGCTCAACATCGAGGGCCGAAGGGCCTGTACTGCGCTGTATTTTTCTATGTTCTATGTTCTATGTTCTTCGAGTCTGACCATGTCCATAATACTTGTAGCTGAGGATATTCTGACTGACTCCTGTTATTGAAAAGTTAGTGGAGGCGCTGGACGTTGTGCTGTGAGCTACCTCAGACATTCAGGGGGACCTGGGGATTTGGTGACCCAACTCTGGATGGAGCATGGGGACTTAGTTACAGCATCTGGGTCTGTAACATGAACAACAAATGGAGCAGAGGCTGTAGAGAGGGGACGCTCTGAAACCATGGAGTGAGTGTGTGTGGGGAAAGGGGTCTGCTGGATCCACACCGGGTTTTCCAGGAACAACTTCCCAAGCTCCACTTAACCCAGGAGCAGAGTGTGAGGGGTCCCTGACTGAACAAGGAGCTGGTCACAAAGCGGTGTCGGATCCTTCAACACGACTGAAGCTTCATACCTGGGGGAGGATGGTGCTGCCAGTGGCTGTTAGGGTCACTGTTTCATTCAGCTTCTATGATCCAGAACTTTCCATGCTGGAGTGTTTGATATATTCATCATCTCCCAATATCTCAACATCAATGTCACCATTCGGTGACAGAGATTATATATTAAGGATGAGATGAATGCTTTCTCTCTCAGCAGAGATGTGACGTATGTATCCATGTTTTCTCAATATAGCAGGATTTCCAGTGATGTACATGCCTGTGTGGGGTCCCCATGTCAATGAGGAGAGCTAGAGGAACTGAAGGAGCTCTCACTACATTAATGTTACAGTGTGCCCATGCACAGGACATCACGTTGGTGAATGCTCACTGTCCTGGCATTATCCAGCTGTGATGCCAAAGGGCAAGTGCTGAAAAATGGGATCAGAATAGTTGGGTGGTTGATTTTGACTGGCTCGGTGGTAATGGGTCCTAGCTATTCGTAAACATCTCAAACATTTGGTTAAATGAATCAATAGACAATAGACAATCGATGCAGGAGTAGGCCATTCAGCCCTTCGAGCCTGCACCGCCATTCAATATGATCATGGCTGATCATTCCCAATCAGTATCCTGTTCCAGCCTTATCTCCATAACCCTTGACTCCACTATCTTTAAGAGCTCTATCCAATTCTTTCTTCAATGAATCCAGAGACTGAGCCTCCACTGCCCTCTGGGGCAGAGCATTCCACACAGCCACCACTCTCTGGGTGAAGTAGTTTCTCCTCATTTCTGTCCTAAATTGTCTACCCCGTATTTTTAAGTTGTGTCCTCTGGTTCGGCACTCCCCCATCAGCGGAAATATGTTTCCTCCTGCCAGAGTGTCCAATCCTTTCATAATCCTATACGTTTCAATCAGATCCCCTCTCAGTCTTCTAAACTCAAGGGTATACAAGCCCAGTCGCTTCAGTCTTTCCGTGTAAGGCAATCCTGCCATTCCAGGAATTGACCTCGTGAACCTACGCTGCACTCCCTCAATTGCCAGAATGTCTTTCCTCAAATTTGGAGACCAGAACTGTACACTGTACTCCAGGTGTGGTCTCACCAGGGCCCTGTACAGCTGCAGAAGCACCTCTTTGCTTCTATACTCAATTCCTCTTGTTATGAAGGCAGGCATGCTATTAGCCTTCTTCACGACCTGCTGTACCTGCATGCTTGCCTTCATTGACTGGTGGACAAGAACACCCAGATCTCTCTGAACAGCCCCTTTACCTAATTTGATACCATTGAGGTAGTAATCTGCCTTCCTGTTCTTGCCACCAAAGTTGATAACCAGGCATTTATCCACATTAAACTGCATCTGCCATGCATCTGCCCACTCACCTAACTTGTCCAGGTCACCCTGTAATCTCCTAACATCCTCATCACATTTCACCCTACCAACCAGCTTTGTATCATCAGCAAATTTGCTAATGTTATTGCTGATACCATCTTCTATATCATTTACATATATTGTAAAAAGCTGCGGTCCCAGCACGGATCCCTGCGGTACCCCACTGGTCACTGCCTGCTATTCCGAAATGGAGCCGTTAATCACTACCCTTTGTTTCCTATTAGCCAACCAATTCTCTATCCAATCTAGTACTTTGCCCCCAATACCGTGCGCCCTAATTTTACTAACTAACCTCTTGTGTGGGACTTTATCAAAAGCTTTCTGAAAGTCCAGGTACGCTACATCCACTGGATCTCCCTCGTCCATCTTCCGAGTTACATCCTCTAAAAATTCAAGAAGATTAGTCAAGCATGATTTCCCCTTCATAAATCCATGCTGACTCTGTCCTATCCTGTTACTATTATCCAGATGTGCCGTAATTTCATCCTTTTTAATAGACTCCAGCATCTTTCCCACCACTGAGGTCAGAGTAACTGGTCTATAATTTCCTGTTTTCTCCCGCCCACCCTTCTGAAAAAGTGGCACAACATTTGCCGCACTCCAATCCTCAGGAACCGACCCCGATTCTATTGAACTCTGGAAAATAATCATCAGCGCATCCACGTTTTCCCGAGCCACCTCCTTCAGTACCCTGGGATGCAAGCCATCAGGTCCCGGAGACTTATCAACCTTCAGACCTAACAGTCTCTCCAACACCAAATCCTTGCAAATATAAATTCCCTTAAGTTCAGGTCCTTCAGCCACTGTTACCTCAGGGAGATTGCTTCTGTCTTCCCCAGTGAACACAGATCTGAAGTACCCATTTAATTCCTCTGCTATTTCTTTGTTCCCTGTTTCTGTCTTCAAGGGCCCAATTTTTGTCCTAACCATTTTTTTGCCTTGGACATACCTAAAAAAGCTTTTACTATCCTCCTTTATATTCTTGGCCAGTTTACCTTCGTACCTCATTTTTTCTCTGCGTATTTCCTTCTTACTAATCCTCTGTTGTTCTTTAAAAGCTTCCCAGTCCTCAGTTTTCCCACTTATCTTCGCTAAGTTATACTTTTTCTCTTTTAACTTTATATGTTTCTTTACTTCCCTCGTCAGCCACGGCCGCCCATGTCTCCTCCTGGGATCCTTCTTCCTTTTAGGAATGAACTGATCCTGCAACTTCTGCATTATACACAGAAATATCCGCCATTGTTCCTCCACGGTCTTCCCTGTTAAGGTATTGCACCATTGAACTTTGGCCAGTTGCTCCCTCATAGCTCCATATTTCCCTTTATTCAACTGAAATATTGTCACTTCCGATTGTACCCACTCCCTCTCAAATTGCAGATGGAAGCTTATTGTATTATGGTCACTACTTCCCAATGGCTCCTTCACTTCGAGGTCACTGACCAATTCTGGTTCGTTACACAATACCAGATCCAGAATCGCCTTATCCCTGGTCGGCTCCAGCACCAGCTGCTCTAAAGATCCATCTCTGAGGCACTCCACAAAGTCTCTTTCTTGAGGCCCGATACCATTCTGATTCTCCCAGTCTACCTGCATGTTAACATCCCCCATAACAACTGTAGTAACATCTTTGCGACAAGCCAATTTCAGCTCCTGATTCAACTTACATCCGACATCCAGACTACTGTTTGGGGGCCTGTAGATGACTCCCATGAGGGTCTTTTTCCCCTTAGTGTTTCGAAGCTCTATCCACACTGACTCGACATGCCCTGACTCTAGGTCCCCCCGCGCAAGGGACTGAATATCCTCCCTTACCAACAAGTCCACCCCACCCCCTCTGCCCGTCAGCCTGTCCTTACGATAGCACGTGTAGCCTTGAATATTCATTTCCCAGGCCCTGTCCCCATGAAGCCACGTCTCAGTTATCCCCACAATATCTTATCTGCCAATTTCCAAAAGAGCCTCAAGCTCATCCACCTGGTGTCTAATGCTTCGTGCATTCATATATAGAATTTTTAATTTGTTACTGCTCTCACCCTTCCCCTCAACCCTTATTTCACTCCACTTTACAGCATGATGCCTTTTCCAGTTTTCTGCCTCCTTGATACAGTTGTCTTTCTTGACTTCTCTCGTTCTAACTACCCCTTCAATTTCCTTTTTAAACATCCAGCTTGTCCCCTCCCCCCCGCTACTTAGTTTAAATGTAGCGGTGTTGCAGCAGAAAACCTGCCTGCCAGAATGCCGATCCCTGATCTATTAAGGTGCAAGCCGTCTCTCTTGTAGAATTTATGGTTACCATAAAATATACCCCAGTGATCCAAGAACTTGAAACCTTGCTTTCTGCTCCAGTTCCCCAACCACACGTTCAAGTCCATTATCTCCCGGTTTATGGCCACACTAGCCCGAGAAACTGGAAGCAAACTGGAGATAACCACCTTGGACGTCCTGCTTTTTAGCCTTCTTCCTAGTTCTCCGAAGTCTCGCTGTAGTATGTTCCTCCTCTTCTTCCCGACATCATTTGTGCCGACGTGTACCACCACCTCGGGCTCTTCACCCTCGTCGTTGAGGATGTCCTGCACTCTGTCCGCGATGTCTTTCACTCTAGCACCAGGAAGGCAACACACCATCCTTAAATCCGGTCTGCTGTCACAAACACCTCGGTCAGTTCCTCTCACGATGGAGTCCCCTATTACCACGGCTCTGTGCGATGTCCGACTCTTCCGCTCTGCTTCTGTGGCAACTTTTGATTGACAGACATGGCTGCCTTGCGAACTGGCAGTGTCATTAGACTCTACTGTGTCCAAAAGCTTCAACTTGTTCCTGACAAGTACTTCTCCCGGCGTCTCTTGCACCTGTCTCCTCTCTGCCTTCCTCATCGTCTGCACTCTTCTGCTCTCTTCTGGCATGATTGATGTAATAACATCAATGAAGGTCTTGTCCAGAAAGATCTCGTTCTCTCGGATGAGCCTAAGATCTTCGAGTTCTTTCGTCAGTGCTGAATCAATTGCAATATATCTGCTATAGGAGAAACGCATTGAGGAGATCCTCGGCCATGATGAGAACGTGGAGGCTCACTGTGTTGAATGACATACTCCTTTCCTGAGGTTTCTGTGCAATCTGTGGGAATGCTCTGTAAATGTTGTCACAAGCTCTCAGATGTTAGGAAGGAGGCCTCTGCAGGGATCGACAGAACTGTGTTTCCTGCTCCCTTTTCCGATATCGAGGCTGGTGCCGGGTGTTCTGTCCGGGTTATCCTTTAAGACCTCGGAGCAGTTTAATACAATTCAGTGTCTTGCTTGGCTGTTTCAGAGACCATTGAAGAGTTTATCACATGTCTCTGTGTGTCTGGAGTCACTTTTAGGCCAGACCAAGAATGCACAGGAGATTCACTTCCTGAAAGTACATTGGAGAAGCAAATTGGTGGTTACAATCGACATTGGCTTCACGGTCATTGTTACTGACACCAGATTTTAGACCTCGACATTTTATTAATTGCTTTTAACTTCCACCAGCTGGTAGAGCATTTGTTTGGTCTGGGTTAGTAATCCAGTGACATTTCCACAACAGCATCAGTTCCACATGGGGACCTATCGGGAACCAAACTGAGCAGGTAATTTTTGTGCTGCTTCACGGCTCTGTCAAAAAGACCTCCCACCCATTTGACTGTCGTAATGAAGTTGAGGGGGCCATATTGGTCATAATGTAATTATTTTCCTCTTAATAGACTTGTCATAATAATTTTCCACATGTCAGATAGATGTCAGACTTGGAAATGGAATGAAATAGCTTCCCCAGGGACACGGCTTGTCGAACATTGCCTATGTCGTACGTACTGTGTTCAGTTGTTTCTTCATGTCACATAGAGCGAATCAAACTGTTTGAAAACTGTCATCTGTGATTCTGTGGGCATCCTGACAAGGTGAGTTGAATCATAAACTCAACACTTCTGGCTGAGTATGGTGTAGATAGGAATCCTTGTCTATTGCCCTGATGTGCAGGGCTGTACATTATTTAGGATAGGGACGTGTGTATGACCCTGTCCTGCAGTGAGTTGATTAATCCATTTATGACTGGGTGTGGCAGGGATGCTGAGCTTCGATCTGATCTGTTCGTCTTGGGATCATTGCGTCCTCTCTATCACATGTTAGTTCTGCTGTTTGGAATGTAATCAGTCAAGTGTGGTCGCTTTAACGGGTTCTCATCAGTTTTAGGAGCACATGGTTCTGACCCTGACATGTTTACCCACATGCGTCACTGAACCATAGTTCAGCTTGATGGTAATTGTAGACTGAGGGATTATCCAGGGCCAAAAGTTAGATTATAGTTTTATATAATTCTGCTTCTGTTGTTGCTGTGGTTTACAGCACCACATGGAATACACGGTGTGAGCTGCAATATCTCTCATACAGTTCTGCTGCCTGTTCCCCAGTTCACACCGAGATCCATTCATCCATCAGCCATGTACTCAGTGACCTACTCTGGTTTCTGATGTGGTACACGTCCAATTTTATATTCTCATTCCACTGAGGGTCTCTCCATGGTGTCACACTTACAGTTTGTCTCATTCCCGCTTTAATATATTCATCTGAATCCTTTCCCTTCCAGTATGTGCTACCTTCTGTGTTTAGAGTGAATACATCTCCCGCTGTTTCTCTCCCTAAGAGTAAGAGGTCTGTAGTGTCAGTGATGCCAGCCTTACATAGTTTCAGAACCAATGAATTTGTGTATCTTTTTTTATCTTGCACTTCCTGGTATATGGCGCTCCAGGTTGGACAGAGGGTTTGAGTAACGTTGACGCTCATCTTTGAAAAACATAAATTGCTGGGGACGTTAAGCAGGTCTGGCAGCACCTGTGGAGTGAAAGTAGAGTTAATCATTGGTTCCAATGATCGTTCTTCAAGGCTCACAGATTCTTTTATTGTTCTGGTTTCAGATTTCCGGTATCAACAGTTATTTGTTTAATTGAAAATGTGTTTTATTCATTTCTGGAGAAACACAGCAGATCTGCAGAATCTACAGAGACAGAGAAACAGAGTTAGCGTTTCAAGTCCAGTGTGAAGCTTCTTCAGAACAGAAAAGGATTGGAAAAAGGGCTTTTTAATCCCTTGCCAGAGGTAGTGGAGGCGTGACGGGAAACAGTGTGGAGGCGCAATGCCACTGACGAATGGACTTTTGTTTGTGGTAAAAGAGAACCAAATGTAAAATAAGTATACATTAGATTGGAAAGGGGGGCATTGGGTTCCTTAATTGAGTGCAAGACAAACGATTCATAAACAGGGCAAGTTCATTGGGAGACCAAGAGAAGGAATATATAAAGACTTGAGAACAGCCATCAAGGCGTCATGCTGTGAAGTTATGGAATGGAATACCTACTCCAACAGGCTGTAACGTATCAAAGTGAAATGTGAGGTGTTACTCGAGCCTGGGTTGTGCTTCATTTGAACATTGCAGCTGCCCAGGACTGAAATGTTAGCATGACAGCAAGGTAGGTTACTGAAATGGGAAACAATGAGACGGTCAGGGATCTTCCTACACACAGAATGGGAGTGTTGCTCAGTGCAGTCTCTGTTTGGTCTCCCCAATTTAAAGGAGTCTGAATTGTGAGCAGCAATGACAGGAGACTGGATTGAAAGATTACAAGTGAAATGCTGCTTCTTCTGGAAAGTATGTGTTGGGTTGTTAAGAAATGAGGAAAAAGTTAACGACCTTTTCAAATGTCCAAGTGTATTTCCTCTTATATGTAGACTACATAGTTCCACAACTTGGAGAGAGTAAGTACTACAGGTGCGAGAGGTCAGAGTTAATAAACTTGGAGCTGGAGAAACACAGAAGACCAGACAGAATCAGAGGAGCAAAAAGGCAATATTTTGATATTGGACCTTTCGTCAGGACTGGTGAGGGGGAGGGGAGCCCAGAAATGGAGTGATGGGATATGGCAGGGCGAATGGTTGGCATGATGGTGGCGTATTCATGCAGGTATGAGGTTACTGTGCTTGGTCAGTGAAAGGGTGGAGCGGATATGTGAGTGAGAAGATGGGCAGATGGGTCTGGTCAGGAAGAAGGGACATGGGATAAGGCTGTGTGTGAAGGGATTTTGAAGCTTGTGCAGTCGATAGTCAGGCCATTGGGCTATCAGCTTCAAAGGTAAACTCTCAGGTGGTGTTCCTCTGACAGTGGACAGGCTAAGGATGAGCATGTGCTGAAAATGTGTTGCTGGAAAAGTGCAGCAGGTCAGGCAGCATCCAAGGAACAGGAGAATCGACGTTTCGGGCATAAGCCCTTCTTCAGGAATTCCTGAAGGAGGGCTGATGCCCGAAATGCCGACTCTCCTATTCCTTGGATGCTACCTGACCTGCTGCATCTTTCCAGCAACACATTTTCAGCTCTGATCTGCAGCATCTGCAGTCCTCACTTTCTCCTTAAGGATGAGCATGTCCCCAGATGAGTTGGAGGGGGAATTAAAATGGAAGGTAACTGAAAAGTTGGGTTGGTTGTTGTGTTCAGAGCACTGGTGCTCCATACAGAGCCTGATCCTGCCCCACCAAGCACGTCTCCAACTCCCGATGTGGTCTCCTCTCTATCAGGGAGAACAAAGGGAGTTTCAGGGACCTAGTCATGGAGCATCTGCTCTCTGCACGCTTTAACCAACCCTACATTCCAGTTTCCATTCATTTCAATTACTCGCTCACACTGCCTCACCACCCCCTTGCTCATCCAGCGACAGGTCCATCCTTGGCCTCCTCTAATGTCAGAGTGAGGCCAAATAGAAACTAGGGTTCACAACCTGATCTTTCAGCTTGAGAACTTACAGTTCACTGGTCTCAATATTGAACTCACTGGCTTCCAAATCCCTCCATCCACAGCCTTATTTCATGTTCTCCTTCCCTGACCTGACCTAAGCTGTCCCTCTTCCTATTCGCATATCCACTGTACTCTTCCCACTGACCAATCACACTATCCCCCTAATTGCATCCCTTTTCGTCATCCCATCTACGCTTCCTTCAGCCCCACGCCCCTCCCTGTATTTACTTCCCGGCTCCCCTTCCCCGGCCCAGTCCTGATGAAGGCTTTCAGCCTAAAACGTTGACTTTCCTGTTCCTGGGATGCTGTCTGACCTACACTGCTTTTTCAGCTTCATATGTATTGCTATATCCGCAGCAACATATTTTGTTGTGCATTTTATACATTTCATTTTATTTTAGCTGTTTACTGACAAGCTTATCTCAACATTCTCACTACAGGGTCAAGGAAACAGTCTCTTTGTCACGAATGCTCCTGTCTGCTTCGAAATGACTTCCTTTGTTTTCACCGTACTTTCAAGTCTGCTGTTCGCAATAGCATTGTAAATGGAACTCTTGTTATGTTGAAGCTTAATGACACCATGTCCAATGTATTTCAGAACTTCCTTGTTCTTATACTCCACACATCTATTCATAAACGTAAGGATCCATTAAAAGCTTTTATACAACAGTTTCAACTTGGCTGGCCATTTGTAATTTCCTGTCTTCTGTGTCCCTCTCTCCTTACATTTGCCAGTCCTCCCGCTCTCCAAAATTTCCAGAAAGCTCACCAGCAATGCCTCCACAATCACCTTCGGCATCTCTTTAGAACGACGGGGTGTTCTCCAACTGGTCTCGCTGATTGATCCAACTTCATCTTCCCCAGCTCCTTCTCCTTACTGGTGGTCACTATACTCACCTCTACCCTCTGACTGTCTTGAAGTTTTGAAATTTTGCTGGTGTCTTCCACCGTGAAGATTGTTACAATGTATTCAATTCCTCAGCCATTCCATTGCTTCCCAGAACTATTCAATTTTTATTTTCCAACATTCCTTTGTTTGTTCTTTACTCCCTGTCTTCCTTGTTATATGTCTAAAAATCTGTTTCAATGTTCTTTTACATGATTAAGAAGCATAATATCATATTTCACCCTCTGCTGCCATTTGCTGTTCTTAGTTATCCGTGCTGGAATTTATAGGCTTCGTAATCGTCTCGATTCCCATAAATCTTCTTTTACTTTTATGCTGTCCCTGAGTTCGTTATCACGCACGGCTGCCTTGTCTTCCGCTGAATATCTTTATTCTTAATTGGGATGAACGTGCTGCTGAATTATCTCCAGAAACTCCTGTCATTGCTGCTTCACCATATTTCCGTGTTCAGCTCCCCTTTCAACTAACTCTGGCCAACGCTACCCTCATGTCTTTTTAGTTACATTACTCAATTATAAGTCATCTCATCCAAAAGTGAGCAATAGATGTTAACTGAAAGAGGGACGTTTGAGACATGGGACACGAAGAACGATTCGAGGATTTATTAACTTGATGGAAAGACAAAGACAGAGAGAAAGAATATAGACGTGAAGATGTAAAAATAGAGACGTCTACATGATTGATAGAATTAGATGTGCTTCCCTATTTGGTTTGACAATTCCTGTGTGCAGTGGTCCTTTATGCAGTATATGTGCAACAGATTAATCTGCTGAAATCCTGGATTTGATGCCAGAACATTTATCTCCTTCCATCTGACAGGCACCAACTATTGACAGAACCCAGCATATGTTTCCTGGTAGAAAATGGATTAACTGAAACAAGTTGGAACACCAGAAGCAGGAATTTATAACAGCCATCCGATAAGAATGAAACATTAGATCAGGGAATGCCAGGAAGGGGCAGGAGGCAGACGGTACATTGAGAGAAGGGGAACAAAACCTCTCAGCTGAAGAGTAAATAACATACTAATATTTTATAAATTTTGTACATCACATGCATCATGTTTGTTAAGTATGTCTCTCTTGTTCATTCTGAATATGTTGCACACATATGAACAATCTTATCTATCTGCACACACACACACACGCACAGACACAGACACACACACACACACATACGCAAGCACACACCAATGACTGTTCAGCCATTCTATTTGAAATGATTCTGTTTTGTTTACACTGTCACTTGCCATTCCTTCTTCCGAATAAATTATGTTTCTTTCACTGCATTTTATTTTATTCTGTCTGTCAAGAAGACATTGGGGACTGGTGGGGATGTCACTTTACTCCTCATCAGTCTCCACAGCCACTGTCTTCTATTCCTTTCTGTTTATTAACCCATGAAAAATACGTACTGTGTCTGACCCTTGAATCCCAATAACCAGGTCAATTTTAAACAGAACACTTACTTTTGCGCTAAGGCTACAAAACATCTCAAAAGGAAAATGCATACAAATTGTGCAATAAGATGTTTGCATCTTTACAAACAGATTATAGAATTGCCTTATATAAACATTAAACAATTAACTGGTAAGAGCTGTGAGAGTAAAATCCAGGGAAATCCGTATTTCTTGTGTATGTTCGGGGCAGTTGTGCCCAGAAGCAGTTTTTATATTGGAAGTTGTTGTGGTGGAGGACACTTCAGTGTAGTAACAACATCTCGATTGAAGCTGTGTAATGATGACTATTCAGGCAGGTTACTAGCACATTCTCGCTAATGTTGGTATTCCTGGTGAGTCGAACTCTGCCCATTTACTAATTCTCTAACCCGTTGTGAATGTCATCATTCTCTCTGTAGTGTATATTTGGCAAAGATCCAAAATATTGTCTTGTCTTTCAATCACAATTTCCATTTCTATACCATGAATTTTATATCCCTCGCTTACAAGCATCTGAGGAGAAACTAAAGTATTCATAACCACGATTACCCCATTTTATCCTGAACTGATTTATATCTCAATATTCCGTCTACCACAAAACCTGCCCAATCCCACTCCCACCTTCACAATATCCCCAGTCTTCACTTCTGCCTCAACACTGTTTCTGAATAAACCATCATCCACATCTTTCCAGTTACAATTCTCTTCGGACAACTCTTCTCGTTACATATATTTTGATCACAAACTTTTTCTTGCCTCGACTTGGATCTATGTGAGGTGCAAAGATTGAAGACAGTTTGATTCTAAAATGACTTTCAGTATAACCTGTAACCTCAAACAAGGGAGAGGACTATGCTATCAATGACCAGGAAGCCACAGTTTCATTGAAATGTCTTGATTATAGAACTTTCTGAGCAGGAGTGGGTGTCACGTCCATCATCTCCCAATTGCAGTGTTCCAATGTATTCACACAGTGACGGAATCAATCTCTGCCTGCTGCTGAGGATAATACCTTCGTCCTGTCTCCATAATGGAAGGTCCGGAAAATCTTCTAGAAATAATATGGGACAGATTGACTGGTAAAAATAAGAACATGATTAGAATTAATAAAGTAAACTTTCTCAAAAACTAATTGAATTGAAGGTTGGCAAGTTACTGCACCAAATGAGTTTCATCTGAGTTTTCAGAGAAGTGGCATTGCAGTTAGTGAATGAGTTATAGAGACATACAGGACAGAAACAGACGCTTCGGTCCAACCAATCCATGCTGACTATTCCAATTCCAAACTAACTTAATCCCACCTGACCGCGCTTGGCCCATATCCGTACAAACCTTTCCTATTCATGTACTTATCCAAATGTCTTTTAAACGTTGTAACGACAAGAAAGAAGTATTGATTACCCTCCAAATTTCTTTAGAATCTGCAATTTATCGTTCCTGCAGACTGGAAAGTGATTATTGTAATTCTAAATATTTAAAACCAGCGCGGGAGGGAAACGAAAAAAAAATGGGTACCATGATGTTAGGTCTGAGGAAAATATTAGAACCTTTTATGAGAAATTTTACAACTCGACGTTTGGGAAATCATGATGTGACTTGGTACAGTCAGCTTAGACTTAGAAACCGGAAATCATCGTTGAGAAACCTGTGGAGTTTGTGTTAGTTGATACATCCACAAGAGAGAAGAGTGCGAGTGGTGTATTTGAATTTGCAGAATACATTTTTTACATTGTTGCTAACAAGTGAGCAAAGGAAGTTAGAGAACATTGGTAAGTTGCAGACGGGGTGATCTGGATATACCACATGGATTGAGAATTGGTCAGTGGAAGCAATACAATGCTTCTTGCACTGTTATGGACTGAAGGCAGTTACTCATGGGATATCACAAGTTTCAGTGTTTGAACCACAACAATTTGCAAGGCATAGAAATGATTTGGATATGAGAAATAAACAGCATACATCTCATTTTGTATTGATTAAATAGTACAAGTTTGAGAAGTGTTGTTTTTCAAAAGGACCTGAATGTCCTTGATCATGAGTCACCAAAAATAGCACATCCAAGGCCGTAAATATTGACATCTTATATTTTATGCTGCCCTTCATTGTAATATGATTCAAGTGCAAAACTAAAGCCGTCTTCCCGTATTTGTAGTGCCTTGATGAGAGATTATTTGGGGCACTGTGTAGAGGTGTGATCTTCTTCATAAGGCACGATCTCATTAATACAGACACAACTCAAGCAAGTATTAGCAGTCTAATCAATGAGATGATGACTCCATGAGGAGACAGTGATGGAACTGAGTATTTAATCTGTCGTGCGAGGAGACAAAGAGGGATGATTGCGCTGAAACGTGAGGATTAGCGACGATCACATATTTCTGAAAGGGACACTGTTAGGGTGAGAAATGATTAATTTATTTGATTTATTGTCACATGTGCCTAAGGCCAGTGAAAGATTTATTTTTGAGCAGTACAGGCAGATGACAGTAAGCAAGGACGCAAAGATCATAGGGTGAAAAATAAATGTGGACATAGTAAGGCGTGCAGGTTACAATGCGCAGGACATTCAAAAAACATGATCAACATGAACAAGATCATTATTATTTGGAGTTATAGAGTCCATTCATCAGTCTAAAATAGCATCCCTGATTCTTTATGTGCCTGAAAGATCTCTCCCCACAATAATGTGCCATCGGCATGAGGATCCTACAAGAAAAAGTTAGGGAGTTAGGAACCAACTTAACAAAGTAGGACCTCGGGGGTTTGCTACCATTGTCAAGTGCTCGTCAGTGTAGGAATGATCGAATAATCAGGAAGCATGTGTGGCTTGAGAGATGGTGCAGGAGGGAGGGGTTCTGATTTTGGGGATATTGGGACCGGTTCTGGGGGAGGTGAGACTATTACAAATTGGACGGTCTACATCTGGGTAGGACTGGAGCCAATGTTCGATGGAGTGCATTTGCAAACGCTGTTGGTAAGGGTTTAAACTAATGTGGCAGGGGATCGGGTAACAAATCTGTTTAGTGGAAAGAAAGGAGGTAGTAACTAAAGCCTAAGTAACTCGGTAATGAATTCAGCATGACTGAGGGGAAGAGGAGGCAGGAAGCTGAGGGTGAACACAGAGGGACTTGTCGTTTTAATGCAAGAACGTAAGGCAGGTGAACGTTGGGCTTGGAATAGTACCTGGGAATATAATGTTATTGTTGTTACTGAACTTGGTTGAGGGAATGGCGTGATTGACAACTAAATATCCCAGGACATTAATGCTTCAGGTGGGGTAGAGAAGAAGGTAAAAGGGGTGGATGACAAACATCACTGGTCAACGAAGATATCACAGCAGTGCTGACGGAGTGCCCCATGGAAGATTCGAGCAGTGAGGCAATATGGGCAGAGCTCAGAAAGAGAAAGGGCGCAGTAACAATGCTGGGATTGGACTACAGGCCTCCCGACACCGATCAAGGTACAAATGTGTAGATAGATCACAGAAAGATGTGGGAGCAAGAGGATGGTGGTGATAGGAGATTTTAATTTTCCCAAAATTGACTGGTATTCACTTAGTATTAGAGGTCTAGATGGAGCAGAATTTGTAGGACCATCCAGGAGCGTTTTCTAGAGCAGTGTAGAAACAGTTCAACTCGGGAAGCGACCATGCCGGACCTGGTGTTGGGAACTGAGCCCGCCCAGGTGGTGGAAGTTACAGTGGGGGATTACTTTGGGAATAATGATCACAATTCCTTTAGTTTTACAATAGTCATGGAGAAAGATGAGAGTGGTCCTAAATGAAGAGTGCTAAACTGGTGGAATGCCAACGATAGCAAAATTCGGCTAGAGCTGGGGAACGAGGATTAGGACCAGCTGTTTGAAGGGAAATCCGCAAATGATAGGTGGAACGCTTTTGAGGAGAGGTTAATTAGTGTTCAGGAGAGATATGTTCCTGTGAAAATTATGGATAGAAATGGCAAGGTTAGGAAAGCATGGATGACAAGTGATATTGTGACACTAACTAAAAGGAAAAAGAATGAGTACATAATATCAAGGTGAACGAAGATATAGGAGGCCTAGGAAGAATATTGTGAATGTAGGACCAATCTGAAGTGAGGAATTAAGAGGTCGAAAATGGGTCATGAGATATCCTTAGCCAGCAGGATTAAGGAAAACCTTAAAGCATTTTGGTCACATAAAACGCGAAAGAGGGTAGCTAGAGAAAGGGCACACTCATGGACAAAACAGGAAAGATATGCTTGGAGGAAGAGAAATCGGGAGAGATTCTTAATGAGTACTTTGCATCGATATTCACCAAGGAGAGGGGCTGGGTGGATGTTGAGGTTTGGGATAGATCTTTGATTACTCTTTGTCAAGTCTGCATAAGGAGGGAGGAAGTGGTGTGTTTTCCAAAAGACATCAAGAAAGACAAGTCCCCAGGTCTGGATGGGATCTTCCCAAGGTTACTGAGGGAAGCGAGAGAGGAAATAGCTGAGGCTTTCATGGATTTTGTTGCAGCGTCCTTGAACACGCAGGGGGTCCCTGGGGAATGGACAATTGCTAATGGTGTCTCCTTGTTTAAGGAATAATCCAGGAAATTACAGACCTGTGATCCTGACGTCAGTGGTAGGGAAGCAACTGGAGAAGATACTGAGGGATAGGATATATACCCATTCAGAATACAATGACTTCTCCGTGCTAGGTAGCATGGTTTTCTGAAGGTATGGTATGGCTTACAAACTTAATAGAATTGTTTGAAGAGGTGACAATGTTGATTGATGAGGGAAGGGATATAGATGTCATACAGAATGACTTTAGTAAGGCATTCGATAAATTTCCCCATGGTAAGTTGAAGAAGAAGGTGAAGTTGCATGCGTGTTCTAGCCAAATGGATAGAAAGCTGGTTAGGAAACAGGAGACAGAGATTAATAATGGAAGGGAGGTTCTCTAAATGGAGATCTGTGACCAGCAGTGTCCCACAGGGGCCCTTGCTGCGACATTGGTTTTTGTGGTAGACATAAATGATTTGGAGGAAGGTGTCGCTTGTTTCATTAGCAAGTTTTCAGATGACACTAAGATTGGTGGAGGAGCAGACAGTGAAGGGGACTGTTCGAGAATACAGCAGATATAGATAGATTGGGGAGATGGGCAGAGAAATGACAGATGGAGTTCAATTTGGACAAATGTGAGGCGATGAATTTTGTATGATCCAATCCAAGAGCAAACTATACAGTAAATAGTAAAGTATTGGGGAAAATTGATGTACAGAGACATCTCGGTGTTCAGGTCCATTGTTCCCTGAAGGTGGCAAGGCAGATCAGTAGAGTGATGAAGAAGGTGTACGGCATGGTTTCCTTCATTGGATCGGGTATTGAATATAAGAGTTTGCAGGTCGTGTTTCAGTTGTATAACACTTTAGTTCAGCCACATTTGGATTACTGCATACAGTCTGGTCGCCACACTAGCAAAACGATGTGGATGCTTTGGAGAGAGTGCAGAGGAGGTTCACTAGGATGTTGCCTGGTATGTAGGGTGCCAGCCATGAAGAAAGATTGAACAAATAAGAATTATTTTCATTAGATAGACAGTGGTTGAGGGGGATCCTGATCCTTGGATGAAGAGGGATATTGAGGATCTGGTAAGGACATTAAAGAAGGCATACGTTGGGTTTAAGATATCGGGCTTAAGTCAATCCTTAGATGACTACACAAAGTGTAGAAGCACCCTTAAGAGGGGAATCTGAAGCCTGAAAAAATGACATGACATGGATCGCTCAGAAAAGGTGAAAGATAATCCCAAGAGGTTCTCTAGTCATATTAAGAGTAGAAGCATGATTCAGGAAAGAATAGGTCCCCTTACTGATGAGCATGGCTGTCCTTGTGTGTGTGTGTGTGTGTGTGTGTGTGTGTGTGTGTGGTGGGGGGGGGGGGGGGTTGGGATATTGTTTAATGAATATTTCTCCTCCATGTTTAATCAGGAGCAAATGATGCATACTAAGGAAATAAGGAAAACAAGTTGGAATGTTTTGATCTGCATGCATATTACTGGAGTGGATGCATTTTCTACCTTAAAGCACAATAAGGTGAATAAATCCCCTGGGCAAGAATATGTCCATCGTCGGATGTTATGGGAGGCTAGGGAAGAAATTGCACAGGCCCTTGCACAGATTTTTGCTTCATCGTTTGCCACTGGAGTGGTTCCATTGTTTAAGAAAAGTAGCAAAGACAAACCAGGGAGCTCTTAGTCAGTGAGTGGAACATCAGTGTTAGGCAAGTTGTTGGAGATGATAATGAGAGACAGGATGAACTAACATTTGGAAATTCAAGGTCTGATTAGAAATAGTCAGCATGGATTAGTGTGCGGGAAATCATGTCTGACAAATCTTTTAAATTGTTTCAAAGAGATAACCGCGAGAATACATATGGGAAGGACAATGGATTATCTATATATGGACTTTAGTAAGACCATTGACAAGGTCCCATACGGCAGGTTAGTCAGTGAGTTTAGGTGACATGCGATCCAGAGAGATCTAGATAATTGGATTCAAAATTGGCTCAATGGTAAGAAGCAGAGGGTGATGGTTGAAGTTTGTTTCTCAGACTGGAGGTCTATAATTAGTGCCACTGGTGTCAGTGCTGAGAACTTTGTTATTTGTTATTTACATAAATGTTCTGCATGTGAATATACAATGCATGATGAGGGCCATAAGACATTGGAACAGAAATTGAAATATTCAGCCCATCGAGTCTGCTCCACTATTCAGTCATGGTTCATAAGTTTCTTAACACCATTCTTCTGCTTTCTCGCCATAACCCTTGATCCCCTTGACAATCAAGAGCCTGTCCATCTCAGTCTTATATATACTCAGTAACCTGGCCTCCACAGCCTTCTGTGGCACTGAATTCCATGGATTCCCCACTCTCTGGCTGAAGAAGTTTCTCTTTATCTCCGTTCTAAAAGCTGTTCCATTTACTTTGAGGCTGTGCCCTCGGGTACTAGTCTACTTTACCAATGGAAATATCTTCACAACATCTATTCTGTCCAGACTATTCAGTATATTTCAATTAGATCTCCTCTCATCCTTTTAAAATCCATTAAGTAAAGATCCAGAGTCCTCAAAGTTTCCTCATGTATCAAGCTTTTCATTCCTGGGACCATTCTCGTGAAACTCCTCTGAGCACATTCCAAGGCCAGTATATCTCTTCTGAGATAAGGGGCCCAAAACTGCACAACATACTCCAAGTACTCCCAAGAGGTTTACTAGATTTATGGATGATACCATTAGGAGGTATCGTTGATAGCGATGAACATTATCAGAAATAATAGAGGGATTTTAATCTGATGGGGAAGTGAGCTGAGGATTGGCAACTGCAATTAAATACAGACAAGGCGGAGGTGTTACACTTTGGAAAGCAAAACAAAGATAGGAGTTATACAGTAAATGGTTAGATTCTGAGGAATGTTGTGGAACAGAGGGACCTCGGATCACAAGTCCATATTTCACGGGAAGAGGCGTCACGGGTAGAAAGGGCGGTAAAGAGGGCGTTTAGCATGCCGGCCTTCAACTATCAAAGCATTGAATATAGGAGTTGGGACATTATGCTACCATTCTGTAAGTCGTTGGTGAGGCCACACTTCGAGCATTGTGTACAGGTTTGGTCATCCTGTTAACCTGAAACGAGTGCAAAGAAGTTTGACAAGAATGTTGTCAGGACTAATAGGCCAGCGTTATAAGGAGGGGTGGGTCAGGTTCGGATATCATTCCTTGGAATGTAGGAGAATGAGGGGGTGTTTTTATGGAGATGCATAATATTACACGGGCCATAGATAGGATGAATGCATCGAGTCATTTTCCCAGAGATTACAGACTGAAAACTACAGGGCCTTTTTTTTCACTTGAGGGGGAAAGATTTAAGAAGGACCAGAGAGGTAACTACATTATGCAGAGAATGTTTTTGAAATGGAATGGGCTGCCAGAAAAAGTGGTTGAGGCAGGTACAATAGCAACATGTAAATCAAATGAATTGATACATAGATGGGAAGGGTTGAGAGTGATATGGTTCAAATGTGGGCAATTGGAATTAGTTGAGTGGGCAGCATGGTCAACACAGACACGTTTGGGCCGAAGGGTCAGTTCCCATGCTCGATCACTCTATGATTCAATGACACTCCATTCAAGTCAGTGACACAGTGTCACTCCGGCTTATACTAGCCCACACCACGTCACTGTCAGGGGGACACTCTGGGTTACATCAGCTCACACCATGTCACTGTCAGGGGGACACTCTGGGCTATACAATCCCACACCATATTACTCTCGTGGGACACTCGTGGATAGAGCAGCCCACATCATCTCGCCATGCAGTGGCTTCTATCATGTGATTGTCAAAGTTGCAGATGTTATCTACCTGCTTGGTAATGATCTCTAGGAGGTCAGTAATCCCCATACATACACTTGCCCTTTACTATGTAACAAGCCCGAACCTCTTTGCCGTTTAGGGAGTCGAGGGGGAATATCGGTTTTGCTGAGGGGACAGATGTAATTCTAAGAGCATATCCTTACCTCCTGCTAAGTCCAAACGGTCTCCTTGCCCAAGCGGGTTAGACCATAAATAAGATAGTTTCAGTTTGGATGGCTAATAATTCCTGCAGATCCTCCTCAGGAAAAGGTACTGAGAAATGTGTAAGCCAGAAGTGGGACTTTACAGTTACCCAAAGCCATACCACCTCTCCAATGCGCGCAGAATACAGATCAAACTGAACGTTGAGTAGGGAAACCCCAGCCCCATTCCCAAGTAGTTGGGCAGGGAACAGTAGTTATGAAAACTGCCCTATCAGCTACAGCACACGAATTACCTGTTTCATTCAGAACAATGAAGTTATTCACTTTGCCATGGCTGACAAAAATAATATCCAGGTTTAGTTTAGATAATGAAGGGGGCTTCCTAATATGAAGCAGGCCTGCCTTTTTGACAACCCTAAAAGTATAGTTAGTCCATAGCTGCAAAATACGGTCGCACTGGGCTCTTAGGGTGAAAGCAATTCAATAAAAAGTGGTGGGTCTTTCAGTAAGAGATGTGATTACTGTCCCAGATTGGTTCATTCCACCCCACAATTGAGAAGATGGAGGTGCTGTTAGGGGTCTCATAGTAAGGTGTGTGCCATTAAATACCACAAAGAGCCTGAATATCCACAATAACAGGGACACACTCCTCCAGTAGGCATATGCATGAGGTGTGAGGCGCCACAGGGACGCAGTAGCAGTTGGTGCATTGGACAAAGGCACATGGAATAAACAGTCACATTCACTTAAGTGCTTCCCCATCCTGTACAGTTGTAACAAATAGGATAGGTTTCCCCGGACTTATTATAGGAATTCCACAGGCTAGCAGGTGGGGATAAGTAATAATCAAAGGAAAGATTCTATCCGATAAATGCCTAACAGGTGTTCCATACTCTCTAGTTTGTATTCAGGAGGGGGAAAGGGGTCAAAGAGTCCTTTGCTGATGTGAGGACGTAACGCACCACTTCATGATGGCTGAATATTTGATGATGACTTTGCAAAAGCAAATTGTTAGTGAAGGACTACATCTCCCCCTTTCTCTTTTGCAACGTGCCGATTTAGGCCTCTTGGAGTGGAGGCAACGCTTACCAGAAACACCAAAAGCACAACTGAAATCAAACTGGCACAAAACACCTTGACAGGGTAAAGCCCAATGAACTTTTCGAAATTCTTGGTGCACTTGATCATTGCGACAGTCATTCTTGGTAACATTCCATGCATCAAAGGAATCAGTTTCTCGGGCACGTAAGGACATATTTTCAGCCATTGAGGTTGGTGGCTGCAGCTTGTCCAAATCATGATGAGAATAAAAGAGTTGGAAATTCAATAATTGGGATATTGTTGAGGGAGGGGAGCAGCACTGACCTTAGACTGAAGATCTCCCAAAACTTTGGTCAAAGAAAGAACACAGGAGGACATATCCTCAGTCATGTGTTTGAAATGAATACGGGAGGAGGCATCATTCCAATGTGAGAGGACAGCTCGACTTCCGATGATTTCGGCTGGGGACAAGCGAGGTTTCCCCACGGGAGTTTACTGTAGGTGGAACAATACCAGAGGCACCAACCTCACCCAGGAAAGACCTGTATCAGAAGTCCATTTGGTAAGTTTAGTTTTCAGACTCTGGTCACCAGGCTCCACGAACCCTGCAGCCTGTAGGCAATAAGCACAATGAAGTTGGTGGTGGATCCCAAAATGAGAGCATAATTCCTCATTAATATCTACAATAAAATGGGGGGAATTGTCAGAATGTAGAGAAAAGCAAATACCAAAGCAGGTAATAATCTCCTTGAGTAAAATATTTACAATTTTAGCAGTAACGTTGGAAGTGAGGTAAGCTTCAACCCATCAAGGAAATAACATTAACAATGACCAAAACATACTTATAGTGCTGACAACTTTGCAACTCAATGAAGTCTTTAAACATCTTTTGCAGTTGGCATTAGTTTGTCAGAGGTCGACTCACACTTGTCAGAGAGCATAGAACATAGAACGTACAGCACAGAACAGTCCCTTTGACCCACAATGTTGTGCCGAGATTTAATTCTAATGTAGAATATAGTAACAACCTATGCACCCCTCAACTCACTGCGATGCATGTGCATGTCCAGCAGTCGCTTAAATGTCCCCAATGACTCTGCTTCAACCACTACCACTGGTAACGCATTCCATGCATTCACAACTGTGTAAAAAAAACCTCTGACATCTCCTTATACCTTCCTCCTAATATTTTCAAACTATGAGTGCTAATACCAGTCATTCCTGCCGTGGGGAAAGTTCTCTGGCTATTGACTATCAGTTCCTCTCATTATTTTGTACACCTCTGTCTGGTCACCTCTCTTCCTCCTTCTCTCCAGAGAGAAACGTCCGAGCCTATTAAACCATTCTTTATATAGCAAGCCCTCCAGTTAACATCCTGGTAAACTTCTTTGCACCCTCTTCCAAGCATCTGTATCTTTCCTATAGTAGGACGCTCAGAACTGGACACAACATTCCAAGTATTGCCTCACCAGGGACTTGTAGAGCTGCAGCAAAACCTCACCGCTCTTAAGCTCTATCTCCCTGTTAATGAACGCCAAAATACCATATTCTTTCTTAACAACCCTATCCACTTGTGTGGCAACTTTGAGGAATATATGTACTTGCACACCAAGATCCCTCTGTTGCTCCAAAATGCCAAGTATCCTGTCTTTAATCCTATATTCAACATTCAAGTTCCATTATTCAAAATGCATCACCTCGCATTTATCCAGGTTGAACTCAATCTGCCATTTCTCAGCCCAGCTCTGCATTCTATAATCAGGCTGCAGCCTGCATTGTCCTCTATACTATCAACGATACCACCAAAATTTGTGTCATCTGCAAATTTACAAACCCACCCCTCAACCTCCTCATCCAAGTCAGTTATAAATACTACAAAGAGCAGAGGCCCAAGTACAGAGCCTTGCGAGACCCCACTTTACACTGTCGTCCAGGAAGAATACATTCCATCTACAGCCACTCTCTGCTTTCTGTCAGCCAGCCAATTCTGTATATACCTGTTTAATGCCTGGAAACAGAGGGTTGATGGAGGGTTGTCTGTGTATGTCTGATTAATGGTTGGTGATCGGGTGGTGGTGCAGGGTTAGTGTGTGTTTTCTGTACATATCTGTTTAATGACTGGAGACTGACTGGTGGTGGTCGAAGGTTGTGTGTGTATGTCTGTGCATATCTGCTCAATGGAAAGAGAATAGGGTGGTGGTGGAGGGTTGTGTGTGTGTGTATTTCTGTGTATCTCTGTTTAATGAAAGCAGATAGGGTTATCGTGGAGGGGTGTCTGAGATTCTGTGTTTATCTATTTAAGGGCTGGAGACAGGGTGGTGGTAAAGGGTTGTGCGTGTGTATTTCTGTGTATATCTGCTCAATGGCAGGACAACAGGGTGGTGGTAGAGGGTTGTGTGTGTGTTTCTGTGTATATGTGCCTAACGCCAGGAGAAGGGTGGTGGTGTGTGTTTCTGTGTATATCTGTTAAATGGCAGGAGACAGGGTGGTAATGGACGGTTGTCTGTGTCTTCCTGCATATATCTGCTGAATGTCAGCAGGCACGTTGTTCATGGAATATTATGTGTGTTTCTGCATGTATCTATTTAATGGCAGGAGACAGGGTGGTGGTGGAGGGTTGTGCCTGTATGTGCGTTTTTGTGTATATCTGTTTCAGGGCAGTAGGCAGGGTGTTCGTAGAAGGTTGTGTGTGTGTGTTTCCGTGTATAACTATTTGATGACAGGAGACAGGGTGGTGAAGGAGGTTTTCGTGAGAGTGTGTGTGCGTTTCTGTGCATATGTGCTTAATGGCACGAGACAGTTTGGTCTGTGTGTGTTTTCTTTTGTTGTGTGTATGTTTCTGCAAATATCTATTTAATGGCAGGAGACAGGGTGTTGTTGGAGGGTAGAGTGTCTGTGTCTGTGTGCTTACTGGCAGGAGACAGGGTGGTGGTAGAGGGTTGGGTATGTATGCGTGTTTCTGTGTATATCTGTTTAAGGTCAGTAGGCAGGGTGTTCGTTGAAGGCTGTATGTGTGTTTCTGTGTATATCTGTTCACTGGCAGGAGAGAGAGTGTGCTGGTCGAGGGTGGTATATGTGTTTCTGTGTATATCTGTTTAATTGCAGGAGACAGGCTGGTGGTGGAGGGTGGTATGTGTTTGTTTCTGATTATATCTGTTTCATGGCAGGAGGCATGGTGGCGGTTGAAGGTTGTGCGTGTGTTTCTGTGTATATCTGCTTAATGGCAGGCAACAAGATGTTCCTCGGGGGTTTTGTGTCTGTGTGTGCGTTTCTGTGTATATCTGTTTAATGGCAGAAAACAATGTGGTGGCTGACAGTTGTGTGTTTATGTATTTCTACGTTTAGCTGTTTAATGGCAGGAGACAGGGTTGTGGTGGAAGTTTGTGTGTGTGTTTTTCTGTGCATGTCTGTTTAAAGGTAGTAGACAGGGTGATGGTGTTGAGATGTGTTTGTGGTTCTGTTTATATCTGCTTAATCGCTAGAGAGTGTGTGATGGTGGGGGGTTGTGTGTGTGTGTTTGTATGTATATCTGATTAATGGCAGCAAACAGGGTGGTGGTGGAGGGTTCTGTATATGTGTGTGTGTTTATATGTATATCTGTTTAGTGGCAGGAGACAGGGCGGTGGTGGAGTGTAGTGTGCGTGTTTGTGTGTATATCTACTTAATGGCATGAAATAAGATGGTGGTGCAGGGTTGTGTGTGTGCTTCTGCATACATCAGTTTAATGTCGGGTGACAGGGTGGTAGTGGAGGGTTGAGTGTGTGTGTTTCTGTAGATATCTATTGAATTTCAGGATACAGGGATGTGGTAGAGGTTTGTGTGTGTTTCTGTGTACATGTGATCAACGGTAGAAAAAACTTGTTGGTGTAGTATCGTGTGTGTGTTTCTGTGTATCGCTGTTTAATGGCAGGAGACAGGATGGTAGTGAAAAGTCGTGTGTGTTTCTGTGTATAATTGATTTATGGCAGCAAGCAGGGTAGTGGTGGAGGGTTCCCTATGTGTGTGTTTCTGTGTATACCTGTTTAATTGCAGGAGACCGGCTGTTGGTGGAGGATGGTATGTGTTTGTTTCTGAGTACGTCTGTTTCATGGCAGGAGACATGGTGGCGGTTGATGGTTGTGCGTGTGTATCTGTGCATATCTGCTTAATGGCAGAAAACAACGTGGTGGTGTACGGTTGTGTGTGTATTTCTATGTATATCTGTTTAATGGCAGGAGACAGGGTTGTGGTGGAGGGTGGTGTGTGTGTGTTTTTGTGGATATCTGTTTAATGATAGGAGACAGTGTGGTGGTGGAGGCTTGTCTGGATATTTCTGTAAATATCTGTTTAATTGCAGCAGACAGGGTGGTTTTGGAGGTTAGTGAGTGTGTGTTTCTGTATGTTACTGTTTAGTGAATGTAGATAGGGTGGTCGTGGAGGGTTGTGTGTGTTTCTGTGTGTATTTGTTTTATGGCAGAAAACAATGTGGTAGTGAAGTGTTGTGTGTGTGTTTCTGTGTATCTCTGTTTAATTGCAGGAGACAATGTGGTGCTGGAGGAATGGGTGTGCGTGTTTTTGTGTATATCTGTTAGACAGGAGACCGGGTGGTGATGGAGAGTTGTCTGTATGTTTCTGTAAATATATGTTTAATTGCTAAATGACAGTAAACAAATTGCTGTTCAAGGGGTGTGTGTGTATGTGTGCGTGTGTAATGGCAGGAGACAGGGTGTTGGTGTCGAGCTGGGTGAGTTTCTGTTTAATCACCGGAGAGTGTGTCAGTGGGGAGGTGTGTGTGTGTGTGTGTGTGCGTGTGTGTGATTGGGGAGGTGTGAGGTGTGAGTGTGATTGGGGAAGTGTGAGTGAGTGAGTGTGTGTGATTGTGTGAGTGTGTATCTGATTAATGGCAGCAAACGGGTTGGTGGTGGAGGGTTCTGTATGTGTGTGTGTTTCTGTGTATATCTGTTTCAGGGCAGGAGACAGGCTGGTGGTCGATGGTTTTCTGTGCGTATTTCTGTGTATATCGGCTCATTGGCAGGAGAACAGCGTGGTGGTGGAGGGCTGTGTGTGTGTTTCTGTGCATATCTGTTTATTGCCAGGAGACAGGGTGGTGATGTAGGGTTGTATGTGCGTGTTTCTGTGTCTATTTGTTTAATAGTAGTAGACAGGGTGGTGATGGAGGGTTGTGGGTGTATTTCTGTGTGTACCTGTTTAATGGCAGGAGGCAGGGTGTTTGCGGAGTGTTGTGTGCGTGTTTCTGTATACATCTATTTAATGGCTGTGCACAGAGTGGTGGTGGAGGGTAGTGTGTGTGCGTGTTTCTGTGTATAACTGTTTAATAGAGAAAGTGAGGACTGCAGATGCTGGAGATCAGAGCTGAAATGTGTTGCTGGAGAAGCGCAGCAGGTCAGGCAGCATCCAAAGAACAGGAGAATCGACGTTTCGAGCATGAGCAGCACTCACTTTATTGAAGAAGGGCTCTTGCCCGAAACGTCGATTCTCCTGCTGCTTGGATGCTGCCTGACCGGCTGCACTTTTCCAGCAACACATTTTCAGCTACAACTGTTTAATGACAGGAGACAGGGTCGTGCTGGAAATTAGTGTGTATGTTTCTGTATGTATCTGTTTAATTGCAGGACACAGTGGTGGAGGAGGGTGGTATCTGTGTGTTTCTGTGTATATCTATTTAATGGCAAGAGACAGTGTGGTGGTAGAATGTCGAGTGTCTGTGTTTCTGTGTCTATGTGGTTACTGGCAGGAGACAGGATGGTGGCGGAGGGTTGTTATATATGAGCGTTTCTGTGAATATCTGTTTAAAGGCAGTAGGCAGGGTCTTCGTGGAAGGTTGTGTGTGTGTTTCTGTGTATATCTGTGTAATGGCAGGAGTCAGGGTGGTGGTCAAGAGTTTGTGTTTGTTTGTTTCTGTGTATATCTATTTAATGACAGGAAACAGGGTGATGGTTCGAGGATTGTGGGTGCATTTCTGTGTATATCTACTCAATGGCAGAGTTCAGGGTGATGGAGTCGAGATGTGTGTGTCTGTTTATACCTGCGTAATCGCCGGAAAGTGTGTGATGGACGTGTGTGTGTGCGCGTGTGTGTGTCTGTGTTATGGCAGCCGACAGGATGATCGTGGAGGTTTGTGTGTGCGTGTTTTCATGTATATATGTTTAATGGCAGGAGACGGAGGTGGTTTAGTTTTGTGTGTTTCTGTGTATATCTCTTTATTGACAGGAGGTAGGGTGTTAGTGGAGGGTTGTGTTTCTGTGTGATTTTGTGTACATCTGCTTAATAGCGGGAGACAGCGTGGTGATGGAGGGTTGTGTTGCGTGTTTCAATGTATGTCTGATTAATCGTAGGAAACAGGGTGTGGTGGAGGGTTTTGTGTGTGTGTTTCTGTGTATATCTAGAAAATAGAACATAGAATAATACAGCACAGAACAGGCCCTATGGCCCACAATGTTGTGCCGAACATTTGTCCCAGCTTAAGCACCGATCCATGTATATATCCAATTGCCGCTTAAAGGTCACCAATGATTCTGACTCTGCCACTCCCACAGGCAATGCATTCCATGCCCCCACCACGCTCTGGGTAAAGAACCTACCCCTGACATGCCCCCTATACCTTCCACCCTTCACCTTAAATTTATGTCCCTTGTAACACTGTTGTACCCAGGGAAAATGTCTCTGGCTATCTACTCTATCTATTCCCCTGATCATCTTATAAACCTCTATCAAGTCACCCCTCATCCTTCACTGTTCCAATGAAAAAAGGTCTAGCACTCTCAACCTATCCTCGTACTACCTATTCTCCATTCCAGGCAACATTCTGGTAAATCTCCTCTGCACCCTCTCCAAAGCTTCCACATCTTTCCTAAAGTGAGGCGACCAGAACTGCACACAGTACTCCAAATGTGGCCTAACCAAGGTCCTGTACAGCTGCAACATCACCTTATGACTCTTGAATTCAATCCCTCTGCTAATGAACGCTAATACACCATAGGCCATATTACAAGCTCTATCCACCTGAGTGGCAACTTTCAAAGATCTATGAACATAGACCCCAAGATCCCTCTGCTCCTTGACCTTACTAAGAACCTAACAGTTAACCCTGTATTCCGCATTCTTATTTGTCCTTCCAAAATGGACAACCTCACGCTTGACAGTTTTGAACTCCAACTGCCACTCCTCAGCCCAGCTCTGCACCATATCTAAGTCCCTTTACAGAAGACAACAGCCCTCCTCACGATCCACAACTCCACCAATCTTCGTATCGTCTGCAAATTTACTGACCCACCCTTCGACTCCCTCTTCCAAGTCATTAACAAAACCTACAAACAGCAGAGGACCCAGAACAGATCCCTGAGGAACTCCACTTGTAACTGGGCTCCAGGCTGAATATTTATCATCTACCACCACTCTCTGACTTCGACCGGTTAGCCAGTTCTCTATCCAACTGGCCAAATTTCCCTCTGTCCCATGCCTCCTGACTTTCCGCGTAAGCCTACCATGGGGAACCTTATCAAATGCCTTACTAAAATCCATGTACACTATTACCATTGCTCTACCCTCATCCATATGCTTGGTCACCTCTCAAAGAATTCAATAAGACTTGTAAGGCAACACCGACCCCTCACAAATCCGTGCTGGCTGTCCCTAATCAAGCAGTGTCTTTCCATTTACTCATAAATCCTATCCCTCAGTACCCTTTCCATTACTTTGACTACCACCGAAGTAAGACTAACTGGCCTGTAATTCCCGGGGTTATCCTATACCCTTTTTTTGAACAGGGGCACAACATTCGTCACTCTCCAGTCCCCTGGTACCACTCTCGTTGACCGTGAAGACGAAAAGATCATTGCCAACGGCTCTGCCATTTCCTCTCTTGCTTCCCACATAATCCTAGGATATATCCCGTCAGGCCCGGGGGACTTTCTATCCTGAAGTTTTTCAAAATGCCCAACACATATTCCTTCCTAACAAATATCTCCTCTCGCTTACCAGTCCGTTTCATATTCTCCTCATCAACAATATGGTCCCTCTCATTTGTAAATACTGAAGAAAAGTACTCATTCAAGACCTCTCTTATCTCTTCTGTCTCAATAAACAGCCTACCATGACTGACTTTGATCGGACCTACCCTCGTTCTCGTCATTCTCATGTTTCTCACATATGCATAAAAGGCCTTGGGGTTATCCTTGATACTACCCGCCAAAGATTTTTCATGCCCTCTCTCAGCTCTCCTAATCCCCTTCTTCAGCTCCCTCCTGGCTATCCTGTATTCCTCCAACGCTCTGTCTGAACCTTGTTTCCTCAGCCTTATGTAAGCCTCCTTCTTCCTCTTTACAAGACATTCAACCTCCCTCATCAACCAAAGTTCCCTCACACGACCATCTCTTTCCTGCCTGACAAGTACATACATATCAAGGACACGTCGTATCTGTTCCTTGAAAAAGTTCCACATTTCAATGACATCCTTCCCTGACATCCTATGCACCCAACCTATGCTCCTCAGATCCTGTCTTGCAGCATCGTATTTACCCTTCCCCCAATTGAAAAACCTACCCTGTTGCATGCACCTATCTCTCTCCTAACCAAGGTGAAAGTCACAGAATTGTGGTCACCATCCAAAATGCTCACCCACTAACAAGCCCACCACTTGTCCCGGTTCGTTACCGAGTACCAAATCCAATATGGCCTCCCCTCTGGTTGGACAATCTACATACTGAGTTAGAAAAGCTTCCTGGACGCACTGCACAAACACCGCCCCGTCCAATCTACTTGATCTAAAGAGCTTCCAATCAATATTTGGGAAGTTGAAATCGCCCATGACTAGTACCCTGTGGCTTCTGAAACTTTCCAAAATCTGTTTCCCAATCTGTTTCTCCCCATCTCTGCTGCTATTGGGGGGCCTATAGTAAACACGCAACAATGTGACTGCTCCTTTCCTATTTCTGACTTCAGCCCATACTACCTCCAAAGGCAGATCCCCTCAAACTTCCTTTCTGCAGCCATTATACCATTTCTAATTAGCAATGCCACCCCCCCCCTCTTTTTTACCACCCTCCCTAATCTTACTGAAACATCTGTATCCAGGAACCTCCAACAACCATTCTTGTCCCTCTTCTATCCATGTTTCCGTCATGGCCACAACATCGTAGTCCCAAGTACCAATCCACGCCTTAAGATCACCCACCTTATTTCTGATACACCTTGTGTTGAAGTGTACACACTTGAACCCAACTCTGTGTCTGCAAGTATTCCCTGACAGTGCTACCTTCTCCGCAGCCTCCCTACATTCTTGGACATCCTGAAAAACAGCTAACCTACTTGCTGGACTACAAGGATGGATCTCATCCAACTGCAAAATTCGGTTAAACCCCCCCAAAGAGTTCTAGCATAACTACCTCCTAGGATATTGGTGCCCTTCTGGTTCAGGTGCAATCCGTCCTGCTTGTACAGGTCCCACCTTCCCCAGAATGCGGTCCAAATACCTGAAGCCCTCCCTCATACACCTTCCTTGCAGCCACGTGTTCAATTGCACTCTCTTCCTATTCCTTGCCTCACTGTCATGTGGCACCGGCAACAACCCAGAGATGACGACTCTGTCCGTCCTAGCTTTTAGCTTCCAGTCTAACTCCCTGTGCTCTTGAATGACCTCCCAACCTCTATTCCTACCTATGTCGTTGGTGCAAAAATGCACTACAACTTCTGGCTGCACACCCTCTCCCTTAAGGATTCTGAAGACACGGTCCGAGTCGTCTCGGACCCTGGCACCCAGGAGGCAACAAACCATCCGAGAGTCTCGCCCATGTCCACAGAACAGCCTGTCTGTCCGTCTAACTATAGAGTCTCCTATAACTAGCGCTCTCCTCCTCTCCCCATTTCCCTTCTGAGCCTCAGAGGCGGACTTCGTGCCAGAGACCTCGTCAGTGCAGCTTACCCCTGCTAGGCCGTCCCCCCAACATTATCCAAAGTGGTATACTGATTGTTGGGGGGGACGGCCACAGGGGATCCCTGCACTGCCTGCTTCATCCCCCTCCCATTTCTAACTGTTACCCAGCTACATCTGTTCTCTGGCGGAATTATGTCCCTGCAGCTTCCATCTATCACCCACTCAGCCTCTCGAAGAAGGCTCAGTTCAACCAACTCCAGCTCCAGTTCCCTCACGCCTTCTGTGAGGAGCTGGAGCTGGAGCTGGCTGCACTTCCTGCAGATGAAGTCGGCAGGAGCATCGGTGGTCACCCCTACCTCAACTATCCTACACGAGGAACATTCTACTGCCTGCACTGCCATAACTCGACACTTAGTCCCCAAAACAAGAACACCAAGTAGCTTACCTTTTTTTTAGGTTAGAGGTGGAGGGAGGGTGGGAGATACTACACGTGTATTGTCTCGGGTTCCTTCTCCACTCAATTAACAAGTGCTTACCTTCCTGACCGGCTTTGTGCTCCGACTTCTCTTCCGCCTACCTGCCGCCCCCTCTGCTGCAAAAAGCTGTTTAATGGAAGGTGACAGCGTGATGGTAGAGGGTTCTGTGTGTGTGTTTCTGCATATATTTGTTTAATGGCAGGAGACAGGGTGGTGGTGGTGGAAGTTTGTGTGCTTGTGTTTCTGCCTATATCTGTTTAATAACTGGAGACAGGTTTTCGTGCTGGTTGGTGTGTATGTGTTTCTGCATATCCCAGTTTAATGGCGGGATGCAGGGCGACGGTGGAAGGTTGTGTGTGTGTTTTTCTGTGTATATCTGATTATTTGCAGGAGACAGGGTGGTCGTGGAGGGTTGTGTGTGCGTTTCTATGTATATCTGTTTAATGACAGGAAACAAATTGGGTGTCAAGGATTGTGTGCGTGTGTGTGTTTGTGTGTATATCTCTTTAATGGCAGCAGACAGGATGTTCATGGAGGTTTGTGTGTGTGTATTTCTGTATAGATCTGTTTAATCATAGGAGACAAGGTGGTCATGGAGTGTTTTGTGTGTGTGTTTCTGTGATATTTGTTTCATGGCAGGAGACAGAAAGGTGGTTTAGAGTTTTGTGTGTGTTTCTGCGTATATCTGTTTATTGACCGTCGGCAGGGTGTTAGTGGAGGGTTGTGTGTGTTTCTGTCTATAGCTGCTTAAGAGCGGGAGACAACGTGGTGGTGCAGGATTGTGTTGTGTGTTTGAGTGTATATCTGATTAATGACAGGAAACATGGTTTTGGTGGAGGGTTGTGTGTGTGTGTTTCCATGTATATCTATTTAATTGAAGGAGACAGCGTGCTGATGGAGGGTTGTGTGTGTGTGTTTCTGCATATATTTGTTTAATGGCAGGAGACGGGATAGTGGTGGAAGGTTGTGTGCTTGTGTTTCTGTCTATAACTATTTAATAACAGGAGACAGGTATTGGTGCAGGTTGGTGTGTATGTGTTTCTGCATATTCCTGTTTAGTCGCGGGAGACAGGGCGGCGGTGGAGGGTTGTGTGTGTGTGTGTGTGTGTGTGTGTGTTTGCATATATCTGTTTAATGGCAGGAGACAGTGAGTTGTTAGAGGGTTGTGTGTGTCCATTGCTATGTATTTCTGTTTAATGGCAGGAGACAGAGCAGTAGAGGGGGATTGTGTGTGTATTTCTGTGTATATCTGATCAATAGCAGGAAACAACTTAGTGGTGTAGGGTTGTGTGTGTGTGTTTCGGTGTACAACTGTTTACTGGCAGGAGACAAGTGGTGGTGGAGGGTGGCTTGTCTGTGCTCTGTGTATACTTGTTGTGGTTCTGTTCGCCGAGCTGTGAACTTCTGTTGCAGATGTTTTGTCCCTGTCAAGGTGACATCCTCGGTGCTTGAGAGCCTCTTGTGAAGCGCTTCTGTGATGTTTTCTCCGGCATTTATAGTGGTTTGTCTCTGCCGCTTCTGTTGTTGGGTCAAGCTGTCCGTTTCTGTAGCCGGTATATTGGGTCCAAGTCGATCTGTTTGTTGATAGAATCTGTGGATGATTGCCATGCATCTAGGAATTCCCTGGCTGTTCTCTGTTTGGCTTGTCCTGTAATAGTAGTATTGTCCCAGTCGTACTCATATTGCTTGTCATCTGCGTGTGTGGCTACTAAGGATAGCTGGTCATGTCGTTTCATGGTTAGTTGGTGTTCATGGATGCGGATCGTTAGCTGTCTCCCTGTTTGTCCTATGAAGTGTTTTGTGCAGTCGTTTCATGGACTCCATCAAGTCACATTTCAAAAATCATTTTAACCCACGTGCTCAGACATATAATGAAACATCTCTGTTGGATGTGAACCTTTAGGCTCAGATGTCGGGGCAGTACCACTACTCAACAATAGCCCCTAAAGCTGCAACATGATTCTCCTGTGTTTGTTCATCAGCTTTCTTTGAACGTACTCTGACACCCCCCCCCCCCCCCCCCCACAACAGAATCGAGATCATCTGTTCCAGAGAAGGTGACACTGCCACAAGTTCATGGAAGGGAATCGAATTCAGAGCTATGACCCAGGGGCAGGTGTGTGACACACGACACAAGACTTAAACCATGCCCAGAATTTGAGTCTTATTTTAAGTGTCAGTTTTCAGCTCTACATGGATATATTACATTCTGATTAACATTACTGAAAAACACAGGCAACAGTTCTCATTGTTAAACAAATAAAAGATATTAGCCTCAACTATAGGATGACGAGTGCATGTGCTCTGCCATCGAGATTAACAATGAACTTCTTTAATTGCTTGGCTATGATTTCCAGCTTACATAGCTATTATCTGTAATATTCAATATTAGGGCAAACAATCGTGCAGAAACACTCTGCACTATGAGGGATCTCGAATAGATATCAATACTGAACACCAAAGATGAGGAAAGAGCACAATTTCTGGCCAAAAAACACTAGCCGCTATTTCCAATTCTCACATGTGGCTTCCCTCTTCCTGAAATTATTAAGTGATACAGGCATCAGTTTACTTTCTAGCCTCATCTTACCCTCTCCTCCCTCTGCTTGCTCAAAGCAAATCAAGCTCTTGGTCTTTGGGAAACTCAAGGCCTGTGTTTGTACCTTCTGGAGAGGGGAGGGTCTTTTAAACCTGAAGCAGGAGGGTGAAGGGGCAGTAATATCACTCACTGGGCTGAGGTGTGGCAATTCAGTTTAACTTGGATAAATGCGAGGTATTGCATTTTGGTAAAATTAAAAGAAGGGGGGGCTCATGCAATTAATAGTAGTGCGTTGGTAGCGTTGTAGAAAAGAGGGACCCACAGGTGCAGATCGAATTCACAGAAGTTTGTGGCACTTATAGACAAATTGTTTAAGGTTACTTCTTTGCTCAGACTTTTGTGGTTAGCAATTGAGAAGTCATGCTGAGATAGTGCAGGACATTGATGAAGCCTCTTTTGTAGTACTGTGTTCAGTTCTGTTATTGGAAGGAGATTATTAAGCTGAAGAGGGTTCAGAAGAGATATACCAGGATGTCGCCAGGAACACCTCATCTTCTGCCTCGGGAGCCGACAAACACATGGCATGAACATTGAACTGACTAATTTGCAAATATCCCCTCGACGACCCAGATCCCAGATCCGACCCTCCGACTGAGATCCACCCTCTCATGGCAACCTTCCTTTCCACTGATCCGCTCCAACTCCCCACCGACCTCTCACTATCACCTTCTAGCTTCGCCCACCTATCACCAACCTTTCCCCCAGCCTCACCCTCACCACCCATTTATTTGTCAGCCCCTTTACTCCTTCGCAGTTCTGAAGAAGGGCCCTGCCTGAAACGTTGACTCTCTTGCTCCTCGGATGCTGCCTGACCTACTGTGTCTTCTCTACTATCATGCTTTATCTACACTTAATTCTCTAACATCTGGAGTCCCCATTGTCTCTTAGTTACAATTCTCTGTTAACCCCACATGTCTGTTATAACCCCATGCTGTCTTAGATATATATTCTCTCCAGACCATGACCTATAAATGTTCTTTCAATCTCTTACTGACATTGTCATGCCTCAGCAGTAGTTACAGGGTCTCTGTTTCCATTTATAAGCAGAGAAACATGTTGGTGGTCCGATAAACCTCTGGCATTACTTTCATATCCAATGCAGACTGAATGGTTGCACACAATTAATCTACCAGACTCAAAATTCATTCCCTCAGTCACTCTCGCATATCCAATCCAGACTGTGTAAATGTTAATCATTAATTTGAATTTTAATAAAACAGTATTGAATTGAAAGGCGTTGGTTGCAGCTATTTGTTCAGTGACTGTGATTAATGTCGGTCTCCGTGGATCCTGAATGTGTCACTGGAGGGCTTGCCTCTTTTATTAATTAAGGATTCCGTTTAATGTGTTATCCCATAGAATGAGTGGGAGCATCGCCGACAGTACTAACAGGGATCAGCAGCTCCAGAGAGACAGGGAGGAGAGATCAGAATCTGAGAACATTAGACTGGAATGATCCAACATGGACAGGAGTTTATCCAGTAGTCTTTACTGGCTTTCCCAACCTTGGATATCATTAGTATGGCGGATCTATGATGTGCTGATGGTTATTCAAGCTGGTTACTATCCCATCCTCGCTATAGTTGGTGTTCCTGGTAAGGTATTCTGTCTTTTAAAGCAGGTTACAATGAATTGTTGTTCATGTTATTAAAATTAGGAAAGGTGGAAGTCATTGTTTTCAGCTCCAATGAAAAATTCCTTTCCTTAGAAATTATAATGAGCAAATCCCTACTTTCAAATGACTCACCAGTATGCGAGGAGAAACTCTAAAACTCCATAATCCTTCTAGCCCTGAACAGATCTATTTCTCCATATCCCCCCCACTCGCTAAATCTGTCCAATACCACCATCATGATACCCCTACTCCTCCTCAGCCACAGTGCACCTTCTGAGTAAACCATCATTTGGGCCTCTGTTAAATCCGGAATCACCTGTTTCAAGCCCCTTCTAACCACATGTCAATCACAAAATAATTGCCTTTGAAATGTTTAACTTGTTCTCTGCACAGAAACTGTCTGACGGCAAGATAATGCATCGTGCTCAAGTCATTGACTCATGATCAAGAGCCACAGAATAATAATCTGTTAATATGAAGGAAATTTGTGGCTTTGAAGTGAAACCATCTTCATTAAGTATAAAAAGCCAATCAGCTTGCCTCATGTCCTTTAGTGAGTGCAATGGGTCATCCTTCCCTGATCAGGTCTCTGTGTGACTGCAAACCCACAGCAATGTGTTTTACTTTTTACAGTCCTGTGGAACAGCTGAACCAGCCACTCAGTTCAAGATAGGGATAACAGGCTGGCCTGACCTGTGAGGGAAGAACAAAAGGTAAGATAACTCCCTTCCTCTGCCTGTTTCCCATATTCCTACAGCTCATTTCCATTCAGGTGGTGACCATTCCTTATTTCAAGTGCATTCTTTCTTAGTCTTTCCCTGAGTGTGATGTTCATCTCCCGCAGCACCTCTGCTGTTGGCTTTGTTGTTGCACACATATAGATGTAAGGAGCTTTTAAATGCCACGTCAGGCGCAGTGTAGCGAGAAGGAAAGGCTTTTTACGCCATAGGAAAGAAACGGAGATGATTCAATGAGGAAAATAACTTATTGTAATCAAACCTAAGAGGGTTGTTGAGGCAGTCTTTGGGACATTGTGGACAGATTGTCTTTCCTTTTTAAGAAATAATCGCCCTGCCAAAGAGAGAGTGCACACGTTTTTCACCCGACCAATCCCTGGGATGGTGGGAAAATGAGGTGTGAATGAAGAATATTCTTTAGCGCTGTGAGAGAATACAAGATGATTTCATTGAAACTTAAGAGGAATGGACAGCCTCTCATGATGTTCAGACAGATATTGATACGGTGGTAAAATCCATGGCTTGTTTTTCTCGAGTTACAAGACCCTCTGAGGACGTTCCCCTCACCCCACCCCCACTCCCTATATCGATCAGGGAGAGAGAGAGAGAGAGAGAGAGTCAGACTTTGAATATTGTGCATTTGGTTTGTTATCCTACACTGAACATCACGTGATTCAAACTCCAGCTTGAGATGTTGAATGAGCTCCTCTTTTAACTGTGTCTGACAGCACTGTTACATGAATGTTACCGACATTTTAAATACAAAGCTTGAATGCTGCCCGGGTCTTACTGAACACGGACACAGGCTGCATCAGGAGCTGATGCGAGACAAAATGTTCTGAACATTGTGCAACCCTCAGTGACCATCTCGACCTCCGGTCTTATGATGGGGAAAGACATTGATGAAGCAGCTGAAGATGTTTGTGCTGAGGAAGCTACCTTGAGGATCTTCTGAAGAGACTTCCCGGAACTGAGAAGATTTTCGGCCCCCACCCACATGTATCTTCCTTTGTGCTCTGAAAGACCCCAGCCAGTAGGGAGGGGACACCTGATTCCCATTAAGCTCAAATAAGATGGCACTTCCAGTCAAATTCTCAGTCAAATTCTCAGACATTCTCAGTCAAATACTGCCTTGATATCAAGGCTATCCACTCTTTGCTGAGCCCCTGTGTTCACCTCTTGTTCATATCAATAGGTTATAGTGTCTGTATGGGGAGTGTTTTCCTCTCACAGAGAGTAGTGTATGTCAGGAATTATCTTGTCTCGAGAGCTAGGGGAGCTACATCACTGAAAGTATTTTAAGAAGGTGATAGATGGATTTTTGATCTGCCAGAGATCTGAGAGGATGTGAAGGATTTGGACATGAAAGATGAGTTAATACGAACAGCAGATCGGCCATGATCGTATATAATGTCTTGATTATCCGAACGACCTGATCCTGTTCCTTATGTTCTCATATTCTGTCATTACAAAGTTAATGATTGTAATTTTCCTGCAAGTTCTGTTCTTGAACGTTCCAATCAGAGAGAGCAAAGTACTTTATGAGTCATCACTTAGTGAGGTCTGGGGGCTGAATTCGCAGTGAATCTGGGTCTATACCATGACCAACAAATGAAGCACAAGTTTCAGAGAGGAGACACTCTGTAAAGAGACCAGAGTTGTCTTGCGAACCCAGCCTGGATTTTGAAGTGACATTTTCCAACCCACACCAAACGATGTGTGACAGCTTGGAGAGACAGAATGAGATCCTGTGTTACTGTGGACCATGTATGTGGAACAAGATGCCCCCGTCAGCACCAGTGTAGGAGGTTTGAGGGGCTGAATTGAACATAGGAACATAGGACTGAGGAGCAGGAGTGGGTCATTAGACAAGTTGTCACTGCCTCACAAGGCACTAAGTTCGTAGCTACTCTGATTGTAGTTTCAGCAGCACTTTTCAATCTGCATACAATTTTCTCACATGCGGTTGTCTGTCAAATGTTTGAGTACAGTACAATTTTGAATAAATGCAAACATCCAGGCACCACAAACGTTTGATAAAGGGAATTCCCACAAAAACAGTCTAATAAGAATTTCTCATTCATATTGCGACAAATGTTAGAGGGTCACTGTGTCCTTTTCCAGTCCCACTCCACCGATTACAACAAATTTTAAATGTAGCCAGTTTAGTGTTATGGCCAATTGTTTAGGACTCAGACTGGGCCATTTTGGAGAAAAATGTGAAATGCAGGAAGTTGAACTCACAACAAACGGTAAAAGATAAAGTCTCCCAAATGTTCTACTGACTTTGAAATTATTCTGCTCACACAAGCTGCTGGTAATGGGATTTATTTGTGGAATAGTTGGATTTGGCTGAACGCCCTTTGCTTCCAGCAGTGGAGAGATTCCAATGAGTCCTCACTAGGAATCCTTCACAAGTGGTGAAGATAACTCAGGGATTTTATTGTCTCACATTTTGCTATCAGGTGGACAAAGTAAGAGAGAGAGATCAATCAGCTGCTGCTTCTCAGGCAGGGCACATTTTTCTCCCTCTCTGTGTTGAACCATACAATAATGTCAACTGAACATCAAGCTGGGCCATGTGTGCTCTCCTGGAGCATTCTCTGGAAGAGATGATAATGGACGATATGAAGGTGCATCATCGCTGTTGTTGTACACAGTGTCTTTCATTAGGAAGAAAAGTCCCTGTTTTATCATCTGATGACATGTTTATATTCGTCTGTGTAATTTGTAAATATCGGTCAATGTCTATATAATAGGTGTGTTGATATCAAAACATCTTATTCATAAAATTGTTCTCCAGCTTTAAACTCCTTAACAAGAGGAAACACGCATCCAGCTAAAACACCTTTCAGAAAGTCATGTATGGTTCAAGAAGATTTCTCATCTCAGATCAAAACTGATAACCCCCATAACAAAAGGCCTTCCTTCCAGGAATGTGTGAAGGGAAACATCCATGAAAATCTTCTGAAAGAATTATATTTTTTTTTACGTTGAGGCGATCAAAACTGCACACAGTGTGTCCGATGTAGTCTCAACAATGCCCCGTTCAGATGCAGTAAAACATTCCTCATTAAACGTGATAACTTTTGCCAGAAACAGTATCATTCCACTTACCTTCCAAATCACTTGCTGCATCTGCAGACTGACTTCATATGATTCACCTCCCAGGAACATGGAAACCGCCAGTATCACAGAGTTCTGCAATCTCTCTCCAAATAAATTGTTCGCCATTGTTTTATCCTTCCTGCCACAGTAGACAACTCACCGTATGTTCTTTCTGCTGAAGGTTTGCTCACTAACCTTCCCCGTCTGTATCACATTGCAGACTCAGTACCTCCATTTGACGACAGCTTGAATGATCATCTTGGTGATGCGCTAATTGAGCTTTGCGCCATTCAGTTCCCTTCCACCAGATCTTTGATACGGATTATTTGTCATTGATGATCCCACAGTGATCTCTAGAGAACTACACTAGTTACAGCTTTGCAACCTGAAAATAAATATTTACCTCTACTCTCTATTTCCTGTTAGCGACAGCTTCCCTGTTCCTGTGTAGCACCTAAGGTGGGTTGAATCGTCTCCTCCTGGCCTGTGTAATGTACTCAACGAGCTGAATTACTTCATTCTGTATTCCTGTGTAACTCCTTCGAGGGGCAGAATGGTCTTCTCCCGTCTCATTGTAACGATCCTGCCTGACTGTAAGGGTGGTCCCCTATCCTGTAACACCATCGAGAGGTGGATTGAACAAAAACACATGGGATCGGTGCAATAGTATATTTCTGCAACAGCCGTGAGGGGTGGATTGAGGGAACAACACAAAGGGTAGGGGCAGCAGGATATCTCTGTGATAACCTTGAGGGGTGTATAGAGGGAAAAACACATAGGGTAGGGGCCGAAGTACATCTCTGTAATAGACTCAAGCGTGGATTGAGGGCACAGCGCATGGGGTAGGGGCAGCAGTTGGCCTTATGGCTGCACCATTCAGAATGCTCATAACAAATTCAATTGTGTCTGACTATCTGTACATGGTCTGTTCCCAAGAAACATTGACTGTCCTATCCAGCAAAGATCAGTCAAGCTCAGCGTTGAACACCTTTAATAACCGAGTATTCACTGTTCCCTAAGGATGAGTACACCACAGATGGCACAACACTAAAGCGAAAGGAATGTCCTTACTTCATTCTGGGACCTGTTATTTTAAACCGTGTTAACCTAACATCAAATCACCACTTCTTTTCAGACATAAGGACACAATAATTGGGAATAAACATAAAGCATTCTTGACTTCAAACCTGTTCCACATTCCCGCTGACCCTTTCCAATCAAATATGTATCAAACCCAGCCTCTGTTGCTGTCTCAGGTAGAGAATCCCTGATAGCATTACACCACAAGAACATTAAAGCAAGGAGCATAATGAGGCCATTCGACCCATCGAGTCTAAAATTCCGTTAAATTATTTTCATATGTACCTCAATCTTATTCTTCTGCCTTCTCCCTAGATGTCTTGATATTCTTACAAATCCAAAGCATATCGATTTGCATCTTAATGACACTAGTTTCTGTTCCTATGGGACTGCGTGTGTTTGTGTGTTTGCCTCTGCGTGTGTGTGTGTGTGTGTATACGTGTGCGTATGTGTGTGCATGTCTATGTGTGTGTGTGTATATATATACGTGCATGTCCATGTGCTTGTTATCTGTGTGTTTGTGTGTCTATATCTGTCAGCCTGTGTGATTCTTAACTGTCTTTGTGTCTATTTGTATGTGACTGTATATGTCTCTGTGTGTTTCTACCTGTGTGTATGCCTATCTCCTTGTACGTATTGTGCGTGTTCGCATATTGGGGTGTTTACCAATAGTTCTGTGTATTTGTGTGTCTGCGTCTCTGTGCACTGAGGTATCTGTGTCCTTTTTTTGGAAGTGAAAGGACTGTCGTTGGAACTGTCAGTGGATTTAAAGTGAGAATTGTCTTTCACTGAACATTGCTCCTTCATCGGTCGGTGGCACATGGATGTTTCAAAATCTCCACACAAGGCTTCCCTGTCCTCTCTGGCTCGTACCAGTGTCCTACCCACTTGGCAAGGGGAGGGGGTGAGGGAATGGATATCGGGCACTTCATCAACCGGCTTTGCCTTTCTGTCGTATTCCAGGCTTTACCTCCTGGAATGGGAAAATGGGAAGGTTGGAGGGTGAGTGGGAATGGGTGACCCTGCTGTTAGTGCTGGTGTAGTTGGGCGGAATTGTGAGGTGTCTGGAATTAGTCAGTCGACAGTTTTGAATCCTTATAGTATTATTAGTGTGGGGGGTACTGCGTAGGTGACAGAGAAAGTGAGGAAGAAAGTTACTGAATTCAATATTGAGAGTGGTCGTGCCTGACCCTTGTTTGGAGATAGAGCGTGAACCTTGTTCAGGGGTAGGTTCTATAACAGACATACAGTGAGTGTGAGCGAGCAGAGAGTTTACGGTAACTCTTATCCTGACAGAGCGGGGAGGATATCAATGCTTATCCTGTATTGCAGGACATTTCTTCAGATCATCTCAGCTTCCAGGTGAGGCTCTCCGAATGTCTTGTCCAAGTCCGTCACTAAAAACAACACAGACCTGTCCCTCAGCTTCCACAGAATCAGTTTAGGTAGAGCTTACAGATAGAAAGGAGAAGCAAATATTGGTGTGTTATATATCAAACCAAAACGCTAGCAGAAAATCTGAACATCATATAGATATGCAAGTGTTGTGGATACTGCAATCTTATTGGATGGTCTCAAATTGCATTTGGACTGCGTTAATTAAGCGACTGCTCATGTTTGAAAAATAAATTCCGTAAGTTCAAGAGTATGTTGTGAAGAAAACTAGAGAGCAGGTTACTTTGGATTTGGTATTATCTGGTCCAAATGACGAATTAATAACCTTGTAATGAAGCAGCTTTTAAGGAATAATGACATTAATAAAGTGCATTTTACACGGCGTCTACGCACAATAGAGAATGCTTGAACTTACTAATTAAGCATCGTGGAAGACTGGAGGCTAGAGGGTCAAGATAGCTCCAGTGAATTTGTAAAGTACAATATAACATTCAGTGGGAGACAAGCAATGGTTGTTAGTCATAGAGTGCGAAAACACGGAGACAGGTTCTTCAGCCCAAACTGTCTGAACAAAATGTCCATCCACGCTCACCCCATTTCCCTGCCATTGCCCCGTATCCTTCTAATCCTTTCCTATCCTTGTATTTGTCCAAATGCCTTTTAAATGTTGTTAACCAATCACTTCCTCTGACAGCTCATCTCATATGCGTACCAGCCCCTGTGTGTAAAAAGGTTGTTCCTCAGATTCCCTTTTATTCTTTCTCCTCTGACTTTAAACTGATCTGTGATTGCCCAAAAATGGGGAAAACAAAGACAGGGTACATTCACTCTATCCAGGCCTGTCATGATCTTACAGACTTCAATATGATCCTCCCTCAGTTTCACACACACACAAAATTAAGATGGCCTAGCTTGTCCAACCTCTCCCTATAACTCAGTCCATTGAGTCCTTGGCAACATCCTTATAATCTTTTTCTGCATTCTTTCCAGTTTAATAACATCCGGCCTATAGCAAAGTGAACAAAACTGAACATAACGCTACCAATATGGCCTCAGTAGCGTCCTGTATAACTGCAACATAACTCCCTAATTTTGATACTCAGTGAAATACACTGAATAAGGCCAATGTACCAAAAGCTTTCTTCACTGCACTGTCTACCTCTGAATCAACTTCCAGAGAACAATCCACCTGAATTCCGAGGTCCCTCTGTTCCACTACACTCCTAAGGACCCAACCATTCACCATGAAACTCCAACCTTGATTTGAATTTCTAAAATGCAAGAACTTACACTTTATTAAAATCCATTTGCCATTTCTCAGCCCACTTCCCCAAGTGATCAAGATACTGCTGCAATTTCTAAAATTTATGATAACCTTCCTCACTCGCCATGAGACTGCTTACTTTCATGTCGTCTTCAAACTTACAAATCAATCCTGTACATTCTCATCTAAATCATAGACATATGTAATATGCAGTGGTCCCAGCACCAACCCCTGAGGCATTCCACTAGTCACAGCCCTCTAGTCTGACCAGCATTCTTCCTGTATCACACTCTGCTTCCTACCACCAAGCCAATTTTGTACCTAATTTGCCACCTCCCCCTCAATTCCATGTGATCTCGCCTTTCAGAGCAGCGGAACATGTAGAACCTTATTGAGGCCTGACTGGAATCCATATAGACTATGTATACCATCCTGCCCTCCTCAACGTTGCTGGTCACTTCATCAAAGAACTCCAAGCAATTTACGAGTCATGATCTCCCATGCACAAAGACGTGCTGAATTTCATGAAGGGCTTTTGCCCAAAACATCGATTTTCTTGCTCCTTGGGTGCTGCCTAACCTCCTCTGCTTTTCCAGCACAATTCTAATCATACACCGAATCACATCCTGTCTTTCCAAATGCATGTATATCCAATCTCTCTGAATCTTCTCAAGTAACTTACCCACTAGAATTTTAGGTTTGCTGTTCCTTAGTTCCCAGATTTACCTTTGTAGCCTTTCTTGAATAAGGGCACAGTATTCACTACCCTCCAGTCGTCTGGGACCTGACCAGCGATGATGGAAAAGAACCAAACCAGGGCTCCCGCAATTTCTTATCTATCCTTCTCAAGTGTTCCTGAATATATCTGGTCAGGACCAGGAGGTTTTAGAAATCCTGCAAAGTCTGAAAAATACGCCTATTTATTTCAGGTACAAACACCAAAAAGTGAGAAAGTGACTCAATGATGGTTAACATCACAAATTAGAAAATGTATTAATCATAGGAAGTGACTTCAGACGAATTCCAGATATTGTGGAAACCTGTGAATTCTCAGAAGTTTACAATCCAGAAAAGGAAGGCCATGAAACTGATAAGGAAATCAAAAAGAGAGCGTGCCTGCTAACAAACAGGAGCACAAAGACTGCATAAACCAACAATCTATATTTCAAAGGAAACAAGATAAAAGCAAGGTCAAATGTGGAAATTTGTAATTGGGAGAGGAGAGGTTATTGTGGAGAACAGGGAAATGGCCAAGAAAATAACCAGTTCCTTTGCATCTGTCTTCATGGAGTAATATCCAGGAAATCACCCAGTAATTCCAAGTATCATATTGGCCTTCTGGAGTTAAAGACATAAAGTCAATTCATATCAGTAACAAGGTAGTACTTGAACATGGAGCTGGATTGAGCATTGTTAAGTCTAACGAAACAGATGTACTTCCCATCAAAACGTCAGAAATAAATCACCAGCAGTAGTAATAATTGCACTGTCGATGACTGTGTTTTGTTTTCCTGTACATTCTGCAGAGGGCAGAAACTATTGTGGATAAACGTGAACCAAGCACGATAGATGAATGGAAGGGATCCAAACAGCTACAAAGGGAAGAGGACCTAGTGTAGAGAACTGCAGACCAATTAATCGACATCTGTAGGGAAACTGTTGGAATGTATTAAACAGGATGACATTTTTGATTTATAGAAATTAACAGCAACAATGGAGAGAATCAGTATGCGTTTCGGGTAGAGAGATCATACTTGATAAACTTCGGAATTGTTTGCAGTTGTTTCTTACAACATAGATAATGGGGAACGAGTAGAAGTTATAGATATTGGATTCTCGGAAGGGTTTCTATAAGATCTCAGTGAGTCCGTAAATGCAATGAATATGAAGGGTGTTCGGAGGAACATTTGTAAGTGGAAAGTTACAGTTTGGTTCGCCTTCATTTAAGAGAGTCAGAACATTGATGTAAAGACAAGTTGAAGCAGTGTCACAGCGTGTTGGTGGGACTATACGTGGAGTATTGTGCACAGTTTTGGTGACCAAATCTCAGAAAGAATATACTGACCACAGAGGAAGTGCAATGGACATTCTCCAGATTAATCCCTCAAATGGTGAGATTGCCTGATGAGGAAACTCGGCCAGTGTTCTCGAGAGTTTCAAAAATGAGAGGTGGGTTGCAGTGAAATTTCAATAATTCACAAAACATATCACAAGTTGGAAATGAACAGAACTCTTCCTCACTTTCTATTCCGCATTAAAGGCAAATAATGGCGGGATCTGGGACAGGCCAGTTAAATCTGCAAAAAGGAAGAAATTCATCACTTGGAGGGAACTAATTAACACAGGAGCAGGGAAGCCTACTAGCAGGCAAGATTAGTGAGAATCTCCAGATATTCTACAAGAGTGTCCAGCGGAACAGAAAAACCAGGGAACAGATAGGACAAGTTGCCAAGTTGCAATCAAATCAACTTTAGGGGTAGGAGACAGAGGGTGGCGGTAGATGGCTGTTTGTGTTTGGAGGCTAGTGTCCAGTCGTGTACGACAAGGATCAGTGTTGTGTCTCTTAATATTTGTGATTCGGATGTGTTAGTGTTGGACTGGGGTGGACAAAGTTAAAAATTGCATAACACCAGGTTATTCTCCAAAAGGTGTATTCAGTGGCACTAGCTTTTGAAGCGTTTCATCAAAGCGCACAACCACCTGATGAATAATTAACGCTTCGAAAGCTCATGCCTCCAAATAAACCTTTTTGGAGAATAGAGACGAAAATGTGTTGCTGGAAAAGCGCAGCAGGTCAGTCAGCATCGAAGGAAGAGGAGAATCGACGTTTCGGGCAAAAGCCCTTCTTCAGGAATGAGGAAAGTGTGTTCAGCAAGCTAAGACAAAAGGTAGAGAGGAGGGACTTGGGGGATGGGCGTTGGGAATGCGAAAGGTAGAAGGAGATCTGGTGAGGGTGATAGGCCAGAGTGGGAGTGGGGGGGGAGAGGTCAGGAAGAAGATTGCAGGTTAGGAAGGCGATGCTGAGTTCGAGGGATTTGGCTGAGTCACAGTGGGGGGAGGGAAAATGACGAAACCGGAGAAATCTAAGTTCATCCCTTGTGCTTGGAGGGTTCCTAGGTGGAAGATGAGGCTCTCCTACTCCAACCGTCGTGTTGCCATGGTCTGGCGATGGAGAAGTCCAAGGACCTGCATGTCCTTGGTGGAGTGGGAGAGGGAGTTGAAGTGTTGAGCTACGGGGTGGTTGGGTTGGTTGGTCCGGGTGTCCCAGAAGTGTTCCATGAAACATTCCACAAGTAGGCAGCCTGCCTCCCCAATATAGAGGAGGCCACATCGGGTGCAGCGGATGCAGTAAATGATGTGTTTGGAGGTGCAGGTGAACTTGTGGCCGATCTGAAAGTATCCCTTGGGGCCTTGGAGGGATGTAAGGGGGGAGATGTGGGCGCATGTTTTACATTTCTTGCGGTTGCAGGAGAAGGTTCCGGGAGTGGAGGTTGGGTTGATGGGGGATGTGGACCTGACGAGGGAGTCACGGAGGGAGTGGTCTTTTCGGAACGCTGATAGGGGAGGGGAGGGAAATATATCCCTGGTGGTGGGATCCGTTTGGAAGTGGCGGAAATGACGGCGGATGATACGCTGTGTATGGAGGTTGGTGGGGTGGTAGGTGAGGACCAGTGGGGTTCTGTCGTGGTGGCGGTTGGAGGGGCGGGGCTCAAGGGCGGAGGAGCGGGAAGTGGAGGAGATGCGGTGGAGGGCATCGTCGACCACGTTTGGGGGGTATATTGCTGTCCTTGAAGAAGGAGGCCATCTGGGTTGTACGGTATTGGAACTGGTCCTCCTGGTAGCAGATGCGGCGGAAACAAAGGAATTGGGAATATGGGATGGCGTTTCTACAGGGGGCAGGGTGGGAGGAGGTGTAGTCTAGGTAGCTGTGGGAGTCAGTCGGTTTATAGTAAATGTCCGTGTTGATTCGGTCGCCCGAGATAGAAATGGAAAGGTCCAGGAAGCGGAGGGAGGAGTCTGAGACGGTCCAGGTGAATTTGAGGTCGGGGTGGATGGTGTTGGCAAAGTGGATGAACTGTTCCACCTCTTCGTGGGAGCACCACGCAGCGCCGATAGTCATTGATGTAGCGGAAGAAAAGTTGGGGGATGTTGCAAATGTCGCTGCGGAAGATGGACTGTTCCACATATTCTACGAAGAGGCAGGTATAGCTGGGGCCTATGCACGTCCCCATGGCTACTCCTTTGGATTGGAGGAAGTGGGAGGATTGGAAAGAGAAGTTGTTCAGGGTGAGGACCAGTTCAGTCAGTCGAAGGAGGATATCAGTGGAAGGGTACTGGTTGGTACGGCGGGAAAGGAAGAAGCGGAGGGATTCGAGGCCTTCGTGATGGGGGATGGAGGTGTACAGGGACTGGATGTCCATAGTGAAGATAAGGGGACCGGGGAAGCGAAAATCATGGAGGAGGTGGAGGGCGTAGGTGGTGTCCCGAACGTAGGTGGGGAGTTGTTGGACTAAGGGGGACAGGACCGTGTCGAGGTATGCAGAGATGAGTTCAGTGGGGCAGGAGCAGGCTGAGACAATGGGTCGGCCGGGGCAGTCAGGTTTGTGGATTTTGGGCAGGAGGTAGAAACGGGCGGTGCGGGGTTGTGGGACTATGAGGTTGGAGGCGGTGGATGGGACGTCCCCTGAGGTGATGAGGTTATGGATATTCTGGGAGATGATGGTTTGGTGGTTGGAGGTGGGGTGATGGTCAAGGGGCCGGTAGGAGGAGGTGTCCGTGAGCTGGCGTTTAGCCTCAGCGGTGTAATGGTCGGTGCGCAAAACTACTACCGCGCCTCCCTTGTCTGCCGGTTTGATAGTGAATTTGGGGTTGGAGAATAACCTGGTGTTATGCAATTTTTTACTTTGTCCACCCCAGTCCAACACCAACACCTCTGAATCACAAATATTAAGAGACACAGCATTGATTCCCGTGGTACACCATTGGACGCTAGCCTCCAAATAAATAAGCTGATGTTTTGTGATTTTAAACATTAACATAAAGGATGCAGCTGTGAATATGGATGAGGCGTGGGGGTGTCATAAGTAAGTTTGTGTTTGATACAAAGATTGGCCGGTTAGTTGGCAGTGAGGAGGAAGGCCTTATGTTACAGAAAGATGCAGATGGAATGGTCAGATGGTCACATCAATGGCAGATGAAATGTAAACCTGATAAATATGAGGTCATGCACTTTGGAAGAAGGAACCAGGCAGGTGAGGACTCAATGAATGGCAGCAGACTAGGAAGCTCAGACGGTGCTTTTCCACACTTACCTGAATGTGGCTGGACAGGGTAACACACAATTTGAGAAAGCATACGGGAGCGTAAAAACAGCCTTCTCACATCGAAGCATAGATTATAAGAGCTATGCGGAAATTTCATTAGCCAAGATGGAATACTGTGTGTAATTCTGGGAGCTACATTCCAGGAAGGATGTGATTGCACTTGAGGGTGTGCAGAGGAGATTCACCAGGATGTTCCCTGTGATGGAGCATATCAGCTATGGAGAGAGGCTGGGTAAGCTCGGGTTGTATAGTTTGGAGCTGAGAAGGCTGAGGGGGACGTGAATCAGGAGGATAAGATTACGAGGGACATGAACGAAGCGGATAGACAGCAGCTGGTCCTTTTAATCAAAGGGACACACTTTTAAAGTGAAGGGTTTGAGGCTCAGTGAGGATTTGAGGACTGTTTTTCATCCAAATTGTGGTGGGGTCTGGGATGCACTTCGTGGGAGGGGAATTGTCATGGTAACCTCAAAAACATTAGAAAATACATGGTTATGCCATAAGATTCACAGATACGGGTTTTGTGTTGGAAAGTGGGGCTAATGTAGACGTGCTGTATTTCTGATAGTACAGAGTCTGTGCTTCTGTGATTGTATGGCTGTGGAGGATCAATCATTCAATAGCTTAAGATAGGAATTGATGGGTGTCTGAAGAATATCTTATCACAGTGTATATGAGTGAACTTGTAATATCTTCTGAAAATACATTAATGGCAAAATTAAGAGAAAAAGGTGCAGCTTTCTTACAGCCTGATACCAGATAATTGAGTAGAGGAAAATAGAAGATCAATGGAGCAAATACTTCAGTTATGCCTTCACAGAATAAAAACTAAATAAATAAAGTTTCCTCGCAATACTAGGGAATTTTAGTCCGGTGAGAAAAGGGGAATAGAATGAAATTAGCAACTAAAAAGTTTTAGAGAAAATATTGGAAAATATTGAAAATATTAATAGGCATAAACAAAGTCAACAGAGGTTTATGAAATAGGAATCATATTTGAGCAAAATTATGGAGAAGGTATCAACGCAATACGATTGGAATCTCAGAAAGAATTTCTGATAAAGCCCCAAGCCTATTGTGCAAATTCGAATCCTATGGGACTGGGGCTAATATATGGTCATGGTTTTAGAATGGGAGAGTTGGCAGGAAACAGTGAGTAGGAACAAAACCATTTTTTTTGAATGGAAGGCTTGAAGGATATAACAAGGATCGAGATTTGGCATCCAGCAATTCCTAATACACATCATATTTTTGGTTGAGGGGCTCAATTGCAATACTCCCAAGTCTGCTGACAGCACTAAATGAAGTCAGCTTGTGAGTGGATGAGGAGGATGTAAAAATGGTTCCAAAGTGATTGAGACAAGTGGAGTGACTGGGCAAATACCTGGCAGATGGAGAGAAATGGCAGAAATGAGAGGTTGTGTACTTTGATGGGATCAGTTGAATGACAGCCTATCATTTGAAAAGTGATTGGTTGAAAAAATTAGATAAATAAATGAACTTAAGCTGCATTTTTGTTTATTTCTGCGCAGCCTTCCAAGTCCATGTAGGGCTGTGTGTTCTGAACATGGAAGTCAAGACTGGGAATGGCATTGGCACGCTGTATACAGTGTACATAGACTCAGCAAGTAGGGAGCTGTAACATTGAAAAGAATCTGGATTTCCCTGTATACCAGTCACTGAAAGCAATATTGCAGGAGCAGATGATATATTCAACTTCATTTCAGGGGGATTTAGAATTCAAGAGTAAGGGTCATTTACGGCAACTGTACAGGGCCTTGGTAGGACCCCAACTCGAACATTGTGCTGAGTTGTGTGCAGTTTTGGTGTCCTTACCTTATAAAGGGCAAACCTGACATTGAGGGAGTGCAGTGAAGGATGACCAGACTAATCTCTGGGATGACAGGTTAGTTGTGGGAGCAGAGTTTGGGGTGACTCGGCCTGTATTCCATGGGCTTTAGGAAGATGGGTGGAGATCTCAGTGAGATATATAAAACTCTGACAGGGTGTGACAGATTGTAAGTAGGGATGATATTTCACTTTATAGAAAATGGTTCACGAATCGCAATGCAGTCAAATCATACTTAATAAACAAGCGTTCTCAGAGAACTCCCTGTTTATTGATGGGCCAAAGGCACTATATTTCATAATGTTTAAACATATTTTGGGATATGAACATTGTGTGGGGAAACTGCATTGAGGAAATGTTCGGCAATGAACTAGCATGGGGAAAGATCAATGTGTTGAATGACCTCCTCCTCTCCCGATGATTCTGTGCAGTCTGTGGAAAAACTCTGTAAACGTTGTCACAAACTTTCATATGTTAGGAAGGATGTCTATGTAGTGTCAACAGAACTGTGTTTCCCGCTCCCGTTTCTGATAACGAGGTTGATGCCGGATGTTCCGTCAGGTTTTATCCTTTAAGACCTCAGAATAGTTTGCTACAATTGAGTGTCTCGCTTGGCCGATTCAGAGACCATGCCTGTGTGTCTGGAGTCACTTTTTGGCCAAGAAAGCACGGGAGATTCACTTCCTGAAAGTACATTGGGGAAGGATATCAATGTGAACAATCAACATTGGACAGTATTACTGACACCAGATTTTAGGTATCGATGTTTTATTAATTATTTTTAACTTCCACCAGCTGCCAGAGCATTGACCTGGTCTGGATTCATAATCCAATGTTATGTCCACTACTGCACGATCTCCACATGGGAATCTATTGGAAACCATACTGACCTGATTATTTCGGTGCTACTTGACCGCTCTATCGAAACGTATCCCCACCAATGTGACAGTCGTGATGGGACTGAGGGTGTGGTAATTGGTCAGATTGTAATTATTCTCCTATTCAGGGACTGTATATAGTTGAGTAATTTTCCTCATTGCGAGGAAGATGTCAGAGTTGGAGCTGGAATGAAACGTGGGATGGCGTTTTTTACAGTGGGCAGGGTGGGAAGTGGTGTAATCTAGAGAGATGTGGGAGTCAGTCGGTTTATAGTATACGTCCGTGCTGAGTCGGTCGTCCGAGAGAGAGATGGAGGGGTCTAGGAAGGGGAGGGAGGAGTCTGAGACTGTCCAGGTAAATTTGAGGTTGGGGTGGAAGATGTTCGTAAAGTGGATGAACTGTTTAACCTCCTCGTGGGAGCACGAGTTAGCTCCGATACAGTCATCAATGTAGCGGAGGAAAAGGTGGGGGTATATTCCCAATTCCTTCACCTTCACCGCATCTGCTCCCAGGAGGACCAATTCCAATACCGAATAACCCAGATGGCCTCCTTCTTCAAACACTGCAATTTCCCCTCAGACGTGATTGACGATGCTCTCCACCGCATCTCCTCCACTTCCTGCTCCTCCGCCCTTGAACCCCACCACTCCAATCGCCACCAGGACAGAACCCCACTAGTCCTCCCCAACCACCCCACCAACCTCCAGTAACATCGGATCATCCTTCGTCATTTCCACCACCTCCAAACGGACCGCACCACCAAGGATATATTTCCCTCCCCACCCCAATCAGCGTACCAGAAAAAAAACTCCGTCCATGAATCCCTTGTCAGATCCACACCCCCCACCAACCCAACCTCCACTCCTAGCACCTTCCCCTGCAACTGCAAAAAATGCAAAACTTACACCCACACCTCCCGCTTCGCTTCCCTCCAAGGCCCCAATGGATCCTTCAATATCCATCAGAAATTCACCTGCACCTCCACACACATCATTTACTGCATCCGCTGCACCCGATGTGGTCTCCTATACATTGGGGAGACAGGCAGCCTACTTGCAGAACGTTTCAGTCAACACCTCTGGGACACCGGCACCAACCAACACAACCACCCTGTGGCTCAACATTTTATCTCCCTCTCCCACTCCACCAAGGATGTGCAGGTCCTTGGCCTCCTCCATTGCCAGACCATGGCAACACGACGCCTGGAGGAAGAGCGACTCATCTTTCGCCTAGGAAACCTCCAACCACAAGGGATGAATGCACATTTCTCCTTCTTCCACATTTCCCCTCCCCCACCTTTTCTCAGTCCCAACCCTCAGACTCAGCACCGCCTTCTTGACCTGCAATCTTCTTCTCGAACTCTCCGCCCCCACCCCCCTCCAGCCTATCACCCTCACCTTAACTTCCTTCCACCTATCGCATTCCCAATGCCCCACTCCCAAGTCCCTCCTACCTACCTTTTATCTTAGCCTGCTTGGCACACCCTCCTCATTCCTGAACAAGGGTTTATGCCCGGAACATCGATCCTCCTTCTCCTTTGATGCTGCCTGACCTGCTGCACTTTTCTCGCAACACATTTTTAAACAACTACCTCATTGTCCACTTTAATTTGAGGAATGTCCGAATCAGAATCCTCTGAAGTTGTTTTTTCCTTCTGTGCCGTAATCATTAACACCTTGTTCTCTGGCTGTCCTTACCTGTCAAAGTACATTTTGAGCATATTCACATGACATACGCTGTGAGATTTCTTTCTATCTGGAGTCCCTATCAAGTAGTTACTTTCACTCAATATCCGTTGTATTTCATAAGGCCTACTAAACCTTGCTTTTCTAGGTTCACCTATAACTGGAAGTAACAGTAATATCTTATCCCCGATCGCAAAATTGCATTTTTTTTATTCCCTGTCCGCTTCCTGTTTTATTATATGTTGCATTTCTTTTAAATGATGTCGAACCAACTCCCCAGCGCTATTAATCGTTCGTTAAATTTTGAGACCTAATCCCAATGTGTGGCCTTTGAACTCTAATTTACTATTTTCTCCTTAATCAATTTTAATGGTCCCCTCACTTAATGCCCCAAAAATAATTCCAATGGAATGAATTTGCTCTGTTAATTGGGGGTATCCCTGATCACAAAGAGTACAAATGGAATTCCCTAACCCTAATCATCTGGATAATCCTGATTATAAGCCCTCAACATGGTCTTTAATGTTCAATGTCACCTTTCTAGCGCTCCCTGCAATTGTGGATAGTTTGCAGTAGATTTGAATTGCTTCATTCCTAAGACATTATAGTGATTAATTCGATGTGTAGCTTGAACTTTGATTTCACTGTGTCTTCATTGGTAGTCCGTATCTATTTTTTTAAATTTAAAAATTCCTTTGCAATTCTTCTGGCTGTGATACTGAACCTTGGGATGGCCTCTGGAAATCTAGTCGATGCATCCATTATTGTTTAAAAAATACTGATGCCCAATCTTTTAATTGTGGTCTGGGACCTAGCCAATCAATTAAGACTCCTATAAAAGGTTCCTCAAATGCCAGAAAATTTAAGAAAGGTGCAGGTTGTATTATCGCATGTGCTTTTCCAATTACCTGACATGTGTGATTCATCTGGCAAAATTCAACTACATCCTGTTGCAGTCCAAGCCAGTAAAATGTCTCCGTAGTCAGTCTGGTTTTTTTTTTCCCTCACTCCTAACTGACTTCTAGCTGGTAACTCAAGCACCATTCGCATCACCTCATTTCTGTACCCCATTGGCAATGTGATTTGATGAATCTCTTCCCATTTCTCATCTCCTTGAATATATGATAGTCTCTATTTCCTCATTTAGTCATCAATTTTGAGGTAATAAAGCTCAGGGATACATTCAAAATTCCTAACGTTTGTGCTTTTTGATACAACTGCTTTAAACATTTATCTTTCTGCTGTGATTCAATTAGTTTAGCTGAGCAAAAAATATTCACATGATCACCTACTTGCTCCTGTTTTGTCTCAAATGTCTGATGGAACAAAGTATCTGCTCATGCCACTTAAACTTCCTTATCTTTACATTTTTGATATTTTCTGTTTCAACTGGTGTCATTGGGAATTTATTACCCACAATCAGGAAAGTTTCCAGGATGAGATTCCTACATTGATTCAGTTGCCTGCATATCCACTTTTCAACGAGAGTGGCAGTAATCCTACCACTGAATCAGCTATTTTTTCCGCAAGGACAAATTGTATTCCTGGAGCAGAGAGTTTGTCCAATACCTCTACCACAATTTCCCCACACTTTTCTGGACATGCTCACTTTACATAATTTTGCACCTTATGTCTCATGGTGAATTGCCTTTCGCAGTACTTTTTCTGGGAATATTCCTTCAGGAGTACATATCTCCTTGTCTATTCACAGAGGATCCTGTGTCTCTTAATATTGCATCCTCTTTACCTGCCGTATGTGAATAAATTTTCCCTTTACAGGTATATTTTCTAAGCAGATCTGGCACTCCCTCCGTAACAAACCTCCAATCAGATTATACACTCTGATGCAGCTTTCTAGTTTCCAATGTGCATTCTGTTACCGCTCCATCAAAACTCCCATATTTATTCCTTTTTCCTGCGTTTGTGTTTTTTTTCTGAACCCACCAAAACAGTGATTTCATGTGCCCTAATTTGTTGCAATGAAAACACCGGAGTTTTTTTTAAATCTTCTTTGCCTCGTTCAGGTATTGCCTTCACGGAGATCTACGTCTCCCTTTCTACGTCGGGATTTCTCTTTGCCCCAATTTCTATCCATCATGGACTGAAATTGACTCTGGAAGCCAAAACAAGTTTTGTAACAATAATCACTAGTCATAATCATCAGCCTCTTCAGCTGCCAGTCTTGTCTTTATATCTCTAGTATCTTCCAAATGAGGTTGCACTTTGTGAATGCTTAAACTCCTCCAAAGTAATTGTCTCTCTCAGAGCATTGTAGGTTTGCTCTCTTTTTAAAGCTCTTATCCATTTATCAAAATTACATCGTTTGATTCTTTCAAACTCAATATTTGTTTGGACCAGGATCCCTCCTTAAATTCCTGAAACGTTGTCTGTAGACTTTTGGCACATACTCATATGTACATTTTCCCCTTCTCATACTCCCCAGATCCCTCCTCTGATAGTGTTGCGCATACCTCACTAGCTCAATCTACAAGTTTTGTCTGGGTCAACAAAACCTACATGGTCACTGGCCACTGAAATTCTTTAGCCACTTCCCTCCTCATTAATCTAGGCAAGCTGTGAATATACTGAAACACGTTTCTCACCAGGCTTTGGACTCACCACGGGTTTGCCCATCTTCAGTCTGTTCCTCAGTAAGCTGACCATCAGACTTCATCCTCATCCTTTAAAGCTGACTTTCCATTCTAAGTGTCCACCTCTGAAGCTCAAATGCTCCCTCTTTTGCTTTCTCTCCTGCTGAAGCTATCTATTATATTTTTCTCTTTCCTCTGTTAAACCTAATCGTTATCTTTCTTCCTCTTCTGGTTTTAGTCGTAGCTCAAATTGCTTCATCTCTGCATCTAACTCAAGCTGCTTCTTTTGCGATTGAAGTTTAGTCATCCCCACAGATCCTGATGGTGTTTCCAGCAAATTAGAATGCTGAGCTACTGCTGCAATCCTCTCATCTTTCCTCACATTAAACGGTAGCTTTAACTCCCTTTGTATTCGAATTCCTGCGGCTTGGACTTATGTGCATTTTGTAAAACTCCCCAAGGTCACTTTCTCCACCTTCAACACACGAAATAAGAGACAACATCCCCTGCCAATCGCTGCCTAAATTCTGCAAAGGCCCCCTAATCTGTTATGGACCAGACCCGACCCCTCAAAACATTTTAAGCAGGTAGCCGGATGGTAAAGTTGCTAGTTGTTGAAGATTAGTGTATAGCTGATATTCCCAGAGAGAATCAGCTGGTCAGACTGCCGAGTTTTAAACATATGACATTTATTTGCCAAATTACCAAATTAAACATAAGGAACAAAAAATAGAATACCAGAATAACGTATTGTATCCGAACCTGACAGGCTATCCCGATTTAAGGATGCTGGTCCAATATACTTGCAACAATTCCAAGAAACAAAACCCCTTAGCACCAAGAATAAAACTGACACAACTGCTTAAAGGTTATAATGTCAGAAGGGCAGAAGGAGGCAGAGAGCGTCCAGTGACTCTGACTCAACTAGCCCCTGAACTGATCCAACCTGTCCAGTTGTGGGAGCAGGACAGGTCCTCCTGATTATACAGGGTACTTTTTAAAGGCTTGAAAGGCTTCTGGATGAGGCATTATCTGTTAGGTATAAACAAAAGGACCCCAACGAACCTTTCAAAATTCTGACATATTGGAATCTTGGGTCCTTTAGACCCTCTTTCAAAAAAACCAAAGACAACATAACCCTGTAAAAGGACTGGCTTTGTGAGAACATGCCACATTTGGCTTTGGACTGAATTCCAAAAATGTAAGTCTTACCGCTTTGAAGCCAATCTAATGTATTAAGGTGTTTGTTAATTTACATAAAACAGTGTTCAACCATATTGTGTGTTGAAGCTTCTGCATTGTCACGAGTGGAATGTCCCGACAGATCCACACTTCCTGTGTATGGTCAGGGTAAATATATCCACTGAGAATCAGTTGCTTGGCGCCTGTTCTAGTCAAGGAGAGACCAGCATGGAAACCACATCTGGATTGTGATTTGTTTTTTGGATGGTCATGTTGGAGCGTTCAGGTGGTTACAGCATTACAAATGAATTACACAGCAGAATCATCTAGTCCGCGATAAGAAAACGTCCATAATTCTCCCTCACAATTAACTTCACGAGAGCAATTGGTGATGGGAGATGTGACCATTAGCCAGCGATGTCAACATTCAATTCAATCCAGTTGTTATTTTGAACTGAAGGCCACATTCTGAAAGGAGTAATCTGGATCTGTTTGTTCAGTGACTGTGATTGATGTCACTCTCCATGGATCCTAATTATGTCACTGGATGGTTTTCCTCTTCTATTTGTATGGGGCTTCTTCCAGTGCTTTATCCCATTATTGCTGCAGATGTATCACCAGCAACACTGACAAGGATCAGCAGTTGCAGCGACAGGGAAAGGAGACATCAGAATCTGAGAACCATAGACTGGAATGTTCCAACAATGGGCCAGAATCTGAGAACAGTAGATGGAATGTTTCAACAGTGGATCAGAATGTGAGAGCATTAGACTGGAATGACGCACCAATGGTTCAGAGTCTAAGAAAAATAGACTGGAATGCTGCAACAATGGACAGGAGTTTATCTTGGTGTCATTTGTATTTTTCCTGGTCTTGGCACATATTACCAGATCGGATATTAGGTGTACTGCTGATTATTCAGGCTGGTTACTATCCCATGCTCACTATTATTGGTGTTTCTGGTAAGTCTCCCCATCTCTATCTACTTATTAATCCCACAGTGAACTTCAGTGCTATTTCTGTTATCTATATTTAGTAAATACTGAAAATATTGTCTTCAGTTTCAAATGCAAATCCATTCATTACTCACAAATTTCAGAACTGCCCACACCCCTGCCCTCACAAACATCAGAAAACAAGACTGTTCACAATCACAAAGTACCTATTTTCCCCGAATTGATTTATGTCTTGGTACTCTCTCCATCACCAAAGATACCTACTCTCAGCTCCATTGTATCGCCAGACCCCATCTTGACGTCAGTGCGTGTGCTAAATAAACCATTATCTATACCTTGGTAAAAGTGAGAGTTTATGGTTCCTGTTCTCTTCCAATCACTCTTTCCGTTCCAAATGTTTCCATCAAAATCTTGTTCTTGTCAGTAAAGTATGACAGGGACACGGTGTCAGAGTCATAATGTCGCTGGCCACGTAATTCAGTGGCCAAGGTAACTACACTATGGACACTGTTTCAAATCCTATCACAGACGATGACTGAACTTAAATTCAACTGACAGGAACTGGAAATAAAAGTGAATTTTACTAATATAATCCCAGCAGCACTTTGTCAATAAGTTTATCTATTTCACTGTTGTACTTTGGTGATTAAATCTCACATTATTGCCTGATCTGCATTAAGACTGACGTCAGACCCAATACCTTAAGGAATGGCCTCACAGTAAAACGCATTTAGTGAGGTCCACAAATGCTGCCCTGTCAGTGATGCAGACATCCCATGAAAGGTAGAGGAAAAAAATTGCCTCGAGAGATCAGAAACAAAAGGAACGAATAAGTGCCAGAGAAACTGAACAGATTTGGCAGCCTCAGGTCGAGAGAAAAATAGAAGTGACATTTTGCGTCCAATCACCATACGTCAGAACTGAATGTAGCTGGGAAATAGTGCGTTTGATGTTGATGACGTGGATGGCAGTTGTGAAAGGGAGAAGGAGTGAGTTGAATAGATAGAGAAAGAGAGAGGTAGAGAGAAAGAAACAAACAGAGGGATTGTTGATGATCAGCTGGAGTGGAAATAAAAGTCCAGACTAATCTTATTTATTTTTCTCCTGTTCCCATATTACAGAAGTTCATGCCCATGTAAAACGTACATCAAAGTCTCGGTTTGAAGTCAGCTATGTCCCTTTGTCTCTCTTCCTTGAGTGTGATCATCTTCTTTTATTCAGTAATGGGATGCTAGGCCAGTATATAATTCCCTTTCCGCATTGTCCTTGAGAAGGTGCTGGTGAGCCACCTTCCTGACCCACTGCAGTCTGTGAGCTGTTAGTAGTCAGTGCTGAGGTCCGCCCGGTTTCATTTATTTGAGAATTTGTAGTGAGTGATATAACCGAGCGGCTGGCTTGGACATTTCAAACGACAACTCTGTGTAAACCACAGTGCGGTGGGTCTGGACTCACATGTAAGTCTGACAGGGTGAAGACAGTAGATTTCCTTCCCTGAAGTGCATTAATGTGCCAGGTAGGATAAACGCAATGGTTTCATTAGATTCTCAATTCCTGATATTTTATTGAATGCACATTCCAACATTTGCCATGGTGGGATTCGAAACCGGGGTCTCCGTTATCACCTGGGTCCCTGGGTTAATATTCCAGAGATAATACAGCTAGGCCATCACCTCCGCAGAATCTCCAACCATCTCCAATGGCAATAGTGATGTTGTTGTTGGCGTGGCTGTGCTTAAAGCATAGCGTTTTTCAATGCAACAAAATGATTTGGCAAAACATACCATCCTTCTCAGTTTGTATTTATGCGAAGGTGAGATGATGGCAAGTGTTCTTGGTGAAAAGGAGGTGGACGTCCTTGGTCATGAGCCACTGATAGAATTCATACGGAGCAGTAGGTAATCAGCCCAGTAAATGTATAGTGTCCTTCATTGCAAAATGGTGGAAGTATAAGTATGAAGACACCTTACTGAATTTGTAAAGTGTTATTGAAACAGTACTTGGGACGCTGTGAACAGATTTTCTCTCCTTTATGAGGAATGATCTCCTTGCCACAATGAGACAGAATAAAGGCAATACACCAGAGTAATCCCTGCGTTGACGGAACCACGAGGAGAGTGTGAAGGAAATGAGTGCTCAATCTGTAATGCGACAAAAGAATAAAAAGTGATTGCAATAAAACCTGAGCATTATGGACCGATATTCATTATTTTCAAAACTAAACATTGATACCGTGAAATACTATGTGTTTCCCGCAATATATGTTTTCACATTTGGTCAAATATATGATAGGGAATGTTAAGAAGGACATGGGCCAAGTACCAGAAAATGGAGTTAGCATGGATGGACATTTTAGTCTGAATGGTCCAGTTTGGGCTAAAGGGCACGTTGAACTCTATGACTCTGTGATAGTTTACATGTCTCCGCGGAGCCCCCATGTTGGGTGAGAGACAGCTCCAGGCTCTGAACAAACTCTCTCCGTCTCAATGCACGGTTGGAGTGAGACCCTGCACTGAGCATCATGTTGTTTACAAACTTGTCAGCAGCCACATTCTGACAGGGTTGGTCATTCTCAAAGGCTTCTGACATCCATACAGAAGACTAGCCCTGTCTTCTCGGAGATGGATGATGCCTCCTTGAGATGTGTCACAAACCATCCGCTGTGCCTTCTTACCATCAGCAAACCACGTTATTATAACACGCGTGAAACATTAGCAATGGAGCCAGGAGGCACAACATGGAGCAGTCTGTCTATCCAGTCTCTGCTTCATTAGTTTGTAGTGTTGCAGCATCAATGACATCCGCTTATTTCAGTGTAACAGTTTGGAGGGGCTGAATGGCCTCATCTGTTCGTGTGTCAATATTTTGGGTGGCTGAATGTCCTCTTCCTCGTTCCAGGGAAGAGGTCCATTATTGGGTGACCCGTGGTCGCTGCTTACCTGCGTGTTGTGCTGACTAGATTCCTTACCTTCCTGTGTACTAATAGACAAACAGGAGGCTGGAAGAAACAGCAAGTCAAGCAGCATCAGGAGGTGAAGAAGTCAACATTTCAAGTATAGCCGTTCTTCAGGACTGCGAGTGGGGGTAGGGGGAACTGCAGATAAAGAGGGGAAGGAGTGGTTCGGGTGGGGAGAGCAGCAGGTTGGTGAGGTAGGAGTTAGGTGGACACAAGTGGTGGGTGCAACCTGGTTGGTCGATGAGAGGGATGAATCCGGTTGGGAGCTAGAAGGCGGGGTCATTTGGTTGAATGGAAGGGAGAAGGCGGGGCTGGAAAGCGAGTAGGGCTATCTTTGGGAAGGATATTTCAAATTGGAGAACTCAATGTTGAGTCCTCGGGGTTGTAGGCTAACCAGGCAGAAGGTAAGATGTTGTTCGTCCAATTTGCGGTCTGACTCACTGTGGCAACAGAGGAGGCCAAGGAGGTCATGTTGGAAAGGAATTGGGAAGGGGAATTGAAATGGGTGGTGACTGGCAGTTCAGGTCAGCCGCTGTGAGCCCGGCTGTGATGCTCGGTGAAATGAGCCCTTAGTTTACGTTGCTCTCCCCGATGTAGAGAAGCCCACATCAGGTGCACCTGATGCAGTAAACTAGGTTGAAGGAGAGGCAGGTGACCTATGTTTCATGTCGAAGGACTGTTTGGGGCCTTGGATGAGCTGAGGGAGGTGGTGTGCCAGCAGATGATGCATTTTATTCATCTGCAGGGTCAGTTGCCAGTGGGGCTTGGCGGATTTGGTGGGGAGTGCGGCACGAACCAAAATTAGTGAAGTGATTGGTCCTTATGGAAGATGTGACAGGTTGATGGGATCCAACCAAGTTTAGTGTATCTGGCACTCCTAATGTAGTCTTCTCTATATCAGGGAGACCAAATGTAAACTAAGGGGAATGCTTTGGTGAGCATCTCATCTGGGCCTGTAAGGGCTGATCTGACTTCCCAATCATCTCCAATTGCAATTCCCCCTCCCACTCCATTTCCGACATGGTCATCCTTGACCTCCTCCATTGCCTCAACGAACCAAAGCACAAACTGGAGCAACAACACTTCATATTCTACCGATGTAGCCTACAGCACGGGGGACTCAACATTGAGTTCTCCAATTTCTAGTAACCTCCCTTCCAATACCCCGACTCCCTGCCCAGCCTCTCGCCCTTCCATTCCTCTGATCAACTCATCTTCCAGCTCTCAACTGGATTCATTTCTCCCATTGACCAACCCGGTGGCAACCCTCGACCTGTGTTCCCCACTTCACCACACCGCCTCCTCCGACTCTTGCACCTCGACTCTTTATCTGTACATACCGTTACCCCCACCCCAGTCATGAAGAAAGCTTATGCCCAAGGGCTGGACTTCTTCTCTTGATGCTGCCTGGCCTGTTGTGTTCTTCCAGCCTCCTGCATTCCAACATTTGTAGTTTTTTTTTAAAACAAACTCTTCTTGTGCAATAGGTAAGAGATAGTAAATGGGCTGTACCTCTTCTTATCCAATAGCTTCAATGGGCTGAATGGCGTTCTCACATTTCTGTGATACCAGCTTGGGATACAGAATGAGCTGCTCTTTTTTAGTTCTTTGGAAATGTTCAGAGTCCAGTAGTACTGTTACACTAATGTTACCTAGACGTTAACAGCATGAGCTTGAATGTTGACCAGGTTTTGATGCTTTATGCGATATTTTCTGAGCATTCTCACTTCTGATCTAATGACGGGGGGGAAGACGCTGATGAACCAGCTGAAGATGTTTGTGTCGAGGAAGCTACACGGAGGATCGCTAATATAGATATCTCGGGACTGAGAGGATTGATCTGCACCAGCCACATGGTGTCCTGAATGGCCCAACCACTTAGGAGTCTACAACTGTTTCCCATTAGATTCAATGTTATTTAGTCTCCTTGACACCTTCCTCAGTTACGCCCTGCAGTGATGTCAGGGTCAGTCACTCTGATACTGTGCTCATATATTTTGTTCATGTCAAAGGTCAAGGTAAATCCGTGGGGACTGTTTCCTTCTCTCAGAGGGTAGTGACTGTTCGGGCCTCTCTAATCCAGACAGCTACATCTCTGAAATGTTTGAGGGAGCAGAATGGTGGTAAAGGATCTTGACACATCAGGGAGTTGAGGGCTACAAAGAATTGGGCAGAGAAGAGAAATTAATGCCGGGAAAGATCAGCCCTGACCTTATTGACGGGAGGGGCAGGCTTTACAGGCTACATTGCCTGGTGTTATTCCCGTGTACCCCATAGTCCAGTCACTTTGTTGCCTTTTCCATTTCCTGTGTTATTGACTTCAAGTAGCTGAATAGCCTGATCGTGTTGCTGCATGATCTGGAATGGGTCTAGTTCTGTGGCCATGAGGATTGATTGGCCTCCTCCTGTAACTGTATATCATACTCCAAGGGCTGAAAAGCCTTATCCTGTTCTGGTGTAACTGAAAACCATTTGGACCAGATCTATCACCCTTGGAGAAAGTGAGCACGACAGATGCTCGAGATCAGAGTTGCAAAGTGTGGCACTGGAAATGCCTAGCCGGTCAGGCAGCATTCAAGAAGCAGGAGTATCGAAATCTTGGACATTCCTAATGATAGGCTTATGCCCAAAACGTCGATTTTCCTTCCCCTCCAATGCTGCCTGACCTGCTGTTCTTGTCCAGCACCACACATTTGGACGTCTACTGGCCCGCCCTAGTCAATCTTCCTGGTCACGTCATCAAAGAAATTTAACAAATTCTTCAGGCATGAACTTCCACTCAAAAAGCCATGCTCACTATTCCTAATCAAACCCTGTTTTCCGAATGCATGTACATCTTATCCTTCAGAATCTTCTCAAGAAATTTACCTATCACGGATGTTACACTGACTGGTCTGTATTTCCCAGGCTTTATTTTTTCAGTCCTTCTTGATTAAGTGCACATTTGCTATCCTTCAGTCTTCTGGGATCTCACCTGTGGTAACTGATGATCAAAATTATCAGCCAGGGCCCCCGCAAATTCTTCTCTAGCCCCTTGCAGTGGTCTTGGATATATCTGGTAAGGACCATGAGATTTCTTCAACTTCAAAGATTCTAGTACATCAATTACTCCTCTACTGTGATACAGACTGTCCCTAAGATATCACCACTAATTTCCCCAAATTCCCATATATTCATGTCTTTCTCCACTGTAAATATAGAGGAGAAATATTTGTTTAGAACATTGCCTATCTCTTATGGTACTGCACATGCATGTCCACTTTGGTCTTTGAGGGGTCTTATTCTCTCTTTAGTTAATGATTTTCCTTTAATATACTTAAAGTGCCTCTTTGGATTCACTCTGATCTTCTCAGTCAAGGTTATCTCATCCCCCCTTTCGCCCTTCTGATTTCCTTCTTCAATATACTCCTATATCCCCAGTACACCTACAGGGATTTCCGTGATCCAAGCTGCCTCTACCTGAGCCACGCCTCCACATTTTGTTTGGTCAAAGCTTAAACATTTCTTGTTATCCAGGTTTCCTCATTTCTGTCAACGTTCCTTTCATCCTCACAGGAATATATAGATATTAAACTCCCACTTGCTGGAGGTCCCTTTGCTTGCAAACAGACAACTCCGATCAACCCCTGCAAACTCCTGTCTGAGACCATCAAAATTAACCTTGCCCCAATTTTGAACTTGAATCTGTGGATCAACTTCTTCCCTCACCATAACTATTTTAAAATTAACAGACCTATGGTTACTAGTCCCAAAGTGTCATCTACTGTCACCTCACTCACCTATCCTGATATATTTAGTGAGTAGGTCAAATATTGCCCCTTCCTGATTAGCACCCTCTATATACTGCTGGAGGACACTTTCCTGACGCACTTAATTGATTACATCCCATCAAATCCCTTCATGCTCCGGCAGTTCCAGTCTGTGTTATAAAGATTAAAACCCCTATTATGACAACCCGAATGTTCCCTGCAAGTCTCCCCAAACTCTCTAGATATTTTTGTTTCTGTAATTCCTGTTGACAGTTTGGGGGTCTACATTACAACCCCAATAAAGACACCATCCGCTTCTTATTTCTTAGTCCAACCCACAAAGCCTCACTGGATGATTCGTCAGTTATTTGACCTCTGATCACTGCTTTATACTCCCCTTGATTAGAAATGCAACTCCCCTCCCTCTTTCCACCATCTCTGTCCCTCCTAATGCATTTATCCTGGTACATTAAGCTGTCAGTCCTACCCATCCCTCAGCCATGTTTCTGTAATAGCTAGACTATCCAGCGCCGATTATCTAACCACACCCTGAATTCATTGGCCTTGTCTGTCAGCCCTTTCACATTGAAATAAATGCAATTTAATCAAAGGCATTCCTTGCTCCCTATCATGTTCCAGCCTGATCTGTCTCTTCAACGTAGTATTTCTGAATACTGTATCTCCTTCCAGCCTCACACTTGCCTCCCTGCTCTTGAGGATACCACCTCCTGCCAAACTCGTTTAAACACTCCCTTGTAGCACGAGCAAAACTGGCTGCGAAGATATTGGTCCCCCGTCCAGTGCATGTGCATGTGCCACCAGTCCCTCTTGAACAGGTCAACTCTGTCACAGAAAAGCTCCGAATGATCTAAAAATATGAATCCCTCCCCCTGCACCAATTCTTTAGTCACATACCCATCTGCCATATCCTCCTGTTCTTACCTACACTCGCTCATGACACTGGAAGATATCAGGTGACTATCAAGGTCTTGTTTTTTAACTTTTCTGCGAGCTCTCAGTAATCACTCTGTAGGACCACATTCCTATGTCTACCTGTGTCATTTGTGCCAACGTGCACAATGACTCCTTACAGCTCACCAACACCCCCACCCCCCAACTCCGAGTACGTTCAGCAGACACTCAGAGACATCCCGGACATTGACAACTGAGAGGCAACACACCATCCTGGTTTGCCGTTTGAGGCCACAGAATCTCTTATATCTAAGACCCTGTTTACCTTTATCCTTTCCCATTGCTCCCCAGAACCAGTCGTAATGCAACTAAGCTGGCTATTGCTGGTTTCCCCTCAATGGTCATTTCCTGACATCCATCTCCCAACACTACAAAATCAGTATCAAAAATGGTATACTTGTTTTCGAGAGGAATGCCACAGGGGATTCTTGCACTCTCTGCTACTCCCTTCCCCATTCCTGGTTGTCGCCCAGCTACTCTCTGCCTGGAACACGACAGGAAGCAAGGAACGCCAGTTGGATTAAATTGCGTCTATTTTAATGCAACACGGCTGACAGGTAAGGCTGACGAACTCAGGACGTGGATCTTTACATGGGACTGGGTTATGACAGTCTTTAAAGAAACAAGGGATGGACTTGGGTGTGACCACCTCACTAAAGCTCTTACCTCTGAATTGCTCTGTATATGGATGATCCGAAGAGCAGTCAACTCCAGATCCCGAACACGGTCTCCCAGGAGCTGCAGCTGGCTGCACTGCCCACACGCGTCGTCATCAGGGACAGTGAAAATCTCCCTCAGCTCCCACATCCCGCAGGAGGAACGTGCAACTGCCCTAACTGCCAGCTCAACTGTCAAAGTTGTATTAAAAAGACTTTACTTGAGCTTACCTGTACCTTTTGCTGAGCCGCTGCTCACCGAAGCCTCTGGAACCAAAGCTTTACTACCTACTCTGCCACTATCAGCAAGTCAATAGACCACTCCACATATAGTTTTGGTTAGGGCAGGAGGGAAACACTGCAGCGATGTATTGTTTGGGCCTTAAGCACTCTTCACACCAGGCCCATACTTGGACTTGGAGAGTGTCTTGCTGAGGTTTTCCTCCTAGTAGTGGTGACTGCGCTGATGCAAATATTCACCCTCACATCCAATCCACGTTGTCGCAGTCATCTTGTCTTTTCTGTCTATTAGTACTGCATTTATGAATTCCTTGAATCTATTGATTGCTTTCCAAACTGTGTCTCATTCTGGAGGGAGAGATGCTGGTGTTCCAGTGAATACAGGCTATTTGAAAAGGTTTACCATTAGACATATGAGCGATATAATGCCCATCCGCTCGCTGACTCTTTTTTTCCTTTCAATTAGGGTACATTTATTCTGATAACCTTCAATTCTATTTTTAAGCATTTTCCCTGTAACGCTTGTTTAAAACTCTGTCCATCTCAGCCTTGAACATATTTAGTGATCATTCCTCAACAGCTATCTCAATTTTCTACAATTGTTTCCCTCTCACTGAGGTGAGACTTGGTGGTCTTTCATCCTATGACTTTTTGTCTAGCACTCTGTGTGGAAGTTGAACCTACATTAGATGTTGTCATGTTCGATCATACCACCTCTGTGGCAAGAGGCAAAACAAAAAAAAGCAACACAAAGTTTAAGAGCCAGTAATCTCCTCCCTCATCTTCCACATCAGTCAAAGATACAGTTCATCCGGATCAAGGGATTTGCCCATTTTTTGCCATGCACCAACTTCCAATTCTTCCTCAGCTTTTGTGTTAATTTGCTCAATGCCAAACTGTCAGGAACAGACATTGAATACAGTAACCGCTTCTCCAAAGTGAAGACAAATATGTAGTACGTTTTTGACATATCTTCTGGCTCTATGCACAGGTTGCTTCCTCGATCCATAATACTTTCTCTTGTTACCATCTTACCCTTAATAAACCGATAAAATGTCTTTGGAGACTTAAAAATATTGCCCACTAATGTTTTTTTTATCACCATCCCCCACCCCCTTTTTGCTCTTTTACTTACTTTTAGAGTTTAGCTCTATGCATTCTCTCCTCTTCTGGGACATCCATTGACCTGTTCACTTTATGCCTGTTTTAAGCTTCTCTTTCATTTTTAATTCCATTCTGAATATTTGTAGATATCCCAGTCTCTCCGGGCTTGTTTTGCTACATTTCATCTTTGGAGTAACATGTTGTTGTGACACTCTCATCAATTCCATTGTGAGCATGTGATCCCCACCAACACCCACCTACACGCTGTTCTGTTACAGTTTCACCCAGAAATAACTGTACTGTGGCCAGATCCTGCCTTTGTTATGATACATTCTGCCTCCCTCATTCAAAGAATTTTTATTTTTCAAACCTTTTTCTTTTGATCTTTTCCTTAACAAGCTAAAAATGCTTGAGTCACGGTCACTGGTCCTGCAATGCTCTCCCAATCCTGCCTGCAGCACCTGACTGGCTTCGTTCCCCACAGTGAGACCCAGCACTGCCCAACTCTTTGTTGTATCTTCTCCATGTTGGTATAAGAGTCTCTCTGGAATAAATGTCAAGTCATCTTCCCCTCTTTAAAAAAAATCACTGCCCTAATGAATATTTGGAATTGAAATGTATCAATATAATAATCCTATTATTGTTTTTACACACCTCAGTGAATTGTTTATATATCTGCTGCTGTATTTTCTTTTATCTGAGAGTCGATAATATATCCCCAGCAGTGCATCTGTCATCGTTTGGATCCTAACCTCAACCCACAAAGCGTCATTTGAATACCCTTCCAAGATATGATCCTAGCTAAATGCAGTCATTGACTCCATAATTAATAAGGCAACACCACCTTCTCTTTTACCCCTCTCGTGTGCTGCCCATAGTTCTTGTACCACAGAATATTGCGTTGTCAGCCCTGATTTCCCTCAAACACATCTCTGTGATGGCGAAAATGTCACACTCCAAAAATGTCATCTCAATCCCTTATCACATCTATCGGTTCGATAATATTCCCAGCATTAAGGTAAAGGACATCCAGCCTGGAATATAAGAACCTTGGAGTTCTTCAGTCATTTACTATTTGTTATCAAGCTGCCTTTCCATGAACTAAAACTGTTACTCTGGGAATGAATGAATAATTGTTGAGTTGTAATTTCTTTTTTAATTAATGTGTTAATCAAATGCAACGTTCCAGAACTGAACAGTCAGCTCCAAATATTTTACTGTGCTCAGTGTGCAGAGGGGTCAGCTCTCAGTAATGGAAAAAGTAAGGACTCCAGATCAGAGTCGAAAAGTGTGGTGCTGGTAAAGCACAACAAGTCAGGCAGCATCCGAGGAGCAGGAGAGTGAAAACTTTGGGCACAGTCCCTTCATCAGGAAGACATTGGTGTGTTCACATTTTTTCCATTCCATGATTCATGGGACATTTGGAACGGTACTTGCTCAGGAGGGCAGCGCTGTATATAGCCCTGAAATGGAAAGCAGTCAATCAGTTGTTTGGACAGGGAGTAGACAAAGTAAGCTGAAATACAGACTGATTGAAATACAAACATAAGGGTAGATAAGTCACCTGGACCAGACAGGAAGCACCAGAGGTTAACAGAGGAAGTGAGGGAAGAGATTGCTGCGCCTTTGGAGATGATCCTTGCGTCCCCACTGTCCACTGAAGTATTGCCTGATGATTGGAGGTTGGCAAGTTGTTCCCTTGTTCAGGAAAGGCAATAGGGATAATCCTGCGAAATACTGGCCAGTCAGTCTTACTTCTGTATTGGGAAACGTATTGGAGAGGATTCTGAGAAACAGAATTTATGATTACTTGGAAAATGATAGATTGATTAGATATAGTCAGCATGACGTTATTAGGGGCAATCATGCCTCACAGAACTTATTGAATTCTTTAAAGATTTGATCAAACAAATTGATAAAGGTAGAGCAGTGGATGTGATTCACATGGATTTTAGCAAGGTGGTTGATAAGTTACCAAAAGATCAGCTCAGTCAGAAAGTAAGGAGGCATGGGGTACAGGGAAACAGCGAAATCTGTGTGTGTGGATACAAAATTGTCTGACCTGTAGGAGACTGATGGTGGTAGAACATGGAAAGTTTTCAGCCTGGAGCTTGGTGAGCAGTGGCATTCTTCAGGAATCGGTTCTGGGACTGCTGTTCTTTGTGATTTTTACAAATGACTTGGATGATAAAGTGAAAGGGTGCTTTAGTAAGTTTTACAATGTAATAAAGATGTTGGAGTTATGGATAGTGTGAAGGGTTGTCTTAGGTTGTAATTGGACATTGACAGGATGCAGAATTGACTGGTAAATGGAAGATGGAGTTCAACATGGATAAGTGTAAAGCGATTCATTTTTGAAGGTCGAATTCGAATGAAGAATACAGGTTTAAAGGCAGGATTATTGGCAGACTAGAGGACCATAGGGATCGTGTGGTCTATATCACAGGACGCTCAATGTTGTCACCCAAGCTGATAAGGTTATTAAGATTATGGTGTTTTCATTAGCCAGGGATTGAGTTTAAGAGCTGCAAGGTTATGCTGCAGCGCCAAAAATCTCTGGTTGGACTACACTTAGAATATTGTGTTCAGTTCTAGTCGCCTCAGTACTGCAAAGATGTTGAGGCTTCGAAGAGGGTGCCGGGGAGATTTACCAGGATGCTGCCTAGACTGGATAGCATGTCTTACAAAGAAGCGTTGAGGGAGCTAGGTCTTTTCTCCTTGGAGCAATAAAGAATGGGAATTGACTTCATACAGATGTATAAGATGTTGAGAGACAGGCAGAATTGGTAGCCAAAGACTTTCTCGCAGGGTGGAAATGGCTATCGCGAGCGGGCATAAGTTTAGTATGATTAGAAGAAGGTTTGAGGAGATGTCAGAGGTAGGTTCTTTAAATAGAGAGTGGTGGGTGCTTGGAATGCACTGCCAGCAGCGTTAGTAGAGTCAGCTACATTACAGATATTTACATGACTATTGGATAGGCACATGAATGATAGTACAATGAAGGGTATGTCAGTTAGTCTGAACTTCGAGTAGGATAAATGTTCGACAGGACGTCAAGGCTTGAAGGGTCTGCACGAAGTTGCACTGTTCTGTGTTTTATGTTTCACCCAGCCTGTAGATTCTTATCAATTATTGAATGTGTGAGGGAGTGATGTATGTGAGATTAGGAAGCTGGGGAGGGGCGTTAGCCCAAAACTTCCAGTTATGTTGTTCATTGTTACATTCACCTGAATGTCAGTACAATATGTGACGTGTCCTACACCATACAGGCTCCGCCAAGTTCAGTTATTAACGCAATTCTTAACTTGTCATTTGCTGCTGTTTTCTTCAGATTAAAACTGTTGGGTGACCCATGTATTAATCAGATGTTTGCTATGTTTCGTGAATTGCGCAAAACTAAGATGTCAACTATGATTACTCGACTGAACTATAATCTCTGAAAAGAATTAGGTTGATTCGATATTTATGGAACAAAAATATAAACTCCTGTCAAGATTTTCTAACACATAAATAAAGAATGCTCATTTTATTTTCTATCGAACAAAGAACATCCCTGTTCAAAAAAGGGAATAGGGATAACCCCGGGAATTACAGGCCAGTTAGTCTTACTTCTGTGGTAGGCAAAGTAATGGAAAGGGTACTGAGGGATAGGATTTACGAGTATCTGGAACGGCACTGCTTGATTAGGGACAGCCAGCACGGATTTGTGAAGGGTAGGTCTTGCCTTACAAGTCTTATTGAATTCTTCGAGGAGGTGACCAAGCATGTGGATGAGGGTAGAGCAGTGGATGTAGTGTACATGGATTTTAGTAAGGCATTTGATAAGGTTCCCCATGGTAGGCTTATGCGGAAAGTCAGGAGGCATGGGATAGAGGGAAATTTGGCCAATTGGATAGAAAACTGGCTAACCGGTCGAAGTCAGAGAGTGGTGGTAGATGGTAAATATTCAGCATGGAGTCCAGTTACAAGTGGAGTTCCGCAGGGATCAGTTCTGGGCCCTCTGCTGTTTGTAATTTTTATTAATGACTTAGATGAGGGAGTCGAAGGGTGGGTCAGTAAATTTGCAGATGATACAAAGATAGGTGGAGTTGTGGACAGTGAGGAGGGCTGTTGTCGGCTGCAGAGGGACTTAGATATGATGCAGAGCTGGGCTGAGGAGTGGCAGATGGAGTTCAACCCTGCCAAGTGTGAAGTTGTCCATTTTGGAAGAACAAATAAGAATGCGGAATACAGGGTTAATGGTAGGGTTCTTGGTCAGGTGGAGGAACAGAGGGATCTTGGGGTCTATGTACATAGATCTTTGAAGGTTGCCACTCAGGTGGATAGAGTTTGTAAGAAGGCCTATGGAGTATTATCGTTCATTAGCAGAGGGATTGAATTCAAGAGTCGTGAGGTGATGTTGCAGCTGTACAGGACTTTGGTTAGGCCACATTTGGAGTACTGTGTGCAGTTCTGGTCGCCTCACTTTAGGAAAGATGTGGAAGCTTTGGAGAGGGTGCAGAGAAGATTTACCAGGATGTTGCCTGGAATGGAGAGTAGGTCATACGAGGATAGGTTGAGAGTTCTCGGCCTTTTCTCGTTGGAACGGCGAAGGATGAGGGGTGACTTGATAGAGGTTTATAAGATGATCAGAGGAATAGATAGAGTAGACAGTCAGAAACTTTTTCCACGGGTACAACAGAGTGTTACAAGGGGACATAAATTTAAGGTGAAGGGTGGAAGGTATAGGGGAGATGTCAGGGGTGGGTTCTTCACCCAGAGAGTGGTGGGGGCATGGAATGCGCTGCCCGTGGGAGTGGTAGAGTCAGATTCATTGGCGACCTTTAAGCGGCATTTGGATAGGTACATGGATGGGTGCTTAATCTAGGATAGAAGTTCGGCACAACATCGTGGGCCGAAGGGCCTGTTCTGTGCTGTATTGTTCTATGTTCTATGTTCTATGTTCTAATTCTTTTGGTGATCAGAATTAAACACACAATATCAGGATTCAAAACAATGCATTGTCACTCCAACATTTTGAAAGTGGTTGGCTTCTGAATGATTACATGGTCAGGGTGAGCAAACGATTGAACAATCAAATAGAATTGGAGTTCTTATATATTTATATATAATCAATCAGTTTAATTTCTCACTGAAATGTACAAGCTTCAACTATTTGTCAGCGAAGTAGAAATGTCTATAGTTCAACATGCTCTGTGAATATTAAACGAAATAAATGATTTGTGCTATCAAATTTTAGTGAACAATAATTTGAAAACATTTAACTTTTAGAAACAATGTTATTTAATTTGAAGTGCAGACAGTGAACAAAAACGATGAACATATTATCGTGTGAGTGAAAAGTCAAACCTTTTCAAAGAGATTTGTGCCAAAGCAATGACAGATTTGTTTGAGTAGTTGGAACACAACATTTAAAATATTCATAATCTGAACAATAATTAGACTATATAATGAAGGTGGTCTTGCAATAGTTGCATTTTAAATGCTTATGCTGCACTAAATAATCAGATATTAGTGAGCATTTAGACTGGGAAATAATCGGATACTGACTTTTATTCGCATCAGACACATGATAGAGTGCAAAACTTTAAAGTACAGGAGGAGGCCATTGGCCACGGTGTGTGCATCAGCTCCAGGAATGTCTCCTAAGTGCCTCCCATTTGCCAGCCCTATCTCTGCAGCCTGTTAAATTCATATTTCCAAATACATATCCAGTTCTATTTTTTAATGTTCATCCACAACTCTCCCAGGCAGTTCCATTCCAAATCTTAACAACTCTCTCAATAAAGAAGTGTTTCCTCATCTCATTCCTGGCTCTTTTGCTGACAATCTTGGAATTAGAACTCCTTGATGATGTAATGCCAACTAACGGAAACAGAGTATTCCTGTTTTACTCTACAACTTTTTTTCATATGTTTGAGCACCGCAATTAGTTCACATATTTTTCTGTTCTGCTGAAGGAAGAATAAGCCTTACAAGAAATGTTACAAGCACTACATCGGAAAAACAGTCAGAAAACTAGCCACCTGGATACATAAACAACAACTGGCCAGAAAAAAAAGACATGACCCACTAACAGTAGTATCCTTACATACAGATGAGGAAGGGAACGATTTTGACTGGGTCTGCATATCCATCTAGGAAAAGCCAAACAGGGATACACACGAGAATTCCTAGAAAAATACCATTCCAACCGGAACTCTATCAACATACATATCAATTTTGATTCCATCGAACACTCTCTGACAAAAGAACCGGACATAAAATCACCAATACTGGAAATTACATCACTGACTCAAAGAAACCTAAACACATAAATAGCAACCATGACATGACACCAGCACTTCACCAGTCTCACTGATAATGTTCCCTAGTATAGTGATGAACCGTCTGAAAATGAACTCTCCACCTCAGTGAGCAAACTGACTTCCAGAAGAAGCACAATTTCTCTCATCCTCCCTATAACTAAATACTTCATTCCACTTGTCATTCCGATTATTTTAAGTTTATTTGTATTCTGCAAAGTAATATAGTGTCTTTCTGTGTGTGTTTGAATGTGTGTGTATGTGTGAGAGAGAGCGAGAGAGAGAGAAAGAATAATCCTCTGTAATCTCTGGATTACTCCCCGTGCCATGTGGAAAAGAGGGAAGGATGAGGAAGACAGTAGAGCTTAACATGTTGTTAAAAATCTAGTTCAGGTGTGAGAGTTCCAGATTATTGGATCATTGGGATCTCTTCCAGGACAGGTGGGGACCTGTACAAAAAAGACAGGTTGAATCTTAACTGTAAAAGCACCAACATCCTTGTGGGGAGGTTTTCTAGTGCAAGTCAGATGGATTTGTATAAACCAGGAGAGTGAGAACCAAAGCAGAAGATCAGGAACTGAGCAGAAGGTAGAGGTGAATAGGATATCAGGCACGGCCAATCTAATGACTATGCCGAGAGATGGAATCAAAACAGTGAGTTGGGAGTTGGAATAAATTATAGAGAGGAAGTGCAGATTTTTCAGAGATTATCAAGTAAGGATGGAAAGTGTGGGGGATGTCAGGGAGTGAGTTGTGTGGGATCAGGGAGACAGTGCACAAGAAAATGTTAAAGGGGAAAGAGGTTGAGCTGGGGAATTCTGTGATAAACAACTGGCAGCAAAACACGGGAAAACTTGCTGCTTGTCAAAGTGAATACCTGGGAAAGAATTTATTATGCTTCAGATAAACAATACCCTTATTGCTCGAGGTCTGTATTGTAATGGAGGAAAAGCTGTCGTCATATTATGGATGTAGCTTTAATAATGGTTGCATTCAGCTAGAATGGTGTCAGTGTTGTTATTGGACAATGCGTGCACTGAGCATTTGAATTACACTAGATGGTCACAGAGATGGCTGGGCTACCTTTGGTTGAGTGAGTGCTGAAGATGCACTAGATGATGCTGGCTTGTAATATAGCCACTTACTAAGTACAGTCAAAGGAACAAAGCAGCAACTGCCATTGTTAATTGTTTCAGAATATACCAGAGTGTTCATAGCTGCCACTGCAAAGAATCATGCAATGAAAAAACAGGCCAATCACGTCTGTGCCCGCAAGTGCATATCCAAAGACATTTTAAACGTTTGTGAGGTTACCTGCCTCAATCACCCTCCTCGACAACGCATTCCAGATTCATACCATCCTCTCAGTTCGAAAATCCACAAATTCCACATTCCACAAATCCTCTCTCAATCCCCTGATGTTCACTTTAAAAGTCTGTCCCTTTGTTTTTGATCCTTTGACTAAGGAAAACAGCTGCTGTCTGTTCATCCTCTCCATACCCCTTATGTTCTTGTACAGCTGTACTATATTCCCTCCTCAAGCTTCCCTGCTGCAAAGAAAAAACGAGCAAATTTATCGCTCCTCTTTCATACTCACTTTTGAGTACTCACTTGTCTTGTTACTTCTGAATTGCATCTTCCCAAATTATCGGTGTTAAATTCAATCAGACCATTGATCTAGCTATCTGAATAATCTGTTTCTATCCTCCTGTAGCCTAACAATTTCCTCCTGACTGTGATCCACCCCGCCCATCTTTGTGTCATGCACAACATTGTCATCATTCCACTGCTCCCCACCTTCCACATTCTCACAACCGTTATTTCTGAATATGGCAAATAAACCGTGATTTCCTTCCTGTTCTCCAGATGTTATTCAGACGATGATTTGACAATTCCAGTCTCTTGCTTTTCCTATTTTGGTGAATTTATGAGTGATGTAGTTAACACATTTTATGAGGGATCCACAAACAGCATTTTCGACACAGAGTTGAATTCACCTTTTACACTATGCCCCTCTGCATGTTTTGTTTATAAACATTGTAAATAATTTAGGATAAATTAGGGTTTGGCATCTTGCGGTGGAACATTAGCATTTTACGTGGCACTGTTCTATGTAACATTCCCTGCAACAGCCAGAGCTGAAGAAATTTTTCATCTGCAGGATGGACATGCACTCATTCATTGTTTGTTTTAATCAGCGAGTGTGATGAGAATAAATATTAAAATAAATTCTATATTATGGGCAAACTGCAGAAGATTAAATCATATTCTCATATCCACCTTGAATTGGAAGCAAATATATACTGTAAACAAATTAAAAACATTGAAACACCACATAGGGGAGAAAGAAACATGTCGTCTGCACTTGATGGAGATTTAGAAATATATGTACAACCTGAACAAAAATCAAGTGAGAGAAGAGAAAGTACAAGAAATCCTTTCTTAATTTAGAATGGAATCCAGATCCTGATTTTCTTGTACAGAGATGTTTTCTCATCCAATCTCACTACCGCAAAAACATGCTTTTCCCTGTAACTAAAATCTGCCTTTCTTCCTCCTCCGTCCTACTCTTTTCTTACACTCCTACTTCCCTTGCACTACCCCCCTGCAGCTATATACCCTTCCACTGATGATCTCCCTTCACACTTTTCTTCTGCCACTCCCCTGTAAGTTACACCAATTCCCCAGTTCCTCCCACTTTCTCTGGCCATCCCTTCCCCTTTTTGCTTTCCAACTGGGATGCTGGGAGCCGCTGGTTTCTGGGCTGCTATATGATCATCAGTCAATGATGAGATTGAGATGATCAATGTCCAATAGGAACAGACAATAGTGTGTTTCTGTCACTGACTGATCCATCGTGAACAGGGTGGTTTTATTCCTCATGGTACAGAGTGGAGTGTCTTTCTGTCTCTCTGTCACAGCGCTTAACCAAACAGCCTCATCACAAATCGAACAAACCTCTCCTCAGAATCAGGAATCCATGCATCAGTTTTACTTTAAACATTGTGAGTAGAGTGAGCACATTGTTCAAACAGGCTGTGTACTGGCCTTTTGTTCTTTATTCATTTAACTGATCTTCCAATGTCAGTTGAGGTGAGATCAGACTAACTTGCGTTGTATTAAAGTAGTATTTGACTCATGTGACATCAGGGATCCTAGGTAAACTGTGGTCAATGAGAATCGCAGGAAATTCTGTGCTGGTAATTTCCTCACTAAACAATGACACTTTCCCCAGAGCTATTGGGAATGACAAATAAACTCTGCCCTTGCTAGTGCCTTCCAAAACCATGGATAAATTATTCTTGTTAATAACATCAAGACATATTGTATTTTCACAGTTTGGTCTAACGTCTCTGAAAATTAGAACCTTGCTGCTTGAGTGTCACTCCAGTGAAATCAGGACGTTACAATAAGGTTACATTCCCAATTATTTTCAATCAGTTACTTTCTGAGGTCTGATCGTGTGATATCAGTACCACTGAGATCAACGTTTTCTCTGTCCAGCAGAATCGCATTATATTGTCTCAAAGCTGCGCCACTCCACAATTCTAATTTATTCACCGGCTCATTCGTCGTGCTAAACAGATGTACTGGGCACACAATTTGCAACAAGGTAGAGATGTCCTTGACCCTCTGGAACCTTCCTCCCCTCCCATACCTGCCCACTGACTCCATGCCCTCCCCCAACTCCACCTCCTGTCGTTGATTCACTATCCCTCCTTAACCTCCACTCTCTGACGCTGAATGGTCTGTACTAATCAAATGTCTGAACTTTACCTCTTTGTGCCCCCACTTTAATGAATTTTAGGCATGATATTTAGTTGAGTTCTTCCACTGTCTTCGCCTCAGAGCCCATTTCTTTCGGCAAGATTCCTCTCCCTGTCTCATATACACTCTCCCTCCACCTTGACCCCTCCCTCTGGCCTTCACCTGAACTAAATCGGTTCATTGAGAAATCTCAACATGACATTGGTTGTCTTAATTTCTCTGCACTCCCCTCACCAAATCCATACTTTCAATGTCCGAACAGCCTACACTCCATGTACTTAAGTCCAACCCTGACTGTGTTATTCAGCCTGTTCCGAACAGGGTCGTGCTGCTATCGTCTGGTGGACTGACCTCGACATTGCAAAGGTTGAACGCCCACTCTCAGGTACCTCCTCTAATCTCCCCCTGGACCATGACCCTACCATGGCACATCAGGCCATTGTATCAACTACAATAACTGACCACATTTCATCTGGAGGTTTATGCCCCACTCGCCCCCACCCGCCCCCCCCCAAATGCCCTCGAGCTGATGGTCCTCTGATAGCAGAGCTCACTTCTGTCTCCTCTCAAAAATTCACAAACAGAACTGCCCGGGCAGACCCATTGCTTCAGCCTGGTCCTGCCACACAGATGAAGTGCATGGATAAACACTTGGGCCCCAGTTATGCCTGTTTCTTCTTGGGGACGTTGACCATTCGCTGATCCAGTTCTACTCCAGCACCCATCCACAAATCTTTGTCCGATACACAGATGATATCATCGCTGCTGCATCTCTCTCTTGTCCAGAATTGGAAAAGTTCACCAATTTCGCTTGGAATTTGAAACTCTCCATCACTTTCACCTGGCCGATCTCTGGCTCCTTACTTCCTTTCCTCAACAGTTTTGCTTCCATTTCTGGGGATAGACAAGCCACTGATATCCAGTATTATCCCACCGACTCCCACAGCTTCCTGGAGTATACATCCTCACACCTGGTTTCCTGCATAGACTCAATTCCATTCCCCCACTTCCTCCGACTACACTGCATTGCTTCTGCTGATCCTAAATTCAATAAGGAAGTCTTTGAAATGTCCACCTTGTTCCTCCATCAAGGGATTACCCATCATTGTTGTCAATAGGGTCCTCAACCGTGTCTGACCCATCTCCTGCACTTCTAGCCTACCCCTCCCCTTCCCTCTAGCAACGGATTTTACTTTGCCCTTACCTACTATTCCAGCCGCATTCACATGCAGAGGATCATCAGCCCACATTTCTCCCACCTCCAGCGAGATGTCCCCATCTGCACATATTCACCTCTCCTCCCCTGTCCACCTTCTAGAGGGATTATTCCCTCCAGGACACACTGGTCTACTCTTTATTTACTCCCACTCCAGGTCCACTTCACTTTCCCCTGCCGGAGGTGTCACACATTCCCATTTTCCTCCCTCTTCATCAGTATCAAAGGGCACAACTATACCTTCCAGGTGAAGCAGCACCTTACCAACAATTCCCATAATGCGGTCTACTACATGCGTTGTTCACAATGTGGTCTCCTCCAAATAGGGAAATGAAGGATAGACTGGGTGACCGCTTCACAGAACATCCAAGTTGGACCACTGCAAATGACTCTGAGTTTTCAGTTGCCTGCCAGTTTAACAGCCCATCCTATTCCTTGACCAATATCTCTGTGTCAGGCTTGCTGCAGTGTTCCAGGCAAATTCAGCGCAAGCTGAAAGAACTACACCTCATTTTCCATGTGCGGACTCTGCAGCCCTTTAGATTCAAAATCAAGTCCAATAATTTTCTGGCCTGAACTCCCCAATGTCCTAGCCACCTACCCATACACCAGGCCGAGTTGTCACATAGCCTTCCATTTCTCACACCCTATTATTAGCTGCTAACAGTCTCCATTAAGAGCTATCCAGTCTCTTCTGCATATTATTGAACATTTTCCGTGTTACCGTCAGTTCTGAGGAAGGGGCACTGGAATGAAACGTTAACTCTGATTTCTTTGCACAGATTATGCCAGACCTGCTGAGCGATTACAGCACCTTCTGTTTTGTTTCAACATTGTCATGGCAAGGTCTCACAATGCAATACGTCATCGATATTTAGAGCCTGTCAAATATAGGAACTTTGTAATTTCTCATTTAAAATCAATAACAAATTACTCGAGATTCAACTAAGATAACAGCTTTGCTGCTATCATTCAGATCAGACACTTTGTCACAGTTCAGAAAGAAGAAAGAAATCAAAAGAGCTGGAGCGAAACTCAGTCGATCTGGCAACATCTGAGCAGAGGTGCAAAAAGTTAACCTTTGATTCTAATAGGACTTTTCAGAACAGTGTCACATCATATTACATATGTTAATTCTGTTGCTCTCGGCAGACACTTCCTCACCTTTTTCGTTTCTCCAGCATTTTCTTTTTGCATTTCATGTTTCCATTATTTTTATTTTTCCATGTTTCTTGACATGTCTACATATTGACCTTGGTAATATTTGGAACAATGTGGTCCTTTCATGTTTCTATTGCAGTTGGTGTGTCTGTGACACCTGAATTACAGCCGAAATCTGTTTCTTTTTTAAGATTAGAAAGTAAAAAAAATCTGAACATGTTGTAAATCTCAGGAAATCTATTTTTTTTGAAAATACATTTTAGAGACAGCTGAACTTCATGAATTAATAGGGATAGGTTTTTGATGATGGAACACTATGTGTCCTTCATTGAACTAGCTTGTCTCCCCAATCTCCAAAAGCTTTCAATGCATAACATTGAATTATTACAGCAAAGGTGGTGAAAACTCAGCCCATTGTCTCTTCCAGTTTTGGAATTAGCGATATTTCGACTATCATTCTCCTGAATTGTCCCCATAGCCTTGTACATTTTGTTATTAGCATCTGCTTTTAATTGTAAGCATTCTGCCTGATATGAACAACATGATCAATCTCAATCAAAAACAGACGTTGGAGGGAAAGCTCAGCAGGTCTGGCTGTATCTCTGAAGAGACATCAAAGTCAATGCTTCAGATGCGGTGACACTAGTTAATCTGTATTCCCAATGATGAAATGGTGTGTATATAAAATATAGTTCACTTTATCACATTTAAAATTATCCGGTTCACTTCACATTGTCATTGAGCATTACATATCCCAAGCGTTGGCTCGTTCCTTGTTGTGAACTATATTTAATTCTATCTGACGTTAAGAGTGATGATGACTGGGGAATATCATTGTACTCCCCATGCAGTCTCCACAGCCACTATCCCCATTCCGCCCTATCTACTAGCTAAACCTGACTTATTAATTCATAAGTCTTAATGAATAAGTTCACTTTTGATTTCGGATTGAGGGGGAAAAAAGTGAAAAATTATTGCTTTACAGCAAATAAAACTGCATTAAGATGTTTATCAATTTGTATAAATTAATTACTGAAACATATTTTATATGGAAAGTCCAACGTTTCTTTATTAGAGAAGTGAGATGACCATTCAGAGAAGTCCAAACTTCCTGTCTAGGTTCAGGGCAATTGTGCCCAGAGACAGTCTGTTGGCTGGGGTTTGTTCCCGTGAAGGAGAGATCAGCACAGTAACAACATCCTGATTGTGTTTCTTTTTATTTAGTGGAGGGGCAGAGATTCGGGGTACGATGGTGACAGCATTGCAAACGTACAACAAGGCAGAGTATTCTAGCCTGCGATAAGAAAACGTCCATCATTCTACCTTACAATTGACTTCACTAGGGGAATTGGTGATGGGAGATGTGACCAATAGCCAGCTATGTCAGCATCCAGTCCAGTCCAGTTATATTGTGAACTGAATGTGCTGTATTGAAAGCTAGAGCTGTTTACTCAGTGACTGCGATTGATGTCAGTCTCCATGCATTGTAACTGTGTCCTATTGGTGAGGGGCTTCACTCAGTGCGCTATCCCAGCCTAGGAGCCGATGCATCAGCTCCAACAGTAACAGAGCTCAGCAGCTGCACAGACGTGGAGAGGACAGGTCTGAATCTGAGAATAATGGACTGGATAATTACACCAATGGAGAGGAGGCTTTCCTTGGGTCTTTTCAACATTTCCCTCTGTTGGATATTTCTACCTTATCGGATATTAGTGGTGCTGGTTGGGCGGGGTGGAGAGTGTGTGACTAACCTATGGTGGAGGAGCGACGCTCCGAAAGCTAGTGTGCTTCCAATTAAACCTGTTGGACTTTAACCTGGTGTTGTGTAATTTTTAACTTTGTACACCCCGGTCCAACACCAGCATCTCCAAATCATAACCTATTCTTGCTATTGTTGGAGTTCTCTACTTCTGTCCATTCATTAATCCCATAAACAATTTTGAACTTCATTGCAATTACTGTTATCTATATTTTCCAATGAAAGAAACTTTTATCTTCAATTTCAATTGCAGTTTCTATTCATCTGAATTGCAGACCACACCCTTATATCTGAGAACAAAACTGTGCACAACCTCGAGATCCCTTTTTGCCCTGAACTGATTTATGTCTCTTGTTCTCTCTGTCACGAACCCTGTCCACTACCAGCTCATAATATTCCCAGTCTCCATCTCTGCGTCAGTGCTGAACAAACCATTGTCTGCACGTTGATAAAATTCAGGCTTTATATTTCAAGCTCTCTGCTGGCCACTTTTCCAGTGACAAGTATTTCAATCACAAAATTGTTCTAGTCTCGGACGTTACTTCATGCTTAGGACAATATATCAGAGTCGGAATGTCGCTGGATGTAATTCAGGAGCAAAGCTTATTAAACGAAAGACTTTGTTTCAAGCGATTTGTTTCAAGTCTTACCACAGCTGATGGCAGAATTTAAATAAAAATGATAAGAATTGGAATAAAAGTGAATTTCACGAAAAACAACTATAAAACCCACATTTTGTCTGAACAGTTTCCTGTTCCACTGACGACCGTCGGTAAAGAAATCTAACGTTACTACCCGGTCTGGGTTAAGTGTGACTTCAGACCCATATCAATGTGCTTGACTTCATATTGGCTTGAGGAATGGCGTCAGAGTCAGGGCAATTAGTGATGAGTAACAATTGCTGCCCTTGGCAGAGATGCCGACATCCCTCGGAATAACACATTTGAAGGATAAACCAAATAAAGAAAGATGCTGGAGATCTGAAATTGCATAAATAATGCAAATAACAGATCAGAAAGTGCTGGGAAGCTTTTCTGAACTGGAAGCAGCTGGAAAATAGTGTGAACAATGCTGGTGACAGGGAAGTCTGCTTTGAAGGGCAGGAGGAGTGAGTTGAATCGATAGAGAAAGAGAGAGATAGAAGACAAAGCGCAAACAAAGGGAATGATGATCAGCTGGGGTGGAAATAAAATGTGAGAATCACCTCATTTATTTTTAACTTTTCACATCTTCCTGAATATCACGCCCATGCTGCTACACGTATCCCCCGCTTTTCAAAAATTCGCATTTTGCCACTTCCCTTTCCGAAAAACCTCCATTACGTCCTGTTTTCGCTAACCAAAAGAAATCCGAAGAGGATTTTCACTTTTAACAAGAAAAGTAAATTTTTCACACATAAATTAATGCGACTTCACTTTATGACTTTTCAGCGAATGAAAGGCTTTGTAGGAACACTCTACTTTCAGATACCGAGGGAAATCTCTATCTATCTAAGATCATGTTTAAAGCGATTTGATCCCACCTGTCTGTGTTCCCTGAGTATTGTCATGTTCTTATATTTATTAATGGGATATAGGTATCGCTGGGTGGGCCAGCATTAGTTCACTGTTTTGATTGCCCTTGAGAAGACCTTGAGCCTCACAGGGCACTTACACAGAGTGAGGCACACAAGGTGACAGCTGCACAGGAGCAGTGGAATTCAAGATCGACTTTAGCAAGATTAACATTATTTGAAAAATTAGAGATGTCAATTCGTCAGTCTAATTACGGTAGGGAAGAAGGTGTTCCTGAGCATGCTGGTCCATGTTTTCAAGTTTCTGTATCCCCTCCCTTTTGGAAGAGGTTGTAGGAGATCATTACCATTTTGGGAGAGATATTTGATGTTGCCAGCCTTTCACTGACAACGAGAAGCATAAATGGATGGAAGGTTGTCCTCCATGATTGTCTGGGCTGTGCATAAATCCGTCGGTAGTTTCTTATGGTCCTGGGAAGAGCGGTTACCGTCACACTATTGTGCACATGAATAGAATGCTTTCCGTTGCCAGTATGCAGAGCACTGGGAGAAGGCAATTCCAAAATATTTAGAAGTAACAATTGACCATTAAATGGATATCTACATTCTGATTGCTGTTTTGACAACAATTGAAATTTAACCAATAAATTTAAATTATGTCTAAGAGACCAAATTGAGTTTATTGTATTGCCAACATCCAACCAAAGAGCCATCACATGCTTCAAAAGAATAGAGAAGCCATCACCATGACAATGAGGGAGAAAGAGACAGACGCGTATAAGGAGAGAGAGAAAACACAGCGAGGAAAACAAGACAGTCAGTAAAACAGAGAAAGGAAACAAACAGTCACAATAAGAGGAGGAAGGGGAGATAGTAAGTTCTGGGAAAGAAGCAGAAGACAGAGAAAAGGAAAACACGGAAACAGACAGTGTGAGAGAAATAGTGAGATACAAAGCACACAGGGAGTGGGGATGGGGTCACAGTGTGCTGGGGGTGGGGATCAGATACAGCTGGGAGTGAGCACTGGAGGAACTGGGGGAAAGGAGGTGAGGATTTACTTTGACCTGTACCAAGATATGCAGGCAAAGCATAGTAAATAATGATGTAATGAACAATGGCTATAAAATATGTTTTAGAGCCATGCAAGTTACGCTGCACAGGGGGTGGGCGAGGCGAGATCAACAGGAACAAGATCAGCATTATCTGAGATTAGAGAGTACACTCATCAGTCTAATAACAGTCAGGAAGAAACTGTTCTTGAACCAGCTGCTCAGTGCTTTCAAGCTTCTGTACCTTTTAGTCTGATGGAAGAGGTTATAGGAGAATATTACTGGGGTCTGATGGGTCATTGATAATGTTATAACAAAGAACATTCCAGCACAGTAACAGGCCATTCGATGGTCCAAGCCTGCGCCAATCCAAATCCTCTACCTAAGCCTGTCGCCAATTTTCTAAGAATCTGTACCTCTTTGTCCCCTGCCCATTCATGTAAGTTTCCAGAAACATCTTAAAATAAACCACTGGTCACAGTTCTCCATTTTGAGAAACTCCCTCCCCTTACTATTCTCTGCCTCCTGTTGCCCAGCCAGTTCTTTATTCACCAGCTCGCGCGCCAAGTGACTTCACTTTCGACATACCCCGACCATGGGGAAACATACCAAACGCCTTCCTGAAGTCCACGTACATGACATCTACAGACCCTCCCTCATCAATAAACTTTGTCACTTCCTCAAAGAATTCCATTCATTTGGTAAGACATGACCTTCTCTGCACGAAACCATGTTGCCTATCACTGATAAGACTATTTTCATCAAATAAGAATTATTCCAATCTCTGGACCCTGTCTTTGTGGAGTTTTTTTACAATCTCCCCGTGTCTGCGTTGGGAGAATTAACTCTTTTCTCTCTCCATGGTATGTTTCTATGTTTGTTTCAGGCTTCTGCCATCTGCAGTATATTTACTTGTATTTGATGGAGAATTGCTGCAAATATGATGGGTTTGTTGTAAAAGTGGCACTGGTGCTCAGTCTCCCCGAGTACAGGGGAATCTTGCCCAGCTACTTATGTAAGTGCATGTCTCTGATTACCTACTCTGTCTCTCTCAATCCCTGAGTCCATCCGTCACTGCATGCAGCCTTTCATCGAGCCACACCAGGATTCCCCACACCCCATCGCCTGGCACTGGATGCTCCCTACGCAAGGAGCGCACAAATAGTAAGTTCTGGGCACTTTCTGATCCACCAGGGATGCGGGGCAAAGACTCTGCCATTAAAAGGAACAGAATAGCTAAAATCCAATTGCACAACAAAGCAGAGTAAACAGGCTGAATGGCAGCCATCTGTTCTGACATTTTCTGGTCTTTTGGACTAATTCTGTTTATCCTCGTCCATCTACAAATAGATGCTCCATATGTATACCTTGTCATACAGTTTTGGTGAAGGTGATAGATATCAGATTCAAGATCATTGCGACAGATTGATTGGCCTCCACTTTCCTGGTTAATGAGATCACACTAAGTATTTATTGTCTAGTCTATCCATTTCAAAGTGAAGATCTTGCCAGAGTTGTGCTGAAAGGATTTTTGAATATTGGAGAGACGAGATTATGCCACGTGTCAGTGAGGTTAGGAATAGGAAGGCAGTACAGTTAAAAACGTGGCCAAAGAGCTGGTAGGATAGGCAGCACTTCCAATATGTGGATGATTTGGATTCCGGGGTTGGTCGGATATACACAAGAAGGACGGGATGCATCGGAACTGGCAGCAATCTCCGATATGTGGTCATTGGGATTCCTGGGTCAGTATGAAATACACAAGAAGGATGGGATGGACGTGAACCGGCAGCAATCTCCTGGCAGGCAGGTTTGTTATTGTCACTCAGGAGGGTTTAAACTAGTGTGGTGGTGTGGGGAAGGGGGGGAGCCAGAGCATTACGTCCACAAGCACAGTGACTGAAGAGTAGTTGGAGACTAATCCCAGTACAGCTAAGACCAACAACACACTGGCAGAGGGGAGTGAACACAATGGGGCTGGCAGTCTGAAGTGTGCTGATTTTAATGTGAGCAGTGTGACAGGCAAGACAGATGAGCTTGGAGCTTGGAGTTTGAATGAGTGTACAAAACTACGATAAAAATATTACAGAGATTTGGTTGAGAGAGGGATCAGAAAACAGTTAATCCAATAGGTGCAGAGAGAGTTGAAGAATGTGCATTGAGAGGCTGGAGACTGTTGTTTGAAGCATAATAATTATCCAGCAGTTTATTGGAATTGGGCAGTGTGTGATGCAATGTACAGATAGAAGGGACAAGGGAGGAAACAAATTGTCTGTTTGCAATATGTTCTGCTTTACTGACAGTCTTTTCTAATCTCCTATTACCAGAGAATAGACGAGGAGAATTCACATCAGGGAAACTCAAACCAAATATCAGGTCAGGATCTGATGGAGTTGGGCTGAAGTGTATTCATTTCAATGGAAGAATTATTATGGTTAAGACCGATGAACTGACAGCCTGAATCCGTGCATGGGACTATGATATTGCAGCTTTACAGAGACTTGGTTGAGAGAGGGAAAGGACTGGCCGTTCAACATTCCAGGGTTTCATTGTTTTATGCGAGATGGAGAGGAAGGTAAAAGAGGTGGACGAGGTGTTTTACTAATAAGGGAGAATGCTACATCTGTACTTCAAGAGGACATACAGGAGGGGTCATCCACTGCAGCAATATGGGCAAAGCTCAAAAATAAGATGGCTGCAAGCATTGCGTTACTATAATCCCTCCAACAACCACGGAGGGATTGAGGAACAGATATGTACGTCGATTAAGGAAAGGTGTATTAAAAGCAGACTGGTCATAGTGAGTGACTTTAATATCTCCAGTAATGACAAGGAGTCCCTTGGAGCAAGAAGCTTAGATGGGGCAGAATTTATTTACTGAAACAGTATGTTGACAGACCAACGAGAGGAAGAGCCATACTGGACCTCATATTGGCTAATGAGCCTGGCCAGGTGACTGACCTTTCAGTGGGACATAATTTTAGAAAGAGTCTATGACCTCTTACACATCCTTGAAATGCCCTAGACTCATTGTCTAATGAAAAGTGTAAGTGTTTTGGAGGTGGTTCAGAGGAGGTTTACTAGACCGATAGCTGCAATGACTGAGTTGTCTCATGGATAATGTGTGGAAAGGCTGTTCTTACAAACAGTTTTACTGCAAATTGAACCCAAACTCTGTGTCAGATATGTGGATAACACCTTTGTAATCATTAAAACACAGAAATAGAGAACACACACCGGATCATCAACGCCACACTCACAGGAATCCGATTCACTAGAGAGAATGAAAGGGACAACCAACTCTCATTCCTAGACGTGATGGTACAGAGAACACCGAACGGAGAATTCACCACAAAGGTTTACAGGAAAGGTACACACACAGACCAAGTCCTGAACTACGAAAGCAACCACCCCAACAGACACAAAAGAAGTTGCATCAAGACATTATTCAAAAGGGCCACAACACACTGCAGTATACCAGAACTGCAAAAAGAGGAAGAAGAACACCTATGCAATGTATTCGCCAAAACAGAAACCCGCACAATTTCATCAATGCCGTAGGAATGATCACAGAAGCGCTTCACAGGAGGATCCCAAGCACTGAGGATACCACCTAGACAGGGGACGAAACGTCTGCAACACAAATTCCCAGCTCGGCGATCAGAACCACAACAACGAGCACCCGAGCTACAAATCTTCTCACAAACATTAAACACATTTTATTACTGAGGAAGAAAGGACATGTTCCGATTGGACATTCTTCATCTGAACCGTGCTTGGACCAGAGTCCGCGTGAATCCTAACCACGGAGGTAGACAGAGCTTTAAACTGATTACGAGTGTGTGTGTCCGTGGGGTGGGGGTTCGGTTATAGGGGTTAATTAGAAAAGAGCAGGTAAGAGTACAGAGCTCAGGAGAGGTTATTAAAATCACCAGCATAGACGCAAATAGGACAGAGTGTATGGAAAGAGTAAGCAATCAAACTTCAATCACACTGGAAAAACAAATGGCAATGAGAAGAGGGACCGTTAATACAAGATTGAAGGATTATATCTGAATGCGTGCAGTATAAGGAATAGGGTAAATGAGCTTGTGGCATAGACTGAAATTGGTAGATATGATGAGATGGGCATCACAGAGAAGTGGCTGCAAGGGGATCCGGATATGCAAGGACATATACCCAATGGAAAAGACAGAGGGAGTGGGTTTACATTATTAATAAGAAATGAAATTAAATCAACAATAAGAAAGGAAGTAAGGTCAGATGGTGTAGAATCTGCATGGTAGAATTGAGGAACCACAAAGGCATGACAACCACAGTTGGAGACTTGCACAGGCCTCCAAAGAGTAGTCAGGAGCTGGGGCACAAGATACACCAGGAGATAGAAAAGATCTGTAGGAAAGACAACGTTACAGTGATCATGGGGGATTTCAATATGCAAGTGAAATGGGAAACCAGGTTGGTAGTGAATCGCAAGAAAAGGAATTTGAAGAATGTCTATGGGATGGCTTTTTGGAGCATCATGTGGTGGAGCCCGCTCGGGAACAGATGATACTAGGTTTAATGACGCAGGCTAGACAAGGGAGCTTAAGGTGAAGGAAAACTTCAGAAGCAGTAATCAGAACATGGTTGAATCTATTCTGCAATTTGAGAGCGAAGATAGAATCAGAGTTAACAGTAAATCAGCTGAATAAAGGCAACTGGAGAGGCATAAGGGAGAAGCTGGGTAGAATTGACCGGGGAGAATGTGAGGACTGCAGATGCTGGAGATCAGAGCTTTAAATGTGTTGCTGGAAAAGCGCATCATGTCAGGCAGCATCCATGGAGCAGGAGAATCGACGTTTCGGCCATGAGCCCTTCTTCAGGATTGAGGAAAGTGTGTCCAGCAGTGTCAGATAAAAGGTAGGGAGGAGGGACTTGGGGGAGGGGCGTTGGAAATACGATAGGTGGAAGGAGGTCAAGGTGAGGGTGATAGGCCGGAGTGGGGGTGGGGATGGAGTGGTGAGGAAGAAGATTGCAGATTAGGAAGGTGGTGCTGAGTTCGAGGGATTTGACTGAGACAAGGTGGGGGGAGGGGAAATGAGGAAACTGGAGAAATCGGAGTTCATCTCTTGTGGTTGGAGGGTTCCTAGGCAGAAGATGAGGTGCTCTTTCTCCAACCGTCGTGTTGCTATGGTCTGGCGATGGAAAAGTCCAATGACCTGCATGTCCTTGGTGGAGTGGGAGGAGGAGTTGAAGTGTTTAGCCACGGTGTGGTTGGGTTGGTTGGTCCGGGTGTACCACAGGTGTTCTCTGAAACGTTCTGCAAGTAGCCGGCCAGTCTCCCCAATATAGAGGAGGCCACATTGGGTGCAGCGGATGCAATAAATGATGTGTGTGGAAGTGCAGGTGAATTTGTGGCGGATATGGAAGTATCCCTTGGGGCCTTGGAAGGAAGTAAGGGGGGTGTAGTGGGCGCAAGTTTTGCATTTCTTGGGGTTGCAGGGGAGGGTGCCGGGAGTGGAGGTTGGGTTGGTGGGGGATGTGCATCTGACGAGGGAGTCGCGGAGGGAGTGGTCTTTTCGGAACGCTGATAGGGGAGGGGAGGGAAATATATCACTGATGGTGGGGACCGTTTGGAAGTGGCTGAAATGACGACGGATGATACGCTGTATATGGAGGTTGGTAGGGTGGGAGGTGAGGACAAGTGGGGTTCTGTCCTGGTGGCGATTGGAGGGGCGGGGCTCAAGGGCGAAGGAGCGAGAAGTGGAGGAGATGCGGTGGAGGGCATCGTCGATCACGACTGGGGGGAAATTCTGGTCTGTAAAGAAGGAGGCCATCTGTGTGGTACGGTATTGGAACTGGTCCTCCTGGGAGCAGATGCAGCGGAGAGGAAGGAATTGGGAATATGGGATGGCGTTTTTACAGGGGGCAGGGTGGGTGGAGGTGTAGTCTAGGTAGCTGTGGGAGTCAGTTGGTTTATAGTAAATGTCCGCGTTGATTCGGTCACCCGAGATAGAAATGGAAAGGTCTAGGAAGGTGAGGGAGGAGTCTGAGACAGTCCAGGTGAATTTGAGGTCGGTGTGGAAGGTGTTGGTAAAGTGGATGAAATGTTCAACCTCCTCGTGGGAGCACGAGGCAACGCCGATACAGTCATCGATGTAGCGGAGGAAAAGGTGAGGAATGGTGCCAGTGTAGCTGCGGAAGATGGACTGTTCCACATATCCTACGAAGAGGCAGGCATAGCTGGGGCCCATGCGGGTGTCCATGGCTACTCCTTTGGTTTGGAAGAAGTGGGAGGTTTGGAAAGAGAAGTTGTTCAGGGTTAGGACCAGTTCAGTCAGTCGAAAGAGGGTGTCAGTGGAAGGGTACTGGTTGGTTCTGCGGGAAAGGAGGAAGCGGAGGGCTTTGAGTCCTTCGTGATTGTGAATTGACCTGGACAGGCGTTTAGCAGGAAAGACAGGGGAACAGCAATGGCTGGAGATTCCACGATAATTTAAATGACACTGCAGAGATTTATGCTGAGTAATCGAGGCATGGTACGGGGGGATGAGGCAACCAGGGCTGACAAGGGAAGTCAGGGATTGCATATAAGCAAAAAGCAAGCAGAGTGAAGGGCAGTGCGGAACTGGAGAACTGGGGCCAACAGAAGTCAAGAAAAAATAAATAAGAAGGGTGAAGATTAAGTATGGGGGTAAGCTAACCAGTAATATAAAGGAAACTGTAAGAGATTCTTTAGATATATAAAGTGCAAAAGAGAGGTAAATATGAATATGGACCACTGGGAAATGATGCTGGAAAGACAGCAGTGGGAAGCAAAGAAATGTCTCAGGAATTTTGCATCAGTCTACACGGTGGAATACACGAGTCATTTCCCAAGGTTTGAAGAGAGTGAGAGGGCAGTCCTAAATAGAGTGGCATTTACCAAGAAGAACATGTTAGAAAACAGAATGGCCTGAATGTGGATAACTCACCTGGACCAGATGGACTACACCCTAGCCTTGAACGGGAGATGGCTGAAGAGTTAATGCAAGTGTAAGTGGTAATCTTTCAGGAATGACTAAAATCAGGAAAGGGACAAGTGGCTGTATAATTGCAAACATGAGACCCGGTTTAATGAGGGAGTTAGGCAGAAGATGGAAAACTGCAGTCTGATTAGCCTAACCTTGGTTGTGGGTAACATCATGGAATCCATCGTGAAGAATGGGATTTCTGAATACTTGGAGGTCTTTGGTAAAATAGGACACAGTCAGCATGGTTTCACCAAGGGGAGGTCATGCCTGACAAACCTGCTAGAATACATTGAGGGCGTAATGTGCAGATTTGATCAAGGAGAACCGGTAGATGTTATCCATCTGCACCTCAAGAATCCTTTGACAAGGTGCCATGCATGAGACTATTGAGAATGATATGGGTCCATGGTGTTGGAGGCACGGTGGAAGTTGAAGTTCGGCTGTCTGACAGAAAGCAGAAAGTGTGGATTAAAGTGTCCTTCTCAGGATGGCAGCCAGTGACAAGTGGTGTTGCACAAGACTCAGTTTTGGGACCACAACTTTTCACTTTGTGCATTCATTATCGATATGACGGAACTGAGGGCATTGGGCTAAGCTTTCAAACAGTGCAAAGATAGATAGAGGGACAGGTAGCATTGAAGAGGTGGTTCAGCTGCAGGAGGGTGCTCTAGCGCATCTCCTCACCTGCCCAAAACTCCGCCCTTGGACTCCACTCTTCCAACGACAACCAGTTAGAACCTCGCTGGTGCTTGTCTTCCATCCCACCAACCTCAGGATACAAAACATCATCCTCCACCATTTCTGCCACCAACAGTCACTCCACCACCAGAGATAAACGTCCCTCCCTACCCCTATCATCATACTGCTGAGACCATTCCCTCACAGCTCCCTCGTCATGTCCACGCAACCCCAACAAGCCACCTTCCACTCCCGACACTTTCCCTTTGCCACTACAACAGATATGAAAACTGTGCCAACACCTCCCTCCTCACCTCCACCCAAGGCCCCAAACGATCCTTCCACATCAGGCAGATAACATCCTGTGCATCTAAACACCTCTTCTAGTCTGTCCATTGCTCCTGGTCTCCACTACATTGGCGAGACAGGACGTCAACTTGCAGAACGGTTCAGGGAACACTCTCGGACACACATACCCAACAACCCACTGCCCTGTGGCTGAATACTTCAACTCCCCCTCCGACTCCGCCAAGGCTTTGCAGGTTTGTGACCTCATCCACTGCCAAATTCTAGCCACCTGACGTGTGAAGGAAGAACGCATCATCTTCTGTCTTTGGACCCTCCAAACACACGGTATCAAGGACAATTTTACCAGTTTCCTCATTTCCCCTCCCTCCACCTTATGTCAGATCAAACCCTCCAACTCAGAACCGCCATCTTGAACTGTCCGACCTGTCCTCTTCCTTCCCATCTATCCACTCCACCTTCCACTCAGACCTATCACTTCCACCACCCACCTTCATCTCGCTGTCGCCTTCCAAGCTACCTTCCTCCCAGCACCAGCCCCTCTCATTTTTCTCTCTGGCTCCTTCCGCCCACCCCACATTCCTGATGAAGGTTTTATGCCTGAAACGTCGAATCTCCAGCTCCTCCGATGCTGCCTGACAGACTTTACTTTTCTATAACCACACTTTTTGACTCTGATCTCCAGCATCTACGGTCCTCACTTTCACCTGCTGAAGGAATTTTACAGGTTTAGAGAGTGAGCAAAGAAGTGGCAGATGTAGTACAACGTTGAAAAGTGTGGAAAAGCATTTTGCCAGGATGAATAGAGGCATGGACTATTTTATAAATCGCAAGCAAATTCAGAAATCTGAAGTGCAAAAAGACGAGGGCGTTCTCATCCAGGAGTCTTGAAAGGTAAAGTTGCATGTTGTCAGTAGTTAGGAAGGCATTTATTTCAAGAAGGCTTCAATATAAAAGCAGGGATGTACTTCTAAGGCTCTACAAGGCTTTGGTCAGGCTACATTTGGATTATTGTGCGCAGCTTTGGGTCCTATATCTCAGGAAGGATGTACTGGTCCTGGAGTGTTTTCAGAGGAGATTCACGAGAATGGTGACAGGAATGAAAAGCTTAACATATGAAGAATATTTGAGGGCTCTGGGTCTGTATTTGATAGAGTTCAGAAAGATGTTAGGAGGTCTAATTGAAACGTACAGAATACTAAATGTCCTGGGTCAGAGTGGACTTTGGGAAGATATATCCAATGATAGGAAAGACTAGTACCCGAAGGGACAGAGTAAAGAGAAGACCTTTCCAAACAGAGATAAAGAGAGACCTCTCCAGCTAGAGAGCGGTGAATCTATGGAATTCACTGCCACAGAGGGCTGTCGAGTCCATATCATTGAGTATATTTAAGAGTAAGACAGATAGGTTCTTGACTGTAAAGGGGATCAAGGGTTATAGGTAGAAAGCGGGAGAATGGGGTTGAGAAGCTTAACAGCCATCATTGAATGGCAGAGCAGGCTCAATTTGCAGAATGGCCAAATTTCTGCTCCAATGCCTTCTGGTCGTATGGTTAATATTGGCTCTCCTCATTCCTCATTGGAGTTGTATCCTTCAAGTTGATCTTCAAGTGATTTACAAAGATGAATCTTTCACTACTGATGAATGGGAAATATCATGTTCCCTCCCTCCAGTCTCAGCACCGTGTCCCCAACAACATAATCACACTGCAATTGAAATCCAATGGTACTTAATCACAGTTGATTGACATCGATAACATTAACAGCATGACCCTCACCTGCCCTCTCTGATTCTCGAATAACCACCTGAATTGTCTGTCACATCATATTCTCTGTTACCATATCCATGTCATTTGTCCGTTATCACTCATGTTTTCGTAGGCACATTTTCCTGTCAGATTCTGGACTAGAAAAGTTCTCGCTATATTTTACTGACATTATAATCTCTGATCAGTAGTTACAGACTGTATGTTTCCATTTATAAACGGAGAAACTTGTTTATGTTCTGACAATCCTTTGACGTTACTCCCATATCCAAGGCAGATTGAATGATTGCACGCATTCAATCTCCCATCTCCAATATTCCGTCCCTCAGTCACTCCCACATATCCCATGCCAAGTTTTAAACGTTCTTTTGAATTTTAATAAAATCAATATTAAATTGAAAAGGGTTAACTGGAGCTATTTGTTCACTGACTGTGATTAATGTCAATCTCCGTGGATCCTAATTATCCCAGTGGAGCGTTTCCATCAGTGAATGATAAATGGGCTCTTTTCAGCGTGTTATCCCATAGTATGAGTTGGAGCATCGCTGACAGTACTAACACGGATCATCAGCTCGAGAGAGAGGGGCAGTAGAGATCAGAATCTGAGAACATTAGACTGGAACGTTACAATAATGGTACAGAATGTGAGGACTTTGGACTGGAATGTTCTAATAGTGGATCAGAATCTAAGATCAGTAAACTGGAATGGTACAACAATGGATCAGAATCTGAGATCATTAAACTGGAATGGTTCAACAATCGATCAGAATCTGGGAATATTAGACTGGAATATTACAATAACAGTCAGGAGTTTATTCTGGGGACTTTACTTTCTTTCTCGGCCTTTGATATCATTAGCATCACGGATCCAGGATATCCTTTGGATTATTCAAGGTGGTTACTATCCTATCCTCGCGTTAGTTGGTGTTCCTGGTAAGTCACTATTTTTGTCTACTAAACCGGGTTGAACTGAATTTCTGCTCATGATATATAAAATTTGGAAAGTGCAAGACAATGTCTTCAGTTATAAACAAAAACACCTTTTCTTATATTAATCAGTATCAAACTACTATTTCTCAATTACTCACTGATATGCAAGAAGGAACCAGACTGTTCTCAAACTCCATAATCCATTTTGTCCTTCACAGATTTACATCTCTATCTCGTCCCCACTCACCAATCCTATCCAATACTACCGTCATGAAATCCCAGTCACATCCTCAGTCTCATTGCAACTTCTGAATAAATCATAATTTGTGCCTTTGTTTAATCTGGATGCAACAGTTTCAAGTTCCTTCTAACTATATGTCCGTCACTAAAAAATTGCTCTGGAGGATGTTAAACTTGTTCTCTGTACAAATGGGACGACAATTTATTGTGTTCAAGACTCATACTCTAGAGCCACAGAATAATAGTCTGTTGATATCTCATGAGGGAAATTAAAAGCAACTCTTTTCATTTGCCATAAAAGCCCATCTGCTTGCTCCAAGTCCTTAAGCGAAGGCAATGTGTCATTCTTCCCTGCTCAGGTTTCAGTGTGACTTCTGTGATGAACATGTGGGTGTTCTGCACCTTTAACAGAATTAAGAGCCAGCAATAACTACCTGACAGCACCAAGTCTTCTGAAAAATAGATTTAATGTAACATTTGGTTGAACGTCTCGATTAGCTTATTTTCTCAAGACATAAACAAATTCAGCCAAATAGTTTAAATTATAACCCAAAATGCCCACCTCCAATCAAGTGTTAATTTAGTACATTGATAATCTTAAAAGCCAATGACACAGTCCAATGGTTTGGGGGTACAAGACCGCGGGAAATTGACAGTTGAAAGGAGAACTGCCAAGTTACCAGCAGGCAAAGACTGCATGAAAATTAGCTCTCCTATCGGTAACTTTATTGATTAGTAACTGGTAAAAGCAGAATCTCAAAGAAGAAAAGATGACAGGAATATGGAGAAGAACCGAAAGCTTCTTGGTTTTGAGATAAGAAGTTTTGTTTTATAAATCTTAATTAGGAGTCTAATCGGACTAGTATAGTCGGGGGTTGGGGTGGGGGGTGGGGGGGAGATAAAATATAGCTTAGAGGAAAAAGCTGTAAATATTCGTTCGTCTATTATTCCCTATTATACTTTAAGAAATAAAGTTGTTAATTTTTACTTCAAATAGTTTTGGACTCTAGAATTATCATGGATTACTGCAGTGGATACATCTTTTCCCTGTTGCTGGTTTTACATTAAACAGGAGAATGTATCCTGTGTTGTAACACTACAATCCCACAGGAATGTGGTTTTCTCTTTACTGTCGTGTGGAACAGCTGAACCAAACACTCACTTCAAGATCGGCATAACATGCTGCCCTGACCAGGGCTGCCAACATCCTGTGAGAGAAGAACAGAAGTAATGATAGCTCCCTTCCTATGTCTGTTTCCCGTATTCCTACAGCTCATTTCTATTCAGGTGATCATCCCCTAACTTGGGTGTATTCAGTCTCATTGAAATTCTCCCCAAGAGTGATGCACATGTCCATACGCATCTCTGGTGTTGGCTTTATTAATGCTGACGTACAGATGTAAGGAACTTATACATTCCATGTCAGTCATAGTACAGAGAGAACGAATGGCTTTTTGTGGCATAGGAAAGAAATGGCGATGTCTAAGTGAGAGAAAAGGATTATTGCAATCATCCCCGAGAGTGTTGTGGAGGCAGTATTTGGGGTACTCTAGATAGACTTTCTCTCAAGTTTCACCAGACTAATCCCTGGGGTGATGGCACCATGAGCAGTGAGTGAAACTGTGTGACAGAATAAGAGATGATTGTATTGAACCTGAAGGGGGATGGACAGTCACTCATGATGTTCTAAACAGGCACTAATAAGATGATAAATTCCATGGCTTTTATTAACTCGGGTTAAATGATTGTCAATAGGTTAAGAGCCTCAGAGGACGTTCCCCTCAGCCCACCCCCACTCCATATGTTGATTGAGAGAGACAGAGGGTCAGTCTTTGATTAAATTCTCCCCACATTAATGCAGTGTATTTAGTGTGTGATCCTGCATTAAACTTCATGTTATCCACAATCCCGACAACAGCCACAATACCTAAATTCTAAAACAGTCAACTATTCCCCCCAGCTTCTGACATCCATGGAGGACATGGGCCTGTCTTCTCAGAGATGGAAGATGCCTCTCTGAGACTTGAGACAAAGCATCTGGCTACCTTCCTCACTGCCAGCAAAACACGTCAAAGTGTCACGTGTCCCACAGGTAATGGAGCCATGAAGAACATCGTGGATCCGTCTCTGAGTGCATTCTCTGCTCCATTGATTTGTCAGGTTGGAGCATCAATGACACCCTCCTGTTCCTGTATAAGTGTCTTGAGGGGCTGAATAGCCTCCTCCATGTCCCATGGAACAGGTTCATGGGTCTGACATGGCTCTGCCTGTTCCTGTTTAACAACTTGATGTGATAATCAGACCCCTTCTCTTCCTGTGGAACAGGCAGGAGGATTGAATCGGCTATTCCTCTCTTCGTTCAGTAGTTTCGATGGGCTGAATGGCTTCTACATATCCGTTTCTAATGTGCCTGAAAAGCTGAATGAGCTGTTCATTTAACTGTGGAAATGTAGAGTGTCTGGCCTTGCTGTTACATGAATGTTACTGACACTTTAACAGCACAAGCCTGAATGCTGTCTGGGACTTACTGCACATGGACACAGACTAGTCCAGGAGCTGAGGTGCGACACATTGTTGTGACCATTGGGTGATCTTCAGTGACCATCCCCGTTTCTGACCTTATGATGAGGAAAGACAGTGATGAATCAGCTGAAGGTGTTTGTTTTGAGGCAGCTACCCTGAGGATCTCCTGCAGAGATGTCCCAGGACTGAGAAGATTGTCGGTCACCGACCACAAACATCTTCCTTTGTGCTGTAAAAGACCCCAACCAGTGGGGAGAGTACACCTGATTCCCATTAAGCTCAAATAAGATAGTCCTGATGCTATCCTCAGTCAAATCCTACCTTGATATCAAGGCCATTCACCCTTTCCTGAGCCCCTGTGTTCACCTCTTGTTCATATCAATAGATGATGGGGTCTGTGTTGGGAGTGTTTTCCTCTCATACAGGGTAATCAATGCCAGGAATTATCTGGGCTAGATAGTGAGGGGGGTTACATAACTGAAAGTATTCAAAGAGGTGGTACATGAATTTTTGACCTGTCAAAGAGCTAAAGGGTGTGAAGAATTGGACATTAAAGATCAGTTATTGCTAACAGGAGGTCAGCCATGATTGTATACAATGGGTTGATCGTCCGAGTCACTAATCTTGCTTCTTACGTTCTCATATTCTGTAATTACAAAGTAAATAATTGTAATTTTCCTGAACGTTCTGTTATTGAATGTTGCAGTAACAGAGAATAAAGTATTTTGTGAGTCATCTCAGGGTGAGGTATGGGGGCTGTATTCACAGTGAATCTGGGTTTCCAACATGACCAACAAATGAAGCACAAGCTGCAGAGAGGAGACACTCTGTAAAGAGACCAGAGGTGTATATTGAAACCAGCCTGGTTTTCCAAATAACATTTTCCAACCCACACCAAACCGTGTGCGACAGTCTTGAGGGATTGAATGATATCCTGTGTTCCGGTGGACCATGTATTTGGCCTCCATATGCTAATATCAGGAGCTATGAGGAGCTGAATAGAACATAGGGACATAGGACTGAGCAGCAGGAGTGGGCTATTAGACACTTTGTCATCGCTCCAGCACACACAAATTCCATGGGTGATGTGAATGTGGTCGCAGTGGCATTTTTCTGTCTATATACCATTTTCCTACATTCACTTGTCTGTCAAATGTCACCAAATATAACTTTGATAAAATGCAAGCATCCAGGCACCACACACTTCTGGGGAAGGGAATTTCCACTTGAACAGCCCTTTGAAAATTTCTCATTTGTGTTTCAACCAATGTTGAAAGGTTACTCCGTCCTTTACCAGTCCCACTCCTCCACTGGTTACACCAATCTTAAATGGAACCATTTTTGTGATGTGACCAATGATGTCGGTCTCAGAGTAGGTCATTTTCTAGAAAGGTGTGAGACACAGAAACTTGGACAAATAACAAATGGAAAAATGATAGCGTGCCCCAAACGTTATACTGCGTTTGAAGTCATTCTGCTCACACAAGCTCCTGGTAGTGGGATTTCACTCTGGAACAGTTGAATTTGGCTGAATTCCTTTTGTTTCAGGCAGTGGAGAGATTCCAGTGAATTCTCACCCGAAATCCTTCACAAGTGGTAAAGATAACACAGGGATTTTATGGTCTCACACTTTGCTATCGGATGGAACAACGTAAGAAAGAGAGATCAATAGGCTGCTGCTCCTCAGGCAGGGGACATTTTTCTCCTTCTCTGTGTTGAAACATACGATAACGTCAAGTGAACAGCAAACTGGATCGGTGTGCTCTTCTGGAAGATTCTCTGGAAAACCCGATTATAGATTATATGCAAGTGCATTCATTTCAATCGCAAAAACGTCCCCACTTTATAATTTGATAATATGCTTACAGGTGTCTGTGTAAGTTGTAAATATTGGTAGGTGTCTTCATAGTATGTGTGTTAATATCAATGCATCTTTTTCTTAAAATTTATTCTCTAGCTTTAGTCTTCCTGACAAGAGATAATGTGCATCCAGTTGATACACTCTTCAGAACGTCATGGATGGTTGAATTCTATTTCTCAGCTCAGATCAAAACTGATAATCCCCCATAACAAAAGGCCGGCATTCCAGGATTGAGTAAAGGTAAACCTCTGTGAAAATCTTCGAAAAGAATTACATCCTTTCATTTTAGTTTCGGGATCAAAACAGCACACAGTGCATCAAACGTGGTCTCAGCAATGCCCTGTACCGATGCAGTTAAACATTCCTGCCTTAAATCTGATACCTTTTGCCAAAAGCAACATCATTCCACTTACCTTCCAAATCACTTGCTGCATCTGCAGACTGACTTCATATGATTCATGTCCCAAGAGCATGGAAACCGCCTGAATCACAGAGATCTACAATCTCTCTGCATTTACACTGTTTACCATTGTTTTATTTTTCATGCTAAAATAGACAACCTACCCTCTGTTATTTCTGCTGAAGGTTTGCTCACTAACCTTCCCTGTCTGTATCACATTGCAGACTCACTATCTTCATTTGATAACACATTAAATGACCATCTTGGTTTACGAGCTAATTGAGCTCCAAGCAATTCCCTCCCCTTCTTTCAGATCTTTGATCCAAATTGTTGAACATTGATGACCCCACAGTGATCTCTGAGGCACTCCATCAGTTACAGCTTTGCAGCCTAAAAATAAACATTTGACTCTATTGTCTATTTCCTGTTAGCGACTGATCTTTGCTGGACAGGAGAGTCAATGTTTCCTGCTCCTGGGTAGCCGTTCAGGCGAGTTGAATGGCCTCCTGCTGGGCTGTGTGATGTACTCAACGAGCTGAATTACTTCATTCTATATTGCTGTGCAATTCCTTAGAGAGACAGAATGGTCTCCTCCTGTCTCATTGTATCGATCCTGTCTGATTGAATAGGGTGGTCCCCTACTATGTAATAGCCTCGAGGGTAGATTGAGGGAACAACACACGGGGTAGGGGCAACAGTTGGTCATTTGGCGGCACTATTCAGAATGCTCATGGCTGATCCGAGTGTGTCCATCCGTCTCCTGTCTGTTCCCAATAAACATTGACTCTCCTTTCCAACAAAGATCAGTCAAGCTCAGACTTATACACTTAATGCAAGGTCCTAGGGAGTGTTGCTGAACAAAGAAACCTTGTAGGTGTAGGTCCATAGCTCTTGAAAGTGAAGTAGCAGGTAGATAGGATAGTGAAGAAGGCGCTTGGTATGCTTTCCTTTCTTGGTCAGAGTATTGAGTACATGAGTTGGGAGGTCATGTTGCTGCTGTACAGGACATTGGTTAGGCCACTGTTGGAATATTGCGTGCAATTCTGATCTCGCTCCTATCGGAAAGATGTTGTGAAGCTTGAACGAGTTCAGAAAAGATTTACAAAGATTTTACCAGGGTTAGAGGATTTGAGCTACCGGAAGAGGCTGAACAGGCTGGGACTGTTTTAACTGGAGCATCGGAGGCTGAGGGGTGACTTTATACAGGTTTCCAAAATTATGAGGGGCATGGAAAGTGTAAATAGGCAAAGTCTTTTCCCTGGTGTCGGGGAGTTCAGAACTAGAGGGCATAGGTTTAGGATGAGAGGGGAAAGATACAAAAGAGGCCTAAGGGGCAACGTTTTTCACCCAGAGGGTGTACTTGTATGAAATGAGCTGCCAAAGGAAGTGGTGGAGGCTGGTACAATTGCAACATTTGAGAGGCATTTGGGATGTGTATATGAATTGGAAGGGTTTGGAGGTATATGGGCCAGTTGCCGTCAGGGGGGACTAGATTGGGTTGAGATATCTGGTCGGCATGGACGGGTTGGACTGAAAAGTCTGTTTCCATGCTGTACATCTCTATGACTCTAGAAACGAGTCTTCACTGCTCCCTGAGGATGAGGACACCACAGGTAGCACATGACTAAAGTGAAAGGTAAGTCCTTATTTCTTTGTGGGACCTGTTATTTTAAAACTTTGTTAACTGAACATCAAATCGCCATCTCTTTGTAGATATAAGGGCAGAATAATTAGGAATGAACATAAACCATTCCGGACTCCAAACCTGTCCCACATTCCCACTGAACCTTTCCAATCGAATATGTATCAAACCCAGCCTCTGCTGCTGTCTCAGGAAGAGAATACCTGTTAGCATAGCACCACATGAAAAAAGGAGCAGAATGAGGCCATTCGGCCCATCGAGTCTGATATGCCATTCAATAATTTCTTATATGTTCCTCAACCTCATTCTCCTGCCTTCCCCCAAGAATCCTTGATCCTGTTATAAAACAAAAAAAATATCAATTTGTATCTGTGTCTACGTGTGCGTATGTTTGTCCATCTGCTTGTCATCTGTGTATCTGTGCATGTACGTTTGTCTTTCTGTGTATCAGCCTGTGTGTTTCTATCTATGTTTGTGTCTATTTGTGTGTGACTCAATATGTCTGCGTGTGTTTCTACGTGCGTGTATGCCTATTCCCTTGTATGCATTGTGTTTGTTCATTTATTGGGATATTACCAATAATTCTTTGTATTTCTGTGTCTGCATCTCTGTGCAGTGAGGTGACTGCATTTGGGGGTGGTGGGTGGGGGGGGGGGGGTGGTTGGAGTTAAAGGACTGTCGTTTGAAATGCCAGTGTTTTTACAGTGAAAATTGTCTTTCACTGAGCACTGCTCCTTAATCAGTCAGTGGGACATGGATGTTTCAGAAATTTCACGCGAGGCATCCCAGTCCGCTTCATCTTGTACTAGCTTCCTCCCCACATGGCGGGTGTGGGAGACGGGTGAGGGAATGGATATTGGGCACTCCACCACCTGGCTTGGCCATTTCTGTCCTATTCCAGGCTGTTTCTCTTGGAATAGAAGGAAGTGATGGAAGGAGTGAGGACAGGACTGTTAGTGTTGGTGGAGGTGGATCTGGGAGGAATTGTGAGGCGCCTGGAATGAGGCAGTCGACAGTTTTAAATCCATATAGTATTATTAATGTGGGGGGTATTGCGTAGGTGATAGAGAAAGTGTGGGAAGGAAGTTGCTGAATTCAATAGTGAGATCGGTAGTGCCTGAGCCTTATTTGGAGATAGAGCATGAGGATTTTCTGGGGGTAGGTGCTATAACAGACATACAGATGGAGCAGAGAGAATTTGGTGACCATTATCCTGACAGAGCAGGGAGGATATTGATGCTTGTCCTATATTGATGGAGATATCTTCAGATCATCTCAGCGTCGAGGTGAGCCTCCCCGAATGTCCTGTCCAAGTCTATCACTAATAATGACACAGACCTGTCCCTCAGATTCCACAGAACTAGTTTATGTAGAACTTACAAATAATAAGGCGCAGCAAATATTGGTGTGTTATATATCGGTTGTAGAAAATCTGAGCATCATATGCTCTGGAACTTAGATATGCAAGTATCATGGATACTGCAGTTTTATTAGATGTTCTCAAGCTGCATCTAAACTGTATTTACGAAGTGACTGCTGATGCTGTGCAAAATAAATTCTGTACGTGTATGTGAGGTGAGTTGAATAGTATGTTGTGAAGCAAACGAGAGAGCAGTTTATTTTGGGTTTGGTGTTGTGTGATCAGAAGGAAGAATTAATAACCTTGCTTTGAATCAGCTTTGAAGGAATAGAGACGTTAATAAGGCGCATTTTACACGGTGTCTGCATGAATATAGAATGCTTGAACGTTCTGGTTAAACATCATGGTAGCCTGGAGGCTAAAGGGTCAAGTTCGCTCCAGTGAATTGGGAAAGTACAATATAACATACGGTGGGAGGCAAGCAATGTTTTTTGGAGTCATAGAGTCAGTTGGGGGGGACAGCCTTGCAGGTGTAAGCTGCAGTGAAGGGGTCTATGGCTCTGAGACTCAGAAGGGAAAGGGAGAGAGGAGGAGAGCGCTAGTTATAGGGGACTCTCTAGTTGGAGGGACGGACAGGCGGTTCTGTGGACATGGGCGAGACTCTCGGATGGTTTGTTGCCTCCCGGGTGATAGGGTCCGAGACGTCTCGGACCGTGTCTTCAGAATCCTCAAGGGGGAGGGTGTGCAGCCAGAAGTCGTGGTACACATTGGCACCAACGATATAGGTAGGAAGAGGGGTGGTGAGGTCGTTCAAGAGCTCAAGGAGTTAGGCTGGAAGCTAAAAGCTAGGACAGACAGAGTCATCATCTCTGGGTTGTTGCCGGTGCCACGTGACAGTGAGGCAAAGAATAGGGAGAGAGTGCAGTTGAACACGTGGCTGCAAGGATGGTGTAGGCGGGAGGGCTTCAGATATTTGGACAATTGGACTGCATTCTGGGGAAGGTGGGACCTGTATAAACAGGACGGGTTGCACCTGAACCAGAAGGGCACCAATATCCTGGGGGGTAGGTTTGCTAGCACTCTTCAGGGGGGTTTAAACTAATTTGGCAGGGGGATGGGATCCGGACTTGTAGTCCAGCAAGTAGGCTAGCTGTGTGTCAGGATGCCCAAGACTGTAGGGAGGCTGTGGAGAAGGTAGCACTGACAGGGACTACTTGCAGACACAGAGATGGGCTCAAGTGCGTATACTTCAACGCAAGGAGTATCAGAAATAAGGTGGGTGAACTTAAGGCATGGATCGGTACCTGGGACTACGATGTTGTGGCCATCACGGAAACATGGATAGATGAGGGACAGGAATGGCTGTTGGAGGTTCCTGGTTACAGATGTTTCAGTAAGATTAGGGAGGGTGGTAAAAAAGGAGGGGGGGTGGCATTGCTAATTAGAAATGGTATAACGGCTGCAGAAAGGAAGTATGAGGGGTATCTGCCTCTGGAGGTAGTATGGGCTGAAGTCAGAAATAGGAAAGGTGCAGTCACCTTGTTGGGTGTTTATTATAGGCCCCCCAATAGCAGCAGAGATGTGCAGAAACAGATTGGGAAACAGATTTTGGAAAGGTGCAGAAGCCACAGGGTGGTAGTCATGGGCGACTTCAACTTCCCAAATATTGATTGGAAGCTCTTTAGATCAAGTAGATTGGATGGGGCGGTGTTTGTGCAGTGTGTCCAGGAAGCTTTTCTAACGCAGTATGTAGAGTGTCCAACCAGAGGGGAGGCCACATTGGATTTGGTACTCGGTAATGAACCGGGACAAGTGGTAGGCTTGTTAGTGGGTGAACATTTTGGTGATGGTGACCACAATTCTGTGACTTTCACCTTGGTTATGGAGAGAGATCGGTGCGCACAACAAGGAAGATTTTACAATTGGGGGAAGGGAAATTACGATGCTGTAAGACAGGATTTGAGGAGCATACGTTGGGAGCATAGGCTGTCAGGGAAGGATGTGGTGGAAATGTGGAACTTTTTCAAGGAGCAGATACGACGTGTCCTTGATATGTATGTACCGATCAGGCAGGAAAGAAATGGTCGTGTGAGGGAGCCTTGGTTGACGAGGGAGGTTGAATGTCAGTAAAGAGGAAGAAGGAGGCTTACATAAGGTTGAGGAAACAGGGTTCAGACAGAGCAGTAGAGGGATACAGGATAGCCAGAGGGACCTGAAGAAAGGGATTAGGTGAGCTAAGAGAGGGCATGTAAAATCCTTGGCGGATAGGATCAAGGATAACCCCAAGGCATTTTATGCGTATGTGAGAAACCTGAGAATGACGAGAACGAGGGTAGGTCCGATCAAGGACAGTAGTGGGAGACTGTGTATTGAGTCAGAAGAGATAGGAGAGGTCTTGAACAAGTACTTCTCTTCAGTATTTACGAACGAGAGGGACCGTATTGTTGAAGAGGAGAGTGTGAAATGGACTGTTAAGCTAGAAGAGATACCTGTTAGGAAGGAAGATGTGTTGGACATTTTGAACAACTTGAGGATAGACAAGTCCCCCGAGCCTGACGGGATATATCCTAGGATTATGTGGGAAGCAAGAGAGGAAATTGCAGTACCGTTGGCAATGATCTTCTCGTCTTCACTGGCAACGGGGGTGGTACCAGGGGACTGGAGAGTAGCGAATGTTGTGCCCCTGTTCAAAAAAAGGAATAGGGATAACCCCGGGAATTACAGGCCAGTTAGTCTTACTTCTGTGGTAGGCAAAGTAATGGAAAGGGTACCGAGGGATAGGATTTACGAGTATCTGGAAAGACACTGCTTGATTAGGGACAGCCAGCACGGATTTGTGAAGGGTAGGTCTTGCCTTACAGGTCTTATTGAATTCTTCGAGGAGGTGACCAAGCATGTGGATGAGGGTAGAGCAGTGGATGTAGTGTACATGGATTTTAGTAAGGCATTTGCTAAGGTTCCCCATGGTAGGCTTATGCGGAAAGTCAGGAGGCATGGGATAGAGGGAAATTTGGCCAATTGGATAGAAAACTGGCTAACCGGTCGAAGGCAGAGAGTGGTGGAAGATGGTAAATATTCAGCCTGGAGCCCAGTTACAAGTGGAGTTCCGCAGGGTTCAGTTCTGGGTACTCTGCTGTTTGTAATTTTTATTATTGACTTAGATGAGGGAGTCGAAGGGTCGGTCAGTAAATTTGCAGATGATACGAAGATAGGTGGAGTTGTGGACAGTGAGGAGGGCTGTTGTAGGCTGCAGAGGGACTTAGATATTATGCAGAGCTGGGCTGAGGAGTGGCAGATGGAGTTCAACCCTGCCAAGTGTGAGGTTGTCCATTTTGGAAGAACAAATAAGAATGCGGAATACAGGGTTAATGGTAGGGTTCTTAGTCAGGTGGAGGAACAGAGGGATCTTGGGGTCTATGTACATAGATCTTTGAAGGTTGCCACTCAGGTGGATAGAGTTTGTAAGAAGGCCTATGGAGTATTATCGTTCATTAGCAGAGGGATTGAATTCAAGAGTCGTGAAGTGATGTTGCAGCTGTACAGGACTTTGGTTAGGCCACAGTTGGAGTACTGTGTGCAGTTCTGGTCGCCTCAATTTAGGAAAGATGTGGAAGCTTTGGAGAGGGTGCAGAGAAGATTTACCAGGATGTTGCCTGGAATGGAGAGTAGGTCGTACGAGGATAGTTTGAGAGTTCTCGGCCTTTTCTCGTTGGAACGGCGAAGGATGAGGGGTGTCTTGATAGACGTTTATAAGATGATCAGAGGAATAGATAGAGTAGACAGTCAGATACTTTTTCCCCAGGTACAACAGAGTGTTACAAGGACACATAAATTTAAGGTGAATGGTGGAAGGTATAGGGGAGATGTCAGGGGTGGGTTCTTTACCCAGAGAGTGGTGGGGGCATGGAATGCGCTGCGCGTGGGAGTGGTAGAGTCAGAATCATTGGCGACCTTTAAGCGGCATTTGGATAGGTACATGGATGGGTGCTTAATCTAGGTTAGAAGTTCGGCACAACATCGTGGGCCGAAGGGCCTGTTCTGTGCTGTATTGTTCTATGTTTCTATGTCTATGTTTCTATTCTACAACACGGAGGCAGGCCCTTCGGCCCAAACACATCCATTCCAACCAAAATGTCCATCCACGCTAACTCCATTTCCCTGCTGTTGTCCTGTAACTTTCTAATCCTTTCCTGTCCATGTATTTGTACAAATGCCTTTTAAATGTTGCGAATATTCCCGCCTCAACCTCTTCCGCGGGCACATCATTCCATATGCGTACCAGCCCCTGTGTGAAAAGCAGTTGGTCCTCAGGTTCCCTTTTATTGTTTCCCCTCTGACCTCAAACTGTTGCCCTCTTGTCCGTGATTGCCAAACCCTGGAAAAAAAATTGAGCCCATTCACTCTGTCCGTCCTTCCCATGACCTTATACACTTCTCTCAGATTCCCCCTCAGCCTCATACATAAAGGAAAAAGTCCTAACTTGTCCAACCTCTCCCAATAACTCAGACCATTGAGTCACTTGCAACATTCTTGTAAATTTCTTCTGCACTATTTCCAGTTTAATACCATCCTTCCCATAGCAAAGTGAACACAGCTGAACATAACGCTCCCAGTATGGCCTCACCAGCATCCTGTATAATTGCAATGTGACTCCCTAATTTACATACTCAGTGATATCCACTGATGAAAGCCAGTGTGCCAAAAGCTTTCTTCATTGCCCTATCTACCTCTGAATCAAATTTCAGAGAACCATACCCCTCAATTCCAAGGTCCCTCTTTTCCACTACACTCCCTAGGAACCATGAAACTCCAAACTTGATTCGACTTTCTAAAATGCAAGAACTTACATTGATCTATATCAAAATCCATTTGCCACTTCTCAGCCACTTCTCCAGGTGGTCAAGGTACTGCTGTATTTTCTGAAATTTCTGATAACCTTCCTCACTCTCCATGATGCTGCCTATTTTAGTGTTGTCTTCAAACTTACAAATCATGCCTGTTCATTCTAATCTAAACCATAGATATATGTAATATGTAGTGGACCCAGCACTAACCCGTGAGGCTTTCCATTAATCACAGGCCTCCAGGCTGACAAGCATCCTTCCACTATTACCCTCTGCTTCCCACCATCAAGACAATTTTGTATCTAATTTGGCAGCTCCTCCTCAATTCCATGCGATCTAACCTTCCAGAGCAACGTACCATTTGGAACCTTATTGAAGTCTTTACTTGAATGCATAAAGACTGCATACACCATCCTGCCCTCCTCAACGTTGGTAGTCACTTAATCAAAGAATTCGAACAAATTTGTGAGCCATGATCTCCCATGCACAAAGCCGTGCTGAGTTTGATGATGGACTTTTCCCAAAACGTTGATTTTCCTGTTCCTTGGATGCTGATTGGCCTGCTGTGCTTTTCGAGCACCACCCTAATCTTGCTCCTAATCACACCCTGTCTTTCCAAATGCATGTATATCTTATCTCTCAGAACCTGTTCAAGTAAGTTACCTACAACAGATTTTACGTTTACTGGTCTATAGTTCCCATGTTTTTCTTTGTAGCACTTCTTGAGTAAAGACACAGCATTCGCTGTCCTCCAGTCCTTCGTGACTTCACCCGTTGGCCAGCGATGATGCAAAAATATCAGCCAGGGCTCCGGCAATTCCTTCTATGTCCTCCTGCAGTGTTCCTGAATATATCTGATCAGGACCAGGACATTTATAGAAATATTGCAAAGTCTTTTTATTTTAGATACAAGCATCAAAGAAAGGGAAAGTGACATAATGATGTTTAACATAACAAATTCGAAAATGTATTAATGATAGGAAATGGCTTCGGAAGAATTTCAGTCATTGTGGAAACCTGAGAATTCTCAGAAATTCACGATCCAGAAACTAGGGCCATGAAACTGATAAGGAAATCAAAAAATAGAACATGAATGCTAACAAACAGGAACAAAAACACTGCATAAATCTACAATCTGTATTTCAAAGGAAACAAAGTGAAAGCAAGGTCAAATATGGAAATTGGTAATTGGGAGAGGAGAGTTTATTGTGAAGAACAAGGAAATGGCCAAGAAAATAATCAATTGCTTTGTATCTGTCTTCAAGGAGGAAGAACCATAAAATCAGCCAGTAATACCAAGTGATCATGTAGCACTTGTGCAACTGAAGACGAAAAGTCAATTTATATCAGTAACAAGGTAGTATTTGAAAGTGTAACTGGATTGACCATTGCTCAGCCTGACAAACCTGACGTACTTCATATTAAAATGTCAGACATAAATCAGCAACAGAAGTATTAATTGCACTGTCGATGACTGTGTTTTATTTTCCTGTGTACTCTGCAGAGGCCGGAAGCCATTTCGGATAAATGGAAGTTAGAAAACGTGGTCCAAGCACTATAGATTAATGGAAGGGATCCAAACATCTATAAAGGGAAAAAGGCATAGTTTGGAGAACTGGCGACCAATTAACTTGACATCTGCCGGGAAACTGTTGGAATCTATTATGTAGCATGTGACATTGGATATTTAGAAATTGATAGGATCAATGGAGAGAATCCACATGTATTTCTGGCAGATGTCTACCTCGATGTGCTATTAGTTGTTAGACCCCATCTACCACCCCCTGAGAAAAGGACAGAAAGTGACTTCGCCACAGGAAATGACATCAACAACCCAAAGAAACCCTTTAAAAGCAAGCAGGAATGTGCAGCATCGCTTCGCTAGACGTCCACTGAAGATGTTACCTTGTAAGGTAAGGAAACGTCGGGAAATAAACCTGCCAGCTCAGCGAGCAAACCTGCATCCATTGTGAACAGTGTTGGTGACCCAATCTGTGAGAGAATATACTGACCACAATAAAACTGCAATGGACGTTCTCCAGATTAATCCCACAGATAGTGAGAATGTCTGATGAGGAAACCCAGCCTATGTTCTCTAGTGTTTCAAAGAATGAGACGTGGGTCACAGAGAAATTTTCAAAATTCACAAAACATATGACAAATTGAAAATTAACAGGATGCTTCCCTGGCTGCCCAATCCAAATTCACGGCAAATAATGGCAAGATAAGGGATTGGCCACTTAAGACCGTAATTTTGAGGAAATTCATCACACGGTCAGAACTGCCTAAAACAGGGTCATAGAAACCTGCTGGAAGGGTAAGATTAAGGAAAATCTCCAGATATTCTGCAAGTGTGTTTTAGCAGAAATGTATAACAAGGGAACAGGTACGAGTCATTAATGACTTGCCAAGTTGCATCCAAATCAACTTAGTGTTAGGAGACAGGGGGTAGTGGTTGAAGGCTGTTATTGTGACTAGAAACCGATGTCCAATGGTGTATCACAGGGATCAGTGCAGTGATTCAGAGGTGCTGGTGTTGGACTGGGGTGAACAAACCTAAAAATCACATAACACCAAACAATAGTCCAGCAGGTTTATTCAGAGGCACGAGCTTTCAAAGCACACAACCACCTCATGAAGAAGCAGCGCTTCGATGTTCGTGCCTCCTAATAAACTGGTTGGACTGTAACCTGTTGTTGTGTGATCGTTAACCTTATTATTTGTGGTATTCATAAATGATGCAGCTATGACTATAGACGGGGGTGGTGGGAGTGTGACAACTAAGTTTGTGTTTGATACAAAGATTGGCCGGGTGGTTGGCAGTGAGGAGGAAGGTCTTATGTTACAGGAAGATAGAGATGGAATGGTCAGATGGGCAGAACAATGGCAGATGGAATGTAACCTTAATAAATATGATGTGATACACTTTGGGTGAAGGAACTGGACAGGGAGTACTCAATGAATGGCAGCAGATGAGGAAGCTCAGAGGGTGTTTCTCCACACTTCCCTGAATGTGACTAAATACGTTAATGAACAATTTTGAGAAAGCATAAGGGACCGTAAACATAACCTTTATTCATCAAGGCATAGATTATAAGAGCTATGCGGAACTTTGGTTTGGCCAAGATGGAATACTGTGTGTAGTTCTGGGAACCACATTACGGGAAGGATGTGATTGTAGTGCAGGGGGCTCAGAGGAGATTCACCAGGATGCTCCCTGGGATGGAGTATATCAACTATGGAGAGAGGTGGATAAGCTTGGGTTGTTTAGTTTGGAGCAGAGAAGGCTGAGTGGGCCGTGATTCAGAAGGATAGAATTCCGAGGGACATGGACAGGATGGATAGACAGCAGCTGTTCCTTTTAGTCAAAGGGCCAAGAACAATGCAGCACATTTTAAAGTTACGGGTTTGATATTTGGAGGGAATTGAGGTTTGTTTTTTACCCGGGGGTGTTGGGGTCAAGAACGCCCTTCCTGAGAGAGGAGTTGTCATGGTAACTTCGAAATCATTAGAAAATATACTTGAAACGCCATAAGATTCAGGGCTACGGGTCTTGTGTCGGAAAGTGGGGCTAATGTAGACCGGGTTGAATTGTTGATTGGACAAAGTCTGTGCTTCTGTGTTTGTACGGCTGTGGAAGGTCAATCAATGAGTAACTTAAGATAGGAATTGATGGGTTTCTGAAGAGTATATTAACGAAGGTTTTAAGATTGAACTGGTAATATCTTCTGAAAATATGTCAATGGCAAAATTAAGTGGAAAAAGGTGCAGCTTTCTTACAGTCTGGTACCAGAGAATTGAGGACCGGGAAAAGGCAGAACTATGGAGCAAATACTTTAATTAATGTCTTCAAAAAAAAAACAAAACAAAAAACAAAACTTCCCAACATTACTAGTGAAGTAGTCTGTTGAGAAAAAGGGAATAGAATGAAATTAGCAACCAAACAGTTTTAGATTAGATTAGATTAGATTACTTACAGTGTGGAAACAAGCCCTCAGCCCAACAAGTCCACACCGACCCACCGAAGCAAACCACCCAGACCCATTTCCCTGCATTTACCCCTTCATCTAACACTACGGGCAATTTAGCATGGCCAATTCACCTGACCTGCACATCTTTGGACTGTGGGAGGAAACCGGAGCACCCGGAGGAAACCCACGCAGACACGGGGAGAATGTGCAAACTGCACACAGTCTGTCACCTAAGGCGGGAATTGAACCCGGGTTTCTGGCACTGTGAGTGCAGCAGTGCTAACCACTGTGCCAGCGTGCCGCCCACGAGTATTGGAACTGAAAGTAATGAGCACAGACAAAGTCAACAGAGATCGATCAAATGGGAATCATATTTGTGAAAGTGACGTTTAGCATAATTATGGAGAAGCAATCAAGGCAATATGATTGTATTTTCAGAAAGATCTTTGATACAGCCCCAAGCCTATTATGCAAATTCAAATCCTCTGGGACTGGGACTAATATGGTTTTAGAATGGGACAGCTGGCTGGAAGCAGTGAGTAGGAATAAAACAATATGGTTTTTTGAAAGGAAGGCTTGGAGGATATAGCAAGGATCGGGGTTTTAGGCTCCAGCTATTCCCAACACACATCATATATTTTGAGTGGATCAAATTCAATATTTCCAAGTTTGCTGATGGCACTAAACAATATCGGATTGTGAGTGGGTGAGCAGGGTGTCAAAAAACTGCAAGGTGAATGCGACAAGTGGAGTGTCTGGGTAAATACATGGCAGATGGAGAGCAATGAGGGGTGGGGGTTATGGTCTATGGGGGATATGTGATATTGTGACCTTTGATGGTAAAACCAGAACGGGAGCCTATCATTTGAAAAGGGATTGTTTGATAAATGTTGATCTATAAAGCAACTTAAGCTGCATTTTTGTTTCCTTCTGTGCAGCCCTCCGAGGTCAGTGTAGGGCAGTGAGATCTGAATCCAGAAGTCAGTACTGGGAATGGCATTAGGACGCTGACCAGTGTAAACAGACCCCACAAGTGGGGAGGTGTAGCATTGAAAAGGATCTGGATCTCTCTGTGCACCGGTCACTGAAAGCAATTTTGCAGGAGCAGAAAACAGATAGGCAGATAAATCGTGTATTCACCTTCATTTCAGGGGGATTTGAATCCAGGAGTAAGGGTGCTTTACTGCAGGTGAGCAGGGCCTTGGTGAGACCTCATCTCGAACATTGTGCAGTATTGTGTGCAGTTTTGGTCTCCTTACCTAATAAAGGAGAAACCTGACATTGAGGGAGAGCAGTAAAGGATAACCAGACTGATCTCTGGGATGACAGGCTTGTGTGGGAGCAGAGTTTGGGGCGGCTATGTCTGTATTCCATGGGCTTTAGGAAAATGAGTGGAGATCTCAGTGAAATATATAAAACTCTGTTAGGACCAGACAGATTGGAAACAGGGGTGACAATTCCCCTGGCTGGGTCATCAAAACAAGGTGCCACAGTATTAGGTAAAGACAGGCCACTCTGCATTGAGATGAGAATAAATGTCTGCACTCAGAGAATGGTGAACCTGAGGAATTATCTCCCAGATCAGACTGTGGAAACCAAGGCACTGAATATAAAAATGGATTTCTGGAAACTAAAGGGATAGGGAGAGAGCAGGGTATGGTATGAAGATAGAGGATCAGATACCATTAAAGGTTGTTCTCCAGTAACGTGGTAGTTGCGTTCCTGTGCATCACTGTGTTGCAGAAAATCATGCCATGTTCATGATGTGGTCTATGGGGAAAGGAGGATAATGGGCGAACTGCAAAATATCAGTAAAAAACAAAAACTGAAGTTAGTCTGACGCACACTAGCACAGTCTAATTGAACCTTTAAATCTTATATTGTAATGAAATAGTGCTAATAATGACAATGCAGTCACTGGCTACATCCCTGTACCTTTCACCAAACTCTTCACCAGAAAGGACGCAGGACTGACTGACCACGTGATGCCAACATGGAATTCCAGTTCTCCTGAAGATTCTACCCTGGTTTGAAATAAAGTTCCTTCTAATTGGAGAGAGCAATTCCCCGTTTCAAGCTCAGGTTCAAAGCTTTCAGAGCGGATTGCATTCCTGTTTTAGCTGAACACTCAGAGGGTGCATTTGGCAGAGAGGATCCTGAAGCTGGGTTTTGTTGTTCACCTGGTGCCTGGTAAGGATTCGCGTCACAGTGAACGGGTGTTCACTTTATAGAAAAAAGGTGCGCAATTCACGAATTGCATTGCAGTCAAATCACTTTTAATAAACACACGTTATCAGAGAACTGCCTGTATATTGAATCGAGGAGCAAGATTGATCGACTGAAGGTCTACAACAGTTCTTATTTTATATTTCACAATGTTTAAACGTATTAGTAGATATGAACACTGTGTCGGGAAAACTGCATTGAGGAGATTTTCTCCATGAACTAGAATGGGGAAAGCTCAATGTGTTATATGACCTTTCCTGATGATTCTGTGCAGTCTGTGGGAAAGCTCTGTAAATGTTGTCACAAGCTCTCAGATGTTAGGAAGGGGGTATCTGCAAGATCAACAGGACTGTGATTCCCGCTCTCTTTTCTGATATCAAGACTGGTGCCGGGTATTCTGTCTGTTTTTTTTTCCTTTAAGACCACGGAGCAGTGTGATGCAATAGAGTGTCTTGCTTGGCTGTTTCAGGGACCATTGAAGAGTGTATCACATGTCTGTGTGTCTGGAGTCACTTTTAGGCCATACAAGAAAAGCACAGGAGATTCACTTCCTGACAGTACGTTGGGGAAGGAGATCAAAGTTTACAATAAACATTGGATGCAAGGTCACTGTTACAATCACCAGATTCTAGATCTTGATATTTTATTAATTGTTTTTAACTTCCACCAGCTGCCAGAGCATTATCCTGTATTGGATTAGTAATCCAGTGACATTTCCACAACTGCACCATCTCCACATAGGAACCTATCGGAAACCACAAAGAGCGGGATATTTCTGGATTGCTTGTCAGCTCTGTCAAAAAGAACCCCCACCAATTTGATTATCGTGAAGGGACTGGGGGGGTGGGGGGGGGATGGGGGTGTTAAATGGTCAGAATGTAATTATTCAGCTATTAGGGGACTTCACATAGTTGAGTACTTTTCCACATTGCCAGGGGGTTGTCAGAGTTGGAGCTGGAATGAAACAGCTTCCCCAGGGACACGGCTTGTTGTGCAGCACAAGTCTTCAGTCCTATTACAGGAATGGTCTCAGGGCCCATTGTCTTAGTCGTATCTACTGTGTTCAGCGGTTTCTTCATATCACATGCAGCGAATCGAATTGATTGAACACTGCCATCCGGGATTCTGTGGATATCATGGCGAGGATGAGGTGGATCATCGATTCAACACCTCTGGCTGAGGATGGTGCAGATACTACATCCTTATCTTTTTCACTAATGTGCACGGCTGTTCTATTATTTAGGATGGGGATATTTCTGGAGTCCTCTCCTCCAGTAAGTTGTTTAATAGTACAACGACATTTATGTCTGGATGTGGCAGGACTGTAGAGCTTAGATCTGATCTGTTGGTCTTGGGATCATTTCGTCCTCTCTATCAGATGTTAGTTCTGCTGTTTGGAATGAAAGCACTCAAGCGCCGTAACTGTAATGGTTTGTCATCAGCTTTAGGTACACATGGTTCTGACCTTGGCAGGGTCACCCACACTCGTCACTGAACCATCACTCGGTTTGATGGTAATGGTAGACTGATGGAATATCCTGGGGAAAATGTTACAGATTATGTTTGAATACAATCCTGCTTCTGTTGCTGCTGTTGTCTACAGCATCACACGAAAGCCCAGTTTGAGCTGCAATATCTGCAATTCAATTCTACTGTCTGTCCCCCAGTTAACATCGAGACCAATCCACCGATCAGCTGTGTACTCAGTGACATCACCTGGGTTTTAATGCAGTAATATTTCCATTTTCATATTCTCATTCTGCTGATGGTTCTCCTTGGTGCCATGCTTCCAATTTGTTACATTACTCAAACCCTTTAACATATTCATCTGAATGTTTTCCTTGCTCGTCGTGCCATCTGCGTTTGAATTAAATGTGTTTCCCTCTGGTTTTCTCCCTGACCATGAGTAAGAGCTCTGTGGTGTCAGTGATGCCAGCCTTATGCAGTTTCTGAGCGAATGAATGTGTGGACTTCAGTTCCCAGTGTAGGGCGCTCCGTGTTGGACAGGGCGTTTGAGCAGCTTTCAAACACGTCATTGGAACTTGTTCAAAAACAGAAATTGTTGAAGAAACAACGCAGCTCTGGCAGCATCTTTTGTAGTGAATGTAGAGTTAATCTTTCGAGTCCAGTGGCCCTCTACAAAGCCCACAGTTTCTTCAGCAATTTCTGTATTCACTTTGTATTTATTTCCAGTATCCATAGTTATTTGTTTCATTGAAACTTTGTGCTGTGCCTATTCGTTTCTGAAGAACCTCAGCAAGTCTGGCAGCATCTGCAGAGACAGAGAGACAGAGTTAGCGTAACAAGTCCAATGTGACTTGTTCTGAACTGAAAAGGGTTGGCTTTTTAATACCTTGCCGGAGATGGGGGATGGGTGACTTGGAAAAGAGGGCGTGGCAAAAGATAAACGGGCTATTTTCAGTGGTGAACGAGAATATGATGCAAAATGGGTTTATATTAAGGTGTGAATGGGGGAAAGGGGTTCTCTCTCGTTGAGTGTAAGATAAAGAGACACAACCACACAAGGTCATAGGGAGAACAAGAGAGAGAATGCCGACAATGTGGTATTATATAGATCTAGATCTATATGTTTTCACAGTATACATCGTCACTGCCTTCATACTATGGAATTCAGGTGCTTGACCTCTTATTACCACGAGTAAAAGTTTCATGCTGCCTTAGTTTTGTAACATAGAGCAAAGCTAACAGTATGAAGTTTGGGCTGTTTTCTACATCTGTCATTTTTAATATTCTGTCAAATTTGCAGTGTTTATCGTTAAACGTTTGATCTTGAAGTTAGTATCAGATGGAGTGTATGAGTATGAAGGGTGGCATTCTAGAAGTTTATAATATCATGGGAGGTATGGATAGAGTGAATAGCGAAGGTCTTTTCTGTAGGATCGGGGAGTTCAAACACAGATGCATAGCTTTAAGGTGGAAGGGGAGAAACTTGAAAGGGACAAAGGGACAAAGTTTTTTATACAGAGTGTGATGTATGTATGGAATGAGCTGCCAGAGAAACAGTGAGAGATGCAAGTACAGCTGCAATATTTCAAAGACATTTGGACCAACATATGAATGGGAAACGTTTAGAGGCATATGGGCCAAGTGCAAGCAGATGGGATTAGTATAATTTAGAAAACCTGGTCAGCATGGACAAGTTGGACCAAAGGGTCTGTTTGTGCACGATATGACTGTATGGATGTAGAAACTGAGGAAAATGTACGAAAAGATATGATGTAATAAATTGGTAAGAAATATTAAAACAAGCATCATGAGCTTTTCTGTCAACATAAAAAAAAAGCTTGAAGAAGTGTGTGTGAGCTGAGAGGGAAGTGAAGTGAGGAAAGTACATTGAAGCCATTCGGAGGGTGTTACTGGAGAACTACCACAGGGAACAGGCAGATAATTTACACTAGTATTTTAAATCACTCCTCATGAGGAAAGTAGTGTAAGCATGCCGATGGTATAAACAAAGTGGTAACAGGAGGGAAGTTATTGAACTGTCTCTAACAAAAGGAACAAGGTATTTACCTACCAGATAAGAATAAGGTAAGGCAGATCAGCAGTAATTCGTAGTTAATGTTAAAAGAAGTGGTCACAGAGTGACTTGCAGCATTGTGTGCAATATTCCATAGCTCTTTGGATTACAGGTGTGTTCCAGTGAAACTGGAGAACCTCCAATGTGGTGCCTGTCTTCACAAAAGGAATGAGACAGAACGCAGGAACAATTTAGCCTAACCATTATTGGTGCGAATCTGCTGGAGCCTGTTATTAAGGAAGGCATTGCAGGGCACTTAGAAAAGCTTAATGCAGAGTTGGCATGGTTTTATGAAGGGGAAACTATTTTTGCTCTGTAAAATCATACAAATTCTTTTTTGGTGATGCCTGAGAATGTCAAGATTAGAGTCATGCTGGAAAAGCACAGCATATCAGGCAGCATCCAAGGAGCAGGAAAATCAATGTTTCAGGCAGGAGCCATTCATCAGGAATCCCTGAGATAGTGACAAGCAGATTTGACAAAGGGAACTGGTCAACATGAGGCTTTCCAGAAAGTTTTCGCAAGGTATCACAAAATAATCGTTCTGACACAAGACAGAGGCTTGTCGTATGATGAATAATAAATTAGCATGGGATAATGGTTGCTTAACACATAGAAATCAGAGAGTCATGATTAATGGATCTTTATGATAAAGATGTATCTACTGGATTACCACAAATATCAGGCCGCTGGCATCAGTTATGTACAAACTATACTGATAACCTGACCGCGGGAGCTGAGTGCAATATCCATTGGAGTTAGTGGATCACTTTGAGAACCAAAATGCAGGCTGCTTCTTAATGAAGAGGACTGCCATAAAGGAGTAGTACAAAGGGATTGGAGTGTTCCTGAGTATGAAACGTAACGTCAGCATGCTGATGCAGCAAGTAACTGGGTTGGTTCATGTGGCAGCTTCCTGAGATGGAAGGGTTGAATTATTGAATACATTTAAAATGGTGAGGAGATTATTCATTGTGGTTGAAATGAATGAGGGGCTAATTACTGAAATGTACAAGATACAGAGGGGGCTTGACAAGGTAGATGCTGAGAAGGTGTTTCCCCTGAGTCTCGAACTCGAGGTGGTAGATACTGAATAAGGAACATCGATTTTAATCTGTGGTGAAAAATGATGCATTCTCTCAGAAGGTAGTGAATGTCTGGAATTCCCTAACACAGGGAGTTGTGGAGGGAAGCAAGAAATTGGATAGGAATGTGGAGTTGAGCCCGGAAGTAGATCAGCCATGTTCTTATTGAATGAGAGTTCAGACTTGAGGGGCCGAATAGCCGTCTCATGTTCCTACTTCTTAGTTTTTTATGTTATGCTTATGGAAAGTAATTGTTTATTTTCATGGAAGTCGTGTTGTACAATGTTGCATTCGGGAGAGGAGAAACTTTTCCTGAGTTAACCCTGGATGGGATATGGGAACTGCATTCAAAGCAATTCCAGAGCAGAAGTTACAGAGTGGGGAAGCATGGAAAAAAGGATTGCTGCTGGGGGCCACTTCCTGACCAAGCCTGGAATTTCCAAGTGCATTTCCGAAACTACACCCAACCATCGGCGTGGTTTCGATCTGCCTGTTTGTAGCAGGTCCGAAGGGCTGAATGGAACATCAGAACAGAGCTGATGGACACGAGTGCACCAAACGGCCCTTTGACACAACTCTACCAGTAAATATGGTCGTGGCTCATCTCATTGTGGTCCCCGCCGCACTTTTCTCTCCATGTACCATTATCCCTGATTCACCTGTCTATAGAAAATCAGACAAAGCCAGCCTCGATATAATATAAAGATTCAGCCATCTCAAACTTCTGGGGAAGGGAATTTCACTTGAGTGAAATCCGACATTGTGAATTTTTCCTCACTCCGGTTCTGACTGAGGATGAAGGGTGTCACTGTTTCCTTTTCTAGTCCCACTCCTCCACTGCTCACAACAAATTTTAAATGTAACCAGGTCGGTGATATGGTCGATGATAAAGGTCTCAGACGGGGTCAGGTTCAGTGATAGGAACAAGTCAGGCAAATTTCTTTCATCAGCCGCAGGTAACTAATAGGGCTAACGGAGCAGCGTGATAGATTTGTGGTTAGCACTGCTGCCTCATATCAGCAAGGAGCTGACTTCAATTCCAACCTCATCCGACACTCTATGTGGAGTTTGAACATTCTTCCCGTGTCTGTGTGGGTTTCTTCCCAGTTCTCCAGTTTCCTCCCACAGTTCAAAGATGTGCAGCTTAGTTTGATTGGCCATGCTAAATTATCCAGAGTGACCAGGGATGTGAATGTTAAGTGGGTTAGTCATGGGAAATGCAGGGTTACATAGACAGGTAGGGGGACAGGTTTGGTGGGATACTGTTCAGCGGGTTGGTATGGACTCGATGGGTCGAATTTCCTGCTTCCACACTGTAGGGGTTCAATGACAACAGCATCAAGTTTGGGCTCTACAAACTCTCAGTCAGTAGATACCTGGTTCACTCGCCTTAAGGCTTTGTATATTTCAATAAGATCAGCTCTCACTCCAAGGGTAACCTGTTAAAGTCCCCATAATATCAGCCCTTCATGCATGGAATGAATTAAGTGAAACACCTCTGAATTGTTTCCAATGTTACTATATCCTTTCCCAGATAAGAATGCAAAAATAAAACTAATCTCACACACCGATGAGTCTGTTTAGTTTTGTTTTCTCAGGGTGTAGTGAGTCTTTGGAACACTCTTCCCTGCAGACCATTCGAGGTAGAGATATTGAATATTTTTGAGGCAAGGTTCACGAATCACAGATGAGTCAAGGATTATCGAGGAATGGGCAGCAATGTGCAGTGTTGGGGAAAATGTAGTCAGTGGTACTGAATGACACGGCTCCAGAATATCCAGGAATTAAACGAAATGATAACATCGATAAAGTTTTAAAGGCGAAACAAGATGGCAGCGATCTGAAAGGTCAGCTTTGCTGATCTCTGTACCACAATAATGCTCTACCCATCCCACCACAGTCATTTACTTACAATTGAACACTAAAAGAGCTACAGAATCCTTACTAATCCCGTTTTGTCAAGTGGAAATGACAAAACATTGGAAAGGATCGAGTAAGTCCCAACACACAGCGCACCCGTCAGAAGCTTTCAGCATGTCTGTGGCAGCATCTGTAACACCCTCTGTTCGTTCAATGGACCGAGTTACTCATCAGGACTTGGTCACCGAGTTCACCAAGTTACGGGAAATGATTGAAACCATGATTGAAGAAAGATTCAGCGGGAGGATAGAACCACTCTCAGCAGTGCTCCAAAAACATGAACAGCAACTTGAAAGCCTTGGAAACAGAACGGATGAGGTCGAGAGCCAAACTGCAGGGGCAGAGACTGTGATCGATTCCTGTAAGGAGCGGATCTTCACCCTTGAAAAATAGATTCGTACCTTAACTGAACAAGGTGACGACCTAGAGAACAGGGGCAGGATGAAGAATGTTCATATAATCGGTCTGCTGGACCGGACATAAGGTGATCAGCCAGTGAGCTTTTCTGCGAGAACTGGCTGCAGAGATTCCTTCACTTCGAAGCTGAAGAGGGACGGGTGAAGAGTGAGACAGTTCATCGGGTTACGGTGCTCAGGTCAGGCTCAGACCAACGCCCTCACCCTGTCCTTGGGCGATTACATTGTTGCAAGGACAAACAAAGACTTTGGGAAGCTTCCAGAACACAGGGAAGAGACCCGAAGAGGCCTCCAGGATTATGTTTTTCCAGGTCTTTTCAGCGGTATTGATTCAGAAAAGAAAATCTTTTGATGATATCAAGAGAAGATTAAGGGAACTTGAGATTCAGTATTCCTTAATGGACTCAGCAGTGCTCCGTATGCACTAGTGGGTCTTTCAATAGATCCACTAGCTCTCCAGAGGATGAGAAAACTTTGTGGACACTTTAAAGTAGGGTGGGTGCGTTAATGGAAAGCGATAACCTTGGTTCTCTTTTTTAAAAGAAAGTTTGTTGACCGTTTCTGGTATTAAGCAGTGTTAAATTATAGTCGGGGATGGGTAGAGTGCACACTTTTAACTTCTTCATTAGTAATACTACTCGTTTTTCTCTTGCTAAGTTTGTGTGTCGGGTTCAGCTCAAGCTGGAGGGAGTTATGAAGGTGATCGTGATGACTGATTGCCTACCTAAGTGCAGTTCTGTCCCGATGTTTGTGATTAATTGCCCTGGATGCAGTATTGATAATGGGGCAGAAGATAGAGATTTGTGACGTGCAAATGCCCCCAGTCGGCGGGGGGTAAATACCCCTCCTGAGAGCCATTCGCACTTTGCATCTTTTTTTGTATTTGTATGTATTTAGTTTTGGAACATTTTGAGAGCTTGTTAGTTGTAGTAGCTTTAGTTTGTATTTTTTAAGCTCTATGATTCTTTTATCATTGGTGTTCAGCGATTTGTAATTCGAGTTCTTCCTCTCTGGATTTCAAATATTGTTTCAGTGTGTAATGGCTAATGTCGTGCTTAAATGGTGTATCTGGAACATTTAGGGGAGCCATTCGCCAGTTAAGAAAAATGAGACAGTGGATATTGTCGTATTGCAGAAATGCACTTTGATGACAAGGAACATTTGACATTACAGCAAGGTGGGTTTGATCGGGTTTATGTCTCGTCTTTTAACACTAGGAATAGGAGATAAACCAAACTGGTGACGAAGAATCTTTCATTTAAATTAGTAGACTGTATTAGACACCCACGGGAGGATCATAATCCTCAAAGATATATGGGGAAGAAAGCAGTAGTTTTAATGTTTATTGCCCCCGGCTCACTGCCTTAAATTCCTGATAGATGCATTTTCCAAATTAAATAATCTTTCTTCGTAGCACACTATCGTAGGAGGAGATTTCAACTGTCTTTTGCACCCACGGTGGACAGTATGCCGAAAGGCTCCCAGCACCATCTTTCCAATTGTAAGCAATTAGTGGATTTTTGTGTGGAACTGGGGCTGGTGGATGTATGGAGGAAGAGACACCTCATAAACAGAGATTTTACTTTCTTCTTTATCCGGCAGAAATGCAACACCAATGTTGATCTCTTCCTCACTGTGCAGCAATCTTCGATTCAGTGGTTTTCTGTACAATTAGGAATATTACCATTTGTGACCATGCAGCAGCATCCTTACTGGTTAAGATTAAAGGCAATAAAGCAGGTTCAAGACACTGGTGAATCCCTTTATTCTAAAGGATTGTAAGTACATTGAGTATTTCTGGAATGAATTCAGATCTTTCTTAGCCATTAATTCAGATTCAACCAGTAACACATCCATTCTATGGAAAATTGCTAAGGCTTATGCCAAAGGAATAATTCCTTAGGATGCGGCGGAAACAGGAGCAGGAACGCTTGCTCCAGGCACGGTTGAAGGCAGCCGAGAAGGCACACTGTGATAGACTCTGGGTGGATGGGCTGCAGAGGATCACAACACTTCGGTCTGCTGTGAATTTCATGCTCACACAGACAGCCAAGGAGGAACTTACTTTTGCAAAACAAAGGCTGTTTGAGCATGGTGATAAACCGGGCAAGTAGTTAGCCTATCTTGCAATGAAAAAGAGAGCCCCAAAGCCATTACTTCAATTAGGGAAGGTACTGGGACCCTTTCATGCGATCTCATAAAGATTAAAGAAGCATTTCGGAGATTTTATTCTGAATTATATCAGACTGAGCATTATGAGGATAGATGGATTAAGATCGAATCTTTCTTCAAGAACTTGGACCTTCCAGGGGCAACCCCCAAATAAGTGTCTTGCATTAATGCACCGTTGTCAGTGCTGGAGGGTGTAAAACAGCTTCCAGGCAGAAGGGCACCCGGTCCTGATGGATGTCCACGTGAGTTTTATAAGGAATTTATAAACCTGTTGTCAGAGCCGATGTTTACTATGTTCGTCACTCTCACAGTCACGACTGCGTCCCACTATCCTTAAGAGAGGCTCATATCTCTCTTATTCTTAAGAAAAGGAAGACACCGAAAGATTGTGCTTCCTATAGGACTATCTCACTTCTAAATGTTGATTTCAAAATTCTGTTTGGGTCCCTTACATTGAGGATGGAAACGATTTATCCTTCCATTGTCAAAGTATACCATACCGGCTTATAAAAGGCTGCAGATATTTCAACAATGTTAGGAGATTACTCAATATGATCCAAGCGTGTCAACAGCAAATTAATCAGGTATTAATGATTCTTTAGATGCAGAGAAGGCATTTGCTTGGGTTGAGTAGCTGTATCTCTTGTATACGTTAGAATTGTTTGGTCTCAGCAATGTTTTTATCAAGTGGGTGAGGGTCCTTGAAAATGACCCTCTGTGTACGATCCTGTAAAATTAATATTTCTAGAGGCAGTTGTTAATGCCAGTGTTATTTACGATGGTGATTGAGCCACTGGCAGGGACCCCAACATATCTGCCCCAGAACTGGGATAGAAGTCACGTAAGATTACATTGTCTGCAGATGATGGTCTTAAATTTTTGTTAAATCCCACCGTTTTGGTACCTCACCTCATGCAATGCATCAGTTCGTTTGGTGCCTTTTCCGGCTATACCATTGATTTTATAAAGTCGGAGGCCATGTTTATGGGCGAACTCAGGGAAATAACTGATGCCGTGGGAGAATCCTGATTTCCTTTTCAATGGTCCCAGGGGGAAATGGAGCTGTTCCCTATTTAAGTATATTAATTAATCCTATCTTTGAACTTATATTTTACGTGGGATTTGTCCATTTGTTTGACAAAATTAAACAAGACCTTCGAAGATGGGAGACACTTCCAATATCCTGGCTGGGTCAGATAGCTCTTATTAACATGAATTCCCTCCCTTGTTCGCTATACCCCGTGTGAATGCTTTATTTGATGTTTCCCAGACAGACATTTAGGAGATTAAATGGATGATGTAGCTCTGATTTGTCACCATAAGCGACCCCTTATTAATTTAACCAAATTACAACGACCCCACAGTTTGTGGGGAGTAGATCTCCCGGATATTAAAAGCTAACAATTAAGCTCTTCTTTACCCGATGGTAGTGAGGCCTCGGCGTCAATACAATTAGATATTGAAGCTTCTCAGGCAAAGTGCTCCCTTATTAGTCTGCTACTCATAGACAAAATGAGGACAGTTATGAATTATTACCATTTCCCAATAAATATCAATAATTTTAAAGTAGGGAGGGCAATGTGTCCGATCGGGGACAACATAGCCAAACCTCATTTCTTACCCCAAAACGTGGTGTACCATGTTTCCGACGGGGAATACTGGATTCCATGTTTAAACTGGGGACAACTCGTGGGTGTATCTTGCTTTGATGGTTTATCTGAGGGAGAAACAAGGATGTTCTTTGATCAAATAAGTCGTAACTATAGACTACCGAGTAGAGATCTCTTCTGTTTTCTTTTTATCAGATAAGAGATGTTATTCAGAAAAGAGCCACACTTTTAACAGACCCGTACAGATCCGATACAGAGAAGAGGGTGCTTATTGCTAAGAACACACTCTCTGTCAGTACCCTTTATCATTTGTTGGAGAGTGGACCCTTAGACGAGACTTTATGCCTTTCTGAGGTCTGCACAGAGTTTTGGGGGTTCAGATCTCTTCGGACACAGGGGAGGATATTTGTGAAAATACAAGAAGTATTTCGATCTGTAAGAAGACTCTTGCCCTGAAGTTGAAGATTCTTCATAGATTCTGTCTGGCCCCAAATACTCTCTCAAAATTCAAGGTGAGAGTATGTCTTAAATACAAGATGACTATGGACACTCTTACTCATTGTTTGTTGAACTTCCACCGGCGCTATAGGAGCGGTGTGTTCGCTGGGATGGAGAGGATCTTGCGGACAGAATTGGAGATGGGTCAGGATTCCCATTTCCTGGGCCTGCCCAGTCTATCTTACTCAGATGTGCATAGGAAAAAATACTTCAATACCCTCACTCTCTGAGTTCAGGAAAAAGAGTTCTGTTGTGTTGGGTGTCGGAAAACACCCGGGGTCTATTGGGTTGTCGTAACCTCGTCATGGCGCATAGCCCTTTGGAGTTTTTAAAAGGTATTTTGCACCATAAAATAGAGGATTTTTATTAGACATGGCAGCCCTTTTTGAATTACCAAGGGACAGGCTGTCTGTCACTCTAAAAAGGACTTTTATATAGCTATGACGAACTTGACTAATGAATCTAATGTCCAGAGAGGAAGAATTACAAACAAATGAACGTGTATTAGTTCATGCTCTTGAAGTTTGACAGCTGTAGTTTTGTTACACTGAGTTCTAGTATTCGTTTTTTATTTTTATTCCTTTTTCTTCGGTCCGTTGATTTACCTTTACTTATGTACATGCACATGGGTGTAATTGTGTTCAATTTGCATTGTTGGTTCAGTTGGGTACATATTGGTTCATAGAAGCATTAAAAAGATTTTCTCTGAAAAAAATATTTTTGAAAGAATTAAAATGTTAACATGGATAGAATAGAGTCCCAAAGGACCACTTTCTCATTAGTGATACCACGAATTATGGTTTACCTTAAGAGTCATCACACCTCGGGTGACAGGAAGATGTTGAGAAGGTTTGCCCTTCATGGCAACCTCTGTCTGTGTGGGGAATTGAACCTGCGCTGTTGGCCTTCCTCTGCATCACAAGCCAGCCATCCAGCCAACAGATTGCGAGATTGTGTAACTGCTATAGATAGAAATAACCAAAGTCAAAGTAAAATATAAACTTTGATGAGTAGGAAAAAAAAGGTACAATTCAGATAACGGCTGAGAAAAAAATATATCCGCTGGAAATTGTACTTTATAACGAGAGAGTTGATTGGATGCTATCTTTGGTTGAATAAGTTGAACCAAGCGAAATAACCAGAATTACTAATTGTAATTAGATGTCGATAACTATACAATATGAGTACATTTTTGGTTGGTCTGTGTGAAGCATGATAACCATTGTATGAAAGTAAAAAGCTGATGGAACATATTTTTTGGAGGGTTGGTCCCCATGGGAAATGCCTCCCAAACACAAGCTTGAAGAAACCCAGGGTAGAAAGTGCGTGAGTATCGTCTGGTTTGTGACAGGAAACCAGGGGGCTGAATGATTGAAAGTTCCTGCAACGTGAAGCTCAGGAGACAGTCAGATCACCCCCGATCTTATTAAATGCTACAGCACATTTGAAGGTCGAAATGGACTCATGATGGATTTTAATTGCATATGATTTTAAAAAAACACTCTGTTCCTTCACCCAATGTTTTACACACTGGAGCACTGGGAAGTATTTGGAATATTATCTGGAACATTCCATAATCAACGTTCTCAGGAGCATTCTACAATCTGTGGAGATATTACAAAGGAAAGAGACACAGAGAGAGGGGGGAGCATGCTGTATGCAAGAATGAGAGTGGTGGAGCATGAGCCTTGTTCGGGTGTCGGTGCTGGAACAGACATACATTGAGTGTGAGGGACCAACAGCATATGGTGACCCTTATCCTCACAGAGCTGGGAATGTTATCGATGTTTGGCCTCTATTGCTGGACATTGCTACAGATTACAGATACTGCACTGAGCTGGGTGGTGAGCTCAGATCATGCTCGGTGGGTCTGGTGGTGTGGCCCACTCTGGGAAGAGATGTACTAACCCATCCGCCAAGATATCTGTGACCGTGTTGACAAACCGTGGTGTAATTGACCCTTATCTGCTGTGCTCTGTGTAAAACGTACATGGAAGCTCCAAACTGAGGAAAGCTCAATTGAGTGCCCATTGTCCTTTTAAAGATGGCACCAACGCCAGGGATAATGGAATATCCAGTGGCATCTGGGCGATGGTGGGTACCTCCAGCCAAAGTGGGTGGGAGAATCGGGTTAACATTGAATGAGAGGGACACCATGAGTTAGTGTGGGTAGTTGATGAGGTGAGTTCGATAAGATGGCACCAGGAAACTAGCTCGGCATCGAGCAGAGAATCCCCCTGTCACACTCAGTGAAAATCACTCAAAGATAAATTATTATTAGATTCAGACGGATGAGTTGAAGACTCTGCTGATCCCATTCACTGTTACAGAGCTGCAGAACAAATCCTCATCCACAACTCTCCATCATCTGAACGCACACCTTTATTCTGTTCACCATCATTCCTGGTAATACTGGCTTATTTTGCCTGATGCTATCGAAATGTCTAAATCTCAGCATTCTGAAACCTGTGAGCACATCCTTCCATGATATTGTTGCTCAATCTCACCCTCTCTGTCTATACCCAAAACCACTTTCATTTACAGTCATGCACGGAGACAGGGCCTTCAGCCAAAACTGGTCCATACCAACCAAAATGTCCATCCACATTAACCCCAATTCCCTGCACTTGGCCCATATCCTTCTCTGCCTTTCCAATTCATATATTGTTCGAACAAAGTGCAGCGAGGTTTTGTGACATCAAGGAAGGCCTCAGGAAAGATCTCATTGAATCTACCATTCATCTTACCCTAGCAATCAGATTACAAAGAAACAATTTGGCTGGAGGTTATAAACAAGAAGTACAAGTAAACACTGGTGGGAGATGTGTATGGAAGTCAACACAGCAGGGAAAAAAAGTGTACGTTCTAAACAGGACATTAGATATACAAGCGTTTGCAGGCAAAACCAGATGGGTCTGGGACCATTTGAAGGGAAAAGTCGAAAGTGTAGCCGTCAAATAGCACAGCAGGTTAGGGCACATCCAAGGAGTAGGAAAGTCAATGTTTCGGTCAGAAGCCCTTCATCAGGAATTCACTTCAGAATTCACTTTTTCCTAATCCTCTGTAGGAAGAGAGTGAGTCAACATTTTTAATTTGGGAATTCTTCATCAGAACAGCTTTTGTTTTTGATCTCCAGTATATGTAGCTCTTTGTTTTATTTTAGATCAGCAATTATCTTGCATGCTGCAGTATTAATGGACAACTTGATCTGAGAAGAAGGGGAAGGGGTGAGGGCAAAGAGCAGACAATGTGTCAGTCACAGCTTCAGTTCCTGTGGAGGTAAAGGAAGGCTTGTTGGAAGCACCACACTGGAATTCGGCATCATTTGAACAGATGTGACAGATCCAGAGGAAGTAGGAGGATGCAGTTTCTCGCGCAGCTGGTCATTGAGTGTCACAGTGGCTAGCAATACTGCCTTACAGCATCAGTTACCTGGGTTCGATTCCACCCTTTGGTGACATTCTGTGCGGTGTTTTCACACTCTCCGTGTGTGTGTGAGTTTCCTCTAGGTGTTTGGTTTTCCTCTCACAGCCAAAAATGTCCAGTTTAGGTTCAGTGACCTTACTAAATTTTTGCACAATATCCAGGGATGTGCAGGCTCATTGGATTGTCTATGGAAAATGTAGAATTAGCGGGGTAACGTTTGGGTTTGTTGTTCGGGATGTTATCTGGAGAGTCAGTGTGGACTTGGTGGGCCAAATGGCCTGGTTCCACACTTCAGGGCTTCTATAATTTCTATGTAGCTGTCTGTGTTTGAAAACACTTCCCAGGATCCTACCTATAAGCGCTAACACAATTTGCCTCAACAAAATGTTACACCTTCCGTTTGTCTAACATGAACTCCATCAGCCACTCCTCAGCCCTTTAGCCTGTCTGATCAGGGTCCCGTTTTACTCTGATTAAACTATCTTCACTCTCCACTACCTCAATAATTTTGGTTTTATCTGCAAACTCACTAACCATTCCTATTGTATTCTCATCCAAATCATTTATATAAAATGACACAATCCATTCGATCCTTGTGGTACACTGCGGGTCACAGGCCTCCAGTCCAAAAAACATATACCAGTTCACAAACATTTCCTTCGTCTATTACCTTCGAGCCAATTACATCCAACTCTCCCTGTATTCCATGTGATCTCACCATGCTAACCAGTTTACCATGCGGAACCTTTTTGAATGCTATACTAAAGTCTATATTCTATTCTACAGTTCTATTTCTGTGCCTTCGTCAATCTTATTTGTCACTTCTTCAAAACGCTAAATCAAATTATTGGGACACGATTTCCCACAGACAAAGTCATGTTGAATATCGCTAATCGGAATTTACATTTCTAAACACAAATAAATGCCGTCTGGCAGAATCCCCTCCAACAACTTACCCACCAATGACATCTACGAGGTAAGGGCTTTTGCACGAAACGTCGATTTTGAAGCTACTTGGATGCTGCCTGAACTGCTGTGCTCTTCCAGCACCACTAATCCAGCAGTCCCATTTGTCTACAGTTTCCTGGCTTTTCCTTACCAACTGTTCTTAAACAATGACACAACCTTACCTGTGGCTGTCCATGATACAAATATCTCATCCAGAGACCGAACAATTACTTCTCTAGCTTCCCAACAGATCTGGGGTACATCTGATTAGTTCATGGATCATGAACACAGAACGGGCCCTTGAGCTGCTGATGTTTTGCTGGCAGTTTATCCTACTCAAGGGTCAGACTATGCTTCATGCCCTTCATTGTACTAAAATCCATGTGCCTAACCAAGAGTCACTTAAAAGGTCGGGGGGGTTATCCACCTTAATGTATTTTAACATATCCAGCTCCTCATCTTCTGTAATATGGACAAATTTCAAGATATCACTATTCATTTCCCCAAGTTCTCTACCTTCCATATCCTACTCCACAGTAAATACTGATGCAAAATATTTAGTATCTCACCGATCTACTATAGTTCCACACATAGGTCACTTTGCTGATCTTTAAGGGGTCCTGTTCTCTCTCGAGTTACTCTTTTGACCTTAATGTATTTGTAGAATCACTTTGGAATGTCCCTTACCCTACTTTCGAAAGATATCTTATGTCCCCATTTTGCCCTCCTGATTTCCCTCTTGAGTATTAGCCTACATCCCTGGTACTCCACAATGGATTCACTCGATCCCTACTGTCTGTACCTATCGTATGCTTCCGCCTTTTCTTGAACAAAGCCTCAATTCTGCTCACCATTCAGCATTCCCTACACCTACCAGCCTTACCCTGCTCATACACAGGAACATGCTGTCACTAGTCTCTGTCAATCATTTGTGAAGGTCTTCCACCTTCCTGCCAATAGATTCTCCAAAGCAGCTTTTCAAAGTGTCAACATAAAACAATCAAATTTGGCCTGAGACAACTTACAACTTTAAAATTTATATTAGGAGTATTCTTCTCCATAAGTATTTTATACCTGATAGTTACTGCATAACAGACTCAAGAAACAGAATGATCTCCTCCTGTCCCTCTGTAAGAGACTTGAGAGGCTCAATGGCCTCCCCCTGTCCCTTTGTAACAGGGACAGGGGACAGAATTACTTCCTCCTGTCCCTGCGCAGCAGTCCCGATGCTCTGAATGATGTCCCAAGGTTATGGAAGAATTTGACAACAGTGCACATAAAACCAGAAGCGACATTACACAAGGTAAATGGACATTAAATATATACACTGGTTTATTGGCTCTGCAAATTACCCCACCAGTCACCTTATGCAGTTGGTCTGTTACTTTTTCACTGTCGCCGTTTACAAACAGTATGTAATATATACAGTCCTGCAGTGTTCTGGCACATACAAAGGAAGCAATAAGAATATTGACAGATTTATGGTCCATCCCTAAGCAACGCCCATCCATTCCGACCACACCGAGTAAATTTTCACTTTTATTGGGATATGAAAAGTGATGTCAGGAAGGGGTTAACTGGACCTGTTTGTTCAGTGACTGTGATTAATGTTAGTCTCCATGGGTTGCAATTACCCCAGTGGACGGTTTCCATCTTTTAATGATAGTTGGGCTCCATTCAATGTGTTATCCCACAGTATGGTGGGAGCATCACCAACAGTATTAACAGGAATCAGCAGTCCCACAGAGACCGGGGGAGAGATCAGAGTCTGAGCACAAGAGTCTGGAATGTTTCAACAATTAATCAGAATCTGAGAACATTAAACTGGAATGTCCCAAGAATGGGCAGGAGTTTATATTTGGATGTTTGGTTTCTTTCTACGTATTATGATCGAAGGTCATTATCGTGGCGGATCAAATACGTACTTTACATTATGCAATATTTTTATTATCCAATCCTGGCTTTTGTTGGTGTACCTGGTAAGTCGCACTGTTCAGTCATTAATTCTATAAATCATATTTGACAATAATACTGTTCCTTCATTCACTCACCCCTCTTTGCCACTGTTATTGTTCCTGCTGAGACTCTAAATCCACATATTAACTTGACAAACCACTACTAAATTGTTAAATCACTCTCTCCCTCCTTGCTTCTGGCAGTGTTACTCATGGGTTAGTATGGTGACTTGCTCAGTTTCAGCTGTGAACCATGATTCGCTGTATCACTGCACTTGCTATCTAAATATCTTCTGTTCTGGTTACAAACTGCATTTCCTTCCTCTGACTCCAGCTCATCCTGGCCAATATCTGAGGCTGAATTAGACAAATAACAACGGTGGTGATCCCTTTGGACATGAACCAATTCCTGACACTATACCCTGACCATTCCTAATTATAACTACTGGTAAATCCGGTATACACTCCACTGGCACATCCCATCTGTTGTTTGAACCATGAGCTGTGAAATACAGTCTTAAAGATGGCCATCGTCTGTTGCTGACACCCACAGCTGCAAACCTGCAGAAACAACTCTGAGTCAATACTCCATAGCTCATATCTGATATCACACTGAACTCCCCATCCATCCATCATTCCTGTGCGTACTGATCTATAATGCTATTGGGTCCGGCAATGCCTTTATTTAATATTCTCAAGCACGTGATTAACAGCTGCCCATGAACTATCTCTCTCTGTCCATTATACCAAGCCCTAACAGTTGTTCACATTTAAACTGTTTTCCTCCAGGTGTGCTCTCTTTTAGACAATGATTTTCTCATCTAACACTGCCCCATAACCATGCACACATAAAACCCCTTGTCTTGAACCGATGCATGAAGATACAGAGACATTAATTTGTGGGCGCCCATTTACTGTCACTCGCAGTATGGGCAGCAAATTGTCCCGTGTTAGGCAGTTACGCAGTGCAAATGTAGCAGCAATATACCGGCAATGCTTTACAATACTGCTATGCTGCGTAGCTGGTCGAGCTGACTGAGCAATACACTGGCATAGTCATCACAGCTCCCCATGCTGGCCAGATAGTCCATCTTACCGAGCAATACACCAGCATAGTCTTCACAGCTCCCACTGCTGGGCAGATAGTCCACCTTACTGAGCAATACACTAGCATAGTCTGCACAGTTCCCCATCCTGGGCAGATAGTCCACCTTACTGAGCAATACACTAGCATAGTCTGTATAGTTCCCCATGCTGGGCGGATATTCCACCTTACCGAGCAATACACCAGCACAGTTTACACAGCTCCCCATGCTGGGCAGATAGACCAGTTTACTGAGCAATACACTGGCAAAGTCTGCATAGCACTCCACGCTGAGTTGTCTACTTGTCCCAGTGTATAGTTTCTGCGTTTGTTCTGAGAAGCAAATTAAGAATTTAGTGAACAAATTTGGTCAGCTGCTCTGGCAATGCCTTTATTCAATGTTCTCAGTTTTGTGACCTGACCCACCAAGGTCTCACTCCTCCAGATAGAAACACTCCCTTGTCTTTTTTTAATTTCATATTTCAACAACATGCTCTGGTTTTGTCTTAATTGTCCGTTTCTATCTTTAATGTGAATGTCTCTGTCCATCTGTATCTTTCTCTGGCCTTGGTTTTTTGGTTGTGTATTGTATCGAATGCTGGCAGCATGAAGTTCTGAAATAATGTAATGGTGTGTGTCAGGCTATTGTTCACTTCCCACTGTGTCCTATATGTTACTCCATGGACAGGGGAGTGTGTGCTGGGCTGTTGTTCACTTCCTGGTGTATCCCTTGAGGTGCTTCATGAAGAGGTGTGTGTGTGCAGGGCAGCCATTCACTTCCCGGTGTGTCCCACGTCGTCCTCCATGTTGGACAGCAGTGTGTGTGCTGGGCTGTTGTTCACTTGCTGGTGTGTCCCATGTGGTGCTCCATGGACAGGGGGTTGTGTTTTGGGTTATTGCTCATTTCCCGGTGTGTCCCAAGTTGTGCTCCATGTTGGAGAGGGAGTTTCAGCATCTTTGACTCATGTATTTAAAATTTGGTCTGTGCTTGTCTACTGAACGCCAGTGTTTGTCCCTCTCAGCTGATCACGTGGTCAGAAACACGAGGAGGATCCTGAAGTATAATTATAAAGGAGTAGATATCTCACTTTTAGTGGAGGGAAGTCTGATTGTCTCCTGTTATTGAAAAGTTAGTGGATGGGCTGGGGATGAGGATGGTTTGCTAGAGGTTGTGCTGTGAGCTACCTCAGACATTGAGGGAGACCAGAGGATTTGGTGACCCAACTCTGGATGGAGCATGGAGACTGTAGTTACATCATCAGTGTCTGTAACATGAACAACAAATGGAGCAGAGGCTGCAGAGCATGGACGCTATGAAACCACGGACTAGGTGTGTGTGGGGAAAGGGATCTGCCAAATCTGTCTGTGTCTTAATGAGAGCACAGACTCTCACTCTCATCCTTAAACATACACACACACAAACACACACACACCTATAAATCGGGGGGGGGGGGGGGGGGGGGGCAATTTGCGTTTGCAGATTTATATTTGGGGATAGATTGTATTTTGTTCAAAACAACATTCAATTTGTACGCAGCCAATCATTGTGGCATTTTATAAAGTCCTGCTTTGGAAATAAAACCAGTATGACTCCAGGGTAAAACAAGTCGGACTCCACACAAGACCTTCCATGGTTTGTGCAGGGAAGGTCACATCTTAGCAAACGTTATAGAATTCTTTGAGGAATGACAAAGTTGATAGTGGAGAAAGGACTGTAGATATCAAATACAACGTCTTCAGTAAGGCGTTTGATGAGATAGACTGATGGAGAAGGTGAAGTCGCAGGGGTCCATAGTGTACTAGCTAGATGGATTAGAGATCTGGCTGGGTAACACGAGACAGAGAGTAGTAATGGAAGGAAGTTTCTCAAAATGGAAAACTCTTCTGTGTGGTGTTTGACAGGGATCCGTGCTGGGACCACTGTTTGTTGTGATATATTTACATGATCTGAAGAAAGGTATAGGTGGTCTGATTAGCAAGTTTGCAGATGACACTAAGATTGATAGAGTAGCAGAAAGTTGAGGGGACTGTCAGAGAACACAGCTGAATGGAGATAGATTGGAGAGTTGGGTGGAGAAATGGCAGATGTGAGGTGATGCATTTTGGAAGTGCAATTCGAGAACGAATTATTCAGTATCTGGAAAAAGTCCTGGGGAAAATTGATGTACAGAGAGATCTGGGTGTTCAGATCCATTGTTCGCTGAAAGTGGCAGGTCGATAGAATGATCAAGAAGGCATACAGCATAGTTCCTTCCTGCATTCTAACAATTTAAGAAGTGGAGAACCACAGTGGTTAACTCGTCACCAACAGGAGGGAGTCTGTTGGAATCTATTGCGTACAAGATTAGGCAGGCCGTATTACAGTTGTATAGGACTTTGGTTCGGTCACATTCGGAATACTGTGGACAGTTCTGGTTGCCACATTACTGAAAGGATCTGGATGCTTTGGAATGAGGGCAGAGGATTTTCACCAGAATTTTGCCTAGTATGGAGAGAACGACATATAACGAGAGGTTTGGTAGATTTGGATTATTTTCATTAGAAAGACGGAGGTTGAGGGAGGACTTGATTGAGGTCTACAAAATCTTGAGAGATGTAAACAGGGTGGATAGCAAGAAGCTTATTCCCAGAGTGGGGGATTCAGTTACTAGGGGTCAAGAATTCAAGATGAAAGGGGAAAACTTTATTGGAGATATGCTCGAAAAGTTCTTTGTACAGAGGGTGGTGGGTGGCTGGAATGCGTTGCCAGCTGAGGTAGTAGAGGCGGGGATGATAGCATCATTTAATATGAGAAAGCAGAGGTATCCAGATCCTTAGAAAATAGGCGACAGATTTCGATAGAGGATCTGGATTGACACAGGCTTGGAGGACTGAAGGGCCTGTTCCTGTTCTGTGATTTTCTTTGTTAATTGTAGATACTGGCCAAAAGCGTCTGTTGATACTTGAAAGGAAAATGAAATCAAGATCAAATGTGGCACAGGGAATATGTGGATACGAGAATTTATTGTAGAGAACAGAAAAATGACAAGGAGACGAAACAGTTACATTGCATCTGTCTTCAAAGAGGAAGATCCAGAAAATCTCCCAGAAATACCAATTCATCACGGGACCTTTGTAACTAAAGACTAAAATAATTCATAAACAGTTACGAGGTAGTATTTGGAAACAGAAGTGGGATGAGTATTGATAAGTCTGACAGACCGGATATAATTCAAACTGAAATTTCTGAGAAAACAGCAGTACACATGTTAATTGGAAAAAGGACCACTGTACTTTTCTGTATTCACTTCGGAAGGTTATAAATACATTCAAATGATTTAGGAAGGGAAGAAGTGGGAGAGTGGAGGATTACAGGCCAGTTAGTTGTCATCCACAGTAGGGAATCTGTTGCAACCTATTGTAACAAAGATCTTATTGGACACTGAGAAACTAATAGCAAATTTCAAGTGAATTGTTCTGCATTTATGAAAGGGAAGTTATAATTTACAAAATTTTTCTTGAATATATCTCTTGTATTTGTAAACAATGGCGAATCAGTGAATATTGTACAGTCAGATATTCAAGAGGAGTTTTAATCAGCACACACAGTAAGTTAGCAGAAAACATTACAGCAAAGTGTATTGGGAGGAACATATACAAACAGGGGAAGGTAAGCATTAGAGAAACTATTGGAGAACATAGATGGTGGTAGAAGGCTGTTTGTGTGACTGCAAACCGATGTACGCTGGTGTGCCACAGGATTCAGTGCTGTGCCCCTTTAAACGCCTTCATTTAAACGGAATCCGAATACAGACGATGAAGAATCAACTAGACTCAAAGTGTTAGCTTGGTCTCTCTTTACGGATGCTGTCTGACTAACTGTGATCTTTAGCATGTGTTGGTTTCAGTAGAGATTCTGCTTCTGCAGTGATTTGCTCCTACGAGAAGTAAAGACATTCTGCAGAGTAACACAGAGAGTTGGGGAGACTGTGCCTGTCCAATTTTGACGTCGTGATCTAAGTAAAATATACTGATCACATATACTGAATGGGCTTTCTCCAGATTAATCCCTCAGATGGCACGATGGTCTGCTGAGGAGACTTGGTCTAGGATCAAGGGGGAAATTTGTGCGTGAAACTGGAGACGCTGATTGATTGTTATATGAGACCTTCACGCCTGTTTTACTTGGGAAAAGGAGGAGGCAGATACAGAATTCAAGAAGATGGACTGGCAAGCTCTTGAATAGATTGATGTAAGATGTATTGGCTGGTATAAAATTGGACCAATGCACATGTCCAGATCAGTTACATCTCAGGCTGCTGTTGGAGACAAGGGATGAAAGGCGCTGATACAAATGTTACAATAGAACCTGGTCACAGGTGAGGTGTCCAAGGACTAGAGAACATGCTTTATAGGAAGGGTTGTAGTGATAGAGCAGGGAACTATACACCAGTGTGCTTCAGATCAGTGTTAAAGAAAATTTTGCACAAAATAGGTGGTGTTAGAAGACTTTTTGTGTGACTGGAGACCGGTGTCCCCTGATATACCACAGTGATCAGTGCTGTGTCCCTTATTACTTGTGGTATTCATAAATGGTGCAGGTGTGAATGTAGAGGGGGAGTGGGAGTGTGATACGTAAGTCTGCGTTTGATACAAAGATTGACAGGGTGGTTGGCAGTGAGGAGGAAGTTCTTATGTTACAGTAAGATACAGATGGAATGGTCAGATGGGTGGATCAATGGCAGATGGAATGTAACTCTGATTACTATGAGGTGATGCACTTTGGAAGAAGGAACTAAATGGGGAACACGCAATGAATTGTTGCACACAAGAAAGCCCATAGGGAGCTTTTCCACACATTCTTGAATGTGACGCGGGAGAATAAAAGGTTACATAAGAAGTCAATGGAAGCAGTGGGCATAGCCTTTACTCATCGAGGCATAGATTACAAGATCTATGTAGCACTTCGGCGAGGCCAATATGGAATACTGTGTTGAGTTCTGGGAGCAACATTACAGGAAGTATGTGATTATTCTGGAGGGGGTGCAGAGATTCACCTGGATGTTTCATTGATGGAGCATATCAGTTATGAAGAGAGGCTGGATAAGCTCGGGTTGTTTAGTTTGCATGAGAGAAGGCTGAGGGGGACGTGATTCAGAAGTATAAGATTACGACGGACATGGAGAGGGTAGATAGACAGCAGCTGTTCCTTTTAGTCAAATGGTCAAGAACAGGGGAGCACACTTTTAAATGGAAGGATTTGAGGTTTAGAGATTATTCAGGGATTGTTTTTCACCAAGAGGGTTATGGGATCTGGAATGCAGTTCCTAAGGTGGGGGGAGGGGGGGCAGTTATCATGGGTCATCTCACAACCATTAAAAAGTATTTGGACGAGCACTTGAAGTGTCATACCTTTCATGGCTACGGGACAGATGTAGGAAATTTGGAATAATATAGATCGTGCTGTATTTTTGATGGTACAGAGTCTATGCTTCTGTGATTGTATGGCTGTGGAAGGTCAATCATTGAACAGCTTACGACAGGAACTAATGGGATTTGGAAGAGTACATTAACAAGCGTGAAATGTAAAATCTTCTCAACGTACAATATACCAAGGTGAAATGTTGGAGAAGATAATTGTAGCTTCCTTACAGTCCAAAACCAACAAATGGAGAAGAGGAAAATGGCAGACTATGAAGCATTTACTTCAGTTCTGCCGTCATGATAGGATTTTTAAAAAATGCTTCCAAACAATTCGAGGTCTACTGAGAAAGAAAGGAAATGCAATCAATCACTAAGTAAGCAGTTTTGGAGAAATTATTTGGACTGAAATCTGATAAATCCCCATGGAATGATAATCTATATCTCTGATTCCTAAAGGAGGTGGCCATGGGAATAATGGATACTCTGCTTGCCGTGTTCCAAATTCCAGGTGATTGAATTGACAGATTTGAGAGCAGCAAATGTAATCCCAATATTTCTAAAGGAGGCAGGGAGACCGCAGGAAATTACCGTCTGCTAGCACCAGAGAAGCAGTCAGGACAATACAAGAATCTATTAGAAAGAATGCTTTGCCAGTGAACTTTGAGAATTATGTTAATTTGAAAGTAATGAATATGGATCAAGTCAATACCAAATTATTAATGGAGAATCATATTGAAGATTCCGACTGCGAAATAAATTATGGCGAAGCAATAGATGCAGTGAATTTGAATTTTCAGAATCATTTTTGATGATGTCCCAAGTGTAGTGTTGTGACAATGCTACTCCTTTAACAAGGTTATGCTGTCTTTGTTTTTCTTTCATAGCAGTCTGAAAAGCAGCGAATCCAAAGAGTCTGGGTTTGACAACTTGGGAATGCTTTCAAGTTGAAAATTAAAACACGTACAATGAGGAGCGAGTTATGCTAGATCCGGTCCTGTGTAATGAGACAGGAATAATTAATGACCTCTTAGTTAGGAATCAATTTGGAAGGAATGATGACAGTATGGTTGAGTTTAAAACACAGATGGAGAGTGAAGATAAAATTTAATACCAGGGTCCTGTGCTTAAACGAAGTAGACTACAACAAAATGGAGGGAGGACTTGGCAAAATTCGACTGGAAACAAATACTTTATGGTGAGAGTTGACGAGCAGTGGAGGATTTTCAAAGTAGTTTTTCAAAGTCCTAAGCAAAAGTATATTCAGTGAAAAGGAAAGACTCTCAGAAAAGGGGCAGTCTGCCGTGGGTGTCTAAGCAAATACGCAAGGCTATGAAATTGATAGAGATGGAATGCAAAGTGGCCAAGAACAGCAGGAACCTAGAAGATTGGGAAAAGATTAAAGGTCAACAGAAAGCCACGAAAAAAGCTATAAAGAAAAGTAAGATAGAACACGAGAGAAAAAAAAACTAGGACGGAATATGAAGACAGATAGCAGATGATTCCCTCAATATGAAAATGAGTGGCTAACTTAAATGTTGGTACTTGAGAGGATAAGAAGGAGCATTTAGTTACAGGATATGATGAAATGGCTGAGGCATTGAACAGGTGTTTTGTGTCAGTCTTCATAATGAATGACACTAATAACATGCCAGTGATCGACGAAGAGATGAAGATTCTAGATTAGAGTGGTGTTGGTAAAGCACAGCAATTCAGGTAGCATCTGAGGAGCAGAAAAATCAACGTTTCATCAGGAATGCTCTGAACTGTTGTGCTTTACCAGCACCACTCTAGAATCTGGTTCCCAGCATCTGCAGTCCTTGATTCTACCAAAGAGATGAAGGTAGGTGAGGACTTGTGAACAATCATTATTACAGAGGAGGTAGCATTAGGCAAGCTAATGGAGTAATGGAGCTAAGGTTAGACGAATCCCCTGGCCATGATGTAATGTATCCCAGGGTACTAAAAAGATAGCAGGAGAAATAACAAGTGCACTTGTGGTAATTTTCTACAATTTGCTGAACTCTGGGGCAGTCCCAGCAGATTGAAAAACAGCAAATGGGACGCCATTGTTTAAAAAGGCAGGTAGATAAAAGTTGGGGAATTATAAACCAGTTAGCTTCATCTGAGTAGTGGGGAAGATGCCTTGACTATATTCTCAAGGAAGAAAGAGCAAGGCATTTTGATAGAAAACGGCCCATTGCACAGATGCAGCGAGGATGCATGAAGGGCAGATCATGCTTACCAAGTCTTTTGGAAATCTACGAAAACATTACGAGCAAGATAGACAACGAGGCCGCAGTGGATGTGGTGTATCTAGGTTTCAAAAAGGCTTTGACAGTGTGCCACATAGTAGGCAGCTGCATAAGATAAAGATGGATGGTGTTACGGCTGAAGTATTAACATGGATAAAAGATTGGTTGACTAACGGGAAGCAAAGAGTGGGTATAAATGAGTGCTATCCTGGCTGGAAATCAGTGCTGAGTGGTGTGCCTCAGGGATCAGTGTTGGGGTTGCAATTATTCAAAATTTATATCGATGATGTGGAGGTGGGAGCATGCGTAGTTGGCCAATGTTTGCAGATGGCACGAAGATGAGTGGCAGAGCAAAGTTTGCAGAGTCCTGTGAAACTTTGCAAAGGAAAATAGTTACATTGCATGAATGGGTATAGGTTTGGCAGATGGAATACAATATTAATAAATATGAAGTAATCTATTTTGTTAGGAGTACCAGTAAAAGGGATTATTACTTGAATTGTAAAAAGATGCAGCATGCTGCTGTGCAGAGGGAGCTGGGTGTCCTTGTGCATGAATCACAGAAGGGTGATCTGCAGGTACATCAAGTAATTAGGAAGGTAAATGGTATTTTGTTCTTCATTGCAAAAGGGGTTGAATTTAAAAGCAGGAAGGTTATGTTACAGCTGTACAGGGTGCTGGTGAGGTCATACCTGGAGTATTGTGAGCAGTTTTGGCCTCCTTACTTGCAAAGCGATGTACTGGCAGTGGAGGTGGTGCAGGGGAGATTCACTCTGGTGAACCTGGAGTTGAGGGGGTTGTCTTATGAGGAGAGAGAGAGTAGATCAGCATTATATTGATTGGAATTTAGAAGAATGAGGGGAGGATCTTATAGAAACATAAACAATATTATGAAGGGAAGAGGTAAGAAAAAAGTAGAGAGGATGGTTCCACTGGCAGGTGAAGCTAGGACAAGATGGAATAACCTCAATATTAGAGGGAACAGATATAGGATTGAATTGAGAAAGAGCCTTTTCACCCAAAGGCTTGTAATTCTATGGAACTCCCTGCCGAGTGAAGTAGTTGACGCTACTTTAGTAAATGTTTTTCAAGCTGAGATAGATATGTTTTGAACAATGAAGTATATAACGGATATGGTGAGAGCGCGGGTAAGTGGATATGAGTCCATGAGTAGATTAGCCTTGATGTTACAGATTGGCTGAGGAGGTTAGAAGGACCAGGTGGCTTACTCCTGCTCCTCGTCCTTCTGTTCTTATGAAAGGGGCGTGGCCAGTTCTCCCAGCGCAGTCCCTCTGCTTTGATTTGTTTGGACTGGTTTTTCACAGACTGGCTGTTTACTGAAAGCAGGCAGCCAATTGTGAAGCTATCAGGCCAAAGAAGAAGTTCCATGCTGATCCGCCCCCCCCCCCCCCCCTCTCTCTGATATCTCTCCTGGAAGAACCTGGGTTTGATGTTTCCTTTCGAATTTTCCATGGGGTGTTTATGGAGATTGTTTCAAGTACTTCGAACAACACCTTAGATTATTTAGATACAGATTACTTACAGTGTGGAAACAGGCCCTTTGGCCCAACACGTCCACACCACCCCCCAAAGAGCAACCCATCCAGATCCGTTTGTCTACATTTACCCCTTCGCTCTGCGCAATTGAGCATGGCCATTTCAGCTAACCGGCACATTTTTGGACTGTGCGAGGAAACCCGTGGAGAATTTGCAAACTCCACACAAACAGTTGCCTGAGGCAGGAATTGAACCCGGGTCCCTTGCGCTGTGAGGCAGCAGTGCTAACCACCGTGCCACGGTACTACCCCATGGCTTTCAACCATTTTCAGATTCTCAGTTGAGAAGTGGAGTGCTACTGAAGACCAGAAAGCTTCACCTGGAAGATGAGTTGAGTAGCCAACTTTTAATGTTTTTTAATATTTATTTATAGAACTTTAAAATGACAAAAGCTGGGTAAAGTCACTTTACTTCTACTTACTGTGGAACTAGTAGCATGGATATGGCTTTTAATTGGCTGCCTCTTGGTATTATCATCCCCAATCATGTTACACAGTAATGCCCTACATTTTTGTCGGCTGAATTGAAAGTCAGTTCTTGGTCTTCCCATGTACCCACTCCTTATGAATTTCATTTGCTAACATCATTAAGTTAGGATAATCTGTTGGGTTTTCGGATAGGTTGTCATTCTGCATGCTATTCTCTTCTGTTTGTGTTTCATTCCGTAACCTTGAAAATAAATTCTGTTTTATTTAAAACTAAGTGGCTTGACCAGCTGCGTCACTCCTGGAATATCTGCCTTACAACTGCTTAAGGCAACAAGCAAAGTTTGAGTCTGTACTACTTCCTTGAAATGACTCGAGGTGGTCTGTCCTGGCCCATAGCAGTGTGCAACAGTGAGATCTAATATACTGGCATGGGTTGAGAATGGGAGAGAGTTGAAAGAAAAAGTGAGTCAGAATAAGCAGTTCCTTTTTTTTGGAATGGAAAGCAATTATGAGCAGGATGATCCTGGAATTGATGCTTGGCACCCATCTATTCAGGAAGTAGATTATACATCTGCTCGATGGTACTAAATGTAATGTTTCAAAATCTGCTGATGGAACCAAACTGAGAATTGATTGGGTGAGGCGGATGTAAAGAAGTTCAAGGTAATTGAGACACGTGGAGGAAATGGGCAAATACGTGGCAGATGAACAGCAATGTGGATGGACGTAACATTGAACATTTTGGTTGGAAAAATAGAATATCAGGCTAGCATTTCAAAAGGAATTGATGCGAAAATGTTGATCTGTGAAGATACTAACATGCATACTTTTGTTGACTTCTTCACCGAACTCTGAAGTCCATTCACGGCAGTGAATTCTGAAACCAGGCGTCAATACTGGGATTGGCACTGGCACATATGCCAGTGGGTATATGTAACATTGAAAAGGATCTGGATCTCCCTGTACACCAGTCACTGAAAGCATTATTGGAGCAACTGAAAGCCGTTAGGAATTAAATGATGTGTTGACCTTCATTTCTGGGGAATTTGAGTCCAGAAATAAGGGTATCTTATTACAGCTCGACTTGACCTTCGTGAGACCCCATCTCGAACATTGTGCAGTATTGTGTGCAGTTTTGGTCTCCTTACCTAATAAAGGACAAACCTGACATTGAGGGAGAGCAGCAAAGAATGACCAGACTGATCTCTAGGATGACAAACTTGTTGTGGGAACAGAGTTTGGTGCGACTGAGTCTGTATTCCATGTGGTTTAGGAAAATGAGTGGAGATCTCAGTGAGATATATAATACTCTGACAGGGCGAGATATATTGGAAATAGGGATGATAATTCACCTGGCTGGGACGTCTAAAACAAGCAGCCACAGTATTAGGTACGGTCAGGACACTCTGCATTGAGATGAGAATAAATGTCTGAACTCACAGACTGGTGAATCTGGGAATTCTATGCTACACAAGCCTGTGGAAGGCAAGGCACTGAATTTCATTAAGTATTTCTTGACACTAAAGGGACGAGGTTGCAGCAGAGGTTTGGTGTGGGGAGAAAGGATCAACCATCATTATATTGAATGGGAAAGCAAAATTGATGGACCGATGTTCCTAATTCATATTGTTCCAATAATTAATCACTTCAAAGGATATCCAGTATGAAGTGTTTGGGAAAAAAAAAATTGAAGAGATGTTAGACCAAAAACTAGAATGGGGGAGGGTCAATGTGTTGAATGACCTACTCCTTCCCTAATGTTTCTGTGCAGTCTGTGGGAAAACTCTGTAAATGTGTCACAGGCTCTCAGCAGTTAGGAAGGAGGCATCTGCTGGATCAACAGGGCTGTGTTTCCCATTACCTTTTCTCATACCGAGACTGGTGCTGGGTGTTCTGTCCAATTTTATCCATTAAGGGCTCGGAACAGTTTGATACAATAGAATGATGCCTTGCTTGGCATTTTAGAGACCGTTGAAGTGTTTGCCACATGTCTGTCGTCTGGAGGCACTTTTAGGCCAGAACAGGAAAGCAGGGGAGATTCACTGCCTGAAAGTAAATTGGGAAGGCAATTGGTGTTTACAAGTGACATTGGCTTCAAGGTCACTGTTACTGACAGCAGATTTTAGATTTCGATATTTTATTAATTGTTTTTAACTTCCACCAGCTGCCAGAGCATTAGCCTGGTCGAGATTAGTAATCCACTGACATTTCCACAACAGCACCATCTCCACATGGGGACCAATCGGAAACCGCACTGAGCAGATTATTTTTTGCTGCTTGATAGCTCTATCAAAAATAACTCACACAATTTTGACTATTGTGATGGGACTGAGGGGGTGGTAAATGGTCAGCTTGTAATTATTCTTCTCTTAAGGGACAGGAAATAGTTGAGGAATTTTCCACGTTGCCAGGGAGATGTCAGAGTTGGAGCTGGAATGAAACAGTTTCCCTAGGGACACGGTTTGTTATGCAGCACAAGTCTTCAGTCCTATTGCAGGAATAGTGTCAGGGCCCATTGCCTTTTTCGTACCTACTATATTCGGCTGTTTCTTCATGTCAGGTGCAGTGAATCGAATTGGTTGGAGACTGACATCTGTGATTCTGTGGGGATCATCTAAGGAACACTTCTGGCTGAGGATGGTGCAGACATTGCATACTGTCTTTTACACTGATGTGCAGCAAAGTTCCATTCTTTCGGGGAATGGCAAAGCAATAACCAAGTGGTATTGAGCTGTTAGTCTAGCGACCCAGGCAATGCTCATGTGACCTGAGTTCGAGTACTGCCACAGCAAATGGTGGAATTCAAATCCAATAAATGTTTGGAATTAAGAGTCTAATGATGATCATGGAACAGTTGCTGATTGTGTGGGAAACCCATCTTGTTCGCAGATGCTCTTTCGGGAAGGAAACTGCCATTCATTCTTGCTCTGGCCTACTTGTACCTCCAGACGCACAGCAATGTGTTTGACTCTTAACTACCCTCCTGTCAATAAATGGTGACACACTAATCCCATTGAACAGTTTTTTTAAAAAATATTTGTGGAGTCCTCTTCTTTCATCAGTTGTTTCATAGTTCAACTCCATTTCTAACTGGCTGTGGCAGGACTGCAGAGCTTCGATCTGATCAGTTTGCTTTGTCATCATCTCGTCCTCTCTATCAGATGTTAGTCCTACTGTTTGCAAAGTAAGTGAGTAGTCAAGTGTGGTAGCTTTAAATGGGTTGTCATCAGTTTTAGGTCCACACGGTTCTGACCCTGGTATGTTCATCTACACTCGTGACTGAAACATCTTTCAGCTTAATGGGAATAATGGACTGAGGAATTATCCTGGGCAAAAAGTTACAGATTGTGACTCAGTACAATATTCGTTCTGTCCAACTATGATTTACACTATGACATGAATTCCCGGGTTTGAGCTGCAATTTCTGCAATGCAATTCTGCTGTCTGTCGCCCAATTCATACCGAGACCCAATGACCCGTACCCCGTGAGCTACTCTGGTTTCAGATGTGGTAGCACTTCCAATTTCATATTCTCATTCCTCTGAGCGTTTGTTTATTGTGTCACATCTCTTATTGTCTTGTTTTTCAAAATCCAAAACGCATTCCGTGAGGTAGCAACACGGCTCAGTGTTTAGTGCCGCTTCCTCACAGCGCTATGGACCCAGGTTTGATTCCATCCTCCAGCGACCATCTTTGTGGAACATGCGCATTCTCCTTGTTGGATTCTTCCCTCCCACAAACCAAAAATTTCCAGGTTAGGTGCATTAGTCAGGGGTAAATATAGGATAAGAAAATGGGTGTGCTTGGTTTACTCTTCAGAGGATCGGTGTGGACTTGTTGGGCTGAAGGGCCTGTTTCCATACTGTAGCGATTCTAATTCCAACATTCATCTGAACGTTTTCCCTTGCAGTTATGCCATTTTCAGTGTTTAAATTGAATGTGCTTCACTCTGTTCACTCAATGGCTTCTGATAAGAACTCTGTAGTGTCAATGATTCCAGTCTTATGTAGTTTCAGAACCAAGATATTTGTGCATTTTTTATTATTTTTCACTTCCCAGTGTACGGCAATCCAAGTGGGTCAGGACATTTGAGCAGCTTTGACATATACCTTTGAACATATTCAAAACCAGAAATTTCTGGAGAAACTCAGCAGGTCTGTCAGCATCTGTGGAGACAGAGAAACAGAGATAGTGTTTCAAGTCCAGCGTGGCGCTTGTTCAGAACTGAAAAGGGCTGCTTAATGCCTTAGCAAAAGTGGACGACGGATGATAGGAAACAGAGCATGTGGAGACGCAATGGCACAGAGGGATGGGCTTTTAATTATGGTGAAAGAGAAACAGATATAAAATTGGTGTAAATTAAAGTGTGGATGGCAGAAATGGGTTGTCTCTATTGAGTGCAGGATAAAATAAGACACAGACGAGATCATTAGGAGGTCAGGAAGTAGAATATATGAAAAATGGAGAACAGCCATAATGGAATCAGGCTGTGAATTTGGAAGTGTGTATTAACTGCTGCAGGCTGTGACACATCAAAGTGTAAAGTCAGGTGTTACTCTAGCTTGGGTAGTGTTTCACTGGAACGTTGCAGCAGCTCAGGACCGAAATGTTAGGATGAGCGCAAGGTCGGTTATTGAAATGAGAAGCAATGAGAGGCTCAGGGTTATTCCTACAGACAGAGTGAAAGTGGTCCTCAAACCAGTCTCTGTTTGGTCTCCCCAGTGTAAAGGAGACAGCATTGTGAGCAGCAATGACAGGAGACCGGATTGAAAGTGTAAAAGTGAAATGCTACTTCACCAGGCAGGTATGTTTGGGGTCTTGGACAGTGAGAAGGGAAAGGTGAATGGGCAAGTGTTGCAGCTTCTGTTATTGCATGGGAAGGTGTCATGGGGGAGTTGTGAAGTGTTCGGGATCATGGAGGGTGTCACAAAAGAAATGGTCCCTATGAAATGCTGTCAATGGTCGCGAGGGAAAGATGTGTTTGATGGTGCTATCCCATTGGAAATGGTGGAAGTGGCGGAAGATGATTCTGTGAATGTGGATTCTAGTACAGTAGAAGTGAGGACGAGGGGAGATCTATCATTGTTCTGGGAAGGAGAGGACGGAGTGAGGGCAGAAGCACGTGAGATGGGATAGTCACAGCTGAAGGCCCTGTCCACCGGAATTAGCGGATTTTGTGATTTGAAGGCAAAGGAGGTCACGTCACAAGCAGTTCACTGGAATGTGGCGTCATCAAAGAGAAACAACAGAGACGGAGAAACTGAGAGAATGGAGTCAGCCTCCGCTGATCATGTGTTCAGCTACATCTAGAAGACACCCCTGAATGATTGAAAATAACCAGACATCTAAATTGAGGCTTTCTGTCTCACATCTGATCTGAAGCAGGATGTGGAAGTAGACCCAGAGGAAGGTCAGTGGGTATACCTGGGCAGACATTCAAGCAGATATCCAATAACGCTGAAAAATTATTGATTCTGTTCAAAAAGAAGGACTCGATTAGAAGATGTACCACCCATGGTCGACAAGGATACTATGATGAGCATTAGTGTAGGGCCAGATTTAGGATGTTTATTTCTTGGGATCATAAGCATATGCTGGGCATGACTTTCAGCTGTGCTTCCTGAATTCCCCCCAGAAACCCCTGCCATTGCTGTTCCATCCTCTTCCCTGCTCCTCTCCCCTTCCTGATTCAAGTTCTCCATCTCCAATTACAGAGCACATTCTCTCACATTATGGTCCCTCCCCACTTCATTGAGGATGACACTGAGAACTAAAAGGCGGGCTGTTACTTAATGGAGAGGACACCCACAAAAGGATCAGTGCAAAAGGATGGAATTGTCTTTGTGTCTGAAACATAACGTCTGCATGCTGATGCAGCAAGTAACTAATGTTGGTTCATTAGGCGGATTCCTGGAGTGAAAGGGTTGAATTATTGAGTACATCTAAAATGGTGAGGCGTTTATTCATTGTTGTTGAAATGAATGTGGATGATATTACTGAAATGGACATGATGCAGAGGGGGCTTGACAAGGTAGCTTTCGAGAATGTGGATCCGTTCCAGGGCAGAGAGTCGAACTCAGGGTTGTAGGTACAGAATAAGGGATATCGATTTCAAACTGAGATACAAAGAAACATCTTCTTTCAGAAGGTACTGAATGTCTGGAATTCCCTAACCCAGAGGTTGTGGAAACTGGTTTTTTTTTAAATACATTTACAGACTGGCTGGATTGGGTTTTGATAGATTAGTGATTTGAGGGATACAAAAGGTTAGCAGGAAAGTGGAGTTGAGCCCTGAAGTAGATCATCCATGTTCTTATTAAATGACAGTACAGGTTTGAGGGGCCGAATAGCCTGCTCCTGTTTCTATTTCTTACATTCTTATGTTATTTTCCTGAAAATGGTTTTGTACAATGTTGCATTCAGGGAGAGCAGAGGATTTCTGTGAGCTCACACTGGTAGAGGGCTGTATTCACAGCGATTCTGGGTCTGTAACATGACCCAAATCTGGAGCAGAAGTTACAGAGACGGGAAGCCTGAAAAGAGAGATTGGGGTGCGGAACAATTCCTGACTCAGCCTGGATTTTCAATTATATTTCACGAACTACACCTAACCATCGGGGTGGCCTCAATCTGCCCCTGTGTAGCAGGTCCGAAGGACTGAATGGAACATCAGAACATAAGGCTGAGGAACACGAGTGGAACATTCGGCCCTTTGACACTACTCCGACAGTTAATAAGGTCGTGGCTCATCTCATTGTGGTCCCAGCTGCACTCTTCTCTCCAAGCACCATTATCCCTGATTCACCTGTCGATGGAAAATCAGATGAAGCCAGCCTCGATATAATATAAAGCTTCAGCCATCCCATACTTCTGGGAAGGAGAATTCCTACGTCAATAAATTCCCACTTTGTGAATTTCTCCTCACCCCAGTTCTGACTGAGGTTGGAGGGTGTCACTGATTCCTTTTCTAGTCCCACTCCTTCACTACTCACATCACATTTTAAATGTGACCAGATTGGTGATATAGCTGATGATAAAAGTCTTAGACTAGGTCTGGTTCAGTAAACAAGTCACGCAGATTTCTTTAGTCAGACACAGGTAACTTATAAAACTAATCGAGGAGCATGGAGGATCTGTGTTTCACACTGCTGCCTCACATCACCAAGGAGCTGGGTTCAATTCCAACCTCGGGCGTCCTGTATGTGGAGTTTGAACATTCTCCTTGTGTCTGTGTTTCCTACCAGTGTTCCAGTTTCCTTCCACAGTCCAAACATGTGCAGCCTAGAGTGGATTGGCCATGCTAATTTGCCCATAGTGCCCAAGGATGTGTATGTTAGTTGCGTTAGTCATGTGAAATGCAGGGTTACATGGATAGGGTGGGGGGCAGGTCTGGCTGGGATGCTGTTCACTGGGTCAGTGTGGATTTGATGGGCAGAATGCCTTGCCGCCACACGGTTGAAGTTCTAGAACAATGGCAAGAAGTTTGGACTATACGAATACCCAGTGGATATCTACCTGATACACTCTGTTGAAGGTTTTGTATGTTTCAGTAAGATCACCTCTCTTTCTATGAGTAACCATAATATAAGGCCTTCATTCCTGGAATACATGAAGTGAAACATTGCTGAACTGCTTCCAATGTAATTATATCCAATCTCAGGGAGGTAGACAAAAAATAACCTCACACCCCAGGTAAGGCTTTTTCTTTGTTTTCTCAGTGCTATGAGTTTTTGGAACTCTCTTCCCCGCAGACCATTGGAGGCAGAGTTATTGAATATTTTTGAGGCACAGACGGAAGATTCATAAGTAACAACAGAGTCAAGGATTATCAGGGGATGGACTGGAATGTGCAGCATGGGAAAATGTTGACAGTGGTACAAAATGACACTGCTTCAGAACATCCGTGAAAACGAAATGGTAATCTAGAAAACATTTTAAAATGGCAACAGTGATAGAACAGAGTTCCAATGACCATAGAGCTGCTCTGTCATTAAAGAGAGACCACTTGTGGTCATTTAACCTGAGGGTCACCACACCTCGGGTGATGGGTTGAGGGTGAGACAGCGTCCCTATCATGGTAACCTCTGTCAGTGTGGTGAATCGAACCAGCACTGTTGGCCTCCATCTTCATCGCAAACCAGCTGTCCAGCCAACTGAGTGGGAGACTGTATAACTGTTACAGACAGAAACAGTCACAGGCAAAGGGTAAGGGAAACTTTCATAACAAGGAAAAAGGTACAATTCAGATAACGGTCAAAATAACGACTGAGGGTTCAAACGTTCTCTGCTAGAAATTGTATTTTATAATGAGACAAGTATTTCAAAGCCATCTTTGGCTGAATACGGTAAGGTGAGACATATGAAATAACCAGAATTACTAATTGTGATTGGATATCGATAACCATAAAATGAGTGTAGATTTTTGATTGGTCTGTGTAAAATGTGCTTACCATTATATAGATGGAGAAAGCTGATGGAATATATTATTGGGACAGTGCATCCCCTTGGGAAATGTCCTCGAGCAGGCGCTTGAAGAAAACCCGGGTAAAAGTGCCTGAGTGTTGTCTGCTCAGTGACAGGAACCCAGGGGGTTGAATGACTGAAAGTTCATGTAACATGGAACTGAGAAACGCATCAGATCAACCACAATCTTCTTAAATGCTAGAATGCGTTTGAAGGGCTGAATGGCCCCATAGTGGATTGCATGTGATTTGAAAACTGTACAATTTTGTTCCTTCCCCTTTTGTGTTACATACTGGGGCATTGAAATTTTCTTGAAATGGGAATTATTTGGAACACGAACTTGAACATTCCACAATCAACATTCTTCAGAATATTCTATCAACATGTGAGAGTATTGCGAAGGCGAGCGTGTGTGTGTGTGTGTGTGTGCGTGCGTGTGTGTGTGACAAAGAGAGAAGGCTTTGCATGCAATAGTGAGAGTAGTGGACCATGAATCGTGTTCGGGTGTCGGTGATATAACAGATATACAGTGAGTGTGAGGGAGCAGGGAGAACACAGTGACCCTTATCCTGACAGTGTGGGGAAGGTTATTGAAGCTTGTCCTGTATTGCTGAACATTTCTTCAGACCGCAGATACTGCACTGAGCTGGTTGGTGAGCTCAGGCCCTGCTCGTTGGGTCTGGTGGTGTGGTTCTGCTGGGAAGAGTATGGTCCCCTCTGTACTAGCCCATCCACCAGGAGCTCCGTGTCCCTGTCGACAAACCGTGGTATAATTGCCCCTTATCTGCCATGCTCGGGGTAAACTGTGCACCAATGCCAGGGATCACGGAATATCAGGGCATCCGGCCGATCGTGAATAACTCCAGCCATGATGGGTGGGATCGGACTGGCATTGAATGACAGGGACACCATGGGGTGGCTGGGTAGTTAATGAGGTGAGTTCGATATGATAGTACCAGGAAAATAGCTCAGCCTCGTGCAGACAACCCATCTGTCACACTCAGTGAAAATCACACAAAGATAAATTATGGTTATATTCAGCCCAATGAGTCATAGACTCTGCTGTGCCCACTTTCAGTTACAGAGCTGCAGAACAAATGCTCATTCAAAACTGTCCATCATCTGAACTCACACCAATATCAGGTTCCCTTTGCAAGCTCGAATATGAATGCACAATACATGGTTAAAGACAGGATTCTTGGCAGTATGGAGGAACAGAGCGACCTTGAGGTCTGTGTCCACAGATTACTCAAATTTGCTCCCAAAGTTGATGGTGTGGTTAAGAAGGCACATGGTGTGTTGGCTTTCATATGCAGGGGGATTGAGATTAAGAGCCGTGAGGTTATGCTGAAGCTCTATAGAGTCCTGGTTAGACCACACTTGGACTATTGTGCTCAGTTCTACTCAGTCCATTATAGGAAGGATGTGGAAGCTTTAGACAGAGTGCAGAGGAAATTTACAAAGATGCTCACCAGACTGGACGGAAGGTTCTTTGAAATAAGCTTGAGGGAGCAAGGGCTTTTCTCATTGGAGGAAAGAAAGATGACAGGTGATATGATAGAGGTGTGCAAGATGATGAGAGGCATAGACAGAGTGAATAGCAAGCGACTGTTTCCTAGGGCAGAAATATCTATCACAAGGGGTCATAATTTTAAGGTAATTGGAGGAAGGTTTGGGGAGATATCAGAGGTAGGTTCTTTAGACAGAGAGTGGTGGGGGTTTGGAATGCACTGCCAGCAGTGGAAGTAGAATCAAATACGTGAGGGAAACTCAAGAGATTCTTGGATAGGCATATGGAAGAAAGTGAACGGAAGCACGGACGATAGTCTGATCATAGAGTAGGATAAACGGGTGGCACAACATCGAGGGCCAAAGGTCCTGTACTGTGCTCTAATGTTCTTTGTTTTGTGTTCTATGGAAGTGCTCATAGAGGTTGGAGAGGGATTTTGATGTATCAGAGAGGTGAGGGCTATGAAGCCATGATCTTAGTGAAAGGCAAGACAGGCTTGGGAGGCGAACGACCTGCCTTTGTTTCTGATATTCTCACATTCTGTTATTGGAAAATTTGATTAGATTAGATTCGATTAGATTACTTACAGGAAGGTACCTGGAAGGTCTGTTATGGAATGTTGCAGTCACGGAGCCCAGGGGACGTTGTGAGCCATCTCTGGGTGAGGTATGGGGGCTGTATTCACAGTAAATCTGCATCTACCAACAAACGGAGTACAAGTTGTAGAGAGGGGAACCTCTGTAAAGAGAAATGAGGGACCGCTTTCATATCCAGCCTGGGTTTTCCAAGTACATTTTCCAAATCTCCCAAACCGTGTGTGACAGTCATGAGGGAGTGAATGTTCTCCTCTGTTTCTATGCACCAGGTGATAGCAGTAAGTGGCCTCCAACTGCTCAGATCCAGCAGGTTTGAGGCTCTAAATGGAACACAGAAACAGGGGGACTGAGGAGTAGGAGTGGGTCATGAGATACTTTGAGCCTTCTCCACCAGGCACTAAGATTGTGGCTGATCAGGTTGGGGTCTCAGCCCCACTTTCCTGTCTGTATCCCATTATCCATGACGCAGTCTCTGTCAAATCTTTAACTAACTCAGCTGTGAATACTTGCAATCAGAGAAACACCACAAACTTCTGGGGAAGAGAATTCCCATTCAAAAGCCCTTTTTGCATTTTTCCTCATCACTGTGATAGAATAGCAGAGTCTTACAGCATGGAAACACATCCTTTTTTTCCAAATTCTGAATGCCGATCAGGCATCCTAACGTGACCTAGTCTCACTGGCCAGCATTTGGCCCATATCCCTCTGAACCATTCCTATTTATGTATCTATCCAGATATATTTTAAACATGTAATTGTACCCGCTTTCACCACTTCCTCTGACAGCACTTTCCGTACCCCCAGGGCCTCTGCATGTGAAGGTTTCCCCTCAGGTCCCATTTAAATCTTTCCCCTGTCATCATCAACCTCTGCCATATAGTTCTGGAAGTTCGAACACTGGGAAAAAATGTTGACCATTGAGACTATAAATAGCCCACAGGATTTTATAAACCTCTGTCGTGTCACTATTCAGCTTCCAACAGTCCAGGGACAAAAACCCCAACCTGCTCATCCTCTCCTGCAGTTCAATTTCTCAGGTTTCAGAAAATCCTTTTCTGCACCCTCTCAAGCTGAGCAACATCCATCCTTTAGCAGTGCCTACCGAATTGTACGCAGTATTCTTAAAGTGGCCTCAGCAATGTCGTGTAGAAATGTAATATGCTACCCCATCTCCTATAATCAATGTTCTGACTGAACATTAATACTCTGTCTACCTGCTACTCCACTTTCAAGGAACTATGAACCTGCATCCGTAGGTCTCCTTGTTCAGCAACATTCCCTAGGGTACCACCCTGCTTTAACTTACCAAAATGCAAAACCTCACAAATGTCTGCATTAAATTCTATCTGCCAGTCCTTGACCCTTTGTTTGTCAAGGGTGTCGTTGTACTCTGAAATAACCATCACTGTCCACCGCCCCACTATTTTTTGATGTTACCTGTAAACCTACTAACTATGCCCTCCCCTGTCTGTATCCCATTGTAGACGCTCTGCCCTCCCCGCATCTGTATCCCATTGCAGAAGCTCTGCCTCCCCCTGTTGTATCATATTGTAGACGGTATGCCCTTCCCCTGTCTGTATTCCACTGTAGACGCTATGCCTTCCCCATCTGTATCCCATTGCCGACGTGCTGCCCTCCCCCTGTCTGTATCTCATTGGAGACACTCTGTCTCCCTTTGACATCTTATTGATTGACTATCCTGATGTATGAGCAAACTGAGCTCCATCCTCTCCATCCAGTTCATTGGTGTGGATTGTCATTTGTTGATGACCTCACACAGATCCCTGAAGAATTCCACTGGTTACAGCTTACCAAACACAAAATGAGTAATGATCTCTTGTCTGTATTTCCTGAGGCAGCCTGGGATGGTTAAATGGCATCCTCCTGTGCTGTGTAATTTACTGAAATGATTTGAATACTTCATTCTATTCCTGTCTAACCCCATGGAAGTGCATTATGGCCTCCCCCTGCTGTATTGTCACGATGCTGACTGCCTCAATGGGATCTTTATCTCCCTCTGGAACAGCCTCAGGTGTGAACTGACAGAACAACGAGTGAAGTAGGAGCAGCAGTTGGCCATTCGTTCCCTCCAACTTGATGCTCAGTTTAGAAACATTATGGCTGATCTGATTGTAGCTGAATACCCCTTTCCTGTCTGTTCCCAATAAACATTGACTCCTCTGTCCATCAAAGGTCAGTCAAGGTCAGCCTTGAATATCCTCAATGACCCAGTCTTCACTGTTCCCGGGGGATGAGAACGCCACAGATCACACAATCCAAAGAAGAAAGGAGCAATCTTATCTCAAATGGAAAAGGAAGAACCCTTTCATTTTAAAGTGTGTTAACCTCACAGCAAGTCACCTACACTTTTCAGAAACAAGGGCACAGCAAATACGAACAAACATATACCATTCAGCCCCTCAAACGTATCCACAGTCCCATTGACTGTTCAGTCAAGTATTTATCAAACTCAGCTTCTACTGCACCCTTGGAAAATAATCCTGCCACCTTAATGCCACAGAGCATAGGAAATTGGAATCAGGCCATTTGGCTCATAAGGTCTACTTTGCAGTTTGATCCTGTCTGGTGTGTATCTCAATATAATTTCCCCGCCTTCTCACCGTAACCCTTGATCGTGGTTTTAATCTAACCTTTGTCTAAAAGACATGGTTGCGTCGGTGTCTCTGTATGTGTGTGTGATTGCATGTGTGTTTCTGTGTATATCTGTTTACTGGCAGGAGACAGGGTGATGGTGGATGGTTGTTTTTTGAACTGGAATCCGGTGGGCAGCAATGATCCAGAGGCAAAATTGTTGGGTTCACTTTTGTTTGTCATTTATATAAATGATTGAGATGAGAATTATAGAAGGCATATTTCGCAAATTTGAGGATGACGTCAAGTTTGGGTTTACTGTGGACAGTGTTTGTATAATGGTGAACAGCTGAAGATTACAAAGAGACCTTCATTAATTGAATCAATCATTCGTAGAGATGTACAACAGGGAAACAAACTCTTCAACTCGCTCATGCCATCCTAATGTTCTAAATTAATCCACTCCCATTTGCCAGCATTTGGCCCATATCCCACTAATCATAAAGCCATCCAGTTGCATTTTAAATGCTGTAATTGTTCCAGCCTCCACCAGTTTCTCTGGCAGCTTATTCCATAGAAGCACCACCCTCTGCAGGGAAAAAAAGTTGCTCTTCATTGTCTTTCAAATATCTCTCTTCCCACCTTAAACCTATGCCTTCTAGTTTTAGACTCTCCTACCTTGCGGGGATGGAACCTTGACCACTCACCCTATCCATGCCCGTCATAATTTTATAAACCTCTAGAAAGTGTAAATATGACTCCAATCAAGATGGTTGGCTGTGCTTTCAGTCATCCTGGGTCTATAGTCCCAAATTCAATAGTCGTACCTCTTCCTTCTCCATCAAGGCATGATTCCAAAAAGTTTAATCAACTTGTTCAGACATATTATGAAACTGCTTTGTGGGAGTTGAAACGAGAATTTTCGGCGCAGTGATAGATACACTACCATCATTCAGCATTAGCCCCTAAAGCTGCAACATGATGCTCCTATATGTTGTTCATCAGCTTGTTGTAACACGCTGTGACACACTTCCATCGGACATGACTCCACTCCACCTTCTCCAGAGATAGGGGCACTATCAGACATTCCTGGACTGGAATCAAATCCAGAGCTCCGGCTCAGAAACTTGGGCACCATCCATTAAACAAGGCCGAAACTATGCCCAGATTTTGGGTCATGTTTGAAGTGTATGGATTTATTAAATTCTGGTTAACAATACTGTTGGACAGTTAACAAACACTGTTGGAGTTCAATGTAGCTAAGTGTGAAGTGATTCACTTTGGAAAGAGTAATAAAAAGATGGATTACTGGGCTAATGGTAGACTACTTGGTAGTGTGGAAGAGCAGAGGGATCTTGGTGTCCATGTACACAGATCTCTGAAAGTTGCCACCCAGGTAAATAGTGCAGTGAAGAAGGCATATGGCGTACTGGCTTTTATTGGTAGAGGAATTGAGTTCCGGAGTCCTGAGGTCATGCTGCAGTTGTATAAGACTCTGGTGCGGCCGCATCTGGAATATTGTGTGCAGTTTTGGTCGCCATACTATAGGAAGGATGTGGAGGCACTGGAACGGGTGCAGAGGAAGTTTACCAGGATGTTGCCTGGTATGGTAGGAAGATCCTATGAGGAAAGGCTGAGGCACTTGGGGTTGTTTTCTTTGGAGAAAAGAAGGTTTAGGGGTGATTTGATAGAGGTGTACAAGATGATTAGGGGGTTAGATAGGGTTGACAGTGAGAACCTTTTTCCACGTATGGAGACAGCTATTACAAGGGGGCATAGCTTTAAATTAAGGGGGGGTAGATATAGGACTGATGTTAGGGGTAGGTTCTTCACTCAGCGAGTCGTAAGTTCATGGAATGCCCTGCCAGTAACAGTAGTGGACTCTCCCTCTTTATGGGTATTTAAGCGGGCATTGGATAGGTATATGGAGGATAGTGGGTTAGTGTAGGTTAGGTGGGCTTTGATCGGCGCAACATCGAGGGCCGAAGGGCCTGTACTGCGCTGTATTGTTCTATGTTCTATGTTCTAATACCAAATTATACAGGGGACAAATCTCATTGAAAATTTGTACAAATTATTAGCCTTAACTATAGGATGTTGAGTGTATTCGCTGTACTATTGAGATAAACTATGAACATCTGTAATTGCTTGGCTATGATTTCCGGTTTAAATATCTATTACCAGTAGTCTGCTATATTAGGGAAAGAAATCCTGCAACACACTGCACTATGAGGGATCTCGAGTAGATATCAATACTGAAGACCAGAGACGAGGAAAGAACACAATTCTGTGCCCAAAACACCGGTCACTATTTCAAATCTCGAGCATGTGGCTTCCCTCTTACGAAAACCATTAATTGAGATAAGACAGCTATTTCCTATCCAGCTTTTGCTTACCGACTCCTCCTTCTGCCTGCACAAGGCAAACCAAGCTCTGGGTCTTTGGGAAACTCAAGGCTGGTGTCTGTAGGCATTATGGAGAGTGGATTGTGGTTTTAATCCGAAGGGGGAGTGTGAGGGGGTAGTAATATCATTCACTGGGCTGAGGTGTTGCAGATGGGGTTTAACCTGGATAATGTGAAGTATTGCTTTTTGGTAAAACAAACAAGGGGAGGGCTTACACAATGAATGCTGGGATTTGGTAGTTATATAGAAAAGAGGGACCCGGGGGCGCAGGGATAATTCTTTGAAGTTTGTGGCGCAGGGTATTTCAGATTACGTCAGTGCTCAGACCTTTGAGTTTAGAAGTTGAGCAGGCATGCTGAGATTGTTCAGGACATTGATAAAGCCTGTTCTGTAGTTCTGTGTGCAGTTCTGTTATGGGAAGGAGATTGTTAAGCTGAAGAGGGTTCAGAAGAGATGTACCAGGATGTCACCAGTAACACACCATCTTCTGCCTCAGGAGCCAACAAACATGCGGCACGAACATTAGATCCACTGATTTACAAATTTCCCCTGGGTAACCCAGATCCCAGATCCAACTCCCAGACTCACATCTGCCCTCCTGAGGAGACATAATGCCCATCTTAATTCCCACCGCTCTATCCCACACTCCCCATCGATCTATCACGATCACTTCCTACCTTCGTTCACCTATTACTTACCTTTCCGCTGAAAGTTCTGCCTGAAACTTCGACTCTCTTGCTTCTCGGATGTTGCCAGGCCTGCTGTGCCTTTTCCACCGCCATGCTTTACATACTCTACATTATCAAACATCTGCAGTCTCCATTATCTCTCAGGTACAATTCCCTGTCAAAAAAACCATGTCGTTGTCTGTTACAACCGCACGTAGTCTTAGGGACATTTTCTTCTCAGATCATGGACGATAAAAGTTCTTTTAACGTTTTACTGATATTGTAATTCCTGATCAGTAGTTAAAGAACGTACGTTTCAATTTATAAACAGAGAAGCATACTCATGTTCTAATAAACCTCTGGCATTGCTCCCATATCCAAGGCAGATTGAATGCTTACACATGATTGATCGACCAACCCTAACATTTGTTCCCTCTATCATCCCCACATATCCCACCCAGAATGCGTAAATTTTAATCATACGGTTTTTTAAAAAAAAAAAAAAAAAGTATTGAATTGAAATGGGTTAACTGGAGATATTTGTTCAGCGATTGAGATTGATCTCAATCTCCGTGGAACCTAAATATGTCACTGGAGAGCTTTCCTCTTCTATTAATGAGGGAATCGGTTCAATGTGTTATCCCATAGTATCAGCGGGAGTATCACCAACAGCACTAACAGGGATCAGCAGATCTAGAGAGGGGGGAAGGAGAAATCTGAATCTGAGAACATTAGACTGGAATGTTCCAACAATGGATCAGAATCTGAGAACATTAGACTGGAATGTTACAGCAATGGGCAGGAGTTTATCCGAGGGTATTTCCTTGCTTTCTCAACCTCGGATCTCATTAGCATTACGGTTCTATGGTGTACTGATGGTTATTCAAAATGGTTACTATCCCATCCTCATTATCGTTGGTGTTCCTGGTAATTCATTCTATCTGTTCATAAAGCCAGGTTGGACTGAATTACTGCTCATATTATTTAAAATTTAGAAAGGTGGACGTCAATATTTTCAATTCCAATGAAATATTCCATTCCTCACAAATTATAACGAGCAGATTATTATTGACAAATTACTCACCAATACGCGATGAGGAACCAGACTGTTCTCAAACTCCGTAATACTTCTATACCTGCACAGATCAACATTTCTATATCTTCCCCACTCACTAATCCTGTCCAATATCACCATTATGATATCCGCGACTCCTCCTCAGCCTCAGTGCATCTTCTGAATAAACCATCAATTGTGCCTTTGTTCAATCTGGATATACCTTAACAAGTCCCTTGTAACCACATGTCAGTTGCAGAATAATTGCTCTTGAGTATGTTGAATTGTTCACTGCACAGAACCTGTCAGACAGGCAGACACTGCATGCTGCTTAAATCATTGACGCATAATCTAGAGCCACAGAATAATAATCTGTTGATAACTCAAGAAGGAAATTGATGTTATTGAAGTGGAACCATCATCATTTGTAATTTAAAAAAGGCTCATCTACATGCTTCCTGTCCTTCAGAGAAGTCAATGGTTATTCTTCCCCAGTCATAGCTGTGCAAACCCACATCAATGTGTTTTACTCTTTACTGTGCTGTGGAACCAGACACTCAGTTCAAGATCCGTATAACATGCTAGCTTGACCATGGCTGCACACATCCCGTGAGGGAAGAACAAAAGTAAAGTTAGCTCCTTTCCTCTGCCTGTTTTCCTTATTTCTACACCACATTTCCATTCGGGTAGGTGACCATTCCCTATGTCAAGTGCAATCTTTCTGACTGAGTCTCTACCCAAGAGTGATGTTCATCTCCACAGGCACCTTTGGTTCTGGATTTACTGATGCTGACATACAGATCTAAGGAACTTTTAAATTCCACATCGATGGCAGTACATAGAGAAGGAATGGGTTTTTATGTCATAATAACGATATGGAGACCGTAAGTGTGGGAAAGAAATTATTGTGATCATCACTGAGAGTGTGGTTGAGACAGTACTTGGGGTATTATGGACAGATTTTCTTATCCTTAGAACGAATGATCTCATTGCTATAGAGACTAATTTCACCCGACTAATCCCTGCGCCGATGGTAAAAGAGGAGTGAGTGAAGGTTAATCTGTAGCACTGTCAGAGATAAGAGGTCATTGCATTGAAACTTGATGGTGACGGACAATCACTCATTATGTTCTACACACACTGAGAAGGTGATAAATTCCATGGCTTGTAGTTTTTATTTTACTCAGGATGCATGATTCTGGATATTTAAGTGCCTCTGAGGTTAAAACCTTCAGTCAAATCCTGCCTTGATATCGGGGTCAATCCCTCTTACCTAAGCAGGTCAGTTAAACACTTTTGTTAATGTTAATACGTGATGGTGTCTGTGTGGAGAGTGTTTTCTTCTCACAGAGGGTAGTGAATGTCAGGAATTCTCAGGTCTAGAAAGTTAGGGGAGCGATATCACTGCAAGTATTTAAAGAGGAGGTAGATGGAGTTTTAATCCGTCAGAGAGCTGAGTGGAGGGAAGAATTGGGCATTAAAGATGAGTTAATGCCAACAGTAGGTCAGACATGATCGTATACAATGGCATGAGCATCGGAATTATCTACTTCTGTTTCTTATGCTCTCATATTCTGTCATTGGAAAGTGAATGGTTGTAATTTACCTAGAAGTGCTGTTATTGAATGTTGAGGACAGTGAGAGAAAAGTATCTGGTGAGCTATCTCTGGGTGAGATATGGACCTGATATTCACAGTGAATCTGGGTCTACAACATGACCAACAAATGAAGCACCATTTGCAGCGAGGAGACACTCTGTAAAGAGATGAGAGGCCTCTTTTGTATCAAGCCTGGATTTCCCATCACATTTTCCAACCCACACCAAATCACCCAGTGTTGAGGGACTCAATAATATCCTGTCTCCATCTGCTCCTGTTCAGGTGGTGTTAAGGACGGAATGGAACATAGGAACATAGGACTGAGGAGCAGGAGTGGGTCATTAGACACTTTGTCATTGCTCGACCAGACAATAAGATCATGGCTGATCTGAGTGTGGTCTGCGCAGCACTTTTCTGTCTGTCCACAATTTTACGCCATTCACATGTCTGTTAAATGTTGAATAAACTCAACTTTGAATAAATGCAAGCACCCAGGCACAATATTAGGGAACTGCACAAAGTCAAACTACACAGGCAGCACAATTCTGGAAGGCGCCAGGCATTTGTCTAACAGTCTTGTTCCCATACAATTAATTCTGCTGCAGTTCATCATTTTTTATTTATTCATGGAATGTGGGTGTTATTGATAGGCCAACATTTATGGACCATGTCTAATTACGCTGGAAGTAGTGATGTTGAGCTGCATCTTGGGAATAAACTTCTAGGGAAGAGAATTCCCATTTGAACAGCCCCGTGAGAATTTCTCATTCCTGCTCTGACCAATGTTGGAGGGTGACTGTTTCATTTTCCAGCCCAACACTTCTCCACTGATTACAACAAGTTTGAAGTGTAACCTAGGTCATTTTCTCGAAAAATGTGAGACACAAAGTCACACACATACAGACACATACACCAACGCACATGTCTGAAGACGATAAAGAATAAGAAATGGTTTCCAAAGTTTCATAGTATTTTTAATCATATCAAATGGAAAAGAGATAATGTGTCCCAACTGCTATTCTGTCTCCGACGTTATTCTACTCAAACAAGCTGCTGGTATGAGACTTCTTCCTGGAACAGTTGGATTTGGCAGAATTTCCTTTCCTTCAAGCAGTGGAGCGATTCCCATGAATCCTCAATAGGAATCCTCCACGTTTGTTAAAGATGATTCAGGGACTTTTTAATCTCACACTTTGCTAACAGGAGGGTCAAGGTAAGAGAACGGGAGCATCAGACTGCAGCTTACGACCATAAGATCATCGAAAATAGGAACAGAAATGAGGCCATTGAGCCCATCAAGTCTGATCCACCATTCAATTATGCTGACAAGTTTCTCAACCCCATTGTCCTGCTTTCTCCCTGTAACCCTTGATCCCTTTGATACTCCAGAAGCAAACTATCTCTATCTTAAATATACTCAATGATCTGACCTCCACTGCCTTTTGTGAAAATGAATTCCATAGGTTCCCCACGCTCTGGCTGAAGACATTTCCCCTTACCTCCATTCTAAACGGATTTCCCTTTACTCTAAGTTTGTGTCCTTGGATCCTAGAGTCTCCTATCAATAAAAGTCTTCTCACCATCCGTACTGTCCAGGACATTCAATATTCTGTATGTTTCAATTAGATTCACCCACATCCCTCTGAACTCCATCAAGAACAGCCCCAGAGTCTTCAAACGTTCCCAAATATTAAGCTTTTCATTCCTGGGACCATTCTCATGTACCTGCTGTGAACCCATTCCAAGGTCAGCACATCCTTCCTGAGGCATGGGGCTCAATACAGCGCATAATACTCGACATGTGGTCTGACCAGAGCCTTATAGAGCCTTAGAAGTACATCCTTTTTTTTTACATTCAAATCCTTTCAAAATAAATTCCATCACTGCATTTGCCTTCCTAACTACTGACTCAATCTGCACGTTTACATTGAGAGAAGCCTGGAGTAGAACTCCCAAGTCCCTTTGCACTTCAGACATCTGAATTTTCTCAGTAGTCCTTGTTTTTATTCTTCCTACCAAAGTGCATGTTCCCACAATTTCCCAGTTTGTACTCCATCTGCCACTTCTTTACCCATTATCCTAACTTACCCACATCCTTCTTAAGCCTCCATGCCTCTTCGACGTTACCTGTCCCTATACCTATCTTTGTATCACCTTCAAACTTAACCAGAATGCCTTCAGCTCCTTCATCTGGATGGTTAATGTATAAAATGAAACGTTGTGGTCCCGACACCGAGCCTTAAGGAACACCACTTGTCACTGGCTGTCATCCTGAGAAGGACACTATTATCGACGCTCTCTGCTTCCAGCCAGATAGCCAAATTTCTATCCATGCTAGCACCTTGCTCTTGTACCATGGGCCCTTGGCTTACTCAGTAGTCATTGTCAAAGACCTTCTGGAAGTCCAGGTGATGACATCCATTGGCTCTCCTTGTTCTAAGCTGCTCGTTACGTCCTCAAGGTTTTCTAGCAGCTTTTCCAGGCATGACCTCCCCTCTAAGAAACCATGGTAACTTTACCATCCACATCCAACTATTCAGAAATCTCATCCTTCACAATGGATTCCAGGATCTGACCCAGAGCTCAAGTTTTGATTAGACAGTCTGTGATTTCCGTTTTTTGCTTTACTCCCTTTTTTAAATAGGGGTATAACGTTAGCGATTTTCCAGTCCACTGGGAATCTCCCTGATTTGAGAGATTCCTGAATGATCACCACCAACGCCTCCACTGTCTCATCAGCTATCTGCCTTAGAAATCTGGAATGGAGTCCATCTGGTCCAGGTGATTTACTTACCTTCAGGCCATTCAGTTTTCCCAGCACCTTCTCTGAGGTGATGGCCACCTTACTCAGGTCTGTCCACTAAGTCTTTTAAATATTTGGGATATTGCTCGTGTTTTCAACCGTGAAGACTGACACCAAGTAATTTTTCAGCTCCTCATCCATTTCCTTGTTCCACATTACTATCTCTCCTGTGTCAATTTCTAGCGATCAGATGCCCATTTTTGCCTCTAATTTGCCCTTTCCATGTCGAAAGAAGCTCTTACAGTCTTTCTTTTTATTTAATCTTCTCACTCCTTACTTCTGTTTTTTTTTTGCTCTCTGTTGGTCTTTACAAGTGTTAAGACATGGTGGCGAATGCCTCTATTAATTAAACCAAACATCCAGGAAAGCTCAACTCACCTCGTAATCTATTAGAATATGAGTGACAGAGAACTCCCAAATTCCATTATTTAAAGAAAATAACGCCAATTTATTTTTAACTGTAAAAGTGAACATTACACCACAACTATTTACAACTTTATCCAGCTCCGACCCCCACCCCAACCACACAACTGCACCCACCTCTATAACAATATGCTGTTTCAATTAGACACTTATGAAGATTGCATCAACTTGATTTAAAAACCACACAGCCACTGCCGTCCTCTGTGATGTTACTCTCCTGGCTGCTGAATTCCCTGGGTCGTCGTATTTCTGTTTACTGTGAATATGTTTCATATGAAAAAATATCTATGATAGTGAGTATTTCCTAATTTCTTGCAGAGCAAGATGGTTGATCCCAGGCTTCTCCGTCTCGATTGCATCTGCTGCCTCCCCAATTTTCAAAATGTTCGCATTTTTATATACTCAGCATCAAATTGTCTCACTGGTTCAATGTTGGCAAAACAATAAATTCAATCTCGATTTGCTTTCAGTGACAGAGAGAGTGAAGGAAAGAGTGTGTTGCATGCAACAGGGTGACTGGTGGAGCAAGAGCCTTGTTTGGGCGTAGGTGCTGTAACAGATATACAGAGAGTGTGAGGGAGTAGAGAGAATAGGGAGACATTTGTCCTGGCCGAGCGGGGAAGGTTATTGATGTTTGTCCTGTATTGATGGGCATTTCTTCAGATCATCTCAGCATCGGGGTGAGCCTCCCCAATGTCTTGTCCACGTCTATCACTAATAACAGCACAGAGCACATCCCACAGCTTCTTCAGAATATGTTTGCGTGGATCTTGCAAACAACAAGGAGGAACAAACATTGGTGCCTTACATATCTAAACCAAAACTGTTGTGCATCCGATTCTCTGGAAATTAGATATGCAAATATCGTGGGTGCTGCAGTAATATTGAATGATCTAAAATTGCAACTTAACTGCGTTAACGAAATGATTGCTAATGCTGTGAAAAATACATTTCATAAGTGTGTATGAGGTAGGCTGAAGAGTATGTTATGAACCAAAGTAGAGAGCAGATTATTTCGGGCGTGGTGTTGTGTGGTCAGAAGGACTAATTACTTACCGTGCTCTGAGGAACCTATTGGGCAATCGTGACATTATATGTTGCATTTTACAAGGCGCCTGCAAGCAATATAGAATGTTTGAACATTACACTCAAATATCATGGAAACCCGAAGGCTAGAGGCTCAAGTGAATTGGAAAAATACAATATTACATTTAGTGTGAGACAGACTTTGCCTATTAGTGATAGAAATACTGTAAAGTCTGAAAAATACGTATATAACACTAAGTTACAAACACCAATTAAAGGAAAGGTGACTCATTGATGGTTTACGTAAGAAATTAATGATTGCATTAAATCTAAGGAAGCAGCTTCAGAAGAATTCCAGATATTGTGCAAACCTGAACATTCTGAGAGATTTACTTTGCTGAAAATAAGGCCGAAGAAAGTGTTAAGTAAATCAAAAAGAACATGAATACAAACAAACAGGAAACACACAGACTGCTCAAATAAAAACAAACAGGAAACACAAAGACGGCTCAAATCTAGGATCCATGCACCAAAGAAAACAAAAGTAAGGCCAAATGTGGAAATGTATAAGGGTTAGGACAATACATTGTGGGGAACTAGGAAATGGCAGAGAAACTAACCATCTAATTTGCATCTATCTTCATGGAGAAAGCGCCAGGCAATCCTTGTGTAAAGCAAGCAATCACCTGGGATTTGTGGAACTAAAGACATAAAGTCAATTCATATCAGCAACAAGGTAGTACTTGAAAATGGAGCTAGATTGATCATTGCTAAGTCTGATGGGCCAGATATACTTCATATCAAAATGTCAGAAATAAAACAACATATTAATTGAACTGTCAGTGACTGTGTTTTATTTTCCTGTAGATCCTGCAAAGACCATAAGCCCTTGTAGATCACTGGAAGGTAGTGAACGTGATCCATCTGTGTACACAGGGAAGAAGAGATAATGTGGAGAAGTGCAGAAGAATTAATTTGACATATGTAGGGAAACAATTAGAATCCATTATATAAGAAGTCTTACTGGGTACTAAGAAATGAACAGCAATGTTGCAGAGAATCACAATGCATTTCTGAAAGAGAAATCATGCCTGACAAACTTATTTGAATTTATTTCTTGCAGCATAGACCACGGACAACTAGTGGAAGTAGTGTATTTGGATTTTCAGAAGTCTGGGCGGGAAAACATTTCTGGCTGTAACAGCTGCTCCTTTTTTGAGGTATTTTAGGTGTCGAAGGTGATTTCCCCGAATTCCAGGAGCAGCAATTTCTGCTTTGTATGCTGTTGCATTGGTTTGGAACTTTGGGGAAAAAAGTCAAAGCAACAGCAGTTTTAAAAGGGAAAAGAACATACAAAGGAAGCACACGGTGAGGGGAAGCAACTGACAGGATAGCGTACCTGCACAGTTACTGCCTTTGCTGTTTGAATTCATGTATTGCTGGAGATCAGAGTGCGTCTAGAAAAATTAACAAACAGTGAAATTTACAACTGGTTTGGAGGAACTGTTTGGGCAAAGTCCCCAGCCAGATAAGTGAATTGTTTTAACTGTGTCCTACAGAAAATCTTCAGAATTTAGTAGAATGGATTCTTCCTTAATTATATGTTTTTTGAGATATGTCCCTTGATTAATCATAAAATATAAGCCATAAATATTAATTTAACCTGGGGCAGTGTTTTGTAGAGGAACAAGACAGTTTTGTTTTTCTGGGTCTGTAGATTGTGAAGGAGCACAAATGGCCTTGGTAGAATCATATGCACTTCTTGTCAGATGTAGGAGTTTAAAAAGGATTTGAGGGTTACTGCGGACTATATCTGCAATAAATGCTTCTAGTTGCGAATCCTATCAGATCGAATGGATCGGTTGGAGAGACAGTTAGAGACAACGAAAAATTTGTAACAGCAACAGTATGTGATGGATGACAGTTATAGGAAGGGGGGAAAGTCTCAGATGCAGTCACATAGATGGGTTAACTCCAAGAAACATAAGAGAGGTAAGCAATTAGTGCAGGAGTCTTCTGGAGCTGTCCCCATTTCAAACAAATATGCTGTTTTGGAAAATGTGGGGTGTGATGGATTCACAGGGGAACATAGCACGAACAGGCAAGTTTCTGGTATTGAGACAGGCTCTAATGCAACAAGGGGTATGTCGGATTCCATGAGGTCAATTGTGTTAGGGGACTCCCTAGTCTGAGGAACAGACAGACGTTTCTGTGGACAGCAGAGAATAAAAGAGAATTGTTGCTTCCCTGATGCCAAGATCAAGGATGTCTCAGAAAGGGTGCAGAATATTCTCACGGGGGAGAGGGGCCAGCAAGAGGTCATTGTCCACATTGGAACCAACGATATAGGAAGGGAAATTTTGAGAATCTTGACGGAGAGCAGGAATAGGAGGATAGAGCAGATGAATGCATGGCTATGGAGCTGGTGTATGGGAGAACGATTTGCATTTTTAGATCGTTGGAATCTCTTTTGGGGTAGAAGGGACCTATACCAGAAGGACAGATTGCACCTAAATTGGAAGGGGACGAATATGCTAGCAGGGATATTTGCTTGAGCTGCTCGGGAGGGTTTAATCGAGTAAGGGGGGGTGGGGGTGGAGGGGGGCAGGGAGATAGTGAGGAAATAGATCAACCTGAGATTGGTACAACTGCGAACAGAAACAAGTCCAACAGTCAGGGCAGGGAAATACAAGGTAGTACTAATAAAGTAAACTGCATTATTTAAATGCAAGGTCCTAACAGGGAAAGCAGATGAACTCAGGGCATGGTTAGGAACATGGGACTGGGATATCATAGCAATTACAGAAACATGGCTGAGGAATTTGCAGGACTGTCAGCTAAATGTTCCAGGATACAAATGCGACAGGAAAGATAGAAAGAGAGGCAGGAGAGGAGGGGGAGTGGCATTTTTGATTAGGGTTAGCATTACAGCTGTACTGAGGGAGGATATTCCTGGAAATATATCCAGGGAAGTTATTTGGGTAGAACTGAGAAATGAGAACGGGATGATCACCTTATTGGGATTGTATTGTAGACCCCCTAATAGTGAGAGGGAAATTGAGAAACAAACTTGTAAGGTGATCTCAGCTATCTGTAAGAAAGTAGGGTGATTATGGTAGGAGATATTACCTTTCCAAATATAGACTGGGTCTGCCATAGCCTTAAGGGTCGAGATGGAGAGCAATTTGTTACGTGTGTACAAGAAAATTTTCTGATTCAGTATGTGGACGAACGTACTAGAGAAGGTGCAAAACTTGACCCACCCGAGGGAAAAAAAGGCAGGGCAGGTGACTGAGGTGTCAGTGGACGTGCACTTTGGGGCCAGCTGCCATAATTCTGTTAGATTTAAAGTAATTATGGAAAAGGGTAGGCCAGATCTAAAAGTTGAAGTAGAAAATTGGAGAAGGGCCAATTTTGACAGTTTTAGGCAAGAACTTTCAAAATTTGATTGGGGGCAGATATTCACAGGTAAACGGACGGCTGGAAAATGGGAAGTCTTCAGAAATGAGATAACAAGAATCCAGAGAAAATATGTTCCTGTTAGGATGAGTGGAAAGGCTGGTAGGTATAAGGAATGCTGGATGACTAAAGGGTTTGGTTAATAAAAAGAAGGAAGCATGTGTCAGGTATAGACAGGTTAAATTGAGCGAATCCTTAGAAGAATATAAAGGCAGTAGGAGTACACTTAAGAGGGAAATCAGGAGGGCAAAAGGGGGACACGAGATAGCTGTAGCAAGTAGAATTAAGGAGAATCCAAAGGGTTTTTACAAATACATTAATGACAAAATCATAACTAGGGAGAGAATAGGGCCCCTCAAAGATCAGCAAGGCGAGAAAATGTGGGAGATACTAAACGAGTATTTTGCATAAGTATTTACTGTGGAAACGGATATGGACGATATAGAATATCAGAAAATAGATGGTTACACGTTGAAAAATGTCCATATGAGGAGGAAGTGCTGGATGTCTTGAAATGGGTAAACGTGGATAATTCCCCATGACCTGAACAGGTGTACCATAGAACTCTGTCGTAAGCCAAAGAAGTGATTGCTGGGCTTCTTGCTGAGACATTTGGACCGTTGATAGTCACAGGAGAGGTGGTAGAAGACTGGAGTTTGGCAAACGTGGTGCCACTTTTTAAGAAGGGTGGTACGGACAATCCAGGGAACTATAGACCAGTGAGCCTGACGTCAGTGGTGGGCAAGTTGTTGGAGGGAATCCTGAAGGACAGGATGTACATGCATTTGGAAAGACAAAGACTGATTAGGGATAGTCAACATGGCTTTGTGCGTGGGAAATCATATCTCGCAATCTTGATTGAGTTTTTTGAAGAAGTAAAGAAGAGGATTGATGAGGGAAGAGCAGTAGATGTGGTCTATATGGACTTCAGTAACGCGTTCGACAACATTCTCCATGGGAGACTGATTAGTAAGATTAGATCTCACGGAATACAGGGACAACTAGCCAATTGGATACAAAACTGGCTCAAAGTTTGAAGACTGAGTGTGGAGGTGGAGGGCTGATTTTCAGACTGGAGGCCTGTTACCAGTGGAGTACCACAAGGATCAGTGCTGGGTTCTCTTTTTTGTCATTTACATAAATGATTTGGCTGCGAGCGTAGGAGGTATTGTTAGTAAGTTTGCAGATGACACCAAAATTGGAGGTGTAGTGGACAGCGAAAAAGGTTACCTCAGATTACAACAGGATCTTCAGATGGGCCAATGTGCCTAGAAGTGGCAGATGGAGTTTAATTCAGACAAATGCGAGATGCTGCATTTTGAGAAAGCAAATTTTAGCAGGACTTATGCACTTAATGGTAAGGTCCTGGGGAGTGTTGCTGAACAAAGAGACCTTGGAGTGTAGGTTCATAGCTACTTAAAAGTGGAGTCGCAGGTAGATAGGATAGTGAAGAAGGCGATTTGTATGCTTTCCTTTATTGGTTAGAGTATTGGAGTTGGGAGGTCATGTTGCGGCTGTATAGCACACGAGTTAGGCCACTGGTGGAATATTGCCTGTAATTCTGGTCTCCTTCCTATCGGAAAGATGTTGTGAAACTTGAAAGGGTTCAGGAAAGTTTTACAAGAATGTTGCCATGGTGGGAGGATTTGAGCTAAAGGGAGAGGCTGTACAGGCTGGGACTGGTTTCCCTTGAGCGTCGGAGGCTGAGGGGTGCCCTTCTTGAGATGTACAAAATTATGAGGGGCATGGACAGGGTAAAGAGACAAAGTTTTTTTCCCTGGGTTGGGAGACTCCAGAACTAAAGGGCATAGGTTCAGGGTGAGAGGAGAAAGATGTTGGGTGGCACGGTGGCACAGTGGTTCGCACTGCTGCCTCACAATTCCCGCCACAGGCGACTCTCTGTGTGGAGTTTGCACATTTTCTCCGTGTCTTCGTGGGTTTCCTCCCACAATCCAAAAATGTGCAGGTTATGTAAATTGGCTATGCTAATTTGCCCATAGTGTTAGGTGAAGGGGAATGAGTCTGGGTGGGTTGCGTTTCAGCGGGTCCGTGTGGATTTGGTTCCACACTGTAAGAAATCTGATCTAAATGTAAAAGAGACCTAAGGGGCAACATTTTCACACAGACAGTGGTACGTGTATGGAATGAGCTGCCAGAGGATGTGGTGGAGGCTGGTACAATTGCAGCATTTTAAGGCATTTGGATGGTTACATGAATAGGAAGAGTTTGGAGGGATATAGGCCGGGTGCGGGCAGGTGGGACGAGATTGGGTTGGGATATCTGCTAGACATGGACGGATTGAACTAAAGGGTCTGTTTCCATACTGTACATCTCTACGACTCTATAACTCACACAGTGAGTTCTTAAATGCAATTACTTTGATTGGTAATTGGAGGAATACGTGTAATTGGAAAGTTAAACTTAGGTTGGATTTTGTTTAAGGGAATAGGAATATAGAGGGAAAGACATCATGTCGCAGTTGCATAGAGTGTTGGTGAGAATGTACCTGAGTTATTGAGTGCAGTGTTGGTGACCTAATCTAAGAAAGATTACACTGATCAATGTACATCCTCCAGATTAATTCCACAGATGACAAGATTTTCTGATGGAGCGAGTTGTCTTGCAACCTCTCCAGTTTCAAAGCATGAGAGGTGATCGCAGTGAAATTTCAAAAATCTATGATGCATGTGATGAGGTGGAAATAAACAGGATGTTTCTCTAGCTGTCTACTCTATATTAAAGGCAAATAATGACAGGATAAGGGATATGCCATTTAAGGCCGTAATAAGGCAGAAATTTTTCCCTCGGAGGGGACTGACTAATACAGGGGCATGGAAGCCTGTTGGCAGGGCAAGATAAAGGAGAATCCCCAGATATTCTTCACGTATATCGAGTAAAACAGAACAGCCAGGGAACATGTAGGGCCTATTAGTGACTTGCAAAGTTGCATCCAAACTCAACTTCATGGTAGAAGGGTGTTTTTGTGACTGGAACCCAATTTCCCCTGGTGTACCGCAGAGATCAATGCTGTGCCCCTTATTATTTGTGGTATTCATAAGTGATGTGAATGTGAAGTGGGTAGGGGGAGTGTGTGAAGTAAGTTTGTGTTTGACACAAAGATTGGCTGGGTGGTTGGCAGTGAGGAGGAAGGTCTTATGATACAGGAATATACAGATGGAATGGTCAGATGGTCAGATCAATGGCAGATGGAATGTAACCCTGATAAATATGAGGTGATACACTTCGGAAGAAGGAACCAGACAGGGGAGTACTCAAAGAATGGCACCTCACTAGGAAGCTCAGAGGGTGCCTCTCCACACATTTCTGAATGTGACTGGAAGTGATAATTGATGAGTTCAGCATTATTGTAGACAAAGCATTTATTCATTGACCCAAAGGTTATACGAATTTTATATGGCACTTTGGTTAGGACAAATGAAATATTGTGTGCAGTTCTGGGAGCCACATTACAGGAAGGATGTGATTGCTCTGGATGAGGTGCAGAGGAGATTCACCAGGATGTTCCCTGGGATGGAGCATATGAGCTGTGGAGAGAGGCTGGGTAAGCTCGAGTTATTTATTTGGAGCAGAGGAAGTTGAGTTGGTAAGTAATTCAGGTATAATATTACAAGGGGCATGGACAGGGTGAATAGACAACAGCTGTTCTTTTTAGTCAAAGTTTCAGCTTCCTTACAGTCTGAAAACAGGAAATGGAGAATGGAGAACAGAGAAACATGACACAACTACTTCACTTCTGTCTTCACAGAAAAATACATAAACAAAGCCTTCCCAGCAATAGGAGTCTGAGGAGGAAATTATGTTGAATGAAATTAGTAAATAAAATAATTTGGTGAAATTATTGGAACCAAAAATAACGGGCATAGAAAAAAAATCAACACAGATTGATGAAATGGGAAAGATATTTGAGAAACTGACTGGTGGATTAATTACAGAAAAAAATAATAGAGGCATTGAACTTGGATTTTCAGCAAGAATTGTAATAGAGTCCCAAGCCTAGTGTGCAAAGTAAATGCAATTGGGATGGGGGTAATATATGAACATGGTGTTAAAATGGGAGTGTTGACAGGAAACAATGAGGAGGAATAAATGGATGGTTTACAGTTTGGAAGGCTCATGAGGCATTGCAATAATTGATGCTGGGCGCCAGATATTCACAATACATCACAAACATCTCGTTGAGGGAATCAAATGCAAAGTTTCCAAGTCTGCTGACGGAACTAGGATTTTGAAAATTGAGGATGATGTGAAAAAATCTTCAAGGCGATTGAAACAAATGGAGTGAATGATTAAATATGTGGCAGATGAAGAGCAGTGTGTATAGATGTGATGTTGTCTACTTTGTTGGGGAACACTAAAATGCCAGCCAACCATTTAAAAAGGGAGTGGTTGAGAAATGTCGATCTATGAAGACACTTTTCCTCTATTATTGTTTGGACAGACCTCTGATATCCATGCAGGGCAGCGAGTTCTGAAGACAGAAGCCAATACTGGAAATACATTGACACAGAGACCAGTTTACGCAGACCCATCATGTGGGGAGCTGTAACATTGAAAAGGATCTGGGATCTCCGTTGTACACCAGTCACTGAAGCAATATTGCAGGAGCAGAAAGCAGTCAGGAAGATAAATGTACAGGACTTTGGTTAGGCCACATTTGGAGTACTGTGTGCAGTTCTGGTCGCCTCACTTTAGGAAAGATGTGGAAGCTTTGGAGAGGGTGCAGAGAAGATTTACCAGGATGTTGCCTGGAATGGAGAGTAGGTCGTACGAGGATAGGTTGAGAGTTCTCGGCCTTTTCTCGTTGGAACGGCGAAGGATGAGGGGTGACTTGATAGAGGTTTATAAGATGATCAGAGGAATAGATAGAGTAGACAGTCAGAAACTTTTTCCCCGGGTACAACAGAGTGTTACAAGGGGACATAAATTTAAGGTGAAGGGTGGAAGGTATAGGGGAGATGTCAGGGGTGGGTTCTTTACCCAGAGAGTGGTGGGGGCATGGAATGCGCTGCCCGAGGGAGTGGTAGAGTCAGATTCATTGGCGACCTTTAAGTGGCATTTGGATAGGTACATGGATGGGTGCTTAATCTAGGATAGAAGTGCGGCACAACATCGTGGGCCGAAGGGCCTGTTCTGTGCTGTATTGTTCTATGTTCTATGTTCTATGTTCTATAAATGGGGTGTTGACCCTCATTCAGGTGGACTTGACTCCAGGAGTAAGGGTGTCTCAGTGCAGCTGTACAGGCCTTGGTGAGACCGCAACTCGAACATTGTGCAGTATTGTGTGCAGTTTTGGCCTCCGTACCAAATAACGTACAAACCTGAAATTGAGGGAGTGCAGCAAAGGATTACCAGACTGATCTCTGGGATGACAGACTTTTTGTGAGAGCAGAGTTTGGGGTGACTGAGCCTGTATCCCATGGGGTTGAGGAAAATGAGTGGAGATCTCAGAGGAATATATAAAACACTGACAGGGTTAGGTAGATTGGAAACAATGATGATAATTCCCCTGGCTGGGACGTCTAAAACAAGGAGCCACAGTATTAGGTACAGACAGGTCACATTGCATTTAGATAAGAATAATTATCTGCACTCAGTGACTGGTGAACCTGGGAATTCTCTCTCACATAAGGCTGTGGAAGACAAGGCATTAAAGACTATAAAGGATGTCGAGACACCGAAGGGGTGGTGGAGAGAGCAGGAGTATGGTGTAGAAATAAATGTTCAGTCATCATTATATTGAACGGGACAGCAAATTCGACAGATCAAAGGGACTACCGCAGTTCCTATTTTATAGCTTTACAAGGTTAATCACATTAAGGGATGTGAACAGTGAGTGGGGCAAGTGCATTGAGGAGATGTTCAGACATTAACTAGAATGGGGCAGGCTCAATGTGCTGTATGGCCTATTACATTTCCGATGTTTCTCTACGGTCTGTGGGAAAACTCTGTAAATGTTGTCACAAGTTCGCAGATGTTAAGAAGGGGGTCTCTGCCGGCTCAACATGACTGTGTTTCCAGTTCCCTTTTCCATACTGAGGCTGGGTGTTCTGTCCGGTTTTATCCTTGAAGACCTCGGAGCAGTTTGATACAATAGAGTGTCTTTCTTGGCCTTTTCAGAGACCATTCAAGTGTTTATCACATGTCTGTGTGTTTGGTGTCTAATTTAGGCCAGACCAGGAAAGCACAGGAGATTCACTTCCTGAAAGTACATTGGAAAAGAAAATTGTTGTTTACAATCGACATTGACTTCAAGGTCACTTCAAGGTCTCGATATTTTATTAATTGCTTTTAACTTCCACCAGCTGCCAGAGCATTAGCCTGGTCTTGATTATTAATCCAGTGACTTTTCCAAAACAGCATCATCTCCACATGGGGACCTATTTGAAGCCACACTGAGCAAGTTATGTCTGTGCTGCTTGACAGCTCTGTCAAAATGAACTCCAAATTTGACTATCGTGATGAGACTGAGGGGGTTGGAATTGGTCAGATTGTAATTATTCCCCGCTTAGGAACTGGACATAGCTGAGTCATTTTCCATATTGCCAGGGAGATGTCAGAGTTAGAGCTGGAAGGAAACAGCTTCCCCAGGGACAGGGATAGTGAGAGTTGGAGCTGCCTTTTTTTAGAGACATGAAATGGCCAAAATTTAAAAGTCTACTTCAGTTGTCTGTTTTTGAAAAGCCACAAAATAGCCAGACATTAAAATAGATTGCTTCAGCATTCGCGAAAAAAGTGACTTTGAGAAGGAAATAATTCCAAGGCCAAAGAATGGATAATCTGATTCGCAAGATTCTGAAACATGCTAACATAGTGATAAAGAAGGTTCTTGTTGCGAAAAATTGATGATTTGTAACAGAACACAGATGAAATAATGAAATTGTAGCACAAAAACTCTGAAGAATCACTACAAAAGGTAACTTATTCTGATCTCAGTAAGGATTCTTTTCATCCTCAAAAACAGCAACTCAAGTTATCTTTCAGAAGCCAGCTTGGCCTTTGAAACTGTTTACAATCGTAAAAAGTTCTAGTTAAATATTTGGTGAATAATCATGGACACAGATTTCAACGTAATTATAAAACCTTAAACAGATGCCTGGCATGTCTTGTCTAATTCGCTAATAAAAAGATTAACAGTAGAAATAATAATAATATTACGAATTTTGTATCAGAATCAACTTTTTAATGTAAAATGTGAGAAGTGGTAGCCTGCCCAATGGAGAATAGAATTTATGCAATCCTTCAAAATAAACAATGAGTCACTGGAGGGTTTGCCTCTTCTATTAATTAAGGACTCGGTTCATTGTGTTATCCCAGTATTGGCGGGAGCATCAATGACTGGACTAACAGGGATCAGTAGCTCGAGAGACAGGGGGAGGAGAGATCAGAATCTGAGGACATTAGACTGGAATGTTCCATTAATGGATCAGAATCTGAGAACCTTAGACTGGAATATTACAACAGACAGGAGTTTATCCTGTGGTTTTTTTCTACCTTTCTCAGCCTTGGATGTCATTAGCATCACGGATCGAAGATATCCTTTGGATTATTCAAGGTGGTTACTATCCCATCCTCGCTATAGTTGGTGTTCCTGGAACAGAATTATTGTGATCAACCCTGAGAGTGTTGTTGTGATAGTATTTGGGGTATTGTGCACAGATTTTCTCTCCTTTATAAGGAACAATCCTCTTGGCAGAAAGAGTATAAAGGAGTTTCGCCTGACTAATTGTTGGAATGATTGTACCATCGGGAATGCATGAGGATTAATCTGTAGCGCTTTGAAGAATAAGAGGTGATTGCATTGAACTCAAGGTGATGGACAGTCACTCATTATATTCCAAACAGAACTAAAACGGTGATAAATTCCATGTTTTTTTTAACTTGGTTTACATGATTCTCGATGGCTTAAAAGACTCTGAGAACGTTCCTCTCACTCCACACCACTCCCCATTTCGATTGAGAGAGAGAGAGAGCCAGTCTTTAACTGAACTCTTCCAACATTAATACAGTGCATTTGGTGTGTGATCATACATAGAACTTCACATTATCCTCCATCGCAACAGGAGCCACAATACCTTCATTCTATAACAATTTAACAATCCCCACCAGCTTCTGACCCCCAAGGAGAACATGGATCTGTCTTCTTGGAGATGGAAGATGCCTCCTTGAGGCTTGGCACAAAACATTTGGCTTCCTCCCTCACTGTCCGCAAAATACGTTAAAGTATCATTTGTTCCACAGGCAATGGAGCCACGAGGAACATTGTGAGCAGTCTATGAGTGCAGTCTCTGCTCCATTCGTTTTCCAGGTTGCAGCATCAATAACACCCTCCTATTCCTGTGTAAGTGTCTCGAGAGGTTAATGGTCTCCTACTGGTTCCATAGAACAGGTTTAGGGGTCTTACTGGACTCTGCCTGTTCCTGTTTAACAGCTCAATGTACTGATCAGACGCCTCCTCTTCTGTGGAACACGCAGGAGGATTGAATGGGCTGTCCCTCTTCTTGTTCAGTCATTTCGATGGGCTGAATAGTTTCTACATATTCGGGTGTAACCAGCTTGAGGTGCTGAATGAGCTCCTCTTTTAACTGTGGAAATGTGCAGTGCCTGGCCGTTCTGTTACATGAATGTTACCGACACTTTAACAGCACAAATGTGAATGTTGTTCGGGTCTTGCTGAATATGGACACAGACCCGTTCAGGAGCTGAGTGCGGACAAAATATTCCGAATATTGTGTGATCTTCAGTGATCACTCCGCTTCTGATCTTGAGATAAATGGGGGGCGTCGGAATGGGGGCACATAGACGTTGACGAAGGAACTGAAGATGTTTGTGCTGAGGAAAGTTAATCTGAGGATCTCGTGAAGCGATGTCCCGGGATTGAGAGGATTGTCGGCCACCGACCACAAACATCTTCCTTTGTGCTCTGACAGACCCCAACCAGTGAGGAGGTTAGACCTGATTCTCATTAAGCTCAAATAAGTAGGTGGTCCCGATAACACCCGCAGTCATCTACTGCCTTGATATTAAGGCCATTCACTCTATCCTGAGCCCCTGTGTTCACCTCTTGTTCATATCAATAGGTGACAGTGTATGTGTAGAGAGTGTTTTCCTCTCACAGAGGGTAATCAATGTCAGGAATTATCTGGACTAGAGAGTTAAGGGAGATACATCACTGAAAGTATTTAAAGAGGTGGTACATGAATCTTTGACCTGCCAGAGAGCTGGGGAGTGTGAAGAACTGGGCATTAAGGAGGAGTTAATGCTAACAGTAGATCAGCCATTATCAAATACAATGGCTTGACCGTCCAAATTACATATTCCTGTTCCTTATGTTTTCATTTTCTGTAATTTCAAAGTAAATGGCTGTAATTTTCCTGGATGTACTGTTATTGTATGCTGTAATCAGAGAGAACAAAGCATTTTTGCATCATCTCTGAGTGAGGTATGGAGCTTTATTCATAACGAATCCTGGTCTAGACCAAGACCAACAAATGAAGCACAAGTTGCAGAGAGGGGACACTCTGTAAACAGACCAGTGGCATCTTTCAAAACCAGCCTGGATTTCCAAATAACATTTTCCAATCCATACCAATCTGAGTGTGACAGTTGTGAGTGATTTAATGAAATCCTGTGTTTCTGTGGACCAGGTATTTGGAGCAAGTGGCCCCCATCTGCACCTTGCAGGAGCTGTATGAGGCTGAATGCACCATAGTAACACGGGACTGTGGAGCAAGAGTGGGTCATCAGACACTTTGTCACTGCTCTTCCATGAACTATCATCTGATTAAGGTCTCAGCAGCACTTTTCTGTCAGTACCATTTCCCTACATTCATTTTTCTTTCAAATGTCTTACATAGACAACTTTGAACAAATGGAAATATCCAAGCATCACAATCGTCTGTGGAAGGGAATTCACACCTTAACAACCCTTTGAGAATCTCTTGTTTGTGTTCTGACCAATGTTGGAGGGTCACTCATGTCTTTTCCCACTCCTCTATTGGTGAAAGCAAATTTTAAATGTAACCAGTTGAGTGCTGTGCCCAATGATATAGGTATCCGATTGGATAATTTTCTGGAAAAATCTGAGACACAGAAAGTTGAACTGTAAACAAATGGTAAAATCATAGAGTGTCCCAAATATGTTTCTGACTTTGAACTTATTCTGCTCACACAAATGTCTGGGAATGCGGATTTCTTCCCGGAACAGTTGGATTTGGCTGAATTCCCTTTGTTTCGAGCTGTGCAGAGATTCCTATGAATCCTCATCAGGAATCCTCCACGAATGGTAAAGATGACTCAGGAGTTTCTGCTCTTACACCTTGTTTTCAGGCAGAACAAAGTAAGGTAGAGACACCAATTGGCTGCTGCTTCTGAAGCAAGTAATATTTTTCTCCATCTCTGTGTGGAAAAATACAAGAATGTCAACTGAACACCAAACTGGACCATGTGCACTCTCCATGTGCATTCTCTGGAATGGATGATAATAGACTGTATGCAGCATCATTGCTGTTGTTGTGTACAGTGCATTTCATTAGCAAAATAAATTAATGTGCCCGTTTTATGATTTGATGAGGTCCTTATATGCATCAGCGTAATTTTTAAAAATGGGTTGATATCTTCATAAGATTTGTGTTAATACCAATGCATCTCATTCAAAAAAATTATTATCTAGCTGTAGACTTCTTAACAAGAGAAAATATGTATCCAGCTGAAAGACTTCTCTGAAAATCGTGGTTCAGTAAGATTTCTCATCTAAGATCTAAACAGATAATCCCCGATAACAAAAGGCCTTCATTTCAGGAATGAGTAAAGGGAAGCATCTTTGAACATCTTTGAAAGTAATTGTCTCCTTTTTTTTAGTTTAGAGGATCAGAACTGCACCCAGTGTATCTGATGTGGTCTCAGCAATCCTTGCACAGATACAGTGAAATATTCCTAATTAAACCCAATACCCGTTGCCACAAACATTATCATTCCACTTACTTTCCGAATCACTTGCTGCATCTGCAGACAGACTTCATATGATTCATGTACCAAGAATATGAAAAACATCTGCATCACAGAGTTCTGCAATCTCTCTCCATTTAAATTCTTCCCGACTGCAATAGACAACTCACATTATATTATTCCTGCTGAGGGTATGCTCACTAACCTACCCTGTCTACATCATAATGCAGATTCACAACCTCCATTTGAAGATCAATTGAATGATCATTTTGGTGTCCGAGGTAGTTCAGCTTTGATCCATTCTGTCCCTTCATCCAGATATTTTACATAGATTATTGATCAGTGATGACCCTACAGTGATCTCTGAGTCAAAACTAGTTACAGTTTTGTTTACTACTGTCTATTTCCTGTTAGCGACAGCTTCCCTGTTCCTGTGCAGCAGTTCAGGCGGGTTGAATGGCCTCATCCTGGGCTGTGTAATGTACTCAACGAGCTGAATTACTTCATCATATATTTCTGTGTAATTCTTTGGAGGGGCAGAATGGTCTCCTCCCGTGTCATTGTAACGATCCAGTCAGGCTGAATGGGATAGTCCTCTATCCTGTAATCGCACTCAGTGGTGGATTGAGGGAACAACACATGGGGTAGGGACAGCAGTATATCTCTGTAACGGCCGGGAGCGTGGATTGAGGGAACAACACATTGGATAGGGGCAGCAGTTGGCCATTTAGCGGCACCATTCAGAATGCTCATGGCTGATCCGAGTGTGTCTGACCATCCGTCTCCTGTCTGTTCCCAATAAACATTGACTCTCCTGTCCGGCAAAGATCAGTCAAACTCAAACTAAAATACCTAAATTAACCGAGTCTCCACTGCTCCCTGAGGATGAGGACACCACAGATAGCACAACATTAAAGGGAAAGGGACATCCTTCTTTCATTGTGGGACACATTTTTTAAAAACTGTGTTAACCTCATATCAAATCACTGCCCCTTTTCGAATATAGTGGTACAATAACTAGGAATAGACATTAACAATTCTGCACTCCAATCTTTTCCCACATTACCACTGACTGTTTCCAATCAAATATGTTGCTGCTGCTGTCTCAGGAAGAGAATACCTGATAGCATAACACTACACAAACATTAAAAAAGGATCAGAATTAGACCATTTGGCCTATCGAGTCTGATATACTTTAAAGCCATTTATATAATGTTCCTCAACATCATTCTCTTACCTTCTCCCAGAATCCTTGATCTCCTTATAAATCAGAAACTTATTTATTTGTGTCCTAATGGCACTGACGTCTGTGTCTTAATGTGTACTTAAGTGTGTGTTTGTCCATGTACTTGTTACTTTTGTATTTGTGTGACTATATCTGTCTGTCTTTGTATCAGCCTGTGTGTTTCTATCTGTGTTTGTGTCTATTTGTGTGTGACTGTTTATGTCTTTGTGTGCTTCTCCGTGTGTGCATGCTTATCTCCTTGTATGCATTGTGCATGTTAGTATATTGGGGTGTTTACCAATACGTCTGTGTATTTCAATGCCTGCATCTCTGTGCAATGGGGTATCTGTTCATCTGCGAGTGAGAGAGATGAGGTTGGAACTGACAGTAGGTTTGAATTGAGAATTGCTCTTTACTAAACACTGCTCCTTATTCGGTTGGTGGGACGTTGATGTTTCCGAATCTCCACACAAGGCCTCCTGGTCCTCTCCGGCTCACTCCAGGATCCTCCCCACATATCAGGTTAGGGGTATGAGGGAACTGATATCTGGCACTCCACCACCCGGCTTGGCCCGTTCTGTCCTATTCCAGGCTGTTTCTCCTGGAAACGGAAGGAAGGAGTGTGGGTGGAAGTGGATGGTCCTGCTGTTAGTGCTGGACTCGGTGATGTGTTTTGTTGAGGTGGCCGGAGGGAGTCTGTCCATAGTGTTGTATCCATGTCGTGCTATTAGTGTGTGGGACTATTGCATCAGGGACAGAAAATGTGAGGGATGGAAGGTGCTAAATTCAACAGTGAGAGTGGTCGTGCTTGAACCTTATTGGAGTTAGAGTGTGAGCCTTGGTCGAGGGTCGGTGCTATTAGAGACATACAGTGAGTGTGAGGGAGCAGTGAGAATATACGGTGACACTTATCCTGACAGAGCGGAATGGATATTGATGCTTGTCCTGTATTGCTGGACATGTCTTCAGATCATCTCAGCATCGAGGTGAGCCTCCCCATATGTCTTATCCAAGTCTATCACTAATAACGACATAGGCTCTGTCCCTCAGATTCCATAGAATGGGTTTGGGTGGGTCTTACAAATAGCAAGGAGAAACAAATTTGTTGTGTTATATATCTGAACCAAAACTGTCGCGCAAATATTTTGCATCATATGCTCTGGAAATTATATTTGCAACAATACTCAAATGGAAGCTATGACATAGTGATATTATCGCTGGGCTCTTAACCCAGAGTCCCAGGTAATGTTCTGGGGGCATGGTTTCAAATCCTGCCATGGCAGATTGTGTAATTTGAATTCAATATGTATCTGGAATCAAGGGTTTATGATGATCAGGAATCCATTCCTGATTGTTGGAAAAACTCATCTGGTTCACTCATGTCCTTTAGGGAAGGAAACGGCTGTTCTTATGTGATCTGGCCTGCATGTCACTCCAGATCCAAGGCAACGCTGTTGACTCTTAACTGCCGGCTGGAATGGCCATTAAATGCTGGTTATCCAGCTAAGCCCCCATCCTGTGAATGTGTAACAAATACTCGTGGGTTCTGCAGTAATAATGAATGGTGTCAAGTTGCATTGAAACTGAGTTAACTAAGTGACTGCTAATGTTGTGAAAAATAAATTCCTTAAGTGTATATCAGGTAGGTTGGAGAGTATGTTGTGAACCAAACTAGAGAGCAGGTTATTTCGGATTTCGTGTTGTGTGATATTGATTAAGGATGATCAGCCATGATCATATTGATTGGTGGTGCAGGCTCAAAAGGCAGAATGGCCTACTCCAGCACCTATTGTTTATTATCTATTGTGTGATTGAAAGGACTAATTACTTACCTTCCTCTGAAGCAGCTTTGGAGGAATAGAGACATTAATATGTTGTATTTTACACGGCGTCTGCATTCAATGTGGAATGTTTGAACATTCTGGTCAAACATCATGGAAGCCCAGAGGTTAGAGGGTCAAGTTCACTCCAGTGAATTGGGAAAATACAATATAACATTCAGTAGGAGAACAATGGTTGTTAGATCCATATAGTCTTACTGCACGGAGACAGGCCATTCGGCCCAAACTGGTCCATCCCGGAAAAAACATCCATTCACACTAACCCCATTTCCCCGCCATTTCCCTGTATCCTTCTAATCCTTTCCTAACTCTGTATTTGTCCAAATGTATTTTAAATTTTGTGAATGTACCCGCCTCAACTACAGCTGTCAGCTCATCCCATATGCGTACCATCCTGTGTGTAAAAGAAATTGCCCCTCAAGTTCCCTTTTACTCTTTCCCCTCTGACCTTAAATTGATGCCCTCTAGACCGTGATTGCCCAATCCTGGGGAAAAAAAGACTGAGTGCATTGACTCTATCCACGTCTCCCATGATCTTACACACTACTATCAGATCCCCCTCAGCCTCATACATTCTAAAGTACAAACTCCTAGCTTGTTCAACCTCTCACTATAACTCAGACCATTGAGTCTTGTCAACATCCTTGTAAATTTCTTCTGCACTCTTTCCAGTTTAATAACATCCTTCCTCGAGCAAAGTGAACAAAATTGAACATGGCGCGACAAGTATGGACTCACCAACATCTTGTATAACTGCAACATAACTCCCTAATTTCGATACTCAGTGCTCTAACTGATGAAGGGCAGTGAGTCAAAAGCCTGGGACTCCACTTACAGAAAACCGTGCACCTGAATTCCAAGGTCACTCTGTTCCACTGCACTCCTTAAGGCCCTGCCAGTCACCATGAAACTCCTGCTTTCTAAAATGCAAGAACTTACACTTATCTGAATTAAACTCAATTTGCCATTTCTCTGCCCAATTCCCCACCTGATCAAGGTACTGCTGTAATTTCTGAGATTTCTGATAACCTTCCTCACTGTCCACGATACCACCTATTTTAGTGTCACCTTCAAACTTACAAATCATACCTGTACATTCTCATCTAAATCATAGATATGTGTAATATATGAATATATAGTCCCAGCACCTATCCCTAAGGCATTCCACTCATCACAGGCCTCCGGTCCAACCAGCATCCTTTCACGATTGCCCTCTTGTTCCTATCATCAAGCTAATTTTGGACCTAATTTGCCTACTCCCCCTCAATTCCATGTGATCTAACCTTCCAGAGCAGCGTACCATGTGGAATCTTCTTGAAGGCCTTAGTGAGGTCTATATATACAGCCATGTCCTTGCCAAAGTTACTGGTCACTTCATCAATGCAGTCTAACAAACTTGTGAGCCATAATCCTCCATTCACAAGGCCCTGTCTTTCCAAATGCATGTATATCTTCTCCCTCAGAATCTTGTCAAATAACTTACCTGCTACAGATTTTAGGTTTACTGGTCTATAGTTCCCCGGTTTTTATTTGTAGCCCTTTTTGAATAACAGCACAGCATTCACTACCCTCCAGTCCTCCAGGACCTTACCCATTGACGACCGATGATGCAAGAGTACCAACCAGGGCCCCCGCTATTTCTATCCTGTCCTCCTGCAGTGTTCCTGAATATATATGGTCAGGACCAGGAGATTGATAGAAATACTACAAAGTCTGAAAAATATGTCTATTTATTTCAGGTAAAACACCCAAGAGTGAGAAAGTGAGTTAACAATGATTTGCATAATAAATTAAAGATCACACGAATCACAGGAAGTAACTTCAGAAGAATTCCAGACATTGTGGAATCCTGAGAATTCTCAGAAAATTACGATCCAGAAAAGCAGGGCCATGAAACGGGTAAGGAAATCAAAAAGGGAACATGCATACAAACAAAAAGGAACACAAGGACTGCATAAATCTATGATCTATATTTCAAAGGAAAGAGAAAAGCATAGTCAAATGTGGAAATCTGCAATCAGGAGAGACGAGCTTATTATGGATAACAGAGAAATGGCCAAGCAAATAACCAGTTACCTCACATCTGTCTTCATGGAGGAAGATCCAGAAAATCACCCAGAAATACGAAGTGATCGTACAGGACTTGTGGATCGAAAGACAGAAAGTCAATTTATATCAGTAACAAGGCTCTACTTGAACATGCAGCTGGACTGAGCTTTGCTAACCTTGACAAACTAGATGTACTTCATACCAAAATCTTCAGAAATAAACCACTAATTCAAGTATTAGTTGCACTGTCGATGACTGTGCACCATTACCCAGTGCATTCTGCATAGTCTGGAACCAAGCACTACAGATGAACGGGAGTGATCCAAGCATCTACAAAGGGAAGAAGAGATAGTGTGGAGAACTGCAGACTAATTAACTTGACATTTGTGGGGAAACTGTTGGAATCTATTATGTAGGATGTGATATTCGTTATTGAGAAATTAACAGCAACATTGGAGAGAATCAGTATGTATTTCTGAAAGGGAAATCATACTTGACAAGCTTTGGAATTGTTTGAAGTTGATTCTTACAGCACAGATAATGGGGAACCAGTAGAAATGGCATACTTCAGATTATCAGAAGGTTTTCTATAAGAACTCACACAATGAGTTTGTAAATGCAATGAATGTGAAGGGTATTTGGAGGAATATATGCAAGTGGTAAGTTAAAGTTTGGATTGCATTGCTTTACGGGAGTCAGAATATAGATGTAAAGACATGTTGAAGACATGTTAACAGCGTGTTGGTGAGACTGTACCTGGAATATTGAGGACAGTTTTGGTCACCAAATCTGAGAAAGAATATACTGACCACAGAGGAAGTACAATGGACATTCTCCAGATTAATCCCTCAGTTGGTGAGATTGCGCGATGAGGAAACTCGGCCTGTGTTCTCTAGAGTTTCAAAGAATTACAGATGGGTCACTGTGAAATGCATAAAATTCACAAAACATGTGACAAGTTGGAAATTAACAGGATGTTTCTCCGGCTGCCTAATACACAATCAAGGGAAATAATGGCAGGATAAAGGACAGACCATTTAAGACTGCAATAAGGAGGAAATTCTGCATGCGTTGGGGACTAACTAACACAGGGGCATGGAAACCTGCTGGCAGGGCAAGATTATGGATTCCCAATTATTCTACAAGTGTATCCAGCGGAACAGAATAACCAAGAAACAGGTAGGTCTCATTAGGCCAAATTGCATCAAAATAAAGTTTAGTGGTGGGAGACACAAGGTGGTGGTTGACTCCTTTTGTGACTGGAGGCCAGTATCCAATGGTATACGACAGGGATCAGTGCTGTATCCCTTATTATTTGTGATTCGGAGATGCTGGTGTTGCACTGGGTGGACAATGCTAAAAATCGCATAACAACAGATTATAGTCCAATAGGTTTATTTGGCGGCACTAGCTTTCTAAATGCTGCTTCTTCATCAAAGCGCACAATCACCTGATGAAGAAGTAGCGCTTTGAAAGCTCGTGCCTCCGAAAAAACCTGTTGGACTCTATTCTGATGTTGTGTGATTTTCAACTTTAATATTTGTGGTACTCATAAATGATGTCGCTGTGAATATGGACGAGAGGTGGGGAGTGTGATAAGTAAGTTTGTGTTTGATAGACAGATTGGCCATTGGCTGGCAGTGAGGAGGAAGGTCTTAAGTAACGGGAAGATACAGATGAAATGGTTAGATGGACAGATCAATGGCAGATGGAATGTAACCCTGATAAATATGAGGTGATACACTTTGGAAGAAGGAGAGGACTCAATGAATGGCAGCACACTGGGAAGGTCAGAGGGTGTTTCTCCACACATCCCTGAATGTGATGGACAGGTTCATACACAATTTGGGAAAGCACAGAGGACTGTAAACATAACCTTGATTCATTGAGGCACGGATTATAAGAGCTATGCGGAACTTTGGTGACGCCAAGATGGAATACTGTGTGTAGTTCTGAGAACCATATTACAGGAAGGATGTGACTGCACGGGAGGGTTTGAAGAGGAGATTCACCAGGATGTTCCCTACGATTGAGCATATCAGCTATAGAGAGAGGCTGTATAAACTTGAGTTGTTTAGTTTGGAGGAAAGGAGGCTGAGGGGGACGTATTCAAAAGCATAGGATTACGAGGAGCATGGACAGGGTGGATGGACAGCAGCTGTTCCTTTTAGTCAAATGGGCACACTTTTAAAGTGAAGAGTTTGCGGTTTAGTGAGGATTTGAGGATTGCTTTTCAGCCAATGTGTATTGGGGTCTGAAGTGCACTTCTTGAGAGGGGAGATGTCATGACAAACTCAAAATCATTCGAAAATACGCGGTTGTGCACTTGAAGTACCTTAAGATACACGGCTAGGCGTATTGTGTCGGAAAGTGGGCCTTATGTAGACCATGCTGTATTTCTGATAGTACAGAGTCTTTGCTTCTGTGATTGTATGGCTGTAGAAGGCCAATCAGTGAGTACCTTAAAATAGGAATTGATAGGTTTCTGAAGAATGTCTTAACAAAGTCTATAAGACAGAACTTACGATATTTTCTGAAAATATGTTAATGGCAAAATTAAGAGAAAGAAATGTGCAGCTTTCTTACAGTTTGATGTCAGATAATTGAGGACCAGGAAATGGTAGAACTATGTAACAAAAGTTTCAGTCATGCCTTCACAGAGGAAAACAAAATAAAAAAAAAAACTTCCTAGCAATACTAGGGATCTTTAGTCTGGTGAGAAAATGGGAATAGAATGAAATTAGCAACTAAACAGTTTAGAGAAAGTATCGGAATGAAATTAATGGACGTAGACAAAGTCAACAGAGATTTATGAAATGGGAATCATATTTGAGAAAGTGGCTTTTAGCAACATTATGGAGAAGGATTCAATGTAATACGAGTGGAATCTCAGAAAGATTTTTGATAAAGCCCCAAGCCTATTGTGCAAATTCGAATCCTGTGGGACTGGATCTAACGTATGGTCATGGTTTTAGAATGGGAGAGCTGGCAGGAATAAAACAACATTTTTTTTTAAATGGAAGGCTAGGAGGATATAGCAAGGTTCGTGTCTTGGGCCCCAGCTATTCCCAATACAAATCATATATTTGGTTGACGGGCTCAAATGCAATATTCCCAAGTCTGCTGACAGCACTAAACATTGTCAGCCTGTGAGTTGGCGAGAAAGATGTACAAATGCTCCAAAGTGACTGAGACAAGTGAAATTACTTGGATAATATGTGGCAGATGGAGAGCAATTGGGAGAGATGTGATGTTGTGTACTTTGATGGGAACAATAGAATGGCAGCCTCTCATTTGAAAAGGGAGTGGTTGAAAAATGTTGTTCTACAAAGGAATTTAAGCTGCATTTTCATTTATTTCTGCACAGCCCTCTGAGTACATGCAGGACAGTGAGTCTGAAGCTCGAAGTCAATACTGGGAATGGCATTGATACGTTGACCAGTGTATATAGACCCAGCAAGTGGGGAGCTGTAACATTGAAAGATGACATTGTACCAGTCACTAAAGCAATATTGCAGGAGCAGAAAGCAGGTGGACAGATCAATGATGTATTTCACCTTCATTACAGGGGAATTGAGTGCAGGAGTAAGAGTATCCTACTGCAGCTGTACAGGACCTTGGTGAGACCCCATCTCTAACATTGTACAGTATTGTGTGCAGTTTTGGGCACCTTACCCAATAAAGGACAAAGCTGACATTGAGGGAGAACAGGGAAGAATGACCAGACTGATCTCTGGAATGACAGACTTGTTGTGGGAGCAGAGTTTTGGGCGACTGGACCTGTATTCCATGGGATTTAGGAAAATGAGTGGTGATCACAGTGAAATATATAAAACTCTGACAGGGCGCGACAGATTGGAAGCTGGCTTGGATGCCTCAGACAATGGGCCACTGCATTCAGTACAGACAGGCCACTTTGCATTGAGATGAGAATAAATGTCTTCACTCTGAGACTGGTGAACTAGAGTGTTCTCTCCCAGCTCAGGCTGTGGAAACCTAGGCACTGAATATAAATAAGGATTTCTGGAAATTAAAAGGATAGCGGAGTATCGTGTGAAGATAGAAGATCAGCTATCAATCCAGGTTGTTCTCCAATAACTCAGTAGCTGTGTTCCTGTGCAACACCGTGTTGTGCAAAATCGTGCAATATTAATCATGGGGTCTATGGGAAAAAGAGGGTAAGGGGCGAACCCCCAAAATTATTAGTAAAGCCAAAAATTTAATTTAGTCTAACACACATACTAGCAAAGTCTAAAAAAAACTTTAAGTCACATATTGTAATAAAACAGTGCTGTAAATGTAACACTTTCAAAATACAGGTCACTGACGACAGCAGTGTACCTTTCACCACACTCTTCACCAGAAAGCGCGTGGGGCTGACTGACCACGTCATGTCGATGGGGAAACTCCAGTTCTCCTCAAGAATCTCCCCACAGTTTGAAATAAAGTTCTTTCTAAATGGATACTACAATTCCCCGTTTCAGGCTCAGTTTCAAGGCTTCCAGAGCGGATTACATTCCTGTTTTAGCTGAACACATTGATTGTACATTTTGCAGACAGAGGATCCTGAGGCTGGGTTGTGCTGTTCAGTTGGTTCCCGGCAAGGAATTGCGTCACAGTGAACGGGGATTCACTTTATGGAAAAAGGTTCATGAATCACATTGCAGCCAAATTGTATTTAATCAACACGCGTTATCTGAGAACTGCCTGTATATTGAATGGAGGAGCAAAATTGATGGGTTGAAGGGACTACAGCAGTTCTAATTTTATATTTCACAATGTTTAAACATATTAAGGGATATGAATATTGTATGGGTAAAACTGCATGAAGGAGGTGTTCGACCATTAACTTGCACAGAGAAAGCTCAATGTGTTGTGTGACGTACTCATTTCCCGAAGTTCCTGTACAGTGTGTGGGAAAGCTCAGTAAGTGTTGTCACAAACCGTCAGACGTTAGGAAGGAGGTCTCTGCAGGGTCAACAGGACTATGTTTCCCGTTCCCTTTTCTGAGACCAAGGTTGTAGCCAGGTGTTCTCTCCGGGTATATCCTTTAAGAGCTCGGAGCAGTTGATACAATTGAGTCTCTTGCTTGGCCGTTTTAGAGACTATTGAAGAGTTTATCACATGGCTGTATGTCTGGAGTCACTGTTAGGACAGACCAGGAAAACATGGAGATTCACTTCCTGAACGTACATTGGGGAAGGAGATCGATGGACTCAAGATCATTTTTACTGAACCAGATTTTCGATCTTGATATGTTAATAATTGTTTTTATCTTCCACCAGCTGCCCAAGCATGAGCCTGGTCTTTATTAGTAATCCAATGACAATTCCACGACTGCACCATCTCCACATGGAGACCTATCTGAAACTACAGTGAGCTGGTTATTTCTGTGCTACTTGACAGCTCTGTCAAATAGAACTCCCACCAATTAGACTGTCGTGATGGGACTGATGGGGTGGTAATTAGTCAGATTGTATTTATTCCCCTCTTAGGAAACTGGACATAGCTGAGTAATTTTCCACGTTGCCAGGGAGATGTCAGAGTTGGAGCTGGAATGAAACAGCTTCCCCAGTGACACGGCTTATTGTGCAGCACAAGTCTTCAGTCCCATTGCAGGAATGGGTTCAGGGCCCATTGCCTTTCTTGTATCTGCTGTGTTCAGCGGTTTCTTCATGTCACGTGCAGCGGATCGAATTGGTTGAAGACTGGCATCTGTGATTCTGTGGGCATCATGATAGGGTAAGTTGGAACATCCACTCAACACGTCTGGCTGAGGACAGTGCAGACACCACATACTTGACTTTTACACTAATGTACAGGACTGTTCCATTATTTAGGAATGGGATATTTGTGGAGTCCTCTCCCCCAGTCAGTTGTTTAATGGTCCGTCGACATTCATGCTTGGATATGGCAGGATGACAGTGCTTAGATCTGATTTGTTACTCGTGGTATAATTTCTGCCTCTGTACCAGATGTTAGTTCTGCTGTTTCGAGAGAAACCAGCCAATTGCGGTAGCTTTAATGGGTTTTCATCATATAAAGGTACACATAGTACTGACCCTGGCATGTTCACCCACACTCGTCACTGAACTATAGATCGGCTTGAGGGTAATGGTGGACTGAGACATTATCCTGAGGGAAAGGTTACAGATTGTCATTGAATACAATTCTGCTTCTGCTGTTGCTGCTGTGACCTACAGCATCAGATGATAACCCAGTTTTAGCTGCAATATCTACAATTCAATTCTACTGACTGTCCCTCAGTTCACACCGAGACCCATTCACCCATTAACCCTGTACTCAGTGACCTACTCTGGTTTCTGATGCGGTAACCCTTCCATTTTCATATTCTCATTCTGCTGAAATTCTTTCCATGGTGTCACGCCTCCAATTTGTTACTTTAACTCAATCAATTTAAGGTACGAATCTGAATCTTTTCCTTTCAGTAATACCATCTTCTGTATTTGAAGTGAATGTGTTTCCTTCTGTTTTTCTCCCTGACCATAATTCAGAGCTCTGCAGTGTCAGTAATGCCAGCCTTATGCAGTTCCAGAGTTAAGGAACTTGTCACCATGTGTTATCGTTCAGTTCCCAGTGTATGGCACTCCATGTTGGACAGGATGTTTGGGCATCTTTGACATTCGTCGTTGGAAATTGTTCAAAAACAGAAATTGCTGAAGAAATTGCTGAAGATGTTGCAGCATTTTATGGAGTGAATGCAGATATAAACTTTCAGGTCCAGTGAACTTTCTACAAAGCTCCCGGTTTCTCTAGCAATTTTTGGTATTTTTATTTCCAGTATCGATCGTTATTTTGTAATTGAAAATATGTTCAATGCCGCTATTCATTTCTGGAGAAACTCAGCAGGTCTGTCAGCATCTGCAGAGACAGAGAAACAGAATTAGTGTTTCAAGTCTAGTGTGACATTTCTTCAGAACTCGAAATGATTGGAAAATGTGCTTTAAATCCCTAACCAGAGTTGGGGAATGGGTGACAGGGGAAAGAGGGTGTGGCAAAAGATAAAAGAAGATTCTGTGAAACGGGTTTAAATTAAGATGCGATGGGGAAAGGGGTTCTCTCTATTGAGTGCAAGATAAGGAAGATACAAGCACAGAAGTTCAATGGGAGGCCAGGTGGGGGAATGTTGACTATATGGTATTATATAGATCTGGCCATAGATACGTTTTCATTGTTGAGATCATCACCCCCGTTAGACAAATAAATTCAGGTGCGTGACTTGTTATTGGCACTAAATAAGCGTTTCATGCTGCCTCAGTATTGGAATATGGAGAAAAACAAATAATAGTATGAAGTTTTGGTTGTGTATTGTTTTATTGTCATGTTTAATATAGTTTCAAATTTGCAGCACTTATCTTTACATGTTTGTTCTTGAAGTTAGTATCAGATGGAGTGTAGAAAGTTGTGGGCTGACATTATAGAAGTTTGTGAAATCATGAGAGGTATGGATCGGGTGAATATCCAAGGGCTTTTCCACAGGAGGGGAGAGTTCAACCATAGGAGGCATAGGTTTAAGGTGAAAGGGGGAAGATGTAAAAGGGACGCAGTGGCAGTGTTTTTATACAGAGTGGTACGGGTATGGAATGAGCTTTCAGAGGAAGAGTGGTAGATGCCAATATAGCTGTAACATTTAAAACTCATTTGGACAAACATACGAATGGGAAACATTCGTAGAGGCCTATGGGTCAAATGAAAGCAGATGGGGCTCGTTTAGATTGGAAAACCTGGCCAGCATGGACATTAAGAAAAGCTTCACGCAGTGTCAGTGAGGGTTTGTGAAAGGAAATTATATTTTGCCCTGTAAGATCATGCAAAGATTTATGGAGATGCCTGGAAATATAACAAGCGAACTTGATAAAGGGGATCTGGTAGACAAGAGGCTTTTCAGAGATTTTCCGCAGGGTATTACAAAATAAAAGATCTTACTCAAGCCGGAAGCTCGTAGGATGACGGATAATGTATTAACATGCGATGATGACTGGTTAACACATAGAAATCAGTGAGTCAGGATTAATGGATCTTTATGATAAAGGTGTATCTGCTGGATCACCACACATATCAGTCCGATGGCATCAGTTATTGCAATCTATACTGACAGCCTGAAGGAGGGAGCTGAGTGCAATGTACATTCGAGTTTGTGGAAGACACTGAGAACCAAAAGGCTGGCTGTTATTTAATGGAGAGGACTTCCAGAAAAGGAGGAGTTCAAAGTGATTGGAGTCTTCCTGAGTATGAAGCATCACGTCAGCATGCTGATGCAGCAAGTAATGCGGTTGGATCATTAACTGGCTTCCAGAGATGAAAGGGTTGAGTTATTCAGAATCTCTATAATGGTGAGGTGATTATTCATTGGAGTTTAAATGAATGAAGAGGGATACTGTTGAAATATATAAGATACAGAGCGGGCTTGAGAAGGTAGATGTTGAGAAGTTGCTCCCAATCGTGGGCAGAATTTCGAACTCGAGGATAAAGATACCGAATAAGGAACATCGATTTCAATCTGAGATGCAAAGTGATGCCTTCTCTCAGAAGGTAGTGAATATCTGGAATTCCCTAACCCAGAGAAATGTGGAGAGATACAGGAGTCAGCATGAAAGTGGAGTTGAGCCCTGGAGTAGATCATCCATGTTCTTATTTTATGACAGGGCTAGCTTGAGGTGGCGAATGACCTACTTCCGTTCCTATTTATTAATTTCACATGGTACGCTATTGGAAACTAACAGGTTATTTTCCTGGAAGTCGTGTTGCACAATGTTGCATTCAAGGACAGCAGATGAATTGTTTAGGTTAACCTTAGGTGGGGTATAGGGGCTGTATACCCAGCGTATCTAAGTCTGTAACATGACCCACATCTGGAGCAGATGTTACAGAGAGGGGAAGCCTGGAAAGAGAGCTTGGGGGTGGGGGTCAGTTCCTGACCCAGCCTGAATTTTCCAAGTAGTTTTCCGAAACTACACCTCACCATCGGAGTGGCCTCGATGTGCCTCTGTGAGCAGGTCTGAAGGGTTGAACATAACATCAGAACATGGGGCTGAGGCACATGAGTGGGCCATTCAGCCCATTGACACTACTCCACCAGTAAATAAGGTTGTGGTTCATCTCATTGTGTTCCCAGCTGCACTTTGCTCCCGATGCACTATTATCCTTGATTCACCTGTTTATGGAAAATCATTTTATATTATATCGAAGCCAGCCTCGATATAATGTAAAGATTCCGACATCCCAAACTTCCGGGAAAGAGAATTCCCACTGGAATAAATTCCCACTTGGTGAATTTCTCCAAATTCCTGCTCTGACTGAGGTTAGAGGGTGTCACTGTTTCATTTTTATCCCACTCTTCCACTGCTCTTAACAAATTTAAAATGTAGCTTTAAAATGTATTGCTGGAAAAGCGCAGCAGGTCAGGCAGCATCAAAGGAGCAGGAGAATCGACGTTTTGGGCATGAGCCCTTCTTCAGCAATGAGGAGGGTGTGCCAAGCAGGCTAAGATAAAAGGTAGGGAGAAGGGACTTGGGGAAGGGGCGTTGGGAATACGATAGTTGGAAGGAGATTAAAGTGAAGGTGATAGGCCGGAGAGGGGTGGGGCGGAGAGGTCGGGAAGAAGATTGCAGCTCAAGAAGGCGGTGCTGAGTCTGAGGGACTGAGAAAAGTTGGGGAGAGGGGAAATGAAGAAGCTGGAGGAATCTGCATTCATCCCTTGTGGTTGGAAAGTTCCGAGGTGGCGCTCTTCCTCCAGGTGTCGTGTTGCTCCGGTCTTGCGATGGAGGATGCCAAGGACCTGCGTGTATTTGGCGGAGTGCGAGGGGGAGTTAAAGTGTTCAGCAACGGGGCGGTTGGTTTGGTTGGTGCGGGTGTCAAAACGGTGTTCTCTGAAACATTCTGCAAGTAGGTGGCCTGTCTCCCCAATGTACAGGAGGCCACATCGGATGCGGCGGATGCAGTAAATGATGAGTGTGGAGTTGCAGGTGAATTTCTGATGGATATGGAAGGATCCCTTGGGGCCTTGGAGGGAAGTGAGGGGGGAGGTGTGGGCGCATGTTTTGCATTTCTTGCGGTTGCAGGGGAAGGTGCCAGGAGTGGAGGTTGGGTTGGTGGGCCGTGTGGATCTGACGAGGGAGTTGTGGAGGGACTGGTCATTCTGGAACGATGATAGGGGTGGGGAAGGAAATATATCCTTGGTGGTGGGGACCGTTTGGAGGTGGCGGAAATGATGAAGGATGATACGATGTATCTGGATGCTGGTGGGGTGGTAGGTGAGGATCAGTGGGGTTCTGTCCTTCTGGCAATTGGAGGGGTGGGGTTCATGGGCGGAGGATTGGGAAGTGGAGGAGATGCGGTGGAGAGCATCGTCAACCATGTCTGAGGGGAAATAGTGGTCTTTGAAGAAGGAGGCTATCTGGGTTGTTCAGTATTGGAAATGGTCTCCCTGGGAGCAGATGCGGCGGAGACGAAGCAATTAGGAACATGCGATGGCGTTTTTACAGGGGGAAGGGTGGGAGGAGGTTTAATCTAGGTGTAATCTAGGTAGCTGTGGGAGTCGGTCCGTTTATAGTAAATGTCCGTGTTGAGTCGGTCGTCTGAGATAGAAATGGAGAGGTCTAGGAAGGGTAGGGAGGGGTCTGAGACGGTCCAGGTACATTTGAGGTCGGGGTGGAAGGTGTTAGTAAAGTAGATGAACTATTCTCCTAGTAAACTTTAAATGTAACCAGGTTGGTGATGTGGCCAATCATAAAGTTCTCAGACTGCGTCAGGTTCAGTGACAGGAACAAGTCAGGCAGATTTCTTTCGTCAGCCACAAATAACTAATAGAACTGTCGGATGTGCATGGTGGATATCTGGTTAGCACTGCTACCTCCCATCATTAAGGATCTGCTTTCCATATAACCTCAGGCGACGCTATGTGTGGAGTTTGAGCATTCTCTCTGCAGTTTTCTGTGTGGGTTTCCTCCCAATCCTCCAATTTCCTCCAACAGTCCAAAGATCCGCAGCTTAGAGTGGATTGGTTTTACTAAATTGCCCATCATTCCCAGGGATATGTAAGTTAGGTAGGTTAGTCATGGGAAATGCAGGGTTACTTGGATAGGGTAGGGGGGCAGGTCCGGTGGATGCTGTTTGGCCGGTCAGTGTGGAGTTGATGGATGGGATGTCTTACTTACACACTGTAGAGATTATGTGAAAATGACAAGAAATTTAGACTATACCCAGTGGGTATCTATCTGATCCACTCTCATCTAGGTCTTGTATGTTTCAATAAGATCATCTCTCTTTCCAAGGGTGACCTGTTAAATTCTTCATAATATAAGGTACTCATTCCTGGAATGCGTGAAGTAAAACATCACCGAACTGCTTCTAACGTAATTATATTCTTTCTCAGAGAAGGAGACAAAGAAAAAATAATCTCACACTCAGATCTTGAGTTTTTTTTTTCTCAGTGTTGTGGTTCTTTGTAACTCTCTTCCCCACAGAACATTGGAGGCAGAGATATTGAATAATTTTGAGGAACAGACAGAAGGTTCATAAATAACAACGGTGTCGAGGATTATCAGGGATTGGCAGTAATATGCGGTATGGGGGTAAATGTAGACAGTGGTACCAAATGACATTGCTCCAGAACATCCAGGAATATAATTCAAAACGAAATGGTAATGTCGATAAAATGTTAAGGGGGAAGCCCAGATGGTGGCGATCTGGAAGGTCTGTTTTAATGGGGTCTGCATCAGAGCACAGGCAAAGTGGTTCTCTAACCCACCCCATCCCTGCCAGTTACTTAACATTCAACACTAAAAAGAGCGATAGAATCTTTACTAATCCCGTTTCGTCAAGTGGAAATGACAAAACATGGGAAAGGATCGATCAAGTCACAACATGCAGTGCACCCGTCAGAAGCAACGAGCAGGCCTGAGGCTGTAGCTGCAACCCACTCTGCACGTTCCATGGACCCAGTTACTCACCAGGCCTTGGTCACTGAGTTCACCAACTTAAGTGAAATGATTGAAGGCATGACTGAACAGAAGTCTAGCTGTGGCTAGAACCGCTCTCAGACGTGCTCCAAAAACATGAGCAGCAACTAGATAGCCTTGGAAACAGAACATACAATGTCAAGTGCCGAACTGCATTGACAGAGACTGCGATCAATTCCTCTCGGGAGAGGATCCTCCCCCTTGAAATACAGGTTCATACCTTAACTGAACAAGATGACCTCCTCGAGAACAGGGACAGGACGAAGAGTGTTCACATCGTCGATCTGCTGGGCCCGACGCCAGGTGGTCAGCTTTGATTTGGCTGCTGTGATTCCTTCACTTCGAAGCTGAAGTTCATTGGGTTATGGCACGGTGGTAAGACTCAGACCAACGCCTTTGCCCTGGTCTTGTACGGTTACATAGTTACAGGGATAAACAAAGACTGATGGAAGCTCAGTGTGGTTTCCGATGGCTTTAATTCACGAGAGCTCCAGGATTATGTTCTTTTATGACTTTTCAACATCGGTGATTCAGGAAAGAAAATCTTTTGATGATATCAAGAGAAGAGTAAGTGAACTCGGGATTCAGTATTCCTTATGCTCTGTATTGCTTTGAATGGGTCAATGATCTCGTCTGATTCTCCAGAGAAAGCGAAAACTTTGTGGATATTTTAAAGAAAGCTGGATGTTGAGATAATCATGTTTCTCCCTTAAAGAAATTTTGTTGGATTTTTCTGGTATTAACCAGTGTTGAATTATAGTCGGGGATGGGTAGAGTGCACACTTTTAACTTCTTCATTAGTATTACTACTTGTTTTCTCTTTCTTTGCTTGTGTCGGAGGTGTGGCTCAAGCTGGAGGGAGTTACAAAAGTAGTTGTGATGACAAACTGCTGACCTAAGGACAGTTGAAGCCTGGTTTTTGTTATGAATTGCCCTGAATGCCATATTGGTCGGGGGGAGAAGATAATGTTTTGGGATATGTAAGCGCCTCCAAGGGGCGGGGTAAATTTCCATATAACGTGTCATTGGCACTTGGGATTTTGTTTCGTTCGTTGTTTTTTTTTATGTGTTTAGCTTTGGAAAGTTTTGCGAGCTTGTTAGTTGTAGTAGTAATAGTTTGTATCGTTTTAAGGGTCGCTGAGTGTTTTATCATTAATGTTCAGCGATGTGTAATTCGATGTGAAACTCTCTCGAATTCAAATGTTGCTGCAATGTGTTATGGATTATAATGTGGTTAAATAGTGTACCTGAAACATTAAGGGCAGTGATCTGCCAGTCAAGAGGAAAAATGTAATTTCTCGTCTTAAAATCAAAGAGGGTGGTTGTTGCCTATTGCAGGAGATGCACCGTGATGACAAGGAACATTTGATGTTACAGCAGGGCGGCTTTGATCGGGTTTATTTCGCGTCTTTTAATACTACGAGTAGGGGAAAAGTCAGAATGGATTGTAAGAATCTTCCATTTAAATCACTAGATTGTATTAAACACTCATGGAAGGATCATAATCCTCAAAACCTTGAACTATAGGAATTAATACAGTGTTTTGAATTGCCACCCAGTGCACCCGCTGAAAATCCTGGTAGATGCATTTCCCAAATTAAGTTATCTTGCATCGTGGCACATTGTTGTAGAGGATATTTCAACTGTCTTATGCACCCCACTGTGGACAGAATGACCAAAGGTCCCCAATACCCTCGTTATAATGTACGTAATTAGTGGATTTGTGTGCAGAATCAGAGCTGGTGGATGTCTGGAGGCAGTTCGACTTCACAAGAAGAGATTTTATTTTCTTCTTGAACCCGCATAAATAGCACACGAGGGTTGATCTCTTCCCCATCCCTGAAACAATCTTAGGTTCGCTGGCATCCTGCACAATTGGGAATATTACCCCAACATACTTGCCCCAGTAATGGGATAGAAGTCACATAAGATTATGTTGTTTGTAGATGAAGGTCTTATGTTTTTGTCAAATCCCACAATTTCGGCAGCTCACGTGATGCAATGCATTAATTCGCTCGTCACCTTTTTGGGCTTTAAGATTAATTTTACAAAGTTGGAGGCCATGCCTATGGGAGGCCTTAGGGAAATACCAGATTTTGAGGGTAAATCCTGTTTTTCTTTTAAATGGACGGGGGTGGGTGGGGGGAGGGAGGTTTCTCTATTTCAGTATATTCATTACATCCGTTTTTGATTATTTATTTAACAGGAACTATGTCTATTTGTTTGAAAAATTAAACAAGACATTCAAAGAAGGGAGGCACCTCCAATATCCTGGCTAGGTCGGATAGCTGTTCTTAAAATGAATGTTCTTCCTCATTTACTGTAACCCGTGTGAAAGCTTCCTTTTATGGTTCCCAGACAGACATTTAGGAACCATAAGCGACTCTCTATCAAGCTAACCAAATTTTAACTGCCCCACATTGTGGGGAGTAGATCTCCCAGATTAAAAGCTATGAATTCAGGTCTTTTTTATCCTATGTTAGTGCCTGGGCCGCTGATGACTCGGCGTCAATAGGATTAGATATTGAACCCTCTCAGACAAAGTGAACCCTTATTGGTCTGCTGGTCTTAGACAAAATGAGAATATTTATGGAGTATTGTAATAACCCAATAATTATCAATACTGTTAAAGCATGAATGACAATGCGTCAGATTGAGGGCAATACAGTCAAAACCCATGTTTCTTACACCTATAATTGGTATGCCGGGTTGTCATACTGGGATAATGAATTCCAGGTTTAAACTGTGGGCAGCAAGGGGTGTGTCTTACTTGAGTGATTTAGAATTAGTAGAATCCTTACAGTGTGGATAAAAGCCCTTGGGCCCAGCAAGTCCACTTTGACCCTTTGAAGAGTAGCCCACCCAGACCCATTCCCGTACCATCCTATATTTCCCCTGGCTAATGACCCAACCTACTCATCACTGAACACTATGGGTGATTTATCAGTAATCAATTCATCTAATCAACACATCTTTGGACTGTGGGAGGAAACCCACACAGACAGGCCTCGAATATGTTAACTCCACACAGCCAGGCACCCAATGCCGGAACCAAATTCGGAACCCTGGTGCTGTGAGGCAGCAATGCTCACTACTGAGGCACCTCGTGCTTTTTGAGGGAGAAACAATGATGTCATTTGATCAAATAACTCGTATGTATGGACTGGCTAGTAGAGACCTCTTCTCTTTCTTTTCCAGATCAGAGATTTGATTTTAAAAAACACACTTTTACCAGACTCTTACAGATCCAATAGAGAGAAGAGGGTGCTTATTGCTTAGAATACACTCTCCCACAGTACCCTTTATCATTAGTTGGAGAGTGTCCCCTCAGACGAAACTGTGCAGCTTTGTGATGTCTGCGAGAGAGAGTTGGGGGTTCAGAACACTTCGGAGCCAGAGGAGGATATTTGTGAAAATGCTCGAAGAATTTCATCTGTAATAGGACCCTTTCCATGCAGTTGGAAATTCTTCATAGGGCCTATCTGACCCTAGATTATCTCCCAAAATTCAAAATGGGATTATCTTCAGCATGTCCGAAATGCAGAATGACTACAGGCACTCTTACACATTGCATGTGGTCCTGCTGCAGGCTTCATAAATATTGGAGCAATGTGTTAGGTGTGAGAGAGTGGGTCAGGGGACTGAATTGGAGATGGACCTGGTTTCTCTTTTCCTGGGCCTGCCCAGGGTACTTTACACAGATGCACAAGTGAAAAAATATCCTTAGTTTCTGTGCTAGGAAAAGCATTCTGTTGTGTTGGATGTCTGAATCACCACCCCCCCAAAACCCCCAAACTCCTCCCGCACCCCCCGCCCGGGTCTGTTGGGTCGTCGTAAGCTCTTCATGGAGAATATCCATTTGGCCTTTCTCACCAGCATGGTGCACCAAAAACAGATTTATATAAGACCATGGCAGACCTTTTTGAATTACCTTGATACAGGCTTATCTGCCACTCTCAGAAGGGCTTTTATACAGCCATGACGATATTATCTAATAAATCTTATATCCAAAGAGGAGGAATAATGAACATAAAAAGGGATATCAGCTAATGCTCTTGAAGAACGAGAGCTATCATTTTGTTACACTGAACAGTATTATTTATTCATTATTTACTGTTAATTTTTGTTTTCCTTCTGTCTGTTTATTTTTTTTTTACTTGTTTTGTATGTACATGCACATGGGTGCAATTTAGATCAGTTACTGGAGTTGTGTTGTTATTGGTTTATTATAAAATTAAAATTCTCTTTTTCAATAAAGATATTTTTAAAAGCATTAAAATGCTAACATTGATAGAATAGAGTCCCAAAGAACTCTCATTACACAGTCCACTCATGGTGGTTTATCTTGAGGGTCACCACATCTCGGGTGATGGGGTGAGGTTGAGAGAGCGTCCCCTTCTTGGTAACCTCTGTCAGTGTGAGGAACTGAACCTGCGCTCTACATCACAAACGTGCCGTCCAGCCAACTGAGTGGGAGACTGTGTAACTGTTACACACAGAAACAGTCACAGACAAAGGGCAAGAGAAGCACTCATAACAAGGAAAGTGGTACAGTTCAGATAACGGATATAACATTTATGGAGTATTGTCATAACTCAATAATTATCAAGACTGTTAAAGCATGAATGACAATTCGTCACATTGAGGGCAATACAGTCAAAATCATGTTTCTTACCCCTATAATTAGCATCCTGTGATAATGGATTCCAGGTTTAAACTGTGGGCAGCAAGGGGTGTGTCTTACTTGAGTGATTTATAATTAGTAGAATCCTTACAGTGTGGATAAAAGCCCTTGGGCCCAGCAAGGGTAAAAACATTCTCTGCTCGAAATTGTATTTTATAACAAGAAATGTTTAGAAGTTGTTTTTGGTTTAATATCATTATGGTGAGTCAACTGAAATAACCAGAATTACACAGTGTGATTGGATATCTATAACCATAAAATAAAAGTATATTTTTGTTTGGTCTGTGTAAAGCATGCTGACTGTTGCATGAAAGTATACAGTTGATGGAATATACTGTTAGGAGAGCGCGTTCCATCAGAAATGCCCTCAAGCAGGCGCTTGAAGATAATTGGGGTAAAAGTGCCTGAGTGCCGTCTGGACAGTGACAGGAATGCAGAGGGTTGAATGACTGAAAGCTCCTGTATCTGAGAAAAGCACCAGATCAGCTGGGAAGTTATTAAATGCTAGAGCACACTTGAAGGGCTGAATGGCCTCAACATGGTTTGAAATATGTGTGATTTGGAAAACGTGCATCTCTACTCCTTCCTCTTTTGTGGTTACACACTGGGGCACTGCTAATTTTCCTTAAACTGGGCATTATTTGGAACACTATCTGGAACATTCCATATTCGGTGTTCTCCAGAATGTTCTCGAACTGTGTGAGGGGTATTACAAAGGCGAGAGAGAGAGAGCGAAGCTGTTGCATGTGACAGTGAGAGTGGTGGAGCATGAGCCTTGGTCGTGCTATAACAGATATACAGTGAGTGTGAGGGAGTAGAGAGACCAATTACCCTGACAGAGCGGAGAAGGTTATTGATGCTTGTCCTGTTTTGCTGGATATTTCTTCAGGCCGCAGATGCTGCATTGAATTTGGTGGTGAGCACAGACCATGCTCGGTGGGTCTGGTAGTATGGCTCCCTCTGGGAAGGCAATGGCCCCTCTCTGCACTAGCCCATCCACTATGCACACCATGCACCGTCAACAAACTATCTGCCATGATCGGGGTAAACTGTACAGGGCAGCTCCAAACTGAGAAAACTTAGCCGTGTGCCCCTTGGCCTTTTAAAGATGGCACCAGTGACAGGGAACACGGAATATCTAGGGAAATCCTGGCGACTGTGAGTACCTCCAATCATGATGGGTGGGAGAATCGGGCTGGCATTCAATGAGAGGTGGGTGGGGTGGGTGATATTTAGTGAGGTGAGTTCGATAGGATAGCACCAGGAAACTAGCTCAGCTTCGTACAGACAATCCCTCTGTCACACTCAATGAAAATGACACTGAGACAAATTACTGTTTTATACAGTTCAATGAGCCGAACACTCTGCTGTCCTCACTCCCAGTTACAAAGTTGCAGAACAAATGCTCATTCAAAACTCCCCATCGCCTGAACTCACAGCATTATTCCATTCACTCATAATTCTTCATAATACTGACCCGTGTTGCATGATACTATCGAAATGTCTTCATATCAGCATTCTAAAACCTGTGAACATATCTTTCCATGGCATTTTTTCTCAGTCTGTCCCTCTCTGTCTCTATCCTGAAACACACATGTTTACAGTCATATGATTCTACTGCATGGAAACAGGTCCTTCGGCCCAACTGGTAGATGCCGACCAAAATGTGCATCCACACTCACCCCAATTCCCTGCCCTTGCTTCTTTCTTATCCATGTATTTATCCAAATACCTTTTTAATGTTGTTATTGTACCCACCTCAACCACTTCCACTGGCAGCTCAGTCCAAAGGCAAAACACAGTCTGTGTAAAAACGTTGACCCTCAGGTTCCTTTTTATTTTTGTCCCCTCCAAACATTAACAGATGTCCTCTAGTCCTTGGCTTCCCAACCTTGCAAAAAAAATTGAAATATTCACCCTATGCATGGTTCTCATGATTTGATAAGAGGTACACTTCAATATAATCCCCCTCAGTTTTCTACGCTGTTAGGAAATATGTTCTAACCTGCCCAACTTCTCCCTATAACGCAGACACTTTAGCCCAGGAAACATCTTTGTAAATTTCTTGTACATTCTTTCTCGTTCAATAATATCCTTTCTAGGGCAAGGTGAACAAACCTGAACACAATACTCCAACTGCAGCCTTACCAACATCCTGTACAACGGCAACAGAATGTCCCAACTTCTATACTCAATGCCCTGATGTAGGCCAGTGTGCCAACAACCTTCTTCACTGTCCTGTATATCTGCGACTCAAATTCAGACAACCATGCACCTGATATCCAACATCCTTTTGTTCCACTACACTCCTCAAGGCCCTCTCATTCACCATTAAACTCCCACCTGAATTTGACTTTCCAAAATGAAAGATGTAGCATTTATCTATATTAAACTCCATTTGCTTTTTCTCAGCCCACTTCCCCAGCTGATCAAGGTAGTGCTGCAATTTCTGATAATGTTGCTCACTGTCAACAATACCACTATAACATCACTAACCCCCTCTTACTTCCTTGTACCATTCAATATTTTAGTGCCATCTGCAAACTTACTAACCTGCATTGTGCACTCTCGTCTAAATCATTGATCTAGATAACACACAGCAATGGGGACAGTACGGACCCCTGAGGCACTCCACTAGTCACAGGCCTCCAGTCCAACAAGCATACCTCCACCATAGCTTTTTGCTTTATAATGTCAAACCAATTGCGTAACCAAATTGCCAGCTTACCTTAGAGTCTGTGCGATCTAACCTTCTAGAGCGGCCTTTCATGTGGAATCTTACGAAAGGCCTTACTGAAATCCATATAGATTATGTTGACCGCCCTGCCCTCGACAACTTTCCTGGTCACTTCCTTAAAAAACCCTAATAAAATTTGTAAGGCTTGATCTGCCATGCACAAAGCTATGCTGACTGCTTCAAGTCAAACTCTGTCTTTCCAAATGCATGCATATCTTGTATCTCAGAACCATCTCAGGTAGTTTACCGCAAACAGATGTGAAGCTTACTGGTCTGTATTTCCCAGGCATTTATTTGCAGCCCTTCTTGAAGAAGGGCACTATATATTTGTTACCGCCCAGTCTTCCAGGACCTTGGCCCCTGTCTTCTCTCACCTCTTGCAGTCCTCTTGGATATATCTGGTCAGGACCAAGAGATTTTCCTGACTTTGTGCATTCTAATATGTCCAGCAGCACCTCTACTGTGATTTCGACAGTACCAAGATATGACAATTAACCTCCCAAAGGTCACAAGTCTTCATGTCTTTCTTCATGGTAAACACAGAGGGGAAATTGAGGACCTCAACCTCTCTTGTAGTTTTACACATGCGTGCCTATTTTGGTTTTTAAGGCGTCCTATTCTCTCTCCAGTCGTTCTTTTTCTTTACTATAGTGAACTTGGGTTCACCCTAATCGTCTCAGCCAAGGCTATCTCATACTCCCTTTTCGCCTTCCTGATTTCCTTCTTCAGTAAACTCCTGTATCCCCTGTATACCTCCAGGGATTCCCTTAATTCCAGCTGCCTGTACCTGAACCACGCCTCCTTTTTGCTGGCTAGAGCCTTAATATCTCTTGTCATCCAGGGTTTTCTCTTCCAGCCTCACTTTCCCTTCACCCTCACAGGAACATGTAAACCTTGAACTCGAGCTATCTCACTTTTACAGCCCTCCCTCGTGACTAATATCCTTTTACCTGAAAACAAACTACTCCAATTAACCCCTGCAATCCTCTGTCTAATTCCAACAAAATATGCCTTGGCCCAATTCAGAACTTGAATCTGTGGACCAATTTGGTCTCTTCCATAACTATTTTAAAATTACTACAACGCCAGTTACTTTTCCCAAAATACTCCCCCACTTTACCACCGTCACCTATCCATCCCTATTTCACAACAGTTTGTCCCTTCCCGTGTCGGACCCTTTATTTACTGCTTGGGAAACTTTCTTGAACAAACTTAAGAAATTACGTTCCATCGAAGTTCTTAACCATCTGGATGTCCCAGTCTATGTTAGGAAAATTTAAATCACCTATTATGACAATCCTAATGCTCCTGCTACCCTCACCAGTTTCCCTGCATATTTGTTCCTCTAATTCCCATTGATGATTTGGAGGCTTATAGTACAACCACTACAACATCATGAACCTCCTCTTACTTCCTTGTACCATTCACAGAACCTCATCGGATAATACCTCAGTTATTTCATCTTTAACTACTTGTAGGATACTCGCCTTAATCAGAACTATTGGTGTTTCAACTGTTTCCGTTTACATCTCTCCCTTGCAATGATTTTCACATCTGCATCAAAACTTGTCAAGGTACAGTGGAGATATGCTGCTGTAACTGGATGGGAGCTGCACATCCTGTCACTTCCAGCAAGTTTCCCCACACTGGGCAGTGATCTAACACAGTGTTACCGAAAACTGGAACAACCTGTGTTTATATATGAATAAACCAGTGAGGTCTGCACTTCTCCCCACGCTGGACATTTATCCCAGGAATAAAGATTAAGTATTGGTGTGGGCTGCACAGAGTTCCATTCTGGATATTGTTGGGTTGCATTCAGCAGTACACGAGCCATATCTACACAGTGCTCCATCCCGAATGCATTATGGATGGGCTGTTTATGTGAGTTTGATTGCGAATGTGAGAGAACTAAACATCTGGCAATACCTTTATTTTGTGTTTTCATTCTTGTGATTGGATCCTTCAAATCCTGACTCATCCTTAGACCCGACCCTCTGGATGAGTCATGGTGAGTGTTGTTGCAGCATCTGGGTCTGTAACATGACCAACAAATGGAGCAGAGGCTGCAGAGAGGACAGTCTCCGTAAAATGGAATGAGGAAATCACAATCAGATCAGCCGTGGTCTTAGTGAATGGTGGGGCAGGATTGAATGGACCACTAATCCAACTTGTTCATGTATTTATGTTTGTTCCAAGCAAACTCCTCTTCTCTCCCAATGTCCCATACTAGTGGGAAATGAGTCAGCTCCTCCTGTTCCTGTGTAACAGGATCCTGGGGCCTCACTAGCCTACAGATTTCCCTGTGGCCCAGTTTCGAGCAGTTGAGTGACGACCTCCTGTTCCTTTCCCTGTTCCCGTGTCCCAGTCTCAAGCAGTTGAATGACTCCATTCTGTTCCTGTGTCCCAGTCTCGAGCAGTTGAGTGACTCCCTCCTGTTCCCATGTCCCAGTCTCAAGCAGATGAGTGACTCCCTCCTGCTCCTGTGTCCCAGTTTCGAGCAGTTGAGTGACTCCCTTCTGTTCCTGTGTCCCAGTCTCAAGCAGTTGTGTGACTCCCTCTTGTTCCTGTGTCCCAGTCTCAAGCAGTTGAAAGACTCCCTCTTGTTCCTGCGTCCCAGTCTCAAGCAGTTGAATGACCGCCTCCTGTTCCTGTGTCCCAGTCTCGAGCAGTTGAATGACTCCCTCCTGTTCCCATGTCCCGGTCCCGAGCAGTTGAATGACACCCTCCTGTTCCTGTGTCCCAGTCTCGAGCAGTTGAATGACACCCTTCTGTTCCTGTATCCCAGTCTCGAGCAGTTGAGTGACTCCCTCCTGTTCCTGTGTTCCAGTCTCGAGCAGTTGAGTGACTCCCTCCTGTTCCTGTGTCCCAGTCTCAAGCAGTTGAGTGACTCCCTCCTGTTCCTGTGTCCCAGTCTCGAGCAGTTGAATGACTCCCTCCTGTCCCTGTGTCACAGTCTCAAGCAGTTGAATGACTCCCTCCTGTCCCTGTGTCCCAGTCTCAAGCGGTTGAGTGACTCCCTCCTGTCCCTGTGTCCCAGTTTTGAGCAGTTGAGTGACTCCCTCCTGTCCCTGTGTCCCAGTCTCGAGCAGTTGAGTGACTCCCTCCTGTCCCTGTGTCCCAGTCTCGAGAAGTTGAGTGACTCCCTCCTGTTCCTGTGTCCCAGTCTCGAGCAGTTGAGTGACTCCCTCCTGTTCCTGTGTCCCAGTCTCGAGCAGTTGAGTGACTCCCTCCTGTCCCTGTGCCCAAGTCTCGAGAAGTTGAGTGACTCCCTCCTGTTCCTGTGTCCCAGTCTCGAGCAGTTGAGTGACTCCCTCCTGTTCCTGTGTCCCAGTCTCGAGAAGTTGAGTGACTCCCTCCTGTTCCTGTGTCCCAGTCTCGAGCAGTTGAGTGACTCCCTCCTGTTCCTGTGTCCCAGTCTCGAGAAGTTGAGTGACTCCCTCCTGTTCCTGTGTCCCAGTCTCAAGCAGTTGAGTGACTACCTCCTGATCCTGTGTCCCAGTCTTGAGCAGTTGAATGACACCCTCCTGTTCCTGTGTCCCAGTCTCAAGCAGTTGAATGCCCGCCTCCTGTTCCTGTGTCCGAGTCTCAAGCAGTTGAGTGACTCCCTCCTGTTCCTGTGTCCCAGTCTCAAGCAGTTGAATGACTCCCTCCTGTTCCCATGTCCCAGTCCCAAGCAGTTGAATGACACCCTCCTGTTCCGGTGTCCCAGTCTCGAGCAGTTGAATGACTCCCTCCTGTTCCCATGTCCCAGTCCCAAGCAGTTGAGTGACTCCCTCCTGTTCCTGTGTCCCAGTCTCAAGCAGTTGAATGACTCCCTCCTGTTCCCATGTCCCAGTCCCAAGCAGTTGAATGACACCCTCCTGTTCCGGTGTCCCAGTCTCGAGCAGTTGAATGACTCCCTCCTGTTCCCATGTCCCAGTCCCAAGCAGTTGAGTGACTCCCTCCTGTTCCTGTGTCCCAGTCTCAAGCAGTTGAATGACTCCCTCCTGTTCCCATGTCCCAGTCCCAAGCAGTTGAATGACACCCTCCTGTTCCCATGTCCCAGTCCCAAGCAGTTGAGTGACTCCCTCCTGTCCCTGTGTCCCAGTCTCAAGCGGTTGAGTGACTCCCTCCTGTTCCTGTGTCCCAGTCTCGAGCGGTTGAATGACTCCCTCCTGTCCCTGTGTCACAGTCTCAAGCAGTTGAATGACTCCCTCCTGTCCCTGTGTCCCAGTCTCAAGCGGTTGAGTGACTCCCTCCTGTCCCTGTGTCCCAGTTTTGAGCAGGTGAGTGACTCCCTCCTGTCCCTGTGTCCCAGTCTCGAGCAGTTGAGTGACTCCCTCCTGTCCCTGTGTCCCAGTCTCGAGAAGTTGAGTGACTCCCTCCTGTTCCTGTGTCCCAGTCTCGAGCAGTTGAGTGACTCCCTCCTGTTCCTGTGTCCCAGTCTCGAGCAGTTGAGTGACTCCCTCCTGTCCCTGTGCCCAAGTCTCGAGAAGTTGAGTGACTCCCTCCTGTTCCTGTGTCCCAGTCTCGAGCAGTTGAGTGACTCCCTCCTGTTCCTGTGTCCCAGTCTCGAGAAGTTGAGTGACTCCCTCCTGTTCCTGTGTCCCAGTCTCGAGCAGTTGAGTGACTCCCTCCTGTTCCTGTGTCCCAGTCTCGAGAAGTTGAGTGACTCCCTCCTGTTCCTGTGTCCCAGTCTCAAGCAGTTGAGTGACTACCTCCTGATCCTGTGTCCCAGTCTTGAGCAGTTGAATGACACCCTCCTGTTCCTGTGTCCCAGTCTCAAGCAGTTGAATGCCCGCCTCCTGTTCCTGTGTCCGAGTCTCAAGCAGTTGAGTGACTCCCTCCTGTTCCTGTGTCCCAGTCTCAAGCAGTTGAATGACTCCCTCCTGTTCCCATGTCCCAGTCCCAAGCAGTTGAATGACACCCTCCTGTTCCGGTGTCCCAGTCTCGAGCAGTTGAATGACTCCCTCCTGTTCCCATGTCCCAGTCTCAAGCAGTTGAATGCCCGCCTCCTGTTCCTGTGTCCGAGTCTCAAGCAGTTGAATGACACCCTCCTGTTCCTGTGTCCCAGTCTCGAGCAGTTGAGTGACTCCCTCCTGTTCCTGTGTCCCAGTCTCAAGCAGTTGAATGACACCCTCCTGTTCCTGTGTCCCAGTCTCGAGCAGTTGAGTGACTCCCTCCTGTTCCCATGTCCCAGTCTCAAGCAGTTGAGTGACTCCCTCCTATTCCTATGTCCCAGCCTCGAGCGGTTGAATGACACCCTTCTGTTCCTGTGTCCCAGTCTCAAGCAGTTGAATGACACCCTCCTGTTCCTGTGTCCCTGTCTCAAGCAGTTGAATGACACCCTCCTGTTCCTGTGTCCCAGTCTCAAGCAGTTGAATGACACCCTTCTGTTCCTGTGTCCCAGTCTCAAGCAGTTGAGTGACTCCCTCCTGTTCCTGTGTCCCAGTCTCAAGCAGTTGAATGCCCGCCTCCTGTTCGTGTGTCCCAGTCTCAAGCAGTTGAGTGACTCCCTCCTGTTCCTATGTCCCAGCCTCAAGTAGTTGAATGACTCCCTCCTGTTCCTGTGTCCCAGTCGCGAGCAGTTTAGTGACTCCCTCCTGTTCCTGTGTCCCAGTCTCAAGCAGTTGAATGCCCGCCTCCTGTTCCTGTGTCCCAGTCTCAAGCAGTTGAATGACACCCTTCTGTTCCTGTGTCCCAGTCTCAAGCAGTTGAATGCCCGCCTCCTGTTCGTGTGTCCCAGTCTCAAGCAGTTGAGTGACTCCCTCCTGTTCCTATGTCCCAGCCTCAAGTAGTTGAATGACTCCCTCCTGTTCCTGTGTCCCAGTCGCGAGCAGTTGAGTGACTCCCTCCTGTTCCTGTGTCCCAGTCTCAAGCAGTTGAATGCCCGCCTCCTGTTCCTGTGTCCCAGTCTCAAGCAGTTGAATGACACCCTTCTGTTCCTGTGTCCCAGTCTCGAGCAGTTGAGTGACTCCCTCCTGTTCCCATGTCCCAGTCTCAAGCAGTTGAGTGACTCCCTCCTGTTCCTATTTCCCAGTCTCGAGCAGTTGAATGACACCCTTCTCTTCCTGTGTTCCAGTCTCGAGCATTTGAGTGACTCCCTCCTGTTCCCGTGTCCCAGCCTCGAGCAGTTGAATGACTCCCAGCTGTTCCTGTGTCCCATTCTCAAGCAGTTGAATGACTGCTTCCTGATCCCAAGTCTGTGAAAATGGATGTCCTCCTCCTGTTCCTGTGTAACAGGCTCCAATAGCTCTGTGCTCACCTCCTGCTCCTGTGGAATGGAACTGAGGGACTGAATGGCCTCTTCACATTCATTACAGCTTCTGTTGACTAAAAGCAATTCTCCTGATTCTGTAAATCACCATCAAAGTCTGAATGATGTATTTTTGTATTTTGCTCTCAGTAAATGAGCAAACAATCTGACTGACAGAATTCAGAAGCTGAGTAGCCTCCTCCTGTTCCTGTGTTATACACTCAAATGGCAATAGAGTCTCAGAGATGTACAGTACAGAAAACGATCCTTCAGTCCAGTCGTCTATGCCAACCAAATATCCTAAATAAATCTCGTCCCCCTTGCCAGCACTTGGCCCATCTCCCTCTACACACTTCCCATGCATGTATCCATCCAAATGCCTTTTAAATGGTGTAACTGTACCTGCCTCCACCACCTCTTTTGTCTGTTCAATCCATACACACAGCAGTCTCTGTGTGAAAATGTTGTCCCTCATGTCCCTTTTAAAAATATTTCTCCTCTCACCTTAAACCTTTGTCTTCTAATTTTGGACTCGCCTATCCTGGGAAAAGACGTTGACTGTTTACCTTATCTATTCCCCTCATGATTTTATAAACCCCTTTAAGATCACCCCTCAGCCTCAACACTTGAAAATAGCCCCAGCCTATTCAAACTCTCCCTGTAGCTGTAACCCTCCAACACCTGCAACAATATTTTAAATCTCTTCTGTACCCTTTCAAGTTTGACAACATCTTTCCGACAGCAGGGAAACTGGAATTAAAGGCAATATTACAAAAGTGATCAAACCAATGTCCTGTACAGATGCAACGCCTCGTGAAAATGTTTAGACACAAAGCACGGACCAATAAAGGGAAGATCACCAAGTGCCTTCTTCACTGCGCTGTCTACCTGTGACGGCAATTCCAAGGAACAGAGAACCTGCCCCACAAGGTGACACAGTAGCTCAGTGACTCGCATTGCTGCTTCAGAGCGCAGCGATCTGGGTTTAACTCCATCCTTGAATGACTGCCTGTGTGGAGTTTGCACATTCTCCCCGTGTCTGTATGAGTTTCCTCCGGATGTTATGTTTTCCTCCGACAGTATAAAGATATACAGATAAGGGTAGATCGGCCATGCTAAATTGAGTAAAGTACCCAGGGATGTGTAGGCGAGGTGGATTAGCCATGGGAAATGCAGGCTCAGAGGGATAGGGTAGGGGTTTGTCTAGTGGGATACTGTTTAGAGGGTCGGTGTGGCCTCGATGGGCCGAAAAGCCTGTTTCCTCACTGTAGGGATTCGATAACTTCTATGGAATTCTCTTTGATTGGCAGCTTTCCACAGGACCCTACCTACATGTCTTGCCTTGATATTTTTTGCCAAAATGCTACACCTCACATTTCACTAAAATAAACTCTATCTGCCACTCCTCGGCTCACCTAAGCAAAGTCCCATTATAGTCTGAGAGATCATTCATCACTGTCGACGACACCACCAAATCTGGTATTATCTACAAACTTACTGACCATACTTCATATACTCAAATGTAAATGATTTGTATAAGTGACAAAAGGCAGTGGACCCCCTATTGATCTTTGCGGCACGCCACTGGTCACAGGTCTCCACGTTTAATGAACAAATGTCACTGTCACGCCCTGTCTCCAATATTCAAGAAAAGTTTGGACCTAAATGGCGAGTTCTCCCTGGATCCGAGGAAGTCTAACCTTGCTAACCAGTCTACCATGTAGACCATTTTGGTAATCTTACTGAATTCCATAAAGACACCATCCACTGTCCTGTCTTCATCAATCATCTTCAACACTTCCTCAAAAAATTACACCGAGTCAGTGAGACGTGATCTCCAATGTACAAAGCCCTCTTCAGTCCTTGTCTTTCCAAATACATATCGATCTTTTTCCTCGAAATCCCCTCCAACAATTTAGTCACCATTGACGTCATGTTCACCAATCTAGAGTTACCTGTTTTTTCTTTACTTTCTTAAATAATTGCACTATGTTAGCAGGCCTCCAGTCTTTTGACACCTCACCTGTGAAAATCAATGTTACAAATATATCAGCAAAATGCATAAGCAATCTATTTCCTAGCTTCCCGCAAACATCTGGGATACAACTGATCAGGTCCCAGGGATTAGTTCACCTTTATGTGTTTTAAAATGTCCAACACCTCCTTGTAATATAGACACTTTTCAAGGTATCATTGCATATTTCTTCATTCTCTCGCTCTTGTAACCTCCTCCACATTAAATACTGAGGAGAAATACTTGTTTAGTATCCCTCATATTTGTTGTGGTTCCATAAATAGGTAGCCTTACTGATCTTTAAGGGGCCCTATTGTCTCCCTAGTTAATCTTTTGCCATTGAAGGATTTGTAGAATTTGTTCAATGCCTCATTAACCCAATTTCTAAAGCAATCCCTTGTCCACATTTTCCTGGCCCGATTTCCCGATTGATGATACACTTGCTGCCCTTATACACCTCTCGGGATTCACTTGATCTCAGCTCTGTTTACCTGACATATGCCTCCTTCCTTACCTTGACCATAACATCAATATATATAGCCATCCAACACTCCCTGCACCCACCAGCCTTGCCCCTCTCACTAATAGGAACACGTTTGCTCTGGACTCTCTGAAACCAAGTTTTGATGGTCTTGCATTTACCAACCATCCCTTTACCTGTGAATAGGGTATTCCAATCAGCCTTTCACAGGGCTCACCTAACACTTTCAAAATTGGCCTTGTTCAAAGTTAGAACTTTAATGTTGACATCAGGTATTTCCGATTCCATAATTAATTTAAAACTAATATTTATGCATAACAAACTTGAAAGTTAAATAAACACTTCCTGTGCCTCTATAACGGGCTCGAGAGACTGAATAGGCTCATCCTGTCCCTCTGTATTACAGTGGAAATGCTGTCCCTCTGTAATAGACCCAAGAGGCTTAATGGCCTCCTCCAGTTCTTCTAAACACACTCGAGAGGCTGCATGGCCTCCTCCTGTCCCTGTGTAACAGATCCGAGACACAGCAACCTGTGGATTACGAGCAGCCGGTAAACTGTATCTAATGGAGACCCATTCCTTTTCAGTTACAGAAACACAAACAACACAATGTACTCCAGGTGCCCTCTCAGTGACACCTCATACAGCTGCAGTGACAAATCTCTTTGTTTTGAATGATTCTGTTGGCAAAATGTGCCAATATTCCAACTTTCCACCTCTTCAAGTAGCAACAGGTTAATATGGGCTGAATGGCATTCTCCTATCCCTCTGTAAGGGGCCCATAGGGACAGAATTGCTTTGGCCTGTTACTGAGCAGCAGTCGCAATGCTCTGTCTCAAGGTTATGAAAGGATTTGAAAACAGGACATTAAAACCAGGAGTAGCCTCACACTGGTCAATAAGTACCGTACATTGTTTCAGGTATCTGGAAACTTGCCCACCAGATGTTTTTTTTTACGCAGCAGGTCTGTCATTTTATAACTGCCTATTTTCATAGACAGAGTGGAACATATATAGACCGCTGCAGTGTTCTGTTAATACTCTCATATACAAGGGGAAAAAAGATTAAAAATATTGAAAGATTTATGGTCCATCCCTCAGCAACCTTATCCATTCCGTCCAAAACCAGTATATGAAAAGTGATGTATTGAATTGGTTAACTGGGCCTGTTTGTTCAGTGACTGTGATTAATGCCAATCTCCATGGATTCTAATTATCTCAGTGGAAGCTTTCCATCTTTTAATGATAAATGGGCTCCGTTCAATGTGTCAACCCATAACATGAGCGGGAGCATCACTGACAGCACTGACAGGGATTAGCAGATCCAGAGAGAGGGTGAGGAGAGATCAGAATCAGAGAACATTAGACTGGAATGTGCCAACAATGGATCAGAATCAGAGAACATTAGACTGAAATATTCCAACAATGGATCAGAATCAGAGAACATTAGACTGAAATATTCCAACAATGGATCAGAATCTGAGAACATTAGACAGGAATATTCCAACAATATACAGGAGCTTATCCGATTATGTTTGGTATCTTTCTGAATTTGATTGGATGTCATTATCATTGCGGATCTATTTCGCTCTTCTCATTATTCAATACTTTTATTATCCCTTCCTGGCTATCGTTGGTGTTCCTGGTGAGTGTCACTATCCAGATTTTGTTTTCTATAAACCAGTCATGAGTGTATTATTGTTATTTCATATTGTCTACACTTCCTGCCACTATTATTGTTCCTGTTGAATCTCTCCATCCAGATATTCACTCTACAGACCACTACGAACTACATTAATGAAGGTGTTCAATTACTGTCTCGCTCTCTGTTCTGGTTGTGTTACTCATGGGTCTGTATGTTGATCTATTCAGTTTCAGGGGAGAACCAAATGCATTGTCTCATTTCCTTTACTGTTAAGAGCATGGAGGTCACTGTCTACTGCTCTGGTTACAAACTCCACTTCCTTCCACTGTTTCCAACCCATTCCTGGCCAATATCTGCAGCTGAAGCAGTCAGGTCACAACTGTGGGAGATCCCTTTGACTATGAGCTGATTCTTGACACCATTCCCTGACATTTCTAATTTGAAATACTCACTACTCCAGAATATATCTCACTGGTTTATTCCATCTGCTGTTTGAACCTTGAGCTATGAAATACAGTCTTAATGAAGCCAATAATCTGCTGCTGATGCTCCCGGCTTCAAACCTGCCGAAGCAAATCTGATTTGAACTCACACCACACTCCCATCCATCTGTCATTCATGTGCACGCCGATGTATATTGCTGTTGTGTCTGGCAATGCCTTCATTTTAACATTCTCAAACACTTTAGCTCATCTGTCCATGAAACTTCTCTCGCTCTCTCTACTGATTAACAAAAAGCTTGTTGTTCGTATTTAAAATAATTTCCTCCATGTGTGTTCCTTCTCAAACAATGAGTTTTGCATTCAACCCCACACACACACGCACTCTCCCTCAGTCTCTGATGAACACACACACACGCGCGCGCAGAGAGAGCAAACCTTCCCAGTGTAAGCAGTAAATCTGTTGCGAGTATAGTTAGCGTATGATAGTAAAGTTTGCCATACTCTCATGCTGTGCAGATAGTGCAGTTTACTGAGCAACACACTAGCATGGTCTGCACAGCTCTCCATGCTGGCCTGTCATCTTGTCCCAGTTTATGTTGTTTGTGGTGTTCTGTGAAGCAGATTGAGAACTTGATGTAACAAACCATTTCAGCTGATCTGACAATGCCTTTATTCAATGTTCTCATTCTTGTAATTTTACTCTCGAAGATCTCACTTCGCCAGTTAGTCCCACTGCCCTGACGTTTTCTACATATTTCCACAACATCTTTTCAGTTAATTAACTGTCTGTTTCTGTCTTTAATGTGAATCTCTTGTCCCTTTCTTTCTTTCCCTGGTCTTGGGTTTTGTCTCCCTAGTGTATCGAGTGCTGGCATTGTGTAGCTCAGAAATAATGAAATGGGGTGTGTCAAGCTGTTGTTCACTTCCCGGTATGTCCCATGTGATGGTCCATGGACAAGCGTGTTTCAGAAGTTATGAGAAACATCCTTGTAACTTGGTCTGTACCTGTGGCTGTCGCTCTCAGGTGACCATGCGATTAGTAACAAAAGGAAGCCCACTGAGTAAAGGACCACGCATATAAATTGCCTGACATTGCTGTCACTTTTTAAATAAGAGGTTATTTTCTCCCTTTTTTTAGTAAGAGACCTTAAAGGCAAAACTGCCTACTGAAAACGGCTCAAGTAAATAACTTATGGGGCTTTTAGGGTTTTTTAAATAAATAGCAGATAGAATGGCCAGCTGGCACAGACCAGGATTTCTAGGTTTTTTTATATTGTAGCTACAACAATCACCAAGTGCTTGGGGTGCCAGAAGGGTTGTAAGTTTCAGTAAATTATCCACAGCTGCTATTCTCTCTGGAACCTCACTTGATGGTGTTTCCTCGTGGATTGGAGAACTGTATGCAAGAATGCATGTCTGAAAGTTCCTTTTTGCCAAGGGGTGTGTTTATGGGATATTGATATATTGGAACAGTTCATTAGTAGAAGGTACTGTATCCATTATTCGGTTAAGATTGCCAATAGAAAAATTATTCTAAATTCATCTTCATTTCTAATTGGATTTTCATTAGAGTGTTTAAATATATTGTGTTTTGCTTAATGGTGAGTGGTTTGAATAGTTTGACATCTGGAACATCCAACTCACATCTACCTTTAAAATAAGGAAAGGTTGGCATCCAACCTACCTTCTTAAAGTAGTTTGAGGCAGTCTGGTTGGTCTATAGCAAACTGGGGACTCTTGTCCGGTTCTAAATCGATAATACCAAATTGGGTTTAGAATTACAATCCCGACTGTGTGCAAGCAGGCCATTCGACCCAACAAGTCCACACCGACCCTCCGAGGAGTAACCTACCCAGACCCATTCCTCTCCCCTATTATTACACATTTACCCCGACCAAGGCAACTAACCTACACATCCCTGAAAACTATGAACAATTTATCATGGCCAATACACCTGATATGCACATCTTTGGATGTGGGAGGAAACCAAATCATCCAGAATAAGCTCAAGCAGACACTGGAGAGTATGCACCAGGAGGCTATTGGGTTCAAAGGTCGTGTATTGTAGTTGATAGTGTCTTTTTTCTGGATGTTGAATTTGGTTGGTTTAAACAGTATTTTGTGTAAAAAGATTCAGTCCTTAAGAGTTCTCTGGGTGTGGAAAAGTGAAGTTGGCGGTTTTACAAAAGGTAATGATGGTAAAGTTTTCGGAATTGACAAACAACCTGGAGTTAGGGTTGCGATTGTCTGTGAGAAAATGAGAGATAATTACAGCTATAGATCGGCAATTACGTTTAGTAGAACCGCCATCAGACTCTTTGGAAATGGCTGGAATTCAATTTCAAATGATGGTCTTTGAACCTGAGAAGGAATTGAAAGAGTTTGAATTATGATGAAAAGTAGAAATAAAAGAAAGGGAAACGAAGAAGAAAGAGAGAAAAGGGTAGAAGAAAAGCAGAGAGTTTCAACTTAAAAAGTTAGCAATTAGAGACGAAAGTTGATATAGAAGGCGGAGATGAAGGTAGAATGTCGGTGGGATGAGGAGGGTAGTGCGGTTGAGCAACCCTATTGTAACCAATGGCCTAACGAGGTTCCGTTTAAATGCATCCAGGCATTCTCTAAATTTGATGAGAAGGATGGGGAAGCCTTTTGAATTTCATTTGAGAAAGTGGCTAAACAAATGCAGACACCAGTGACCATGTGAGTTTATTTGATCCAAAGCTGATAGGTATTTGCATCCCTATCGGAGGAGGTATCTGGGGAGAATGAGGATGTGAAGAAAGCCATCTGAAGTGTATATGAGCTTGGGCCAGACACTGACAGACAGCGTTACAGGAATCTAAAAGAGGGTCTCTGGTTAAACGCACATTGAGTTTGAAAGGATCAAACAAAGTAATTTTGAAAGGTGGTAAGGGTATTAAAAACAGAGCAAACCTATGACACTTTTAGAGAGATTCTTATTTTGGAGAAGTTCAACAATTCACTTCCTGCAGCCGTGAAAACTCGTGTGGAAGAGCAGAGTTAAAACGGCAAGATTAGAAGCTGAAATGGCTGATGATGATGATTGAGTTCAGTAATCAAAGTTTGGTTTCTGTGAGAGATGGAGAAGAATGTGCGAGGTCTTGTTAAGGTTTACAGGCATAGGCCAGGAGTAGCAGGTAAAGAGGTTAGAGCATTAAGAGGTACAGAAGCATGTAATTCTTTTATGCTGAGACATGAGGAGCTATGTCATTCAGAGGGAGTAGTGGAGAGATTAGAAGCGCTACATTATGTAACGTGTGATTGGAGTGTCCAGTGGAAACATCAACAGATTTATTCCACAATGGGGAAGGAGGCCTTGGTGTTGGCGTTGCAACATTTCAGATTTACATTGCCAATAACATACCTGAGACAAATCTTTATCACTGATCATAACCCCTTAAAGTTTTTGGTTAAGTTTAGGGAGAAAAATACCAGTCTGTTTCGATTGAGCTTATTATTGCTACCATTCAGTTTGAAACTATACAGGCGACAGGGTGATAAAACCTAAGTGTGGAGACTTGGATGAAGAAAGACAAAGGCATTCTGTGGCAGGAGTAAAATGACTGAAATCGAAATAGATGTGAATATTTGTATGCTCAGAGTCAATGTAATATAAATGCATTTCAGTCTACTAATAGAGGAAGAGTAGGATGTCTAAAATGAATCCACCATTGTGTATTGATGGATTATTTTATGAAAGATGGAGTTGTGAGGACACTATCACTGTTAAAAAGGTTATTTTCTCTTGGGTTTTTCTTTTGAAGAGAGGTGTTAAAGGCAGAGGTGCAGAACTGCTGTCTGAAAACAGTTTAAATAAATAACTGAGATTTTAGGTTTCATTAAAACGGTGGTAACAATGGAAGGGCAGTGGCCAGCTCTCCCAGACCAGATTACCTCATTTTACTTTTAGCTGCAGCATTCAGAAGCTGCTGGGGATCCCAGAAGGGTTGGATGTTTCAATAGGTGATCCCCAGCTGCCTTTCTCTCTGAGATCTCTGTTCATCTTGTTTCCCTCTGGATTGGAAAACTGCTGTAAGGATCTGAATTTGAATATATCTTTGTGCCAAGCGGTGTAAACCAAACAGGTACGGTATCTATTGTTTGTGTAAGTGTTCCAACATATAAGCTATCCCAAAACGTTCTTTTCTTTGATTGTATTTTAACTAAAGCATTTGAATAGATTATATTTTGCTCAAAGTTGAGTGGTTTGACTAGTCACAACATAACTGGAACACACACTTCACATCTATATTTAAAATAAGTAAAGGTTTGGGTCTAAACGGCCTTCTGGAAATATTTTGAGGGAATCTGGTCTGGTCGAAAACACTTGTAGCGAGTGGCTTCTGACTGGCTTCTGCAATTGAAAATTTAGTGGAGGGGCAGGGGATGTTTTGCTGGAGGTTGTGCTGTCAGTTGCCTCAGACATTCAGGGAGATCTGAGGATTTGGTGACCCAACTCTGGATGGAGCACGGGGACTGCAGCTACAGCATCTGGGTCTGTAACATGAACAACAAATGGAGCAGAGGCTGCAGAGAGGGGAAGCTCTGAAATCACACAGTGAGTGTGTGTGGGGAAAGGGATCTGCTGTATCCACCCCGGGTTTTCCAGGAACAATTTCCCAAACTCCACTTAACCCAGGATCAAAGTATGAGGGGACCCTGACTGAACAAGGAGCTGGTCACAGAGCGGTGTCACCTCCTTCAACACGCCCTGCAGCCTCACACCAGGGGGAGGATGGTGCTGCCAGGGGCTGTGAGGGTCACTGTTTCATTCAGCTTCAATGATCCAGAACTTTCCAGGCAGGACTAGGTGACATATCCATCATCTCCCAGTATCTCAACATTAATGTTACCATTCGGTGATGGAGGATATATATGGTGTATGAGGTAAATAGATTGTTTCTCCCTCAGCAGGGAGCTGCCGGTTGTATCTATACTGGATAGTGGGATTCCCGATGGTGTCTATGGCATCTGCAAAGTATCCATGTCAATGCGGAGATGTAGAGGAACTGAAGGAGCTCTCTCTCACTCCATTAATGTCACAGCGTGCCCATCACAGTACATCATGTCGGTGAATACCCACTGTCCTGGCAGCAGTCACGGCCTCTTCATTCAGAAGCAGTCAGCCAGTCCCATCGTCATCGGGTCTCCACGTAGAAAGGAATGAATATATTTTGGATAAAGGCCGTCCCCTCGATGCACGTTTCAAAACACCATCCCCACCACCAATCAACCACATCAAAGTATTCCATGTGTACGGAGAGCAATGGGGTCACTTGGGGTGTCTGGGAATAGACGATCAGGGATGGAGCAAACCCTCCCATGTCTGAACGGGTCTGAGTGACCCCCCCAGTACACAGTATCATTAATCCCTGTAATCCCTCTCCATTTCAGTAACATACTGCCTTCCATTATTCCTGTAAATGAAATGACAGGTTATATCATGTTAAATTCCACCTGCCAAACTATTATCTATTGCCTTTATCTCTCTGAATCTATTTGCAGACTCTCCACCCTCTCTTGATAATTTATTCTCTTGCTTACCACAGCGACATCACCAAACTCAGCATCTGTATATCTGTTCCATCCTCCTGATCATTGATATCGATTGTAAATAGTGACCCTACTGGTTACGTTCTGTCTAACTGATTGAGACGGATTTATCCTGAGTGCCTGCTCCTGTATGATACCCAGTCCTCCCCCATTCCAGTGAAACACTGTCGAAGGGTTGAAAAAGAACAAGGAGCATCTGTGAGGAATCCAACCCCTCAATGACACTGATGTCAACACGGCCTCTGTTCTACTTTCCTGCCATCTCTCCATCCTAAAACTCTAGTCTCTTATTGTAGATTGCGCCACATGAAAAAAAAATCCACTCCATATCTACACATTCAATTACTTATAGAATGTTACAGACCTCAATGAGATCTCCTTTCATTCTTATAAACTCGAGAGTATATGCTTAAACTGCTCAATTACTCTTCATAAGACAAACACTTCGAATATGGAATCAATCTAATGAAGCTCTTCTGAATTGCCTCCAATGGAAACACCTCATTCTGCCGGACCCCCAAACTATACTTCAGTTGCAGCCTCACTAATGCCTTGCGTAGCTACACCAACACTCCCTACCTTTCTACTCTATCCTTTTATAAATAAACACTGAAATTATGCTTGCATTTCTCATTACTTGCAGTAACTGCAGGCAGGTTTTCTGTGATATGTAAGCAGACACCCAGATCCCTCTGCACTTAAGCACTTTGAACTTTCTCTCCATTTCGATAATAATTTGTCTTTCTATTATCCTGGCAAACATGAATAGCCCCATATTTATTCCCATTAATTTTCCTTGCTAAATTTTGGCCCATTCACGCAACCTATCCATATAGTTTTAAAATCTCTTGCATCGTCATTCCAAAGTAATTTCCCACCAATGTGAGAGTCATCTGAAAATGTGGCATTGTATTTTCTATCCCATCAACCGAGTACAGTAATACCATCGATCGCAAATGGTTGAGGCATGAGTACTGAAATCAATGGCACCCCACAAATTGCATTTGCCAAAATAAAATGACACATTTATTCCATCTGACTGCATTTTGTTGGTTAACCAATCCTCCATCCAAGCGAATAAATTACTCCTAAACCCATGTTGTCTGATCTTACCACTTAGTCTTTGGAGAAGCGACACATCCAATGCCTTCAGGAAGACCAGATATGTTCCATCTCCCACGATCCACCTTTTTTGTGACATCTTCAAATAACTCAAGCAAACAATTCAAACTTGATTGTCCTTTGTAAAACCATGTTGACTCTGACGGATTGTGGTTTAATTTTGCAAATGTCCTGAACAATGGACTCTAACAATTAGCCTTAAATTACAATGGTTTATTGTTACACTTTAGTCCCTAATGTATACCATTATTATAAGTTCATCCCTTTCAAAAACCTGCACGTTTTCTTTGAATTCCTATTTAATGGGCACAAGGCTTTAAGAGATCTGCTCCAATTGCTGTGTAAGGGCCATGTGTGGCTGAATGGACTCACCATCCTGCTGGTGTACAAACTCGATGGGCTGACGTCTTTCTGGTGTTCCCATGTTGTCGTTTCCAAGGCCAGAATGACCTCCTCCATTTTGATCCTTTAGAGGATTGGGAGATTCTGGAATCTTACTGTTGCTCTCTAACATTTTGATGGGCTGACGGGTCTTCTCATACTTCTCCATCGAAATATTGAACGGTCTCCTCATGTATCCGGGAGATGGTTCCGAGGGGTTGATTGGTCTTATCTTGTTCCCATACAACAGACACGTGTCGAAATTACTTCTTCCTTTCTCATTAAAGAAGTCTCAGATTGTTTTTATCCTTATCCAATTCCCTTGCAATAGGCTCGGTGGGTCTGAATGGCCTCCTGTTATCCCAGTGTAACAATCTCCAGTCATTGTGTGACCTCTTCCAGTTCCTATGTTACAGACTTGAGGAGGCTGAATGGACTGATCCTGTTGCTGTTTAACAGGATACTGGTGCAGCATGGCCTACTGTTACAGGGTTGAATGGCTGATTGGTCTCCTTCTGTAAATGTATATCAGGCTCCAGGGGCTGAATAGCCTCATCCTGTTTTGGTATAACAGGGTCGAAGGCTTGAATATCCTTCTGTTGTTCCTGCATAACACACTGGAGAACGGAATGGTTCCTCCACTATCTGTGTAATTCGCTTCACTCGTTGACTACATCTGTCACCTATGTTGAAATAAGGTCATCCTTATTTTTTGCAATCTCCAATGGTTAAAGGATCAACCTGATCATCCTTTCGTTATAAGCTAGCACCTTCATTGCAGGAATCAGTTGAGGGAACCATCTCTGAGCTGCTTCCAATGTAACAACATCATTTCTTCATTGAAGAGATTAAATCTGTTCACACTACTCCAGATGTGATCTCACTAAGACCCTGTACAGCAGCAGCAACATTTTACCAGCCTGTTGTAAAGTTCCCACCCAGGTTAGAGCAGTCCCAGCTGTCTGGGGGAATACAGAGCATTGTTGAAAGATCATTGTCCTTCTCTACTCCATCAGCATCACGGGAGATCTGGAGAAATTAAAGTTAGAGAAGATCATAAATGATGTGGCGAGATGATCTCTACTATTAATCTCTCCAGAGCCCACATCGCTCAGATTCCACAGAATCTAGTAAGATGGAGCAAACATTGATGGGAGTTATATCTCAAAGTGAAAGCTGCAATACAAATGCTGGACATGTTATAAAACAGGAAATGAGATATACACATTTGTGGGTACTGTAGTAATAATATACTGCTTACATTATATCTAAACTGTGTTAACCCAATTGAATGCTAATGCTGGGAAAATGGATTTCATGACCGCGTGTGAGATGGTTTACATGAACATTATGTTGAGCACTGAGCTCGAGATCAGGTTATTTAGGAATTGGTGTTGAGTGATCAGAAGAGCTAATTGAAAATTTTGCTGGAAAGGACATTTTGGGAACAGTGACAACAATGTATTGGTTTTCTTTTATGCTGTTTGAGTACACGATAGTTTTTGTTGCATTTGAAGTAACCATTTGAAATCTGAGTCATGCAGACCATGAAGGTGTGAGGAGAAAGTGGGGACTACAGATGCTGAAGATCAGAGCCGAAGGGTGTGGTGCTGGAAAAGCACAGTCAGGCAGCATACTAAGAGCAGATAAATCGATGTTTCAGGCATAAGCCTTTCATCAGGAATGAAGCTTATGGGCCTAGGGGGCTGAGAGATAAATGACAAGAGGGTGCGGCAGGAGGGAGGTAGCTGGGATTACGATAGGGAGATGAAGGTGGGGTTGAAAGTGAAAGGTAATGAAGGGAGACAGAACGCCTCATCTACTGCATCCATTAAAGACAATGTGGTCTTCTCTTCATTGGCGAGGCAGGAGGTCAACTTGTAGATCATTTCAGGGAACATCTCTAGGACAACCACATTGAACAACTCCATCGCCTAGTGGCTGAGCACTTTAACTCCCCTTCCCACTCTGCCAAGGACATGAGAGTCCTGGGCCTGCTCCATCGCCTAACCGGAGCCACCAGAAGCCTGGAGTAAGAAAGCCTCCTCTTCTGCCTTGGGACCCTCCAACCACAGGGGATCATAGTTGATTTCCCCATTTCCCCTAATCCCACCTTATCCTACTCCAACCTTCCAAGTCAGCACCGCGCTTTTGAATGTTCCTATGTGTCCACCTTCCTTCCTATCAATCTGGTGCACCCTCCTCTCGGACTATCACTTTCAACCCCACCTTCATCGACATATTCGATGCAGCTTAGGAAAATGCCAAGTGTTGCAGTAAGCCAGTGGATTCAGAGAAATGTAGGACCCAGCAAAGAATGACCAAAATCAGAAAGAGAAAAAGCATGCAAACGGAAGAAAAACATAAAGACTGCTAAAAAGCGTCTATCAATGTATGAAAAAAATAAAAACAAGGTCAAATGTGGAACAGTTGGTGTGCACACAGGATAATTTATTGCAGATTACAGAGAAATCGCAGGGAAAAGAAACAGTTCCTTTGTGTCTATCTCCATGGAAGAATGTCCAGAAATTCTCCCAGAAATACCAAGTGACCATGGGACTTGTGTAAGTAAAGTCTAAGATCATTGTTATCAGTGTTGGGGTCATCTTTGAAAAGAAAGCTGGATTGAGTATTTATAAATCTGACAGACTAGATGTACTTCATACAAGAATTTCAGAGGAAGCAGCAATAGACATGTTGATTGCATCGCGGATTTTCCCTTTATTTTCCGACACATTCCCGAAAGGCATTTATCCAATCTGGATAAGGTAAAGGTTATAAATATTATCCAACAATTTAAGGAGAGATGAATTTGGAGAATGGTAAACTACAGACCAGATAACCTGTCATCCGCAGTCAGGTATCTCCTGGACTCGATTACAAAGAACATGCTACGAGATATTTAGAAGGTAAAAACATAACTGGGGAGTGTGAGAATGTACCGATGAATGGAAAACCAGCAGTGGCAAACATTGTTTTGGAATGGTTTGAAGATGATTCTTGTGGACATAGGCAATGAACAACAAATGGATAATGTATAGTTGGATATTCATGAGCTTTTTAAAAGAACTCACACACTGAGCTCATAAGAAAAGTTAAACTGAGAGGTATTAGGAAGAACATATGCAAATGGGAAAGAAAAATTAGGTTTACATTCATGTGAATGTAATTGGAAGGTAGAGGATGTCGTGCACCAGTTGCATCGAGTGTTAATGAGACTAAACTTAGACTATTGTGTATCGCTCGGATTCCCAATCTAAGAAAGAATATACTGACTACAGAGGAACTTAAAAAAGCTATTCTCCACATTAACCCCTACGTTGGCAAAGTTGTCTGACGGGGTAACTCAGCCTGTAATCTCAAGTTTCGAAACATGAGAGGTGATTGTCGTGAATATTAGAAACATCGAAAGGACTGAATAACAGAGGGATCTGAGGAAGCAGAAGTAGGTGAGATCTGGGGGAATCCCATGATATTCTACACGGACAAGTAGAACAGAATAATCAGCAAACAGTCAGTGTACATTAGAAACCAAAGGGGCAATCTGCGTGTCAAGCTGCAGAACAATGATGGATTGTAACAGGAGACCTTCACATCTATTTTACTTGGGAGAAGGAGGATGCAGGTACAGAATTAAAGAAGATGGACTGGACAACTCTTGAACAGATTGATGTAAAATACGAGTTGGGATTTGAGGCTTTGTTCTGTACAAATTTGGACCAATATCCATGTCTGAAAGAGTTGTATCACAGGCGGCTGTTGGGGTCAAGGGAGGAATGACACTGATTGAATATTTTAATTAGAATCTGATCATAGGGGAGGTGCCAGACAACTGGAGGACTGCTAATACGATTCCACTTCACAGTAAGGGTGGGAGAGATAGACCAGGGAACTATAGACGAGTGAGTATTAGATCACTGTTAAGGAAACTACAGGATAAAATAGGGAAGGAGAAAATCGAACTCCAATCAGAGTCACAAGGTTTGATCAGAGATAATCATCGTGACTTTATCAGAAGGAAGTCGCATCTAATGGATTTGATTGAATTAGTTTGAGGAGGTCGATTGTTTAGTTTTGTAGGAAGGTCTCTGACAAATTTCCAGCCGGGATACTGAGAAATAATGTAAAATCTCACAATATGAAGGATACCTTGACAGGTTACAAGGAGAAATGTCTTAATGGCAGCAGGCAGAGGGTGGTGGGAGAAGGCTGTTTGTGTGACTGGAGACCAGTGTCCCCTGGTGTACCACAGGGATCAGTGCTGTGTCCCTTATTGTTTGTGTTATTCATAAAAAAAGATGTGAATGTGGAGGGGGCTAGGTGGAGAGTGGGGGAGGTGTGATAAGTAACTGTATGTTTGACATTAAGATTGACCGGATGGTTCGCAGTGAGGAGGAAGGCCTTAAGTTACAGGAAGATGCAGATGATTGGTCAGATGGGCAAATCAATGGCAGATGGTATGTAACCCTGATAAATATGAGCTGATGCACATTGGGAGAAGGAACCAGACAGGGGAGGACTCAATGAATGGCAGCACACTGGGAACTTCAGGGTGTGCTTCTCCACACATCCCTGAATGTGACTGGACAGGTTAATGGACTAGTTAAGAATTGGACCTTGGGTGTAGCATTTCCTAATCAGGAGTAGATTATAAGAGCAATACAGGGCTTTGGAGTACTGTATGTAGCTCTGGGAGCCACATTCCAGGAAAGATGTGATTGTACTGGAGAGGGTGCAGAGCTGATTCACCAGGATGTTCCCTGGGATGGAGCATATCAGCTATGGAGATAGGCTGGATAAGCTCGGGTTGTTTTCTTTGGAGCAGAGAAAGCTGAGGGGTCAGGGATTCAGAAGGATAAGATTATGAGGGACATGGACAGGGTGGATAGACAGCAGCTGTTCCTTTTAGTCAGAGGGTCAAGAACAAATGAGCCCAATTTAAAGTGAAAAGTTTGAGGTTCAGAGAGGATTTAAATATTTTTTTCACCTTGAGGATGTGGGGTTCTGGGATTACTTCCTGAGAAGGGGGATTATCACGGGTAACCTCACAATCATTAAAAAGTATTTGGACGAGCACGTGGAAGTGTCATAACATTCCAGGCTATGGGCCTGGTGTAGGAAAGTGGGACTAATATAGATTGTGCTGTATTTCTGTTGGCACAGAGTCTGTGCTCCTGTGAGTGTATGGTGTGTAAGGTCAATTATTGAGCAGTCTAAGGCAGGAATTGATGGCTTTCTGAAGAGTATATTCACAAGGGTTAAAAGAGTGAACTGTAATAGCTGGTTAAATTATGTCAATGTGAGAAATATGAGAAAACAAGTACAGTTTCCTTACAGATTGAAACCAGAGAATAGAGAATGGGAAACAGGGAAATGGCAGAACTATGAAGCCACTACTTCAGTTCTGTCTTCACAGAACTTTCAAACTATACAAGGAAAACCGAGTCTGGTGGAGGAAAATGATAGAGTACATTGAACATAGAACATAGTAAGTAAATGGTTTAGGAGAAATTATTGTGGCTGAAAGTAATGGTCATAGGCAACACTGACGTAGATTTATGAAATGGGAATTATGTTTGAGAAACAGAATGGGAGACAAATGAAAGAGAAACAATGGATGTAAAACATGTGGATTTTTAGAAAGATTTTGGTAAAGCTCCAAGCCCAATTTGCAAAATCAAATCTGAGTGGATTGGGGTCTAATATATTGCTATGTTTCTAGAATGGGACAGCTGGCAGGAAACGGTGAGTAGAAATAAACAGACTCGTCAAGCAACAGCCTGACATTGTCTGTAAGGTATGATTCTGTGAGTATGACTATATCGCAGACACCCCATTACCTACCCCGAATATCTCCTGTCTTATCAGCAGGACGGACACAGCAGAAGTGGTGGCACAGTGGGATACAGTTTGAAGGGAATTGCTCTTGGAGTCCTCAACAGTGACTCCATATCCCATGAAGTCTCATGGCATTACTTTGCACATGGGAAAGGAAACCTCCTGCTGATTACCATGTACCAGCCTCTCTGAACTGATGAATCAGTACTCCTCCATGCTGACCAACACTTGGAGGAAGCACTGAGGGTAGCACGGACGCAAGATCTACTCTGGGTGGGGGATTTCAATGTTCACCAACAAGAGTATCTCAGCGATAGCATTACAGCGAGCTGGCCAGGCCCCAAAGGATAGAACTGCTCGACTGGTTCTGCAGCAGGTGGGGAAAGAACCAACATGAGGAAAATACAAACTTGAACACAGCCTTACTAATCTGCCAATTACAGAAGTATCTGTCCATGATATTATCGGTAAGAGAGACCACCACATAGTCATTGTGGAGACAAAATCACACCTTCACATTGAGAATAACCTCCACCATTTTGGGTGGTACTATCACGTTGCTAAACAGGGCAGACTTCGAACAGATCTAGCAGCTCAAATCTGGATGTCCATAAGGTGTCGTGAGTCATCAATAGCAGCCAAGTTGTACTCCTGCATAACCTCATGGCCTCCCGCATATCCCCCTCACAATTGCCATCAATCTAGAGAATCAATATTGGTTCAGTGGAGTGTGCAGGATGGCAGGAACTGCACCAGCCATTCCTGACAATGAGGTGTCAGCCTGGTGAAGCCACCAATCAGGACTACTTATGCGCCAAACAGCATAAGCAGTAAGTGATAGACACAGCTAAGTGATCCCACAAGCAAAGGAACAGGTCTAAGCTCTGCAGTCCTTCCACATCTAGCCGAGAAACGTTGGGGACAATGAAACAATTCACTGGAGGAAGAGATTCCACAAATAACCCCTTCCTCCATGATGGAAGAGCCCAGCACTTCATTGTATAAGATAAGGCTGATGCATTCGCAACAATCTTCAGTCAGAAGTGCTGAGTGGATGATCCATTTCAGCCTCCTCCAGTGGTCCTCAGCAATTCAGTTACCAGTCATCAACCAATTTGATTCAGTCCACTCGATATCCAGAATCGATTGCAGATACTGGATACTCTCCAAAGAGTCCATACTCTGACAACATTCTGGCAATAGTACTGACAACTTGTGCTCCATAACTTGCCACTCCCCTAGCCAAACTATTTCAATACAGTTACAACAATGGCTTTTCCTGATTACGTGGAAAATTACCCCAAGTAATCATTGTTCCTGTATGTAAAACGCAGAACAAATCCAATCCGGCCAATTGCCATCCCATCAGTCTCCTCTCGATCATCAGTAAAGTGGTGGAAGGTCTCAGTGTTTTTAAGTAGCACTTGCTCAGTAATGCCCTGGTCAATGACGCCCAGTTTGGGCTCCACCAGGGCCACTCAGCTCCTGACCTCATTACCGTGATTCAAACATGGACAAAAGAGCTGAATTCCAGAGGTGGGGTGAGAGCGATATCCCTTTAAATCAAGGCTGCATTCGACTATGTGTGGTATCAAGGGGCCTTAGCAACACAGGAATCAATGGGCATCGGGGCAAACTCCCCGCTGGTTAGAATCATACCTGACACGTAGGAAGGTGGTCATGGTTGATAAAGGTCAGTCAAGTCAGCTCCAAGTCTGTAGGAGTCCCTCGGGCAGTGACCGAAAACTTCTTCAGGGCTACTTCATCAATGACCTTCCCTCCATTTTAAGGTCAGCAGTGGGGATGTTCGCCAATGATTGTACAATGTTCTGCAACATTTGTGGCTCCTCAGATACTGAAGCAGTCCATGTTCAAATGAGACAAGATCTTGACAGTATCCAGGCTGACAAGTGGCAAGTAATATTCAGGCCACACGAATGCCAGGCCATGACCATCACCAGTAAAGTACAATCTAACCTGCCACTTGGCATTCAATGGTGTTACTATCACTGAATCCCCCAGTGTCAAATTCCTGGTGGGTAATCATTGCTCAGAAACTCACTGGTCTCGCCACATGAACACAGTAACAATAAGAGCAGGTCCGAAGCTAGGAATACTGCGGCGAGTAACTCACATCCTGACTTCCAAAAGTCTGTCCATCATCTACAATGCATAAGTCAGAAGTGTAATAGGAGACTCCCAATTTGTCTTGATGAGTGCAGCCCCAATAACACTTAAGAAGCTTTATACCATCCAGGACAAAGCAGCCAGTTTGACTGTCCCTTCATCCACAATGCTCCACCATCAACGCTCAGCAGCAGCAGCAGTGTTTTACTATCTACATGCTGCAATAAAATGATCCACCAAAGATCCTTAGAGACCATCTTCACAACTCCCATGTCTATCTAGAAGGACAAGGGCTACAGATGTATGGGAATACCATCATCTTCAGGTTCCCTCCAAGCCAGTCACCATCCTGACTTGGAATTTTATCACCGCTCCTTCACAGTCACTGGGTCAGAATCCTGGGATTCCCTCCCTAATGGCATTTGAGGTCAACCAAGCAGGTGGACTGCAGCGTTCAACAAGGCAGCTCACCACCACCTTCTCGAGGGCAACTAGGGACGGGCAATAAATGCTGGCCCAGCCAGTGACTCCGAGATTCACGAAATAAATTAATAGAAATTAACAGAGGACGGTTGCTGAGGTGTCGCAGGGATCGGTGCTTGGGGCCCAGCTGTTCACAATGCCCTTTAAACATTTGGTTACTGGAATCAGATACAATATATCCCAGCCTGCTGACAGCACTAACGGATGTGGGATTGTGAATGGGTGAGGAGGTTATAAAAAAGCACCGAGAAGACAAGTGGAGTGAATGGGTAAATACGTGACAGATGGAGAACAATGTGGATAGAGGAGACGGTGTGCTCTTTGGTGGAAACGATAAATTGGCAGCCTACCATTTGAAAGGGATTGGTTGAAACATGTTGATCTACAAAGGGACGTATGCTCCTGTTTGTTGTTTCCTTCTGCATAAACCTCTGAGGCCCCTGCAGTGCAGTGAGTTCTGTAACCAGAAGTCAATACTGGGCATGGCATTGGCACGCTGCCCAGTGAACACGGACCCACCAAGTGGGGAGCTGCAACACTGAAAAGGATCTGCATCTCCTTGTACACCAGTTGCTGAAAGTAATATTGCAGAAACAGAAAGCAGTGAGGAAGATAAATGGTGTGTGGATCTTCATTTCAGGGGGATGTGAGTCCAGGAGAAAAGGTGTCTTACTGCAGCTGTACAGGGCCTTGGTGAGATATCATCTTGAACATTGTGCACTATTGTGGGGAGTTTTGGTCTCCTTACCTAATTAAAGGACAAACCTGACATTGAGGGAGAGCAGTGAAGGATGACCAGACTGGTCTCTGGGATGACGGGCTTGTTATGGGAGCAGAGTATGGGAGACTGGGCAAGTATTCCATGGGGTTTAGGAAAATGAGTGGAGATCTCAGTGAGATATATAAAACTCTGACAGGGTGAGACAGATTGGAAGCAGGAATGATAATTCCTCTGCCTGGGACTTGTAAAACAAGGGGCCACAGTATTAGATACAGGCAGTCACTCTGCATTGAGATGATAATAAATGTCTGCTCTCAATGACTCGGGAACCTGGGGAATTCTCTCGCACCTGGAAACCGAGACACTGATTATAAATAAGGATTTCGAGACAGTAAAGGGATGGTGGGAGAGCAGGAGTACGGTGTGGAAATGAAGGGCCAACCATCATTATATTGAATTGGTTAGCAAACTCGATGGACCAAACGTACTACTGCACCGCCTATTTTATAGCTTCCCAAGGTTACTCACATTAACGGATATGTATATCATGTGGGGTAAGTGCATTGAGGAGAGTTTTTCCATGAACTAGAATGGGGAGGCTCAATGTGTTTTCCATTCCCAATGTTTCTGTGAAGTCTGTGGGAAAGGTCTGTAAATGCTGTCACAAGCTCTCAGATGTTAGGAAGGAGGTTTCTGCAGGGTCGACAGGACTGTGTTCCCATTCCCTTTTCCGACATTGATGCTGAGGCTGGGTTTTCTGTCCGGTTTCATCCTTTCAGACCTCGGAGTAGTTTGCTTCGAACAGATCTGTTGGTCAAGTCTGGTAGCTTTAATGAGTTAGCATCAGGTAAAGTTCACGTGATTCTGACCCTGACATCTTCACCCACACTCGTCACTGAGCCATAGATGGTGTTGATGCCAATGACAGACTGAGGTGTTACCCTGGCAAAAAGTTACAGGTTGTGTTTGAATGCAGATCTGCTTCTCCTGCTTCTGTGATCTACAGCACTACGTGAATACACAGTTTCGAGGTGCAATATCTGCAATGCAATTTTGCTGTCTGTTCCCCAATTCTCACTAAGACCCATTCACCCATCAGCCCTGCACTCAGTGACCGAACCTGGTTTCTGATGTGGAAATACTTCCATTTTCAAACTCTCATCCTGCTGAGGGTCTCTCTCCCCGGGTCTTGCTTACAATCTGACACATTCCGCAAAAGCATTTAACTGATCTTAATTCAAATATTTAATTCACCTAAATATTTTTCATTGAGAAATACCAATCTGCTGTGTTTAAAGTGAATGTGTTTCCCCTGTTTCTTTACCTGACCATGATTAAGAGCTCTGTAGTGTCAGTGATGCCAGCCTTATGTAGTTTCAGAGCCAATGAATTCTCTGGAGTCCCAATCATCTTCACCACATTGTATATTTTCTCTTTTGGTTTGATGCCTTATCATTCATGGCTGCCTTGTTCTCCCTTGAGTATGTTTCAAGTTCTTTGGGTTGCATTTCTGGTATTATCTTCCGAATTTATCCCCAGAACCTCCTCCCATTGCTGCTCCATGGTCTTTCCTGCTCAGTTCCCCTTCCAATTAACTCTGGACAGCTTCGCCCGCATGTCTTGGTAGTTACATTGCTCAATTATAACCACATTACATCTTGAAAGAGCATTAGATATAAACCGAAAGGAGGAGTTTTGGGAGACGGGACACGAAGAATAATTGGTGGATTTCTTAACTAGATACAAAGGGAGAACGAGAGAGAGGATAGAGATCTGGAGATCTGGAAAATGAGAAAGCTACATTATCGAAAGAAGTAGATGAACATCCCCCAATGTTTTGGCAATGCCTGTGTGCTGTGGTCCTTGGTACAGTGCATGTACAACAGAGTAATATGTTCAAATGCTGAGTCTGATGCCAGAATATTTATCTCCAATAATATGACTGATACTAGCTTTGGAAAGAACCCACCAGGCCAACATATTGAAGTCCCGGTAGAAAGGGGATTAACTGAAATAAGTTGGGACACCAGAATCAAGAATTTGGAGCACACATCCTGGTAAGAATGAGAGATTAGAGTTGGGAATCCCATAAAAGGAGGGTTCGTTGAGAGGATCAAATCATGTTTTAATGTTTTACCAATTTTATACATCATATGCATCATTTTTCGTTAACTGTGTCTCTGTTGTTTCTTTACAATGTGTTGTGCACATATGAAAAATGTGACTTATCTGCACACACACATTGATTAAACAGTGTATATAAAATAATTTTTCCACCATTGAAACTGTCCTGTTGTTGTGTTACGAGGATAGATTAGATTAGATTAGATTACTTAGTGTGGAAACAGGCCCTTCGGCCCAACAAGTCCACACCGCCCCGCCTCAGGCAACTGACTGTGTGGAGTTTGCACGTTCTCCCCGTGTCTGCGTGGGTTTCCTCCGGGTGCTCCGGTTTCCTCCCACAGTCCAAAGATGTGCAGGTCAGGTGAATTGACCATCCTAAATTGCCCGTAGTGTAGGTAAGGGGTAGATGTTAGGGGTATGGGTGGGTTGCGCTTCGGCGGGGCGGTGTGGACTTGTTGGGCCGAAGGGCCTGTTTCCACACTAAGTAATCTAATCTAATCTAATCTATCCTCGTAACACAATAACAGGACAGTTTCAATGGTGGAAAAATGATTTTATATACACTGTTTAATCAATGTGTGTGTGCAGATACGTCGCATTTTTCATATGTGCACAACACATTGTAAATAAACAACAGAACACCAACTAGCCACCAAAAGACATGATCCACTATCACTATGTTCCGTACATACAGACAAAGAAGGGCACCACTTTGACTGGGACAAAGCAAACACACATACTAAGACACGCAAGGACCTTCTTAGAGGAATCGTATTATAACCAGAAGTCCATCAATAAACGCATCAATTTAGATCCTGTCTACATTCTCTTTTTAAAAATAACCGGAAATGACATCACCCACTTTAAGAAACCAAGACCTATAAATAGAGAGGTGGGATATCCCACCAGCACTTCAGCAGATGCTCCCACTGATGATGTCACCTCGTCATGGTGACGAAACTTCTGAAAACATACCTTCAAGCTCAGCGAGCTTACTTGCACAGATATAAATTGTTGTTTGTTGTTTATTAGTGGAATTTAGGAGTTCTCTGTCGCTCACGTTTTGACAGATTATGATGTGAGGTGAGCTTTTCTAGGTGTGTGATTTTAATTAACAGAGGGGTTCGACATTGATGTCATAACAGTTTGGGGCCTTGCCGTGTGGCACTTGGACCGATCTGAACAGATTTGAGATACAACAGGTCGCAGCAAATTCCAACTCATTGCAATTAGTGACTTTGATCTTCAAATAAAACCAGTGGGAAAATTCGTTTAATTTTGTTACTTGTGGTTGGTTAAATGAAAAGTGAGGGAAATGGCTGTTCACATTACTAAAGAGGTTCCCAAATTTTCCAAGGAAGTTTAGAAAGACAGAAGAAGGAGGACATTTGTTAGAATTAGCAAATAGGTTGGAATTGGGTTCAACCAGGGAGAAAAGGGAAGCTGAAATTGTAATGGAGTTGGTCAAGCATTTTGATGTATCAGAGAAACAGGCAACTGCAGTAGAGTTATAAAAACTTAAATTGCAAATGTGGCAACTGGAGTTAGAAGATAAATAAAGGGATGGAAACAGAGAGAGACGAAAGAGAAAGAGAGGAAAAAGAAAGAGAGAGGGGATTTGAAATTCAGAAGTTGGGAATTAGACAAGAAATTTAAATTAACAGGATGGAGATGAAGGGAGAACGTAGGAATGTATACAACTAGGTTAGTAACTTGCCATATTTCGTTGAGAAAATTGTCAAACCCTTTTTCATTTCATTTGAAAAAATGGCTAGGCAGATGACGTGTCCAGTGAACTTGTGGGTAATGCTAGTTCAGACTAAGCTGATGGGCCCAGCTGGTGAGGTATGTGCAGCGCTGTCAGATGAGGGATCAAGAGATTATCAAGATGTTAAATTGGTTATTTTGATTGGTTATGAATTGGTACTAGAAGCATATAGACAGAAGTTCAGAAAAATAGAGACGGAACCAGGTCAGACTTATATTGAGTTTGAAAGAATTAACCACAGTCATTTTGACAGGTGGGTGCTGGCCTTAAAAATGGATAAGACCTGTGAGGCTTGAAGGGAGATTAATCTGCAGGAGAAGTTAAAAGACTCACTTCCAGAGATAGTAAGAATTCATGTGACTGAATAGGAAGTTCAAGAAGTGAGAAGCACGGCAGAAATGACAGGTAAATATGCATTGTGGAATGTGATAAAATTTAGCTTCTGGCAGGAATTTCATCCTGTGAGGGATAGAAATTGGGAGAAGGGACAATCACACATTACAAAGCGAACAGTAGCTCACAATATTTTACCACAGGGGAAGAAAGAAGCCCAAGGGGGTTGAAAGGTGGTGAAAGGCCTCAGGTGTTCTCACTATAAGGCACTGGAACACATAAAATGACAGTGTTGGTGGTTTAAGAAGGGCACAGGGAAAAAGTTGTTTTCACTGCAGTAAGCTGGGACACACCGTGCTGGGCGTTAAAGGAAGACACTTTGGGGAAAGATGCGGTCGAAGAGGCTAAGCCCAGTAGCATTAGTGAAACTGGTAAAGGAGACCCCAAGTGGAGCTGAGGAGCTGCAGGAAATTGCACAGCCGAGGCAAGGGCTGGGTATGGAGGCAGTGCCTGATCTCTCAAAAGAATTCACCTCTGTAGATAAAGTTTACTCAGAAAGAACAGGGGGAGAAGGACAAGAAGTTATAATTTTGTGAGATAGGGGATCTGCTCAGTCTCTAATAGTTGAGAAGTGAGGGGCCGGAAAAGCACAACAGATCAGGCAGCATCCAGACAGCAGGACAATCGAATATCAGGCAGAAACCCATCGTCAGGAACATGGTGGGGGGTGGGGGGGGGGGTGCGCAAAGGGGACTGAAAGATAAATCCGAGGGTAGTAGCTGAGCTGATGGAAGGGTCATTGGGAAGGCAATAAGATGATGTAGGTGGGAGTGATATGTCGGAGGGTAGGGTGAAGTCGATAGGTGGAAAGGAAGATGTCTAGTTAGGGCAGTCCAAGAGGGCAGTGCTAGGTTGTACGGTTGGATCTGGGAGAGGTTGGTGGAGGGGAGATTTGAAATTTGGTGAAGTCAACATTGATGCGGAACAGTTTGAGGGTTCCAGCTGTCCTACCACTGATAGGAGTCCTATCACCCTCCTCACCGACCTATCACCATCACACCCCACTTGCATCTACCTATCGCCTTCCAAGCTCCCTTCCACCCAGCTCCACCCCCACCCTCCCATTTATTTCTCAACCTCCTTCCCCCTCCCTTACCTCCCACTTTCCTGATGAAGGATTTATGCCTGAAACGTCAAAGCCCCTGCCCCTCGGATGCTGCCGACGTGCTGTGCTTTTCCAGTCCCACACTTTTCAACTCTCATCTCCAGCATCTGCAGCCCTCAATTTCTCTCACCCTCTAATAGGAAGAGATGAAAGTTTTTTTCACTCTTTCTGGCATGTTAATCAAGAGTGTGATAATTTGTGGAATGGGGTCAGAAATTAAGTATTCCCTTGTGTAACATCAGGATGGAATGCCAAATCAAGGTTGGGGAAGTAACAGTGACAGTGAGTAACAGAGTGTCATTTCCAGGAATACAGTTTGTTCTTGGGAACGATTTAGCAGGAGGCGAGGTGGGAGAGGCACCCCTTGTGGTGGAGAAGCCAAAGGAAGACTAGGGAATTGGTGAGTTAAAAGAAAATTACCCAGGAATTTTTCCAGACTGTGTAGTAACAAGATCCCACTGTCATAAGTTACAGCAGGAAGGAAAAACGAACGAAAAAGACAAATGGTTTGATGCTCAGTGAACTGACCCCCTGTTTGATGCAACGGTGCAGGAAAAACCTGAACAGGCAGAGGACCAGGCAGGGGGGTTTAGTCCAGAAAGGTGAATGGACTTACAACAGATATATACTCACACATTCACACACACATACACATGCACACACACAGAAAAGGAATCAGAATATATGGTTGAACGTTATTAACTTAAAGATAGAATCATAAAATTAAAATGGAGACCCCGATAGGTTACTGCAGACGGGAAATGGGCCGAAGTGCACCAGATTGTGTTAGCAGTAACGTACAGTGTTACGGGTAGCTCATAAACTAACTGCAGACAGTCACTTAGGTGTACAGAAGACTCAGGCTAAGGTGCAGAAGTGTTTCTAGTGGCCTGGAATGTACAAGGACACTGTTAATTTTTCTTGTACATGACATACATCCCAAATGGTAGGTAAGTAACAGGCAGTAATAAAACCAGAACCTTTCTTGCCAATTCCTGCATTCGAAGAACCTTGCACGTGGGTTATGATTAATTGTGTAGCTCCCCTTTCTAAAGTAAAAGTGGAAACCAATATTTGCTGACTATATTGGATGTGTCTACCAGATTTCCAGAGGCAATTCCATTATTGGAGTGTCAAGGCAAAAAGGGAAGTGGAGGAGTTGGTAGCTTTCTTTACTCGCTGTGGACTGCCCAGAGAGATTCAGTCAGACCAAGGGTCTCATTTTATCGCTCAGCTGTTTAAGGAAGTCATGGATGGCTTAGGCAGACAGCACTTCAAATCAAGGGCATCCTATCCTGAATCCCAGGGAGCCTTGGAAAGTTAGCATCAGACGCTGAAGACTATGTTAACAGCGTACTGTCAGGGTTGGCCAAATGATTGTGATAAAGGTGTCCCATTAAATTGTTTGCCATTAGAGATGTCCCAAATAAATCTACTCACTTTACGTCTGTTGAGTTAATATTCGTACATGAAGTGAGAGGTCCTTTGAAATTAATTAAATATAAATTGACAGGACCGAAGTTGGAAATCTCACACCTGGATTCTGTGTGTGAGGTGAAGGAGAGAGTAGATGGAGTAGGTGAGTTTGCTAAATAGTATCTGAAGAGAACAGCATAGAGTGAAGCAGGTGGCAGATAAAAACTCAGAAACTTTGAAGATTTCCCGTGGGGATGACGTATCAGTATCGCCACCAGTGGTAGGAAATCCCTTCAAAGCCAGGTTTAGTGGCCCCATTAAAATTTTTTAAAATGTGGAGTCAGTTAGACAATCTAGTAAAGATACCAGAGATGACAAAAAAAAACTTTATCGAGTATTTCATATGGATGAATAATGCACCAGCCACATTTCAGACTCAGAAACAGAGTTGTGGCCATATGAACAAATTGTGCAGCTTATCTGTATGATGTAGTGATCTTTAACAAGTGATTGAAAGCACACATGTTACAGTTGGCAGAACATGCTGAACGATTACAAGAAGAAAACTTGGTAATAAACTTAAAGAAAACAGAATTCGCGAAGGTAGAGGTGATGTTCTTGGGACATTACATTGGCCATGGAAGGTTGACCCCATGGAACACAAAGACCGAAGGGCTTTGAGTAATTTCCACAACCATCCTCGAAGAAAAAGGTGCTTCGATTTTTGGAACTGAGTGGATTCTATTGGAAGTTTGTTCCAAACTTCAGCAGCGTATGGGCACCACTGATGGATTTACTAAAGAAGAACACAGAATTGTGGTGGACAGAACAATGCCAGGGGGTATTTGAGAATTTTAAAGCAGGATTAATCAGCGTACGAGCTTTAGCTACACCAAATATTTTGAAACCCTTTGAAAATTGTGTTTGATGCTCGGGATATAGGGGTCAGAGATGTATTGATACAGAAACAGGATGATGGAATTGAATGGCTAATTGGCTACTTGTGGAAAAAACTCAATATCCACCAGAAAAAAAATAAAAAATCTCCATTATTGAACAAGAATGATTAAGTTTCACACTGGCCTGACAATATTTTAATGTGTATATGACAAACAAATTGTCGGAGATGGTTGTGGACAATGACAAATCTCTCGCATTTTTTGGAATATTTAAAGACCAGAATATGAGACAATTTCATTGGAGTCTTACCTTACCGACTTTAAACTTACAAAATGTACATGCTGTGGCCCCTACAATGTGATAGCAGATGGGTTTTCGCGGATTTAAAGGAAAGCAGTGTAGATAAGATTTGACTTATTACAGTGTTGTATTGGTATGCAGAATTAATATGAATGATATAACTGAGATTAATACTTTTATATTTCATATAGTTCGGATTAAGAATTAGAGGAAAAGAAATGTAGCCATCTTTTCAGTCTGCTGGTTCATTTTATTTTCTGAAGCGGGAAGATGTTATGAAAACAAAAACATGTATGGGCACTTTAAGACAGATCGGGTTTTGTTGAATAGAAATTAAAGCCACAGATGCCAGCTAAAGGTCACACTGTTCCACATGTCACCATTAGCTGAGAAATGGATACCTGAGTGTTGGTTGCTGTTTTGACAGCCATTCAAATCCAACCAAAGAGTTTAAATAATGCTCAGGATACCAGAAACCAACAGAATTTGAATATTATTGTTTGGACACCTGGACAGCAATCAAATTATGAGAATTATTATATCATGGGGAGTATATAAACCCAGCATTTTGAAAATAGAGGGAGAGCCACTGCCATCCAACAGCAGAGTAACTGCTGTAGAGCAGGAGTGCTAACTGGCCATCTCAAACACTCTCTATCAAAGACACATGTTCATGTAAACCTACTTGCAATAAAAAAAATGACGAAGGGAGATCAGCAGCTGAAAGAGTGAACACAGCGGGGAAGATAGAGACTGTATGGTCTTGAGATTTTAATGTTTCGTATGTGGGTTGTTGGAACAGCATATTTTTACAGAGTTGGAGTCAGATAGTAAGTGGCTAAGAAAAGAGGGGCTTGTATTTGTGAATAGTTGTTGTTTAGAGTTCACTATTAAAGTTAAGAAACTAACTTGATAATTTTTGTTTAAATAGTGGAATGTAGGAGATCTGTGTCACTCTTATTTTAACAGATTACAAGGTGAGGCAAGCTTTTCTGGGTGTTTGGGTTTAATTAACAGAGGGGTTCGAGTCCACCTTGAAAATGTCCATCCACGCTAAACCCATTTCCCTGCAGTTGGCCCATATGCTTCCAGTCCTTTCCTATCCACATATTTATCCAAATGTTAATGAAATGTTGTTAATGTACCCCCCTCAACCATATCTGCTGGCAACTCATCCACGTACCAGCCCTCTGTATAAAGAAGTGGCCCCTCAGGTTCCCTTTTATTCCTTCCCCTTTAACCTTAAACTGATCCCCGCTAATCCTCGATTCTTTACACCTTGGAAAAAGACTGAGAGCTTAACCTATCCATACCCCTTGTAATTTTATACAGCTCTATAAGGACTCCCTCAGTCTCTTACACGCTAAAGAAAAGGTCCTAGCTTGTCCAACCACTCCCTATAACTCAGACCATTGGGTCCTGGCAACGTCTTTGTAAATTTCTTCTGCACTCTTTCTAATTTAATAACATCCTCCCCATGACAAGGTGAAAAAACTGAAGACAATACTCCAAGTGTGGCCTTACCAAAGTCCTGTGTAACTGTAACATAAGGTCCCAACTTCTATCCTCAATATCCTGCCTGATGAAGGCCAATATGCCAAAAGCCTTCTTCACTTCCCTGTCTACCTGTGACTCCACTCTCAGAGAACAGTGCACCTGAACACTAAGGTCCCTCTGCCCACTGCACCCCTTAAGCCCTCCCATTCACCACAAAACTCCTACCTTGATCGGAGTTTCCAAAATGCAAGACCTCACGCTTCTATATTAAATTCCATTTGCCATTTCTCGGCCCACTTCCCCACCTGATTAAGGACCTGCTGCAATTTCTGATAAACTTCCTCACTGATCATGCTCCCACTTATTTTAGTGTCATCTGCAAACTTACTAATCATACCTTCTACATTCTCAACCAAATCATAGATAACAAACAGCAATGGACCAAGCCTCCGGTCTGACAAACATCTTTCCACTAAACCCTCTGCTTCCGACCATCAAGCCAACTGTGTATCCAATTGCCCAGTTCCCCCGCATTCTACGAGATGTAACCTTCCTGAGCAGCCTGCCATTTGGAAACTTATCAAAGGCCTTACTGAAATCCATAAAGACTACATCTATCACTCTGCCCTCATCAAACGTCCTGGTAACTTCATCAAAGGTCTCTAAGAAATTTGGGAGGCATGATCTCCCACTCACAAGTCTATGCTGACTGCTCCGAATCAAACCCTGTGTAAGTAATGGGTGCAGTCAATGGTATGCTGTCCTTCATTGTAAGATGATTCGAGTACATGAGTAAAGCCATCTTCCGGCTGTTGTAGAGCCTTGCTGAGAGAGCATTTGGGGCACTCTCTACAGATTTGATCTCCTTTGTAATAAATGATTCCCTTACCACAGACACGGGTGATGGTAACATGGGGAAAGAGTGAAGAAGCTGAGTGTTTAATCTGTAGAGCTGTGAGAGATGAAGAAATGGTGATCCTGAAACACGAGGAGTGGCAGCGATCAGTTATTTCCAAAACAGACATTGATAGGGAGAGAAATTCCATACTTTACCCAGGATTGATTGGTTTGATTTATTGTCACGTGTACCTCAGTACAGGGAAACACTTTATTTATGAGCAGTGGAGGAAGATCATAGTAAGCATGGTCAGACAGATCATAGGGTGGAAATAGACTTGGACAGAATAAGGATTACAGGTTACACTGCACAGGACATGCACTAGACAAGATCAACATGAACAAAATCACCATTATTTGAACTTAGAGAGTCCATTCATCAGTCTAACGTGACTTTCCTCATAGTTTATTTGCCTAAATTAACTCTCCCCATGTTATTGTGCAGTCAGCGTGTGAACCCTGGACTGAACATCAGGTTGCTCACAATCCCCAACAGCAGCCACAATACCTCCGTCTGAAACAGGTAGCCATTCCCATCAGCTTCCGCCCTGCATAGAGAACACCAGTCTGTCTTCGTGGAGATGGAAGATGCCTTCTTAAGACTTCACACAAGACATATGGCTTCCCTGCCCACCTCAAGAAAACCATGTTAAAGTCCCACATGTGTATCATAAACAACGGAGCCAAGAGAAACAATGTGGAACAGTCTGTTTGTGGGGCCTCTGCCCCACTTGTTCATCATGTTAGAGCATCAATTAGGAGACAGTGAGGACTGCCAATGCTGGAGATGAGAATAGACCATCAAGTGCTGGAAAAGCACAGCAGGTCAGGCAGCATCCGAGGACCAGGAGAATCGACGTTTTGGGCATAAGACATTCATCAGGAATCACCAAAAAGTACCTCATTCTGCCCCCGTGTAAGTGTATTGAGGTGGGAATGGCCTCCTGCTGTTCCTGTGTAAGTGACTCAAGGGAGTGATTGGCTTCAACCTCGTCCGATTGGACAGGGCCAAGGGCCTGACTGATTAACCCTGGTTCCTGTTTGACAGCTCATTGTACTGACTCATGGAATATTGCTGCAGCTTTAAGAGGTTATTTTGTCCGGGTTTCTTTTATGAGAGAGATTGAACGATCGTTACCAAGCTTGCCAGTTAAGACCACTTGAGTAACAGCTAGGGCGGCCTTGTGTTTATTTTAATGCAGCCTGAATGGGTGTGGCCAGCTCTCACAGATTAGGATCTCTGTGTTTTGGTTTCTCAGTAACATCAGAAACTATTGGAGTCTCCACAGAGTTGGAAACTTCAGTGAAAGTCTTCTGGCTGCTACCCTCTCTGAAATTTCTCTTGATACTGTTTTTAATTCTTGGATTGAAGAAATATTTGTGACAATCTGTGTCTGAATATTTCTTTTTGCCAAGGGCTGTGTTTATGGGATTTCCCTATATTGGAACAGTTCATCAGTAATAGTTCCTAGATCTATTATTCTGTTAAGCTGTCCAATAGAATTACGTTATTCTAAATTCCTCTTTCTTTGGTTTCATTTTCTCTTTCGTGTTTAAGTAGATGGTGATTTGCTTCACACCGAGTAGTTTGACCAGTCACATTGCATCTGGAACAGACACTTTACATTTCCTTTAAAATAAGAAAACATTAGAATCTAGGCTACCGCCTTCAAATATTTTCCAGGCGCTCTGGTGTGGCCCATCACACTAGACTCCTTCCCTTCCTGAGTAATAGGCTTGGGGCACTGAATGGGCTGTCCCTGTTCTTCTTCAATAGTGTCAATGGGCTGAATGACTTCCTCATATTCCTGTGAATCCAGCGTGAGGTACTGAATGAACCCTTGTTTTACTGTGGCAATGTGCAGTGTCAGGCAGTGCTGTTACATGAATGTTACTGATACTTTAACAGCACAAGCCTCAATGGAGTCTGGATCCTGCTAGTTACAGACAAAGACCAGTTCAGCAGCTGACGGGGGACAAAATGTTCTGAACATTGTGGAATCTTTAGCGACCATCCCCAATTCTGATCTTATGGTGGGGAAGGTGGGGGCGGGGAGACATTGATGAAGCAGCTGAAGATGTTTGTGAAGAGGAAGCTACCCTGAGGATCTCCCACAGAGGTGACCCAGGACTGAGATGGTGAACATCTTCCTTTGTGCCATGTTTGACCCCAAACACTGGAGAGGTTACTCTGATTCCCATTAAGTTCAGTTTTGTTAAGCTCCTTGATGTCAACAGAAGTCAACCACAGCCTTGATATCGTGGCCAGTCATTGTTACCTGAACCCTTGTATCAACCTCTTTTGTTCACATCCATAGGCCATGATATAGGAGCAGCAAGTGTTTTCTTCAAACAGGTGGCATTGAATGTCAGGATGTCTCTTCTCTAGCGTGTTCGGGGAGCTAGATGACTGAAAATAATTGAAGAGGAGGTGTATGGAAATTGACCTGTCAGAGAGTTGAGGGCTATGAAGAATTGGATATGAAAGAGGATTTGAGATGAAGAACAGATCAGTCATGATCATAACGAAGGGCAAGGCAGGTTTGGGGAGTGAACGACCTGCCCCTGTTTCTGATGTTCTCCCATTCTGTTATTGGAAAGTTAGTGGGTGTTACTTTCATGGATGTTCTGTTGTTGAATGTTGCAGACAGGGAGACCAGAGGATTTTGTGAGCAATCTCTGGGTGAGGTATGGGGCTGTATTCACATTGAATCTGGGTGTACAACATGACCAACAAATGAAGCACAAGTTGCAGAGAGAGGAAGCTCTGTGAAGAGAGATGAGGGGCCTCTTTCGTACCCAGCCTGGGTTTTCCAATTACATTTCCCAATTCACTTCAAACCGTGTGGGACAGTACTGAGGGGCTGAATGGTCTCCTGTGTTTCTGTGCAACAGGTTATAGGAGTAAGTAACCTCCAACTGCTCCTGTCTAGCAGGTTTGATGGGCCGAATGGAACACGGGAACATGGGACTGAGAAACAGGAGTGGGTCATTAGATACTTTGAGCCTTCTCCACCAGGCACTAAAATTATATACAGTTTGTGGTCTCAGCCCCACTTTCCTGTCTGTGTCCCATTGTGCACTTCTTTATCAGATATTTAACTAACGCAGCTTTCAATCAATGTGAACATAGAGACACGATAATCTTCCACTGAAGAGAATTCCGACTTGAAAGATCCATTCAGAATTATTCGTCATCCCTCTTATAGAATCAGAGAGTCATGCAGAATGGAAACAGACCCATTAGTCCAATCTGTTCACTCCGATCAGATATCAAATCTGATTTAGTCCCATTTGCCAGCACTTGGCCAATATTCCTCCTGTGATTGTACCCGCCTTGACCACTTCCTCTGACTGCACTTTCTGTCCACACACCACTCTCTGTGTGAAATATTAACCTTCAGGTCCCTTCTAACTCATTCGCCCTCTCCCCTCCAACCTATGCTGTCTTGTTCTGGACTCCCCTATCCTTTGGAGCAGAACATGGCTGTTCAGAATATCCATGCCCCTGATGATTTTATAAACCTCTATAATGCTGCCTCTCAACCTCTGACACTCCAGGGGGAAACACCTCAACGTAATCAGCCTCTCCCTATAGCTCAAGCCTCCAGTCCTGGAACATACGTGTAAGACATTTCGGCAGAAAACCGAGTTGTACACAGTATTCTTAAAGTGGTCTCACCAACATCCTGTACAGATGCACCATACCACCACAACTCCTATACTCAATGCTCTGACTGATTAAGGCAAATGTGTCAAATGTGTTCAGCACCACTCTGTCTACCTGCGACTCACTGCTACAGGTAATCATGTATGTTAACATCAGAAAGTTAACATGATGGGAGTGCCAGCAGATAGGAGGACCAGTGATACATTGATCATTATTGAGATTAGATTGTGTTGGAAACATGAGCTTAACATGTCAGGAAGGGAAATCAAATCAATGGGTTCAGGATGGTTAATATCCAGAATACCAGATACCCCGGAGTGAGTTACAATCTGGAATCTAATTGAGGGGTTCATGGTGCTTTATATACGAATAACAGATACCCCGGAGTGAGTTACAGCCTAGCCTAGCATCTAATCGAGGGTTTCAGGGTGGTTTATATACAGAATAACAGATAGCCCAGAGTGAGTTACAGCCTGGAATCTAATTGAGGGGTTCAGGGTGGTTTATATAGAGAATAACAGATATCCCGGAGTGAGTTACAATCTGGAATCTAATTACGGGGTTTATGGTGCTTTATATACGATTAACAGATACCCCGGAGTGAGTTACAGCCTAGCCTAGCATCTAATCGAGGGTTTCAGGGTGGTTTATATACAGATTAACAGATAGCCCAGAGTGAGTTACAGCCTGGGATCTAATTGAGGGGTTCAGGGTGATTTATTTACAGAATAACAGATAGTCTGGAGTGTGTTGCAGATTGGAAACTAATCGGGGGATTTAAGATGGTTTATGTACAAAATAACAGATACCCTGGAGTTAGTTAACAGCCTGGAATCTAATCGAGGGGTCCAGGGAGTTTTAGATACAGAATAACAGATAGCCCGGAGGGAGTTACAGCCTGGAATCTAATCGAGGGATATGTTAACCTTTTTATGTGAAATAACTTGTAACTGGGAGTGAGTCACAAAGTGTACTATTGGCCAAGTGGTTTCAAATCTTGACTCACATAAACATAATACAGTCACAAACTACACAACTTTACTGACTCCCAACTTTCCTTGTTTGAGGACTATCCTCCTCTGTTTTCCCCTTTCACTGAAATTATTAATATACCTTTTATACTGCACTGCCATTCTGGTTAGAGTGCAACCTATCTCTCACATTTATGTTCAATCCTGTTGAAAGATACTTAAACCAACAGATGCACAAAGTTCCAGAAAGAGCTTTGTTCAATTGCAGGTGCATTATTTTCTTTTATTTGTAGACAACACACACTTTGAACCCACAGAAGGTCAGTGTGGGATTTGAGAAACCCTTCAATTTGGGATGAGACCTAACCAGGCAAAATTCTGATCCAACGCTGCAAATCTACAATTCAGTGGCTGAGCTCTATCAGGTTTTGCATATTATGTTTCTCTCATATATTAGGAGCTTGGAAAGTAAGGCAGACCTTACTGGAATGTCACATTGTCTCTCCGCATTCACTGTAAACAAGTTCTGGGATTTGCATTTTAAGCACCTTCAAAGAGCTGTCTCCATTTCCTATCTCTGCTAGCATCAATGAATGGAAATGGCTTTTGACACATTGCCCCCTCTCCCTTGCTGAAAGTATTCTTGACACAAATCAGTCAGGCAGACATTTTAGATTTGTCCACAGCCACCATTTTATATCAGCAAAACGATGACATTGAGTTTATAAATAAGGAAAAGCAAGAGAGACTGGCAACATCAATACAGTTTTAAAATATATAAAACATTGAACATGCACACAGAATCACAGACACACTGAATCACACACACAGGGATACAGATACCTTCCAGAAGCTGTCTCCATTTCCTATCTTGCAAGAGAATTCATGTTATGATGATGCATTCGTGCAGGACAGTAAACAGCTTTTGAGACTTTCCCCATCGCGACAGAAATTCAGCCCCAATCTGAAACTTGGAGATATGTAACCGGATAGAAATGAACCAGCAGCTTTCTGTGTTCCTGCTTCCAATGTAACATTTGACCATTTAGTTTATCTTGTCTTCGGTCTAACATCCAACAAGGATCACTACACAGATCCAATAACAGATCCCCAGGAGTGAGTTCCAGACTGGAATCTAAGAGAGGGGTTTAGGGTTTACATACAGCATAAGAGATACCCAGGAGTGAGGGACAGACTGGAATCTAATCGAGAGGTTTGAGGTGGTTTACATACAGAATAACAGATAACAAGTAGTGAGTCACAAAATCACGGAGTCATACAGTCATAGAGATGTACAGCATGGAAACAGACCCTTTGGTGCAACCCGTCTATGCCGACCAGATATCCTAACCTACCCTAGACTCTTTTTCAAACACTTGGCCCATCTCCCTACAAATCTTCCCATTCATATACCCATCGAACTGCATTTTAAATGTTGCAATTATACCAGCCCCCACCACTCCCTCTGACAGTTCATTCCATTCATGTACCACCCTCTGAGTGAACAAGTTGCCCCTTAGGTCTCTTTCATATTACCTCTCACACTAAACCTATGCCCTCTAGTTCTGGACTCCCCACCCCAAGGAAAAGACTTTGTCTATTTATCCTATCCATGCCCGTCATGATTTTATAAAACTCTATAAGGTCACCCCTCAGCCTCTGATGCTCCAGGGAAAACAGTCCCAGCCTATTCAGCCTCTCCCTGTAGCTCAAATCCTCTAACCCTGACAACCTCCTTGTAAATCTTTTCTGAACCCTTCCAAGTTTCACAACATCCTTCCGATAGGAAGGAGACCAGAATTGCACGCCATATTCCAACAGTGGCCTAACCCATGTCCAGTCCAGCCACAACATGACCTCTCAATGTCTATACTCATAACTCTGACCAATAAAGGAAAGCATACCAAACGCTGCCTTCATTATCTTATCCACCTGCCACTCTACTCTCACGGAGCTACGAACCTGCACTTCAAAGTCTCTTTGTTCAGCAACTCTCCCTCGGACCTGACCATTAAGTGTATAAGTCCTGCTCAAATTTGCATTCCCAAAAGGCAGCGCCTCGTGTTTATCGAAGTGGAATAGAATTGAAGGTTTTGGGGTGTTTTTGAAACATGCCAGTCACACATACATGGAAGTGAGTTACACGTTGGAATCTAATCGAGAGGGTTACGGGTGATTCATATAATCCCGACCGTGGGGAAACAAGCCCTTCAGCCCAACAAGACCACACTGACCCACAGAAGGATAACCCATCCAGACCCATTTCCCCACATATACCCCTGATTAATGCACCTCACCTACACTTCCCTGAACACTATGGGCAATTTTAACAGGGTTTGGACTGGATGATTAATATACAAACTAACAGATACCCAGGAGTGTGATACAGACTGGAATCTAATCAAACGATTGAAGTGGCTAATGTACAGAGTCACTTCAAATTGGAAGTCAGTTACAGATTGGAATTTTATCAAGGGGATTCGGGATGATTTTGTGTACAATAACAGATACCCCAGAGTGTGTTACAGACTGGAATCTAATCGAGGGTTTCAGTGTGGTTTCTATACAGATTAACAGGTAGTCCGAGTGAGTTACAGAGTTACAGAATCATCGAGATATACAGCATGGAAACAGACCCTTTGGTCCAACCTGACAATGCCAACCAGATATCCTAACCCAATCTAGTCCCACCTTCCAGCACCCGGCCCATATCCCTCCAAACCCTTCCTATTCATATACTCATCCAAATTCCTCTTAAAAGTTGTAATTGTACCAGCCTCCACCCCACTTCCTCTGGCAGCTCACTCTATACACGTACCACCTCCTGCGTGAAAAAGTTGTCCCTTAGATCTCTTTCATATCTTTCCCCTCTCAAACTAAACCTATGCCCTCTAGTTCTGCACTCCCTTATCCCAGGGTAAACCCCGATAATGTCACCCCTCAGCGTCCGACACTCCTGGGAAAACAGTCCCAGCCTGTTCAGCCTCTCCCTGTAGCTCAAATCCTCCAACCCTGGCAACATCCTTGTAAATGTTTTCTGAACCCTTTCAAGTTTCACAACATCTTTCCAATAGGAAGGAGACCAGAATTGCATGCAATATTCCAAGAGTGACCTAACCAATGTCCTGTATAGCCACAACATGACCTCCCAACCCCTGTACTCGGTACTCTGACCAATAAAGGAAAGCATACCAAACGCCTTCTTCACTATCCTATCTACCTGCGACTCCACTTTCAAGGAACTATGAACCTGCACTCCAAGGTCTCTTTGTTCAGCAACACACCCTAGGACCTTACCATTAAATGTAGAAGTCCTGGTAAGATTTGGTTTCCCAAAATGCAGCCCCTCACATTTATCTGAATTAAACTCCATCTGCCACTTCTCAGCCCATTGGCCCATCTGGTCCAGATCCTCTTGGAAACTGAGGAAACCCTCTTTGCTGTCCACTACACCTGCAATTTTGGTGTCATCTGCAAACTTATTAACTGTACCTCTTATGCTCGCATCCAAATCATTTATATATATGACAAAAAGTAGAGGGCCCAACACTGATCCTTGTGGCACTCCACTGGTCACAGGCCTCCAGTCTGAAAAACAACTCTCCACCACCACCCTCTGTCTTCTACCTTTGAGTCAGTTCTGTATCGAAATGGCTACTTCTCCCTGTATTCCAAGAGATCTAACCTTGCTAATCAGTCTCCCATGGGGAACCTTGTCGAACGCCTTACTGAAATTCATATGGATCACATCTGCTGCATTGCCCTCATCAATCTTCTTTGTTACTTCTTCAAAACACTCAATCAAGTTTGTGAGACATGATTTCCCACGCACAAAGCCATGTTGCCTATCCCGAATCAGTCCTTGCCTTTCCAAATTCATGTACATCCTGTCCCTCAGGATTCCCTCCAACAACTTGCCCACCGCCGAGGTCAGGCTGACCGCTCTATAGTCCCTTGGCTTGTCCTTACCACCCTTCTTAAACAGTGGCACCACGTTTGCCAACTTCCAGTCTTCCAGCATCTCACCTGTGACTATCGATGATACAAATATCTCAGCAAGAGGCCCAGCAATCACTTCTCTAGCTTCCCACAGAGTTCTCGGGTACACCTGATCAGGTCCTGGGGATTTATCCACCTTTAACCATTTCAAGAAATCCAGCACTTCCTCCTCTGTTTCTCTGGACATTTTGCAAGATGTCACCATCGATTTCCCTACAGTCTATATCTTCCATATCCTTTTCCACAGTAAATACTGATGCAAAATATTCATTTAAAATCTCCCCCATTTTCTGTGGCTCCACACAAAGGCCGCCTTACTGATCTTAGAGGGGCCCTATTCTCTCCCTAGTTACCCTTTGTCCTTAATATATTTGTAAAAACACTTTGGAATCTCCTTAATTCTATTTGCCAAAGCAATCTCATGTCCGCGTTTTGCCCTCCTGAGTTCCCTCTTAAGTATACTCCAACTTCCTTTATATTCTTCTAAGGATTCACTCGATCTATCCTGTCTATACCTGACATATGCTTGCTTCTTTTTCTGAATCAAACCCTCAATTTCTTTAGTCAGCCAGCATTCCCAATAACTACCAGCCTTCCCTTTCAACCCTGACAGGAGATTGCTGCCTGGAATCTAATCGCGGGGTTCAGGGTGGTTTATGTACAGAATAACAGATAGCCCAGAGTGAGTTACAGCCTGGAATCGAATCGAGGTGTTCATGGTGGTTTATATACAGAATAACTGATAACCCAGAGTGAGTTACAGCCTCTAATCTAATCGCGGGGTTCAGGGTGGGTTATATACAGAATAACAGATAGCAAGCAGTGAGGTACAGCCTGGAATCGAATAGAGGGGTTCAGGGTGGTTTATATACAGAACAGCAGACACCCCGGAGTGATTTACAGCCTGCTATCTAATCGCGGGGTTCAGGGTGGTTTATATACAGAATAACAGATATTCTGGGGTGTGTTACAGCCTGGAATATAATTGAGGGGTTCAGGGTGATTTATATGCAGAATAACAGATACGCCGGAGTGAGTTACAGTCTGGAACCGAATCGAGGTGTTCAGCGTGGATTATATACAGAATAACAGATAGCACAGAGTGAGTTACGGCCTGGAATCTAATCGAGCGGTTCAAGGAGGTTATTATACAGAATAACAGATAGCCCGGAGTGTGTTACTGCCTGGAAGCTAATCAATGTCTGTTCACTTTAAGATAGGACGGGTTTTGCTGAATCGAAAGTACAGCCACAGATGCCAGCTAAAGGTCAGACTGTTCCAAATGTAACAATTAGCTGGGAAATGGAAGCCTGAATTTTGGTTGCTGTTTTGACAGCCAATCAAATGCAATCAAAGACTTTAAATAATGCTCTGAATATCCGAAGCCAATGGAATTTGAATATTATTGTTCGTACACCTGGAAATCAATCAAATTATGAGAATTATTGTATCATGGGAAGTAAATAAACCCAGCATTTGAACACTAGAGGGAGAGCTGCTGCCATCCGACAGCAGAGTAACTGCTGTAGAGCAGGAGTGCTAACTGGCCATCTCAAACACTCTCTATCAAAGACACATGTTCATGTAAACCGATTTGCAGTTAAAAAAAATGACCCGGGAGATCAGTAGCTGAAAGAGTGAACACAGCGGGGAAGATAGAGACTGTATGGTCTTGAGATTGTAACGTTTAATATGTGGGCTGTTGGAACAGCATATTTTTTACAGAGTTGGAGTCAGATAGTAAGTAGCTAAGAAAAGAGGGGCTTGTATTTGCGAATAGTTTTTGTTTAGTGTTCACTATTAAAGTTAAGAAACTAACTTGCTAATTTTTGTTTAAATAGTGGAATGCAGGAGATCTCTATCACTCATATGTTAACAGATTACGAGGTGATGCGAGCTTTTCTGGGTGTTTGGGTTTAATTAACAAAGTGGTTCCACTCCACCTTGTCAATGTCCATCCACTCTAACCCCATTTCCCTGCAGTTGGCCCATATCCTTCTCGTCCTTTCCTATCCACATATTTATCCAAATTCTTTTGAAACATTGTTAATACATCCCCCTCAGCCACATCTTCTGGCAGCTCATCCAAGTACCAGCCATTTATGTAAATAAATTGTCCCTCAGGTTCCCTTTTATTCCTTTCCCTTTAACCTGAAACTGATCCCCTTTCCTCCTCGATTCTCTAAACTTTGGAAAAGACTGAGAGCATTCACCCTATCCATATCCTTCATGATCTTATACAGCTCTATAAGGACTCCCTCAGTCTCCTACACTCTAAAGAAAAGGTCATAGCTTGTCCAACCTCTCCCTATAACTTGGACCATTGGGTCCTGGCAATGTCCTTGTAAATTTCTTCTGCACTCTTTCTAATTACATTTTATCCTCCCTATAACAAGTTGACAAAACTGAACACAATCCTCCAACTGCGGCCATACCAAAGTCCTGTGTAACTGCAACATAAATTCCCAACTTCTATACTCAATGTCCTGCCTGACGAAGGCCAGTGTGTCAAAAGCCTTCTTCACTGCCCTGCCTACCTGTGACTCCACTCTCATGGAACCGTGCACCTGAATTCCAAGGTCTCTCTGCCCACTACACCCCTTAAGGCCCGCCCATTCACTGTGAAACTCCTACCTTGATTTGAGATTCCAAACTGCAAGACCTCACACTTCTATATTAAATTCCATTTGCTATTTCTCAGCCCACTTCCCCACCTGATTAAGGTCTTGCTGCAATTTCTGATAAACGTCCTCACTGATCATGCTGCCATTTATTTTAGTGTCTTACTAATCATGCCTTGTATATTCTCATCCAAATCATAGATAACAAAAAGCTATGGACCCAACCTCCAGTCTAACAAGCTTCCTACCATCAACCCAACTGTGTATCCAATTGGCCAGTTCCCCCAGTATTCTACGTGATTGAACCTTCCTGAGCAGCCTGCCATGTGGAAACTTATCATAGGCCATACTGAAATCCAAAGAGAATACGTCTATCACTCTGCCCTCATTAACCTTCTTGGTCACTTCACCAAAGGACTCTAAGAAATTTGGGAAGCATGATCTCCCACTCACAAGTCTATGCTGACTGCTCCGAATCAAACCCTGTGTAAGTAATGGGTGCAGTCAATGGTATGCTGTCCTTCATTGTAAGATGATTCGAGTACATAAGTAAAGCCATCTTCCTGCTATTGTAGAGCCTTGCTGAGAGAGCATTAGGGGCAGTCTCTACAGATTTGATCTCCTTTGTAAGGAATGATCTCCTTACCACAGACACAGGTGATGGTAACATGAGGATAGAGTGAATAAGCTGAGTGTTTAATCTGTAGAGCTGTGAGAGACAAAGAAATGGTGACGCTGAAACACGAGGAGTGGCAGCGATCACTTATTTCCAAAACAGACATTGATAGGGTGAGAAATTCCATACTTTACCCAGGATTGATTGTTTTGATTTATTGTCACGTGTATCTCAGTACAGGGAAACACTTTATTTATGAGCAGTGGAGGAAGGTCATAGTAAGCATGGCCAGACAGATCATAGGGTGGAAATAGACTTGGACAGAGTAAGGCACACGGGATACACTAAACAGGATATGCACTAGACAAGGTCAACATGAACAAGATCACCATTATTTAAACTTAGAGAGTCCATTCATCAGTCTAACGTGACTTTCCTCATAGTTTATTTGCCTAAATTAACTCTCCCCATGTTATTGTGCAGTCGGCGTGTGAACCCTGGACTGAACGTCAGGTTGCTCACAATCCCCAACAGCAGCCACAATACCTCCGTCTGAAACAGGTAGCCATTCCCACCAGCTTCCGCCCTACATACAGAACACCAGTCTGTCTTCGTGGAGATGAAAGATGCCTTCTTGAGACTTTGCACTAGACATATGGCTTCCCTGCTCACCACTAGAAAACCATGTTAAAGTCCCACATGTTTATCATGAGCAACGGAGCCAGGAGGAACAAGGTGGAACAGTCTGTCTGTGCAGCCTCTGATCCACTTGATCATCATGTTAGACCATCAATCTGGAGACACGTAAGACTGCCGATGCTGGAGATCAGAGTAGAGAGTCGATTGCTGGAAAAGCACAGCGGGTCAGACAGCATCCTTGAAGCAGGAGAATCGAATTATTGGGCATAAGGCATTCATCAGGAATCAGCATCAATTACCTCATTCTGCCCCTGTGTAAGTGCATTGAGGTGGGAGTGGCCTCCTGCTGTTCCTGTGTAAGTGACTCAAGGGACTGACTGGCTTCTTCCTCGTCCAATTGGACAGGGCCAAGGGCCTGACTGGGTTATCCCTGGTTTCTTTTTGACAGCTCATTGTACTGACAAGTGTGATGGTGCTGCAGCTTTAAGTGTTTATTTTGTCCGCGTTTCTTTTATGAGAGAGATTGAACGATCGTTACTAAGCTGGTTAGTTAAGACCACTTAAGTAACAGCTAGGGAGGCCTTGGGTTTATTTTAATGCAGCGTGAATGGGTGTGGCCAGCTCTCACAGATTAGGATCTCTGGGTTTTGGTTTCTCAGTAACATCAGAAACTATGGGGTCTCCACAGAGTTGGAAGCTACAGTGAATGTCTCCTGGCTGCTACTCTATCTGAATTTTCTCTTGATGCTGTTTTTAATTCCTGGATTGGAGAAATGTTTGTGACATTCTGTGTCTGAATATTTCTTTTTGCCAAGGGCTGTGTTTATGGGATTTCCCTATATTGGAACAGTTCATTAGTAATAGTTCCTAGATCTATTCTTCTGTTAAGCTGTCCAATAGAATTACGTTATTCTAAATTCCTCTTTCTGTGGTGTTATTTCTTCTTTCATGTTGAAATAGATGGTATTTTGCTTCACACCGAGTAGTTTGACCAGTCACATTGCATCTGGAACAGACACTTTACATTTCCTTTAAAATAAGAAAACATAAAGGTCTCGGATGTTGCCGTCAAATATTTTCGAGGGGCTCTGGTGAGGTCCATCACACTAGACTCCTTCTCTTCCTGAGTAATAGGCTGGAGGCACTGAATGGGCTGTCCCTGTTCATCTCCAATAGTGTCAATGGGCTGAATGACTTCCTCATATTCCTGTGAAACCAGCGGGAGGTGCTGAATGAACCCTTGTTTTGCTGTGGCAATGTGCAGTGTCAGGCAGTGCTGTTACATGAATGTTACTGATACTTTAACAGCACAAGTCTCAATGTAGCCTGGGTCTTGCTGCACATGGACACAGACCAGTTCAGGAACTGACGGGGGACAAAATGTTCTGAACATTGTTGAATCTTCAGTGACCATCCCGACTTCTGATCTTATGGTGGGGCGGGTGAGGGTGGGGAGACATTGATGAAGCAGCTGAAGATGTTTGTGAAGAGGAAACTACCCTGAGGATCTCCCACAGAGGTGACCCAGGACAGAGATGATGACCATCTTCCTTTGTGCCATGTTTGAGCCCAAACACTGGAGAGGTTACTCTGATTCCCATTAAGTCCAGTTTTGTTAAGCTCCTTGATGTCAGCAGACGTCAACCACTGCCTTGATATCGGGGCCAGTCATTTTTACCGGGAACCTTGTCTCAACCTCTTTTGGTCACATCAATAAACCATGATATAGGAGCAGCACGTGTTTTCTTCAAACAGGTGGGATTGAATGTCAGGATTTCTCTTCTCAAGAGTGTTCGGGGAGCGAGATGACTGAAAGTATTTGAAGAGGAGGTCGATGGATATTGATCTGTCAGAGAGGTGAGGGCTATGAAGAATTGGGTATGAAAGAGGATTTGAGGCCAGAAGCAGATCAGCCATGATCTTCGTGAAGGGCAAGGCAGGTTTGGGGAGTGAACGACATTCCCCTGTTTCTGATGTTCTCACATTCTGTTATTGGCAAGTTAGTGGGTGTTATTTTTATGAATGTTCTGGTATTGCATATTGCAGTCAGGGAGACCAGATGGTTTGGTGAGCCATCTCTGGGTGAGGTATGTGGGCTGTTTTCACAGTGAATCTGGGTCTACAACATGATCAACAAATGGAGCACAAGCTGCAGAGAGGGGAAGCTTTCTAAAGAAAGATGAGGGGCCTCTTTCATACCCAGCCTGGATTTTCCAATTACATTTCCCAAATCATCTCAAAGCATGTGGGACAGTCTTGAGGGACTGAATGGTCTCTTCTGGTTCTGTGCACCAGGTTATAGGAGCAAGTGGCCTCCAACTGTTCCTGTCTAGCAGGTATGAGGGGCTGAATGGCACACAGGAACATGGGACTGAGGAGCAGGAGTGGGTCATTAGATACTTTGAGCCTTCTCCAACAGGCAGTAAGATTGTGGCTGATCAGGTTGGGGTCTCAGCCCCACTTACCTGTCTATATCCCATTATCCGTGACTCACTTCTTTGTCAAATATTTAACTAATGCAGCTTTCAATCAATGTGAACCTAGAGTCACGATAAACTTCCAGAGAAGAGAAGTACGACTTGAAAGGACCTTACAGAATTTTTCATCATCCTTCTTATAGAATCAGAGAGTCATGCAGAACGAAAGCAGACCCGTTATTCCAATCTGTTCACTCCGATCAGATATCAAATCTGATCTAGTCCCATTTGCCAGCATTTGGTAAATATCTCTCCTCTTTCAGATACTTTTTAAATGTTCGATTGTAACCGCCTTTAGCCCTTCCTCTGACAGCACTTTCTGTACACACATTTGTGAAACATTTATCTTCAGGTCCCTTCTAAATCAATCCTCCTAGCCTTCAACCTCTGCCCTCTTGTTCTGGACTCCCCAATCCTGGAGAGCAGAACGTGGCTGTTCAGAATATCCATGCCCCTGATGATTTTATAAACCTCTATAATGTCACCCTTCAGCCTCTGACACTCCAGGGGGAAACACCTCAACCTAATCAATCTCTCCCTATAGCTCAAACCTCCAGTCCTGGAACATTTCTGCAGAAAACCGAGTTGTACACAGTATTCTTAAAGTGGCCTCACCAACGTCCTGTATAGATACAACATACCACCACAACTCCTGTACTCAATGCTCTGACTGATTAAGGCAAATGTGCCAAATGTGTTCTGCACCACCCTGTCTACCTGCGACTCCACTTTCAAGGAACAATGCACCTGCACCCCTATGTCCCTTTGTTTCACAACACGCCCCAGGACCTGACCATGAAGTATATAATGTCTGCCCTGATTTTCCTTCCCAAAATGCAAAGCTTCATATTTATCTAAATTAAACCTCATCTGTCCATCCTTGCCCCATTGTTCCATCTAATTGTGGTCTTGTTGTACTCTGAGATAATCTACTACACCACCTTTCTGATGTCATCTGTAACCTTACTAACTATTGCCCCAATATTCACATCTAAATCCTTTACATTAATGATGAAATGCAGTGAACTCAGTACTGATTCTTACAGCACACTGCTGCTCACAAGCCTCCAGTCTGAAAAATATCTCTCTTCCTTCACGCCATTTGTGACTAGCTTCCTCTGTATCCCATGTGACTGAAACTTACTAATCTGTCTACCAATCAGAATGAAATACTAGCTATGAAGGCCCGGCTGAGTAGGTTAGGTTTATTTTCACTAGAAAAAAAGAGATTGAGGGGGGACATGATTAACATTTGCAAAATCATGAAGGTATGGCCAGGGTGGATAGAGACCAGCTTTTTCCCAGGTTGAGGGATTCAATAACGAGAGGTCGTGCTTTCAAAGTGAGAGGTGGAAAGTTTAAGGGGGATACACGCGGTAAGTACTTCACACAGAGAGTGGTGGGCATTTGGAACGCGTTGCTCGCAGAGGTGGTGGAGGCAGGGACGGTAGATTCATTTAAGATGCATCTGGACAGATGCATGAGTAGGTGGGGAGCAGAGGGATACAGATGCTTAGGAATTGACCGACAGATTTAGACAGTACATTTGGATCGGCTCAAGCTTGGAGGGCGAAGGGCCTGTTCCTGGGCTGTAAATTTTCTTTGCTCTTTGTCGTTTAAAAGAGCACCTTGCTGAAGTCCATACAGACAATGTCTACCAAACTGTCTTCATCAATCTTCTTTGTCACCTCTTCAAAAACTCAACCAAATTAATGAGACATGATTTCTCATACAGAAAGACACGTTGTCTACTCTGATCAGCCCTTGCCTTCCCAAATGTATGTAAATGCTATCCCTCAGAATCCCCTCCAACAACTTACCCACCACTGACATCAGGCTCACCCGTCTATAGTTCCCCGGCTTTTTGGGTCACTGTTTCCTTTTCCTGTCCCACTACTCCACTGCTCACAACAAATGTTAAATGTGACCAGGTTGGTGATATGGCCGATGATATCGGTCTCAGACTGGGTCAGGGTCAGTTTTCGGAACAAGTCAGGCTAGTTTCTTTAATCTGCTAAAACAACACGTTTATGATCCAGAGCAATGTTACTCAAACTATGATGGAAGGATGAATGGCAAACTGTTTGGGTATTGCAATTATATAATCAATATTTCCCTTTCTAAAAATGCTGACACACACACACACACACACAAACACACACACACACACACACGCACATGTACACACACACACACACACAGACACACACATGCACATATACACACACACACACATACACACACTGACACACACACACACACAGACACACACACAGACACACACACATACACGCACACACTGACACACACACGCACATACACACACACACTGACACACACACATACACACACACAGACACACACACAGACACACACACGCACATATACACACACACACTGACACACACACACACACACACACACACACAGACACGCACACTGACAAACACAATTTTAACTTGAAAGAACTTGGTCCAAATATTATTGGAACTCATGACAAAGAAAAATTGTGAGATTGTCCAAAGCATTATTCTGCTTCTGAAGATATTGTACTCACACAAGCTACTAGCAATGGGATTTCATCCTGGGAGAGTTTGGATTGGGCTGAACTCCCTTTGCTTTAGGCAGTGAATAGATTCCAGTGAATTCTGGTTCAGGATCATCCAAAGGGTAGCACGGTGGTTAGCACTGCTGCCTCACAGCACCAGGGACTTGGGGTCGATTCCAGACTTGGGTGACTGTCTGTGTGGAGTTTGCACATTCTCCCCTTATCGATGTGAGCTTCTAATGGGTGATCCAGTTTCCTCCCACAAACTGTGTAGGTTCGGTGGATTGGTCATGCTAAATTGTCTGTAGTGTTCAGGGATTTCTAGGTTATGTGAATTAGTCAGGGGTAAATATAGGGGGAAGGTTGGTATGGACTTGTTGGGTCGAACGGCATGTTTCCACACTGCAGGGATTCCATAAAAATAAGAATGGTAACGATGACTGTAGAGGTTTTTTTTTAGCTCACACACATTGCTGTGATGAGGAACAATGAAGGAGAGAGAGTGCAATAGACCATTCCTTCTCAGGCAGATTACATTTTCTCCCTCTCTGAGTTGAATCACACAGTAATGTCATCCTCTCCCAAACTGGACCATGTGAGGTCTCCTTGTACATTGTCCAAACTATGTCTCCATCACATTCTCTGTTCCATGTAGGTGCATCATTGCTGCTGTCATACACAGAGCCATACCCTGAGCAGAAAAATGGTCTCGGCCGATTTGAAATATGTTTACATGGACCTGCGTCATTAAAAAAATAAAATATTTAATGTATTCAGAATATCTGTGTTAAAATGCATGTATTTTTAAATACAGCAATTGCTGGAAAAGCTCGGCAGGTCTGTCAGCATCCAGATGCCTTTTACATGCTGTAGTTGTACCAGCTACCACCACTTCCTCTGGCAGCTCATTCTATATGCACACCACCCTCTGTGTGAAAAGGTGCTCTTTAGGCCTCATCAAAACCTTTCCCCTCTCACTTTCCACCAATGCCTCTAGTTTTGGACACCCCTAACCTGGGGAAAAACCCCTGACTATTCACCCTATCAATGACCATTTTGATTTTATAAACCTTTACTGCTGCGAAATGTGACCCCAATCAACACGAATGGATGTACTTTCCTGGGCCTAAATTCTGAAATTCAATACTGACACCTCTTCCTTCTCCATCAAGTCACAATTCTAAATCCATTTTAATCAGTTTGTTCAGATGTATCCTGAGACACTTCTGTGGGATTTACGCCTGGATCTTTGTGCCCGGAGGCAGGGACACTAGCATCACTCAGCAATACCCATAAAGCTGGAACATTATTCTCCTGTGTGTTTGTTCATCAGCCTGTCCTGACATGCTGGGACATACCTCTGCAACAGGCAGGACTTGAATCCAGGCCTTCTAGCCCAGAGCTAGGAACACTACCACACAAGCACAGGAATTGGAATCAAATCCAGAGCTCTGGCTCAGAGACAGGGACACTACCCACAACACTACCATATCCAGATTTTGGGTCATATTTTAGTGCCCACTTTTAGATTAGTGTAGATTTATTATAATCAGGTTACCATTACTGAACCACACAAAACACTTTGTATTGTTAAACAAATGCAAGATATTTGTCTCAACTGTAGGATATTGAGGGTACGTGCCGTGCCATTGAAATTAACTATAAACATCTTTAATTGCTATTATCTGTAGTCTACAATATTAGGGAAAGAAATCCTGCAGACACACTCTGTCCAATGATGGGTCTCAAATAGATATTTATTACTGAACACCAGAGACGAAGGAAGAGCTTAATTTCTGACCCCAAAACACCGATCACACTTACCTAACTCTCACGTGCGACTCCCCTTTTCCTGAAACCATGAAATGACACCAGGCCGCAGATTACTGTCCAGCCTCTCCTCCCCACTGACTGTGTCTGCAATCTGTCTCTCCTCCCCCTAACCACACAAGGCAACCCAAGCTCAGGGTCTTTGTGAAACTCAAGGCTGGTGTGTGCAGGCACTCTGGAGAGGGGGATGGGCATTTTAAAATTGAAGGGGGAGGGTGAGGTGACAGTAATATCACTCACTGGGCTGAGGGGTGGCGGATGGAGTTTAGTTTGGATTAATGCGAGGTATTGGATTTGGTAAATCAAACAAGAGCAGGGCCTATACAATTAAAAGAAGAGCCTTTGGCAGTGCTGTAGTACAGAAACCTAGGCCGTCAGGTTTAATTCTTTAAAATTTGCATCTCATATAGATAGTGTGGTTAAGAAGGTGTTTATCACACATGTCTTCATAGGACAGAACTTTGAGTATCAGAGTGGGGATGTCATGTTGTGGTTGTACAGGACATTGGTGAGACCTCTTCTGGAATATTGTGTCTAGTCTAGTCACCCTGCCGGCTCATTCCACAGGCACACCACCCTCTGGGTGAAAAAGCTGCCCCTTAGGTCACTTTTAAATGTTTCCCCTCTCACCTTAAGCCTATGTCCTCTAGTTTTGGACTCCCCGTACCCTTAGAAAATACCTTGACTATTCACTTTGATATTACTGACGTTGATATTATTAAGCTGGAGAGGATTGAGAATAGATTAACCTGGATGTTGCTGAGAGAGGAGGGTGTGAGCAAAAAGGAGAGGCTGGATGGGCTGGGACTTTTTTCACTGAAGAATATGAGATTAAGCAGTAACTTTACAGAGGTTTATAAAATATTGAGGGTTACAGAGAAGTTGAAGGGCTGATATTTTTTCCCTAGAGTTGAGGATTCAAAACTGAGGGATATTTTAAGGTGCGAGGAAAAAGATTTACGAAAGTCATTAGAGGTAATTATGTTCGACAGAATCTGGCTTGTGTGTGGAATGAACTTCCAGAGGAAGTGGTGAAAGCAGGGACAGTTACAACGTTTAAAGGACATTTAGATCAGTCCATGGATAAGACATCAGTTTGGATGGTGCTGTGAGCAGCTGCCCTTTCCCTCCCCATCTCTGAATCCCTGTTGGTTTTCACCCTCTGTCAATGCCTGTGCAGTGGCGTGTGGAGGCCAGCAGAGGGTGGCATTGCATCACTTTAAGCACCACAGAGACTGCCAGACCTGCCCCACACAGATACACACAGATACACACACGGGAATGGTTAGGACACAGCGTGAAGCTCATCTGGTAACTTAAACTAAACATTAAAAAATGCTCAATTCGCCTCGTAAACTGTTAAAATATGAGGGACAGAGAACTCCCAAATTCCACTGTTTAAATAAAATCATCAATTTATTTTTCACTCTGAAAGTGAACATTTTACATGAACTATTCACAACTCTGGGACCCTCTTTCTCTTAACTGCTTATTACCCGACTCCAGCTCTACAGCAATATATTGTTTCTGGGTCTGCCATCCTCTCATATCACAGGAGCTTGTAAGCTCTCAGTTCAGAACAGCATTCCCTCTCTCTTAAAGGTACAGTACACCCTTTCAACTCCATCACACTGTACCCTGATGAATATCGATAAGTGGGACCTAACCGGATTTCTCTTGCTCTGTGGTTTGTCAATATTTCATTCGCTCCGTCTGGTGTGTGTCAGGACTTTTGTTGCTCCATTGACAGCATGTCATTATTAGACTCTGTCCATATGAATATATCAGTATTTCACTTGCTCAGACTCGTAAGTTTGGGGCAGGATTTCAGTTGTTTCATGGGGACTGTGACACTATAACAATCTCAATGTTTGTAGGTGGCACCGAACCTGGAAGAACTCTGAAGTCTATGGAGGAGAGTGTGGAACTCTGACAGGACAATCACACATTGGTGTAGTGTTCAGGTTTATGGCAGATGGGGATCAGTGCAGAGCAGTTTGAGGTGATGCACTTTGGTAGGAAGGACAAAGAAAGACAGTTTAAAACAGGCTGTACCATTATAAAGGGGCTGCAGGAGCAGAGAGCGCTGGGTGTATATGAGCACAGATTGTTGAAGATGTCAGGACAAGTGGGGAGAGCAGTAACTATCACAGATTAGTTTCAGTATCTGAGCTGTTTACAGGGGGAGGTGTAGGAGGGAGTCTCGGTGCTCCCTTCCTCGGAGATGCTGGTGACGATGTGTTGTGAGCCCACCCTCCTGCCCACTGAGACCATGTGGATTCCATTTGTACCAGCTCGACACAAAAGGGAGATGGCATCAGGGCCACGGCTTCGAAGTTGTGCCGGGGGGAAACGGAGCTGCCAGTGGGTTTAAAGTGAGAATTGCCCTTCAATGAACATTGCTCCTGACTCGGTCGGTGGGACGTGGATGTTTCAGAATCTCCACACGAGGCGTCCCGGTTCTCTCCGGCTCGTACCAGGATCCTCCCCAGATGGCGGGGGGAGGGGGGTGAGGGAACGGATATCGGGCACTCCACCACTTGGATAGGCCCTCCCTGTCCTATTCCAGGCTGTTTCTCCTGGAATGGGAGGAAGAGAGGGAGGGAGGGAGTGGGTGTGGTCCTACTGTTAGTGTGGGTGTAGGTGGGGAGGGGGTCATGGTGAGGGGTCCGGAGGGAGTCAGTCCACAGTGTTGTATCCATGCAGTGTTATTAATGTGGGGGTGAAGTGGAGGGAGGAGGGGAGAGAGAGACAGAGAGACAGAGACAGAGAGAGAAGGTGCAGCATACGACAGTGAGAGTGGTTGACCATGAGCCTTGTTCAGGGTTCGGTGCTGTAACAGATATATAGTGAGTGTGAGGGAGCTGAGAGAATACGGTGACCCTTATCCTGACAGAGTGGGGAAGATTATTGATGCTTGTCCTGTTTTGCTGGACATTTCTTCAGACCCCAGATACTGCATTGAGCTGGGTGGGGAGCTCAGACCATGCGCGATGGGTCTGGTGGTTTGGCCTCCTCTGGGAAGAGAATGGTCCCCCTCTGTACTAGCCCATCCACCAGGACCTCCGTGCCCTGTTGACAAACCGTGGAGGATTTGTCCCTTATCTGCCATGCTCAGGTAAACTGTGCAGGGCAGCTCCAACCTGAGAAAGATTAATCATGTGCCCATTGGCCTTTTAAAGGTGGCCCCAGTGTCAGGGATCACGGAATATCCAGGAGCATCTGGGTGATGGTGTGTACCTCCAGCCATGAAGGACTCCATTTACAAAGCTGGAGAACAAATGCTCATCCAAAACTCTCCATCATCTGACCTCACACCAATATCCCATTTTCCCATCTTTCCTGGGAAGACAGGCTCTTGTTACAGGATGCTATCGAAGTGTCCACATTTCAGCATTCTGCAACCTGGGAACACATCCTTCCATGACACTGTCTCTCAGTCTGCCCCTCTCTGTCTATACCCCAAACCCGTCCCATGTGGTGATATTTAAACTGAGTCCCCCGCCATCTCTCTCTGGCAGTGATGTTCACACACACAGCACCCCCTTGTCAGGGCACAATGGAGACATGGAGCTGTAAATGGGTGGGAGCTGCACATCCTGTCAGTTCCATCATGGGCTGCAACTTTCCCCACACTGGGCAGGGATCGAATACAGTATTACTGAGGAATGCACTGGGGTGGGGTACACAGTCCTACATGCTGGGAGGGTAACTGCTCCTGGGTTACAGATCAATGTACTGGGATGAGGTACACAGTCCTACATGCTGGGAGGGTAACTGCTCCTGGGTTACAGATCAATGTACTGGGGTGGGGTACACAGTCCTACATGCTGGGAGGGTAACTGCTCCTGGGTTACAGATCAATGTACTGGGATGAGGTACACAGTCCTACATGCTGGGAGGGTAACTGCTCCTGGGTTACAGATTAATTCCCGTGCGATCACTGCACATCCTGCTGTGTTGGTCAGACTATCTGCGGTTTATAGATAATGCAATGATGTGGTCAGTGCAGCTCCCCACGCTGGATGGATATGTGGCCTTTGCACAGTACATCATGTTGGTGGGATGGATAGGGGGGTAAGGTCATGGACAGGTCAAGGAATTCCCCGGAACATTCAATCCCTGACATTCTATAACTGACATTCCCCGGGACATTCAATCCCTGACATTCTATAACTGACATTCCCCGGAACGTTCTGTCCCTGACATTCTATAACTGACATTCCCCGGAACGTTCTGTCCCTGACATTCTATAACTGACATTCCCGGAACGTTCTGTCCCCAACATTCTATAACTGACATTCCCCGGGACATTCAATCCCTGACATTGTTTGTGAACGGCCGGACGTCAGTGAATTGAACAAACGATAAGATCCCGAGGGAAGAGATCCCGTTCCAGGGAGAAGGAGACTCTGTTCCGAAGGCCCCTCAGGCAGTTAAAGGGGAGAATACGTTTTCCCTGCGTTTACATTTCTTCACGACACAGGATCGACCACAATTTAGACCAAAATACAGGAATTCCCAAACTCCGTTTGTCTTCAGGAAACTGGGAGAGAATCCTTCAGGACAGCAACGTTCCCACCCTCCGTATTAGGAACTGGGAAGGAGTGACCTGTGTCTGCTCTCGAGTGATCGAGTGTGTGGGAATGTTCTAGAAACCATCTGTCCTTATGGATGTGTCTCTGTCTGTTGGGGAGGGAGGGTTTCTTGTGGTTTATGTCACATTTTTGTCAGTAATTCCGACCTTCCCATTTGTTATTCCAGCTCCAATTATTTTAATAAATCCCTGAATACAGGGACACATTTGAAAATCTCACTGGGTCCCCGATCAAACGGGTCCCTTTGCCTCCAGGCTGATGGATAATGGGTTTGTTTTCCTTCCTCACAGTTAACGTAGTGACCATCTACGTTCTGCTTTATAAAGATTGTGGATTGTCTCCATGTGTCAGACGTTACCTGGGGGCCATGGCAGCGGCGGATCTCCTGGTCATTATCCTCGACCTGATCCTGAGACACATTCCCATTGTTTATGAGGAACAGTTTTATTTCCTGAAGGACTCCGTCCCAGTGTGTAATATCCACGCCATCCTGCTTTATGCAGCCACTGACTGCTCTGTCTGGTTCACCGTCACTTTCACCTTTGATCGGTTTGTGGCCATTTGTTGCCAGAAGCTGAAAAGTAAATATTGCAGTGAGAAAACGGTGGCTGTGGTTCTGGGAGCAGTGACTGTGCTGAGCTGTTTAAAGAACATTTCCTGGTATTTTATGCTCGGGGCTCGGTATTCGCTGGTGAACGTCCCCTGGTTTTGTGATGGAACAGACGGTGTTCTATCCTCCATTGTCTGGATCACAATCGAGTTCCTCCACTACATTCTAACCCCGTGTGTCCCATTTCTCCTGATTCTGCTGCTCAATGTTCTCACCGTCAGACACATTTTAGTGACCAGCAGAGCCCGCAGGAGACTCCGCGCTCACACCAATGGGGACGCTCAGTCTGACACTGAAATGAGAAACCGAAAAAAATCCATCATTTTACTGTTTGTGATCTCGGCCAATTTCATCCTGTTATGGTCAACGTTAATGCTGTATTCTATATGGACCCGGATGTTTGATATTGGGTATGAGTCTGTGTATCTCCATCCCTTTGTGCAGGAATTGGGCTTCATGCTGCAGCTCCTCAGTTGCTGCACAAACACCGCGATTTATGCCGTGACCCAGACTAAGTTCAGGCAGCAGCTGAAGAATGTGCTGAAATATCCCTTCACCCAAATCCACCCATCCATCAAATTCCCTCATTAATCACACCATCCGGGATTTTCTCATTTCAGTTCAGTGTTTCAGCGATGGAGCAGCCTGTCGCTATGGTAACAGACTGAGGGTAGAGCTGGTTTGTCCATCCTTATCCCACAGGGGGGTTACAGGGAAACATTTCAATGTTTCTCACAACTCAGGGGCCAGTGAGAAAAGGCACCATCCCACTGACTGTATCCATCACTTCCATTTGTAACCAATAAAAATGTTGATTAAAGCGTGCCGAGCAGCAGAGTGACCGATGTTGTTGTGTGTCTTTGTGTTGGAGAAGCTGAGCTGGAGAGACAGACTCAGCCCCAAGTCCTGGTCCTCAGGGAAGGGGAGGGCACCGCGCCCTGAGCTCAGGAGCTGGGTTTAACTCCCTCTGACCCCCCCATTCCAACCTGGCCTCCCCAATTCCTCACCCCCACTTTTCCTCCTCAATTCTCTCCATCTCTCCCTTCCTGCACAATCTCTCTTTCTCACCACCTCTCCCTTTCACTCTCTCTGGTCCCCTCTCAGAGCCCCCAACCCCAGTTTCTCCACCTGCCTCCACTATTCTTTCTGCCTCACTCTCCCCCTCTCTCTCTCTCACACCCCCAACATGAGTTTATCCACCTGCCTCCATTCTTCTCTCTCCCCCTCACCCTCTCTCTCTCTCTCTCTCTCTCTCTCTCTCTCCTGCCGTCTCTATCTCCTTCTCACAATTCTGGCTCTACCCCATTTTCCCCACCTCCCACTTCCCACATCTCTCGATCATCTCACACCCACAAGCCCCCCCCACCCCCCCAACCCCCACAAGCAGACTCACCACCAACCTGCAGTCTCTGGGTCAGAGGGAGAGGGAAGGACCAGGGAGACAGAGTGTGTCAGAGAGAGAGAATAAGGGCGGGACAGAAGGGAGAGAGATTCAGTTAGAGAGAAACGGAGGATGGTGGGAAAAGAGAGACCAAGATAGGGAGATCGAGAGTGAGAGAAGATGGAGAGAGAGCGAAGGAGCAGGGAAAGACAGAGAGAGAGGGAAGGGAGAAATAAGGTGAGGGAGGGAAGGAGAGAGAGAGAAATAGGGGAGGACATAATGAGAGAGGGGTCAGAGAGAGGGGGGGCAGAGAGAGAGGGTGACAGAGAGAGAGGGAGACAGAGAGAGAGGGGGGCAGAGAGAGAGGGAGACAGAGAGAGAGGGGGGCAGAGAGAGAGGGGAACAGAGAGAGAGGGGGACAGAGAGAGTGGGGGACAGAGAGAGAGGGGACAGAGAGAGAGGGGGACAGAGAGGGGGACAGAGAGAGAGGGGGACAGAGAGAGAAGGGGACAGAGAGAGAGGACAGAGAGAGGGGGACAGAGAGAGGGGGCAGAGAGAGGGGGGGCAGAGAGAGAGGGGGACAGAGAGAGAGGACAGAGAGAGGGGGACAGAGAGAGAGGGGGACAGAGAGAGAAGGGGACAGAGAGAGGGGACAGAGAGAGGGGGACAGAGAGAGGGGGCAGAGAGAGGGGGGGCAGAGAGAGAGGGGGCAGAGAGAGGGGCACAGAGAGAGAGGGGGCAGAGAGAGAAGGGGACAGAGAGAGAGGGGGAACAGAGAGAGAGGGGGACAGAGAGAGGGGGACAGAGAGAGAGTGGACAGAGAGAGAGGGGGGCAGAGAGAGAGGGGGCAGAGAGAGAGAGAGAGAAGGGGACAGAGAGAGGGGACAGAGAGAGAGGGGGGGCAGAGAGAGAGGGGGCAGAGAGAGGGGGCAGAGAGAGTGGGAGACAGAGAGAGGAGGGACAGAGAGAGAGGGGGACAGAGAGAGAGGGGGGGCAGAGAGAGAAGGGGACAAAGAGAGAGGGGAACAGAGAGAGGGGACAGAGAGAGAGGGGACAGAGAGAGAGGGGGACAGAGAGAGGGGACAGAGAGAGGGGGACAGAGAGATGGGGCAGAGAGAGCGGGGGCAGAGAGAGAGGGGAGCAGAGAGAGAGGGGGCGGGGGGGCAGAGAGAAGGCGAGAGAGAGAGGGAGGGCAGAGAGAGAGGGGGGGGAGAGAGAGAGGGTGACAGACAATGTGGGGGACAGAGAGAGAGAGACACACAGAGAGAGGGAGACAGAGAGAGAGGGAGACAAAGGGAGAGGGGAACAGAAAGAGAGGGGAACAGAGAGAGTGGGGGACAGAGAGAGAGGGGGGCAGAGAGAGAGGGGGCAGAGAGAGAGGGGGGCAGAGAGGGGGGGCAGAGAGAGAGGGGGACAGAGAGAGAGCGAGAGAGAGGGGGCAGAGAGAGAAGGTACAGAGAGAGAGGGAGACAGAGAGAGAGGGGAACAGAGAGAGAGGGGACAGAGAGAGATGGGGACAGAGAGAGGGGGGACAGAGAGAGGGGGACAGAGAGAGAGGGGGACAGAGAGAGAGGGGAACAGAGAGAGAGGGGACAGAGAGAGATGGGGACAGAGAGAGGGGGGACAGAGAGAGTGGGACAGAGAGAGAGGGGGACAGAGAGAGAGGTGGCAGAGAGAGGGGGGGAGAGAGAGGGGGGCAGAGAGAGAGAGAGAGAGAGAAGGGGACAGAGAGAGGGGACAGAGAGAGAGGGGGACAGAGAGAGGGGGGGAGAGAGAGAGGGGGGCAGAGAGAGAGGGGGGCAGAGAGAGAGAGAGAAGGGGACAGAGAGAGGGGACAGAGAGAGAGGGGGACAGAGAGAGAGGGGCCAGAGAGAGAGGGGGGGCAGAGAGAAAGGGGGACAGAGAGAGAGGGGGACAGAGAGAGAGAGGGACAGAGAGAGAGGGGGGCAGAGAGAGAGGGGACAGAGAGAGAGGGGGCAGAGAGAGGGGGGAGAGAGAGGGGGGCAGAGAGAGAGGGGGGCAGAGAGAGAGGGGGGCAGAGAGAGAGGGACAGAGAGAGAAGGGGACAGAGAGAGGTGGACAGAGAGAGAAGGGGACAGAGAGAGGCGGACAGAGAGAGAGGGGGGCAGAGAGAGAGGGGGCAGAGAGAGGGGGGGTGGCAGAGAGAGTGGGGGGGCAGGGAGAGAGGGGTCAGAGAGCAAGGGGGGCAGAGAGAGCGCGAGAGAGAGGGGGGAGAGAGAGAGGGAGATAGAGAGAGGGAGATAGAGAGAGAGGGGAACACAGAGAGAGGGGAACACAGACAGCGGGGGGCAGAGAGAGGGGGAACAGAGAGAGGGGGCAGAGAGTGGGGAGACAGAGAGAGGGGGACAGAGAGAGGGGGAGACAGAGAGAGGGGGAAAGGAGAGAGGGGGGACAGAGAATGGGGGGACAGAGAGAGAGAGGGACACATAGAGGGGGGTCAGAGAGAGGGGGCGACAGAGAGAGGGAAGGATAGAGAGAGAGGGGGACAGATAGAGGGGGCAGAGAGAGAGGGGGACGGGGGGGACAGAGAGAGGCGGGGGACAGAAAGAGGGAGGACAGAGAGAGAGGGGGACAGAGAGAGAGGGGGACGGGGGGACAGAGAGAGAGGGGGACAGAGGGAGTGGGGGGACAGAGAGAGATTAGGGCAGAGAGAGAGGGGGCAGAGAGAGAGGGGGCAGAGAGAGCGAGAGAAAAAGAGGGGGGCAGAGAGAGAGGGGGACAGAGAGAGAGGGGGGGGCAGAGAGAGAGAGGAGACAGAGAGAGAGGTGAACAGAGAGAGAGGGGGCAGAGAGAGGGGCCAGAGAGAGGGGGGGACAGAGAGAGAGGGAGACAGAGAGAGAGGGGAACAGAGAGAGAGGGGGACAGAGAGAGGGGGGACAGAGAGAGGGGTGGACAGAGAGGGGGAGGCAGAGAGAGGGGGGACAGAAAGAGAGGGGGACGGGGGGACAGAGAGAGAGGGTGTCAGAGAGAGGGGGACAGAGAGAGAGGGGCAGAGAGAGTGTGGAGCAGAGAGAGGGGGGCAGAGAGAGAGGAACAGAGGGAGTGGGGGACAGAGAGAGAGAGGGCAGAGAGAGGGGGCAGAGAGAGGGGGAAAGAGAGCGGGGGACAGAGAGGGGGGGCAGAGTGGGCGGACAGAGGGGTACAGAGAGGGGGGACAGAGAGGGGGGGACAGAGAGAGGGGAACAGAGAGAGAAGTGGACAGAGAGAGAGGGGACAGAGAGAGTGGGGTCAGAGAGAAGGCGACGGGGGGGGACAGTGAGAGAGAGGGACAGAGAGAGAAAGGGGACAGAGAGAGAGAGGGACGGGGGGGACAAAGAGAGGCGGGAGACAGAGAGACGGGGACAGAGAGAGAGGGGGGCAGAGAGAGAAAGAAACAGAGAGAGAGGGAGACAGAGAGAGAGGGGGACAGAGAGGGGGAGGCAGAGAGACGGGGGACAGAGAGGGGGGACAGAGAGGGAAGGAGAGAGAGAGAAGTGGACAGAGAGATGGCAGGACAGAGAGAGAGGGGACAGAGAGAGGGGTCAGAGAGAAGGCGACAGAGGGGAGGGACAGTGACAGAGAGGGTGGACAGAGAGAGGGGGGACAGAGAGAGAGGGGGACAGAGAGAGAGGGGGACAGAGAGAGGGGAACACAGAGACAGGGGACAGAGAGAGGGGACAGAGAGAGGGGGACAGAGAGAGAGGGGGCGGGAAACAGAGAGAGGGGAACACAGAGACAGGGGGACAGAGAGAGAGGCGACAGAGAGAGAGGGGGGCAGAGAGAGAGGGTGCAGAGAGAGAGGGGGGCGAGAGAGAGGGAGACAGAGAGACGGGAACTGAGAGAGAGGGGTCAGAGAGAGAGTGGAGCAGAGAGAGGGGGGCAGACAATAGGGGACAGAGAGAGGGGTTGTCAGAAAGAGGGGGGACAGAGAGAAGGGGTGGAGAGAGAGAGAAGGGGATAGAGAGAGAAGGAGGCAGAGAGAGGAGGGCAGAGAGATGGCGACAAGAGAGGATGACAGAGAGAGGGGGACAGAGAGAGAAGGGGGCAGAGAGAGGGGGGCAGAGACAGAGTGGGGCAGAGAGATGGGGCAGACAGAGGGGGGGCAGAGAGAGGGGGACAGAGAGTGGGGGGAAATAGAGGGTGTCAGAGAGTGGGGACAGAAAGACGGGCACAGAGAGTGGGGGAGATAGAGAGGGACAGAGAGAGAGGGGACAGAGAGAGTGGGGCAGAGAGAGAAGGGGGCAGAGAGAGTGGGACAGAGTGAGGGGGTCAGAGAAAGAGGAGGACAGAGAGGGGGCAGAGAGAGAGGGGAACAGAGAGAGGGGTAAAGATAGAGGCGGGTGGGAGGGAGGGGGGGACAGGGAGAGGTGAAAGAGATAGGGGCACAGAGAGTGGGGGAGATAGAAGGGGACAGAGAGGGGACAGAGAGAGAGGGAACAGAGAGAGTGGGACAGATAGAGGGGGTCAGAGAGAAAGGGGGTCAGAGAGAGAAGGGGACAGAAAGAGGGGAGCAGAGAGAGAGGGGGGCAGAGAGGAGGGAGGCAGAGAGATGGAGGAACAGAGAGAGGGAGAAAGAGAGAGGCGGGTGTGAGGGAGAGGGGGACAGAAAGAGGGGCAGGTAGCGGGGGGTCAGTGAGTGGGGGACAGGAAGAGAGGGGTACAGAGTGGGGTGAGAGAGGGGGTCAGAGAGTGGGGGAGAGAGAGGGGTACAGAGTGGGGTGGCAGAGGGTTCAGAGAGAGAGGGGGGATGGAGATAGTAGGGGACAGAGAGAGTGGGGAACAGAGAGAGTGGGGGACAGAGAGAGAGGGGGACAGAAAGTGAGGGCGACAGAGGGGGGGGCAGAGAGGGGGGGAGAGAGAGAGGGGGAGAGAGTGAGGGGGCAGAGAGAGAGGGGGACAGAAAGAGTGGGACAGAGAGAGAGGCAGGTGGGAGAGAGAGAGGGGTCAGAGAGAGGCTGGTGGGAGAGAGCGTGGACAGAGAGAGGGGGGGCAGAGAGAGAGGGGGCCAAAGAGGGGGATAGAGGGAAGCGGATGGGAGATGGGGGGGGGCAGAGAGAGGGCGACAGACAGAGGGGGGCAGAGAGCGGGGGTGAGAGAGGCAGGTGGAGAGAGAGGGGGACAGAGAGAAGGGAACAGACAGATGGAGACAGACAGAGGGGGACAGAGAGCGGGGAACAGAGAGAGGCGGGTGGAAAGAGAGGGGAACAGAGAGAGGGGGATCAGAGACAGGGGGACAGAGAGAGGAGGACAGAGAGAGCGTGACAGAGAGAGAGGGGGAAAGAGAGAGAGGGGGGACAGAGGGGAGGGGGGACAGAGAGACGGTGACAGAGAGGGCGTACAGAGAGGGCGACAGAGTTAGAGGGACAGAGAAAGGGAGGTCAGAGAGAGGGGGGAGAGAGAGAGGGGGAGATAGAGAGGGGGAGAGGGGGGGGGAGAGAGAGGGGGACAGAGAGAGGGGGACAGAGGGAGGGGGGACAGAGAAGGGGCGGAGAGAGGGTGACAGATGAGAGGGGGACAGAGAGAGGAAGGCAGAGAGAGGGGGTGAGGAGAGAGGCAGACAGAGAGAGGGGACAGCGTGTGGGGGGAGATGGAGGGGGTCAGAGAGAGGGGGACAGAGAGAGGGGGGACATATAGAGGCGGGACAGAGACGGGGGACAGAGAGAGGAGGGCAGAGAGAGAGGGGACAGAGAGAAAGGGGGGCAGGGAGAGTGGGACAGAGTGAGAGGGTAAGAGAAAAAGGGGGACAGAGAGAAAGGGGGGCAAGGAGAGTGGGACAGAGTGAGAGGGTAAGAGAAAAAGGGGGACAGAGAGAAAGGGGGGCAGGGAGAGTGGGACAGAGTGAGAGGGTAAGAGAAAAAGGGGGACAGAGAGAAAGGGGGGCAGGGAGAGTGGGACAGAGTGAGAGGGTAAGAGAAAAAGGGGGACAGAGAGAAAGGGGGGCAGGGAGAGTGGGACAGAGTGAGAGGGTAAGAGAAAAAGGGGGACAGAGAGAAAGGGGGGCAGAGTGGGGGGCATAGAGGGGGGGGCAGAAAGAGGGGGGAACAGAGAGAGGGGGGAACAGAGAGAGGGGGGGACAGAGAGAGGGGGGGGGAACAGAGAGAGGGGGGGAACAGAGAGGGGGGGGGAACAGAGAGAGAGGGGGGGACAGAGAGAGGGGGGGGAACAGAGAGAGGGGGGGAACAGAGAGGGGGGGGAACAGAGAGAGGGGGGGGACAGAGAGAGGGGGGGGAACAGAGAGAGGGAGAAAGAGAGAGGGAGAAAGAGAGAGGGGGGGGAACAGAGAGAGGGAGAAAGAGAGAGGGAGAAAGAGAGAGGGGGAGAGAGAGAGGGAGAAAGAGAGAGGGGACAGAGAGAGGGGGAACAGAGAGAGAGGGGGACAGAGAGAGGGAGAAAGAGAGAGGGGGGGGACAGAGAGAGGGGGGGACAGAGAGAGGGGGGACAGAGAGAGAGGGGGACAGAGAGAGGCAGGTGGGAGGGAGGGGAGCAGAGAGAGAGGGGCAGAGAGAGGAGGACAGACAGAGGAGGGACAGAGAGAGAGGGGAACAGAGAGAGAGGGGGACAGAGAGAGAGGGGGGATAGAGAGAGAGGGGGGACAGAGAGAGGGGGACAGAGAGAGGGGGGGACAGAGAGAGAGGGAGACAGAGAGAGAGGGGGGACAGAGAGAGAGGGGGACAGAGAGAGTGGGGACAGAGAGAGGGGGGGACAGAGAGAGGGGGGGACAGAGAGAGAGGGGGACAGAGAGAGGGGGACAGAGAGAGCGGGACAGAGAGAGTGGGCCAGAGAGAGGGGGGACAGAGAGAGGGGGACAGAGAGAGGGGGGACAGAGAGAGGGGGACAGAGAGAGGGGGACAGAGAGAGGGGGGACAGAGAGAGGGGCGACAGAGAGAGGGGGACAGAGAGAGGGGGGACAGAGAGAGGGGCGACAGAGAGAGGGGGGGACAGAGAGAGAGGGGGACAGAGAGAGAGGGGGACAGAGAGAGAGGGGATAGAGAGAGGGGGGACAGAGAGAGAGGGGGACAGAGAGAGAGGGGGACAGAGAGAGGGGGGGACAGAGAGAGAGGGGGGACAGAGAGAGAGGGGGGACAGAGAGAGAGGGGGACAGAGAGAGGGGGAGAGAGAGAGAGGGGGGGACAGAGAGAGAGGGGGACAGAGAGAGAGGGGGGACAGAGAGAGAGGGGGACAGAGAGAGGGGGAGAGAGAGAGAGGGGGACAGAGATAGAGGGGATAGAGAGAGGGGGGACAGAGATAGAGGGGATAGAGAGAGGGGGGACAGAGAGAGGGGGGACAGAGAGAGAGGGGGGACAGAGAGAGGGGGGACAGAGAGAGGGGGGACAGAGAGAGGGGGGACAGAGAGAGGGGGGACAGAGAGATAGGGGACAGAGAGAGGGGGGGACAGAGAGAGGGGGGGACAGAGAGAGAGGGGGACAGAGAGAGGGGGACAGAGAGAGAGGGGGACAGAGAGAGAGGGACAGAGAGAGAGGGGGACAGAGAGAGAGGGCGGGACAGAGAGAGGGGGACAGAGAGAGAGGGGGGACAGAGAGAGGAGGGGAAGAGAGAGAGGGGGACAGAGAGAGAGGGGGGACAGAGAGAGAGGGGGGACAGAGAGAGGGGGGACAGAGAGAGAGGGGGGACAGAGAGAGAGGGGGACAGAGAGAGAGGGGGGACAGAGAGAGAGGGGGACAGAGAGAGAGGGGGACAGAGAGAGGGGGGAAGAGAGAGAGGGGGGACAGAGAGAGAGGGGGACAGAGTGAGGGGGGGACAGAGAGAGAGGGGGACAGAGAGAGGGGGGACAGAGAGAGAGGGGGGACAGAGAGAGGGGGGACAGAGAGAGGGGGACAGAGAGAGAGGGGGGACAGAGAGAGGGGGGACAGAGAGAGGGGGGACAGAGAGAGCGGAACAGAGAGAGAGGGGGGACAGAGAGAGGGGGGACAGAGAGAGGGGGACAGAGAGAGGGGGACAGAGAGAGGGGAACAGAGAGAGAGGGGGGACAGAGAGAGGGGGACAGAGAGAGAGGGGGGACAGAGAGAGGGGGACAGAGAGAGGGGAACAGAGAGAGAGGGGGGACAGAGAGAGGGGGACAGAGAGAGAGGGGGGACAGAGAGAGGGGAACAGAGAGAGAGGGGGGACAGAGAGAAAGGGGACAGAGAGAGGGGGGACAGAGAGAGGGGGGACAGAGAGAGGGGAACAGAGAGAGAGGGGGGACAGAGAGAGGGGGGGGACAGAGAGAAGGGGGACAGAGAGAGGGGGGACAGAGAGAGCGGAACAGAGAGAGAGGGGGGACAGAGAGAGGGGGGACAGAGAGAGGTGAACAGAGAGAGGGGGGGACAGAGAGAGGGGGACAGAGAGAGAGGGGGGACAGAGAGAGGGGGACAGAGAGAGGGGGGACAGAGAGAGACGGGGACAGAGAGAGGGGGGCACAGAGAGAGAGGGGGACAGAGAGAGAGGGGGACAGAGAGAGGGGGGACAGAGAGAGAGGGGGACAGAGAGAGAGGGGGACAGAGAGAGAGGGGGGACAGAGAGAGAGGGGGACAGAGAGAGAGGGGGGACAGAGAGAGAGAGGGGGACAGAGAGAGAGGGGGACAGAGAGAGGGGGGACAGAGAGAGAGGGGGACAGAGAGAGGGGGGTACAGAGAGAGAGGGGGACAGAGAGAGAGAGGGGGACAGAGAGAGGGGGACAGAGAGAGAGGGGGACAGAGAGAGAGGGGGGACAGAGAGAGAGAGGGGGACAGAGAGAGAGGGGGACAGAGAGAGGGGGGACAGAGAGAGAGGGGGGACAGAGAGAGGGGGGACAGAGAGAGGGGGGACAGAGAGAGGGGGACAGAGAGAGAGGGGGGACAGAGAGAGGGGGGACAGAGAGAGGGGGGACAGAGAGAGGGGAACAGAGAGAGAGGGGGGACAGAGAGAGGGGGGACAGAGAGAGGGGGGACAGAGAGAGGGGGACAGAGAGAGGGGAACAGAGAGAGAGGGGGGACAGAGAGAGGGGGACAGAGAGAGAGGGGGGACAGAGAGAGGGGGGACAGAGAGAGGGGGGACAGAGAGAGGGGGACAGAGAGAGGGGAACAGAGAGAGGGGGACAGAGAGAGGGGGGGACAGAGAGAGTGGGACAGAGAGAGAGGGGGGACAGAGAGAGGGGAACAGAGAGAGAGGGGGGACAGAGAGAGGGGGACAGAGAGAGGGGGACAGAGAGAGAGAGGGGGACAGAGTGAGGGGGGGACAGAGAGAGAGGGGGACAGAGAGAGGGGGGACAGAGAGAGAGGGGGGACAGAGAGAGGGGGGACAGAGAGAGAGGGGGGACAGAGAGAGGGGGGCAGAGAGAGGGGGACAGAGAGAGAGGGGGGACAGAGAGAGGGGGGACAGAGAGAGGGGGGAAGAGAGAGAGGGGGACAGAGAGAGAGGGGGACAGAGTGAGGGGGGGACAGAGAGAGAGGGGGACAGAGAGAGGGGGGACAGAGAGAGGGGGGACAGAGAGAGAGGGGGGACAGAGAGAGGGGAACAGAGAGAGAGGGGGGACAGAGAGAGGGGGACAGAGAGAGGGGGACAGAGAGAGGGGGGGGGACAGAGAGAGGGGGACAGAGAGAGGGGGACAGAGAGAGGGGAACAGAGAGAGGGGGGGACAGAGAGAGGGGGACAGAGAGAGAGGGGGGACAGAGAGAGGGGAACAGAGAGAGAGGGGGGACAGAGAGAGGGGGACAGAGAGAGGGGGGGCAGAGAGAGGTGAACAGAGAGATAGGGGGGACAGAGAGAGGGCGGACAGAGAGAGGGGGGACAGAGAGAGGGGGGACAGAGAGAGGGGGAACAGAGAGAGAGGGGGGACAGAGAGAGGGGGGACAGAGAGAGGGGGACAGAGAGAGAGGGGGGACAGAGAGAGGGGGGACAGAGAGAGGGGGGAAGAGAGAGAGGGGGACAGAGAGAGAGGGGGACAGAGAGAGGGGGACAGAGAGAGGGGGACAGAGAGAGAGAGGGGGACAGAGTGAGGGGGGGACAGAGAGAGAGGGGGACAGAGAGAGGGGGGACAGAGAGAGGGGGGGGACAGAGAGAGGGGGGACAGAGAGAGGGGGGACAGAGAGAGAGGGGGGACAGAGAGAGGGGGGACAGAGAGAGGGGGACAGAGAGAGAGGGGGGACAGAGAGAGGGGGGACAGAGAGAGGGGGGAAGAGAGAGAGGGGGACAGAGAGAGAGGGGGACAGAGTGAGGGGGGGACAGAGAGAGAGGGGGACAGAGAGAGGGGGGACAGAGAGAGAGGGGGGACAGAGAGAGGGGGGACAGAGAGAGGGGGACAGAGAGAGAGGGGGGACAGAGAGAGGGGGGACAGAGAGAGGGGGGACAGAGAGAGGGGAACAGAGAGAGAGGGGGCACAGAGAGAGGGGGGACAGAGAGAGGGGGGACAGAGAGAGGGGGACAGAGAGAGGGGAACAGAGAGAGGGGGGGACAGAGAGAGAAGGACAGAGAGAGAGGGGGGACAGAGAGAGGGGAACAGAGAGAGAGGGGGGACAGAGAGAGGGGGACAGAGAGAGGGGGGGCAGAGAGAGGTGAACAGAGAGATAGGGGGGACAGAGAGAGGGCGGACAGAGAGAGGGGGGACAGAGAGAGGGGGGACAGAGAGAGGGGGGACAGAGAGAGAGGGGGGACAGAGAGAGGGGGGACAGAGAGAGGGGGACAGAGAGAGAGGGGGGACAGAGAGAGGGGGGACAGAGAGAGGGGGGAAGAGAGAGAGGGGGACAGAGAGAGAGGGGGACAGAGTGAGGGGGGGACAGAGAGAGAGGGGGACAGAGAGAGGGGGGACAGAGAGAGAGGGGGGACAGAGAGAGGGGGGACAGAGAGAGGGGGACAGAGAGAGAGGGGGGACAGAGAGAGGGGGGACAGAGAGAGGGGGGACAGAGAGAGGGGAACAGAGAGAGAGGGGGGACAGAGAGAGGGGGGACAGAGAGAGGGGGGACAGAGAGAGGGGAACAGAGAGAGAGGGGGGACAGAGAGAGGGGGACAGAGAGAGGGGGACAGAGAGAGAGAGGGGGACAGAGTGAGGGGTGGACAGAGAGAGAGGGGGACAGAGAGAGGGGGGACAGAGAGAGAGGGGGGACAGTGAGAGGGGGGACAGAGAGAGAGGGGGGACAGAGAGAGGGGGGACAGAGAGAGGGGGACAGAGAGAGAGGGGGGACAGAGAGAGGGGAACAGAGAGAGAGGGGGGACAGAGAGAGGGGGACAGAGAGAGGGGGACAGAGAGAGAGAGGGGGACAGAGTGAGGGGGGGACAGAGAGAGAGGGGGACAGAGAGAGGGGGGACAGAGAGAGAGGGGGGACAGAGAGAGGGGGGACAGAGAGAGAGGGGGGACAGAGAGAGGGGGGACAGAGAGAGGGGGACAGAGAGAGAGGGGGGACAGAGAGAGGGGGGACAGAGAGAGGGGGGAAGAGAGAGAGGGGGACAGAGAGAGAGGGGGACAGAGTGAGGGGGGGACAGAGAGAGAGGGGGACAGAGAGAGGGGGGACAGAGAGAGAGGGGGGACAGAGAGAGGGGGGACAGAGAGAGGGGGACAGTGAGAGAGGGGGGACAGAGAGAGGGGGGACAGAGAGAGGGGGGACAGAGAGAGGGGAACAGAGAGAGAGGGGGGACAGAGAGAGGGGGGACAGAGAGAGGGGGGACAGAGAGAGGGGGACAGAGAGAGGGGAACAGAGAGAGGGGGGGACAGAGAGAGGGGGACAGAGAGAGAGGGGGGACAGAGAGAGGGGAACAGAGAGAGAGGGGGGACAGAGAGAGGGGGACAGAGAGAGGGGGGGCAGAGAGAGGTGAACAGAGAGATAGGGGGGACAGAGAGAGGGCGGACAGAGAGAGGGGGGACAGAGAGAGGGGGGACAGAGAGAGGGGGAACAGAGAGAGAGGGGGGACAGAGAGAGGGGGGACAGAGAGAGGGGGACAGAGAGAGAGGGGGGACAGAGAGAGGGGGGACAGAGAGAGGGGGGAAGAGAGAGAGGGGGACAGAGAGAGAGGGGGACAGAGAGAGGGGGACAGAGAGAGGGGGACAGAGAGAGAGAGGGGGACAGAGTGAGGGGGGGACAGAGAGAGAGGGGGACAGAGAGAGGGGGGACAGAGAGAGGGGGGGGACAGAGAGAGGGGGGACAGAGAGAGGGGGGACAGAGAGAGAGGGGGGACAGAGAGAGGGGGGACAGAGAGAGGGGGACAGAGAGAGAGGGGGGACAGAGAGAGGGGGGACAGAGAGAGGGGGGAAGAGAGAGAGGGGGACAGAGAGAGAGGGGGACAGAGTGAGGGGGGGACAGAGAGAGAGGGGGACAGAGAGAGGGGGGACAGAGAGAGAGGGGGGACAGAGAGAGGGGGGACAGAGAGAGGGGGACAGAGAGAGAGGGGGGACAGAGAGAGGGGGGACAGAGAGAGGGGGGACAGAGAGAGGGGAACAGAGAGAGAGGGGGGACAGAGAGAGGGGGGACAGAGAGAGGGGGGACAGAGAGAGGGGGACAGAGAGAGGGGAACAGAGAGAGGGGGGGACAGAGAGAGGGGGACAGAGAGAGAGGGGGGACAGAGAGAGAGGAACAGAGAGAGAGGGGGGACAGAGAGAGGGGGACAGAGAGAGGGGGGGCAGAGAGAGGTGAACAGAGAGATAGGGGGGACAGAGAGAGGGCGGACAGAGAGAGGGGGGACAGAGAGAGGGGGGACAGAGAGAGGGGGGACAGAGAGAGAGGGGGGACAGAGAGAGGGGGGACAGAGAGAGGGGGACAGAGAGAGAGGGGGGACAGAGAGAGGGGGGACAGAGAGAGGGGGGAAGAGAGAGAGGGGGACAGAGAGAGAGGGGGACAGAGTGAGGGGGGGACAGAGAGAGAGGGGGACAGAGAGAGGGGGGACAGAGAGAGAGGGGGGACAGAGAGAGGGGGGACAGAGAGAGGGGGACAGAGAGAGAGGGGGGACAGAGAGAGGGGGGACAGAGAGAGGGGGGACAGAGAGAGGGGAACAGAGAGAGAGGGGGGACAGAGAGAGGGGGGACAGAGAGAGGGGGGACAGAGAGAGGGGGACAGAGAGAGGGGAACAGAGAGAGAGGGGGGACAGAGAGAGGGGGACAGAGATAGAGGGGGGACAGAGAGAGGGGAACAGAGAGAGAGGGGGGACAGAGAGAGGGGGACAGAGAGAGGGGGGGCAGAGAGAGGGGAACAGAGAGATAGGGGGGACAGAGAGAGGGCGGACAGAGAGAGGGGGGACAGAGAGAGGGGGGACAGAGAGAGGGGAACAGAGAGAGAGGGGGGACAGAGAGAGGGGGGGGACAGAGAGAAGGGGGACAGAGAGAGAGGGGACAGAGAGAGCGGAACAGAGAGAGAGGGGGGACAGAGAGAGGGGTGACAGAGAGAGAGGAACAGAGAGAGGGGGGGACAGAGAGAGGGGGACAGAGAGAGAGGGCGGACAGAGAGAGGGGGGACAGAGAGAGGGGGGACAGAGAGAGGGGAACAGAGAGAGAGGGGGGACAGAGAGAGGGGGGGGACAGAGAGAAGGGGGACAGAGAGAGGGGGGACAGAGAGAGCGGAACAGAGAGAGAGGGGGGACAGAGAGAGGGGGGACAGAGAGAGGGGAACAGAGAGAGGGGGACAGAGAGAGGGGGGACAGAGAGAGGGGGACAGAGAGAGGGGGACAGAGAGAGAGGGCGGACAGAGAGAGACGGGGACAGAGAGAGGGGGGGACAGAGAGAGAGGGGGACAGAGAGAGAGGGGGACAGAGAGAGGGGGGACAGAGAGAGAGGGGGACAGAGAGAGAGGGGGACAGAGAGAGAGGGGGGACAGAGAGAGAGAGGGGGACAGAGAGAGAGGGGGACAGAGAGAGAGGGGGACAGAGAGAGAGGGGGGACAGAGAGAGAGAGGGGGACACAGAGAGAGGGGGGACAGAGAGAGGGGGGACAGAGAGAGAGGGGGACAGAGAGAGGGGGGTACAGAGAGAGAGGGGGACAGAGAGAGAGAGGGGGACAGAGAGAGAGGGGGACAGAGAGAGAGGGGGACAGAGAGAGAGGGGGGACAGAGAGAGAGAGGGGGACAGAGAGAGAGGGGGACAGAGAGAGGGGGGACAGAGAGAGAGGGGGACAGAGAGAGAGAGGGGACAGAGAGAGAGGGGGACAGAGAGAGAGGGGGACAGAGAGAGAGGGGGACAGAGAGAGAGGGGGGACAGAGAGAGAGAGGGGGACAGAGAGAGAGGGGGACAGAGAGAGGGGGGACAGAGAGAGAGGGGGACAGAGAGAGAGGGGGACAGAGAGAGAGGGGGGACAGAGAGAGGGGGACAGAGAGAGAGGGGGACAGAGAGAGAGGGGGACAGAGAGAGAGGGGGACAGAGAGAGGGGGGACAGAGAGAGAGGGGGACAGAGAGAGGGGGGACAGAGAGAGAGGGGGACAGAGAGAGGGGGGACAGAGAGAGAGGGGGACAGAGAGAGAGGGGGACAGAGAGAGGGGGGACAGAGAGAGAGGGGGACAGAGAGAGGGGGACAGAGAGAGTGGGGACAGAGAGAGGGGGGACAGAGAGAGAGGGGGACAGAGAGGGGGGGACAGAGAGAGGGGGGACAGAGAGGGGGGGACAGAGAGAGGGGGGGAAGAGAGAGAGGGGGACAGAGAGAGGGGGGACAGAGAGAGGGGGGACAGAGAGAGGGGGGACAGAGTGGGGGGGACATAGAGAGAGGGGGAAGAGAGAGAGGGGGACAGAGAGAGAGGGGGACAGAGAGAGGGGGGACAGAGAGAGGGGGGACAGAGAGAGGGGGGATAGAGAGAGGGGGAAGTAGAGGGGGTGAGAGAGAGGGGGAAGAGACAGAGGGGCACAGGGAATGGGGGAGATAGAGGGGGTCAGAGATGGGGACAGAAAAAGTGGGAGGTAGAGGGGGTCAGAGAGATGGGCACAGAGAGAGGGGCACAGAGAGTGGGGGAGTTAGAGGGGGACAGAGAGACATAGGCAGAGAGAGATCGGGGCAGAGAGAGTGGGACAGAGTGAGGGGGTCAGAGAGGGAGAGGGGGACAGAGAGAGGGGGGGACAGAGAGAGGGGGGGGACAGAGAGAGGGGCACAGAGAAAGGGGGGCAGAGAGAAGGGGAGATAGAGGGGGTCAGAGAGAGGGGGACAGAGTGAGGGGGTCAGAGAGAGGGGCACAGAGAAAGGGGGGCAGAGAGAAGGGGAGATAGAGGGGGACAGAGAAAGGGGGGCAGAGAGAAGGGGAGATAGAGGGGGTCAGAGAGAGGGGGACAGAAAAGGCGGAGGTAGAGGGGGTCAGAGAGAGGGGGGATAGAGGGGGACAGAGAGTGGGGGACAGAGAATGGGCGTCAGAGAAAGGGATACAGAGTGGAGGTGAGAGAGGGGGTCATATAGTGGGGGGATGGGGGGACAGAGAGAGAGGGGACAGAGAAAGTGGGGGACAGAGAGAGGGGGACAGAGAGGGTGGGGGACAGAGAGAGAGGGGGACAGAAAGAGAGGGACAGAGAGAGGGGGCAGAGAGAGGTGGGCAGAGAGAGGCGGACAGAGAGAGTGGGACAGAGAGAGGGGAGGAAAGAGAGGGGGGACAGAGAGAGAAGGACAGAGAGTTGGAGGACAGAGAGAGAGGGGGACAGAGTGAGGGGGGGACAGAGAGAGAGGGGGACAGAGAGAGGGGGGACAGAGAGAGAGGGGGGACAGAGAGAGGGGGGACAGAGAGAGGGGGACAGAGAGAGAGGGGGGACAGAGAGAGGGGGGACAGAGAGAGGGGGGACAGAGAGAGGGGAACAGAGAGAGAGGGGGGACAGAGAGAGGGGGGACAGAGAGAGGGGGGACAGAGAGAGGGGGACAGAGAGAGGGGAACAGAGAGAGAGGGGGGACAGAGAGAGGGGGACAGAGATAGAGGGGGGACAGAGAGAGGGGAACAGAGAGAGAGGGGGGACAGAGAGAGGGGGACAGAGAGAGGGGGGGCAGAGAGAGGGGAACAGAGAGATAGGGGGGACAGAGAGAGGGCGGACAGAGAGAGGGGGGACAGAGAGAGGGGGGACAGAGAGAGGGGAACAGAGAGAGAGGGGGGACAGAGAGAGGGGGGGGACAGAGAGAAGGGGGACAGAGAGAGAGGGGACAGAGAGAGCGGAACAGAGAGAGAGGGGGGACAGAGAGAGGGGTGACAGAGAGAGAGGAACAGAGAGAGGGGGGGACAGAGAGAGGGGGACAGAGAGAGAGGGCGGACAGAGAGAGGGGGGACAGAGAGAGGGGGGACAGAGAGAGGGGAACAGAGAGAGAGGGGGGACAGAGAGAGGGGGGGGACAGAGAGAAGGGGGACAGAGAGAGGGGGGACAGAGAGAGCGGAACAGAGAGAGAGGGGGGACAGAGAGAGGGGGGACAGAGAGAGGGGAACAGAGAGAGGGGGACAGAGAGAGGGGGGACAGAGAGAGGGGGACAGAGAGAGGGGGACAGAGAGAGAGGGCGGACAGAGAGAGACGGGGACAGAGAGAGGGGGGGACAGAGAGAGAGGGGGACAGAGAGAGAGGGGGACAGAGAGAGGGGGGACAGAGAGAGAGGGGGACAGAGAGAGAGGGGGACAGAGAGAGAGGGGGGACAGAGAGAGAGAGGGGGACAGAGAGAGAGGGGGACAGAGAGAGAGGGGGACAGAGAGAGAGGGGGGACAGAGAGAGAGAGGGGGACACAGAGAGAGGGGGGACAGAGAGAGGGGGGACAGAGAGAGAGGGGGACAGAGAGAGGGGGGTACAGAGAGAGAGGGGGACAGAGAGAGAGAGGGGGACAGAGAGAGAGGGGGACAGAGAGAGAGGGGGACAGAGAGAGAGGGGGGACAGAGAGAGAGAGGGGGACAGAGAGAGAGGGGGACAGAGAGAGGGGGGACAGAGAGAGAGGGGGACAGAGAGAGAGAGGGGACAGAGAGAGAGGGGGACAGAGAGAGAGGGGGACAGAGAGAGAGGGGGACAGAGAGAGAGGGGGGACAGAGAGAGAGAGGGGGACAGAGAGAGAGGGGGACAGAGAGAGGGGGGACAGAGAGAGAGGGGGACAGAGAGAGAGGGGGACAGAGAGAGAGGGGGGACAGAGAGAGGGGGACAGAGAGAGAGGGGGACAGAGAGAGAGGGGGACAGAGAGAGAGGGGGACAGAGAGAGGGGGGACAGAGAGAGAGGGGGACAGAGAGAGGGGGGACAGAGAGAGAGGGGGACAGAGAGAGGGGGGACAGAGAGAGAGGGGGACAGAGAGAGAGGGGGACAGAGAGAGGGGGGACAGAGAGAGAGGGGGACAGAGAGAGGGGGACAGAGAGAGTGGGGACAGAGAGAGGGGGGACAGAGAGAGAGGGGGACAGAGAGGGGGGGACAGAGAGAGGGGGGACAGAGAGGGGGGGACAGAGAGAGGGGGGGAAGAGAGAGAGGGGGACAGAGAGAGGGGGGACAGAGAGAGGGGGGACAGAGAGAGGGGGGACAGAGTGGGGGGGACATAGAGAGAGGGGGAAGAGAGAGAGGGGGACAGAGAGAGAGGGGGACAGAGAGAGGGGGGACAGAGAGAGGGGGGACAGAGAGAGGGGGGATAGAGAGAGGGGGAAGTAGAGGGGGTGAGAGAGAGGGGGAAGAGACAGAGGGGCACAGGGAATGGGGGAGATAGAGGGGGTCAGAGATGGGGACAGAAAAAGTGGGAGGTAGAGGGGGTCAGAGAGATGGGCACAGAGAGAGGGGCACAGAGAGTGGGGGAGTTAGAGGGGGACAGAGAGACATAGGCAGAGAGAGATCGGGGCAGAGAGAGTGGGACAGAGTGAGGGGGTCAGAGAGGGAGAGGGGGACAGAGAGAGGAGGGAGACAGAGAGAGGGGGGGGACAGAGAGAGGGGCACAGAGAAAGGGGGGCAGAGAGAAGGGGAGATAGAGGGGGTCAGAGAGAGGGGGACAGAGTGAGGGGGTCAGAGAGAGGGGCACAGAGAAAGGGGGGCAGAGAGAAGGGGAGATAGAGGGGGACAGAGAAAGGGGGGCAGAGAGAAGGGGAGATAGAGGGGGTCAGAGAGAGGGGGACAGAAAAGGCGGAGGTAGAGGGGGTCAGAGAGAGGGGGGATAGAGGGGGACAGAGAGTGGGGGACAGAGAATGGGCGTCAGAGAAAGGGATACAGAGTGGAGGTGAGAGAGGGGGTCATATAGTGGGGGGATGGGGGGACAGAGAGAGAGGGGACAGAGAAAGTGGGGGACAGAGAGAGGGGGACAGAGAGGGTGGGGGACAGAGAGAGAGGGGGACAGAAAGAGAGGGACAGAGAGAGGGGGCAGAGAGAGGTGGGCAGAGAGAGGCGGACAGAGAGAGTGGGACAGAGAGAGGGGAGGAAAGAGAGGGGGGACAGAGAGAGAAGGACAGAGAGTTGGAGGACAGAGAGAGAGGGGGCAGAGAGAGGGGGACAGAGAGAGGGGGACAGAGAGTGGGTGGACAGAGGGGGGGCAGAGAGAGGGGGGAGACATAGAAAGGGGGTGACAGAGAGAGAGGGGGGACAGAGAGAGGGGGATAAAGAGAGGGGGAGAGAGAGAGAGGGGACAGGGAAAGGGGGCAGAGAGAGGGGGACAGAGAGTGGGGGAGAGAGAGAGGGGTGATAGAGAGAGGAGGACAGAGAGAGGAAGGGGTGTCAGAGAGAGGGGGCAGAGAGGGTGGACAGATAGAGGCAGGACAGAGGGGGGGACAGAGAGAGGAGGGCAGAGAGAGGGTGACAGAGAGAGAGGACAGAGAGTGGGGGAGATAGAGGTGGCGAGAGAGAGGGGGACAGTGAGAGAGGGACAGAGAGAGAGGGGGACAGAGAGAGGGGGGCAGAGAGAGAGGGGGCAGAGAGGAGGGGACAGAGAGAGAGGGGGTAGGGAGAGGGGGACAGAGAGAGCGGGTCAGAGAGAGGGCAACAGAGAGAGGGGGACAGGGAGTGGGGAGATACGGGGGACAGAGAGAGAGAGGGGTAGAGAGAGTTGGAGAGAGTGAGGGGACAGAGAGAGAGGGAACAGAGAGAGAGGGGGAAAGAGAGAGAAGGGGACAGAGAGAGGGGGGACAGAGAGAGGGGGGACAGAGAGTGGGGGGATAGAGAGAGGGCGACAGAGAGTGAGAGGGGAATAGAGAGAGAGAGGGGGGACAGAGACAGGGTGACAGAGAGAGGGGGGACAGAGAGAGGGGGAGGTAGAGGGGATCACAGAGAGGGGTACAGAAAAATTCGCAGGTAGAGGGGGTGAGAGAGAGGGGTGATAGAGAGTGAGAGGGGAATAGAGAGAGAGAGGGGACAGAGACAGGGTGACAGAGAGGGGGGACAGAGAGGGGGAGGTAGAGGGGATCACAGAGAGGGGTACAGAAAAATTCGCAGGTAGAGGGGGTGAGAGAGAGGGGTGATAGAGTGGGGGACAGAGAGGGGGGGCAGAGAGTGGGGGACAGAGAGAGGGGTACAGAGTGGGGGTGAGAGAGGAGGTCAGAGAGTGGGGGGATGGAGAGAGTGGGGGACAGAGAGAGAGGGAACAGAGAGAGAGGGGGAACAGAGAGAGAGGGGGAAAGAGAGAGGGGGACAGAGAGAGGGGGGACAGAGAGAGGGGGGACAGAGAGTGGGGGGATAGAGAGAGGGGGCAGAGGGAGGGAGGCAGAGACAGGGGGACAGAGAGAGGGCGAGATAGAGGGGGACAGAGAGAGAGAGGGGGGGACAGAGAGAGGGGGGACAGAGAGAGGGGGGGACAGAGAGAGGGGGACAGAGAGAGGGGGCAGAGAGTGGGGGACAGAGAGTGGGGGACAGAGAGGAGGAGTACAGAGTGGGGGTGAGAGAGGAGTTCAGACAGTGGCGGGATGGAGAGAGTGGGGGACAGAGAGAGGGGGACAGAGAGAGGCGGGTGGGAGAGAGCGCGGGACAGAGAGAGAGAGGGGGGACAGAGAGAGGGGGACAGAGCGAGGGGGACAGAGCGAGAGGGGGACAGAAAATGTCGGAGGTTGAGGGGGTCAGAGAGAGGAGGACAGAGAGGGGGACAGAGTGAGGGGTATAAAGTGGAGGTGAGAGAGGGGGTCAGAGATTGCGGGGATGGAGAGTGTTGGGGACAGAGAGAGAGGTGACAGAGAGAGAGGGGGACAGAGAGAGAGAGGGGGACAGAGTGAGGGGTATAAAGTGGAGGTGAGAGAGGGGGTCAGAGATTGGGGGGATGGAGAGAGTTGGGGACAGAGAGTGAGGTGACAGAGAGAGAGGGGGACAGAGAGAGAGAGGGGGACAGAGTGAGGGGGGACAGAGAGAGAGGGGGACAGAGAGAGAGGGGGACAGAGAGAGAGGGGGACAGAGAGAGGGGGGACAGAGAGAGAGGGGGACAGAGAGAGAGGGGACAGAGAGAGAGGGGGACAGACAGGGGGGATAGAGGGAGGGGGACAGAGAGAGAAGGACAGAGAGAGGGGGACAGAGAGAGGGGGACAGAGAGAGGGTCAGACAGAGGGGGTCAGACAGAGGGGGACAGAGAGAGGGGGACAGAGAGAGGGGAACAGAGAGAGGGGAACAGAGAGACGGGGGGATTGAGGGGGACAGGGAGATGGCGTCAGAGCGAGAGGGGGACAGAGAGAGAGGGGGACAAAGAGGGGGGATAGAGGGAGACGGGTGGGAGAGAGAGGGGGACAGAGAGAGAGGGGGACAAAGAGGGGGGATAGAGGGAGACGGGTGGGAGAGAGAGGGGTCAGAGAGTGGGCCAGACAGAGGGGGTCTGAGTGAGTGGGACAGAGAGAGGGCAACAGAGAGAGGGCGAAAGAGAGAGGGGGACAGAGAGACGGGGACAGAGAGAGGGGGACAGAGATGGGGGGGGGGACAGAGAGAGAGGGACAGAGAGAGGGGGACAGAGAGAGGGGGACAGAGAGAGGGGGATAGAGAGAGGAGACAGAGAGAGGAGACAGAGAGAGGAGACAGGGAGAGGAGGGTAGAGAGAGAGGTGAGTGTGAGGCGGAGGAGTCAGAGAGAGGCGGGTGGGAGGGAGAGCGGGACAGAGAGAGAGGGGGAGAGAGAGAGGGGGGACAGAGAGGGGGGATAGAGGGACGGGGGACAGAGAGATGGGGGACAGAGAGATGGGGGACAGAGAGATGGGGACAGAGACGGGGGGACAGAGAGAGAGGGGCGACAGAGAGAGAGGGGGACAGAGAGAGAGGGGGTCAGAGAGAGGGGGACAGAGGGACGGGGGACAGAGAGATGGGGGACAGAGAGATGGGGACAGAGACGGGGGGGACAGAGAGAGAGGGGCGACAGAGAGAGAGGGGGGACAGAGAGAGAGGGGGTCAGAGAGAGGGGGGACAGAGAGAGAGGGGGACAGAGAGAGAGGGGGACAGAGAGAGGGGGGACAGAGAGAGAAGGGACAGAGAGAGAGGGATAGAGAGAGGAGACAGAGAGAGGAGACAGAGAGAGGAGACAGGGAGAGGAGGGTAGAGAGAGAGGTGAGTGTGAGGCGGAGGAGTCAGAGAGAGGCGGGTGGGAGGGAGAGCGGGACAGAGAGAGAGGGGGAGAGAGAGAGGGGGAGAGAGAGAGGGGGGACAGAGAGGGGGGATAGAGGGAGGTGGGTGGGAGAGAGCGAGTCATAGAGAGGGGGACAGAGAGAGGGCGACAGAGAGAAGGCGACAGAGAGAGTGGGTCAGATAGAGGGGGACAGAGAGAGAGGGGATAAAGATAGAGGGGGCACAGAGAGGGCGACAGAGAAAGGGCGACAGAGAGAGAGGGGGTCAGAGAGAGGCAGTGTCAGAGGGGGAGGTAGAGGGGGCCAGAGAGAGGGGGAGATAGAGGGGGACAGAGAGGGGGGACAGAGATTGGGGCCAGAGGGTGGGGGACAGAGAGAGGGGTACAGAGTGGGGGTGAGAGAGTGGGTCAGAGGGTGGTGGGGGACAGAGAGGGGGGGACAGAGAGAGTGGGGAACAGAGAGAGAGAGGGGCAGAGAGGGGGGCGGAGATAGGGGACAGAGAGAGGGCGAGATAGAGGGGGACAGAGAGAGGGGGTCAGAGAGAGGGGGACAGAGTGAGGGGGAAGAGAGAGAGGGGGACAGAGTGAGTGGGTCAGAGAGAGGCGGGTGGGAGAGAGCGCGGGACAGAGAGCGGGAGGGGGACAGAGAGAGGGGGACAGAGAAAGAGTCTGGTGGGAGAGAGAGGGAGTCAGAGAGAGGCGGGTGGGAGAGTGCGTGGGACAGAGCAAGAGGGGAACAGAGAGAGAGGGGGACAAAGAGGGGGGATAGAGGGAGACAGGTGGGAGAGAGAAGGGGACAGAGAGTGGGGGACAGAGAGAGGGGCGACAGAGAGAGGGGCGACAGAGAGAGGGGGATAGAGAGAGGGGGATAGAGAGAGGGGGATAAAGAGAGGGGAACAGAAAAAGTCGGAGGTAGAGGGGGTCAGAGAGAGGGGGAGATAGAGGGCGACAGAAAGAGGAGGACAGAAAGGGGGACAGAGTGTGGGGGACAGAGACTGGAGGACAGAGAGAGGGGTATAGAGTGGGGGTGAGAGAGGGGGTCAGAGAGAGGCGGGTGGGAGAGAGAGTGGACAGAGAGAGAGGGGAACAGAGAGAGGAGAACAAGGGGGGGATAGATGGAGGTGGGAGAGAGAGGGGGACAGAGAGAGGGCGACAGACAGGGGGTCAGAGACCGGGGAGAGAGAGAGGCGGGTGGTAGAGAGAGGGGGTCATAGAGAGGGTGACAGAGAGAGTGGGTCAGATAGAAGGGGACGGAGAGAGGGGGACAGAGAGAGAGGGGGTCAGAGGGCATGGGACAGAGAGAGAGGCGGGTGGGAGAGAGAGGGGATCAGAGAGAGGTGGGTGGGTGGGAGAGCGGGACAGAGAGAGGGGGACAGATAGAGGGCGACAGAGAGAGTGGGTCAGAGAGAGGGGGACAGAGAGAGAGGGGGACAGAGAGGGGGGAAGATAGAGGGCGACAGAGAGGGGGACAGAGAGCGGGGGTAAAGAGGGAGGGGGACAGAGAGAGAGGGGGACAAAGAGGGGGGATAGAGGGAGATGGGTGGGAGAGAGGGGGGGACAGAGAGTGGGTGAGATAGATGGGTTCAGAGAGAGGGGGATAGAGAGAGGGGGTCAGAGAGAGGTGGGTGGGAGGGAGAGCGGGACAGAGAGAGGGCGACAGAGAGAGTGGGTCAGAGAGAGGGGGACAGAGAGAGAGGGGGGACAGAGAGAGAGGGGGACAGAGAGGGGGGACAGAGAGAGAGCGAAAAGAGAAATGGGGGACAGAGAAATGGGGGACAGAGTGGGGAGGACAGAGAGGGGGGGACAGAGAAAGGGGGGACAGAGAGAGAGGGGGACAGAGATAGAGCCGAACAGAGAGAGAGGCGACAGAGACAGGGGGACAGAGAGAAGGGAACAGAGAGAGGGGGCAGAGAGGGACAGAGAGAGGGGGTCAGAGACAGAGTGTGGGGGACAGAGAGAGAGGACAGAGAGAGGGACAGAGAGAGAGGGGGTCAGATAAAGGGCGACAGAGAGAGGGGGGGACAGAGAGAGGGGGGGACAGAGAGTGGGGGGACAGAGAGTGGGGGAGGTACAGGGGTTCAGAGACAGGGGAACAGAAAGAGAGGAGGACAGTGAGAGGAGGAGGGGGTTCAGAGAGGGTTGGGACAAAGAGGATGGACAGATAGAGGCGGGATAGAGAGGGGGACAGAGAGAGGGGGAACAGCTAGAGGGAGGGACAGAGAGAGAGAGGGGGGACAGAGAAAGGGGGGAGAGAGGGAGTGGAGAGAGGGAGGGGGGGACAGAAAGACGATGACAGAGATGGGGGAGAGAGAGGGGGACAGAGAGAGGAGGGACACAGAGAGGGGAGATGGGGGGGCAGAGAGACAGTGACAGAGAGGGGGCGGAGAGAGGGCGACATAGAGAGGGGTCAGTGTGAGGGGGGCAGAGAGAGGGGACAGGGAGTGGGGGACAGAGAGAGGGGGGGACAGAGAGAGGGGTCAGAGAGCGGGGGACAGAGAGAGGGCATCAGAGAGAGGCGGGTGGGAGAGAGCGCGGGACAGAGAGAGAGGGGACAGAGAGAGAGGGGGTCAAAGAGGGGGGATAGAGGGAGATGGGTGGGAGAGAGGGGGGTGAAAGAGTGGGTCAGACTGTGGGGGTCAGAGAGAGGGCGACAGAGAGGGGGACAGAGAGTGGGGGAGAGAGAGGGGGAGAGAGGGAGGCGGGTGGGAGAGAGAGCGGGGCAGAGAGAGGGGTCAGAGGGGGGCAGAGAGCGGGGGTGAGAGAGAAGCGGGTGGGAAAGAGGGGGTCAGAGAGAGAGGGGGACAGAGTGAGAGGCGTACAGAGAGAGGGGTACAGAGAGAGAGGGGGACCAGAGAGAGGGGGGACAGAGAGAGGGGGGACAGAGGGAGGGGGGACAGAGGGAGACGGACAGAGGGAGGGGGTCAGAGAGAGAGCGGGAGGTCAGAGAGAGAGGGGGTCAGAGAGTGGGGGAGAGAGAGGGGGAGAGAGGGAGGCGGGTGGGAGAGAGAGCGGGGCAGAGAGAGGGGAAAGAGGGAGGGGGTCAGAGAGAGAGCGGGAGGTCAGAGAGAGAGGGGGTCAGAGAGAGGGGGACAGAGAGAGATGGCACAGGGACGGGGTGGACAGAGTGAGAGGACAGAGAGTGGGGGAGGTAGAGGTGGTCAGAGAGAGGGGGACAAAGAGAGGGGGACAGAGAGTAAGGGACAGAGTGAGGGGGATAGAGAGAGAGGGGGACAGAGAGAGAGGGGGAAAAGAGAGGGGGACAGAGAGAGGGCGACACAGAGAGGGCGACAGAGAGAGAGGGGGAACAGAGAGAGGGGGACAGAAAGAGGGGGAGGTAGAGGGGTTCAGAGAGAGGGGGACAGAGAGAGGGGGAGATAGAGGGGGTCAGAGAGAGGGGACAGAGGGAGGGGCACAGAGAGTGCGGGAGGTAGAGGGGGTCAGAGAGAGGGGTACAGAGAGAGGGGCACAGAGAGTAGGGGAGATAGTGGGGGACAGAGAAAGAGGGGACAGAGAGAGGGGGGCAGAGAGAGTGGGACAGAGTGAGGGGGCAGAGAGAGAGGGGAAAGAGAGAGAGGGGAAAAAGAGAGAGGGGGAGATAGAGGGGGTCAGAGAGAGGGGGGGCCAGAGAGAGGGGGGACAGTGAGGGGGGACAGAGAGGGGGTGGGACAGAGGGGGGGAAAGAGAGGGGGGGAACAGAGAGAGAGCGGGGCAGAGATAGAGGGGAAAAGAGAGATGGGGCAGACAGAGGGAGACAGAGTGAGGGGGGCAGAGAGAGAGGGGGCAGAGAGAGAGTGAAAAGAGAGTGGGGGACAGAGAGAGTGGGGCAGAGAGAGGGCGACAGAGAGAGAGGGACAGAGAGAAAAGGGGGCAGAAAGAGAGGGGGACAGAGAGAGAGGGGGACAGAGAGAGAGGCGGTCATAGAGGGGGGTCCAGAGAGAGAGGCGGGTGGAAGGGAGAGGGGGCAGAGAGGGGAGACAGAGAGAGGAGCACAGTGTGTGGGGGAGATAGCGGGGCTCAGAGAGAGGAGGACATAGAGGGGGACAGAGAGAGGGGGACAGAGAGGGGGACAGAGAGTGGGGGACAGAGAGTGGGGGACAGAGAGAGGGGACAGAGAGAGGGGTAAAGAGTGGGAGAGAGAGGGGGTCAGAGAGAGGGGGACAGAGAGTGGGGGGATGGAGAGAGTGGGGGACAGAGAGAGAGAGGGTGTCAAAGAGAGAGGGGCAGAGAGAGACGGAGCAGAGAGAGGGGGCAGAGAGCGGGGGAGAGATAGAGGGAAAGAGAGAGAGGGCGACAGAGAGAGGGGGGTTCAGAGAGAGGGGGACAGAGAGAGGGGGCAGAGAGAGCGCGGGACAGAGAGAGGGGGACAGAGAGAGGGGGCAGAGAGAGAGCCGGACTGAGAGCGAGGCGGGGACAGAGAGAGGGGAAGACAGAGATGGTCAAAGGGAGGGGGACAGAGAGAGCGGCACAGAGAGTCGGGGAGATAGAGGGGACAGAGAGATGGGGTGGACAGAGAGTTGGGGGGACTGAGAGTGGGGGGGCATGGGGGTAGAGAGAGGGGCAGAGAGGGGGTGACAGAGAGAGGGGGGACAGAGAGAGGGCGACAGAGAGAGTGCCACAGAGAGTGGGGGAGATAGAGGGGGTCAGAGAGAGGGGGACAGAGGGAGGGTGATATAGAGGGGGACTACGAGAGAAGGAGTCAGAGACAGAGGGGGACTGTGAGAGGGGGGGCAGAGAAATGGCGACAGAGAGACGGTGACAGAGAGAGTGGGCGACAGAGAGAGAGGGGCAGAGAGAGGGCAACAGAGAGAGGGGGACAGAGAGAAAAGGGGGCAGAAAGAGAGGGGGACAGAGAGAGAGGGGCAGAGAGAGATGGGGCAGACAGAAGGGGACAGAGTGAGGGGGCAGAAAGAGAGGGTCAGAGAGGGGGACAGAGAGTCGGAGATATAGAGGGGGACAATGAGAGGGGACAGAGAGTGAGGGACAGAGAGAGGAGTACAGAGTGGGGGAGAGAGAGGGAATCAGAGAGATGGGGGCAGAGAGAGGGCGACAGAGAGAGGGGGACAGAGAGTGGGGGGGACGGAGAGTTGGGGGGACGGAGAGAGGTGGGGACAGAGAGAGAGGGGAACAGAGAGAGAGAGGGACAGAGCGAGATGTGGACAGAGAGAGAAGGACAGAGAGAGGAGGTCAGAGAGAGAGGAGGACAGAGAGAGAGGAGGACAGAGAGAGGCAGGTAGAAGGGAGAGAGGGGCAGAGAGAGGGCGACAGAGAGAGGCACCGAGAGTGGGGGAGATAGATGGGGTCAGAGAGAGGGGGAGACAGACAGTGGGGAGATGGAGAGAGTGTGGGACAGAGAGAGAGAGAGAGAGAGGGGGTCAGAGAGGGGGACAGGGAGAGACGGAGCAGAGAGAGGGCGAAAGAGAGGGGCGCAGAGAGCGGGGTAGAGATAGAGGGGACAGAGAGAGGAGGACAGATAGAGGGGGACAGAGAGCGGGGGACAGAGAGAGGAGGCAGAGAGCGAGGGGGACAGAGAGAGGGGGACAGAGTGAGGGGGACAGAGAGAGGGGGAACAGAAAGGGGGACACAGAGAGGGGGGCACAGAGAGGGGGACAGAGAGGGGGACAGAGAGAGAGAGGGGGACAGAGAGAGAGCGGGGCAGAGAGAGAGGGGGGCAGAGAGAGGGGGGGACAGAGAGAGAGGGGGACAGAGGGGGGGACAGAGAGAGAGGGGGGACAGACAGAGGGGGGACAGAGAGAGGTGGGACAGAGAGAGGGGGGGACAGAGAGAAGGGGACAGAGAGAGAGGGGGACAGAGTGAGGGGGACAGAGAGAGGGGGAACAGAAAGGGGGACACAGAGAGGGGGGCACTGAGAGGGGGGCACAGAGAGGGGGACAGAGAGGGGGACAGAGAGAGAGAGGGGGACAGAGAGAGAGCGGGGCAGAGAGAGAGGGGCTCAGAGCGAGGGGGGGAAGAGAGAGGCAGGTGGAAGGGAGAGGAGGGCAGAGAGAGGGCGACAGAGAGACGAGCACAGAGAGTGGGGGAGCTAGAGAGGGTCAGAGAGAGCGGGTCAGAGAGAGGGGGACAGAGAGAGGGAGGGACAGAAACAGGGGTGGCCCGAAAGAGGGGGGACAGAGAGAGGGGGGACAGAGAGGGGGGGACGGGGGGGGGGGACAGAGAGAGGGACAGAGACGGAGAGGCGGGTGGGAGAGAGAGGGGGTCAGAGAGAGGGACAGGGAGAGACGGAGCAGAGAGAGGGCGAAAGAGAGGGGCGCAGAGAGCGGGGTAGAGATAGAGGGGACAGAGAGAGGTGGACAGATAGAGGGGGACAGAGAGAGGGGGACAGAGAGAGGAGGCAGAGAGCGAGGGGGACAGAGAGAGGGGGACAGAGTGAGGGGGACAGAGAGAGGGACAGAGAGGGAGAGGCGGGGAAAAAGAGAGGGGGTCAGAGAGAGGCTGGTGGGAGAGAGAGGGGGACAGAGAGAGGGGGACAGAGAAAGGGGAGATAGAGGTTGACAAAGGGAGGGGGACAGAGAGAGAGGCACGGAGAGAGAGGTAGATAGAAGGGTTCAGAGCGAAGAGTACAGAGATAGTGGTACAGCGAGTGGGGGAGATAGAGGTGGACAGAGAGTAGGACAAAAAGAGGGGGTGATAGAGGGGGTCAGAGAGAGGGGGAGATAGAGGGGGACAGAGAGAGTGGGGGAGACAGAGGGGGGACAGAGAGAGAGGGGGTACAGAGAGAGGGTGACAGAGAGAGGGCGACAGAGAGAGGGGCACAGAATGTGGAGGAGATCGAGGGGGTCAGAGAGAGGGGGACAGAGAGAGGGTGATATAGAGGGGGACAGCAAGAGAGGGGGTCAGAGACAGAGGGCGACAGTGAGAGAGGGGGGCTGAGAAATGGCGACAGAGAGAGCGTGACAGAGAGAGAGGGGACAGAGAGAGAGGGGACAGAGAGACAGACGGGGCAGAGAGAGAGGGGGACAGAGAGAGAGGGGGGACAGAGAGAGGTGGGAGATAGCGGGGCTCAGAGACAGGGTGACAGAGAGAGAGGGCAATATGGAGTGAGGGACAGAGAGATGGGTACAGAGTGGAGGAGAGAGAGGGGGTCAGAGAGAGGGGGTCAGAGAGGGGGACAGAGAGTGGGGGGGATGGAGAGAGTGGGGGAGAGAGAGAGAGGGGTGGTTAGAGAGAGGGGCAGAGAGTGACGGAGCAGAGACAGGGCGACAGAGGGGGTGGCAGAGAGCAGGGGAGAGAAAGAGGGGACAGAGAGAGGGGGACAGAGAGGGGGGACAGAGAGAGGGGGGACAGGGAGAGTGGGGACAGAGAGAGAGGGACAGAGAGAGGGGGACAGAGAGAGGAGACAGAGAGAGGGTGGACAGAGAGAGGGGGGACAGAGAGAGGGGGACAGAGAGAGGGGGACAGAGAGAGTTGCGGTGGGTGAGAGAAGGGGTATGAGAGAGCCGAACTGAGAGAGAGGGGGACGGTGGGGGGGGGACAAAGAGGGGGGATAGCGAGGCGGGTGGAAGAGAGAGGGGGACAGAGAGAGGGGGACAGAGAGAGGGGGACAGAGAGGGGGGCACGGAGAGGGGTGCACGGAGAGGGGGGCACAGAGAGGGGGGCACGGAGAGGGGGACAGAGAGTGGGACAGAGAGGGGGGGTACTGAGAGTCGGGGAGATAGAGGGGGACAAAAAGAGGGGGAAAAAGAGGGGGAGGTAGAGATGGTCAGAGGGAGGGGGACAGATAGTGGGGTACTGAGAGTGGGGGAGATAGAGGGGGACAAAAAGAGGGCGAGGTAGAGGGGATCAGAGGGAGGGGTAGAGAGAGGGGGGTACTGAGAGTGGGGAAGATAGAGGAGGACAAAAAGAGGGGGAGGTAGAGGGGGTTAGAGGGAGGGGGAGATTGAGGGGGCAGAGAGGGGGGACAGAGGGGGGGACAGAGGGGGGACACAGAGGGGGGAGAGAGAAAGGGGGGACAGAGAGAGGCGGGTGGAAGGGGAGGGGGCAGAGAGAGGGCGATAGAGAGAGGGGCACAGAGAGTGGGGGAGATAGAGGGGGTCAGAGAGAGGGGGACAGAGAGTGGGGGACAAAGAGTGGGGAGATGGAGAGAGTGAGGGACAGAGAGAGAGAGGGGGGTCAGACTGGGGGCAGAGAGAGACGGTGCAGAGAGAGGGCGACTGAGAGGGGGGCAGAGAGCGGGGTAGAGGTGGAGGGGACAGAGAGAGGGGGACAGAGAGAGTGGACAGAGAGAGGTGGGACAGAGACAGGGTGGACAGAGAGAGGGGGAGACAGAGAGAGGGGGACAGAGAGAGATGTGGTGGGAGGGAGAGGGGGTCTGAGAGAGGCGGTGGGAGAGAGAGGGCGACAGAGATAGGGGGAACAGAGAGAGCCGGACTGAGAGAGAGGGGAACAGAGAGAGAGGAGGACAAAGAGGGGGGATAGTGAGGCGGGTGGGAGAGAGAGGGGCACAGAGAGAGGGGGACAGAGAGAGGGGGACAGAGAGAGGGGGACAGAGAGAGGGGGACAGAGAGAGGGGGACAGAGCGAGAGGGGGACAGAGAGAGAGGGGGGGACAGAGAGAGGACTACAGAGCAGGGGCACAGAGAGTGGGGGAGATAGAGGGGGACAGAGAGTCGGGGGCAGAGAGAGGGGTACAGAGTGGGGAAGAGAGAAGGGGTCAGAGAGAGGGGGACAGAGAATGGGGGATGCAGAGAGTGGGGGACAGAGGGGGACGGGGGGACGGTAGGGAGAGGACAGAGAGATGAGGCACAGAGAGTGGGCAGAGAGAGAGAGTGGGGGGAGAGAAAGTTCGGGGAGAGAAAGAGGGGAAGGAGAGAGAGGGGAGAGAGTGCAGAGAGAGAGGGGAGAGAGAGTGAGAGAGAGAGAGAGCAAGAGAGAGAGAGAGTGGGAGAGAGAGGAGGCGAGAGGAGGGAAGAGAGAGGTGCGAAGAGAGAGGAGGGGAGAGAGGATAAGGGAGAGATAGAGAAGGAGAGCAATGAGGAGAAAGAGTAGGGGAGAGAGGAGGGGGAGAGAGGAGGAAAGAGAGGAGGGGAGAGAGGAGGGTCAGAGAGGAAGGAAGAGAGAGGAGGGAGGAGAGAGAGGAGGGGGAGTGGAGGGCGTGAGACAGGTGAGAGGGGGAGGGGGTAGAGAGAAGAGGGGAGAGAGCGTGGGAGAGAGCGGGTGGGAGAGAGAGTGGAGGCTGGGTGGGTGGAGGGGGAGGGAGAGTAAGAGGGGAGGGAGATTGAGAGGGGAGGGAGAGTGAGAGGGAGGGGAGGGCAAGAGAGGGGAAGGAGAGTGAGGGGGACGGAGAGAGATGGGAGGGCCAGTGAGGGGAGGGAGAGAGAGAGGGGGCAGGGAGAGAGAGGGGAGAGCCAGTGAGGGGTGGGCGAGTGAGAGGGGAGGGCGAAAGAGGGGAGGGCGAGAGAGGGGAGGGAGAGAGAGTGGGGAGGGCGAGAGAGAGGGGAGGGTGAGAGAGAGGGGAGGGCGAGAGAGGGGGGAGCGAGAGAGTGGAGAGAGCGGGAGGGGGGAGAGAGATGGGTGAGACAGAGGGGGTGAGGGAGTGGGGGTGAGAGAGAGGGGGTGTGTGAGAGAGAGTGGGGTGTGAGAGTGAGATGGGATGGAGAGAGAGGGGGTGTGAGAGACAGAGGGAGATGGAGAGGGAGGGGGGGTTAGAGAGCAAGGGGTTGAGAGAGAGGGGGTGAGAGACTGAGGGAATGAGAGAGTGTGGGGGGTTGAGAGAGGGGGTGGTGAGAGAGAGGGGGAGTGAGAGAGAGGGGGGTGAGAGTGGGGGGGTTTAGAGAGCAAGGGGTTGAGAGAGAGGGGGTGAGAGACTGAGGGAATGAGAGAGTGTGGGGGGTTGAGAGAGGGGGTGGTGAGAGAGAGGGGGAGTGAGAGAGAGGGTGGTGAGAGTGGGGGGGTTTAGAGAGCAAGGGGTTGAGAGAGAGGGGGTGAGAGACTGAGGGAATGAGAGAGTGGGGGGGGGTTGAGAGAGGGGGTGGTGAGAGAGAGGGGGAGTGAGAGAGAGGGGGGTGAGAGTGGGGGGGTTTAGAGAGCAAGGGGTTGAGAGAGAGGGGGTGAGAGACTGAGGGAATGAGAGAGTGTGGGGGGTTGAGAGAGGGGGTGGTGAGAGAGAGGGGGAGTGAGAGAGAGGGGGGTGAGAGTGGGGGGGTTTAGAGAGCAAGGGGTTGAGAGAGAGGGGGTGAGAGACTGAGGGAATGAGAGAGTGTGGGGGGTTGAGAGAGGGGGTGGTGAGAGAGAGGGGGAGTGAGAGAGAGGGGGGTGAGAGTGGGGGGGTTTAGAGAGCAAGGGGTTGAGAGAGAGGGGGTGAGAGACTGAGGGAATGAGAGAGTGGGGGGGTTGAGAGAGGGGGTGGTGAGAGAGAGAGGGAGTGAGAGGGGGGGGGTGAGAGTGGGGGGGTTTAGAGAGCAAGGGGTTGAGAGAGAGGGGGTGAGAGACTGAGGGAATGAGAGAGTGGGGGGGGTTGAGAGAGGGGGTGGTGAGAGAGAGGGAGTGAGAAGGAGAGAAAGGGGATGAGAACGAGGCAGAGAGATGGTGGGAGAGAGGGAGGGGGTGAGAGAGCGAGGGTCTGTGAGAGTGTGTGTGAGAGAGAGGGGGGTTGTGAAAGAGATTGGGGTGGGAGAGAGGGGTGAGGAAGAGAGAGGGGAGAGAGAGGGGGGTTGAGAGAGAAGGGTGAGAGAGAGTTGGATGTGAGAGAGAGCGAGGGATTGAGAGAGAGGGGGGTGAGAGACGGAGGGGCGTGAGAGAGTGAGGGGATGGGAGATTGAGGGGTGTCGAGAGAAGGGGTGGTGAGGGGGGCTGAGAGAGAGAGGGAGTGAGAGTGAGGGGTGAGAGAGTGACAGACAGAGAGAACGATAGAGCAAGAGTGAGAGCGAAGAGGTGAGAGAGATAGGGTGGACTGAGAGAGAGGGAGAGAGAGAGTGAGAGTGACAGACAGAGAGAGCATGAGCAACAGAGAGAGAGCACGAGTGAGAGAGAGCGAACGAGAGAGACCGTGAGATAAGAGAGAGCGGGAGGCAAGAGAGTGGGATCGAGGCAGGGAGAGAGAGAGAGCGTGAGAAGCGGGTGAGAAAGTGAGAGAGAGACCGCAAGAGGAAGAGAGCAAGCAGACGAGTGAGACAGAGAGAGAGAATGTGAGAGAGAGGGGGGTGAGAGAGGGGTGCGAGAGAGAGGGGTGCGAGAGAGGAGGTGAGATAGAGGGGGAGAGAGAGAGGGGGAGAGGGCGGTGAGAGGGAGAGGTGGGAGTGAGTGACAGAGAGGAGGTGGGAGAGAGAGAGTAGGTGAGAGAGAGGGAGCGAGAAGGAGAGAGAGGGGATGAGAAAGAGGCAGAGAGATGGTGGGAGAGAGGGAGGGGGTGAGAGAGCGAGGGTGTGTGAGAGTGTGTGTGTGAGAGAGAGAGGGGGATGTGAAAGAGATTGGGGTGGGAGAGAGAGGGGTGACAGAGAGAGAGGGGAGTGAGAGAGGGGGGTGAGAGGGAGATAGATGTGAGAGAGAGAGGGGGGGCTTGAGAGAGAGAGCGACGGGAGTGAGAGAGAGAGGGTGGGAGAGAGGGGAAGAGAGAGAGGGTGAGAATGAGAGGGGTGAGAGAGCAATTGAGAGAGGGGGGTTGAGAGGGGGGAGAGAGAGGTTGAGAGAGAGGGGGTGAGAGAGGTTTTGAGAGAGAGAGGTTAAGAGAGAGACTGGGGAAAGAGGGGGTGAGAGAGAGAGAGAGGGTTAGAGAGAGATGGGGGAGAGAGGGGTTGAGAAAGATGGGTTGCAAGAGAAAGGAGGTGAGGGGGAGGACTGAGAGAGAGAGATGGAGAGAGAGAGAGCGACAGACAGAGAGAGATAGAGCAAGAGTGAGAGTGACAGACAGAGAGAGCATGAGCGACAGAGAGAGAGAGAGCACGAGCGAGAGAGCGAACGAGAGAGACCGTGAGATAAGAGAGAGCGGGAGGCAAGAGAGAGGGAGAGAGGCAGGGAGAGAGAGAGAATGTGAGAAGAGGGTGAGAGAGTGAGAGAGAGACCGCAAGAGGAAGAGAGCGAGCAGAAGAGTGAGACAGAGAGAGAGAATGTGAGAGAGAGAGGGGGGGTGAGAGAGGGGTGCGAGACAGAGGGGCGAGAGAGGAGGGGAGAGAGGATGAGAGAGAGGGGGCGAGGGAGGAGGAGGGAGGGGGAGAGGGAGAGGGGGTGGGATTGGGGGCAGAGAGAGGGCACAGAGAGGGGGTAGAGAGATGGCAGAGAGGGGGAGAGATGGAGGAGAGGGGGAGAGAGGGGGTGAGAGAGCGGGGGAGAGAGGGGGGATAGAGGGGGGAGAGAGGGGGATGCGGGGGTGAGAGAGAGAGGGTGAGAGAGAGGGGTTGAGAGAGAGGGGGTAAGAGAGAAAGGGGTGAGGGAGAGAGGGGTGAGAAAGGGAGAGAGGTCTGAGAAAAGGAGAGAGGGGGAGAAAGAGAGAGGGGGAAGAGAAAGAGAGAGAGAAGGTCAGAGAAAGAGTGAATGTGAGGGGGTGAGAGAGAGGAGGTGGGAGAGAGAGTGGGAGAGAGAGGGGGTGAGAGAGAGGGATTGAGAGAAAGGAGGAGAGATAGAGAAAGGGTGAGAGAGAAAGGGGGACAGCAAGATAAAGAGGGATGAGAGAGATGGGATGCGAGAGAGAGAGAGTTAAAGAGGTGAGAGAGAGGGTGAGATAGACAGTGAATGATGGGTTGAGAGAGAGAGAGAGACAGAGAGAGAGAGCGAGTGAACAGATGAGACAGTTAGAGGGGTGTGAGGGAGATGGGATGAGAGAGTGGGCGCTAGAGAGAGACAGAGCGGGAGCAAGAAGGAGGGAGGAAGAAAGGGGTCAAAAGAGATGGAGAAATGGGGTGAACAAGAGAAAGAGGGTGCGAGAGAGAAAGAGAGTGGGAGTGTGAGACAGAGTGCGAGAGGGAAGGGGAATGAGAGAGAGAAAAAGGGAGCGAGAGACATGAGGGGATGAGAGATGGCGGGGGAGAGAGAGGGTGTAAAGGGGAGAGAGGGTGAGGGATGACAGAGGGAGGGGTGAGAGTGAGAGAGCAGGGTGGAGAGAGAGGGGGTGAGAGAGAGTGAGGGAGAGAGAGATAACAAGGTGAGAGAGAAAGGGGGTGTGTGAGAGAGAGGCAGTGAGAGAGAAGGGGGTGAGAGAGATAGGGGGTGCAAGAGAGCGTGGGTGAGAGCAGGAGGGGCTGTGAGAGAGGGGTGAGATAGGGAGAGTGTGAGAGAGGAGGGATGAGAGTGGGAGGGGGAAGAGGGACGGGATGAGAGAGGGAGGGTGAGAGAGAGGGGTGTGAGAGAGAGAGGGGTGAGAGAGAAGGGTGAGAGAGGGAGTCTTTAGAGAGGGTCACAGCATTTGGGTTTTAATTCCACCCTAAGAGAGTCCTACCTCTCAGATCCTGGGGATTGACAAACTTTAACCCCAGGCTTCAAACCTGTTTTAAAAATGACAGGGCCACAATCTGACAGGAGCCAGTTACCCAGAGGCCCCTAAAACCCAGGGTCCCCCAGAGGAGATTAAACCTCGGGGTAAATAAACACACAACTCACTGTGGGCCCCCACGGGGTGCAGCCTGTCGACCAGGCCTCAGGCCTCAGGCCAGTGCTCCCCCTCTGGAGGTTGTTCTTTCCTGGACTCGAACATTTTGGATCTTCACGTTGCAGCTTTCCAAACAAAGGTTCCTCGGGATAAAAGAGGGAAAAGATTAGTTGAAAGGGGGAGCAAGAGCATTTTGGAGGCAAGTTACACAGCAAGATCCCAGGGTTAAAAGCACCTCTGCCCAGCTCCAATGTATTAATGTATGTAACACAGTCAGCAGTTGGGATGGAACATGGTGTGGGAGCAGATCTTCCCAGGGATTGGAGGGGGATAGTGAGGGAAAGGCATCAGATTCTTCCACTCTGCAGTGACCTGGGATCAATTGTCTTTTACTGAAAACAGTTCCCAACTTGTATGTGCCTGTAGCTCCCTCCAGTCTGAAACCCTCATGACCCTCTCTCCTGTCTACTCTCTCTGAGCCAATGGTGTCTTCATTCTGCTACTGACCCTTCAGTCCCACTGGTATCATTTTTTCCCACCTTCTCTCATCCACGTGAAGGAATTGGATCCTGACAATTCCATTTACACTGTCTCCCATCAATCTTCATAGGATCCATATCACAGAGGTTAGACAGTGATCCCAGCAAACACTCCCAGGGCAGAGGGAGCACAGGGTTCCAGACAAAATAAAGGTCCCATTAAACTGTCTCCATTTAAATCCCCAGGGCAGGTAGAGAATGGGGTCAGATACAGAGTAAATCTCCCTCTACACTGCACCATTTCAAATTCCCAGGCCATTTTGAGCTCGGCGTTAGGTACTGATTAAATCCCCCACTTCCCCCATCCTGTTCACATCAAACTCAATCAGGATAGCTCCATCACTGGGTTAGATACAGAGGATGTGTATGTTTGGATTTCAGCCCCAATCCAGTTGGTGATGATCACGGCCTTGTTAAGTGTGTTTGGGAATGGGGAGGGAGCTGTTAGGAGGGTGATGGTGGGATAGTGGGGAGCAGAGCTGTCTTCCAAGCAGTTGACCTGGGTCCGATTCCCAGCCATTGCAGTGTTGTGGTTTGTAAACAGCCTTTTAAAGGTAAGGCACTGGGATAAATCGAGGAAATAAATCTTTCATTCTGTGGTAAACCGGATCTGTCAGATTGCTCCTTGCTTTTCCTGGTGATGGTTCCTGTGAATTGCAGTGTGGAACCGGGCAGCATTGCTCGGCATCTCAGAAGCTTTCCCCTCTGCTGCTTCCCATTTCTTATTGAAATATTGGTTGCAGCACAAGGATGGGTTTGTTTTGTTCGAAAAGTGAGAGACTGCTCCAGTCAGGAACCTGAAATAATTACAGAAGCCACTGGAAACACTGAACAGTTCCAACAGCTTCTGTAGTGGTGGGGAGGGAGGGTTAATGTGTCAAATCTACACAAGGATAAAATAAACTCCAGCCACAAAACAATCAGAAATCCTGACTCTGCAAACATCCTTGTAAATCTTTTCTGAATCTTTACAAGTTTCACCCCATTCTCCCGATAGCAGAAAGACCAGAATTGTGTGGTTTATGGAATGTTACTATATCCGAACAGTTGCTGTTTATAGTTAAATAATGTTCATTTAGTTAAGTTTTCCAATCGAGTTCGGTTTGTCCAATCTCTCTTCCTTATGTTTGTGTTCCAACGATAGTGTGGAGTAAAGTGTGTTTTGATCCAAGCCTGGCAGTTTGACCAATCACATTGTAACGCCTTACACTTCCCTTCAGGAAATCAGGAAAAGGGGTCGAGACCATTTCCTTAAGGCAGGGGAGTTTGGTCTGGTTCATAACATCCTCAATGTCATCAATCCATGTCCCTCCAGCCCTGACCAATGATGTTTACAGATTACTGGAGGATACACAGACACATTAATCGGTATTATCTTGGACAGGAGTCATTTGGGAATGATATTCCTCAGACCATCAACTCACAGCTCGGTCAAGGATAAAGGCCAGGAATCCGGCACAATTGAGAAACAGCCCATTTCCCGGGAGACTGAGAGGTCACTAACAGATGGGGAGCTGGAGAGTCAGGAACAGAATAACAGGGACAGTCTACTCTGTTCACGTAGCCTTCACCCCTCAGTGAATCCAGTGTCAGGAATGACTGCTATTAGTCAGACTGACAGAATGTGATCAGATACACACACTGTCCTTCCACATCATCAATATCTCCCAGCTCCCACCCTGTCTCAGCTCATCTGCCCCTCTGCCATCTTCAATATTTTAATCGGGGCAGCATTAACTACCGTGCTTTCAGCGGAGCTGTCTTACCTTCTGTACTCTCTCTCTAAACAGCTCCAATTCCCCCCCGATCCCTCTCCGGTTTAAGATGCTCCTTGACATCCGCCCCAATGAAAGAGGTAAACCGTCACCTGACCCATGCACTGAAGAGCAGACTGACCCAACTCTGTCACTGTAACACTCCCAGGGAAGTGCACACTGACCCCAATCTGTCAATGTAACACACCCAGGGAAGAGAAGACTGACCCCACTCTGTCAAAGTAACAAACCCAGGGAAGAGCAGACTGACCCCCACTCTGTCAATGCAACACACCCAGGGAAGGGCAGACTGACCCCACTCTGTCAATGTAACACACCCAGGGAAGAGCAGACTGACTCCACTCTGTCAATGTAACACACCCAGGGAAGTGCACACTGACCCGACTCTGTCAATATAACACACCCAGGGAAGAGCAGACTGACCCCACTCTGTCAATGTAACACACACAGGGAAGAGCAGACTGACCCCACTCTGTCAATGTAACACACCCAGGGAAGTGCAGACTGACCCCACTCTGTCAATGTAACACACCCAGGGAAGTGCAGACTGACCCCACTCTGTCATTGTAACACACCCAGGGAAGAGCAGGCTGACCCCACTCTGTCAACGTGACACACCCAGGGAAGAGCAGACTGACCCCACTCTGTCAATGTAACACACCCAGGGAAGTGCACACTGACCCGACTCTGTCAATGTAACACACACAGGGAAGAGCAGACTGACCCCACTCTGTCAATGTAACACACCCAGGGAAGTGCAGACTGACCCCAATCTGTCAATGTAACACACACAGGGAAGAGCAGGCTGACCCCACTCTGTCAATGTAACACACCCAGGGAAGAGCAGACTGACCCCACTCTGTCAATGTAACACACCCAGGGAAGTGCACACTGACCCCACCCTATCAAAGTAACAAACCCAGGGAAGAGCAGACTGACCCCCACTCTGTCAATGTAACACACCAAGGGAAGAGCAGACTGACCATACTCTGTCAATGTTACCCACCCAGGGAAGAGCAGACTGACCCCAATCTGTCAATCTAACCCACCCAGGAAAGAGCAGACTGACCCCACTCTGTCAATGTAACACACCCAGGGAAGAGCAGACTGACCCCACTCTGTCAATGTAACACACCCAGGGAAGAGCAGACTGACCCCACACTGTCAATGTAACACACCCAGGGAAGAGCAGACTGACCCCACTCTGTCAATGTAACACAGCCAGGGAAGAGCAGACTGACCCCACTGTGTCAATGTAACAAACTTGGGGAAGAGCAGACGGACCCCAATCTGTCAATGTAACACACCCAGGGAAGAGCAGACTGACCCCACTCTGTCAATATAACACACCCAGGGAAGAGCAGACTGAACTCACTCTGTCAATGTAACACAACCAGGGAAGATCAGACTGACCCCACTCTGTCAATGTAACACACTCAGGGAAGAGCAGACTGACCCCACTCTGTCAATGTAACCCACCCATAAAAGAGCAGACTGTCCCCACTCTGTCAATGTAACACACCCAGGGAAGAGCAGACTGACCCCACTCTGTCAATGTAACACACCCAGGGAAGAGCAGACTGAACTCACCCTGTCACTGTAACACACCCAGGGAAGAGCAGACTGACCTCACTCTGTCAATGTAACCCACCCAGAGAAGAGCAGAATGACCGGTTCTGCAAAATTACTCACACAGTCAACTGCAGTCTTACCCAACTCTGTCAATGTAACACACCCATGGAGGAACAGACTGAACCCACCCTGTCACTGTAACACACCCAGGGAAGAGCAGACTGTCCCCACTCTGTCAATTTAACAAACCCAGGGAAGAGCAGACTGACCTCACTCTGTCAATGTAACCCACCCAGAGAAGAGCAGAATAACCGCTTCTGCAAAATTACTCACACAGTCAACTGCAGTCTTACCCCACTCTGTCAATGTAACACACCCAGGGAAGAGTAGACTGACCACACTCTGTAAATGTAACAAACCCAGGGAAGAGCAGACTGACCCCACTCTGTCAATGTGACACACCCAGGGAATTGCAGACTGACCCCACTCTGTCAATGTAACACACCCAGGGAAGAGCAGACTGACCCCACTCTGTCAATGTAACACACCGAGGGAAGTGCAGACTGACCCCACTGTGTCAATGTAACAAACCCAGGGAAGAGCAGACTGACCTCACTCTGCCAATGCAACACACCCAGGGAAGAGCAGACTGACACCACTCTGTCACTGTAACCCACCCATAAAAGAGCAGACTGACCCCACTCTGTCAATGTGTCACGCCCTGGGAAGAGCAGACTAACCTCATTATGTCAATGTAACACACCCAGGGAAGCGCAGACTGACACCACTCTGTCAATGTGACACGCCCTGGAAGAGCAGACTGACCCCACTCTGTCAATATAACACACCCAGGGAAGAGCAGACTGAACTCACTCTGTCAATGTAACACAACCAGGGAAGATCAGACTGACCCCACTCTGTCAATGTAACACACTCAGGGAAGAGCAGACTGACCCCACTCTGTCAATGTAACCCACCCATAAAAGAGCAGACTGTCCCCACTCTGTCAATGTAACACACCCAGGGAAGAGCAGACTGACCCCACTCTGTCAATGTAACACACCCAGGGAAGAGCAGACTGAACTCACCCTGTCACTGTAACACACCCAGGGAAGAGCAGACTGACCTCACTCTGTCAATGTAACCCACCCAGAGAAGAGCAGAATGACCGGTTCTGCAAAATTACTCACACAGTCAACTGCAGTCTTACCCAACTCTGTCAATGTAACACACCCATGGAGGAACAGACTGAACCCACCCTGTCACTGTAACACACCCAGGGAAGAGCAGACTGTCCCCACTCTGTCAATTTAACAAACCCAGGGAAGAGCAGACTGACCTCACTCTGTCAATGTAACCCACCCAGAGAAGAGCAGAATAACCGCTTCTGCAAAATTACTCACACAGTCAACTGCAGTCTTACCCCACTCTGTCAATGTAACACACCCAGGGAAGAGTAGACTGACCACACTCTGTAAATGTAACAAACCCAGGGAAGAGCAGACTGACCCCACTCTGTCAATGTAACACACCCAGGGAATTGCAGACTGACCCCACTCTGTCAATGTAACACACCCAGGGAAGAGCAGACTGACCCCACTCTGTCAATGTAACACACCGAGGGAAGTGCAGACTGACCCCACTGTGTCAATGTAACAAACCCAGGGAAGAGCAGACTGACCTCACTCTGCCAATGCAACACACCCAGGGAAGAGCAGACTGACACCACTCTGTCACTGTAACCCACCCATAAAAGAGCAGACTGACCCCACTCTGTCAATGTAACACACCCAGGGAAGAGCAGACTGACCCAACTCTGTCAATGTAACAAACCCAGGGAAGAGCAGACTGACCTCACTGTGTCAATGTAACCCACCCAGAGAAGAGCAGAATGTCCTCTTCTGCAAAATTAATCACACAGTGAACTGCAGACTTACCCCACTCTGTCAATGTAACACACCCAGGGAAGAGCAGACTGACCACACTCTGTCAATGTAACAGACCCAGGGAAGAACAGACTGACTCAATTCTGTCAATGTAACCCCCCCAGGGAAGAGCAGACTGACCCCACTCTGTCAATGTAACACACCCAGGGAATAGCAGACTGACCCCACTCTGTCAATGTAACACACACATAAAAGAGCAGACTGGCCCCACTCTGTCAATGTGACACGCCCTGGGAAGAGCAGACTGACCTCACTCTGTCAATGTAACACACCCAGGGAAGAGCAGACTGACACCACTCTGCCAATGTAACACACCCAGGGAAGAGCAAACTGACCCCACTCTGTCAATGAAACACACCCAGGGAAGAGCAGACTGACCCCACTCTGTCAATGTAACACACACAGGGAAGAGCAGACTGACCCCACTCTGTCAATGTAACACACCCAGGGAAGAGCAGACTGACCATACTCTGTCAATGTTACCCACCCAGGGAAGAGCAGATTGACCCAACTCTGTCAATGTGACACGCCCTGGGAAGAGCAGACTGACCTCACTCTGTCAATGTAACACACCCAGGGAAGAACAGACTGACCCCACTCTGTCAATGTAACAAACCCTGGGAGGAGCAGACTGACCCCACTCTGTCAATGGAACACACCCAGGGAAGAGCAGACTGACCCCACTCTGTCAATGAAACACACCCAGGGAAGAGCAGACTGACCCCACTGTGTCAATGTAACAAACTTGGGGAAGAGCAGACGGACCCCAATCTGTCAATGTAACACACCCAGGGAAGAGAAGACTGACCACACTCTGTCAATGTAACCCTCCCCTGGAAGAGCAGACTGACCCCACTCTGTCAATATAACACACCCAGGGAAGAGCAGACTGAACTCACTCTGTCAATGTAACACAACCAGGGAAGATCAGACTGACCCCACTCTGTCAATGTAACACACTCAGGGAAGAGCAGACTGACCCCACTCTGTCAATGTAACCCACCCATAAAAGAGCAGACTGTCCCCACTCTGTCAATGTAACACACCCAGGGAAGAGCAGACTGACCCCACTCTGTCACTGTAACACACCCAGGGAAGAGCAGACTGACCTCACTCTGTCAATGTAACCCACCCAGAGAAGAGCAGAATGACCGGTTCTGCAAAATTACTCACACAGTCAACTGCAGTCTTACCCAACTCTGTCAATGTAACACACCCATGGAGGAGCAGACTGAACCCACCCTGTCACTGTAACACACCCAGGGAAGAGCAGACTGTCCCCACTCTGTGAATTTAACAAACCCAGGGAAGAGCAGACTGACCTCACTCTGTCAATGTAACCCACCCAGAGAAGAGCAGAATAACCGCTTCTGCAAAATTACTCACACAGTCAACTGCAGTCTTACCCCACTCTGTCAATGTAACACACCCAGGGAAGAGCAGATTGACCCAACTCTGTCAATGTGACACGCCCTGGGAAGAGCAGACTGACCTCACTCTGTCAATGTAACACACCCAGGGAAGAGCAGACTGACACCACTCTGTCAATGTAACACACCCAGGGAAGAGCAAACTGACCCCACTCTGTCAATGAAACACACCCAGGGAAGAGCAGACTGACCCCACTCTGTCAATGTAACACACACAGGGAAGAGCAGACTGACCCCACTCTGTCAATGTAACACACCCAGGGAAGAGCAGACTGACCATACTCTGTCAATGTTACCCACCCAGGGAAGAGCAGATTGACCCAACTCTGTCAATGTGACACGCCCTGGGAAGAGCAGACTGACCTCACTCTGTCAATGTAACACACCCAGGGAAGAACAGACTGACCCCACTCTGTCAATGTAACAAACCCTGGGAGGAGCAGACTGACCCCACTCTGTCAATGGAACACACCCAGGGAAGAGCAGACTGACCCCACTCTGTCAATGAAACACACCCAGGGAAGTGCAGACTGACCCGACTCTGTCAATATAACACACCCAGGGAAGAGCAGACTGACACCACTCTGTCAATGTAACACACACAGAGAAGAGCAGACTGACCTCACTCTGTCAATGTAACACACCCAGGGAAGTGCAGACTGACCCCAATCTGTCAATGTAACACACACAGGGAAGAGCAGACTGACCCCACTCTGTCAATGTAACACACCCAGGGAAGAGCAGACTGACCCCACTCTGTCAATGTAACACACCCAGGGAAGTGCACACTGACCCCACCCTATCAAAGAAACAAACCCAGGGAAGAGCTGACTGACCCGCACTCTGTCAATGTAACGCACCCAGGGAAGGGCAGACTGACCCCACTCTGTCAATGTAACAAACCCAGGGAAGAGCAGACTGACCCCAATCTGTCAATGTAACCCACCCAGGAAAGAGCAGACTGACCCCACTCTGTCAATGTAACACACCCAGGGAAGAGCAGACTGACCCCACTCTGTCAATGTAACACACTCAGGGAAGAGCAGACTGACCCAACACTGTCAATGTAACACACCCAGGGAAGAGCAGACTGACCCCACTCTGTCAATGTAACACAGCCAGGGAAGAGCAGACTGACCCCACTGTGTCAATGTAACAAACTTGGGGAAGAGCAGACGGACCCCAATCTGTCAATGTAACACACCCAGGGAAGAGAAGACTGACCCCACTCTGTCAATGTAACCCTCCCAGGGAAGAGCAGACTGACCCCACTCTGTCAATGTAACACACCCAGGGAAAAGCAGACTGAACTCACTCTGTCAATGTAACACAACCAGGGAAGATCAGACTGACCCCACTCTGTCAATGTAACACACTCAGGGAAGAGCAGACTGACCCCACTCTGTCAATGTAACCCACCCATAAAAGAGCAGACTGTCCCCACTCTGTCAATGTGACACGCCCTGGGAAGAGCACACTGACCCAACTCTGTCAATGTAACAAACCCAGGGAAGAGCAGACTGACCTCACTCTGTCAATGTAACCCACCCAGAGAAGAGCAGAATGACCTCTTCTGCAAAGTTACTCACACAGTGAACTGCAGACTTCCCCACTCTGTCAATGTAACCCACCCAGTGAAGTGCACATTGACCACACTCTGTCATTGTAACACACCCAGGGAAGAGCAGACTGACCCCACTCTGTCAATGTAACATACCCAGGGAAGAGCAGACAGATACCACTCTGTCAATGTAACACACCAAGGGAAGAACAGACTGACCCCCCTCTGTCAATTTAAGACACCCAGGGAAGAGCAGACTGACCCCACTCTGTCAATGTAACACACCCAGGGGAGAGCAGACTGACACCACCCTGTCACTGTAAAACTCCCAGGGAAGGACAGACTGACGCCACTCTGTCAATGTAACACACCCAGGGAAGAGCAGACTGACCCAACATTGTCAATTTAACACACCCAAGGAAGAACAGACTGACCCCACTCTGTCAATGTAACACACTCAGGAAAGAGAAGACTCACCCCAATCTGTCAATGTAACAAACCCAGGGAAGAGCAGACTGACCTCACTCTGTCAATATAACCCACCCAGGGAAGAGCAGACTGACCCCACTCTGTCAATGTAACACACCCAGGGAAGAGCAGACTGACCTCACTCTGTCAATGTAACACACCCAGGGAAGAGCAGACTGACCCCACTCTGTCAATGTAACACACCCAGGGAAGAGCAGACTGAACTCACTCTGTCAATGTAACCAACCCAGAGAAGAGCAGAATGACCGCTTCTGCAAAATTACTCACACAGTCAACTGCAGTCTTACACCACTCCGTCAATGTAACACACACAGGGAAGAGTTGACAGACCATACTCTGTAAATGTAACAAACCCAGGGAAGAGCAGACTGACCTCACTCTGTCAATGTAACACACCCAGGGAAGTGCAGACTGACCCCACTCTGTCAATGTAACAAACTTGGGGAAGAGCAGACTAACCCCAATCTCTCAATGTAACACACCCAGGGAAGAGCAGACTGACCCCACTGTGTCAATGTAACAAACCCAGGGAAGAGCAGACTGACCTCACTCTGCCAATGTTACACACCCAGGGAAGAGCAGACTGACCCCACTCTGTCAATGTAATCCACCCATAAAAGAGCAGACTGACCCCACTCTGTCAATGTGACACGCCCTGGGAAGAGCAGACTAACCTCACTCTGTCAAAGTAACACACCCATAAAAGAGCAGACTGACCCCACTCTGTCAATGTGACACGCCCTGGGAAGAGCACACTGACCCAACTCTGTCAATGTAACACACCCAGGGAAGAGCAGACTGACCAAACTCTGTCAATGTAACAAACCCAGGGAAGAGCAGACTGACCTCACTCTGTCAATGTAACCCACGCAGAGAAGAGCAGAATGTCCTCTTCCGCAAAATTACTCACACAGTGAACTGCAGACTTACCCCACTCTGTCAATGTAACCCAACCAGTGATATGCACACTGACCCCACTCTGTCATTGTAACACACCCAGGGAAGAGCAGACAGATACCACTCTGTCAATGTAACACACCCAGGGGAGAGCAGACTGACACCACCCTGTCACTGTAACACTCGCAGGGAAGAACAGACTGACGCCACTCTGTCAATGTAACACACCCAGGGAAGAGCAGACTGACCCAACACTGTCAATTTAACACACCCAAGGAAGAACAGACTGACATCACTCTGTCAATGTAACACACTCAGGGAAGAGCAGACTGACCCCACTCTGTCAATGTAACACACCCAGGGGAGAGCAGACTGACACCACCCTGTCACTGTAAAACTCCCAAGGAAGAACAGACTGACCCCACTCTGTCAATGTAACACACTCAGGGAAGAGCAGACTGACCCCAATCTGTCAATGTAACACACCCAGGGAAGAGAAGACTGACCCCAATCTGTCAATGTAACAAACCCAGGGAAGAGCAGACTGACCTTACTCTGTCAATGTAACACACCCAGGGAAGAGCAGACTGACCCCACTCTGTCAATGTAACACACCCAGGGAAGAGCAGACTGAACTCACTCTGTCACTGTAACACACCCAGGGAAGAGCAGACTGACCTCACTCTGTCAATGTAACCCACCCAGAGAAGAGCAGAATGACCGCTTCTGCAAAATTACTCACACAGTCAACTGCAGTCTTACCCCACTCTGTCAATGTAACACACCCAGGGAAGAGTAGACTGACCACACTCTGTAAATGTAACAAACCCAGGGAAGAGCAGACTGACCCCACTCTGTCAATGTAACACACCCAGGGAATTGCAGACTGACCCCACTCTGTCAATGTAACACACCCAGGGAAGAGCAGACTGACCCCACTCTGTCAATGTAACACACCCAGGGAAGTGCAGACTGACCCCACTGTGTCAATGTAACAAACCCAGGGAAGAGCAGACTGACCTCACTCTGCCAATGCAACACACCCAGGGAAGAGCAGACTGACACCACTCTGTCAATGTAACACACCCAGGGAAGTGCACACTGACCCCACCCTATCAAAGTAACAAACCCAGGGAAGAGCAGACTGACCCGCACTCTGTCAATGTAACGCACCCAGGGAAGGGCAGACTGACCCCACTCTGTCAATGTAACAAACCCAGGGAAGAACAGACTGACCCCAATCTGTCAATGTAACCCACCCAGGAAAGAGCAGACTGACCCCACTCTGTCAACGTAACACACCCAGGGAAGAGCAGACTGACCCCACTCTGTCAATGTAACACACCCAGGGAAGAGCAGACTGACCCCACTCTGTCAATGTAACACAGCCAGGGAAGAGCAGACTGACCCCACTGTGTCAATGTAACAAACTTGGGGAAGAGCAGACGGACCCCACTCTGTCAATGTAACACAGCCAGGGAAGAGCAGACTGACCTCACTGTGTCAATGTAACAAACTTGGGGAAGAGCAGACGGACCCCAATCTGTCAATGTAACACACCCAGGGAAGAGAAGACTGACCCCACTCTGTCAATGTAACCCTCCCAGGGAAGAGCAGACTGACCCCACTCTGTCAATGTAACACACCCAGGGAAGAGCAGACTGAACTCACTCTGTCAATGTAACACAACCAGGGAAGATCAGACTGACCCCACTCTGTCAATGTAACACACTCAGGGAAGAGCAGACTGACCCCACTCTGTCAATGTAACCCACCCATAAAAGAGCAGACTGTCCCCACTCTGTCAATGTGACACGCCCTGGGAAGAGCACACTGACCCAACTCTGTCAATGTAACAAACCCAGGGAAGAGCAGACTGACCTCACTCTGTCAATGTAACCCACCCAGAGAAGAGCAGAATGACCTCTTCTGCAAAGTTACTCACACAGTGAACTGCAGACTTCCCCACTCTGTCAATGTAACCCACCCAGTGAAGTGCACATTGACCACACTCTGTCATTGTAACACACCCAGGGAAGAGCAGACTGACCCCACTCTGTCAATGTAACATACCCAGGGAAGAGCAGACAGATACCACTCTGTCAATGTAACACACCAAGGGAAGAACAGACTGACCCCACTCTGTCAATTTAAGACACCCAGGGAAGAGCAGACTGACCCCACTCTGTCAATGTAACACACCCAGGGGAGAGCAGACTGACACCACCCTGTCACTGTAAAACTCCCAGGGAAGGACAGACTGACGCCACTCTGTCAATGTAACACACCCAGGGAAGAGCAGACTGACCCAACATTGTCAATTTAACACACCCAAGGAAGAACAGACTGACCCCACTCTGTCAATGTAACACACTCAGGAAAGAGAAGACTCACCCCAATCTGTCAATGTAACAAACCTAGGGAAGAGCAGACTGACCTCACTCTGTCAATATAACCCACCCAGGGAAGAGCAGACTGACCCCACTCTGTCAATGTAACACACCCAGGGAAGAGCAGACTGACCTCACTCTGTCAATGTAACACACCCAGGGAAGAGCAGACTGACCCCACTCTGTCAATGTAACACACACAGGGAAGAGCAGACTGACCCCACTCTGTCAATGTAACACACCCAGGGAAGAGCAGACTGACCCCACTCTGTCAATGTAACACACCCAGGGAAGTGCACACTGACCCCACCCTATCAAAGTAACAAACCCAGGGAAGAGCAGACTGACCCGCACTCTGTCAATGTAACGCACCCAGGGAAGGGCAGACTGACCCCACTCTGTCAATGTAACAAACCCAGGGAAGAGCAGACTGACCCCAATCTGTCAATGTAACCCACCCAGGAAAGAGCAGACTGACCCCACTCTGTCAATGTAACACACCCAGGGAAGATCAGACTGACCCCACTCTGTCAATGTAACACACCCAGGGAAGAGCAGACTGACACAACACTGTCAATGTAACACACCCAGGGAAGAGCAGACTGACCCCACTCTGTCAATGTAACACAGCCAGGGAAGAGCAGACTGACCCCACTGTGTCAATGTAACAAACTTGGGGAAGAGCAGACGGACCCCAATCTGTCAATGTAACACACCCAGGGAAGAGAAGACTGACCCCACTCTGTCAATGTAACCCTCCCAGGGAAGAGCAGACTGACCCCACTCTGTCAATGTAACACACCCAGGGAAGAGCAGACTGAACTCACTCTGTCAATGTAACACAACCAGGGAAGATCAGACTGACCCCACTCTGTCAATGTAACACACTCAGGGAAGAGCAGACTGACCCCACTCTGTCAATGTAACCCACCCATAAAAGAGCAGACTGTCCCCACTCTGTCAATGTGACACGCCCTGGGAAGAGCACACTGACCCAACTCTGTCAATGTAACAAACCCAGGGAAGAGCAGACTGACCTCACTCTGTCAATGTAACCCACCCAGAGAAGAGCAGAATGACCTCTTCTGCAAAGTTACTCACACAGTGAACTGCAGACTTCCCCACTCTGTCAATGTAACCCACCCAGTGAAGTGCACATTGACCACACTCTGTCATTGTAACACACCCAGGGAAGAGCAGACTGACCCCACTCTGTCAATGTAACATACCCAGGGAAGAGCAGACAGATACCACTCTGTCAATGTAACACACCAAGGGAAGAACAGACTGACCCCACTCTGTCAATTTAAGACACCCAGGGAAGAGCAGACTGACCCCACTCTGTCAATGTAACACACCCAGGGGAGAGCAGACTGACACCACCCTGTCACTGTAAAACTCCCAGGGAAGGACAGACTGACGCCACTCTGTCAATGTAACACACCCAGGGAAGAGCAGACTGACCCAACATTGTCAATTTAACACACCCAAGGAAGAACAGACTGACCCCACTCTGTCAATGTAACACACTCAGGAAAGAGAAGACTCACCCCAATCTGTCAATGTAACAAACCCAGGGAAGAGCAGACTGACCTCACTCTGTCAATATAACCCACCCAGGGAAGAGCAGACTGACCCCACTCTGTCAATGTAACACACCCAGGGAAGAGCAGACTGACCTCACTCTGTCAATGTAACACACCCAGGGAAGAGCAGACTGACCCCACTCTGTCAATGTAACACACCCAGGGAAGAGCAGACTGAACTCACTCTGTCAATGTAACCAACCCAGAGAAGAGCAGAATGACCGCTTCTGCAAAATTACTCACACAGTCAACTGCAGTCTTACACCACTCCGTCAATGTAACACACACAGGGAAGAGTTGACAGACCATACTCTGTAAATGTAACAAACCCAGGGAAGAGCAGACTGACCTCACTCTGTCAATGTAACACACCCAGGGAAGTGCAGACTGACCCCACTCTGTCAATGTAACAAACTTGGGGAAGAGCAGACTAACCCCAATCTCTCAATGTAACACACCCAGGGAAGAGCAGACTGACCCCACTGTGTCAATGTAACAAACCCAGGGAAGAGCAGACTGACCTCACTCTGCCAATGTTACACACCCAGGGAAGAGCAGACTGACCCCACTCTGTCAATGTAATCCACCCATAAAAGAGCAGACTGACCCCACTCTGTCAATGTGACACGCCCTGGGAAGAGCAGACTAACCTCACTCTTTCAAAGTAACACACCCATAAAAGAGCAGACTGACCCCACTCTGTCAATGTGACACGCCCTGGGAAGAGCACACTGACCCAACTCTGTCAATGTAACACACCCAGGGAAGAGCAGACTGACCAAACTCTGTCAATGTAACAAACCCAGGGAAGAGCAGACTGACCTCACTCTGTCAATGTAACCCACGCAGAGAAGAGCAGAATGTCCTCTTCCGCAAAATTACTCACACAGTGAACTGCAGACTTACCCCACTCTGTCAATGTAACCCAACCAGTGATATGCACACTGACCCCACTCTGTCATTGTAACGCACCCAGGGAAGGGCAGACTGACCCCACTCTGTCAATGTAACAAACCCAGGGAAGAGCAGACTGACCCCAATCTGTCAATGTAACCCACCCAGGAAAGAGCAGACTGACCCCACTCTGTCAATGTAACACACCCAGGGAAGAGCAGACTGACCCCACTCTGTCAATGTAACACACCCAGGGAAGAGCAGACTGACCCAACACTGTCAATGTAACACACCCAGGGAAGAGCAGACTGACCCCACTCTGTCAATGTAACACAGCCAGGGAAGAGCAGACTGACCCCACTGTGTCAATGTAACAAACTTGGGGAAGAGCAGACGGACCCCAATCTGTCAATGTAACACACCCAGGGAAGAGAAGACTGACCCCACTCTGTCAATGTAACCCTCCCAGGGAAGAGCAGACTGACCCCACTCTGTCAATGTAACACACCCAGGGAAAAGCAGACTGAACTCACTCTGTCAATGTAACACAACCAGGGAAGATCAGACTGACCCCACTCTGTCAATGTAACACACTCAGGGAAGAGCAGACTGACCCCACTCTGTCAATGTAACCCACCCATAAAAGAGCAGACTGTCCCCACTCTGTCAATGTGACACGCCCTGGGAAGAGCACACTGACCCAACTCTGTCAATGTAACAAACCCAGGGAAGAGCAGACTGACCTCACTCTGTCAATGTAACCCACCCAGAGAAGAGCAGAATGACCTCTTCTGCAAAGTTACTCACACAGTGAACTGCAGACTTCCCCACTCTGTCAATGTAACCCACCCAGTGAAGTGCACATTGACCACACTCTGTCATTGTAACACACCCAGGGAAGAGCAGACTGACCCCACTCTGTCAATGTAACATACCCAGGGAAGAGCAGACAGATACCACTCTGTCAATGTAACACACCAAGGGAAGAACAGACTGACCCCACTCTGTCAATTTAAGACACCCAGGGAAGAGCAGACTGACCCCACTCTGTCAATGTAACACACCCAGGGGAGAGCAGACTGACACCACCCTGTCACTGTAAAACTCCCAGGGAAGGACAGACTGACGCCACTCTGTCAATGTAACACACCCAGGGAAGAGCAGACTGACCCAACATTGTCAATTTAACACACCCAAGGAAGAACAGACTGACCCCACTCTGTCAATGTAACACACTCAGGAAAGAGAAGACTCACCCCAATCTGTCAATGTAACAAACCCAGGGAAGAGCAGACTGACCTCACTCTGTCAATATAACCCACCCAGGGAAGAGCAGACTGACCCCACTCTGTCAATGTAACACACCCAGGGAAGAGCAGACTGACCTCACTCTGTCAATGTAACACACCCAGGGAAGAGCAGACTGACCCCACTCTGTCAATGTAACACACCCAGGGAAGAGCAGACTGAACTCACTCTGTCAATGTAACCAACCCAGAGAAGAGCAGAATGACCGCTTCTGCAAAATTACTCACACAGTCAACTGCAGTCTTACACCACTCCGTCAATGTAACACACACAGGGAAGAGTTGACAGACCATACTCTGTAAATGTAACAAACCCAGGGAAGAGCAGACTGACCTCACTCTGTCAATGTAACACACCCAGGGAAGTGCAGACTGACCCCACTCTGTCAATGTAACAAACTTGGGGAAGAGCAGACTAACCCCAATCTCTCAATGTAACACACCCAGGGAAGAGCAGACTGACCCCACTGTGTCAATGTAACAAACCCAGGGAAGAGCAGACTGACCTCACTCTGCCAATGTTACACACCCAGGGAAGAGCAGACTGACCCCACTCTGTCAATGTAATCCACCCATAAAAGAGCAGACTGACCCCACTCTGTCAATGTGACACGCCCTGGGAAGAGCAGACTAACCTCACTCTGTCAAAGTAACACACCCATAAAAGAGCAGACTGACCCCACTCTGTCAATGTGACACGCCCTGGGAAGAGCACACTGACCCAACTCTGTCAATGTAACACACCCAGGGAAGAGCAGACTGACCAAACTCTGTCAATGTAACAAACCCAGGGAAGAGCAGACTGACCTCACTCTGTCAATGTAACCCACGCAGAGAAGAGCAGAATGTCCTCTTCCGCAAAATTACTCACACAGTGAACTGCAGACTTACCCCACTCTGTCAATGTAACCCAACCAGTGATATGCACACTGACCCCACTCTGTCATTGTAACACACCCAGGGAAGAGCAGACTGACCCAACACTGTCAATTTAACACACCCAAGGAAGAACAGACTGACATCACTCTGTCAATGTAACACACTCAGGGAAGAGCAGACTGACCCCACTCTGTCAATGTAACACACCCAGGGGAGAGCAGACTGACACCACCCTGTCACTGTAAAACTCCCAAGGAAGAACAGACTGACCCCACTCTGTCAATGTAACACACTCAGGGAAGAGCAGACTGACCCCAATCTGTCAATGTAACAAACCCAGGGAAGAGCAGACTGACCTTACTCTGTCAATGTAACACACCCAGGGAAGAGCAGACTGACCCCACTCTGTCAATGTAACACACCCAGGGAAGAGCAGACTGAACTCACTCTGTCACTGTAACACACCCAGGGAAGAGCAGACTGACCTCACTCTGTCAATGTAACCCACCCAGAGAAGAGCAGAATGACCGCTTCTGCAAAATTACTCACACAGTCAACTGCAGTCTTACCCCACTCTGTCAATGTAACACACCCAGGGAAGAGTAGACTGACCACACTCTGTAAATGTAACAAACCCAGGGAAGAGCAGACTGACCCCACTCTGTCAATGTAACACACCCAGGGAATTGCAGACTGACCCCACTCTGTCAATGTAACACACCCAGGGAAGAGCAGACTGACCCCACTCTGTCAATGTAACACACCCAGGGAAGTGCAGACTGACCCCACTGTGTCAATGTAACAAACCCAGGGAAGAGCAGACTGACCTCACTCTTCCAATGCAACACACCCAGGGAAGAGCAGACTGACACCACTCTGTCAATGTAACCCACCCATAAAAGAGCAGACTGACCCCACTCTGTCAATGTGACACGCCCTGGGAAGAGCAGACTAACCTCATTCTGTCAATGTAACACACCCAGGGAAGCGCAGACTGACACCACTCTGTCAATGTGACACGCCCTGGAAGAGCACACTGACCCAACTCTGTCAATGTAACACACCCAGGGAAGAGCAGACTGACCCAACTCTGTCAATGTAACAAACCCAGGGAAGAGCAGACTGACCTCACTGTGTCAATGTAACCCACCCAGAGAAGAGCAGAATGTCCTCTTCTGCAAAATTAATCACACAGTGAACTGCAGACTTACCCCACTCTGTCAATGTAACACACCCAGGGAAGAGCAGACTGACCACACTCTGTCAATGTAACAGACCCAGGGAAGAACAGACTGACTCCATTCTGTCAATGTAACCCCCCCAGGGAAGAGCAGACTGACCCCACTCTGTCAATGTAACACACCCAGGGAATAGCAGACTGACCCCACTCTGTCAATGTAACACACACATAAAAGAGCAGACTGGCCCCACTCTGTCAATGTGACACGCCCTGGGAAGAGCAGACTGACCTCACTCTGTCAATGTAACACACCCAGGGAAGAGCAAACTGACCCCACTCTGTCAATGAAACACACCCAGGGAAGAGCAGACTGACCCCACTCTGTCAATGTAACACACACAGGGAAGAGCAGACTGACCCCACTCTGTCAATGTAACACACCCAGGGAAGAGCAGACTGACCATACTCTGTCAATGTTACCCACCCAGGGAAGAGCAGATTGACCCAACTCTGTCAATGTGACACGCCCTGGGAAGAGCAGACTGACCTCACTCTGTCAATGTAACACACCCAGGGAAGAACAGACTGACCCCACTCTGTCAATGTAACAAACCCTGGGAGGAGCAGACTGACCCCACTCTGTCAATGTAACACACCCTGGGAAGAGCAGACTGACCCCACTCTGTCAATGAAACATACCCAGGGAAGAGCAGACTGACCCCACTGTGTCAATGTAACAAACTTGGGGAAGAGCAGACGGACTCCAATCTGCCAATGTAACACACCCAGGGAAGAGAAGACTGACCACACTCTGTCAATGTAACCCTCCCAGGGAAGAGCAGACTGACCCCACTCTGTCAATATAACACACCCAGGGAAGAGCAGACTGAACTCACTCTGTCAATGTAACACAACCAGGGAAGATCGGACTGACCCCACTCTGTCAATGTAACACACTCAGGGAAGAGCAGACTGACCCCACTCTGTCAATGTAACCCACCCATAAAAGAGCAGACTGTCCCCACTCTGTCAATGTAACACACCCAGGGAAGAGCAGACTGACCCCACTCTGTCAATGTAACACACCCAGGGAAGAGCAGACTGAACTCACCCTGTCACTGTAACACACCCAGGGAAGAGCAGACTGACCTCACTCTGTCAATGTAACCCACCCAGAGAAGAGCAGAATGACCGGTTCTGCAAAATTACTCACACAGTCAACTGCAGTCTTACCCAACTCTGTCAATGTAACACACCCATGGAGGAGCAGACTGAACCCACCCTGTCACTGTAACACACCCAGGGAAGAGCAGACTGTCCCCACTCTGTCAATTTAACAAACCCAGGGAAGAGCAGACTGACCTCACTCTGTCAATGTAACCCACCCAGAGAAGAGCAGAATAACCGCTTCTGCAAAATTACTCACACAGTCAACTGCAGTCTTACCCCACTCTGTCAATGTAACACACCCAGGGAAGAGTAGACTGACCACACTCTGTAAATGTAACAAACCCAGGGAAGAGCAGACTGACCCCACTCTGTCAATGTAACACACCCTGGGAATTGCAGACTGACCCCACTCTGTCAATGTAACACACCCAGGGAAGAGCAGACTGACCCCACTCTGTCAATGTAACACACCGAGGGAAGTGCAGACTGACCCCACTGTGTCAATGTAACAAACCCAGGGAAGAGCAGACTGACCTCACTCTGCCAATGCAACACACCCAGGGAAGAGCAGACTGACACCACTCTGTCAATGTAACCCACCCATAAAAGAGCAGACTGACCCCACTCTGTCAATGTGACACGCCCTGGGAAGAGCAGACTAACCTCATTCTGTCAATGTAACACACCCAGGGAAGCGCAGACTGACACCACTCTGTCAATGTGACACGCCCTGGAAGAGCACACTGACCCAACTCTGTCAATGTAACACACCCAGGGAAGAGCAGACTGACCCAACTCTGTCAATGTAACAAACCCAGGGAAGAGTAGACTGACCTCACTGTGTCAATGTAACCCACCCAGAGAAGAGCAGAATGTCCTCTTCTGCAAAATTAATCACACAGTGAACTGCAGACTTACCCCACTCTGTCAATGTAACACACCCAGGGAAGAGCAGACTGACCACACTCTGTCAATGTAACAGACCCAGGGAAGAACAGACTGACTCCATTCTGTCAATGTAACCCCCCCAGGGAAGAGCAGACTGACCCCACTCTGTCAATGTAACACACCCAGGGAATAGCAGACTGACCCCACTCTGTCAATGTAACACACACATAAAAGAGCAGACTGGCCCCACTCTGTCAATGTGACACGCCCTGGGAAGAGCAGACTGACCACACTCTGTCAATGTTACCCACCCAGGGAAGAGCAGATTGACCCAACTCTGTCAATGTGACACGCCCTGGGAAGAGCAGACTGACCTCACTCTGTCAATGTAACACACCCAGGGAAGAGCAGACTGACACCACTCTGTCAATGTAACACACCCAGGGAAGAGCAAACTGACCCCACTCTGTCAATGAAACACACCCAGGGAGAGCACACTGACCCCACTCTGTCAATGTAACACACACAGGGAAGAGCAGACTGACCCCACTCTGTCAATGTAACACACCCAGGGAAGAGCAGACTGACCATACTCTGTCAATGTCACCCACCCAGGGAAGAGCAGATTGACCCAACTCTGTCAATGTGACACGCCCTGGGAAGAGCAGACTGACCTCACTCTGTCAATGTAACACACCCAGGGAAGAACAGACTGACCCCACTCTGTCAATGTAACAAACCCTGGGAGGAGCAGACTGACCCCACTCTGTCAATGGAACACACCCAGGGAAGAGCAGACTGACCCCACTCTGTCAATGAAACACACCCAGGGAAGTGCAGACTGACCCGACTCTGTCAATATAACACACCCAGGGAAGAGCAGACTGACACCACTCTGTCAATGTAACACACACAGAGAAGAGCAGACTGACCTCACTCTGTCAATGTAACACACCCAGGGAAGTGCAGACTGACCCCAATCTGTCATTGTAACACACACAGGGAAGAGCAGACTGACCCCACTCTGTCAATGTAACACACCCATGGAAGAGCAGACTGACCCCACTCTGTCAATGTAACACACCCAGGGAAGTGCACACTGACCCCACCCTATCAAAGTAACAAACACAGGGAAGAGCAGACTGACCCGCACTCTGTCAATGTAACGCACCCAGGGAAGGGCAGACTGACCCTACTCTGTCAATGTAACAAACCCAGGGAAGAACAGACTGACCCCAATCTGTCAATGTAACCCACCCAGGAAAGAGCAGACTGACCCCACTCTGTCAACGTAACACACCCAGGGAAGAGCAGACTGACCCCACTCTGTCAATGTAACACACCCAGGGAAGAGCAGACTGACCCAACACTGTCAATGTAACACACCCAGGGAAGAGCAGACTGACCCCACTCTGTCAATGTAACACAGCCAGGGAAGAGCAGACTGACCCCACTGTGTCAATGTAACAAACTTGGGGAAGAGCAGACGGACCCCAATCTGTCAATGTAACACACCCAGGGAAGAGAAGACTGACCCCACTCTGTCAATGTAACCCTCCCAGGGAAGAGCAGACTGACCCCACTCTGTCAATGTAACACACCCAGGGAAGAGCAGACTGAACTCACTCTGTCAATGTAACACAACCAGGGAAGATCAGACTGACCCCACTCTGTCAATGTAACACACTCAGGGAAGAGCAGACTGACCCCACTCTGTCAATGTAACCCACCCATAAAAGAGCAGACTGTCCCCACTCTGTCAATGTGACACGCCCTGGGAAGAGCACACTGACCCAACTCTGTCAATGTAACAAACCCAGGGAAGAGCAGACTGACCTCACTCTGTCAATGTAACACACCCAGAGAAGAGCAGAATGACCTCTTCTGCAAAGTTACTCACACAGTGAACTGCAGACTTCCCCACTCTGTCAATGTAACCCACCCAGTGAAGTGCACATTGACCACACTCTGTCATTGTAACACACCCAGGGAAGAGCAGACTGACCCCACTCTGTCAATGTAACATACTCAGGGAAGAGCAGACAGATACCACTCTGTCAATGTAACACACCAAGGGAAGAACAGACTGACCCCACTCTGTCAATTTAAGACACCCAGTGAAGAGCAGACTGACCCCACTCTGTCAATGTAACACACCCAGGGGAGAGCAGACTGACACCACCCTGTCACTGTAAAACTCCCAGGGAAGGACAGACTGACGCCACTCTGTCAATGTAACACACCCAGGGAAGAGCAGACTGACCCAACATTGTCAATTTAACACACCCAAGGAAGAACAGACTGACCCCACTCTGTCAATGTAACACACTCAGGAAAGAGAAGACTCACCCCAATCTGTCAATGTAACAAACCCAGGGAAGAGCAGACTGACCTCACTCTGTCAATATAACCCACCCAGGGAAGAGCAGACTGACCCCACTCTGTCAATGTAACACACCCAGGGAAGAGCAGACTGACCTCACTCTGTCAATGTAACACACCCAGGGAAGAGCAGACTGACCCCACTCTGTCAATGTAACACACCCAGGGAAGAGCAGACTGAACTCACTCTGTCAATGTAACCAACCCAGAGAAGAGCAGAATGACCGCTTCTGCAAAATTACTCACACAGTCAACTGCAGTCTTACACCACTCCGTCAATGTAACACACAAAGGGAAGAGTTGACAGACCATACTCTGTAAATGTAACAAACCCAGGGAAGAGCAGACTGACCTCACTCTGTCAATGTAACACACCCAGGGAAGAGCAGACTGACCCAACACTGTCAATTTAACACACCCAAGGAAGAACAGACTGACATCACTCTGTCAATGTAACACACTCAGGGAAGAGCAGACTGACCCCACTCTGTCAATGTAACACACCCAGGGAAGAGCAGACTGACCCCACTCTGTCAATGTAACATACCCAGGGAAGAGCAGACAGATACCACTCTGTCAATGTAACCCACCCATAAAAGAGCAGACTGTCCCCACTCTGTCAATGTGACACGCCCTGGGAAGAGCACACTGACCCAACTCTGTCAATGTAACAAACCCAGGGAAGAGCAGACTGACCTCACTCTGTCAATGTAACCCACCCAGAGAAGAGCAGAATGACCTCTTCTGCAAAGTTACTCACACAGTGAACTGCAGACTTCCCCACTCTGTCAATGTAACCCACCCAGTGAAGTGCACATTGACCACACTCTGTCATTGTAACACACCCAGGGAAGAGCAGACTGACCCCACTCTGTCAATGTAACATACCCAGGGAAGAGCAGACAGATACCACTCTGTCAATGTAACACACCAAGGGAAGAACAGACTGACCCCACTCTGTCAATTTAACACACCCAGGGAAGAGCAGACTGACCCCACTCTGTCAATGTAACACACCCAGGGGAGAGCAGACTGACACCACCCTGTCACTGTAAAACTCCCAGGGAAGGACAGACTGACGCCACTCTGTCAATGTAACACACCCAGGGAAGAGCAGACTGACCCAACATTGTCAATTTAACACACCCAAGGAAGAACAGAGTGACCCCACTCTGTCAATGTAACACACTCAGGAAAGAGAAGACTCACCCCAATCTGTCAATGTAACAAACCCAGGGAAGAGCAGACTGACCTCACTCTGTCAATATAACCCACCCAGGGAAGAGCAGACTGACCCCACTCTGTCAATGTAACACACCCAGGGAAGAGCAGACTGACCTCACTCTGTCAATGTAACACACCCAGGGAAGAGCAGACTGACCCCACTCTGTCAATGTAACACACCCAGGGAAGAGCAGACTGAACTCACTCTGTCAATGTAACCAACCCAGAGAAGAGCAGAATGACCGCTTCTGCAAAATTACTCACACAGTCAACTGCAGTCTTACACCACTCCGTCAATGTAACACACACAGGGAAGAGTTGACAGACCATACTCTGTAAATGTAACAAACCCAGGGAAGAGCAGACTGACCTCACTCTGTCAATGTAACACACCCAGGGAAGAGCAGACTGACCCAACACTGTCAATTTAACACACCCAAGGAAGAACAGACTGACATCACTCTGTCAATGTAACACACTCAGGGAAGAGCAGACTGACCCCACTCTGTCAATGTAACACACCCAGGGAAGAGCAGACTGACCCCACACTGTCACTTTAACACACCCAGGGGAGAGCAGACTGACACCACCCTGTCACTATAAAACTCCCAAGGAAGAACAGACTGACCCCACTCTGTCAATGTAACACACTCAGGGAAGAGCAGACTGACCCCAATCTGTCAATGTAACACACCCAGGGAAGAGAAGACTGACCCCAATCTGTCAATGTAACAAACCCAGGGAAGAGCAGACTGACCTCACTCTGTCAATGTAACACACCCAGGGAAGAGCAGACTGACCCCACTCTGTCAGTGTAACACACCCAGGGAAGAGCAGACTGAACTCACTCTGTCACTGTAACACACCCAGGGAAGAGCAGACTGACCTCACTCTGTCAATGTAACCCACCCAGAGAAGAGCAGAATGACCGCTTCTGCAAAATTACTCACACAGTCAACTGCAGTCTTACCCAACTCTGTCAATGTAACACACCCAGGGAGGAGCAGACTGAACCCACCCTGTCACTGTAACACTCCCAGGGAAGAGCAGACTGTCCCCACTCTGTCAATTTAACAAACACAGGGAAGAGCAGACTGACCTCACTCTGTCAATGTAACCCACCCAGAGAAGAGCAGAATAACCGCTTCTGCAAAATTACTCACACAGTCAACTGCAGTCTTACCCCACTCTGTCAATGTAACAAACCCAGGGAAGAGCAGACTGACCTCACTCTGTCAATGTAACACACCCAGGGAATTGCAGACTGACCCCACTCTGTCAATGTAACACACCCAGGGAAGAGCAGACTGACCCCACTCTGTCAATGTAACACACCCAGGGAAGTGCAGATTGACCCCACAGTGTCAATGTAACAAACCCAGCGAAGAGCAGACTGACCTCACTCTGCCAATGTAACACACGCAGGGAAGAGCAGACTGACACCACTCTGTCAATGTAACCCACCCACAAAAGAGCAGACTGACCCCACTCTGTCAATGTGACACGCCCTGGGAAGAGCAGACTAACCTCATTCTGTCAATGTAACACACCCAGGGAAGCGCAGACTGACCCCACTCTGTCAATGTGACACACCCAGGGAAGAGCAAACTGACCCCACTCTGTCAATGAAACACACCCAGGGAAGAGCAGACTGACCCCACTCTGTCAATGTTACCCACCCAGGGAAGAGCAGATTGACCCCACTCTGTCAATGTAACACACCCAGGGAAGAGCAGACTGACCCCACTGTGTCAATGTAACACACCCAGGGAAGAGCAGACTAACCCCACTCTGTCAATGTAACACACCCAGGGAAGAGCAGACTGACCCCACTCTGTCAATGTAACACAGCCAGGGAAGAGCAGACTGACCCCACTCTGTCAATGTGACACACACAGGGAAGAACAGACTGACCCCACTGTGTCAATGTAACAAACTTGGGGAAGAGCAGACTGACCCCAATCTGTCAATGTAACACACCCAAAAAGAGAAGACTGACCCCACTCTGTCAATGTAACCCTCCCAGGGAAGAGCAGACTGACCCCACTCTGTCAATGTAACACACCCAGGGAAGAGCAGACTGAACTCAGTCTGTCAATGTAACACAACCAGGGAAGATCAGACTGACCCCACTCTGTCAATGTAACACACCCAGGGAAGAGCAGACTGACCCCACTCTGTCAATGTAACCCACCCATAAAAGAGCAGACTGTCCCCACTCTGTCAATGTGACACGCCCTGGGAAGAGCACACTGACCCAACTGTGTCAATGTAACACACCCAGGGAAGAGCAGACTGACCAAACTCTGTCAATGTAACAAACCCAGGGAAGAGCAGACTGACCTCACTCTGTCAATGTAACACACCCAAAAAGAGAAGACTGTCCCCACTCTGTCAATGTGACACGCCCTGGGAAGAGCACACTGACCCAACTGTGTCAATGTAACACACCCAGGGAAGAGCAGACTGACCAAACTCTGTCAATGTAACAAACTTGGGGAAGAGCAGACTGACCCCAATCTGTCAATGTAACACACCCAAAAAGAGAAGACTGACCCCACTCTGTCAATGTAACCCTCCCAGGGAAGAGCAGACTGACCCCACTCTGTCAATGTAACACACCCAGGGAAGAGCAGACTGAACTCAGTCTGTCAATGTAACACAACCAGGGAAGATCAGACTGACCCCACTCTGTCAATGTAACACACCCAGGGAAGAGCAGACTGACCCCACTCTGTCAATGTAACCCACCCATAAAAGAGCAGACTGTCCCCACTCTGTCAATGTGACACGCCCTGGGAAGAGCACACTGACCCAACTGTGTCAATGTAACACACCCAGGGAAGAGCAGACTGACCAAACTCTGTCAATGTAACAAACCCAGGGAAGAGCAGACTGACCTCACTCTGTCAATGTAACACACCCAGAGAAGAGCAGAATGACCTCTTCTGCAAAGTTACTCACACAGTTTTTCTGCAGACTTACCCCACTCTGTCAATGTAACCCACCCAGTGAAGTGCACATTGACCCCACTCTGTCTTTGTAACACACCCAGGGAAGAGCAGACTGACCCCACTCTGTCAATGTAACACACAATGGGAGAACAGACTGACCCTTCTGTCAATGTAACACACCCAGGGAAGAGCAGACAGATACCACTCTGTCAATGAAACACACCAAGGGAAGAACAGACTGACCCCACTCTGTCAATTTAACACACCCAGGGAAGAGCAGACTGACCCCACTCTGTCAATGTAACACACCCAGGGGAGAGCAGACTGACACCATCCTGTCACTGTAACACTCCCAGGGAAGAACAGACTAACGCCACTCTGTCAATGTAACACACCCAGGGAAGAGCAGACTGACCCAACACTGTCAATTTAACACACCCAAGGAAGTACAGAATTTCCCCACCCTGTCAATGTAACACACTCAGGGAAGAGCAGACTGACCCCAATCTGTCAATGTAACACACCCAGGGAAGAGAAGACTGACCCCACTCTGTCAATGTAACAAACCCAGGGAAGAGCAGACTGACCTCACTCTGTCAATGTAACACACCCAGGGAAGAGCAGACTGACCCCTCTCTGTCAATGGAACACACCCAGGGAAGAGCAGACTGAACTCACTCTGTCAATGTAACACAACCAGGGAAGATCAGACTGACCCCACTCTGTCAATGCAACATACGCAGGGAAGAGCAGACTGAATTCATTCTGTCAATGTAACCCACCCATAAAAGAGCAGGCTGACCCCACTCTGTCAATGTGACACGTCCTGGGAAGAGCAGACTGACCACACTCTGTCAATGTAACACACACTGGGAAAAGCAGACTGTCCCCCACTCTGTCAATGTAACACACCCAGGGGAGAGCAGACTGACACCACCCTGTCACTGTAACACTCGCAGGGCAGAACAGACTGACGCCACTCTGTCAATGTAACACACCCAGGGAAGAGCAGACTGACCCAACACTGTCAATTTAACACACCCAATGAAGAAAAGACTGACCCCACTCTGTCAATGTAACACACTCAGGGAAGCGCAGATTGACCCCAATCTCTCAATGTAACACACCCAGGAAAGAGAAGACTGACCCCAATCTGTCAATGTAACAAACCCATGGAAGAGCAGACTGACCAAACTCTGTCAATGTAACAAACCCAGGGAAGAGCAGAATGAACTCACTCTGTCAATGTAACCCACCCAGAGAAGAGCAGAATGACCACTTCTGCAAAGTTACTCACACAGTGAACTGCAGACTTCCCCACTCTGTCAATGTAACCCACCCAGTGAAGTGCACATTGACCCCACTCTTTCATTGTAACACACCCAGGGAAGAGCAGACTGACCCCACTATGTCAATGTAACACACAATGGAAGAACAGACTGACCCCACTCTGTCAAAGTAACACACCCAGGGAAGAGCAGACTGACGCCACTCTGTCAATGTAACACACCCAGGGAAGAGCAGACTGACCCCACTCTGTCACTTTAACACACCCAGGGGAGAGCAGACTGACACCACCCTGTCACTGTAAAACTCCCAAGGAAGAACAGACTGACCCCACTCTGTCAATGTAACACACCCAGGGAAGAGAAGACTGACCCCAATCTGTCAATGTAACAAACCCAGGGAAGAGCAGACTGACCTCACTCTGTCAATGTAACACACCCAGGGAAGAGCAGACTGACCCCACTCTGTCAATGTAACACACCCAGGGAAGAGCAGACTGAACTCACTCTGTCACTGTAACACACCCAGGGAAGAGCAGACTGACCTCACTCTGTCAATGTAACCCACCCAGAGAAGAGCAGAATGACCGCTTCTGCAAAATTACTCACACAGTCAACTGCAGTCTTACCCAACTCTGTCAATGTAACACACCCAGGGAGGAGCAGACTGAACCCACCCTGTCACTCTAACACACCCAGGGAAGAGCAGACTGTCCCCACTCTGTCAATTGAACAAACACAGGGAAGAGCAGACTGACCTCACTCTGTCAATGTAACCCACCCAGAGAAGAGCAGAATAACCGCTTCTGCAAAATTACTCACACAGTCAACTGCAGTCTTACCCCACTCTGTCAATGTAACACACCCAGGGAAGAGTAGACTGACCACACACTGTAAATGTAACAAACCCAGGGAAGAGCAGAATGACCTCACTCTGTCAATGTAACACACCCAGGGAATTGCAGACTGACCCCACTCTGTCAATGTAACACACCCAGGGAAGAGCAGACCGACCCCACTCTGTCAATGTAACACACCCAGGGAAGTGCAGATTGACCCCACAGTGTCAATGTAACAAACCCAGGGAAGAGCAGACTGACCTCACTCTGCCAATGTAACACACCCAGGGAAGAGCAGACTGACACCACTCTGTCAATGTAACCCACCCACAAAAGAGCAGACTGACCCCACTCTGTCAATGTGACACGCCCTGGGAAGAGCAGACTAACCTCATTCTGTCAATGTAACACACCCAGGGAAGCGCAGACTGACCCCACTCTGTCAATGCAACACACCCAGGGAAGAGCAAACTGACCCCACTCTGTCAATGAAACACACCCAGGGAAGAGCAGACTGACCCCACTCTGTCAATGTTACCCACCCAGGGAAGAGCAGATTGACCCCACTGTGTCAATGTAACACACCCAGGGAAGAGCAGACTGACCCCACTGTGTCAATGTAACACACCCAGGGAAGAGCAGACTGACGCCACTCTGTCAATGTAACACACCCAGGGAAGAGCAGACTGACCCCACTCTGTCACTTTAACACACCCAGGGGAGAGCAGACTGACACCACCCTGTCACTGTAAAACTCCCAAGGAAGAACAGACTGACCCCACTCTGTCAATGTAACACACTCAGGGAAGAGCAGACTGACCCCAATCTGTCAATGTAACACACCCAGGGAAGAGAAGACTGACCCCAATCTGTCAATGTAACAAACCCAGGGAAGAGAAGACTGACCTCACTCTGTCAATGTAACACACCCAGGGAAGAGCAGACTGACCCCACTCTGTCAATGTAACACACCCAGGGAAGAGCAGACTGAACTCACTCTGTCACTGTAACACACCCAGGGAAGAGCAGACTGACCTCACTCTGTCAATGTAACCCACCCAGAGAAGAGCAGAATGACCGCTTCTGCAAAATTACTCACACAGTCAACTGCAGTCTTACCCAACTCTGTCAATGTAACACACCCAGGGAGGAGCAGACTGTCCCCACTCTGTCAATTTAACAAACACAGGGAAGAGCAGACTGACCTCACTCTGTCAATGTAACCCACCCAGAGAAGAGCAGAATAACCGCTTCTGCAAAATTACTCACACAGTCAACTGCAGTCTTACCCCACTCTGTCAATGTAACACACCCAGGGAAGAGTAGACTGACCACACACTGTAAATGTAACAAACCCAGGGAAGAGCAGAATGACCTCACTCTGTCAATGTAACACACCCAGGGAATTGCAGACTGACCCCACTCTGTCAATGTAACACACCCAGGGAAGAGCAGACCGACCCCACTCTGTCAATGTAACACACCCAGGGAAGTGCAGATTGACCCCACAGTGTCAATGTAACAAACCCAGGGAAGAGCAGACTGACCTCACTCTGCCAATGTAACACACCCAGGGAAGAGCAGACTGACACCACTCTGTCAATGTAACCCACCCACAAAAGAGCAGACTGACCCCACTCTGTCAATGTGACACGCCCTGGGAAGAGCAGACTAACCTCATTCTGTCAATGTAACACACCCAGGGAAGCGCAGACTGACCCCACTCTGTCAATGCAACACACCCAGGGAAGAGCAAACTGACCCCACTCTGTCAATGAAACACACCCAGGGAAGAGCAGACTGACCCCACTCTGTCAATGTTACCCACCCAGGGAAGAGCAGATTGACCCCACTCTGTCAATGTAACACACCCAGGGAAGAGCAGACTGACCCCACTGTGTCAATGTAACACACCCAGGGAAGAGCAGACTGACCCCACTCTGTCAATGTAACACACCCAGGGAAGAGCAGACTGACCCCACTCTGTCACTTTAACACACCCAGGGGAGAGCAGACTGACACCACCCTGTCACTGTAAAACTCCCAAGGAAGAACAGACTGACCCCACTCTGTCAATGTAACACACTCAGGGAAGAGCAGACTGACCCCAATCTGTCAATGTAACACACCCAGGGAAGAGAAGACTGACCCCAATCTGTCAATGTAACAAACCCAGGGAAGAGCAGACTGACCTCACTCTGTCAATGTAACACACCCAGGGAAGAGCAGACTGACCCCACTCTGTCAATGTAACACACCCAGGGAAGAGCAGACTGAACTCACTCTGTCACTGTAACACACCCAGGGAAGAGCAGACTGACCTCACTCTGTCAATGTAACCCACCCAGAGAAGAGCAGAATGACCGCTTCTGCAAAATTACTCACACAGTCAACTGCAGTCTTACCCAACTCTGTCAATGTAACACACCCAGGGAGGAGCAGACTGAACCCACCCTGTCACTGTAACACACCCAGGGAAGAGCAGACTGTCCCCACTCTGTCAATTTAACAAACACAGGGAAGAGCAGACTGACCTCACTCTGTCAATGTAACCCACCCAGAGAAGAGCAGAATAACCGCTTCTGCAAAATTACTCACACAGTCAACTGCAGTCTTACCCCACTCTGTCAATGTAACACACCCAGGGAAGAGTAGACTGACCACACACTGTAAATGTAACAAACCCAGGGAAGAGCAGAATGACCTCACTCTGTCAATGTAACACACCCAGGGAATTGCAGACTGACCCCACTCTGTCAATGTAACACACCCAGGGAAGAGCAGACCGACCCCACTCTGTCAATGTAACACACCCAGGGAAGTGCAGATTGACCCCACAGTGTCAATGTAACAAACCCAGGGAAGAGCAGACTGACCTCACTCTGCCAATGTAACACACCCAGGGAAGAGCAGACTGACACCACTCTGTCAATGTAACCCACCCACAAAAGAGCAGACTGACCCCACTCTGTCAATGTGACACGCCCTGGGAAGAGCAGACTAACCTCATTCTGTCAATGTAACACACCCAGGGAAGCGCAGACTGACCCCACTCTGTCAATGTGACACACCCAGGGAAGAGCAAACTGACCCCACTCTGTCAATGAAACACACCCAGGGAAGAGCAGACTGACCCCACTCTGTCAATGTTACCCACCCAGGGAAGAGCAGATTGACCCCACTCTGTCAATGTAACACACCCAGGGAAGAGCAGACTGACCCCACTGTGTCAATGTAACACACCCAGGGAAGAGCAGACTGACCCCACTCTGTCAATGTAACACACCCAGGGAAGAGCAGACTGACCCCACTCTGTCAATGTAACACAGCCAGGGAAGAGCAGACTGACCCCACTCTGTCAATGTGACACACACAGGGAAGAACAGACTGACCCCACTGTGTCAATGTAACAAACTTGGGGAAGAGCAGACTGACCCCAATCTGTCAATGTAACACACCCAAAAAGAGAAGACTGACCCCACTCTGTCAATGTAACCCTCCCAGGGAAGAGCAGACTGACCCCACTCTGTCAATGTAACACACCCAGGGAAGAGCAGACTGAACTCACTCTGTCAATGTAACACACCCAGAGAAGAGCAGAATGACCTCTTCTGCAAAGTTACTCACACAGTGAACTGCAGACTTACCCCACTCTGTCAATGTAACCCACCCAGTGAAGTGCACATTGACCCCACTCTGTCTTTGTAACACACCCAGGGAAGAGCAGACTGACCCCACTCTGTCAATGTAACACACAATGGGAGAACAGACTGACCCTTCTGTCAATGTAACACATTGTCTACTGTTACTGGCAGTGCCACATCAATTACTGGCAGTGGTTCAGTCTGTCTGGTTACACTTCTTTGAAACCTTGTAGTATTATAACTGAATGTCTGTCTTGGCCATTTCAAAGGCCATTTGAGAGACTACCACTGCTGACAGCCAAGAATCACATGCAGGCTAGACCAGTGAAGAAATCAAATTTCCTTCCCTAAAGGAGACTAGTGAGCCAGATGTTTAGTTTTGGCACCCATCAATATTTCATTAGATTGATAATTCCAAATATTTTATTGAATTCAAATTCCAGCGTCTGATGTGACGGGATTGAAGTCCGGGTTTGGGTCATTACCTCGGAAAGGTATACCATTGGGAAATATTTGTGGAAATCTCCGAAGTTACAGTCTAGAGAAAATACCACTAGACCATCACCTCCCCCAGCATCTCCACCATCAATAGCAGTGTTGGAATTACCGTGACTGACATACAGATAATTGTGCAGTTACATTATCAACTATTTCCACGAGAGCAGAACTATTCATATTTCAGGGACGGCACAGAAATGTAACAGTTTATCAGCCAGGATTACAAACAGAGGAGATGTAGGCATTTTCAACACTGTGCCATATATATAAGTATTCACTTGCTCCTGACATTGGAAAGTCAGTGTAGTTTCTCTGGATGGTTTTCTTGGATTTGTGTTGTCAGCTGCTGCATTCATTCAGCGAGACCAGAGGCCCTGGTGTTCCTACTCTGTGCAAGGTATGAGGATAGATTTTATAGTGTATCTGAGTCTGCTGAGAGTGCATAGGGAGGAGTAGAGCACTGCATTATCCTTTCTGAGATTTCCACAAGTACCTCCCAATGGTATACCTTTCCCTGGTGCAAAGACTGAATCCGGTTTATTTCAACAATGAGGAGGTCACAGAGCTGTGCAGTCTCACACCAGGGAGAGGACTATATTCAAAATGTCCATCAACCATTTTGATTCTGGACCTTGCTAGGCAGGAGTAGGGGACATATCCATTATGCCAGAGTCCCATCACCTCACATATTCACAAGGTGACAGTGGCCACCTCTGTCCAGTCAGGTGAATACATTGGTTTTGTCTAAACAGAAGAAGCAACAGAAAATCTTTTTCGGAAATATTAGAGAACATGGTTACTGGCAAAAGTGAGGAAATTAAGAAATTTAGAATTAGTAATGTTGAAGTACTGGAAAAACTCATTGTGTTGAAGGTTGGTAAGCTGCTGGAACAGATCGGTGATGAATTTAGACGGCTACAGAGATAGGGTTGGAGAATTGAGTTTGCTGGATAACTCTTTTCAGAGCTGGTGCAGACACGATGGGTGAATACCCTCCTTTTTTCCAGCCTTTTCCGTAATCATATGAAAGAGATCAAAACTCTTTATGATGTGTAATGGATCCTGCAGACTGGAAAGCAGCCATTGTGTATTGTGACCACACATATTTACAACAGGACGGAGAGTGAAAACAGAAAAACAACTGGGGGATAGGTTTATGTCATTAGTGAGATAACTATGAGCAATTTTTGTATTTAATCATAAATAGATCATTGTAGAACAATAATATGATTGAGTAGTGTCAACCAGATTCAGGACAGGAAAACTACCTTTGAAAAACGTACTGGAGTTTATGGACGATGTTGGTTGCGACATCGACGAGTGAGAACTAGTGTGAACGGTGTATTTGTATTTTCAGAAGAAGGTTGACATGGTTGTACACAGGTGAGAGAAGAAAGTTACAGTCCTTGGGGAAGGGGAAGGTATCCTGCATGGATTAAGAATTGGATGATGGAGAGAACACAGAGACTAGGGTCTTCCTTTGGACAGAAGGTCACGACTGATTGGGTATCACATGCATCAGTGCTTGGAGCATCGCTGTTTGTAACACAAAAAACTGATATGAATGTGAACTACACATGCAGTCCTTTTCATGTTGGATTTATTTAAAGGTGAAAGTCTGTGAAGTGCTTTTGACACAAAGGATCGGAATGTCCTTGGCCACAAGTCACGAATAGAATTCAGGCAGGGCATCCATTAATCAGAACAGGAAATGAAATGGCAGCCTTCATTACAAAATGAATCATGTGGAGGAGTTGTGGAATGTTGTTGAGGCAGTATTTGGGCTATTGTGGACAGACTTTCTGACCTTTATAAATCAATGATCAACTTGTCACAGAGGAAGTGCAAAGCTGTTTTATCAGATTAATCTCTGGGATGATGGTAACATAAAGCGAGTGTGAACGAAATGGATGTTTAGTTGGTAGCACGGTGAGAGCATATTAGTTGATTGTATTGAAACTTGAAGATTATGGACGAACACACATTATGTCCAGAGAAAGACATTGGTGGCATAAGAAATTACATTTTGCCCATGATACGTGCTTCTTGGTAGTTTATGTTCCTCTGTGAAGCTCCTATATTGGTTGAGGGAGAGCTTCAGGTTCTGAATGAACTCTCATTGCCTCAATGTGCAGTTGGTGTGTGACCCTGCACTGAAAGTCACATTATTCACAAATCTGTCAGCAGTTGCAATGCCTAACTCCCGAAAATGTTAGCCATTCCCAACAGCTTCTGACCTCCATAGAGAATACCGGTCTGCCTTCTCGGAGATGTCCTCTCTCCTCACCATCAACAACCATATTAATGTATACATTGTGGACCATTAGCAATGGAGCCAGAAGGAACGACATGGAACAGTCTATCCATGCAGTGTCTTTTTCATTGGTTTGTCATGTTTAGTTGTAGATAACATCGTCCTATTTCTGTACAAGGGGCTTGAGCGGCTGAATGTCCACCTCATGATGTCTTGGGAGACGCTCAAGAACCTGACTGTGCAACCCGCGGTTCCTGTTTAGCAGCTCAATGTGTTTGACTGGACTCCTTACCTTCCTGTGCAATAGTCAGGAGGGAATGAATGGGCTATCCCTATTCTTATCCAATAACATTGATGGGCGGAATGACCTCCTCATATTCCTGTGAAGTTAGCTTGAGGTGCTGAACGAACACCTCTCTTTACTCTGGTAACACAGTAGTGTCCAGCAGGACTGTTACATGAATGTTACCGACACTTCAACAGCACAAGCCTGAATGCTGTCCGGGTCTTCCTGCACATGGACACAGACTGCTTCAGGAGCTGAGGGGGGCACATTGTTCTCAACATTACATGATTTTCAGTCACCACCTCCACTTCTGAGATTCTGATGGGGGGGAAGACACCGAGGCGCAAATGAGGATGTTTGTGCTGTGGATCTCTAGCAGAGATGTCCCGAGACTGAGGTGATATATGTCGAAGAAACATAAACATCTTGTTTGTGCTGAATCACTCCAACCAGTGGGGAGGTTACCCTTGGATTTCCATTAAGTTCCATTTTCTTCAGGTTCCTTGATACCATCCTCAGGTAAACACTGCCTTGTTGTCAGGGCCATTCACTATTACCTGGTTTTTATATATTTTGTTCATGTAAATAGGTCACGGTTGTATATGTGCGGCGTGTTTCCTTCTCACATAAGGGTGTGACCATCGGGACTTCTCTATACCAGAGAGTTTGGGGAGATAGATCATTGAGATAGTGGTAAGACAGGGATGGATGGATGTTTGACACGGCAGGCACTCCAGGAGTTGGGGCATAGAGCAGATCAGCCATGATCTTATTGAAGGAAAGGCAGGCAGTAGGGGCTGAAAGACATATCCTGCTTCTCATGTTCTTGAATTCTCTTATTGGAAAGTTCATCGTTGTTATTTTCCTGGCTGTCCTGTGAAGGAATGCTGTAGTCAAAGAGACCAGAGGATTTTGTGAGCAATATCTGGGTAGTGTAAGGGGTCATTATTCACTGTGAATCTGGATCAACAACATGACAAATAAATGGAGAGGGGGTACTTCTGTAAGGAGTGAGGAGGGAACTGTTTCACAGTAACACCAACTCTTTTTTTCCCAAGAACGTTCTCCAATCCACACCAAATCATGTTTGACTGTATTCAGGGGTTGAATGGTCTCCTCGGTTTCTGTGCACCAGGTAGTAGGAGCAAGTAGTCTCCAACTGCTCCTCATAGCAGATTGAGGCGCTGAATGGAATGGGGCAAAATAGGACTGAGATACAGGAGTGGGTCCCTGCCCCACCAAGGACTAATTTTGTGGCTGATCACATTGTGGTCTCAGCTGCACATTCCTATCTGCAGTTCATTATACTTGAGTCACTTTCCCGTCAAATATTTAACTAACACACCTTTCAATAAATGCAAACACACAGGTACCACAAACCTGTGGGGAGGAGAAATTCCCACTCAAATGGCCTTCTGAGAATTTCTCCTTATCCCTGTTCCTACTGAGGTTAGGGAGTCATTGCTTCTTTTTCTAGTCCCACTCCTCCAGCCGTCACGAAAAATTATCCGTGTAACTAAGTGTGTGATATGGTAAATGATATCGTTCTCAGACTGGGTCAGGTTCAGTGTTAGGAACAAGTCAGACAGGTTTCTCAACTTTGTTAAAAATCTAAAACCAAAGCTAAATTACTCGAAATACGATGGATACATAAATGATATAAGAGTTTGAACATTGACAATACCTACATCAACATTTATTTTTCTATAAATCTGAGACACAGAAATATGCACACAAAGACACACGCACACACACGTCTGAAGGCAAACGGAATAAAAAGAAACTCTGCAGGATATTAGTTCGAAAGAGCTTTGTCCAAATAACAGTAAATTTCATGACAATAGCAAAATTGAGATAGTTTCAATTGTTATTCTGCCTCTGAAGTGATTCTGCCTCACAGAAGCTGCTAGCACTGGGGTTTCTTCCTGGAACAGTTGGATTTGGCTGAATTCCCTTTGCTGCAGGCAGAGGACAGATTCCAATGAATCATCAGCAGGAAGCTTAAAAGAGTTCTAAAGATGGCTGATTGGTTTTCAGCTCTCATATGTTGCTGTAGAGAAGTACAAGTAGAGATGGAGCAATGGCCGTTTGCTTCTACGACAGGTCGCATTTGCTTCCTCCCTGATCTGAAACATGCAATAATGTGACCCAAACACCAACCTGGACTCGGTAAGGTCTGGGTGAACATTCTCCTGCTTGAATTACTCCATCCACGTTACCTGCTCCATTTAGGAATAATTTGCAATTTATAATTTGAAGGTATATTTAGAGGTGTATGCATAATTTTTGTACAATATATTAAAGTCTTCATAGTACCTGTGTTAAAATGAGTATATTGTTTTTAAAATTAAATCCTTAGTTTTATTCTCTAATCCTCAGCTCTGCCCCAATACACTCTCCTCAGGGTCTTATATGGTTCAATATGATCAGCTCTCATTCTCAGGCTTGAAGTACTCTGACATTGTAGAGTCCATGAGGGCCATGGATGCGGGATCAGTCAAGGTTATTATCCAAAGGCTGGAGGAGTCCAAACCAGAGGGCAAAGACTTAAATTGAGAAGGGAAAATGAAAAAGATACCTGAGTGGTATCTTTATCACACAGAGGGTAGTGCGTGTATGGAGCAAGCTGGCAGCGAAAGTGGTGGAGGCTGCTACAATTAAAACATTTAAGAGGCAGTGGATGGGTATATGAATAAGGAGGTTTAGAGAGTTATGGGTCTCATGTTGGCAAATGGTTTTACATCAGATTGGAATATCTGGTTGGTGCAAATGAGCTGGACTGAAGGGTCTGTTTCCGTGCTGTATGACACTATGGTTCTATCAGGCCTTCATTCTAGCAAGGAGTAAAGTGAAGCATGTGTGAAAAGCTTCTAAAACAATTGCATATTTTTTTCTTTCAATTTCGGGGTTCATAACTACATACAATACATTCGATGTAGTCTCAGCATTGTCATGTACAGATACAGAAAAACATCCCGATGATTATACCCAATAGCGTTTGCATGAAACAGCATCATTCGATACACTTCCCTAATCACTTGCTGAATCTGCTGACGAGGTTTATATGGCTCATGTACCAAGACACACACATCCCTCCGTACCAATGCGTTCTGTGATGTTCTCTCCATTTAAGTAGGTTACTGTTATTTTATCTGTTCTGAGCACTGCCTTCCCTTAGCCCTTGTTATACTGTTTTCTGCCAAAGCTTTGCTCACTAATTTCCCCTGTCGGTATTCCATTGCAGAGTCTCCATGTGCTGTTAAATGATTATCGTGGTAAATGAACTAATTGAGTTCCAATCCAATGAGTCACCTCATCCAAGTCATTGGTATAAATTGTCAATTGTTGATAATGTCACACTGATCCCTGAGGCATTCCACTAAGTTGCAACTTTAGAACCTGAATATAAACATTTATCCCGAATGTTTATTCCCTGATAGTTTACCAGGTTTCCCCTGTTGCTGGGCACCAGGCTAGAAAGGTTGGATGGCCTCATCCTACACTGTGTAATGTACTTAGTGGGCTGAATGACTTCAATCTATTACTGTGTAAATCCTTAAAGGGCAGAATGGTCTCCGCCTGTCTCATTATAATGATGTTGACTGGCTGAATGGGACCTTTCTTTACCTCTGTAACATTATTGAGTGGTTGAGAGAACAGCATCTGGACATTCAGCCCCTCAGGCCTGCTGCACCATTCAGAATGTGCATTGTTGATGTGATTGTGATTAAACATCCCCTTCCTGTCAGTTCCTAATAAATATGGATTCTCTTGTTCATCAAAGATCTATGGAACTGAACCTTGCTACTTCGGCATGAGAACATCACAGATCATACAACCCTAAAGAGAAAGGAACATCCCTGTCTCAGTCAGAAATGGGAAGGTCCTTATTCTCAAAATGCGTTCCCCTCAAACGAATCACCACTCATTTGACATATAAGGAGTCGACCATTAGGAACATATATCGACCATTCAGCCCCTCAAACCTGTCCACATTCTCATTAACTCTCCTAAATCAAATTCTTACCAAATTCAGCCTCCACTGACCTCGTGGAAAGACAATTCCAGGCACCGCAAGATCATATGAGCAATGGACCTTGGAGCAGAATTTGGCCATTCAGCCCATCTTGTCTGCCATGACATTTGATCACGGCTAAAATATTTCTCAACCCCATTCTCCTGCCTTCTTCGACTCACCATTGATAACTTATTAATTAAAACGTATAAATCTCTGTATTAAAGACATTGTGTGCCTGTATGTGGGGTTATGTTCGTGTGTTTGTGTGTAAACGTCCATATCTGTGTGCGTATCTCTGTGGGCCTGTGTTATGTGTGTTAGTGTCAGTATCTCAGTTTGTGTGTACCTCTGTCTGCATCTCTGTGTAGAGTTGTTTTTGAAGTAAATAGATGGAAATTGGGATCAAAGTCTCCCTCTTCTCTCTCTGTCTGTCCCTGTTGTTCGCATAGTTCATAGAATTCCTACAGTGTGGAAGCAGGCCCTTCAACCCAACACATCCACACTGACCCTTCGAAGAATAACCCACCCAAACCCGGTTGAAATACTCTCCTACGTTTACTCATGACTAATGCCCCTTACCTACACATCCCTGGGCACTGTGGACAATTTAGCATGGCCACTTCACCTAACATCAACATCTTTGGGCTGTGGGTGGAAACAGGAGAATCCAGTGGAAACCCTCGCAGACACGGAGAGAATGTGAAACTTCACACAGACAATCGCCCGAGCGTGGAATCGAGCCCGGGTGCCTAGCGCTGTGAGGCAGCAATGCTCGCCTCTGAGTTTGGTGATTAGATTCATACAATACTACCCTCTACTGGACTGTCCACACCACTGCATCAATGGCAGAGTTTTTACTCTCTCAGAAGATAACAAATCTTCTGTGAATCTCTCAAATTGCACGGCCGTTTGATTTTCCAATAATATCTTTGGAAGCATAGAGCTGTTTTGTCCGATACAGAGCAATGTTGTTCCTACGTCATTAGCAACACTACTGGGCCTTTTTCAGGACTTTTCAATACTTTCTCAAATAAGTTTTAAGATTGCAACTCACAGAATGAGAAATCAATTCATGGCACCGTCTGACAAAATGGTTCACCTGGAGGTGAGCATTTCCATTCCGACAGGCCCAAGTATATTTGCAACCCACCATGTACCAGCATTGTGTGTGCGTGCCTGCACGTGGGTGTGTGTGTGTGTGTTGAAGGTGCTGTCAGTTTGCATCGTGCTATGAGCTCTCGCACTCTCTCCCCCTCCCAGACTGAATCCTCGAGGGTTGTCACTCTCTGCCACTATCGCTGCATACGGTGGGCAGGCCAGCTGAGGGAGACAGTGTTTCATTTTCAGCACCACAGAGACGTCAGACCTGCACTTAATTATAGATACTCACAGAGTCAAATACAGACACACAGGTACGGGTGGTGATGGAGGAGAGATGGGCATCGGGCACTCCACCACCCAGCTTGTCCCTTTCCATCCTATTTCAGACTGTTTCTCTTGGAAACGAGAAATGGACGGAGGGAGTGAAGGTGGGAGTGGGGGTACCTGCTGTTCGTGCTGTTGTGGGTGAGGAGGGAGGTGAGATGGTGATGTGTCCAGAGGGAGTCAGTCCATAGTGTTGTATCCAAACAATGTTATTAGTGAGGGAGATATAGTGGAGAGGAAAGAGAGAGAGAAGAAAGGTGCTATTTGCAGTATTGTGAGTGGTAGAGCATGAGCCTTGTTCGTGTGTCGGTACTATAACAGATATGCAGTGAGTGTGAGGGAGCAAAGAGAATACGGTGACCCTTATCCTGACAGAGTGGGGAAGGTTATTGATGCTTGTCCTGTATTGCTGGGCATTTCCTCAGACCTCAGATACTGCACTGAGTTGGGTGGTGAGCTCAGACCATGCTCGGTGGGTCTGGTGATGTGGCCCCCTCTGGGAAGAGAATAATCCTCTTCTGTACTAGCCCATCCACCAGGACCTCCGTGCCCCTGTCAACAAACAGTGGTGCAATTGCCCCTTATCCCCCATGCTCGGAGTAAACCGTGCAGGGCAGCTCCAAACTGAGAAAGCTCAACCGTGTGCCCATTGGACTTTTAAAGATGGCACCAGTGTCAGGGATCAGGGAATATCCAGGGGCACCCGGGAAATGGTGAGTACCTCCAGCCATGATGAGAGGGTCACCATGGGGTGGGGTGGGTAGTTAATGAGGTGCATTCGATAAGATAGTACAAAGTAACTAGCTCAGCCTCGTGCAGACAATCCCTCTGTCACACTGAATGAAAACGTCATTGAGACAAATTGTTGTTAGAATCAACCCAATGAGTCGAAGACTCTGCTGACCCCATTCCCAGTTACAACGCTGCAGCTGTTTGTCCAATGCTCTCCATCACAGAGAAGGAGCTAAACATCACCTTACCCTTGGGAATAAGGCAGTGGGGAGGGGGTGGTTTTGGTATCAGTGTGGGAGCACTTTATGGCAAGTCATCATAATTCTATTAGTTTCAAAATAGAGATGGAAAAGGATGAACCAGGTCTAAAACTTAAAGTTCTAAATTGTTGAAAAGTCAATTTTTATATTAATCAAGAATTTTCAAAGTCGATTGGGGCAGATATTCGCAGGGAAGGGGGAAGCCTTCAAAAATGAGACATCAGGAGTCCCGAGACAGTATGCCCCTGTTAGGGTGAATGGTAAGGCTGGTACGTGTATGGAATGGTGGAGGATTGGAGAGGTTGAGGTTCTGGTCACGGAAAAGTGGGAAGGAAAGGTCAGGTATAGACAGCAGGAATTGAGATTTGTTTTCTTAATTCATTTACGGGATAAGGGCGTCCCTGGCTAGGCAAGCATCTATTACCCATCCCTAATTGCTCAGAGGGCAGTTAACAGTCATCCACATTGCTGTGGGTCTGAAGTCTCATGTAGGCCAGACCAGGTAAGGATGGCAGATTGTTTCCTTAAAAGGTGTTCAGATGGATTTTTCTGACATCGGAATGGTCATCATTAGCCTCGTAATTCCTGATTTAAAGTGAATCACTAGAGGAGTCTGAAGTCAACAAGAGTATACTTAAGAGGGGAATTGGGAGCATAAAAAGGGGACATGTGATAGCTTTGGCAAATAGAATTAAGGAGAATCCAAAGGAATTCTACAAATACGTCAAGAACGAAGAGTAACTGTGGGGAGAATAGGACATCCTTAAAGATCAGCAAGGCTGCCCATGTGCAGAACCACAGGGAATGGCGGAGGTACTGAACGAATATTTTGTATCAGTATTTACTGTGCAGGAGGATATGGAAGCGAGGGAACTTGGGAAATATGTAATGACATCTTGGAAAGTGTCTGTACTACAGAGAAGCTGCTGGAGGTCTTAATACATGCAAAGGAAGGAAAATGTCTTGCCTTTTATTAGATGTACGCTATACTCTGTGGGATGCTAGGGAAGTGATTGTTGAGCCCCATGCTATTATCAATAGCCACAGGTAAAGTGCTGGAAGACTGGAGGTTGACTAACGTGGTGCCATTATTTAAAGGATTGAAGAATGGTAATAAGGAAAAGCCAGTGAACCTGACGTCAAAGGTGGGTAAGTTGTTGGAGAGGATTACAAGGCATTGGATTTTCACGCATTTTGAAAGGTAACAACTGATCAGGGATAGTCAACATGGCTTTGAGCAAGCAATATTGTGTCTCACTGACCTGACAGAATTTTCTGAAGAAGCGACTAAGAAGATTAATCGAGGTAGAGAGGTGTACATTGTCGATATGGACATCAGTAAGGTGTTGAACAACATTGTGGATGGTCATCTGTTTAACAAGGTTCGTTCATATGTAATACATGGAGAACTAGCCATTTGGATACAAAATTGGTTTAAAAAGGTCGGAGACCGAGGGTGGCGGTAGAGGGTTGCAATATCCTGGCAAAGTTTGCAATGTTCTTTCATGCTGTGCAGATAGTCCAGTTTATGGAGTAGTCCACAAGCACGGTCTGCTTAGCTCTCAATCTTAGCCATTACCTTACCCCAGTTTATGGTGTCTGGGCTGATTCTGTGAAGCAGATTCAAAATTTGAGGCAATGGACCATTGCAGCTGATCTGGCAATGTCTTTCTTCAATGTAAGCATCCTTGTGATTGGGCCCACTGTTGTCTCACTTATCCAGTTATTCCAATCCCCCCATCTCCTTATCCACATTTTCACCAAGTTATCAGTTAATTAATTGTTTGTTTGTTTTTTCTGTATCTTTCCCTGGCCTGGGTTTTTGACTCCCTCGTGTATCGAGTGCTGGCATGGTGAACTTCAGAAACATTAAAATGGTGTGTGCCAGGCTGTTGTTCACTTCCCGAAGTGTCCCATGTGGTGCTCCATGGACAGCGGTGTTCCAGCAGCTCTGACTCACGTGTTTGAATCTTGGTATGTGCCTGATCGCGGAATGCCTCTGTTAGTCTCTCTCAGTTGATTGTGCAGTCAGTAAAATGAGGAATACTCTTGAGTATAATCGTAAAGGACCAGGCATCTAACTTGTAGCTGAGGGGCTTGTGACTGACTCCTGTTATTGAAAAGTTAGTGGAGCTGCTGGGGATGATTTGCCGGAGGTTGTGCTGTGAGCTGCCTCAGACATTCCGGACAACCTGAGGATTTGGTGACCCAACTCTGAATGGAATATGGGGACTGTAGTTACAGCATCTGGGTCTGTAACATGAACAACAAATGGAGAAGAGGCTACAGAGAGGGGAAGCTCTGAAACCACGGAGTTAGTGTATGTGGGGAAAGTAATCAGTGTCTGTGTCTTAGTCTGGACAAGTACACACTCTCACTCTCCCCGTTACATACACTAATGCACACTCTCCATATCTGCCCCTCACACACAATCACACTGCCCCTCTCTCACGTTCCACACACGCACCCCACTCCGTCACACTCTCGCCATCCCGCACACACACGCACGATCCACCTCACTCTCTCTCACATACAGAATGGGTGTCTCTCACTCACCTTCACGCAGACACGCCCTCTCTCACACACATACGCACACGCGCTACTCCTACTTTGTAAATAAAACCAGTCTGACTCCAGGTCAAGACACAGACAGAGTCCAAACAAGGCCTCAAGCTTAGAATATATTATCTGACCGCAAGTGTTACTTCATTTACATCGATAGTACCTGAAGGTGTCTCCAGGCAGTGATTTGCATTTTAATCAATCAAACTCGCATTTCCATTCTAACTGATTAAGTACTTAAGAGCCATCTTAGGTGTGTTCAATTCATGTGCATAAATTGTACAACCCTTTGATCTTGGCTAAAGATGGCTGGAAGAGAAGACTTTATGGTGGAACCGTTGATGAACAGTGGAAGGCTTTCAAAACAGTTTTTCAACGTTCTCAGCAACAGCATATAACAGTGAAATGGAAGGACTATAGGAAAAGGGTAATCTGCCATGAACGTCTCAGGAAATAAGGGAGGCTATTAAATTAAAATAAATGGTATAAATAATGGCAACGACCAGTGGGAAAGTAGAAGATTGGGAAAACTTTAAATGTCAAAATAATGTCAAAACCGTTAAATTTCAAAATAAAGCAACAAAAAAGTGATCAGGTCACATCAGATAGGTTATGACAGTAAACTACTCAGAATATAGAGACAGATAGCTAAATATTCTATAAATATACAAAACGAAATGAATGGCTAGGGTAACCAATTGTCCTTTAGAAGGTGAGAAGTGGGATGCAGTAATGAGATATGAGGAAATGGACGAGGAATTGAAGAGTTATTTAGTTGATCTACACAATGAAGAACACTAATAACACGTCAGTAATTGTCAAAGGCAGGAAGGTAAGTTAGTACCTGGAAACAACCATTCCCGAGAGAGAGAGGGTTGGGCAAGCTCATGGAGCCAAAGGTAGATAAGTCTCCTGGCCCTGATGGAATGTATCCCAAGGTACTAACAGAGGTGATGAGAGAAATAGCAAATGTACTTGTGGAAATTTTTCTGATTTCACTGGACTCTGATACAGTTCCAGCAAATTGGAAATCAGGAGTTCAAACAGCACTTTTTAAAAAGGGAGATAGACAAAACATGGGGAATTATAGACTGGTTAGCCGAACATCTGTAGGAGAAAATATTTCAATCTATAATCAAGGAATAAATGGCAATGTATCTTGATAGAAAATGTCCCGTTGGGCAGACACAGTGTTGGTTAATAAAAGGCAGGCCAAGTGTAACTAACCTACTGGAATTCTATGAAGACATTACAACTGCAGGAGCCCAGTAGGTGTGGTGTACTGAGATTTCCAAAAGACATTCAATATAGTGACGCCAAAAAGGCTGCTGCGTAAGGTGTGGCATTACGGGTAATGTATTAGCACGGATAGAGGATTGGTTAACTAACATGAAGCAACGAGTGGGAATACATGATTGTTTTTCTGGTTGCTGATCAGTGACTAGTGGAGTGCCTCAGGGGTCGGTGTTGGGACCGCAATTATTCACAGCTTACATAGATAATTTGGAGGAGGGGAGCACGTGTAGTATCTCAAAGGTTGCAGACGATACTAACATGACTGGCAGAGCAAAATGTGGAGAGGATGGTTAAACTTTACAAAGGAACATAAAGAGTTGAAGTGAGTGGGTCAAGGTCTGGCAGATGTAGTGCAATTATAATAAATGTAAAATCATCCATTTTGGTAGGACAAATACTAAAGAGGACTCTTATTTGAATTGTTTAAAAATGCAGCATGCTCTTGTGCAGAGGGACCTGGGTGTCCTTGTGCATGAATCACAGAAGCTGGGCTGTAGGGGCAACAGGTAATTAACAAGGCAAATTGAATTTTGCCCTTCATTGCGAAAGGGATTGAGTGTAAAAGTAGGGAGGTTATGTTGCAGATTTAAAGGGTGCTGGGGAGACCACACCTGTAGTACGTGCAGTTTTGGTCTCCCCATCTGAGAAAGGAAATACTGGCACAATAATGTATGCAGAGGAGGCTCGTTAGGTTGGTTCCAGAGGTGAGGGGTCTGGTTAGGAGGAGAGACTGAATAGATTGGAATTATACATTGATTGGAATTTGAAAGAATGAGGGAGGAAGGAGTAGAAACATTTATAATTGTGAAGGGAGTAGGTACGATAGAAATATAAAGGATGTTTCCAGAAGCATGGGAAATTAAATAACAGGGCAAAGCCTCAAAACTATATGGAGCAGATTTAGGACTGAATTGAGAAGGAACGTCTTGACCAAGAAGCTTGTGAATCTGTGGAATTCTTGAGGATTTGTCATTGAATGTGTTTGAACTTATATAGATAATTTTTTGAAGATTAAAGGAATGATGGATTATGGTGAGTGGGCGGGTACGTGGCGCTGAGGCTATGAAATGATCAGCCATGATCTTATTGAATGGTGGCACAGGCTTGAAGGACCCGATGGCCTACTCCTGCTCCTAGTTTGTACGTTCTTATGTAATGGGTCAACATGAAATGGGAATTATATTTGACAAACTGACTGGTCAATGCATACAGAGAAGAAATGGATGCAATGCATTTAGAGTTTCAGAAAGATCTTGATAAAGACTATGGCCGAGTGTGCAAACTCAAATGTTACGGCATTGGGACTAAAATATGAACATGATTTCAATGTATAATTCCAATCTATTCAGTCTCTCCTCATAACCAGACTCCTCACCTCTGAAACCAACGGAACGAGCCCCCTCTGCATACATTGTAGTGCCAGTATTCCCTTTCTTAGATGGGGAGACCAAAACAATCTGTTTTGAAGTTGAAGGATCATGGCGTGTCGTAGGGATTAGTGATTGTGACACAGCTATTCTCAATGCATGCCAAACATTTAGGTGAGGGAATCAAATCTGCTGACAGCACTAAATGATGTCAGATTGTTAGTGGGTGAGGAGGATTTAAAACAAAAGCTCCAAGGTGATTGAGACAAGTGGCGTGAATGGGCAAATATGTGGCAGATGAAGATCAATGGGGGTGGATGTGATGGTGTGTACTTTGATAGGTACAATAGAACAGCAACCTATCATTTGAAAAGGGATTGTATGAAACATGTTGGTCTTTAAAGGGATTTATGTTCTTTTTTTTCCCTGTTGCGCAGCCCTCCGAGGTCAATGCAGGGCAGTGAGTTCTGAACCCAGAAGTCAATACTGGGAATGGCATTGGCACGCTGACCAGTGTACACAAACCCACCAAGTTGGGAGCTGTAACATTTAAAAGGATCTGTATCTCCTTGTACACCAATCACTGAAAGTAGTATTGCAAGAGCAGAAAGCAGGCAGGAAGATAAATGGTGTGTTGACCTTAATTTCTAGGGGATTGACTGACAGAGGGTGTCTTCATGCAGGTGTACAGGACCTCGGTGAGAGGCCATCTCGAACACTGTGCATTATTGTGTGCAGTACTGGTCTCCTTACCTAATAAGTGACAAACCTGACATTGAGGGAGTGCAGTGAAGGATGACCAGACTGATCTCTGGAATGACAGGCTTGTTGTGAGAGCAGAGTTTGGGGCGTTTGGGCCTGTATTCCATGGGCTTCAGGAAAATGAATGGAGATCTCAGTGAGACATATAAAACTCTGACAGTGTGAGACATATTGGAAGATGTTAATTACCCTGCCTGGGACGTCTAAAACAAGAGGCCACCGTATTAGGTACAGACAGGCCACTCTGCATCGAGATGACAATAAATGTCTGCACTCAATGACTGGTGACTCTGGGAATTTCTCTCCCACATAAGCTGTGGAACACAAGGCACTGAATATGAATAAGGATTTCTCGACACGAAAGGGAGCGGGAGGCATCTGGAGTATGGCTGTCACAAGCTCTCAGCCGATAGGAAGTAGACCTCTGCAGGGTCAACAAGAATGTGCTTCCCATTCCCTTTTCGGATACTGAGGCTGGTGCCGGTAATTCTGTCAGTTTTATCCTTCCAAATTCAGAGCAGTTTGATACAATTTTGTGTCCTACTTTGCCGTTTTCGAGACCATTGAAAAGTTTATCACATGCATGTGTGTATAGAGTATCGTTTAGGCCAGACCAGGAATGCATGGAATTCACCAGGCCAGAATTCACTTCCTGAATGTATATTGATGAAGCAAATTGGAGTTTGCAATCGGCATTGATTTCAGCATCATCGTGACTGATACCAGATTTTAGATCTCGATATGTTGTTAATTGCTATTCAATTCCATCAGCTGCCAGAGCATTAGCCTGGTCTGGATTAGTAATCCAGCGATATTTCCACAACAGCACCATCTCCACGTAGGGACCTATTGGAAACCACACTGAGCTGGTTATTTCTGTGCGGTTTGACAGATCTGTCAAAAAGAACTTCTACCAGTTTAACTATCGTGATGGGACTGAGGGGGTGGCAAATGGTCAGATTGTAATTATTCTCCTTTTCGCGGACTGGACATAGTTGAGTAATTTTCCACATTGCCAAGAAGATGTCAGAGTTGGAGCTGGAATGAAACAGCTTCCCCCAGGGACACGGTTGTTGCGCAACACAAGTCTTTAGTCCTGTTGCAGGAATCGTGTCAGGGCTCTTTGCCCTTGTCGTATCTACTGTGTTCAGCTGTTTCTTCATGTTGCTTGAAGCAAATCGAATTGATTGAAGACTGGCATCTGTGATTTTTTGGGCATCATGCGAGGGTGAGGTGGATCATCCACTCAACACGTCTGGCGGAGTATCTTGCCAAAACTACATCATTATCTTTTACACTGATGTACAGGACTGTTCCATTATTTAGGATGGGGATAATAGTGAGCCCTCTCCTCCACGAAATTGTTTAACCGTCCATCACCATTTATGGCTGGATGTGACAGTACTGTTGGTTTGTTGGTGTTGTGATCATTACACCCTCTCTATCAGATGTTATTGCTGCAGTTTGGAATGCAGACAGTCAATTATGGTAGCTTTAACGGGTTGTCATCAGGTTTAGGTACACACAATTGGGACACTGGCACGTTCACCTATGCATCACTGAACCATAGATCAACTTGGTTGGAATGGTAGACTGAGGGATTATCCCAGGAAAAACGTTACAGATTGTGCTTGAATTTAATTCTGTTTCTGCTGCTGCTGTCGTCTGCAGAACCACATCAATGTCAGAAATTCTCTATTTCAGAAGGTTTGGAGAGTTAGATCATTTAAAATATCTGCAGATGAGCTTTGACTTGGAAATGAATTGAATGCAATTAAAGACTAGTGATGAAGGAGGAGTGAAAAAGTCATAGACTCTTAGAATCATACAATATACAAACAGACATTTTGGCTCAACTCGTCCATACTCACCTGGTTTTCTAAACTGAATGATTACTATTTTTCTCCTTTAGGCGCACATCCCTCCAAACCTTTGGTATTCATGTACACATCCAATTGTCTTTCAAATATTGTAACTGTACTCCCCAATGCTACTTCCTCTGAAAACTCGCTACCTTTACACACCACGCTCTGTGAGAAACAACTGTCCCTTAGATCTCTTTTAAATGTCTTCTCTCTCACCTTAAACCTATCCTGTCTGGTTCTGGACACACCCACCCGGAGGAAATGATCTTGTCTATTTATCCTATCCATGCCTCTCATGATGTAATAAAGGTCACTTCTCAGCCTCCAACGCAAAAGGAACAAAATCCCAGCCTATCCTTATATCTCAAAACCTCCCATATCCGTCACATCATTTTAAATCCTTTTGTCCCCTTCTCAGTTTATAACATTCTTCCAATACCAGGATAACACCAATTGCTTCAAATGTGGCCTGACCATTCTCTTGTAGAGCCACAACATGATGTGCCAATTCCTCTAATCAATGCACTGACCGATGGAAGTCAGCTTGCCTTAAGCCTTATTCACTGTCCTGAAAATCTGCGACTCCCCTTTCACTGAACTATGTACCTGGACCCTGGATTTCCCTGTTTGGCAACACTCCCCAGCGCGCTACCATTTTCTGAATAAATCCTACACTCGTTTGTCTAACAAAATGCAACATCTCACATTTATCTGCATGAAGATCCATCAGCCAATCCTCAGCCCACTTGTCAAGTAGATCAAGATATCATTGTTCCCTAAGATAGCCTTCTTCACTGTCCACCATAACTCCAATTTTGTGGGTTTCATCTCCAAATTACTATCCACGGTTCCAATGTTCTCATCCAAACCATTTACAACAACAATGAACAACGGCAGCCTGGTCCTTGTGGCACAACGCTGGACACAGGCCTCCAATTGGAACAGTAAATCTCTCCCAGCACCCTCTGTCTCCTACAGTCAAGTCAGTTTTGTATCTAATTGGATAGATGTCCCTGATCTCCTGTGATCTAACTTTATTAAACGGACTTCCATGTGGAACCTTGTTGGGCCTCACTAAGGTCCACGTAGACAACGTATGTTGCTTTACCTTCATCTATCTTCCTGATCACCTCTTCAAAACCTCCAATCTAGTTTGTGAGACATGGATTCCCAGACATAAAGCCGTGCTGAATATCCGTAATCAGTCCTTTCCTTTCCAAATGCATGTAAATCCTGCCTCTCAGAATGTCCTACAAACACTTCTCCACCCTTGACATCAAACACACTTGTCTGTAGTTCCCTGGATTTTCTTTGCAGCCAAATTTCAAATAATGTAACAACATTAACTGTCTTCCTGTCCTCCAGGACATCAACCCTGGCTGTCAATAATACACATAAGAAAGTCAAGAGAACTTCAGATTTCGTAAACCAGAATCTAAGACAGAAATGTGCTGGAAAAGCTCTGCAGGTCCGGCAGCATCTGTGCAGAGAAATCCGAGTTAATGTGTTACAACACGGGGGAAACCTTGCCCCCTCCCCTACCATCTCCACCACCCAGTGCTAATTTAAACTTCAAACACAGAAAAGATTTAACCCATGCTATAACGTGTAAAAATTCAGAAGGCCAATAACCATCCTAAAGGTTAATATTTAAAGCAAAAATTAACATTTTTTATAAGTCTAACAGGGAATAATTAACTAACAACTTTTTGCAACTCCTTTCTCTGACCTATCTTTTACTTACTCTTCTACAATACTGGTCCGATAATCCCCCCACCCCACCCATCCCCAATTAAGATATACCAAAACATTCAAATTTCAGAACCAGCCAGCTGTCGAATATTCTCTTTGTATCGTCCCCTGTCTTCGCTTCTTCTCCTTAGAGTTTCTGTGTCACAGGTCATTGATAAATATAGGTACATTTCGGAGAGCTATTCTCCGGGCAGTCTGCCGATGTTGGTGGCGTGGCAGTTCTCCCCTAACTGGTCAATTTTCTTTTCAGCTTTCTATCCCAAATCATTGGTAATTTCCTTTTTTTAATAATATTGCCAAATGCCAAATGTAAACTCGATTGCAGTTTAGCTTCATGGGACATAATTTAAATGGATTGATCAAATTTGAATTTAATTTTTGTCTCACAGCAACCCAGGTACTGCAAGCTGCTGGACCACATGTTACATTGTAAATTTTCCAGAACTCACTGTGCTTGGAAATCCTTCAACTCTCTTAAAGGTACAATACCATTTACACATTTATAACCCCTTCTCTCTCAAAAAAGAACAATCATAATGAAAACACGGTCTCATTTGTTTTTCTATTCTTTCAACACATTACCATAACATACAGATAACCTAAATCTAAGTTCACCTTAACTTCTTCCCCTTTTCCTATATTTAACATTGGATAATTACAAATCTCGTCTAATCTTTATCAGTTAAATCTGTGAGAACGCATCTGAGATTACATACTTACGACACGGTACGTGTACAATTTTAAAATTAAAAGTCTGTAACCTAAGACTCCAATGAAATAGTCTTTAAAGCGTTGAAAGAATGTCAGCAGACTGGGGTCCGTGTACACAACCATCTCTAACACGCTGTTTGTGAGTACACATTAAAATGTTATAAGGCTAGTACCAAACTCAATAGTCCTTTCCCAATCGTGGAATATTTTCTCTGGTGAATATTGAGCTTCTTTGAAAAGGACGATCCCATCTCAGCACAGTGCAGCTCCAACTCCTATGTCACTCACATTGACGGCAACTTTGAAATGTTTTCAAGCTTTTGGTGTAGCTGAAACTGATTTGGTGCTCAATATTTCTTTTTAATGGTCGGATGCCTCCTGGCATTGTTCTGTCATCCAGTACTTTGTGTTTTTCTTCAGCAAGTCGGTTAACGGTGCTACTACACTGCTGACATTTGGAACAAACTTCCGATAGAATCCGCTGATTGCGAAGGAGCGAAGCACCTTTTTCTTCGAGGTTGGCCGTGGAAATTCCTCGGTTGCTTTTGTCTTTGTGTTCCATGGGATCAACCTTCCATGACAGATATTTTGTCCCTTGAACATCATGTCTGCTTTCACAGATTGTGTTTTGTTTAATTTTATCAGCTGTTTTGTTTCTCGTATTCGTTCAAAAAGCTCTGCCAACTGTACCAAGTGATCTTTCCAGGACTTAGTAAAGATCACTACATCCGTCTAAACGGACTGCACAGTTTTATTAATCAGGGCTACAACTCTGTTCATGAGTCTTTGGAATGTGTTGGGTAGTGTTCGTCATTCCAAAGGGCATCACTTTGAATTGATACAGACCATTTGGTGTTACAATTCAGAAATTTATTTCACTGTCTCTGATAAAGGTACCTGCCAGAAACCACGCATTAAATCCAACTTCGTGATGTAACTGATGTTGTCCAACTTTCTCGATACAGTCCTTCAATGTTGGTATTGGATATAAGTCTGATTTTGTAACAGTGTCAATCTTCCAATAATCCAAGCAAAATCATTGAGTCCCATCCGGTTTGGGAACTAAGATGATCGGCGAGCTCCACTCGCTTGGGCTTGGTTCGATGATGTCCTCATTGAGCATATCCTCCACTCTCCTTCTGGAACTGTCTGGCTTTGAGGGATAAAGCCGATATGGATTGTCTTATCGGAACAGTACTCTATACAACAACTTCATATACAATAGTGCCCACCATATGATTCTAACATATCTCCTCATATTGCAATAACAAACCTTTCAACTGTGTTCTATGCTCCTGAGACAGATAGTTTTACTAATCTACCCCACTGCTGAAGGACTTCTACGTTTTTGACATATTTTGAGGCACATCAAAATCCACGACATTTGGAATTGATTCTTCACTCTGTGGGGGAGTAAATAACACCTGTTTGCTCCAATTCTTTCTCTCCTCTACTTTTCAGGAGGGGACCTGCACACTCATTTATAAGTCACATTGAAGTGGTCTTCAAATGTGAGAATTGGCAACAGAGGTGCTAGTTTCATTACTGTCCGTGTCCTACCTACCATCTGGCATGAATGACATGTATGCAAAACGTTAACCACATCTTTGTGCATTCCAGGTTAATAAAAATATTTTTGTCCCTTCGCCGAGTCTTTCGTACCCTATGTGACCTCCTACAGGTAGTTCATATGCTACCTGTAAAACTTCCCGTCTCTATGCTACTAGCAACACAATCTGGTGCACCTCAGCACATTTCTCCTCTGCACTAACCTGATGTGGTCTCTATTTCTGTCTTAAGGTCTATCTTTCCAGATAATAACCCTCATGAATATCCTCTGCCTCCTTTTCAGAGTACACATCCACATATATATCTTTTATCATCTTGTCTGTCTGTTTCAAGTCCTTTAGCCTTTCAGGACAAAACACCTCTGTCTGACCCACTGCCTGTTCAGGTTTTCCCTGCACCATTCCGGCAAACAGGGTGTCCATTAACTGAATCTCAACTCCTTCATCTTTGTCTATAGTTTGTCCTTCGTGCTGTGACTTATAATAGTGGGATACGGTTACTGCACAGCCTGGGAAAATACCAGGATATTTCCGATTTAACACTTCCGTTTCTTTGTCTTCTTTGGGCTTCTCCACAACAAGCGATGTCACTCCCAACTTGGAAACTGCTAAACCCTTCCAAGTACAAACTGCATTCCTGGATGTGACAGTCTGTCAATCTTTCCCGCTATAACTTCCCCAGTCTTGATTAGGCACTCCAACCTGATCTTACATTGGGAAAATGCTAAATTTCTGCTTCCATCCTTCCCATAAATTAATGCATTCCCGGGTAACAGATCAGAAAGACTGCAAATTCATTCATCTCTTCCTATTATCGTCTGGTTAGATCATGTATCTCTCAAAATGGTAACTTCTTGCTCTTCTACCCCCGTTAGTTCTGAGTAAACTTTACTCACAGACGCAAATTCTTTATAGAGATCAGGTACTAACTCCATACCTAGCCCCTGCCTTGGCTGTGCACTTTCCTGCAGCTCTTCGGTCTTGTTGGGGTTTCCTTTAAATCTTTCACTAATGCCACTGGCTTAGCTTCTTTTACCACATCTTTTCCCACAGTCCTTTTCTTAACAATCAGCACTGTGACCATACATTAACCTCCTTATGTCGGTGAAAACACCTTTTCCTAATGCCCTTTGGAAACCACCGGCACTGTAATTTTCTGTGTCCCACTCATTTACAGTGAAAACACCTGAGGCCTTTCACCTCCTTTTCACTCTCTTGGGCAGCTTCTTTAACCTGTGGTAAACTCATATGTTCTACTCTTTCTTTTATAGTGTAGCATCTCCCCTTCTCCCAAACTCTATCCCTCACAGGACAAAATTCTGGCTGGAAGCTTGTCTTATGCAGCAGCATGTATTCATCTATTAATTCTCCTGCCCTTCTCAATTTCTGAACTTTCTTTCCCTCCACATGAATTATCATCATCTCTGGAAGTGAGGTTTTAAACTCCTCCAGCAGAATAATCTCCCTTAGATCCTCATAGGTCTTATCTATCTTTAAAGCCTGCACCCATCTATCAAAATGCCTATGTTTAATTCTTTCGAACTCAACATAAGGCTGATCTTGTTCCTTCTTTATGTTTCTGAACTGCTATCTATATGCTTCCAGTACCAATTCGTAAGCACATAAAATACCTTGTTTCACGTCTTCATAATCTCTTGACCCCTCAACTGGCAGGGCAGCAAATACCTCACTAACTGTGCCGACCAGCTTAGCCTGAACTACCATTACCCATAAATCCTTTCACCACTCTACCTGCCTAGCCATTTTTAAAAAAGAAATAAAGAAAGCTTCAACATCTTTCTCATCAAAATGTGACAGAATTTTGACATAGTTGTATACATCACTAATGTCCCTTTTACTCTCCAGCCTGTTCACTTGACTTTGCATACTAAATCACAACCTCTCAAGTTCAAATTCACTCTCCTTTTGCTCAGCTGAGAACCTTCTCCTCTCTTTTTAATCCCCTGTCTCTCTTCCCTCTTGCTTTCTCTTTCTTCTCTCTCTTTCTCTCTCCCTTTGTTTATCTTTAAAACTGCATTTTCTTCAACTGTAATTTAAGTTTTTTTCTAAATATCGTGCACTTGTCTGTTTCTCTGGCACACCTTATTGTTTGAGTAATTTCCTGACAATTTCAACTTTACTCTTGTTCTTGGTTAAACCCAAATCTAAATTCTTTGCTAATTTTAAATATTTGGCCTTTATGTTTTCTATTAAATGCCATCAGCAAAAGTGAGAATCATCTTAAAACCCCAGAATCTTTTTAACATTTTTAAAGAGCCATTTCTCTCACTTTAAAATTAACCAACTACAAGTCACCGAAATTAAACAAAGTGTCTCATCGACTTTTTATTTAAAGCTCTCGGATAATAACTGATTATGATTGATGAAATTATTAAATGAGTTAATGTAAATGATTAAATCTGCTGTGCATTTTCATACCTCAAACCCATTTAACTCTGCCCAAATCTCAGACTAGATCTGTCTAAACTTGTTTTAATCACAGACAAAAGGCCCCAAACTGTTAATCTGAACCAGCCACAAAGAAAAAAGTGCACCTCATGCTGTAATCTGTTAAATTTCGAGAGGCAATGATCCATTTACAGAGGTCACTATTTAAAGTAAAATTAACAATTTTCTAATTTAAGTCCAACAGAGAATATTAAAATGAACAACTATTTAGAACTCGTTTCGTTAAACTTATCTTTTACCTCCCACTCTACAATACTGGTCCGATAAAATAAAACACCATGATTAAGATTTGAAAAAAATACAATCACGTTTCAAAACCAGTCAGCTTTGTCAATTCTCCTTTGTAGATTTTTCTCTGTACATTTTTATCTCGGTTGGCTTTGATGTTCTGCTGTGCAAACGTCTTACAGACAGGTACCTTTCAGAAAGCTCTTCAGCTTTGTGGATGCCCTTGGAAGTTCTCTCCCTAAATGTTCAAACTGTCCAGTTTTACACCTCAAAACATTGGATTATTTAATTGATTTGGATGTCATCAAAAACATTATATTTCAAACTCCATTGGATTTCAGAGTGTTGGGGCATAGTTAAACTGACTGGCCGAATTTGAATTTGATTTTGTACCATGACAACTCAGACTCACTATTTGTTTCACAGTCAAATTTTACATTTTAACTTTTTTCAGAAGACTGTACACCTCTACACCTTCATATCAATATCGTTTGTCAGCCCTATGTAGTTTACCATGAATTTGATCACCTAAGTTCACGTAATAGTTTTTTTCAAAATAAGACCCGCTTTCTCTCATCCTTCCTTTGTCTAAATCCTTCTTTCCAGTTATGATTCCAATTGCTTACAATGTTACTGGTATTCTTCGACAAAGTGATACATTGTGTGTGTTTTGTGAATAATCCTCTGTAATTGAAATGAGATGAACGAATGAGATGCAATCACATTCCCATATGAAGAAGTAAATGTGCAACCTTTCCCAGCTTTCTGATTTTAAAAATGATGCAAAAATCTCCTTTATTCAGGATTGGGAAAGTGAACAAATGGTGTTCACAGAGAGAACAGGAGTAATTCAATAAAGCTTTACTGGGATCATTGAATGACTAAATATTTAGTTTTCCCCTGAGATTTTAAATTTAGCTTTGTTTCAAGTCTGAGTTGTGCATGTTTTTGTCAATATGCAAATATCATCGGTGACAAAACCACAAGTTGCTGGTTATGCTCAGTATTTCTGGAAGTATCTGCTGTGAGAAAGCAGATTCAACATAGGGTAACAGAATGGGTCTAGGTTGCTTACTTTTTGCCAATAGTGTTCAACTATGTGCCGGTTAGGTGCATTAGTCAGGGGCAAATGCAGAGTAATCGAGTAGGGGAATGGGTCAGAATACGTTACACTTCGGAGGGTCAGCGTGGACGTGCTGTGTGAAATGGCCTGTTTTCCCACTGCAGTGATTCTGTGATTCTATGAATTGTTCGTACAAAGGGCGGTTGGTGCGAGGATCAGGGATGTCTCTGAGCATGTTCTGGGCATACTGAAGGGGGTGGGTGAACAGCCAGCGGTCGTGGTACACATTGATATGAATGATATCCTTAAGAGGAGTGAAAGGTCCAGCAAAGAATGTTTAGGAACCAAGACCTGAGTTTAAAAGCAGGATCTCCATGGTTGTGTGGGAAATAGAACCCACTGAATTCAATAACTTCAGTCTGAAACAAGATCTGAAGCAGCAGTATCGGTTATTATACTCTTGCAAGAGTGGTGCCTATGAGATAGGCACACCGAATTTAACTAGTACACAACTTTTTGTACAATTCATTCCCCTTTTACTCCTCCCCTACTTATTCCATTGCTTCTCCCCTGTTTACATCTCCCACTTCTTTCAACACGGCTGTTTATCTGTTGCCTCATCTGGCCTTGTTCGTGACAAAAATGCATGTCCTGCTTGGCTGTTTCACCACATCCCTCTGTGGTCTATTGTTATATATCCTCCTTGACTGTCATCTGCTTCCTTCTTCGCTAAAGCAACATTTCCTTCCATTCTTTGCCCATACGGATCCTTATGAACTCTTGATTGTGTTTTTTGTTTGTTTTTGCAGAAGCGGGAAACAGATACTTATAGCTGTTTGTACAAGCATATCTCGCTTAACCTACACCCCTCTTCCACTTTCATTTTTCAGCCTTGTGATTGTTGCTGATAACAACATTTATAATTACTCCTCACAATTCCCCCTTTCTATTTTTACATTTAATTGTTGTTTCTGCAATTTTTCCTTTAAGCACCGCCCCCAAAATTCACAAGCATCATTCCTGAGACTTCATCCATCTTGGTCTCACTCATCCCCTCATTATTTAATAGAAGAAAGTCCTTCTGCCTGATTCCCTTTTAGGGGCATCTCTTTCATTAAGGCTGTCTCAATCAATCTTTGGGTGAGCTCTCAAATACAGGGTATGATGCAACAGCCAATGGCTACCAATACCATGGCTACTACTATCAGGGAAGTAAGGATGGAAACCACCATAGCCTTCCATTTTCTAAACAATGATTGAAGCCATCACGTGAGAGATGTGTTTTCTCCTGAATTATCAGCAGTTTCTCTGCTAAGGTAGTCAAAGCCCTTACGGCCCGAGCAATTGAACCATCAGGTGCAGTGTTATTGGGAATGAAGGTAAAACAGCTTCCTCCGAACATCACACACACACACACACATACCCTTTTTTCACTAGAATCATATCAAGGGCCATTCTGTTTCCCCAAACCATCCTACTTGTCGCGTCAAGCTGTTCTGATATTCCTTTAACAGCATTTCTTGTATAATTTATAAATCGCTGTTGGTTATAGAAAGTGTAATTTATCCAATCTACATTTTTATTAACTGTCACCCACCAAAAGAGAGCTGACTCGGGGGATGCTTTTAAGTCTTTCATCTCCAAGGGAATGAACATCAGAGATAGGGTGGTACAGTTCCTATCATTCCATGCAGTCTTATCCTGTTACAGGGCTATCATATGTTTCATGCCCTTCCTGTCTCGCTTCCACCCGAGCGGAAAGGGAACCACCTGGGCCACCTGGTATACCGGAGGCACATGCATAACAATTGCTTTTGTTCAGACGTTTTACAGTATACTTTACCCATTCAATCCAGGCATTTGCATCCCCGTACCCAGTTTCTATTTCAATGGTCTGTTTAAGTCCTTTACCTCTATAATTTTTACTACTTTAAAGTCATCGGGAGGGGTGAAAGGTTGTACCGTATTATCCAGTAGTTCTGCCAATTTTCCCTGTCCTACGCTAATTCGTAAACAACAGCCCAAGAAATCATTCCCGTTAGTTTTCATGTAATTGTAACTGATAGGTGCCCCCCGCCGCCCCCCCACCCCCCCCCCCACCCCCAGGGTTGCTTCGTGCGATGTTTCGTTATCGTTAAGTATATTGGGTTACACTGTATCGGGACAATCAAAAGCTGTTCGGAAGGTGGCCCAGTGTATTTTGACGAGACTATTATACCAAGTACCATCCCCGAGGCCATTCCCATCGGACTTAAGATGTATATCTGAGCTGTGGTACTGTCCCTGATTATGTACATCCCCACAATTTACCAAGCTGCATGCATCGGCATCGATTACTTGCGGGTTAACAGACTCAGGAACCGTTAATAACACATATGACATTGATGTTTGACAAAATCCCAATAATAAGAGAGCTATTATCATAACTCTAAGCATCCCCAGCATTCTAAGATCATGCTGAAGCACCAAAAGACTTAAGATACTTAAAACCCTCACTCAATATCCGTTGTATTTGATAAGGGCTACTAAACCTTGCTTGTCAAGGTTCACCTATAACTGGAAGAAATAGTAATACCTTATCCCCGATTGCAAAATTGCACTTTTTAAAAACATTTCCCATCCGCTACCTATTTTATTGCATATTGCAATACTTTTAAATGCTGTCTAGCCAACTCCCCAGCGCTATTAATCGTCCCTTAAGTTTTGAGACCTAGTCCAAATGCCTTTGAACTCTGATTTGCTATTTTCTCCTTAATCAATTTTAATGGTCCTCTCACTTAATGCCCCAAACATAATTCCAATGGAATGAATTTGCTCTGTTAATTTTGGGCATTCCTGATAACAAAAACTGCAAATGGAATTCCCTAACATTAATCATCTGGATAATCCCTGGATTATAAGCCCTCAACATGGTCTTTAATGTGTAATGTCACATTTTTAGCGCTCCTTGCAATTTTGAATGGTTTGCAGTAGATTTGAATTGCTTAATCCTAAGACATTATCGTGATAAATTAGATGTAAAGTTTGAACCTTGATCCCACTGTATCTTCATTGGTAGTCCGTATCTTTTTTTTAGAAAAGAGTAATTCCTTTCCAATTCTTTTAGCTGTGATACTGCATCTTGGGATGGCCTCTGGAAATCTAGTCGATGCATCCATTAGTGTTAACAAATACTGATGGCCACTTTTTTGTTTGCAGTAGGGAACCTAGCCAATCAATTAAGACACCTGTAAAAGGTTCCTCAAATGCCGGAGTAGTTAAGAAAGTGCAGGTTTTATTATCGCTTGTGTTTTTCCAATTACCTGACATGTATGACGCATCTGGCAAAATTCAACTCCATCCTGTTGCGGTCCAGGCCAGTAAAGTTTCTCTGTATTTGGTCTGTTTTCTTCATAACTCCTAACTGACTTCTAGATGGTAACTCATACACCATTCGCATCACCTCCTTTCTGTAACCCATTGGCAATATGATTTGATGAATCTCTTCCCATTTCTCATCTCCTTGAAAATAGTTAGTCTCGATTTCCTCATTTGGACATCATTTTTAAGGTAATAACACTTAGGGATACATTCAAAATTCCTAACGTATTTGTTTTTTGATGCAACTGCTTTAAACTTTTATCTTCCTGCTGTGACTCAATCAGTTTAGCTGAGCAAAAAATATTTACATGATCACCTATTTGCACCTGTTTTGTCTCAACTTTCTGATGGACCAAAGTATCTGCTCATGCCACTTAAGCTTCCTTATCTTTACGTTTTTGGTACTTTCTATTTCAACTGGTGATATTGGGACTTTATTACCCATAATCAGGAAAGTTTCCAGGATAAGATTCCTCCATTGATTCAGTTGTCTGCATATCCACTGGCTTTTAAACGAGAGTAGCAGTAATCCAACCACTGAATCAGCTATATTTTCAGCAAGGACAAATTTCATTCCTGGAGCTGAGAGTTTGTCCAGTACCCCTGCCACAATTTCCCCACACTTTTTGGGACACGCTAAGCACACATTACATACTTTTGCCCCTTTTGTCTCATGGTGAATTCCCTCTTGCAGTACCTTTTCTGGAAATAGTCCTTCAGGAGTACATATCTCCTTATGTTTCCACAGATGATCCTGTGTCTCTTAATATTACATCCTCTCTACCTGCCCTATGTGAGTAAAATTTCCCTTTGCAGGTATATTTTCTAAGCAGATCTGGCACTTCCTCCTTAACAAACTTCCAATCAGCTTGTACACTCTGATGCAGCTTTCTAGCTTCCACTGTGCTTTCTGTTACCACTCCGACAAAACTGCCAGACTTATCTTTTTTCCTGCATCCGTTTTTTTTTCTGAACCCACCAAAACAGTGATTTCATGTGTCCTAATTTGGTGCAATGAAAACACCAGAGCTTTTTATCTTATTTGCCTCCTTCACGTATTGCCTTTTTACCCTGTGGTAAGTTCTTCACCGAGATCTATATCTCCCTTTCTACGTGGGGATTTCTCTTTGCCACAATTTCTATCCATCATGGACTGAAATTGATTCTGGAAGCCAGAACAATTTTTATAATCATAATCACTAGTCATAATCATCAGCCTCTTCAGCTGCCAGTTTTGGCTTTATAACTCTATGATCTTCCAAATGAGTGTGCACTATGTGAATGCTTAAACACCTTCAAAGTAATTGTCACTCGAAGAGCATCATATGTTTGCTCTCTTTTTAAAGCTCTTATCCATCTATCAAAATTACTTTGTTTGATCCTTTCAAACTCAATATGTGTTCGAACAGGATCCTTCCTTAAATTCCTGAAACGTTGTCTGTAGGCTTTTGGCACAAGCTCACATATATGTTTTCCTCTCCTCATACTCCCCAGATCCCTCCTTTGATAGTGTTGCACATATCTCACTAGCTCTACATACAAGTTTTGTTTGGGTCAACAAAACCTACATGGTCACTGGCCACTGAAATTCTTTAGCCACTTTCCTACTCATCAAATTTAGGCAAGCTGTGAATATACTGAAACTGGGCTTTGGACTACAATGGGATTGCCCATCCTCAGTCTGTTCCTCACTAAGCTTACCTTCAGCCTTCATCCTCATCCTTTAAAGCTGACTTTCCATTCTAAGTGACCATCTCTGACGCTCAAATGCTCCCTCTTTTTCTTTCTCTCCTGCTGAATGCATTATTTTTTTCTCTTTCCTCTGCTAAACCTATTCGTTATCTTTCTTCCCCTTCTGACTTTAGTCGTAGCTCAAACTGCTTCATCTCTGCTTCTAACTCAAGCTGTTTCTTTTGCGATTGAAGTTTAGTCATGCCACAGACCCTGATGGAGTTTCCAGCAAGTTGGAATGCTGAACTACTGCTGCAATAATCTCATCTTTCCTCACATCAGACGGTAGCTTCAACTAACTTTGTCGACTAATTCCCGCTGCTTGGACTTATGTGCATTCTGTAAAACCCACAAGGTCACTTTCCCGACCTCCAAAACAAGCTTGGTTCCTGCAAGAACCATTGTTACCTGAAGCTCTGCTTACTCACCAAATCAACACACGAAATAAGACACAATAACACCCGCTACTCGCTGTCTAAATTCTGCAAAGGCCCCCTAATTTGTTGCAGACCAGACCCGACCCCTCAAAACATTTTAATAGGAAATCCGCAACTTAGATTTGCTATTTTTTGAAGGTTAGTGTATAGCTGATAGTTCCAGAGTGAATTAGCTGGTCAGACAGCCGATTTTTAAACAAATAACATTTATTTGCCAAATTACTAAATGAAACATAAGGAACCGAAAATAGAATACCTGAATAACGTAGCGTATCCGAACCTGACAGGCTATCCCGATTTAAGGATGATGTTCCAATTTACTTGCAACAATCCAATAAACAAAACCCCTTATCACCAAGGGTAAAACTGACACAACTGCTTACAGGTTATAAGGTCAGAAGGTCAGAATGAGGCAGAGAGCGTCCAGTTACCCTGACTCAACAAATCCCCGAACTGATCCACCTGTCCAGTTGTGGGAGCTGGACAGGTCCTCTTGATTATACAGGCTACTTTTCAAGACTTGAAAGGCTTCTGTATGAGGCATTATCAGTTAGGTATAAACAAAAGGACCCCAACGAACCTTTCAAAATTATGACATATTGGAATCCTTGGTCGTGTAGACCCTCTTTTAATAAATCAATGACAGCAATACCCTGTAAAAGGACTAGCTTTGTGAGAACATGCCACATTTGGCTTTGGACTGAATTCCAAAAATGTAAGTCTTACAGCTTTGAAGACAATATAATGCATTAAGTTGTTTATTAGTTTTCATAAAACGGTACTCAATCATACTGTGTGTTGAAGATTCAGCATGGTCACGAGTGGATTGTCCAGACAGATCCACACTTCCTGTATATGGTCAGGGCAAATACATCCACTGAGAATCTGTTGCTTGGCGACTGTACTAGTCGAGGAGAGACTAGCACGGAAACCAAGTCTAGATTGTGATTTTTTTTGTGGATGGTGATGATGGAGCGTTCAGGTGGTTACAGTATTGCAAATGAACAACACAACAGAATTACCTAGCCTGCGATAAGAAAACGTCCATAATTCTCCCTCACAACTAACTTCACGAGAGCAATTGGTGATGGGAAATGTGACCATAGAACATAGAACATTGAAAAATACAGCGCAGTACAGGCCCTTCGGCCCTCGATGTTTCTCCGACCGAAGCCTACCTAACCTACACTAGCCCAATAACCTCCATATGCTTATCCAATGCCCGCTTGAATGACCATAAAGAGGCAGAGTCCACCACTGCTACTGACAGGGCATTCCATGAACTCACAACCCGCTGAGTAAAGAATCTACCCCTAACATCTGTCCTATACCAACCTCCCCTTAATTTAAACCTGTGTCCCCTAGTAACAGCTGACTCCATACATGGAAAAAGGTTCTCACTGTTAACCCTATCTAAACCCCTAATCATCTTGTACACCTCTCTCAAATCTCCCCTAAACCTTCTTTTCTCCAATGAGAAAAGTCCCAAGTGCCTCAGCCTTTCCTCATACGATCTTCCTACCATGCCAGGCAACATCCTGGTAAACCTCCTCTGCACCCGTTCCAGTGCCTCCACATCCTTCCTATAGCATGGCGACCAAAACTGTACACAATACTCCAGATAAGGCCACACCGGAGTCTTATACAACTGCAACATGACTTCAGGACTCCGGAACTCAATTCCTCTACCAATAAAGCCCAGTACGCCATAAGCCTTCTTCACAGCACTATTTACCAGGGTGGCAACTTTCAGAGATCTGTATACATGGACACCAAGATCCCTCTGCTCAAACACACTACCAAGTAGCCTACCATTAACCCAGTAATCCATCTTCTTGTTACTCCTACCAAAGTGAATGACTTCACACTTAGCTACATTGAACTCCATTTGCCACCTTTCTGCCCAGCTCTGCAACTTATCTATATCCCGCTGTAACCTGCCACATCCTTCTTCACTGCCCACCACTCCACCGACTATCGTATCATCCGCAAACTTGCTCACCCAGCCTTCAAGCCCTTCCTCCAGATCATTTATAAAAATGACAAACAGCAATGCTTCCGAAACAGATCCTTGTGGAACACCGCTAGTAACTGCACTCCAAGATGAACCTTTACCATCAACTACTACCCTCTGTCTCCTCCCAGCCAGCCAATTCCTAATCCATTAGTCAGCAATGTTAACATTCAATTCAATCCAGTTGTTATCTTGAACTGAATGTCGAATTCTGAAAGAAATTATCTGGATCTGTTTGTGCAGTGACTGTGATTGATGTCAGTCTCCATGGATCCTAATTATGTCACTGGATGGTTTTCCTCTTCTATTTGTACCGGGCGTCTTCCAATGCTTTATCCCATTGTTGCTGCAGATGCATCATCTGCAACACTGACAAGGATCAGCAGTTGCAGAAACAGGGAGAGGAGAGATCAGAATCAGAAAACCACAGACTGGAATATTCCAACAATGGACCAGGATCTAAGAACAGTAGACTGGAATGTTTCAACAACGGATCAGAATCTGAGAACAGCAGACTGGAATGTCGCACCAATGGTTCAGAATCTAAGAAAAATAGACTGGAATGCTGCAACAATGGACAGGAGTTTATCTTTGGGTCTTTTGTTTTTTTCCCGGTATTGGTACATATTACCAAATCGGATATTAAGTGTACTGTGGATTATTCAGGCTGGTTACTATCCCATGCTCGCTATTGTTGGTGTTCCTGGTAAGTCTCCCCATCTCTATCGATTTATTAATCCCATAAGCCATGGTGAACTTCAATGCTATTTCTGTTATCTATTTTTAGTAAAGACTGAAACTATTGTCTTCAGTTTCAAATGCAAATCCATTCATTCTCCACAAATTTCAGAACCACCCACACTCCCGCCCTCACAAACATCTGAGAACAAGACTGTTCACAATCCCGAAGTACCCATTTGCCCCGAATTGATTTATGTCTTGGTATTCTCTCCATCGCCAAAGCTACCCACTACCAACTCCAGATATCCCCAGACCCCATCTTGACGTCAGTGCAGGTGCTAAATAAACCATTAACTACGCCATGGTAAATCTGAGACTTTATGGTTCCTGTTCTCTTCTAATCGCTCTTTCCGTTACAAATGTTTCCATCAAAATCTTGTTCTTGTCTGTAAAATATATTCATGACAGGGGCACTGTGTCAGAGTAGTACTGTCGGTGGCCACGTAATTCAGTGGTCCAGATATCTCCACTATGGAAGCTGTTTCAAATCTTATCTCAGATGATGACAGAACTTAAATTCAAATGACAGGAACTGTAAATAAAAGTGAATTTTACTGATATAATCCAACCAGCACTTTGTCAAGAAGTTTATCTATGTCACTGTTATCCTTTGGTGAAGAAATCTCACATTATTGCCTGATCTGAATTAAGACTGATATCAGACTCAATACTTTAAGGAATGGCCTCACAGTAAAAGGCATTTAGTGAGGTCCACAAATGCTGTCCTGCCAGAGATGCAGACATCCCATGCAATAACAACATGTAAGGTAGAGGAAAAAAATACAAAGTATGATACTAGAGATCAGAAACAAAAGGAATGAGTAAGTGCTAGAGAAACTGAACAGATTTGGCAGCCTCAGGTCGAGAGAAAAATAGAAGTGAAATTTCGCATCCAATCACCATACATCAGAACTGAATGCAGCTGGGAAACAGTGTGTTTGATGTTGATGACATGGATGGCTGCTGTGAAAGGGAGAAGGAGTGAGTTGAATAGGTAGAGAAAGAGAGAGGTAGAGAGAAAGAACAAACAAAGGGTTCGTTGATGATCAGCTGGAATGGAAATAAAAATCCAGACTAATCTTATTTATTTTTCTCTTGTTCTCATATTACTGAAATTCATGCCCGTGTCAGGTATATATCAAAGTCCCCGTTTGAAGTGAGTTATGTCACTTTGCCCCTCTTCCTTGAGTGTGATCATCTTCTTTTATTCAGTAATGGGATGCTGGGCCAGTATATAATTCCCTTTCTCCATTGTCCTTGAGAAGGTGTTGGTGAGCTGCCTTCCTGACCCACTGCAGTCTGTGGGCTGTAAGTAGTCAATGCTGAGGTCCGCCCGCATTCATTTATTTGAGAATTTGTAGTGAGTGACATAACTGAGCGGCTGGCTTCGACATTTCAAACTACAACTGTGTGTTAACCACAGTGCTATGGGCCTGGAGTCACATGTAAATCCGACCGGGTGGAGATGGTAGATTTCCTTCCCTGAAGTGCACTAGTGTGCCAGGTAGGACAAACACAATGTTTTCATTGCTTCATTTGATTCTCAATTCCTGATATTTTATTGAATGCAAAATCTAACATTTGCCGTGGTGGGATTCGAATCCGGGGTCTGAGACATCACCTGCGTCTCTGGGTTAACATTACAGGGATAATACTGTGAGGCCATCACCTCCTTAGTATCTCCAATAATCTCCAATGGCAAACGTGGTGTTGTTGTTGGCGTGGCTGTGCTTAAAGCATAGCGTTTTGCAAGGCAACAAAGTGATTTGGCAAAACATATCATCCGTCTCATTTTGTATTTATGAGAAGGCGAGATGATGGGAAGTGCTCTTGGTGAAAAGGAGGTGGATGTCCTCGGCAATGAGCCACTGACAGAATTCATACAGAGCAGTAAGTACTGAGCATCATGTTGTTCACAAAATTGTCAGCAGCGACACTCTGACAGGGTTGGTCATTCTCAAAAGCTTCTGACCTCCATGCAGAAGACTAGACTGTCTTCTCAGAGATGGAAGATGCCTCCTTGAGACATGGCACAAATCATCAGCTGTGCCTCCTTACTATCAGCAAACCACGTTAATGCAACACGCATGAAACATTAGCAATGGAGCCAGAAGGCACAGCATGGAACAGTCTGTTTGTGCATGCTCTGCTTCATTGGTTTGTAAAGTTACAGCATCGATGACATCCTCCTATTTCCGTGTAACAGTTTGGAGGGGCTGAATGGCCTCTTCTGTTCGTGTGTCAGTGTCTCGGGTGGATGAATGTCCTCTTCCTCGTTCCAGGGAAGAGGCTCATTATTGGGTGACCCGTGGTAGCTGCTTACCTGCGTGTTGTGCCGACTAGATTCCTTATATTCCTGTGTAACATTAGACAAACAGGAGGTTGGAAGAAACAGCAAGTCAGGTAGCATCAGGAGGTGAAGAGGTCAACATTTCAAGTATACCCGTTCTTTAGGATTGCGGGTGGGGGTAGGGGGAACTGCAGATAAAGAGGGAAAGGAGTGGTTGGGGTGTGGAGAGCAGAGGGATGGTGAGGTAGGGGATAGGTGGACACAAGTGGTGGGTTCAACGTGGTTGGTCGATGGGAGGGATGAATATAGTTGGGAACTAGAAGGTGGGGTCATTTGGTGGAATGGAAGGGAGGAGGCGGGGCTGGGAAGGTTATTTAAAATTGGAGAACTCAATGTTGAGTCCTCCAGGCTGTAGGCTAACCATGCAGAAGGTAAGATGTTGTTCGTCTAATTTGTGGTCTGACTCACTGTGGCAACAGAGGAAGCCAAGGAGGTCACGTTGGAAAGGAATTGGGAAGGGGAATTGAAATGGGTGGTGACTGGGAGCTCAGGCCAGCCCCTTTGGACCGGGCAGTGATGCTCGGTGAAATGTGCACTTAGTTTACGTTGTTCTCCCCGATGTAGACAAGACCACATCAGGAGAACCTACTGCAGTGAACTAGGTTGAAGGAGAGGCAGGTGAACCTCTGTTTCACCTGGAAGGACTGTTTGGGGCGCTGGATAGAGGTGAGGGAGGTGTGTGCCAGCAGGTGATGTATTTTATTTTTCATCTGCAAGTGTCAGTTGCCCATGGGGATTGACAGGTTTGGTGGGGAGTATGGCACGAAACAAATTTAGTGAAGGGATCAGTCCTTGTGGAAGATGTGCCAGGTAATGGGATCCAAACTAGTTTACTGTATCTGCCATTCCTGATGTGGTCTTCTCTATATCGGGGAGACCAAATGCAAACTAAGGGGAATGGTTTGCTGAGCATCTCAGCTGGGCCTGTAAGGGCTGACCTGACCTCCCAGTCACTGCCTATTTCAATTACACCTACCAATCCCATTCCGACATGACATCATTGACCTACTCCATTGCCACAAAGAACCAAAGCACAAATTGGAGGAACAACGCTTCATATTCTACCTGTGTCGCCTACAGCCGGGGGTCTCAACACTGAGTTCTCCAATTTCTAGTAACCTCCCTTCCAATCCCCAGATCTCCTGCTTAGCCCCTCCCCTTTCCATTCCTCTGATCAACCCATCTTCCAACTGTCAACTGGATTTATTCTTCCCATTGGCCAACCTGGTGGTACCCTTTACCTGTGTTCGCCACCACAACACGCCGTCTCCTCCTATTTCCCCACCTCGCCTCATTATCAGTACACACCCTTGCCCCCACCCCCAGACATGAAGGAAGGTTATACCCAAGATGTTTACTTTTTCTCCTGATGCTGCCTGGCTTGTTGTCGTCTTCCAGTTTCCTGAATTCCAACATTTGTAGTTTTTTTTTTAAAAATCTCTTCTTGTGTAATAGGTAAGAGAGAGTGAATGCGCTGTGCCTCTACTTATCCAATAGCTTCTATGGGCTGAATGGCATTCTCATATTTTCTGTGAAACCAGCTTGAGATGCTGAATGAGCTCCTCACTTTTAGTCCTGTGGAAATGTTCAGGGTCCAGCAGTGCTGTTACATGAATGTTGCCTACACATTAACAGCATGAGCTTGAATGTTGTCTATGTTTTGCTGTTTTATGCGATCTTTTCTGAGCATCCTCACTTTTGATCGAATGACGGAGAGTAAGACGTTGCTGAAGCAGCTGAAGATGTTTGTGCCGAGGAAGCTACCCTGAGGACCGCCAACAGAGATATCCAGGGACTGAGAGGATTGATCTCCATCAGCCACATGGTGCTCCAAATGGCCCAACAGCTTGGGATATTTACAACTGATTCCAATTAGGTGCAATTTTATTCAGCCTCCTTGACATCTTGTTCAGTCATGTCCTTTCAGGGCCAGTCATTCTGACGCTCTGTTCATATCTTTTGATTTGGAGATGGGTGTTGGACTGGGGTGTACAAAATTAAATATCATGGTATTCAAACAGATGAAAGACTCAACAGACTATCAATTTTTCAATGTTATAATTTCATTTACATCACACTAAAGTTTTGCTCTAAATTCTGTGTGTTACGATTGAGCCCTCCACCATCAACTAATGAAGGAGCGATGCTCCGAAAGCTAGTGTGCTTCCAATTAACCCTGTTGGACTATAACCTGGTGTTGTGAGATTTTTAACTTCATAGCTTTTGTTCATGTCAACGGCCAAGGTAAATGTGTGGGGACTGTTTCCTTCTCTCAGAGGGTAGTGACTGTTGGGACCTCTCTATCCCAGACAACTACAGCTCTGAATGTTTGAGGGAGCAGGGTGGTGTTAATGAATGTTGACGCATCAGGGAGTTAAGGCTACAAAGAATTGGGCATGAAAGAGAAATTGCGGCCAAGAGAGATCAGCCCTGACCTTACTGAAGGAAGGACAGGCTTGACGGGCTATATAGCCTGGTATTATTACAATAAACCCTATAGCCCAGTCACTTTATTGCCTCTTCCATATCCTGTGGTACTTCAAGTAGCTGAATAGGTTGACATTGTTGCTGCATGATCTAAACTGGGTGTAGTTCTATAGATTGGAGGGGCTGATTGGTCTCTTCCTGTAAATGTATATCATGGTCCAGGGGCTGAGAAGCCACATCCTGTTCTGGTGCAACTGAAATCCATATACACCAGATCGACCACCCTTGGAGAAAGTCATCACTGCAGATGTCGGTGATCAGAATTGAGAAGTGTGGCGCTGGAAAAGCTCAGCTGGTCAGCCAGCATCCGAGAAGCAGGAATATCGATGTCTTGAACATTCCTGATGATAGAGTTGTGCCCAAAACGTCGATTCTCCGGTCCCTCGAATGCTACCTGACCTGCTGTGCTTTTCCACCACCACACGTTTAGATGTCAACCGGCCCGCCCTACTCAACCTTCCTGGTCACATCATCAAAGAACAGGCATGAACTTCCACTGACAAAGCCATTCTTACTATTACTAATGAAACCCTGTTTTCCCAATGCATATACATTTTATCCCTCAGAATCTTCTCAATTAATTTACCTAACACAGGTATTAAGCTTACTGGTCTATATTTCCCAGACTTTATTTTTCAGTCCTTCTTCCTTTCCTCCGGTCTTCTGGGATCTCACTTGTGGTAACTGATGATCAAAATTATCAGCCAGGGCCCCCGTAAGTTCTTCTCTAGCCCCTGCTCTGAGAAATATTTGTTGAGGACATCGCTCATCTCTTATGGTTCCCAACATACATATCCATTGAGGGGTCCTATTCTCTCTCTAGCTACTGCTTTTCCTTTAATATACTTAAAGCATCTCTTTGGATTCACCCTGATCTTCTCAGGCAAAGTTATCTCATACGCCCTTTTCTCCCTTCTGATTTCCTTCTTCAGTAAACTCCTGTATCCCCTGTACACCTTCAGGGATTCGCTTGATCCCAGCTGCATCTACCATAGCCACGCCTCCACATATCTTTTGGTAAAAGCCTAAACATCTCTTGTAATTCAGGGTACCTCATTCCTGTAAACTTTCCATTCACACTCACAGGAACATATAGATCGTAAGCTCCCACTTGCTGGAGGTCCCTTTGCTTGCAAACATACTACTCCAATCAACCCCTGCAAACTCCTGCCTGAGTCCATCAAAATTAACCTTGCCCCGATTTAGAACTAGAATCTGTGGACCAATTTCTTCCCTCTCCATAACTATTTTAAAATTAATAGATCTATGGTCACTGGTCCCAAAGTGCACATCTACTGTCACCTCACTCACCTGTCCTGATCTATTTCTTAAGAGTAGGACAAATATTGCTCCTTCCCGATTAGGACCCTCGACATTCTGCTTGGGGAAATTTTCCTGACGCACTTAATTGATTTCATCCCATCAAATCCCTTAATGCTCTGGCAGTGCAAGTCTGTGTTATAAAAAATATTAAAGCCCCCATTATGACAACCAAAATATTCCTGAAAGTCTCCGCAATCTCTCTACATATTTTTGTTCCTGCAATTTCTGTTTACAATTTGGGGGCCTACCGTACAACCCCAATAATGTCACCATCCCCTTCTTATTTCTTAGTTCCACCCACAAAGCCTCATTGGATGATCCATCAGTTATTTTATCTCTGATCACTGCTGCGATACACCCTTTATTCAGAAATGCAACTCCCCTCCTCTCGTTCCACAATCTCTGTTCCTTCGAATGCATTTAACCCTGATACATTAAGCTGTCAGTCCTATCCATCCCTCAGCCATGTTTCTGTAATAGCTAAACTATCGAGCGCCGATAACCTATCCACACGCTGAATTCATCGGCCTTAACTGTCAGCTCTTTTGCTCTGAAATAAACACAATTTAATCCATCGGCATTTCTTGTTCCCTACCGTGGTCCAGCCTGATATGGCTCCTCAACGTACTATGTTTGATTACTGTATCTCCATCCAGCCTCTCACTTGCCTCCCTGCTGCTGAGGATTCCACCTCCTGCCAATCTCGTTTAAACACTCCCCTGTTGTACTAGCAAAACTGACTGCGAAGATATTGATTCCCCCTCAAGTGGATCTGTCACCAGTCCCTCCTGAACAGGTCAACTCTGTCACAGAAAAGCTCCTAATGGTCTAAAAATATGATTCCCTCCCACCAATTCTTTAGTCATATATTTATCTTGATATCCTCCTATTCTTACCTTCACTAGATCATGACACTGGAAGTAATCTGGAAATTATCACTACCGAGGTCCTGGTTTTTAACTTTTCTCCTAGTTCTCAGTTAATCATTCTATAGAAACACATTCCTATATCTAACCGTGTCATTTGTACCATCGTGCACAATGACTTCTGGCTGCTCACCCGCCCTCTTGAGAACATTCAGCAGCCACTCAGAAACATCCTGGATCCTGAAATCTGAGAGCCAATACAAGATCCTAGTTTCCATTTTGAGGCCACAGAATCTCCGATCTGTGCCCCCTAACAATCAAATCTCCTATCTCTAAGACCCTGTTTACCTTTATCCTTTCCTGCTGCCCCCCAGATCCAGCGCATCCATCTTGGCTACTGCTGCTTTCCCCTGAACAATCATTCCCTGACACCGAGCCCATCTCCCAACATACACAAAATCAGTATCCAGAATGGTATACTTGGTTTCGAGAGGAATAGCCACAGGGGATTCCTGCACTTTCTGCCTACTCCCTTCGCCATTCCTGGTGGTCGCCCAGATACTCTCTGCTTGGAACACGACAGGAAGCAAGGAAAGCCTGTTGGATTAAATTGCTTTTAATTAAATGGAACTGGGCTGACAGGTAACGCAGATGAACTCAGGGCGTGGATCTTTACATGAGACTGGAATATTATAGTTCTTACAGAAACATGGCTAAGGGAGGGACTTGGGTGTGATCACCTCACTAAAGCTTTTATCTATGAAGTGTTCCATATCTCGGATGATCCATAATGCTCCTGAACACGGTCTCCCAGGAGCTGCAGCAGGGTGCACTGCCCACACGTGTAGTCATTGGGGATAATGGAAATCTCCCTGAGCTCCCACAAACCTCAGGAGGAACATACAACTGTCCTAACTGCCATCTCCACTGCTGTCAGACTAGCGTTAAAAAAGAGTTTATCTGAGCTTACCTTTACCTTTTGCTGAACTGCTGCTCACCGATTTCTCTGGAACCAAAGCATTACTACCTATTCTGCCACTCACAGTACGTTAATAGACCACTCCACATTTAGGTTTGGTTAGGGTAGGATGGAGACACTACAGTGATGTATTGTTTGGGCCTTAAGCACTCCTAAACACCAGGCCCATGCTTGGACATGGGGGGTGGGGGTGGGGTTGTCTTGCTGAGGTCTTCCTCCTAGTAGTGGTGACTGCGCTGATGCAAATATTCACCCTGACAGCCCATCCGCGTTGGCGCAGACCTCTGTTTTTTTCGGTCTCCTAGTACTGCATTTATGAATTCCTTGTAACTACTGATTGTATTCGAAACTGTGTCTCACTCCGGAGTGAGAGATGTTGATATTCCACTAAGTACAGTCTATTAAAAAAGGTTTGCCAATGGACATACGAGCGACAGTATGTCCACCCGCTCTCTGACTCTGCGTTTACTTTCAATTAGGGTACATTTATTCTGATAACATTCCATTCCATTTTCCTGCGTTTCCCCTGTAACCCTTTTTTAAAAATCTGTGGATCTCAGCCTTGAAGATATTTAGTGATCATTTCTTAACAGCCTTCACAATTTTCTGCAATTGTTTCCCTCCCACTGATGTGAGACTTAGTGGTCTTTCATCCCATGGCTTTTTTTTCTAGCACTCTGTGTGGAAGTTGAACCTACATTAGATGTTGTTCTGTTTGATCACACCACCTCGCTGGCCAAAGGCAAAACAAAATAAAGCACAAAATGTAAGAGCCTGTAATCTCCTCCCTCATCTTCCACATCAGTCTAAGAGACAGTTCATCCAGATCTAGAGATTTGCCCACTATTTATCCTGCATCAACTTCCAATTATTCCTCAGCTTCTATCAGGAACTGCTTCTCCAAAGTGAAGACCAATATGCAGTACGTGTTTGACATTCACAGGTTCTCTGCACAGTTTGCCTCCTCGGTCCCTAATACTCCCTATTCTCTCTCTTGTTACCCTCTTACCCTTAATAAACCGATAAAATGTCTGAATTCTTGATAATATTGCCCATTAATGTTTTTATCACCCCGCTTTTTGCTCTTCTATTTACTTTCTTGAATTTAGCCCAACACGTTCTCTACTCTTCTGGGACCTCCATTGACCTGCTCACTTTATGCGTGCTTTAAGCTTCTCTTTCATTTTTAATTCTGTTCTGAATATTTGTAGACATTCCATACTCTCTGGGCTTGTTTTCCTCATTTTTATCTTTATTGTAACATGTTGTGGTGACACCTTCATCAATTCCATTTTGAGCATGTGATCCCCACCACGCCCACGCTGTTCTGCTAAAGTTTCACCCAGAAGTAATTATACAGTGGCCAGACCCTGTCTTTCTTTTGATAAGATCTGCCTCTATCATCCAAATTATTTTTATTTTTCAAACCTTTTTTCTTTTGGTCTTTTCCTTAATAAGCTAAAAATGCTTGAGTCATGATCACTGATCCTGAAATGCTCAGCCAATCCTGCCTGCAACACCTGACTGGCTTCATTCCACAGTGAGGCTCGGCACAGCCCCACCCATTGTTGTATCTGCTACATGTTTATATGAGGAGCTCTCTGGAATAAATGTCAAGACATTTTTGCCCTCTTAAAAATAATTATCGCTGCCCTAATCAATGTTTGTAATTGAAATGCCTGAATATAATGATCCTATTATTGCATTGACACACCTCAGTGAATTGGTTATGAACCTGCCCCTGTATTTTATTTTATCTGGGGCCTATTATATGTGCCCAGTAGTGTGTCTGTCATTGATGTGAACCAAATTCCAACCCACAAACCGTCATTTGAATGCCCTTCCAAGATATCATCCGTCCTTACTGCAGTCTTTGACTCCATAATTAATAAGGCAACACCACCTTGTCTTTTACCCCTCTCCTCTGCTGCCCATAGTTCTTGTACCACAGAATATTGAGTTGTCAGCTCTGACCTCCCTCAAATGCATCTATGTGATGGCAAAAATATCCACTTCCCCATGTCACCTCGTTCCCTTATCAAATCTGAAGATCTGATAATATTACCAGCATTATGGCAAAGGACATCCAGCCTGGAATATAGCACCTGGAATACTCTGTATCTCGGAGTTCTTCAGCCAATTACTTTTTGTAATCAAGCTGCCCTTCCATGAACTAAAACTGTAACTCTGGGACTGTATGAATAATCGTTGAATTGTAATTTATTTTTAATACTGAACAGTCAGCTTCAAATACAATGAATTCCTGCTGATTAATTCCCTGCTCAGTGTGCAGCGGGATCAGCCCTTAGTAATGGAGAAAGTGAGGACTGCAGATGCTGGAGATCAGAGTCGAAAAGTGTGGTGCTGGTAAAACACAACGAGTCAAGATGTAGCCAAGGAGCAGGAGAGTGAAAGCTTTGGGCATAAGCCCTTCATCAGGATGGCATTGGTATGTTCAATTTTTTTCCATTCCATGATTCATAGAATATTTGGAATTTAACTTGCTCAGGAGGGGAGCACTGTATATAGCCCTGAAATGGAAAGCAGTCAATCAGTTGGTTGGACAGGGAGCAGATAAAGTGAGGTGAAGTACAGAATGAGTGAAGTCCAAACAGAAGGATAGATAAGTCCCCTGGGCCATACAGGAAGCAATAGAGGTTGTCAGTGGAACTGAGGGAAGAGATTGCTGCGCCTTTGGCGATGATCTTTGTGTCCGCACTGTCCAGTGAAATACTGCCTGATGATTGGAGGGTGACAAAAGTTATTCTCTTATTCAGGAAAGGCAATAGGAATAATCCTGTGAAATACAGGCCAGTCAGTCTTACTTCTGTATTGGGCAAAGTATTGGAAAGGATTCTGAGAGACAGAATTTATGATTACTTGGAAAATCATAGTTTGATTAGAGATAGTCAGCATGTCTTTTTGAGGGACAAGTCATGCCTCACACAACTTATTGAATTCTTTCAGGATGGGATCAAGCACATTGAAGGTAGAGCAGTGGATGTGATGGAAATGAATTTTAGCCATATGGTTGATAAGTTACCATAAGGTCGGCTCATTCTGAAAGTAAGGAGGCATGGGATGCAGGGAAACCAGGAAATCTGTCTGTATGGATACAAAATTGTCTGGCCTGTCGAAGACTGATGGTGGTAGAACATGGAAAGTATTCAGCCTGGAGCTTGGTGACCAGTGGCGTTCTTCAGGAATCAGTTATGGGACTGCTGTTGTTTGTGATTTTTACAAATGACTTGGATGATAAAGTGAATTGTAATTTAGTAAGTTTTATGATGTAACAAAGATGTTGGAGTTATGGATCGGGCGGAGGGCTGTTGTAGGTTGCAATTGGACATTGACAGGATGCAGAACTGGGCTGGTAAATGACAGATGGAGTTCACCCCTAATAAGTGTGAAGTGATTCATTTTGGAAGGTTGAATGTGAATGCAGAATACAGGGTTAAAGGCAGGATTATTGGCAGTGTGGAGGACCATAGGGATCGTGTGTTCCATATCATAGGACGATCAAAGGTGTAACCAAGTTGATAAGATTATTAAGATGTAATATGTTTTCATTAGTCTGGGATTACGTTTAAGAGCCACAAGGTTATGTTGCAGCGCCAAAAGGCTCTGGTGAGACTACACTTAGAATATTGTGTTCAGTTCTACTTGCCTCATTACTGGAAAGACATTGAGGCTTCGGAGAGGGTGCTGGGGAGATTTACCGGGATGCTGCCTGGACTGGAGGGCATATCTTACATAGAAAAGTTGAGGGAGCTAGAGCTTTTCACCTTGGAGCAATGAAGAATGGGAGGTGACTTGATAGAGGTGTATAAGATGATGAGAGGCATAGGTAGAATGGGTAGCCAGAGTCGTTCTCGCAGAGTGGCTATCGCGAGCGGGCATAATTTTAAGGTGATTACAAGAAGATTTCAGGAGATGTCAGAGGTAGGATCTTTACACAGAGAGTGGTGGGTGCTTGGAATGCACTGCCAGCAGCGTTGGTAGAGTCAGCTGCATTAGGGATATATAAGTGACTATTGGATAGGCACATGAAGGATATGTCAGTTAGTCTGACCTTCGAGTAGGATAAAGGTTCGGCAGGATGTCAAGGGTCTAAGGGTCTATATTGTGGTGTACTGTTCTGTGTTTTATGTTTCACGCAGCCTGTCGTCTCTTATCAATTGTTGAATGTGTGCGGGAGAGATGTGTATGAAATTAGGAAGTTGGGGAGGGGCGTTAGCCCAAAACATCCAGTTATGTTGTTCATTGTTACATTCACCTGAATGCCATTAGAGTATGTTTGGTGTTCTACATCACGCACGTTCCGCCAATTTCACTTATTAACGCGATTCTTGACTTGTCATTTGCTGCTGCTTTCTTCAGATACAATCAGTTGGGTGACCCATGTATTAATCAGATGTTTGCGATGTTTCGTGAATTAGGCAAAAATAAGATGCCAACTATGATTATTCGACTGAACTATAATCTCTGAAAAGCATTATGTTGATTCTATATTTATGGAACAAAAACATAAACTCCTGTCAAGATTTTCTAACACAGAAATAAAGAATGTACATTTGATTTTCTATCGAACAAACAACATGGATGTAACTCTTTTGGCGATCAGAATTACACATACAATGTCAGGATTCAAAACAATGCATTGTCACTCCAACATTTTGAAAGTGGTTGGCTTCTGAATGATTGCATGTTCAGGGTGAGCAAACGATCCAACAATCAAATAGAATTAGCGTTCTTATATATGTATATATAAACAATCAGTTTAATTTCTCACCGACATGTACAAGCTTCAGTTATTTGCCAGCGAATTAGAAACAGCTATACTTCAACGTGGACTGCGAATATTCAACTAAAAAAATGATTTGTGCTCTCAAATTTTAGAATATTGCTATCAAATTTTAGTGAACAATAATTTGAATACCTTTAATTTTTAGAAAGAATCTTGTTTAATATGAAATGTGGACAGTGAACAAAAACGATGCACATATTATAAACATATTATCGTGTGAGTGAAAAGTCAGACCTTTTCAAAGAGATTTGAGCCAAAGCAATGACAGATTTGTTTGAGTAATTGGAATACAAGCAATTAGTTCACATATTTGTTTGTTATGCTCAAGTAAGAATAAGCCTTGCAAGAACTGTTACAAGCACTACATCGGAAAAAGAGTCAGAAAACTAGCCACCTGGATACATGAACAACTGGCCAGAAAAAAAGACATGACCCACTATCACTAGTGTCCTTACATACAGATGAGGAAGTACACGATTTAGACTGTGTCTGAATATCCATCTCGGACAAGCCAAACAGAGACACGCACGATAATTACTGGAAAAATAGCATTCCAACCTGAACTCTATCAACAAACACATCGATTTTGATCCCATCGAACACTCTCTGACAAAAAGAACTGGACATAAAATCACGAATACTGGAAATTACATCACTGACTCAAGGAAACCTAAACACATAAATAGCAAGTGGGACATAACACCAGCACTTCACCAGACGCTCACTGATAATGTTCCCTAGTACAGTGATGAACCATCTGAAAATGAACTCTCCAGCTCAGCGAGCAAACTGACATCCAGAAGAAGCACAATTTCTCTCATCTTCCCTTTAACTAAATACTTCATTCCACTTATCATTCCGGTTATTTTAAGGTTATTTGTATTCTTCTGCAAAGTAATATAGTTTCTTTCTGCGTGTGTTTGAATGTGTGTGTGTGTATGTGTGTGTGAGAGAGAGAGAGAATAATCCTCTGTAATCTCTGGATTACTCCCCGTGCCATGTGGAAAAGAGGGAAGGATGAGGAAGACAGTAGAGCTTAACATGTTGTTAAAAATCTAGTTCAGGGATGAGAGTTCCAGATTGTTGTATCATTGGGATCTCTTCCAGGACAGGTAGGGACCTGTACAAAAAAGACAGATTGTATCTTAACTGGACGAGCACCAACATCCTTCTGGGGAGTTTTGCTAGTGCAAGTCAGATGGATTTGAATAAACCAGTAGAGTGAGAACCAAAGCAGAAGATCAGGAACTGAGCAGAAGGTAGAGGTGAATAGGACATCAGGCACGGCCAGTCTAATGACTATGACGAGAGATGGAATCAAAATAGTGAGTTGGGAGTTGGTCTAAATTATAGAGATGAGGTGCAGGTTTTTCAGAGATTAACAAGTAAGGATAGAGAGTGTGGGGGATGTGAGGGAGTGAGGTGTGTGAGATCAGGGAGACAGTGCACAAGAAAATGTTAAAGGGGAAAGATTTTGGGGTGGGGAATTCCGTGATAAACAACTAGTAGAAAAACACTGGAAAACTTGCTGCTTGTCAAAGTGAATACCTGGGAAAGAATTTATTATGCTTCAGATAAATAACACCCTTATTGCTAGAGGTCTGTATTATAATGGAGGAAAAGCTGTCTTCATATTATGGCTGTAGCTTTAATAATTTTTGCAAACAACTAGAATAGTGTCAGTGTTGTTGTTGGACAATGCGTCCACTGAGCATATGAATTCCACTGGATGGTCCCAGAGATGGCTGGGCTGCCTTTGATGGAGTGAGTGCTGAAGTTGCATGAGATGATGCTGGTTTGTAATATAGCCACTTACTGAGTACAGTCAAAGGAACAAAGCAGCAACTGCCATTGTTTATTGTTTCAGGATACACCAGAATATTCATGGCTGCCACTGCAAAGAATCATGCAATGAAAAACAGGCCTCTCACGTCTGTGCCAACAAGTGCATATCCAAAGACATTTTAAACGTTTGTGAGGTTACTTGCCTCAACCACTCATCGAGACAAAGCATTCCAGATTCATACCATCCTCTCAGTTCGAAACACATTCCACAAATCCTCTCTCAATCCCCTGACATTCACTTTAAAAGTGTGTCTCTTTGTTTTTGATCATTTGAAGAAGGAACACAGCTGCTGTCTGTTCATCCCCTCAATACCCCATTTGCTCTTGTAAACCTGTACCATATTCCCTCCTCAACTTTCCCTGCTGCAAAGAAAAAAGGAGCAAATTTAGTCCTCCTCTTTCATACTCACTATTGAGTACTCACTTGTCTTGTTACTTCTGACTTACATCTTCCCAAATTATCGGTGTTAAATTTCATCAGACCATTGACTATCTGAATAATCTGTTTCTATCCTTCTGTAGCCTAACACTTTCCTCCTGACTGTGATCCACCCCGCCCATCTTTGTGTCATTCACAACATTGGTCATCATTCCACTGCGCCCCACCTTCCACATTCTCACAATCGTCAATTCTGAATATCACAAACAAACCAAGTTTTCCTTCCTGTTCTCCAGATGTTATTCAGAGGATGAGTTGACATTTACAGTCTCTTGCTTTTCCTATTTTGGTGAATTTATGAGTGATGTAGTTAACACATTTTATAAGTGAGCCACAAATAGCATTTTCGACACAGAGTTGAATTCATCTTTTACACTCTGCCCCTCTGCATGTTTTATTTATAAATATTGTAAATGATTTAGGATAAACAAGGGTTTGGAACATTAGCATTTTGTGTGGCACTGTTCTTTGTAACATTCCCTGCAATAGCCAGAGCTGAAGAAATTTTTCATCTGCAGGATGGACATGGACTCATTCATTGTTTTTTAAAATCAGTGAGTGTGATGGGGATAAATATTCAAATAAATTCTATATTATGGGCAAACTGCAGAAGATCAAATCATATTCTCATATCCACCTTGAATTGGAAGCAAATACATACTGTAAAAAAATCAAAAATGTTGAAACACCACGTAGGGGAGAAAGAAACATGTCGTCTGCACTTTATGGCGATATAGAAATATATAGCACATGTACGACTTGAACAAGAATCAAGTGATAGAAGCGACAGTACAAGAAATCCTTTCTACATTTTTAATGGAATCCAGATCCCGATTTTCTTGTACAGTGACTTTTTTTCATCCAATTTCACTTCCTCATAAACAAGCTTTTCCCTGTCACTAAAACTTCATCTGCCATTCTTCCTGTTCCGTCCTACTCTTTTCTTACACTCTTACTTCCCTTGCACTACCCCTTGTACTGCTACATACTCTTCCACTGATGATCCATTACTCAAACCCTATTGTTAGCTCCTAACAGTCTCCATTAAGATCTATCCAGTCTCTTCTGCATATAAACCAACATTTTCCGTGTTACTATCAGTTTTGCGAAAGGGGAACTGGACCTGAAACGTTAACTCTGATTTCTTTGCACAGATGCTGCTAGACCTGCTGAGCATTTACAACAATTTCTGTTTTGTTTCCACATTTTCATCGCAAGTTCTCACAATGCAATACGTCATTGATATTTAGAGCCCTGTCAAACAGAGGAACTTTGTAATTTCTTATTTAATAACCATAACAAATTACTCGAGATTCAACTGAGGTAGCAGCTTTAACGCTACCATTCAGATCAGACACTTTGTCCCAGTTCAGAAAGAAGAAAGAAATCAAAAGAGCTGGACCGAAACTCAGTAGATCTGGCAACATCTGAGCAGAGATGCAAAAACTTAACCTTTGATTCTAATAGGACTTTTCAGAACAGTGTCACATCATATGACGTATGTTAATTATGTTGCTTTCTGCAGACACTTCCTCACCTTTTTCGTTTCTCCCGCATTTTCTGTTTGTATTTCATGTTTGCATTATCACTATATTTCATATTGCTTGACAGGTCAACATGTTGACCTTGGTAATATTTGGACAATGTGGTCCTTTCTTGTTTCTGTGACACCTGAATTACAGCCGAAATCTGTTTCTTCTTTAAGATAGAAAGTTAAAAAAAATCTAGACATCTTCTAAATCTCAGGAAATCTATTTTGATTGAAAATACAATCTAGAGGCAGTTGAACTTCATGAAATAATAGGGATAGATTATTGATGATGGAACACTCTGTGTCCTTCATTGAACAAGCTTGTCTCCCCAATCTCCAAAAGCTTTCAATGCATAACATAGAATTATTACAGCAAAGATGGTGAAAACTCAACCCATTGTCTCTTCCAGTTTGGAATGAGCGATATTTCTACTATTATTTTCCTGTATTGACCCCATATCCCTGTACATTTTGTTAATAGCATCTGCTTTTATTTATAAGCATCCTGCCAGATTTGAACAATATGATCAATCTCAAACAAAAACAGACGTTGGTGGGAAAGCTCACAGGTCTGGCTGTATCTGTGAAGAGACATCAAAGTTAATGCTTCAGGTGCGGTGACCCTATTCAATGGTGTGTATATAAAATATAGTTCACTTTATCACATTTAAAATTATCCTGTTCAGTTCACATTGTCATTCAGCATTGCATATCCCAAACGTTGGCTCGTTCCTTGTTGTGAACTATATTTAATTCTATCTGACGTAAAGAGTGATGATGACTGGGGAATATCATTGTACTTCCCATGCAGTCTCCACAGCCACTATCCCCATTCCGCCCGATCTACTAGGTAAATCTGACTCATTAATTCACAAGTCATAATGAATAAGTTCACTTTTGGTTTTGGACTGAGGGGACAAAAGTGTAAACATTACTGTTTTACAGCAAATAAAACTGCGTTAAGATGTTTGTCAATTTGCATAAATTAATTACTGATACATATTACATATGGAAGGTCCAACATTTCTTTATTAGAGCAGTGAGAGGACCATTCAGAGAAGTCCACACTTCCTGTCTATGTTCAAGGCAATTGTGCCCAGTGGCGTTTGTTCCCGTGGAGGAGAGATCAGCACAGTAACAACATCCTGATTGTGTTTCTTTTTTTGTGGAGGGGCGGAGATTCGGGATAAGATGGTGACAGCATTGCAAACGTACAACAGGGCAGAGTCATCGAGGCTGCGATAAGAAAACATCCATCATTCTCCCTCACAATTGACTTCACTAGAGCAATTAGTGATGGGAGATGTGACCAATAGCCAGCGATGTGAGCATCCAGTCCAGTCCAGATATATTGTGAACTGAATGTGCTGTATTGAAAGCTAGAGCTGTTTGCTCAGTGACTGTGATTGATGTCAGTCTCCATGCATTGTAACTGTGTCCTATTGGTGAGGGGCTTCACTCAGTGCGCTATCCCAGTGCAGGAGCAGATGCATCAGCTCCAACAGTAACAGAGATCAGCAGCTGCACAGACGTGGAAAAGACAGATATGAATCTGAGAACAATGGACTGGATAATTACTCAAATGGAGAGGTAACTTTCCTTGGGTCTTTTCAACATTTTCCTCTGTTGGAAATTTCTACCATATCGGATATTTGTGGTGCTGATTATTATTTTGGGCTGGGTGGAGGGTATGTGTTACTAACCAATGGTGGAGGTGTGACTCTCCGAAAGCGAGTGTGCTTCCAATTAAACCTGTTGGACTATAACCTGCTGCTGTGTGATTTTTAAATTTGTACACCCCGATCCAACACCGGCATCTCTAAATCATTACCTATTCTCGCTATTGTTGGTGTTCTCTACTTCTGTCCATTCATTAATCCCATAAACAATTTTGAATTCATTGCAATTTATGTTATCTATAGTTGCCAATGAAAGAATCTTTTATCTTCAATTTCAATTGTAGTCTCCATTCATCTGAATTGCAGACCACTCCCTTACAAACATCTAAGAACAAATCTGTGCACAACGTCGATACCGCTTTTTGCCCTGAACTGATTTATATCTCTTGTTCTCTATGTCACCAACCCTGTCCACTTCCAGCTCACAATATCCCCATTCTCCATCTCTGCGTCAGTGCTGTGGCTGAACAAACCATTGTCTGCACGTTGGTAAAATTCAGACCTTATATTTCAAGCTCTCTTCTGGCCACATTTCCAGTTACATGTATTTCAATCACAAAATTGTTCATGTCTCGGACATTACTTCTTGATTAGGACAATGTATCAGAGTAGGAATGTCGCTGGATGTAATTCAGGAGCAAAGCTTATTAAACGAAAGACATGGTTTCAAGTGATTTGTTTCAAGTCCTACTACAGCTGATGGTGTAACTTAAATAAAAATGATAAGAATTGGAATAAAAGTGAATTTCACGAAAAACAACCATAAAACCCACATTTTGTCTGAAAACCTTCCTGTTTCACTGATGACCTTCGGTAAAGAAGTCCAATACTACTACCCAGTCTGGGTTATGTGTGACTTCAGACCAATATCATTGAGCTTGACTTTATATTGGCTTGTGGAATGGCGTTAGAGTCAGGGCAATTAGTGATGATTAGCAAATGCTGCCGTTGGCAGAGATGCCGACTTCCCATGGGATAACAAATTTGAAGGATAAACCAAATAAAGATAGATGCTGGAGATCTGAAATTGTATAAAAAATGCAAAGAAAAGATCAGAAAGTGCTGGGGAGTTTTTCTGAACTGAAAGCAGCTGGAAAATAGTGGGAATAATGCTGGTAACAGGGAAGTCTGCTTTGAAGGGCAGGAGGAGGGATTGGAATCGATAGAGAAAGAGAGAGACAGAAGACATAGCGCAAACAAAGGGAATGATGATCAGCTGGGGTGGAAATAAAATGTGAGATCCACCTCATTTCTTTTAACTTTTCCCACCTTCCTGAATATCATGCCCATGTCGGTACATGTATACCCCGCTTTTCAAAAATTCGCTTTTTGCCACTTCCCTTTCCGAAAATCCTCCATTAGGTCCTGTTTTCACTAACCAGAACAAATCCGAAGAGGATTTTCACTTTTAACAAGGAAGGTAAATTTTTCGCGCATAAATTAATGCTTCTTCGCTTTATGCTGAATCAGTTTATGAAAGGCTTTGTAGGAACGCTCTACTTTCAGATACCGAGGGAAAATCTCTATCTATCTAAGATCATGTTTAAAGCGATTTGATCCCAACTGTGTTCCCTGAGTGTCGTCATGTTCTTATATTTATTAATGGGATATAGGTATCGCTGGCTGGGCCAGCATTAGTTCACTTTGTTGATTGCCCTTGAGAAGACCTTGAGCCTCACAGGGCACTTAGACAGGGGGAGTGAGGCACACAAGGTGACAGCAACACAGGAGCAGTGCGATTCAAGATCGTCTTTCACAAGATTAATGTTATTTGAAAAGTTAGAGACTTCAATTCGTCAGTCTAATTACAGTAGGGAAGAAGGTGTTCCTGAGCATGTAGGCCCATGTTTCCATGCCTCTGTATCTCCTCCCTTTTGGAAGAGGTTGTAGGAGATAATTACAGGTTTTGGAGAGATATTTGATGTTGCCAGCCTTTCGCTGACAACGAGAAGTATAAATGGTTGGAAGGTTGTCTTCCATGATAGTCTGGTCTGTGCACACAACCGTCTGTAATTTCTTATGGTCCTGGGAAGAGCAGTTACTGTCACACTATTATGCACATGAACAGAATGCTTTCAGTTGTCAGAATGCAGAGCACTGGGAGAAGACAGTTCCAAAATATTTAGATGCAACCAATGGTTGTTAAATGGATATCAATGTTCTGCTTGCTGTTTTGACAACAATTGAAATTTAACCAATAAATTTAAATTATGTCCAAGATACCAAAACACAATTGAGTTTATTGAATTGCAAACATCTAACCAAAGAGCCATCACATGCTTCAAAATTTTAGAGAAGCCATCACCATCACAACGAGGGAAAAAGAGACAGACACGTATAAGGAGAGAGAGAACACAGCGAGGGAAACAGAAGGACAGAGAGTTAAACTGAGAAAGGAAACAAAACAAGAATCAAACAGTCATATGGACAGGGAGAAGGGGAGATAGTAAGTTCAGGGAAAGAAACAGAAGACAGAGAAAAAGAAAACACAGGGAAACAGAGAGTGTGAGAGAAACAGTGAGAGACAAAGCACACAGGGAGCTGGGGATGGGGTCACAATGAGCAAGGGATGGGGAATGGGAGGTGCTGGGGGTGAGGACCGGAGAGACCTTGGAGCGAGCACTGGAGGGAGCTGGGGGAAGGGAGGTGAGAATTTACATTGGCATGTACCAAGTTGTACAGGCAAATCATATTAAGCAAGGATGTACAGAACAATGGCTGTAAAACATGTCTGAGAGGCATGCAGGTTACGCTGCACAGGGCGTGCGCGAGGCGAGATTAACACGAACAAGATCAGCGTTATCTGAGATTAGAGAGTACATTCATCAGTCTCATAACAGCCGGGAATAAGCTGTTGCTGAACCATCTGCTCTGTGTTTTCAAGCTTCTGTATCTGTTAGCCTGATCGAAGAGGTCAGGCTAACAGATACAGGTATCTGTTAGGAATAACATATCTATAGGTATGTTAGGAATAAAAGAATGACTAGGGTAGGAATAGGTCCAATCAAGGATAGTAATGGGAAGTTGCGTGTGGAGGCTGAAGAGATTGGGGAGGCACTGAATGAATACTTTTCGTCAGTATTCACTCAGGAACAGGACATTGTTGTCGATATGAATACTGAGGCACGAATAAGTAGAATGGATGGCTTTGAGATATGTAGAGAAGAGGTGTTGGAAATTCTGGCAAGAGTGAAAATAGATAAGTCCCCTGGGCCTGATGGCATTTATCCTAGGATTCTCTGGGAAGCAAGGGAGGAGATTGCAGAGCCATTGGCCTTGATTTTTGTGTCCTCTTTGTCGACAGGAGTAGTGCCAGAGGACTGGAGGCTAGCAAACGTGGTTCCCTTGTTCAAGAAGGGGAGTAGGGATAATCCTAGTAACTATAGGCCAGTGAGTCTCACTTCTGTTGTGGGCAAAGTCTTAGAGAGAATTGTAAGGGATAGGATTTATGCACATCTGGATAAGAATGATGTGATCAAGGATAGTCAGCATGGTTTTGTGAAGGGCAGGTCGTGCCTCACAAACCTTATTGAATTCTTTGAGAAGGTGACTAAGGAGGTAGATGAGGGGAAAGCGGTAGATGTGGTATATATGGATTTTAGTAAGGCGTTTGATAAGGTCCCCCATGGTAGGCTACTGCAGAAAATACAGAGATATGGCATTGAGGGTGAGTTGGAGGTTTGGATTAGGAATTGGCTGGCTGGAAGAAGACAGAGGGTAGTAGTTGATGGCAAAGGTTCATCTTGGAGTGTCGTCACTAGCGGTGTTCCGCAAGGATCTGTTTTGGGACCATTGCTGTTTGTCATTTTTATAAATGACCTGGAGGAAGGGTTAGAAGGTTGGGTGAGCAAGTTTGCAGATGATACGAAAGTCGGAGGAGTTGTAGACAGTGAGGAAGGATGTGACAGGTTACAGCGGGATATAGAGAAGCTGCAGAGCTGGGCAGAAAGGTGGCAAATGGAGTTCAATGTAGCTAAGTGTGAGGTGATTCACTTTGGTAAGAGTAACAAAAAGATGGGGTACTGGGCTAATGGTCGGATACTTGGTAGTGTGGAAGAGCAGAGGGATCTTGGTGTGCATGTACACAGATCTCTGAAAGTTGCCACCCAGGTAAATAGTGCAGTGAAGAAGGCATATGGCGTACTGGCTTTTATTGGTAGAGGAATTGAGTTCCGGAGTCCTGAGGTCATGCTGCAGTTGTATAAGACTCTGGTGCGGCCGCATCTGGAATATTGTGTGCAGTTTTGGTCGCCATACTATAGGAAGGATGTGGAGGCACTGGAACGGGTGCAGAGGAAGTTTACCAGGATGTTGCCTGGCATGGTAGAAAGATCCTATGAGGAAAGGCTGAGGCACTTGGGGTTGTTTTCATTGGAGAAATGAAGGTTTAGGGGTGAATTGATAGAGGTGTACAAGATGATTAGGGGGTTAGATAGGGTTGACAGTGAGAACCTTTTTCCACGTATGGAGTCAGCTCTTACAAGGGGGCATAGCTTTAAATTAAGGGGGGGGGGTAGATATAGGACTGATGTTAGGGGTAGGTTCTTCACTCAGCGAGTCGTAAGTTCATGGAATGCCCTGCCAGTAGCAGTGGTGGACTCTCCCTCTTTATGGGTATTTAAGCGGGCATTGGATAGGTATATGGAGGATAGTGGGTTAGTGTAGGTTAGGTGGGCTTTGATCGGTGCAACATCGAGGGCCGAAGGGCCTGTACTGCGCTGTATTCTTCTATGTTCTATGTTCTATGTTCTAAGAGGTGTGGGAGACCATTACTGGGGTGTGATGGTTCTTTGATAATGTTAGAACAAAACATTCCAGCACAGAAACAGGCCATTCTGTGGTCCAAGCCTGTGCCGATCTCCAGCCCTCTGGGACCTCAGCCGTGTTCAAGGATGCTACAAAGATATCTATTAATGCCCCAGCTCTTTCCTCTCTCCCTTCCCTCAGTAATCTGGTGTAGATGTTGGCTGCCTTTCTGCGGCAACGAGCCATGTAAATGGAATCAATGGTTGGGATGTTAGAGTCCGTGTTGGTCAGAGCTGTGCACCCAACCTTCTGTAGTGTCTCACGGTCCTGAGTCGAGCAGTTGCCGTACCTGGCTGTTATGCACCTGGACAGTACGCCCTCACTGGTGCATCTGTAGAAGTAGCGCATGCTGAATTTCCTGAACCAACTGAGGAAGGAGAGGCATTGTTGAACCTTCCCGACTGTCGGACCTATGTGAGAAGTTCAGGACAGGTTGTCAGTTATCATCAGTCCGAGGGACTTGATGCTCTGCACTCCCTCAAACGGTTGATGTAGATGGAGTGTGTTCCCTTTCTTTCTTCCTAAAGTCAATGATCACTCCTTTACGTTTACAGGATTAGAGAGAGGTCATTATCAATATACCATGCTACCAAGCCCTATATCTCCTTTCTACATTCTGACGCGTTGTTGTTTGATATCCGTACTTCTATAGTGATGTCATCAGCGAACTTGTAGCTGGCGTTGTTTGGAATTTGGAAATTCAGCCGTGGGTGTACAGGGAGGACATTAGTGGGCTGAGGACACAACCTTGGGAGTACAGGGAAAACTGTAGGGGGCTGCAGAAACAACCGTGTGTGTGCATGGAGGACAGTGGGGGCTGAGGACACAACTGTGGGTGTTCAGGGAGTTCAGTAGTTGGCCTGGGCACAGCCTTGAGTGTATAGGGAGTACACTAAGGGGCTGAGGGCAGAGCCGTGGGTGTACAGGGAGGACATTAGGGGGCTGAGGAAACAACCGTGGGTGTACAGGGAATACAGTAGGGGGCTGAGGACACAGCTGTGGGTGTACAGGGAGGGAGTACGTTAAGTGGCTGAGGGCACTGCCATGGGTGTATAGGGAGTACAGTCGGGAGCTGAGGGTACTGCCGTGGGTTTACTGGGAGTATTGTTGAGTGTTGCGAACATATCCTTCAGCAGCTTTAGTGTTGAATGTTATTGTGGAGGAAGTGATTTTACCGATCTTCATGATTGTGGTCTGTGGGTCAGAAACCTGAGGATCCAGTTGCAGAGAGTCGAACCGAGACCAAAGTCGCGGAGTTTTGTGATTAGTCTGTCAGGGAAAATGATTTTGAAGGTGGAGCTTTTGTCAATGAGCAGGAGCCTGGTGTAGGTGTCCTTGATGTCCAAATATTCCAGGGATGCGTGCAGGGCTCGGGTATAGTATCCGTTGAGAACCCGTTATATCAGTCGGGCAGCAGGTCAGGCTGGGAGACTGGAGTGGGTGTAGGCAAGGACCAGCCTCTCAAAGCACTTTATGATTATTGAGGTGGGAGCCACAGGGTGGCAGTCTATAAGGGCACGGTCCATGTGTTTTCTCACTTACCAGGATAATGTTGACCTTCTTGAATCAGGTTGGGAAATCGGCTTCAGAAGGAAGAGTTTTACTAGGTTTGCAGATGATACAATGATGATTGGATGGGCAGGTGATATTGTGGAAGTGGGGAGGCTGCAGAAAGGCTTGGACAGGTTAGGACACTGGGAAAACACATGGCTGATGGAACACAACATGGGAACGTATGAGATTATGCACTTCAGTAGGCGGAATACAGGCAGACACTATGTTCTAAAAGGCTTCATGAAATCTGAAGCACAAACAAAGTTTGGAGTCCTCGTCCTCTCTTACGGTTAATGTGCAGGTTCAGTTGGCAGATCAGAAAACAAATATAATGTTAACATTCATTTCAAGAGAGTGAGAATACCAGAGCGGAGACATTCTGCTGAGAATGCAATGGGCTATGATCAGACGGCTTTTGGATTATTATGAGCTGTTCTGGGGAAGGATCTACGGGTGTTGGACATGATCTATCCTGGGAATGATGCCTTGTTATATGAGCGGCAGTTGAGGGCTCTGTGTCTGTACTCAATGGAAATTAGAAGAATGGTGGGGGGGGCGCATCTGATTGAAATTGATCAATTACCGCAAAAATTGATACAGTTAGAGTACAGAAGATTTTTCCACTAATCTTAGAGACTATGACAAAATGGCACAGTTTCAGAGTGAAGAGATAGGCATAATGGCCCAACAAATTGATATATCTCATGCCCTTATGGTCATACAGTATATTATTCAATGCAGAATTGTAAGTCTCTGACGTGCTCTTGTAACCCTTGTATCTGTACGTTGATTTGACTTCTGGTCAGTGGTAACCCCTGTAAAATGGACGGTGGTAGGATACAGTGTTAACCAGTAGCGCAGTAATATGTTGAATATAAGCGGCTATCTGTGAGTCTCATCTACCGGGAGTACATTGTCTCTACGATTATTGTTATTTTCAGTCTGGCACTTTTGAAGGATCGATCCTGTTACGCTAATATTGTTGCATTTAACAGAACAGGTGCAATTTATCACAGCACTCAGCAACAATATGTCATTGAAGACTGAACACCTATCTAATAACAGAAAGGTCTAAAATGTTAGTATCAGAAACACTGCTTTCCTGTTCGTGTTCAAATCAGACAACCTGTCCCATCGAGGTGCCCCACTTGGAACTTTTTAAACTTATTTTTTGGTTATGAGAATCACTGGATGGGCCCATAATTTCTTGTCCGTCCCTAGTTGCCCCCTTGAGAAGGTGGTGTTGAGTTGCCTTCTTGTACCGCTGCAGTCCATCTGCTGTGCGTTGAACCACGATGCTATAAGGTATGGAATTCCAGCGTTTTGACCCAGCAACAGTGAAAAAAATGGTGATATATTTTCAACTCAGGATGTTGACTGGTTTGGAGCGGAGCTTGAAGGTGGTGGCGTTCACAAAAGCCTGCTGCATTATCATTCTACATGGAAGTGCTCGAAGGAGTGGAAGGTGCTTTCTGAGGATCTTTGGAGAATTTGTGCAGCGCATCTTGTCGATAGTATACACTGCTCCGACTGACCGTTGCTGGTGAGTGGAGTGAAAGCTTGTGGAAGTGGTGCCAAGCAATTGGACTGATTTGTCCTTGATGGTGTCAAGCTTCTTCAGTGTCGTTGTGGCTTCACTCATTCAGGCAATTGGGGAGTATTCCATCTCACTCCTGACTTGTGCCTTGCAAATGGTGAACATGCTTTGGGAAGACAGGAGGTGAGTTACTTGCGCAGTATTCCTAGCCTCTGATATGCTCTTATGTTTACGTGGCGATTCCAGCTAAGTTTCTGGTCAATGGTAACCCCAAGTGTATTGATGGGGGGGGCGGGAGTTTAATGACAAATATGCTACTGAATACCAAGTGGTTATATTGCTTCTTACCGGTGATGGTAATTGTCAGGCATCTGTGTGGTGCGAGTGTTGCTTGTCACTTGTCAGCCCAAGCCTGGATATTGTCCAAATCTTGTTGCATTTTGGCAAGGACTGCTTCCATACCTGAGCATTTGCGAATGGTGATGAACATTGTGCAGTCATTGTCGGATATTCCCACTTCTGAACTTATGATGGAGAGATGGCCATTCATGAAGAAGCAGAATATGTTTGGACCATCCGGAGGGCCACTGAAGATTTTAAATAATATGGTGAGGAAACGTCTGAAAATGAACATTCCAGTTCATGGAGCAAACCTTTATTCGCATTATCCTGAGGGACTACTGCAGAGATATTCTGAAACTGAGATGACTGACCTCCAACAACAATGACCTTTTTCCGATGTGTCAGGTATGACTCCAATAATGAAGTACTTGCTCGCAATATCCTTTTTGCTTGGGTTCCTTGATGCGAAATTTAAAAGTATGCAGCCTTGATTTCAAGTGCTGGAATTCAGTTCATTTTTCTATGTTTGAACAAAAGCTGTGCTGAGGTCAGGAGCTGAGTGGCCCCGGTGGAACCCAAAATGGGCGTCACTGAGCAGGTTATTGCTGAGCAGGTGCTGCTAGATAGCACTGTTGATGAGTCCTTCCATCACTTTATTGATGATGGAGATTTGAATGATGAGGCGGTATTTCTGGGTTGAATTGCCCTGTGTTTTATGTACAGAACATATTTGAGCAGTTTTTCTTCCCATTGTTGCACTCTCTTTTGCACTAGGGTTAATCCTCTGGCTTGATGGGATTTTTGAGTGGTTTATATGCTGGGCCATGACATTACAGATTTTGCTGGAGTATAGTTCTTCTGCTATTGATGATCACAGCATCTTATGGATGCTCAGTCTTGAGTTGCTAGATCTGTTGGAAGTCTGTGCCATTTAGCATGGGAATAGTGCCACACAACACAATAGAGTTTATTCTCAATGTGACCGTGAGACTTTGCCTGCTCAACAACAGTGCGGTGGTCTGTTTTACCGATGCTGTCATGGACAGATGCACCTGCAGTTGGTAGGTCAGGTATGTTTTTTCCCTCTCGTTCATTCCCTCACGAACTTCTGCAGGCCCAATCTAGAAGCTATGTCCTGTAATACCCGACCAGCGTGATCAGTAGTACTGCTGCCAAACCATTCTTGGTGGTTGACTTTGAAATTCCTCAGCCAGAATACACTTTGTGCCCCTTTTCACAGTGAGTGCTTTCTCCAAGTTCTGTTCAACGTGGAAGAGTACTGATTCAACTGAGGAATGACGTTACATGATAATCAGTAAGGCTGCTTTGCCCACGTTTAATTTAAAGTCATGGGGCTTCTTTGGGTCCGGAGTTAATTTTGGGGACTCGCAGAGCAACCACCTCCAGAATGTATCGCACTGAGCTGCTCTTTCTGATGGATCGGTCTTGACCTTGGGCCAGAACATATCCAGTGATGGTGATGGTGGTGTCTGGGGTATTTCTGAAAGGTATAATTTCGTGAGCATGACTATGTCAGGCTGTTGCTTGACTAATCTGTAAGCCGGTTATCGCAATATTGGCACTAAGCCCTCAGATGTAAGAACATAGAACATAGAACTGTACAACACAGAACTGGCCCTTCAGCCCACGATGTTGTGCCGACCATTGATCCTCATGTGAGGTAAACCTAATGTACGAACCCTCAAATGTCTGTGACCATATGCATGTCCAGCAGTCTCTTAAATGTCCCCAATGACCCTGCTTCCACAACTGCTGCTGGCAATGCATTCCATGCTCTCAAAACTCTCTGCTTAAAGAACCCGCCTCTGACATCCACTCTATAATTTCCGCCAAGCGGCTTTAAACTGTGACCCCTTGTCTTAGCCATTTCTGCCCTGGGAAAAAGTCTCTGGCTATTGACTCTATCTATGCCTCTCATTATCTTGTTCACATCAATTAGGCCCCCTCTCTTCCTTCTTTTTCTCGAAAGAAAAGTGTCCAAGCTCAGTCAACATCTCTTCATTAGATAAGCCCTCCATTCCAGGCAGCATCCTAGTAAACCTCCACTGAACCCTCTCCAAAGCATCCACATTTTTCCTATAATAGGGCGACCAGAACTGGACACAGTATTCCAAGTGTGGTCTAACCAAAGTTTTATAGAGCTGCAACAAGCTCTCACTGCTTTTAAACTCAACCCCCCTGTTAATGAAAGCCAAAACACCATATGCTTTCTTAACAACTCTGTCCACTTGGGCGGCAATTTTAAGGTATCTATGTACCTGCACACCAAGATCTCGCTGTTCATCCACACTACCAAGAATCCTGTCTTTAATCCTGTACTCAACTTTCATGTTCGACCTTCCAAAATGCATCACTTCGCATTTATCCAGGTTGAACTCCATCTGCCACCTCTCAGCCCATCTCTGCATCCTGTCAATGTCATGCTGCAGCCTACAACAGCCCTCTATACTGTCAACGACACCTCCAACCTTTGTGTCGTCTGCAAACTTGCTAAGCCATCCTTCAATCTCCTCATACAAGTTATTATTAAAAATTACAAATGGTAGAGTCCCAAGAACAGAGCCCTGTGGAACACCACTCAACACTGACTTCCAGGAAGAATACTTTATTTCCGCTACCACTCGCTGTCTACTGTCGACCAGCTAATTCTGTATCCAGACAGCTAAATTCCCCTTTATCGCATTCCTCCTGACTTTCTGAACGAGCCTACCATGTGGAATCTTATCAAATGCCTTGCTGAAGTCCACATACAACAAATCCACCGCTCGAACCTCATCAACTTGTCTAGTAACATCCTCAAAGAACTCAATAAGAATTGTGAGGCATGACCTACCCCTAACAAAGCTGTGTTGACTGCATTTAATCAAGCCATGCTCTTCCAGATGGTCATAAATCCTATCCCTCAGAATCCTTTCTAACACCTTGCAGACGACAGATGTGAGACTTACTGGTCTGTAATTGCCGGGGATTTCCCTATTTCCTTCCTTGAAGAGAGGAATTACATTTGCCTCCCTCCAGTCCTCAGGTACCGATCCAGTGGAGAGCGAGGATGGAAAGATCTTTGCAAGCGGCGAAGCAATCACATTTCTCGCTTCCCAAAGCAGCCGGGGTCAAATCTTGTCTGGCCCTGGCGACTTGTCAATCTTAATGGTTGTCAAACTTTTCAGCACATCAGCTTCCTCAACCTCTATCCGTTCCAGCATGTTTACCTGCTCCTCAATGGTTTCATTCACTACAAGGTCCTTTTCTTTAGTTAAACAGAAGCAAACAACTCATTTATGGCTTCCCCTACCTCCTCAGACTCTATACACAAGTTCCCTATGATATCCCTGATCGGCCCTACTGTTTGTTTGATTATTCTCTAATTCCTCACATACGTGTAAAACGCTTTTAGATTCTCCCTAATCCTTCCTGCCAAGCCTTTTTCCTTCCCCCTCCTGGCTCTCCTCAGGCCATTTTTGAGCTCCTTCCTCGCCTGCCTGCAATCCTCTAGAGCTGAGCAAGACCCTTGCTTCCTCCACTTTACGTAAGCTGCCTTCTTTCTTTTGACGAGAAACTCCTCCGCTCTCATCATTCAAGGTTCCTTTATCTTACCCTTTCTTGCCTGTCTCAGAGGAACACATTTATGCATCACTTGCAACAACTGTTCCTTAAACAGTCTCCACATGTCTATAGTGCCCTTTCCATGGAACAATTGCTCCCAGTCCAAGCTTCCCAACTCACGTCTGAAAGCATCATGTTAGTAAGGAGGACTTTGCAATTTCGACAGTGATGTTTCCAAATGACTTTTTCGGTGGTCAGATCGATACCTGTTGGTCCACCCGGTTTTATTTCTTTGAGATTTTGAATAGATTGATATAACTGAATGATACGCTGGACCATTTCAGAGGGCGAGTGAGAGTCATCACATTACTTTGTGTCTGGAGTGAGGATAAACGATTACTTTATTGGAGGATATTAGTGAACCAAATGGATTTTTTTTCTGACAATCGGCAATGATTTCATTCTCATCAGTGTATTCTTAATTCCAGCTTTTTAAACATTATTGAACTGAAGTTCCACCATCTGCAGTGGCGGGATTCGAACCTGGGTCCAGAGAATAAGAGCTGAATTTCTGGATTGATAGTCTAGCGATTATACCATGAGGCCTATTTGGAACCAAATGTAGTACTCAGCTGCTATTTCTTGTGTTGCCCTGTTTTTCTTTCATTGCTTGTGTTTATCTGGATCCTCAACCTTCATTAAATCCTGATTGAAATCCACCGTCATGAATGTCTTCTGGACTGCTCGAATTTCATTCAGTCTATTTTGTTTGCAAGACATTTCAAGGCAGCTGCACATCAGAGAAGAAAAGGAAGAGATAATGGGTGATTGTGCACTGTACCTGTCACCGCACCAGCTTATCTGACCAGGCACCTAAAGTATTTATTGTGGATCAGAGAACTGCCGAATTATTATAACACCGATGGAGGTCTGTCAACCCATTGTGGGGTCACAAGCACTTCAACTGCACAATTGGAGATACAATATATGGAGATAGCTGGTGTGAGAGAGAAATCAACAGATGTGGTGATTCTGTTCGCCGAGCTGGGAATTTATGTTGCAGACGTTGCGTCCCCTGTCTAGGTGACATCCTCAGTGCGTGGGAGCGTCCTGTGAAGCGCTTCTGTGATGTTTCCTCAGGCATTTATAGTGATTTGTCTCTACCGCTTCCGGTTGTCAGTTCCAGCTGTCCGCTGCAGTGGCCGGTATATTGGATCAATGTGTGCTTATTGATTGAATCTGTGGATGAGTGACAAGCATCTAAGAATTCCCTGGCTGTTCTCACAAATCTTCTCACAAACTTTGAAGAAATAAACAGAGAAAAAGAAAGTGAAGTGAGATAAACTGAGAGAGGATAGAAAGGGGAGCGATTGACTGAGTGGGAGAGGAAGAGGTGTTAGATGAGGGTGAAGTCAGATAAATCAGAAGACAGCATGAGTGTAGATAAATACGGACAGAAAGAAGTTGGAAGTTTTACTTAGAGATTCCTCTGAACTGCAAGCCCTTTGTCTGGGTGCCATACTCTGTGACCGCTGGCTGTCATCCCAGATCATTTCTTTCCAATAATATCACAGAGCTGGGTTACTGACATCTAAGCAGAACCCAATAGATCAGTAGATTAGTTCCATGGCGAAGGTGGATTTTTTAAATAAACCATGCCATGAGCAGCAGGAAATGATAACCGCACCCAAAACTCCCACCCCATCTCCAGATACTGTGTGAGAGACTGGGCCAGAGAATCTAGTGAGGGGTATCACTGACAGAGGGGAAATCAGCAGCTCCGCTGTGGATCAAATAATGATTGATAAAGTTTACACACCAGTATCCTAGTTTTCTAATCCACGTTTCAGTTTATATATCTCAATATCAGGAGTGCATTTTAATAATCTTATCTCTTTGTACTTTGCATATTTTGGTCTGTATAGAAAATCATTTTGTCCCTGTATTTTGTATTGCATAAATACATTTCATTAATATTGTCTCTGCTAATTTCTCATTGTAGACGTATCCTTGACTCTGTTTTCATATGAGTTATAAAGAGTAACGTTCCAATAGTGAAAACTGGGGAACATCAATGTACCTCTTCCCATTTTGAACAGCCATGTCCCCCAGTCCACTCCATCTTCTGTCTTTTCCCCAATGTCAAAATTAAAATGTAATTGAAGTCAGTAGATGATACTTCATCACAGTTCCTTAACATTGATAACGTCAACATCCACGCTTGCCCTCTCTGACACTTGAATAACAATCAGAATTTTATTTGTCACGTACAATTCTCTGTTAACATATGCATGCCGTTTGATTGTTATAAACATATTGCCATCAGATCATGGACAGATGTTCTCTCAATGTTTTAGTGATTTTGCGATGACTGATCAGTAATTATAGGATTTATTTCCCCATTTATGAGCAGAGAAACATGTTTATGTTCAGTTAAACCTCTGGAATTACCTCTATATCCAAGGCAGACTGAATGATTACACACAATCAATCTGCCACCTCCGACATTCCTTCCTTCAGTCACACTCACATATCACATCCTGAATGTATCAATGTTCAAAGTTATTTTGAATTTTAGTAAAACATTATCAAATTGAAAAGGGTTAGCTGGAGCTATTTGTTCAGCGATTGTGATTATATGAGTCTCCATGGATCCTATGGGTCCGCAGAGAGTTTCCCTCTTCTATCAATAAGGGAACACGTTCCATGTGTTATCCCATATTCTGAGCGGGAGCATCACCCACACCAGTAACAGGGATCAGCAGCTTCAGAGAGAGAAGGAGGAGAGATCAAAATCTGGAAACATTAGACTGGATGTTTCAACAATGGATCAGGATCTGAGAACATTCGAATGGAAATTTCCAGCAATGGACAGGAGTTTATCCTGGGGTCTTTTCTGGCTTTTCCAGCCTTGGATATCATTAACATCGCGTGTTGAAGATGCACTGATGGTTATTCAAGCTGGTTACTATCCTATCCTTGCTATAGTTGGTGTTCCTGGTATGTCACTCAATCTGTCTAGTGAAACGGTCTGAACTGAATTGATGGTTATGATATGGAAATTTTGGAAAGGTGCAAGTCAATGTTTTCAGTTCCAATCAAAGAGTCCATTCTTTACAAATTATAACTAGCAAATGGTTATTTAAATATTATGCACCAATATGCGGAGATGAAACAGACTGTTCTCCATGATTCATTTTCTCCTGCACAAGTTTACATTTCCATATCCACCCACTCACCAATCCAGTTCAGTACCGCCACCATGACATCCCAGTCTCCTCCTCAGCCGGAGTACAACTCCTAAATAAACCATTGTTTGTGCCTTTGTTAATCTCCGTATGTAGCTGTTTCAAGTCCCTTCTTACCACGTGTCCATTGCAAAATAATTGCACTTGAGATGTTTACGTTGTTCCCTGCACAGAATTAGAAAGATGGAAAGACAGTGTATGGTGGTTACTTCACTGGCTCATAATCTAGAGCCACAAAATTATCATCTGTTGATATCGGCTTGCCTCATGCCCATTAGAGAAGGCAATGGGTCATTCTTCTCTGGTCAGGTCTCTGTGTGACTGCAAACCCACAGCACTGTGTTTTACTCTTTACTGTCCTGTGGAACAGCTGAACCAGCCACTGAGTTCAAGGCTGGCATAACATGCTGGCCTGACCAGGGCTGCACACATCCCGTGAGGGAAGACCAAAATGAAAGATAACTCCCTTCCTCTGCCTGTATCCCACATTCCTGCAGGTGAATTCCATTCAGGTAGGTGGCCATTCACTATTTTATATGTATTCTTTGTGATTGGGTCTCTCCCCAAGAGTGATGTCCATCTCTATAGGCATCTCTGGTGCTGGCTTTATTGATGTTGACCTACAGATGTAAGGATGTTTTAAATTCCAACTCAGTGACAGTGCATCGTAAATGAATGGCTTCCTGTGTCACATGAAGGAAATGGAGCCAGCTAAGTGAGGGACAGGAATGATTGTGTTCAACTCTGAGAGTGTTGTTGAGGCAGTGTTTGGGGTATTGTGGACAGATTTTATCTCCTTTATAAGGAGAGATCTCCTTATCACAGAAAGAATAAACAGGAGTTCCACCGGATTAATCCCTGGGATGATGGCACCATGAGGAGTGAGTGAAGGTTGATCTGTCACGCAGTGAGATAATAAGAGGTGATTGCAGTGAACCTTGAGAGGAATGGACAATCACTCCTTCTATTCTAAACAGACAATGGGAAGGTGATAAATTCCATCACTTTTGTTTCACTCAGGATGCATGAATCTGGATAGTTTAAGTGCCTCTGAGGACGTTACGCCTACCCACCACAACCCCCAATCCCCACAGTGATTGAGAGAGACAGAGAGGTTCATGTTTTGAATAAACTCTCCCCACATTTATACAGTACAGTTGGTGTGTGATCCTGCACTGAATGTCATATTATCCACCACCCCGACAGCAGCCACAATACTGTCATTCTAAAACAGTTCACTATTCCCACCAGCTACTGACATTCATGAAGGACATTAATCCATATTCTCAGAGATGCAAGGTGCCTCCTTAAGGTTTAGACCATAAGACTATAAGATATAGGAGCAGAAATTAGGCCAGTTTGCTGATCAAGTCTACACCACCATTCAATCATCACTGCTAAGTTTCTCAAGCCCATTCTCCGACGTTCTCCCCATAACTCTTGATGCCCTGGATAATGAAAAAACTATCACCACCTCAAATATACTCAATGACATGGCCCCACAGCCTTCTCTGGCAATAAATTGCAAAGAATCACCATTCCCTGGTTAAAGAAGTCTCCTTATCAACGTTCTAGAAGGTATTCGTTTTAAACTAAGGCTGTGTCCTTGGTTCCTAGTCTCTCTTACCAATGGAAACATCGTATGAACATCCACACTGTTCAGGTCATTCAGTATTCTGTATGTTTCAATTACATTTCCCCTCTTCCTTCTAAACTATATCAAGTATAGACTCAAACATTCCTCACACAATAAACTTTTCACTCCTACGACTGTTCCCCTGAAAATCTTCTGAACACGCTCCAGGGACAATACATCCTTCCTGAGATATGGGGCTCAACAGTGCGCGCAACACTCCAAATGTAGTCTGACCAAAGCTGTATACTGCCTGTTCTTATATTCAATTTCTCTCGTAATAAATGCCATCAATAATAACTGAAACTGCCCTCCTAACTACTACCTCAATCTACAAGCTAACCTTAAGAGAACCCTGCACCTTAACTCCCAAGTCCCTTTGCACTTCAGATTTCTGAATCTTCTCCCCATTGAGGAAATAGACCATTTCCAACGTCACACTTTCCGACATTGGAATGCATCTGCCAACCCCTTTACCTGGCCAACTCCTTCTTCAGCCCCTCCGCCTCCACTCTCCGACCTGACTCTCGACTTATCTTTGTTTCGTCTGCAAACTTAGCCAGAGTGCCCTCAGTCCATCATCTAGACTGTTAACGAATAAGGTAAAAAGTTATGGTCCCAACACTGTGCCTTGCAGACCACCACTTGTCACCTGCTGCCATCCTGAGAAGGACCATTTTATCCCCACTCTCTGCTTTCTGTCGGACAGACAAGCTTCTGTTCATGCCTCTAACTTGCCTCTAACACCACGGAACCTTATCATACTCAATCATCTCCTTTGTGACACCTTGTCAAAGGCCTTCTTGACGTCCAGGTGGATAACATCCATTGGCTGTACTTTATCGAGCCTGTTCATTTCTTCTTCAAAGATTTCCAACAAATTTGATGGAAATCATGCTGACTTATCCTTGATGGAAATCATGCTTACTTATCCTTGATGGAATCATGCTGACTTTGCCCTATTTTACCAAACTCTTCCATGTATTCAGAAATCTCATTCTTCACAATGGATTCCAGGATCTTACCCATGTCAAAAGTTAAGCGTTTTATTTTCTCTTTTCTTCCTTACTCCCTGGGTAAAAACAGATGTCACGTTAGTGGGTTTCCAATGCTCTGGGATCGTTCCTTTCTCGAGTGATTCCTGAAAAATCGCCATCATCACGTCAACGAACTCTTCAGCTATCTCCCTTATAACACAGGGATTTAATCCCTCTGGTTCAGGTTATTTAACCAACTTTAAGCCATTCAGCTTTTTTCTAGCATGTTCTCAATGGTGGTGGCCACCATACTAAGCTCTAGCCCCTCACTCTCCTGAATGTTTGAGACATTATTCGTGTCTTCCACCATGAAACTGATGCAAAGTAATTATTCAATTCCTCGGCCATTTTCTTGGCCCCCACTACTATCTCTGAAGTGTCATTTTCGATCAATCCAATGCCCTCTTTTGCCTTTCTGTTATATTTTATATATCGAAAGAAACTCTTACAGACTTCTTTATCTTACTGACTAGCTTACCCCCATATTTAATAATCTCCCTCTATATTTTACTTTGTTTGCCCTCTGTTTTGTCTTTGGAAGTTTCCCAACTTTCTGGTTTCCCACTGCACTTTGCCACATTATATCCTTTCTCTTTTGCTTTTATGCTATACATGACTTCCTTCGTCAGACATACTTACCTCATTCTCCATGTACCATGCCACTTTTTACTCGGGGTATATCTCTGCTGCATCATGAATAACACCAAAAATCTCCTGCCATTGCTGCTTCACTGTCTTTCCTGCTGGGCCCTTCTATCAGTCAATTCTACCCAACTCCTCTCTCATGCCTCTATCATTGCCTTTATTCAGCTTTAATACCGTTACCTCTGATTCTAAATTCTCCATCTGAAATTGCAGAGTAAATTAAATCATATTATGATTCACTGCCTCCTATGATTTCCTTCACCTTAAGCTCCCTCACCTAGTCTGCCTGCACAAGCTGCTCCAAAAAGCTATCTCATAGACATTCTACAAATTCCTTTTCATCCAAACCACCATCAACCTGAATTCCCAGCCCACCTCCATAATGAAAACCCACATGATTACTGTAACTTTGTATTTCCTACACATCTTTCTATCTCCTGTGTATCTTGCACCCCAGCTCCTGACTACTGTTTGGTGGCCTGAACTGAACTCTAACTACTTTTTTTTAACCATTGTGATTTCTCAATTCTACCGACACAAACTCTATAACATTTGACCTTACTTCATTTCTTATTATTGATTTAATTTCATTTCTTAATAATAAGACAAACCCATCCCCTCTGTCCAACTCCCTATCTTTTTGATAGGATGCATATCCTTGAATATTCAGCTCTCAGTCCTGATCCTCTTGCAGCGACGTCTCCCATGATGGCGACCTGCCAATTTGTGTATGAGTCACAAGTTTATTTACCTTATTCGTTATACTGCATGCTTTCCGATATAACAGTTCAGCCCTGTATTAGCCTTTCCTCTTCTCATTGTTATTTGTTTTTCCTGTGTGTTTGAAGTTTGATTACTAACACTTTCCATGCTCTCTGCGTCTCTGTCGGAGATTTGAAAAACTTAGTGTCATAGAGTCATAGAGATTTACAGCATGGAAACAGACTCTTCGGTCCAGCCCGTCCATGCCGAACAGATATCTCAACCCAATCTAGTCCCACCTGCCAGCACCCGGCCCATATCCCTCCAAACCCTTCCTATTCATATACCCATCCATATGTCTCTTAAATGTTGCAATTGTACCAGCCTCCACCACTTCCTCTGGCAGCTCATTCCATACACGTACCACACTGTGTGAAAATGTTGCCCCTTAGGTCTCTTTTAATTCTTTCCCTCGCTCACCCTAAAACGATGCCCTCTAGTTCTGGACTCCCCGACCCCAGATTTGTCCTATCCATGCCCCTCATAATTTTGTAAACTTCTATAAGGTCACCCCTCAGCCTCCGACGCTCCAGGGAAAGCAGCCCCAGCCTGTTCAGCCTCTCCCTGTAGCTCAAATCCTCCAACCCTGGCAACATCCTTGTAAATCTTTTCTGAACCCTTTCAAGTTTCACAACATCTTTCCGATAGGAAGGAGACCAGAATTGCACACAATATTCCAACAGTGTCCTAACCAATGTCCTGTACAGCCGCAACATGACCTCCCAACACCTGTACTAAATGCTCTGACCAATAAAGGAAAACATACAAAACGCCTTCTTTTTGAGTTCTGCAGTCTTACCCCTCCTTTAATTCGGTTTTTCTAATTTTCCCTAAACTGACACCACCCCACCCCCATTTAACTTAAAGTCCAGTCTGCAGCCCTAGTTATGCGGTTTGCTCGGACTCTAGTAGTCCCAACACGGTTAAGATGAAGACCGTCGGATCGGAACAGTGCCCTCCTTCCCCAGTCCTGGTGTCAATGTGCCATGATACAAATTCATTTCTCTCACATCAAACTTTGAGCCACGCATTTTCCTGCGGACCCTGTGCTAATTAGCTCATGGCTCAGGCCGTAATCCAGAGATGATTTCCTTTTTGATTCAGTTTTCTAATTTAGCTCCGAGCTCTTCGTATCCCTTAGCAGAACCTCTGCCCTAGTTTTATCTCTTTCGTTAGTACCTACAAAGACCACGACCAATGGATCTTTACCCTCCCACTCCAAGTTCCTCTGCAGCCCAGATGAGGTATCCCTTACCCAAACACCAGTCGGTAATGCAACTTTCAGGACTCTCAATCCCGATCACAGAGAACAGTCACTATGCCGCTAACTATACTATCCCCAATTACAATTACATTTCTCTTCGCTTGCCCCACTTGAAAGCTTCCCTCAACTCGGTGTGTGGCCAATATGCTCATCCTCCCTGCAGTCCCTATTTCTATCCACACAGGGAAGAAAACTCTTGAACCTGTTAGACACGGACAGGGGCTGAGGTTTCCTGCAACTCTACCTCCTGGATCCCTCTATCTGCCTCACTCACAGCCAAACCCTCCGTTTTCTAACCACTGGCTGAATTTGAGTCAGTTGATCTAAGGAGTGTAACTCTCCTGAATCACAGCATCGCGGGAACTCTCCCCCTCCCTGATGCCTCGCAATGTTTGAAGCTCAAACTCTAGCTCATCGACTCAGAGCCAGAGTTCTTCTAGCTTGCAACGTTTACGCCAGACATGGTCACTGGGATCCACAGTGGGGTCGACCACTCCGACATCATAGAGAAACAACACATCACCCGACCCTCCATCCTTATTTTAATTAACCAGTATTGAATTGTTCCTTTACAATTTTTAATTGTTTTTGTACATCTGCTTATGCAAGTTGTAACCAATAAATTAACATGATTCAATTTAACACAGATTCAAATTTAACCCACTCCCTATTAGCAAATCGGATCACATTCTCCCTTTTGTCAAACCTGCTCATTATCTTCTGAAAGAATTCTGACAGACTTGTCAGTGGGACCACTCCTTGATGAAGCCATGCTGACTCAGCCCTATTTTACCATGCACCTCCAGGTACTCTGCAATCTCATTACTAGCAATGCACTCTAAATCCCGATTAACGACCGATGCCAGGCTAAACTGACCTATTATTTACTGTATTTTGCCTTTCTTCCTTCTTACACAGAGATTTTACATTATCCATTTTCCAGTTCTCTGGGACTCTGTCTGATGATAGTTATTCCTGAACAGTCATGACCAATGGTTTCACAATCTCCTGCGCTAATTCCTTCAAAACTTTGGTTGTTATCTGTCCAGTCTGTGTGATTTATCAATTTTCAAACATTGCAGCTTCCCAGTACCTTCTACTCAGCGCCGATCATTACATCCATCCCTCACCCTTGACTCGCTTGAAGTTCTGGAATGTTCGTAGTGTCCACCATTGTGAGGATTGATGGAAAGTACCTTTTCAGTTCATTCTCCAATTCTTTGTTCTCCATTTCTCTGCAGCCAGCCTCAATTTCTGGTTGCCCAATGTTCACTCTCCCCTTTCATACATCTTAACAAAACTCATGCAATCTCCTTTTCTTAAGCGAGCTAGTTTACATGTTTCTTGTTCACCGCTTTCTTGCTTCTTAAATTGTAATCTGCTGCTGTATAAAGGCTTCCCAATCTTAGACAGGCTGAGTGAGAGCATTCCAGTTAACTGACTGTTGAAAATATATTAATGGAACTAGACTAATCCTCTTGCCCATCATTGTATAGCGTGGTGGCACAACACTGCTGCCTCACAGGGTCAGGGACTCGGGTTCAATTCCAATCTCTGGACCCTTTCTTTGTGGAGTTTTTGCAATCTCCCTGTGTCTGCATTGGGAGGATTAACTACTTTCTCTCTTCACAATATGTTTCTGTGTTTGTTTCAGGTTTCTGCCATCTACAGTATATTTGCTTGTGTTTGATAGAGAATTGCTGCAAGTATGACGGCTTTATTGTAAAAGTGGCTCTGGTGCTCGGGCTCCCCGAGTGCTTGGGAATCTTGCCCACCTACTTATGTGAGTGCATGTCCCTGATTACCTACTCTGTCTCTCTCAATCCCTGAGTCCATCCGTCACTGCATGCAGCCTTTCATCAAGCCACCCCTAGATTCCCCACACTCCATCGCCTGGCACTGGATGCTCCCTATGCAGGGAGCGCACAAAGACACTGGCCACTTTCTGAACTGCTAGGGATGCGGGGTAAAGACCTTGACATTTAAAAGAACAGAATAGCTAAAATCAGGGTACACCTGATTCCCATTAAGCTCAAATAAGTAGGTGGTCCTGATGCCATCCTCATTCAAATACTGCCTTGTTATCAAGGCCATTCACTCTTTCCTGAGCCCCTGTGTTCACCTCTTGTTCATATCAATAGACAACAGAGTATGTGTAGGGAGTATTTTCCTCTCATAGAGGGTAATCAATGCCAGGAATTATCTGGGCTATATAGTGAGGTGAGTTACATCACGGAAAGTATTCAAAGAGGTGGTACATGAATTTTTTGACCTGTCAGAGAGCTAAGGTGTGTGAAGAATTGGATATTAAAGATGAGTTAATGCCAACAGTAGATTAGCCATGATGGTATACAATGGCTTGATCGTCCGAGTTACCTAATCTTGCGCCTTATGTTCACATGTTCTCTAATTACAAAGTTAATGATTGTAATTTTCCTGAACGTTCTGTTATTGAATGTTGCAGTCAGAGAGAGTAAAGTATTTTGTGAATCATCTCTGGGTGAGGTATGGGGGCTGTATTCACAGTGAATCTGGGTCTCCAACATGACCAACAAATGAAGCACAAGTTGCAGAGAGGAGACACTCTGTAAAGAGACCAGAGGTGTCTTTCGAAACCAACCTGGTTTTCCAAATAACATTTTCCAACCCACAAAAAACCGTGTGTGACAATCTTGAGTGATTGAATGATATCCTGTGTTACTGTGGAACCGGCATTTGGAGCAGGTGGCCTCCATCTGGTACTTTAAGGAGCTGTGAGGAGCTGAATGGAACATAGGAACATCGGAATGAGCAGCAGGAGTGGGCTATTAGACACTTTGTCACCGCTCCACCACTCAAAAAGTGATGTGATTGTGGTCTCAGCACCACTTTTCTGCCTGTACACCATTTTCCTACATTCACGTGTTTGTCAAATGTTTGAATACAACACAACTTTGAATAAATGTAATCATCCAGGCACCACAAACTTCTGGGGAAGGGAATTTCCATTTGAACAATCCTTTGAGAATTTCTCATTTGTGCTCCAATCAATGTTGGAGGCTCATTGTTTCCTTATCCAGAGCCACTACCCCACTGGTTACAACAAATTTTAAATGCAACCAGTTTAGTTAGGTGGCCAATGACATAGACATCAGGGTAGCTCATTTTCTAGAAAAAAAAGTGAGACACAGTACTTTGAACTCATAGCAAATGGTAAATTGGCAGAGTGTCCTAAACGTTATTCTGCCTTTGAAGTTATTTTGCTCACACAAGATGCTGGTAATGGGAGTTCTTTCTGCAATAGTTGGATTTAGCTGAAATCCGTTTGTTTCAGGCAGTGGAGAGATTCTCATGAATCCTCACCAGGAATCCTTCACAACTGGCAAAGATAACTCAGGGATTTTATGGTCTCACGCTTTGCTATTGGGCGGAACAAAGTAAGAGAGAGGGATCAATCGGCTGCTGCTTCTCAGGCAGGGAACATTTTTCTCCATCTCTGTGTTGGCACATACAATAACATCAACTGATCACCAAACTGGACCATGTGCGATCTCGTGGAACATTCTCTTGAAAGCCTGATTATGGACCATATGCAGGTGAATCATTGCTTTTGTTGTACACAGCGTCTTCCGATCGCAAACAAATGTTCCCACTTTATGAATTATTGACATGCTTTCATGTATCTGTGTAATTTGTAAATATTGGTAGGTGTCTTCATAGCACATATGTCCATATCAATACACCTTTTTCTTAAAATGCATTCCCTAGCTTTAGTCTCCCTGACAAGAGAAAATATGCGTCAAGCTGATGCATTTTTCAGAAAGTCATGGATGGTTCAATAATATTTCCCAGGGAAGTTCGAAACTGATAACTCCCCCATAATAACAGGCCCTCATTCCAGGAATGAGTAATGGGAAACCTCTGTGAAAATCTTCGAAAAGAATTATATCCTGTTTTTAGTTTCTGGGATCAAAAACGCATGCAGTGTATCAGATATGGTTTCAGCAATGCCCTGTACAGATGCAGTAAAGCATTCCTGATATTAAACCTGATACCCTTTGTTGATAACTGTATCATTGCACTTACTTCCAAATCACTTGCAGCATCTGCAGACTGACTTCATGTGATTCATGTCCCAGGAACATGGAAACCTTCCGAATCAGAGTTCTGCAATCGCTCTCCATTTAAATTGTTTACCATTGTTTTATCCTTCATGTCAAAATAGACAATTCACCCAATGTTCTTGGCGCTGCAGGTTAGCTCACTAACAAGTTACAGCTTTGCAACCTGAAAATAAACATTTATTTCTTTTCTCTATTTCCTGTTAACAACAGCTTCCCTATTCCTGTGTAGCAGTTCGGGCAGGTTGATTGGCCTCCTCCTGGGCTGTGTAATGTACTGAATGAGCTGAATTACTTCATTCTATATTCCTGTGTAGATCCTTCTAATGGCAGAATGGTCTCCTTCTGTTTCACTGTAACGATTCTGTTTGACAGAATGGGGTGGTCCCCTACCCTGTAACGGCATCAAGGGTTGGATTGAGAGAACAGCACATGGAGTAGGGGCAGCAGTATATCACTGTAACAACCTCGAAGGCTGGATTGAGAGAGCAAAACATGGGGTGGGGGAGTAGTGTATCTCTGTATATCTCTGTATCAGCCTCGAGAGGTGGATTGACGGAGCAACAAATGGGCTAGGGGCAGCAGTATGTCACTGTAATAGCTTTGCTGTCCTATTCCAGGCTGCTTCTCCTGCATTGGGAGAAAGGGAGGGAGGGTGGAGGGTGAGTGGCAGAGGGTGACCCTGCTCTCTGTGCCCGTATAGGTGGGGGGAATTGTGAGGTATCTGGGAGGAGTCAGTCGACAGTTTGAACCAATATAGTATTATTAGTGTGGAGCTACTGAGTAGGCGACAGAGAAAGAGAGGAAGAAAGTTGCTGAGTTCAATAGTGAGGGTGGTCGTGCCTGAGCCTTATTTGGAGATAGGGTGTGAACCTTGTTCGGGGGTAGGTTCTATAACAGATGGACAGTGAGTGTGAGGGAGCAAATCGATGCGGTTGCATTTATCCAGACAGAGCGTGGAGCATATTGTTGCTTGTCTTGAATTGATAGACATTTTTTCAGATCATCTCAGAGTCGAGGTGAGCCTCCCCGAATATCTTGTTCAAGTCTATCACTGATAACGCCACTGACCCTGTTCCTCAGATTCCACAGAATCAGTTCAAGTGGAGCTTACAAATAGCAAGGAGAAGCAAATATTGGTGTGTCATATATCTAAACCAAAACAGTTGTGAAAAATCTGAGTATCATATGCTCTGGAAATTAGATATGCAATTATTGTGGATACTGCAGTCTTATTGGATGGTTTCAAGTTGCATCTAAACTGTATTAACTAAGTGACTGCTCATGTTCAAAAATAATTGTATATGAGGTGGGTTGAAGAGTATGTTGTGAAGCAAACTGGAGAGCAGGTTATTTGGGATTTGGTGTCATGTGGTCAGGCGAGCTAATTTATAACCTTGCTCTGAAGCAGCATTTAAGGAATAGTGGCATTAATAAGGTGCAGTTTACACGGTGCCTGTATACAATATACATTCTGGTTATACATCATGGAAGACTGGAAGCTAGAGGGTCAAGTTAGCTTCAGTGAATTGGGAAAATACAACATAACATTCAGTGGGAGACAAGCAATGATTGTTAGAGTCATAGAGTCCTACAGCAAGGAGACAGGCCCTTCGGCTCAAACTAGTCTATTCTGACCAAAAAGTCCATCCACGCTAACCCCATTTCCCTGTCATTGCTCCATATCCTTCTAATCCTTCCCTATCCGTGTTTTGTCCAAATGCCTTTTAAATGTTGTTAATGTTCACGCCTCTACCACTTCCGCTGGCAGCTCATTCCATATGTGTCCCAGCCTGTGTGTAAAACAGTTGTTCCTCAGGCTCTCTTATAGTCTTTCCCCTCTTTCCCCTCTGTCCTTAAACTGATGCCCTCTAGTCTGTGATTGCCCAACCCTGGGAAAAAAAGACTGAGTACATTCATTCGGTCCATGCCTGTCATGATCTTATACACTTCTGTCAGATCCCCCTCAACCTCATACAGGCTAAAGTAAAATATCCCAGCTTGTCCAAACTCTCCCTATAACTCAGATCATTGAGACGGTAACATCCTTGTAAATGTCTTCAGCAGTCTTTCCAATTTAGTAACACACTTACTGTAGCAAATTGAAAAAGAAACTGAACATTACGCTACCAGTATGGCCTCACCAGCATCCAATTAACTGCAACGTAATTCCCTGATTTCGATACTCAGTGATATACACTCATGAAGGCCAGTGTGTCAAAAGCTTTCGTCATTGTCCTGTCTACCTGTGAATCAACTTTCGGAGAGCCATGCACCTGAATTCCAAGATCCCTCTGTTCGACGACACTCCTTAGGACCCAACCATTCACCATGAAACTCCAAACTTGATTTGACTTTCTAAAATGCAGTAACTTATATTGATCTATATTAAAATCCATTTGCCATTTCTCAGCCAACTTCTCCAGCTGATCAAGATACAACTGTAATTTCTGAAATTTCTGATATTCTTCCTCACTCTCCGTGATGCCGCCTGTTTTAGTGCCGTCTTCAAACTTACAAATCATGCCTGTGCATTCTCATCTAAATCATAGATATATGTAATATGTAATGGTCCCAGTACCAACGTCTGAGGCATTTCCACTAGTCACAGGCCTCTAGTCTGACCAGCATTTTTAGAGTATTACACTCTGCTACCTACCATCAAGGTAATTTTGTACCTAATTTGCCAGGTCCCCTTCAATTCCATGCGATCTAACCTTCCAGAGCAGGGTACCATGTGGAACCTTATTGAAAGCCTTACTGGAATCCACCTAGATTACGTATACCACTCGGACCTCCTCAATGTTGCTGGTCACTTCATTAAAGAACTCCAACAAAATTGTGAATCATGATCTGCCTAGCACAAACTCCCGTGCTGAATTTGATGAAGGGCTTTTGCCCGAAACATCAATTTTGATGCTCCTCGTATACTGCCTGACCTGCTCTGCTTTTCCAGCACCATTCTAATCTTACTCCGAACCACACCCTGTCTTTCCAAATGCATATATATCCAATCTCTCTGAATCTTCTCAAGTAACATATCCATTAGATTACTCGGTTCACTCGGTTCACTGGTCTTTAGTTCCCAGGTTTATCTTTGTAGCCTTTCTTGAATACAGCTCAGTATTCGCTCCCCTCCAGTCGTCCAGGACCTCACTCTTCCGTCAGCGATGATAGAAAAGAGCCAACCAGTGCTCCCGAAATTTCTTCTCTATCCTCCTATCCTCCTGTGGTGTTCCTGAATATAACTGGTCAGGACCAGGAGTTTTTAGAAATGCTGCAAAGTCTGAAAAATACATCTATTTATTTCAGGTAAAAACACCAAAGAGTGAGAAAGTGACTCAATGATGGTTAAAATAACAGATTAGAAAATATGTTAATCATAGGAAGTGACTTCAGAAGAATTCCAGATATTGTGGAAACCTGAGAATTCTCAGAAATTAACGATCCAAAAAAGGAAAGCCATGAAACTGATAAGGAAATCAAAAACCGAACATACATGCTAACACACAGGAACACAAAGACTGCATCAATCTGCGATCTATATTTCAAAGGAACAAAATGAAAGCAAGGTCAAATGTGGAAATTTGGAATCGGGAGAGGAGAGGTCATTGTGGGGAACAGGGAAATGGCCAAGAAAACAACCAATTTCATTGCATCCGTCTTCATGGAGGAATATCCAGAAAATCCCCCAGTAATACCAAGTGATCATATCGGACTCCTGGAGCTAAAGACATAAAGTCAATTCAAATCAGGAACAAGGTAGTGCAGCTGGAAAGAGCATTGCTAAGTCAGATGTACTTCCTATCAAAATGTCAGAAATAAATCACCAATAGAAGTATAAATTGCACTGTCGATGACTGTGTTTTATTTTCCTGTATATTCTGCAGAGGGCAGAAACTATTGTAGATAAATTGAAGTTAGTAAATGCGATCCAAGCACAATAGATGAATGGAAGCGATCTAAACAGCTGCAAAGGGAAAAAGAGAAAGTGGGGAGAACTGCAGACCAATTAACTTGACATCTGTAGGGAAACATTTGAAATCTATTACACAGGCTGAGATTTTTGATATTTAGAAATTTACAGCAACAATGGAGAGAATCAGCATGCATTTCTGATAGAGAAATCATATTTGATAAACTTCGGAATTGTTTGAAATTGTTTCTTAGAGCAGAGATAATGGGGAACCACGAGAAGTGGCATATGTTGGATTTTCGGAAGGATTTCTATAAGAACTCAAATAATGAGTTCGTAAATGCAATGAATGTGAAGGGGATTTGGAGGAATATATGAAAGTGGAAAGTTAAAGTTTGGTTTGCCTTCATTTAAGAGAGTCAGAACATTAATGTTAACACATGTTGAAGCAGTTTCACAGCGTGTTGATGGGACTGTACCTGGAGTATTGTGTACAGTTTTGCTGAACGAATCTCAGAAAGAATATACTGACAACAGAGGATGTGCAATGGGCATTTTCCAGATTAATCCCTCAGATAGCGAGATTGCCTGATGAGGAAACTCGGCCTATTTTCTCCAGCGCTTCAAAGAATGAGAGCTGGCTCACCGTGAAATGTAGAACATTCACAAAACCTGTGACAAGTTGGAAATTAACAGAATACTTCCCTGTCTCTCTAATCCACATTCAAGGCAAATAATGTCATGAGCTGGGACAGACCAGTTACGACTGCAATAAGGAGGACGTTCTTCTCTTGGAGGGGACTAACAAACACAGGGGCATTGAAACCTGCTGCTGGCAGGGCAAGATTAGGGAGTATCCCCAGATAATCTGCAAGTGTGTCAAGCGAAACAGAATATCCAGGTAGCAGTTAGGACACGTTAGGACTTGCCAAGTTGCATCCAAATCAACTTCAGTTGGAGGAGACAGGAGGTAGAGGTAAAAGGCTGTTTGTGTGACTGAAGGCCAGTGTCAAATGGTGTACCCCGGGGATCAGTGCTGTGCCCCTTAATATTTGTGATTCGGAGGTGTTGGTGTTGGACTGGACTGGAAAATTCTAAACATCGCATAACACCATCTACATTCTAACAGGTTTATTCAGATGCACGAGTATTCGAAGCACTGCTTCTTCATCAAAATGCACAAACACCTGATGAAGAAACCTCGCTTCGAATGCTCGTGCCTCTGAATAAACCTGTTAGACTATAAGCCAATGTTGTGTGATTTTTAACCTTATTACTTGTGGTAATCATAAATGATGCAGCTGCGAATATGGACGAGGGGTGGGGCGGGGTGATAAGTAAGTTTGTGTTTCATCCAATGATTGTTCGGGTGGTTGGCAGTGAGAACGAAAGTCTTATATTTCAGCGAGATACAGATGGAATGGTCAGATGGGTGGATCAATGGCAGATGGAATGTAACCCTGATAAATATGAGGTGATATACTTTGGAAGAAGGAACCAGACGGGGGAGGACTCAATGAATGGCAGCACACTAGGAAGGTCAGAGGGTGCTTCTCCACACATCCCTGAATGTGATGCACAAGTTAATACACAATTTGAGAAAACATAGTGGACCGTTAACACAGCCTTTATTCATCAAAGCATAGATTATCAGAGCTATGCGGAAATTTGTTTTGGCCAAGATGGGATACGGTGTGTAGTTCTGGGAACCACATTACAGGATGGATGTGATTGCACTCGAGGGGGTACAGAGGGGACTCAACAGGATGTTCCTTGGGATGGGTCATATCAGCAATGGAGAGAGGCTGGATAAGCTCGGGTTTGTTTAGTTTGGAGCAAAGAAGGCTGAGGGGGCCGTGTTTCAGAAGGAGAAGATTACGAGGGGCATGGACAGGGTGGATAAACAGCAGCTGTTCCTTTTAGTCAAAGGCCCACAATTTTAAAGTGAAAGGTTTGAGGTTTCGTGCGGATTTGATGACTGTTTTTCACACAGAGTTGTTGGGGTCTGGAATGCGCTTCTTGAGATGGGGGTTGTTATGATAACTTCACAACCATTAGAAAATACACGGTTGTGCACTTGAAATGTCATAAGACTCACGGCTAAACGCCTTGTGTCGGAAAGTAGGGCTAATCTAGACCGTGCTGTATTTCTGATGGTACAGAGTCTGTGCTTGTGTGATTGTATGGTTGTGGAAGGTCAATCATTGCGTAGTTTAAGATAGGAATTGATGGGTTTCTGAAGAATATCTTATCAAACCTTATATGAGTGAACTTCTAATATCTTCTGAAAATATATCATTGGCAAAATTAAAAGAAAAAGGTGCAGCTTTCTTACAATCTGTTACCGGATAATTGAGGACAGGGAAATAGCAGAACAATGAAAAAAAAACTTCAGTTATGCCTTCACAGAAGAAAGCAAAACAAAAACAAAACTTCCGAGCAATACTATGGAACTTTAGTCTGGTGAGAAAAAGGGAATAGAATGAAATTAGCAACTAACAGTTTTAGAGAAAGTATTGGATTGAAAGTAATGGGTATAGACAAAGTGAACAGAGATTTATGAAATGGGCATCATATTTGAGAAAGTGGCTTTTAGCAAAAGGTATCTCTTATGGAGAAGGTATCAATGCAATACGAGTGGAATCTCAGAAAGATTTTTGATAAAGCCCCAAGCCTTTCGTGCAAATTCGAATCCTGTGGGACTGGGGCTAATATGTGGTCATGGTTTTAGATTGGGAGAGCTGGCAGGAAACACTGATAAGGAACAAAACCATGATTTTTGAACGGAATGCGTGGATGATATAACAAGGATCAGGATTTGGAATCCAGCTATTCCCAGTACAAATCATATCTTTGGTTGAGGGGCTCAAATGCAATATTCCTCAGTCCACTGACAGCACTAAATGGTGTCAGCTTGTGAGTTGGTGAGGAAGATGTAAATAAAGCTCCAAGGTGATTGAGACAAGTGGAGTGACTGGCAAATACCTGGCAGATGGAGATCATTGGGAGAGGTGTAATGTTGTGTACATTGATGGGAAAAATAGACTGGCAGCCTATCATTTGAAAAGAGATTGTTTGAAAAAGTGTTGCTCTATAAAGGAAATTAAGCTGCATTTTTACTTATTTCTGTGCAGCCCTCTGAGTCCATGTAGGACAGTCAGTTCTGAACACGGAAGTCAATACTGGGAATGGCTTTGGCACGATGACCAGTGCATATAGACCCAGCAAGTGGGGAGCTGTAAAATTGAACATAAACTTGATCTTCCTGTAGACCAGTCAATGAAAGCAATGTTGCAGGAGCAGCAAGCAGTTAGGAAAATAAATAATGTATTGACATTCATTTCAGGGAGATTTGGATGCAGGAGTAAGGGTCATTTACTGCAGCTGTACAGGGCCTTGGTGAGACCTCACCTCGAACATTGTGCAGTATTGTGTGCAGTTTTCGTCTCCTTACCTAATAAAGGACAAAACTGACATTGAGGGAGTGCAGTGAAACACGACCAGACTGATCTCTGGGATGACGGGTTTGTTGTAGGAGCAGGGTTTGGGGCAACTGTGCCTGTATTCCATGGGTTTTAGGAAAATGAGTGGAGATCTCAGTGAGATATATAAAACTCTGACAGGGCGAGACAGATTGGAAGCAGGGATGACAGTTCTCCGGGCTAGCATGCCTAAAACAAGGGGTCACAGCCATATCATATTTAATAAATGCGTGTTATCGGAGAACTGCCTGTATATTGAATGGTGCCACAAAATTGATGGACCGAAGGGATGACAGCAGTTCCAATGTTATATTTCACAATGTTTAAACATATTCAGTGAAATAAACAGTGTTTGGGGAAAACTCCATTGAGGAGACCTTTGGTCATGCATTAGCATGGGGGAAGCTCAATATGTTGAATGACCTCCTCCTTTCCCAATGTTTCTGTGCAGTCTGTGGGAAAGCTCTGTAAACGTTATCACAAGCTCTCAGATGTTTGTAAGGAGGCCTCTGCAGGGTCAACAGAACTGTTTTTCCCATTCCCTTTTCCGATACTGAGGCTGGGGCCGGGTGTTCTGTCCGGTTATATCCTTTCAGATCTTGGAGCAGTTTCATACAATAGTGTGTCTTGCTTAGCAGATTTAGAGACCATTGAAAAAGTGATCACATGTCGATGTGGCTGGAGCCAATTTTAGGCCACACCAGGAAAGCAAGGGAGATTCACTTCCTGGAAGTATATTGGTGAAGATCAATGTTTACAATCAACATTGGACACAAGATCACGATTACTGACACCAGATTTTAATTAATTTTATTAATTACTTTTAACTTCCACCAGCTGCCAGGCCATTAGCCTGGTCTTGATTAGTAATCTATTGACATTTCCACAACAGCACCATCTGCACATGGGGACTGTCTGAAACCACACTGGCCTGGTTAGTTTTGTGCTGCTTAAAAGCTCTGTCAAAAAGAATTCCCACTAATTTGACTTTCGTGATGGGACTAAAGGGGAGGTAAATGGTCAGATTGTAGTTATTCCCCTCTTAGGGGAGTGGACATAGTTGAGTAATGTTCCACTTTGCCAGGGAGATGTCAGAGTTGGAGCTGGAATGAAACAGCTTCCCCAGGGACACGGCTTGTTGTGCAGCACAAGTCTTCAGTCTTATTGCAGGAATGGTGTCAGGGCCCATTGTCTTTGTCGTATCTACTGTGTTCAGCTGTTTCTTCATGTCACGTGCTGCGAAGCGAATTGATTGAAAACTGGCATTTGTGATTCTGTGGTATCATGATGAGGTTGAGGGGTTTCATCCACTCAACAACGTTTCATCCGCAATGCCATCTTCTGTGTTCGAAGTGAATATGCTTCCCTCTGTTTTTCGCCCTGACCATGATTAAGATGTCCGTTGTGTCAATGATGCCTGTCTTATGCAGTTTCAGAATCAAGGAACTTGTCACCATGCATTATAGTTCAGTCTCCATGGTACAGCGCTCCAATTTGGATGGAATGTTTGAGCATCTTTGACATACTTCTTTGGAAATTGTTCAAAAACAGAAATTGCTGAAGAAACTGCAGACGATGTTGCAGCATCTTCTGGAGTGAATGCAGAGTGAAACTTTCAGGTCCAGTGACCCTCTACAAAGCTGTCAGTTTCTCCAGCAATTTTTGTACTTTTATTTGCAGTATCCATAGTTATTTGTTTAATTGAAAATTTATTCTGTAACTATTCATTTCTGGAGAAACTCAGCAGATCTGTCTGCATCTGCAGAGACAGAAACAGAGTGAGCATTTCATGCCCAGTGTGACACTTCTTCAGAACTTAAAAGGATTGGAAACTGGGATTTTTAATCGCTTGCCAGAGGGCGGGGGGGGGGATGGGCGACAGTGAAAAGAGGGTGTGGCAAAGATAAGCAGGCTTTAAACAGTGGTGAGCAAGAAGATAACGAACGGGTTGAAATTAAGACTTGGCTGGGGAAAGGGGTTCTCTCTACTGAGTGCAAGATAAATAAGACACAATCACACAAGGGAGGCCAGGAGGGAGAATGTTGACTATGTGACATTATATAGATATGGCCATAATTACGTTTTCACTGTCAGGATCATCACCCCTTTTAATTTAACACGATATTATACATGGCAATAAAACAATACTCAGCCCAAACTTCGTATTGTTATTTGTTTTTCTCCATATTACAAAATACTAAGACAGCAAGAAACGTTTACTAGTGACAATAAGAAGTCAAACACATGAATTCATGTGTTTGACTTCTTATTGTCACGAGTAAACGTTTCTTGCTGTCTTAGTATTTTGTAATATGGAGAAAAACAAATAACAATATGAAGTTTGGGCTGTGTATTGTTTTACTGCCATGTTTAATATTGTGTCAAATTTGCAGTGCGTATCTTTAAATGTTTGTTCTTGAAGTTAGTACTGGCATATAGAAGGTTGAGGGGTGACATTGTAGAAGTTTATAAAATCATGAGAGGTATGGATAGGGTGAATAGCCACGGTCTTTTCATCGGGATGGGGGAGTTCAAACATACAAGGCACAGCTTAAGGTGAAAGACGGAAGATTTAAAAGGAACTAAGGAGCAACAGTTTTACACAGTGGGTGGTGTGTGTATGGAATGAGCTGCCAGAGGAAGTGTGGTAAATGCATGTACAGCTGCAACATTTGAAACTCATTTGGACAAACATATGAATGGGAAACAGTTCGAGGCATATGGGCCAAATGAAAGCAGATGGGCTGAGCTTAATTTGGAAGACCTGGCCAGCAAGGACATTTAGAAAAGCTTCACACAGGGTCAGTGTAGTTTTGTGAAAGGGAAATTATACTTTGCCCTGTAAAATCATGCAAAGTACTTCTGGAGATGCCAGAGAATGTAACAAGCGGACTTGATAAAGTGGATCTGGTAAAAACCAGGCTTTCCAGAGCTTTTCCATAAAGTATTACAAAATAAAAGTTCTTACACAAAACTGAAGTTCGTAGGATGACGGCGAATGTGGTAACATGGGATGATGATTGGTTAACACATAGAAATCGGACAGTCAGGATTAATGGATCTTCATGCTCAAGGTCTTTCTGCTGGAGTATCACAAATATCAGTCGAATGGCATCAGTTATTTACAAGGTAAAAACAATGACTGCAGATGCTGGAAAGCAGATTCTGGATTAGTGGTGATGGAAGAGCACAGCAGTTCAGGCAGCATAAGGAGCAGCGAAATCGACGTTTCGGGCAAAAGCCCTTCATGAAGGACTTTTGCCTGAAATGTTGATTTCGCTGCTCTTTGGATGCTACCTGATCTAAAGTGCTTTTCCAGCACCACTAATCCAGAATCAGTTATTTACATTCTATATTGATCGCCTGATGGCGGAAGCTAAATGCAATGCACATTCAAGGTTGTGGATGACTCTGAGAATCAAAAGGCCGGTTGTTATTTAATGGAGGGGACTTCCAGAAAAGGAGTGTCCCTATGTATGAAACATAAAGTCAGCATGTTGGTGCAGCAAGTAACTAGGTTGGTTCATTCGGCAGCTTCCTGGGCTGAAAGGGTTGTGTTCTTGAGAATCTCTAAAATGGTGAGGCGATTATTCATTGGGGTTTAAATGAATGAGGAGTGATACCGCTGAAAAATAGAAGACACAGAAGGGGCTTGAGAAGGTAGGTATTGGCAAGTTGTTTCCACTCCTGGGTGGAGTCTCAAACTCGAGAATATAGATACTGAATATGGAACATCGATTTCAATCTGAGACACAGAGTGATGTCTTCTCTCAGAAGGTAGTAAATGTCCAGAACTCCATAACCCAGAGAGGTATAGAGGGACACACGGAGTAGGCAAGAAAGTGGAGTTGAGCCCAGGAGTAGATCAGCCATGTTCGTATTAAATGACAGGGCAAATCTGAGGGGCCGAATAGCCTACTCTATTTATTCATTTCACATGTTATGCTCTTGGAAAGTAACTGGTTGTTTTCCTGGAAGTTGTGTTGTGAAATGTTGCATTCAGGGAGAGCAGAGGATTTGCTTGGATTAACCCGGGTGGGGTATGTGGGCTGTATCCCAGCGTATCTGGTTCTGTAACATGACGCAAATTTGGAAACAGGGATTGGCGGTGGGGTCGCTTCCCAACCCAGCCTGCATTTTCCAAATACCTTTCCAAAACTACACCTAACCATCCGAGTGACCTCGATCTGTCCCTATATAGCAGGTCTGAAGGGCTGAATGGAACATCAGAACACAGGGCTGAGGGACACAAATGGGCCATTCGGCCCTTTGAAACTACTCCACTAGTAAATAAAAGAGGAAATGCTGGAAAATCTCAGCAGGTCTGGTAGCATCCGTAAGGAGAGAAAGCTAAAAATAAAGGGGAGAAATATCGAGGCATTTTTCCTCATATAAATACCTCTTTATAACTCCCTTTCTATTAGGTTTGACAAAGGGTCAGTTAGATTCGAAACGTCAGCTCTTTTCTCTCCTTACAGATGCTTCCAGACCTACTCAGATTTTCCAGCATTTTCTCTTTTGGTTTCAGATTCCAGAATCCACAGTAATTTGTTTTTTTTTCCACCACTAAATAAGGTCGTGGCTCATCTCATTGTGGTCCCAGCTACACTTTTATCTCCATGTACTATTATCCCTGATTCACCGTCTATGGACAACCAGACGAAACTAGCCTCAATATAAAATAAAGAGTCATATATCACAAAGAGAATTCCCACTTGAATGAATTTTCCTAATTTCTATTTTGACTGAGGTTGGAGGGTGTCACTGTTTCCTTTTCTAGTCCCACTCCTCCACTGCTCACAACAAATTTTAAATGTAACCAGGTTCGTGATATGGCCAATGATAAAGGTCTCAGACTGGATCAGGTTCAGTGATAGGAACAAGTCAGGCAGATTTCTTTAGTCAGCCACAAGTAATTAATAGGACTAATGGATGTGCATGTTGGATCTGTGGTTAGCACTGCTACCTCCCGTTACCAAGAAGCTGGGTTAACTACCAACCTTGGGCTATGCTCTGCGTGGAATTTGAGTATTCTCTGTGCAGGAATCTGTGTGGGTTTCCTCACGATACTCCAATTCCCTCCCACAGTCCAAAGATATGCAGCTTAGAGTGGATTGGCCATGCTAAATTGTCCATAGTGCCCAGGCATGTGTAGGTTAGGTAGGTTAGTAATGGAAAATGCAAGGTTACATGGATAGAGAAGGGGTGGGGAAGGTTCGGGGGGATGCTGTTCAGAGGGTCACTGTGGACTTGATGGATGGGATGGCCTGCTTCCACACTGTAGAGATTCTACAAAAATTACAAGAAATTTGGACTATACCCAGTGGGTATATATCTGATCCACTCTCCTCTCGGTCCTGTATGTTTCAATAAGATCGCCTCTCATTCCACGTGTAACCTGTTAAAGCCTTCATAATATAAGGCCCTCATCCCTGGAATCCAAGAAGTGAAACATCTACGAACTGCTTCCAATGTAATTATATCCTTTCTCAGATAAGGAGACAAAGAAAAACTAATCTCAAACTCAGGTCTTGCGGTTTATGTTTTGTTCTTTCAGCATTGTAGGTCTTTCGAACACTCTTCCCGCAGAGCAATGGAGGCAGAGATATTGAATATTTTTGAGGCACAGACAGAAGTTTCATAAGTAACAACGGAGTCGAGGATTATCGGGGATTGGCAAGAATGTGCAGTGTGGCGGGAAATGTAGACAATGGTACCAAATGACACAGCTCCAGAAAATTCATTAATAAAGTGCAAAACGAATTTAAAATGTTGATAAAATTTTAAGGGGGAGTCCAAGATGGCCATGATCCAAAAGGTCCGCTTTGCTGGGCTTTGCATCACAGAACGGGCAAAGTGGTACTCTAACCCACTCCATCCCAGCCATTTACTTAAAATTCAACAATAAAAGAGCTATAGAATCTTTATTAATCCCGTTTTGTCGAGTGGAAATGATAAAACACGGGAAAGAGTCGAGTAAGTCCCAACACACGGTGCACCCATCAGAAGCATCGAGCATGCCTGAGGCTGTAGCTGCAACCCACTCTGCTCGTTCCATGGACCCAGTTACTCACCAGGCCTTGGTTACTGAGTTCACCAACTTATGTGAAATGATTGAAGGCACGACTGAACAGAAGTCCAGCTGTGGCTAGAACCGCTGTCAGACTTTGTCCAAAAACATGAGCAGCAACTAGACAGCCTTGGAAACAGAACATACAATGTCAAGTGACGAACTGCATTGACAGAGACTGTGATCAATTCCTCTCGGGAAAGGATCCTTCCCCTTGAAATACAGGTCCCGACCTTAACTGAACAAGATGACCACCTCGAGAACAGGGACAGGACGATGAATGTTTACATCGTCGATCTGCTGGGCCAGATGGCAGGTGGTCAGCTTTGATCTGGCTGCTGTGATTCCTTCACTTCGAAGCCGAAGTTCATTGGGTTACGGCACGGTGGTTATACTCAGACCAACACCTTTGCCCTGTCCTTGTGTGGTTACATAGTTACAGGGATAAACAAAGACTGATGGAAGCTCAGTGTGGTTTCCGATGGTTTTAATTCACGAGAGATCCAGCATTATGTTCTTTTATGACTTTTCAGCATCGGTGATTCAGGAAATAAAATCTTTTGATGATATCAAGAGAAGAGTAAGGGAACTCAGGATTCAGTATTCCTTAAGGTTCCCAGCAGTGCTCTGTATTGCTTTGAATGGATCAATGAACTCGTCTGATTCTCCAGAGAAAGCGAAAACTTTGTGGATATTTTAAGGAAAGCTGGATGTTTAGATAATCATGTTTCTCCCTTAAAGAAATTTTGTTGGATTTTTCTGGTATTAACCAGTGTTAAATTATAGTCGGGGATGGGTAGAGTTCACACTTTTAACTTCTTCATTAGTATTACTACTCGTTTTCTCTTTCTTTGCTTGTGTCGGAGGTGTGGCTCAAGCTGGAGGGAGTTACAAAGGTAGTTGTGATGACAGACTGCCGACCTAAGGACAGTTGAAGCCTGTTTTTTGTAATTAATTGCCCTGAATGCCATATTGGTAGTGGGCAGAAGATAAAATTTTGGGATATGTTGGCGCCCCCAATGGGCGGGGTAAATTTCCATATAAAATGTCATTGGCACTTGGGATTTTGTTTCGTTCGTTGTTTTTTTTTAATGTGTTTAGCTTTGGAAAGTTTTGCGAGCTTGTTAGTTGTAGTAATAGTTTGTACCGTTTTTAGGGTCGCTGAGTGTTTTATCATTAATGCTCAGCGATGTGTAATTCGATGTGAAACTCTCTCGAATTCAAATGTTGCTGCAATGTGTCATGGATTATTATGTGGTTAAATGGTGTACCTGAAATATTAAGGGTAGTGATCTGCCAGTCAAGAGGAAAAATGTAATTGCTCGTCTTAAAATCAAAGAGGGTGGATGTTGCTCTATTGCAGGAGATGCACCGTGATGACAAGGAACATTTGATATTACAGCAGGGCGGCTATGATCGGGTTTATTTCGCGTCTTTTAATACTAGGAGTAGGGGAAAGGTCAGAATGGATAGTAAGAATCTTCCATTTAAATTACTAGATTGTATTAAACACTCATGGAAGGATCATGATCCTCAAAGTCTTGAACTGTGGGAATTAATACAGTATTTTGAATTGCCACCCAGTGCACCCGCTTAAAATCCTGGTACATGCATTTCCCAAATTAAGTTATCTTGCATCGTGGCACATTGTTGTAGAGGATATTTCAACTCTCTTATGCACCCCACGGTGGACAGAATGTCCAAAGGTCCCCAATACCCTCGTCATAATGTACGCAATTAGTGGATTTGTGTGCAGAACTAGAGCTGGTGGATGTCTGGAGGCAGTTCTACTTCACAAGTAGAGATTTTATTTTCTTCTTGAACTCGCATAAATAGCACACGAGGGTTGATCTCTTCCCCATCCCTGAAACAATCTTAGGTTCGCTGGCATCCTGCACAACTGGGAATATTACCCCAACATACCTGCCCCAGAAATGGGATAGAAGTCACGTAAGATTATGTTGTTGGTAGATGAAGGTCTTATATTTTTGTCAAATCCCGCAATTTCGGCAGCTCACGTGATGCAATGCATTAATTCGTTCGTCGCCTTTTTGGGCTTTAAGATTAATTTTACAAAGTTGGAGGCCATGCCTATGGGAGGCCTTAGGAAAATACCAGATTTTGAGGGTAAATCCTGTTTTTCTTTTAAATGGATGGGGGTGGGTGGGGGGGTGGGGAGGTTTCTCTATTTCAGTATATTCATTACATCCATTTTTGATCATTTATTTAACGTGAACTATGTCTATTTGTTTGAAAAATTAAACAAGACCTTCAAAGAAGGGAGGCACCTCCAATATCCTGGCTAGGTCGGATAGCTGTTCTTAAAATGAATGTCCTTCCTCATTTACTATAACCCGTGTGAAAGCTTCCTTTTATGGTTCCCAGACAGACATTTAGGAAATTTTATGGCTGGTTAACTCTTTCATTTGGCACCATAAGCGACTCTCTATCAAGCTAACCAAATTTTAACTACCCCACATTGTGGGGAGTAGATCTCCCAGATTAAAAGCTATGAATTCAGGTCTTTTTTATCCTATGTTAGTGCATGGGCCGCTGAGGACTCGGCGTCAATAGGATTAGATATTGAACCCTCTCAGACAAAGTGAACCCTTATTGGTCTGCTGGTCTTAGACAAAATGAGAACATTTATGGAGTATTGTCATAACCCAATAATTATCAATACTGTTAAAGCATGAATGACAATGCGTCACATTGAGGGCAATACCATAGTTTCTTACTCCTATAATTGGTATACCGGGTTGTAATCCTGGGATAATGGATTCCAGGTTTAAACTGTGGGCAGCAAGGGGTGTGTCTTACTTGAGTGATTTAGAATTAGTAGAATCCTTACAGTGTCAATAAAAGCCCTTGGGCCCAGCAAGTCCACTTTGACCCTTTGAAGAGTAGCCCACCCAGACCCATTACCGTACCATCCTATATTTCCCCTGACTAATGACCCAACCTACTCATCACTGAACACTATGGGTGATTTATCAATAATCAATTCATCTAACCAACATATCTTTGGACTGTGGGAGGAAACCCACACAGACAGGCCTCGAATATGTTAACTCCACACAGCCAGGCACCCAATGCCGGAACCAAATTCGGAACACTGGTGCTGTGAGGCAGCAATGCTCACTACTGAGGCACCTCGTGCTATTTGAGGGAGAAACAATGATGTCATTTGATCAAATAACTCGTATGTATGGACTGGCTAGTAGAGACCTTTTCTCTTTCTTTTCCAGATCAGAGATTTGATTTAAAAAAACATTTCTACCAGACTCTTACAGATCCGATAGAGAGAAGAGGCTGCTTATTGCTTAGAATACACTCTCCCACAGTACCCTTTATCATTAGTTGGAGAGTGTCCTCTTAGACAAGACTGTGCAGCTTTGTGATGTCTGCGAGAGAGAGTTGGGGGTTCAGAACACTTCGGAGCCATGGGAGGATATTTGTGAAAATGCTCGAAGAATTTCATCTGTAATAGGACCCTTTCCATGCAGTTGGAAATTCTTCATATGGCCTATCTGACACTAGATTATCTCCCAACATTCAAAATGGGATTATCTTCAGCATGTCCGAAATGCAGAATGACTACAGGCACTCTTACTCATTGCATGTGGTCCTGCTGCAGGCTTCATATATATTGGAGCACTGTATCAGGTGTGATAGAGTGGGTCGAGGGGACTGAATTGGAGATGGACCTGGTTTCTCTTTTCCTGGGCCTGCCCAGGGTACTTTACACAGATGCACAAGTGAAAAAATATCCTTAGTTTCTGTGCTAGGAAAAGCATTCTGTTGTGTCTGAATCACCACCCCCCCCCCCAAAAAAAAAAACCCAACACCCTCCCCCACCCCCCGCCCGGGTCTGTTGGGTCGTCGTAAGCTCTTCATGGAGAATATCCATTTGGCCATTCTCACCAGCATGGTGCACCAAAAACAGAGATTTATATAAGACCATGGCAGACCTTTTTGAATTACCGTGATACACGCTTATCTGTCACTCTCGGAAGGGCTTTTAAACAGCCATGACGATATTATCTAATGAATCTTATATCCAAAGAGGAAGAATAATGAACATAAAAAGGGATATCAGCTAATGCTCTTGAAGAACGAGAGCTATCATTTTGTTACAATGAGCAGTATTATTTATTAATTATTTACTCTTAATTTTTGTTTTTCTTCTGTCCGTTTCGTGTTTTTAACTTGTTTTGTATTTACATGCACATGGGTGCAATTTTGATCAGTTAATTGAGTTGTGTTGTTATTGGTTTATTATAATATTAAAATTCTCTTTTTCAATAAAGATATTTTTAAAAGTATTAAAATGCTAGCATTGATAGAATAGAGTCCCAAAGAACTCTCATTAGACAGTCCACTCATGGTGGTTTATCCTGAGGGTCACCACATCTCGGGTGATGGGGTGAGGTTGAGACAGCGTCCCCTTCTTGGTAACCTCTGTCAGTGTGAGGAACTGAACCTGCGCTGTTGAACTCCCTCTACATCACAAACATGCCGTCCAGGCAACTGAGTGGGAGACTGTGTAACTGTTACACACAGAAACAGTCACAGATAAAGGGCAAGAGAAACACTCATAACAAGGAAAGTGGTACAGTTCAGATAACGGATATAACATTTATGGAGTATTGTCATAACCCAATAATTATCAATACTGTTAAAGCATGAATGACAATGCGTCACATTGAGGGCAATACAGTCAAAACCATGTTTCTTACCCGTATAATTGGCATACTGGGTTGTCATCCTGGGATAATGGATTCCAGGTTTAAACTGTGGGCAGCAAGGGGTGTGTCTTACTTGAGTGATTTAGAATTAGTAGAATCCTTACAGTGTGGAAAAAAGCCCTTGGGCCCAGCAAGGGTAAAAACATTCTCTGCTCGAAATTGTATTTTATAACAAGACGTATTTAGAAGTTGTTTTTGGTTTAATATCATTATGGTGAGTCAACTCAAATAACCAGAATTACACAGTATGATTGGATATCTATAACCATAAAATGAAAGTATATTTTTGTTTGGTCTGTGTAAAGCATGCTGACTGTTGCATGAAAGTATACAGTTGATGGAATATACTGTTAGGAGAGTGCGTTCCATCGGAAATGCCCTCAAACAGGCGCTTGAAGAAAATTGGGGTAAAAGTGCCTGAGTGCCGTCTGGACAGTGACAGGAACGCAGAGGGTTGAATGACTGAAAGCTCCAGTATCTGAGAAAAGCACCAGATCAGCTGGGAACTTATTAAATGCTAGAGCACATTTGAAGGGCTGAATGGCCTCAACAAGGTTTGAAATATGTGTGATTTGGAAAAGTGCATCTCTACTCCTTCCTCTTATGTGGTTATACACTGGGGCACTGCCATTTTCCTGAAAGTGGGCATTATTTGGAACACTATCTGGAACATTCCATATTCGGTGTTCTCCAGAATATTCTGTAACTGTGTTGGGGGGTATTGCAAAGGCGAGAGAGAGAGAGAGCAAAGCTGTTGCATGCGGCAGTGAGAGTGGTGGAGCATGAGCCTTGGTCGTGCTATAACAGATATACAGTGAGTGTGAGGGAGCAGAGAGAATACAGTGACCAATTACCCTGACAGACCGGGGAAGGTTATTGATGCTTGTCCTGTTTTGCTGGACATTTCTTCAGGCCGCAGATGCTACACTGAATTTGGTGGTGAGCACAGACCATGCTCGGTGGGTCTGGTGGTATGGCCCCCTCTGAGAAGGCAATGGCCCCGCTCTGCACTAGCCCATCCACTATGCACACCATGCACCGTCAACAAACTATCTGCCATGCTCGGGGTAAACTGTACAGGGCAGCTCCAAACTGAGAAAGCTCAGCCGTATGCCCCTTGGCCTTTTAAAGATGGCACCAGTGACAAGGAACACGGAATATCTCGGGAAACCCTGGCGACTATGAGTACCTCCAATCATGATGGATGGGAGAATCGAGCTGGCATTCAATGAGAGCTGGGTGGGGTGGGTGGTATTTAATGAGGTGAGTTCGATAAGATAGCACCAGGAAACTAGCTCAGCTTCGCACAGACAATCCCTCTGTCACACTCAATGAAAATGACACTGAGACAAATTCCTGTTTTATACAGTTCAATGAGCCGAAGACTCTGCTGTCCTCACTCCCAATTACAAAGTTGCAGAACAAATGCTCATTCAAAACTCCCCATCGCCTGAACTCACAGCATTATTCCATTCACTCATAATTCTTCATAAGACTGACCCGTGTTGCATGATACTATCGAAATGTCTTCATATCAGCATTCTAAAACCTGTGAACATATCTTTCCATGACACTTTTTCTCAGTCTGTCCCTCTCTGTCTCTATCCTGAAACACACGTAATTACAGTCATACATTTCTACTGCATGGAAACAGGCCCTTCGGCCCAGCTGGTAGATGCCGACCAAAATGTGTATCCACACTCACCCCATTTCCCTGCCCTTGCTCCTTTCCTATCCATGTATTTATCCAAATACCTTTTTAATGTTGTTATTGTACCCATCTCAAACACTTCCACTGGCAGCTCATACCAAAGGCTAAACACAGTCTATGTAAAAACGTTGACCCTCAGGTTCCTTTTTATTTTTGTCCTCTCCAAACATTAACAGATGTCCTCTAGTCCTTGGTTTCCAACCTTGCAAAAAAAAAATTGAAATATTCACCCTATGCATGGTTCTCATGATTTGATAAGAGGTACACTTCTATATAATCCCCCTCAGTTTTCTACGCTGTAAAGAAATATGTTCTAACCTGTCCAACTTCTCCCTATAACGCAGAACCTTTAGCCCAGGAAACATCTTTGTAAATTTCTTGTAAATTCTTTCTCGTTAATAATATCCTTTCTAGGTCAAGGAGAACAAACCTGAACACAATACTCCAACTGCAGCCTCACCAACATCCTGTACAACTGCAATATAACGTCCCAACTTCTATATTCAATGCCCTGATGTAGGCCAGTGTGCCAACAGCCTTCTTCACTGTCCTGTATATCTGCGACTCAAATTCAGACAACCATGCACCTGATTTCCAACATCCTTTTGTTCCACTACACTCCTTAAGGCCCTCTCATTCACCATTAAACTCCCACCTGAATTTGACTTTCCAAAATTAAAGATGTTGCATTTATCTATATTAAACTCCATTTGCTATTTCTCAGCCCACTTCCCCAGCTGATCAAGGTCGTGCTGCAATTTCTGATAATGTTCCTCACTGTAAATAATACCTCCTATTTTAGTGCCATCTGCAAACTTACTAACCTGCATTGTGCACTCTCGTCTAAATCATTGATCTAGATAACACACAGCAATGGAGACAGTACCGACCCCTGAGGCACTCCACTTGTCACAGGCCTCCAATCCGACAAGCATACCTCCACCATAGCCATTTGCTTTATAATGTCAAACCAACTGCGTCACCAAATTGCCAGCTTACCTGAGAGTCTGTGCAATCTAACCTTCTAGAGCGGCCTTTCATGTGGAATCTTACGAAAGGCCTTACTGAAATCCATATAGATTATGTTGACCGCCCTGCCCTCGACAATTTTCCTGGTCACTTCCTCAAAAAACCCTAATAAAATTTGTAAGGCATGATCTTCCACGCACAAAGCTATGCTGACTGCTCCAAGTCAAATTCTGTCTTTCCAAATGCATGCATATCTTGTACCTCAGAACCTTCTCAAGTAGTTTACTGCAAACAGATGTGAAGCTTACTGATCTGTATTTCCCAGGCAATTATTTGCAGCCCTTCTTGAAGAAGGGCACTATATTTGTTACCGCCCAGTCTTCCAGGACCTTGGCCCCTGTCTTCTCTCACCTCTTGCAGTGCTCTTGGATATATCTGTTCAGGACCGAGAGATTTATCTGACTTTGTGCATTCTAATATGTCCAGCAGCACCTCTACTGTGATTTCGACAGTACCAAGATATGACAATTAACCTCCCAAAGGTCACAGGACTTCATGTCTTTCTTCATGGTAAACACAGAGGGGAAATTGAGGACCTCAACCATCTCTTGTAGTTTTACTCATGCGTGCCTATTTTGGTTTTTAAGGCGTCCTATTCTGTCTCTAGTTGTTCTTTTTCTTTACTATAGTGAATTTGGGTTCACTCTAATCGTCTCAGCCAAGGCTATCTCATACTCCCTTTTCGCCTTCCTGATTTCCTTCTTCAGTAAACTCCTGTATCCCCTGTGTACCTCCAGGGATGCCCTTGATCCCAGCTGCCTGTACCTGAACCACGCCTCCTTTTTGCTGGCTAGAGCCTGAATATCTCTTGTCATCCAGGGTTTTCTCTTCAAGCCTCACTTTCTCTTCACCCTCACAGGAATATATAAACCTTGAACTCGAGCTATCTCACTTTTACAGCCCTCCCTCGTGCCCGACATCCTTTTACCTGAAAACAAACTACTCCAATTAACACTGCAATCCTCTGTCTAATTCCAACAAAATATGCCTTGCCCCAATTTAGAACTTGAATCTGTGGACCAATTTTGTCCCTCCCATAACTATTTTAAAATTAATGCAACGCCAGTCACTTTTCCCAAAATACTCCCCCACTTTACCACCGTCACCTATTTCCCAACAGTAGGTCGAGTGTGTCCCTTCCCTTGTCGGACCCTTTATATACTGTTTGGGAAACTTTCTTGAACAAACTTAAGAAATTACATTCCATCGAAGTTCTTAACTATCTGGATGTCCCAGTCTATGTTAGGAAAATTTAAATCACTTATTATGACAATCCTAATACTCCTGCTACTCTCACCAGTTTCCCTGCATATTTGTTCCTCTAATTCCCATTGATGATTTGGAGGCAACTAACCCCCTCTTCCTTGCTTGTACCATTCACAGAACCTCATCGGATAATATCTCAGTTATTTCATCTTTAAATACTTGTGGGATACTCGCCTTAATCAGAACTATTGGTGTTTCAACTGTTTTCATTTACATCTCTCCCTTGCAATGATTTTCACATCAAAACTTGTCAAGGTACAGTGGCGATCTGGCGCTGTAACTGGATGGGAGCTGCACATCCTGTCACTTCCAGCAAGTTTCCCCACACTGGGCAGTGATCTAACACAGTGTTACCGAAAACTAGAACAACCTGTGTTTATATATGAATAAACCAGTGGGGTCTGCACATCTCCCCACGCTGGACATTTATCCCAGGAATATAGATCAAGTATTGGTGTGGGCTGCACAGAGTTCCATTCTGGATATTGTTGGGTTGCATTCAGCAGTACGCTAGCCATACCTACACAGTGCTCCATCCCTAATGTATTATGGATGGGCTGTTTATGTGAGTTTGATTGCGAATGTGAGAGAACTAAACATCTGACTATACCTTTATTTTATGTTTTCATTCTTGTTATTGGACCCTTCAAATCCTGACTCATCCTTAGACCCGACCATCTGGATGAGTGATGGTGACTATTGTTAAAGCATCTGGGTCTGCAACATGACCAACAAATAGAGCAGAGGCTGCAGAGAGTACAGTCTCCGTAAAATGGAATGAGGAAATCACAGTCTGATCAGCCGTGGTCTTAGTGAATGGTGGGGCAGGATTAAATGGACCACTAATGCAACTTGTTCATGTATTTATGTTTGTTCCAAGCAAACTCCTCTTCTCTCCAAATGTCCCATACTGGTGGGAAGTGAGGCACCTCCTTCTGTTCCTGTGTAACAGGATCCTGGGGCCTCACTAGCCTACAGATTTCCCTGTGGCCCAGTTTCGAACAGTTGAGTGACGGCCTCCTGTTCCTTTTCCTGTTCCCCTGTCCCAGTCTCAAGCAGTTGAGTGACTCCCTCCTGTTCCCATGTCCCAGTCTCGAGCAGTTGAGTGACTCCCTCCTGTTCCTGTGTCCCAGCCTCGAGCAGTTGAATGACTGCCTCCTGTTCCTGTGTCCCAGTCTCAAGCAGTTGAATGACTGCTTCCTGATCCCAAGTCTGTGAAAATGGATGTCCTCCTCCTGTTCCTGTGTAACATGCTCCAATAGCTCTGTGCTCACCTCCTGCTCTTGTGGAATGGAACTGAGGGACTGAATAGCCTCTTCACATTCCTTACAGCTTCTGTTGACTAAAAGCAATTCTCCTGATTCTGTAAATCACCATCAAAATCTGAATGATGTATTTTTGTATTTTGCTCTCAGTAATTGAGCAAACAATCTGACTGACAGAATTCAGAAGCTGAGTAGCCTCCTCCTGTTCCTGTGTTATACACTCAAAAGGCAATAGAGTCTCAGAGATGTACAGTACAGAAAACAATCCTTCAGTCCGGTCGTCTATGCCAAACCAAATATCCTAAATAAATCTCGTTCCCCTTGCCAGCATTTGGCCCATTTCCGTCTGAACATCTCTCATGCATGTATCCATCCAAATGCCTTTTAAATGGTGTAACTGTACCTGCCTCCACCACTTCTTTTGGCTGTTCAATCCATACACGCAGCAGTCTCTGTGTGAAAATGTTGCCCCTCATGTCCCTACTTAAATCTTTCCCCTCTCACCTTAAACCTTTGTCTTCTAATTTTGGACTCGCCTATCTGGGAAAAGACATTGACTGTTTACCTTATCTTTGCCCCTCATGATTTTATAAACCCCTTTAAGGATCCCCCCCAGCCTCAACACTTGAAAATAGCCCCAGCCTATCCAAACGCTCCCTGTAACTCTAACCCTCCAACACCTGCAACATTCTTTTAAATCTCTTCTGTACCCTTTCGAGTTTGACAACATCTTTCCGACGGCAGGGAAACTGGAATTAAAGGCAATATTACACAAGTGGCCAAACCAATGTCCTGAACGGATGCAACGCGTCGTGAAAATGTTTAGACACAAAGCACGGACCAATAAAGGGAAGATCACCAAGTGCCTTCTTCACTACACTGTTTACCTGTGACAGCACTTTCAAGGAACGGAGAACCTGAACCACAAGGTGACACAGTAGCTCAGTGACTAGCATTGCTGCTTCAGAGTGCAGCGATCTGGGTTTAACTCCATCCTTGAATGACTGCCAGTGTGGAGTTTGCACATTCTCCCCGTCTCTGAACGAGTTTCCTCCGGATGTTATGTTTTCCTCCGACAGTATAAAGATATACAGATAAGGGTAGATCGGCCATGCTAAATTGAGTAAAGTACCCAGGGATGTGCAGGCGAGGTGGATTAGCCATGGGAAATGCAGGTTCAGAGGGATAGAGTAGGGGTTTGTCTAGTGGGATACTGTTTAGAGGGTCGGTGTGGCCTCGATGTGCCGAAAAGCCTGTTTCCTCACTGTAGGGGATTCGATAACTTCTATGGAATTCTCCTTGATTGGCAGCTTTCGACAGGACCCTACCTATATGTCTTGCCTTGATATGTCTTGCCTAAATGCTACACCTCACATTTAACTAAAATAAACTCCATCTGCCACTCCTCGGTTCACCTAAACAAAGTCCCATTATAGTCTGAGAGATCGTTCATCACTGTCAACGACACCAACAAATTTGTTATTATCTACAACCTTACTGACCATACTTCATATACTCAAATGTAAATGATTTGTATCAGTGACAAAAAGCAGTGGACCCACTATTGATCTTTGCGGCACGCCACTGGTCACAGGTCTCCAAGTTTAATGAACAAATGTCACTGTCACGCCCTGTCTCCAATATTCAAGAAAAGTTTGGACCTAAATGGCGAGTTCTCCCTGGATCCCAGCCAGTCTAACCTTGCTAACCAGTCTACCATGTAGACCATTTTGGTTTTCTTACTGAATTCCATAAAGACAACATCCACTGTCCTGTCTTCATCAATCATCTTCATCACTTCCTCAAAAGATTACACCGAGTCAGTGAGACGTGATCTCCAATGTACAAAGCCCTCTTCAGTCCTTGTCTTTCCAAATACATATCGATCTTTTTCCTCGAAATCCCCTCCAACAATTTAATCACCATTGACGTCATGCTCACCGATCTATAGTTACCTGTTTTTTTCTTTACTTTCTTAAATAATTGCACTATGTTAGCAGCCCTCCAGTCTTTTGACACCTCACCTGTGAAAATCAATGTTACAAATATATCAGCAAAATGCATAAGCAATCTATTTCCTAGCTTCCCGCAAACATCTGGGATACAACTGATCAGGTCCCAGGGATTAGTTCACCTTTATGTGTTTTAAAATGTCCAACACCTCCTTGTAATATAGACACTTTTCAAGGTATCATTGCATATTTCTTCATTCTCTCGCTCTTGTAACCTCCTCCACATTAAATACTGAGGAGAAATACTTGTTTTGTATCCCTCAAATTTGTTGTGGTTCCATAAATAGGTAGCCTTACTGATCTTTAAGGGGCCCTATTGTCTCCCTAGTTAATCTTTTGCCATTGAAGGATTTGTAGAATTTGTTCAATGCCTCATTAACCCAATTTCTAAAGCAATCTCTTGTCCACATTTTCCTGGCCCGATTTCCCGATTGATGATACACTTGCTGCCCTTATACACCTCTCGGGATTCACTTGATCTCAGCTCTGTTTACCTGACATATGCCTCCTTCCTTACCTTGACCATAACATCAATATATCTAGCCATCCAGCACTCCCTGCACCCACCAGCCTTGCCCCTCTCACTAATAGGAACACGTTTGCTCTGGACTCTCTGAAACCAAGTTTTGATGAACTTGCATTTTCCAACCATCCCTTAACCTGTGAATCGGATATCCCAATCTGCCTTTCACAGGGCTCACCTAACACTTTCAAAATTGGCCTTGTTCAAAGTTAGAACTTTAATGTTGACATCAGGTAATTTCGATTCCATAATTAATTTAAAACTAATATTTATGCATAACAAACTTGAAAGTTAAATAAACACTTCCTGTGCCTCTATAACGGGCTCGAGAGACTGAATAGGCTCATCCTGTCCCTCTGTATTACAGTGGAAATGCTGTCCCTCTGTAATAGACCCAAGAGGCTTAACGGCCTCCTCCAGTTCTTCTAAACACACTCGAGAGGCTGCATGGCCTCCTCCTGTCCCTGTGTAACAGATCCGAGACACAGCAACCTGTGGATTACGAGCAGCCGGTAAACTGTATCTAATGGAGACCCATTCCTTTTCAGTTACAGAAACACAAACAACACAATGTACTCCAGGTGCCCTCTCAGTGACACCTCATACAGCTGCAGCGACAAATCTCTTTGTTTTGAATGATTCTGTTGGCAAAATGTGCCAATATTCCAACTTTCTACCTTTTCAAGTAGCAACAGGTTAATATGGGCTGACTGGCCTTCTCCTATCCCTCTGTAAGGGGCCCAGAGGGACAGAATTGCTTTGGCCTGTTACTGAGCAGCAGTCTCAATGGTCTGACTCAAGGTTATGAAAGGATTTGAAAACAGGGCATTAAAACCAGGAGTAGCCTCACACTGGTCAATAGGTACCGTACTTTGTTTCAGGTATCTAGAAACTTGCCCACCTGACATTTTTTTTTCTGCAGCAGATCTGTCATTTTATAACTGCCTATTTTCATAAACAGAGTGGAACATATATCGACCGCTGCAGTGTTCTGTTAATACTCTCATATACAAGGGGAAAAAACATTAAAAATATTGAAAGATTTATGGTCCATCCCTCAGCAACCTTATCCATTCCGTCCAAAACCAGTAAATGAAAAGTGATGTATTGAATTGGTTAACTGGGCCTGTTTGTTCAGTGACTGTGATTAATGCCAATCTCCATGGATTCTAATTATCTCAGTGGAAGCTTTCCATCTTTTAATGATAAATGGGCTCCGTTCAATGTGTCAACCCATAACATGAGCGGGAGCATCACCGACAGCACTGACAGGGATCAGCAGATCCAGAGAGAGGGGAGGAGAGATCAGAATCTGAGAACATTAGACTGGAATGTTCCAACAATGGATCAGAATCAGAGAACATTAGACTGGAATGTTCCAACAATGGATCAGAATCTGAGAACATTAGACAGGAATATTCCAACAATATACAGGAGCTTCTCCGATTATGTTTGGTATCTTTCTGAATTTGATTGGATGTCATTATCATTGCGGATCTATTTCGCTCTTTTCATTATTCAATACTTTTATTATCCATTCCTGGCTATCGTTGGTGTTCCTGGTGAGTGTCACTATCCAGATTTTGTTTTCTATCAACAAGTTATGAATGTATTATTGTTATTTCATATTGTCTACACTTCCTGCCACTGTTATTGTTCCTGTTGAATCTCACAATCCAGATATTCACTCTACAGACCACTACTAACTACGTCAATGAAGGTGTTCAATTCCTGTCTCGCTCTCTGTTCTGGCAGTGTTACTCACGGGTCTCTATGTTGAACTATTCAGTTTCAGGGGAGAACCACAATGCATTGTCTCATTGCCTTTACTGTTAAGAGCATGGAGGTCACTTTCTACTCTTCTGGTTACAAACTCCACTTCCTTCCACTGTTTCCATCCCATTCCTGGCCAATATCTGCAGCTGAAACAGTCAGGTCACAACTGTGGGAGATCCCTTTGACTATGAGCTGATTCTTGACACCATACTCTGAACATTTCGAACTTGAAATACTCACCACCCCAGAATATATCTCACTGGTTTATTCGATCTGTTGTTTGAACCTTGAGCTATGAAATACAGTCTTAATGAAGCCAATAATCTGCTGCTGACACTCCCGGCTTCAAACCTGCCGAAGCAAATCTGATTCGAACTCACACCAAACTCCCATCCATCTGTCATTCATGTGCACGCCGATGTATATTGCTGTTGTGTCTGGCAATGCCTTTATTTTAACATTCTCAAACACTTTATCTCATCTGTCCATGAAACTTCCCTCGTTCTCTCTATTGATAAACAAAAAGCCTGTTGTTCGTATTTAAAATTTTTTTCTCCATGTGCGTTCCTTCTCAAACAATGAGTTTCGCATTCAAACACGCCTATCGCGCACACTCTCTCAGTCTCTGATGAACACACAGAGAGAGCAAACCTTCCAATTATCGGCAGTTATCTGTTGCGAGGATCGTTAGCATATGTTAGTAAAGTTTGCAATACTCTCCAGATAGTGCAGTTTACTGAGCAACACACGAGCATGCTCTGCACAGCTCTCCATGCTGGGCTGTCATCTTGTCCCAGTTTATGTTGTTTGTGGTGTTCTGTGAAGCAGATTGAGAACTTGATGTAACAAACCATTTCAGCTGATCTGACAATGTCTTTATTCAATGTTCTCATTCTTGTAATTTTACTCTCGAAGATCTCACTTCGCCAGTTAGTCCCACTGCCCTGACGTTTTCCATATATTTCCACAACATCTTTTCAGTTAATTAACTGTCTGTTTCTGTCTTTAATGTGAATCTCTTGTCCCTTTCTTTCTTTCCCTGGCCTTGGGTTTTGGCATCCCTCGTGTATCGAGTGCTGACATTGTGTAGCTCAGAAATAATGAAATGGGGTGTGTCAAGCTGTTGTTCACTTCCTTGTATGTCCCATGTGATGGTCCATTGACAGACGTGTTTCAGAAGTTATGAGAAACAACCTTGTAACTTGGTCTGTACCTGTGGCTATCGCTCTCAGGTGACCATGCGATCAGTAACAAAAGGAAGCCCACTGAGTAAAGGACCACGCATATAAATTGCCTGACAATGCTGTCACTTTTTAAATAAAAGGTTATTTTCTCCTTTTTTGAGTAAGAGGGCTTAAAGGCAAAACTTCCTACTGAAAACGGCTCAAGTAAATAACTTTTGGGGCTTTTAGGGTTTTCAAATAAATAGCAGTAACAATGGCCAGCTGGCACAGACCAGGATTTCTAGTTTTTTTATATATTGTAGCTATAACAATCACCAGGTGCTTGGGGTCCCAGAAGGGTTGTAAGTTTCAGTAAATTATCCACAGCTGCTATTCTCTCTGGAACCTCACTTGATGGTGTTTCCTCCTGGATTGGAGAACTGTATGCAAGAATGCATGTCTGAATGGTCCTTTTTGCCAAGGGGTGTGTTTATGGGATATTGATATATTGGAACAGTTCATTAGTAGAAGGTACTGTATCCATTATTCGGTAAAGATCGCCAATAGAAAAATTATTCTAAATTCATCTTCATTTCTAATTGGATTTTCATTAGAGTGTTTACATATATTGTATTTTGCTTAATGGTGAGTGGTTTGAATAGTTTGACATCTGGAACATCCAACTCACGTCTACCTTTAAAATAAGGAAAGGTTGGCATCCAACCTACCTTCTTTAAACAGCTTGAGACAGTCTGGTTCGACGATAGCAAACTGTGGACTCTTGTCCGGTTCTAAATCGATAATACCAAATTGGGTTTAGAATTTGCAAACAGGCCATTCTCCCCAACAAATCCATACCGATCCTCCGAGGAGTAACCTACCCAGACCCATTCCTCTATCCTATTATTACACATTTACCCCGACGAAGGCAACTAACCCACACATCCCTGAAAAATATGAACAATTTATCATGGCCAATGCACCTGACATGCACATCTTTGGATTATGGGAGGAAACCAAATCATCCAGAATAAGCTCATGCAGACATTGGAGAGTATGCACCAGGAGGCTATTGGGTTCAAAGGTCGCGTATGGTAGTTGATAGTCTCTTTTTTCTGGATGTTGAATTCGGTTGGTTTAAACAGTATTTTGTATCTAAAGATTCAGTCATTAAGAGTTCTCTGGGTGTTGAAAAGTGAAGTTGGCGGTTTTACAAAAGGGAATGACGGTAAAGCTTTAGGAATTGACCAACAACCTGGAGTTGGGGTTGCGATTGTCTGTGAGAAAATTAGAGATAATTACAGCTATAGATCGGCAATTACGTTTCGTGGAACCGCCATCAAACTCTTTGGAAATGGCTGGAATTCAATTTGAAATGATGGTCTTTGAACCTGAGAAGGAATTGAAAGAGGTTGAATTATGATGAAAAGTAGAAATAAAAGAAAAGGAAACGAAGAAGAAAGAGAGAAAAGGACAGAAGAAAAGCACAGAGTTTCAACTTAAAGAGTTAGCAATTAGAGGGGAAAGTTGATACAGAAGGCGGAGATGAAGGTAGAATGTCGGTGGGATGAGGAGGATAGTGCGGTTGAGCAACCCTATTGTAACCAATGGCCTACAGAGGTTCTGTTTAAATGCATCCAGGCATTCTCTAAATTTGATGAGAAGGATGGGGAAGCCTTTTGAATTTCATTTGAGAAAGTGGCTAAACAAATGCAGACACCAGTGACCATGTGGATTGATTTGATCCAAAGCTGATAGGTATTTGCATCCCTAATGGAGGAGGTATCTGGCCAGTATGGAGTGGTAAAGAAAGCCATCTGAAGTGCATATGAGCTTGGGCCAGACATTGACAGACAGCGTTACAGGAATCTAAAAGAGGGTCCCTGGTTAAACGCACATTGAGTTTGAAAAGATCAAACAAAGTAATTTTGAAAGGTGGTAAGGGTATTAAAAACAGAACAAACCTATGACACTCTTAGAAAGATTCTTATTTTGGAGAAGTTCAACAATTCACTTCCTGCAGCCGTGAAAACTCGTGTGGAAGAGCAGAGTTAAAACAGCAAGATTAGAAGCTGAAATGGCTGATGATGATTGAGTTCAGAAATCAAAGTTTGGTTTCTGTGAGAGATGGAGAAGAATGTGCGAGGACTTGTAAAGGTTTACTGGCATAGGCCAGGAGAAGCAGGTAAAGAGGTTAGAGCATTAAGAGGTACAGAAGTATGTAATTATTTTATGCTGAGACATTAGGAGCTGTGTCATTCAAAAGGACGATTGGAAAGATTAGAAGCACTCCATTATGTAACGTGTGATTGGCGTGTCCAGTGGAAACATCAACAGATTTATTCCACAATGGGGAAGGAGGCCTTGGTCTTGGCGTTGCAACATTTCAGATTTACATTGCCAATAACATACCTGAGACAAATCTTTATCACTGATCATAACCCCTTAAAATTTTTGGTGAAGTTTAGGGAGAAAAATACCAGTCTGTTTCGATTGAGCTTATTATTGCTGCCATTCAGTTTGAAACTATACAGGCGACAGGGCGATAAAACCTAAGTGTGGAGACTTGGATGAAGAAAGACAAAGGCATTCTGTGGCAGGAGTAAAATGACTGAAATCGAAATAGATGTGAATATTTGTATGCTCAGAGTCAATGTAATATAAATGCATTTCAGTCTACTAATAGAGGAAGATTAGGAGGTCGAAAATAAATCCACCTTTGTGTATTGATGGATTATTTTATTAAAGATGGAGTTGTGAGGATACTATCACTGTAAAAAGGTTATTTCTCTTGGGTTTTATTTTGAAGAGAGGTGTTAAAGGCAGAGGTGCAGAACTGCTGTCTGAAAACAGTTTAAATAAATAACTGAGATTTTAGGTTTCATTAAAACTTTGGTAACAATGGAAGGACAGTGGCCAGCTCTCCCAGACTAGATTTCCTCATTTTACTTTTAGCTGCAGCATCCAGAAGCTGCTGGGGATCCCAGAAGGGTTGGAAGTTTCAATACATGATCCCCAGCTGCTTTTCTCTCTGAGATCTCTGTTGATGTTGTTTCCCCCTGGATTGGAAAACTGCTGTTCGGATCTGTATTTGAATATATCTTTGTGCCAAGCGGTGTAAACCAAGAAGGTAAAGTATCTATTGTTTGTGTAAGTGTTCCAACATATAAGCTATCCCAAAACATTATTTCCTTTGATTGTATTTTAACTAAAGCATTTGAATAGATTATATTTTGCTCAATGTCGAGTGGTTTGACTAGTCACAACATAACTGGAACACGCACTTCACATCTATATTTAAAGTAAGGGAAGGTTTGGGTCTAAACGACCTTCTGGAAATATTTTGAGGGAATCTGGTCTTGTCCAAAACACTTGTAGCGAGGGGCTTCTGACTGGCTTCTGCAAATGAAAATTTAGTGGAAGGGCAGGGGGTGCTTTGCTGGAGGTTGTGCTGTAAGTTGCCGCAGACATTCAGTGAGATCTGAGGATTTGGTGACCGAACTCTGGATGGAGTATGGGGACTGTGGATACAGCATCTGGGCCTGCAAAATGAACAACAAATGGAGCAGAGGCTGCAGAGAGGGGAAGCTCTGAAACCACAGAGTGAGTGTGTGTGGGAAGAGGGTCTGCTGTATCCACCCCGGATTTTCCAGGAACAATTTCCCAAACTCCACTTAACTTAGGATCAAAGTGTGAGGGGACCATGACTGAACAAGGAGCTGGTCACAGAGCGGTGTCACCTCCTTCAACACGACCTGCAGCTTCACACTAGGGGGAGGACAGTGCTGCCAGGGGCTGTTAGGGTCACAGTTTCATTCAGTTTCTATGATCCAGAACTTTCCACGCAGGACTAGGTGACATATCCATCATTTCCCAGTATCTCAACAACAATGTCATCATTCGGTGATGGAGGGTATATATGGTGGATGAGGTAAATAGATTGTTTCTCCCTCAGCAGGGAGCTGCCGGTTGTATCCAGTTTGGTAGGATTCCCGATGGTGTCCATGGCATCTGCAGAGTATCCATGTCAATGCGGAGAGGTAGAGGAACTGAAGGAGCTCTCTCTCTCTCTCCCTATTAATGTTACAGTATGCCCATGCACACTACATCATGTTGATGAATACCCACTGTCCTAGCAGAAGTCATGGTCTCTTCATTCAGAAGCAGTCAGCCATTCCCATCGTCATCGGGTCTCCACGTAGAAAGAAATGAATATATCTTGGATAAAGGCCGTCCCCTTGATGCACGTTTCAAAACACCATCCCCACCACCAATCAACCAGATCAAAGTATCCTATGTGTATGGAGAGCAAGCGGGTCACTTTGAGTGTCTGGGAGCAGACGATCAGGGATGGAGCAAAACCTCCCATGTCTGAACGGGGCTGAGTGAACCCCCCAGTACACAGTATCATTAAGTCCTGTAATCCCTCTCCATTTCAGTAACATATTGCTTTCCGTTATTCCTGGAAATGAAATGACAGGTTAAATCATGTTAAATTCCACCTGCTAAACTATTATCTATTGCCTTTACATTTCTGAATCTATTTGCAGACTCTCCACCCTCTCTTGATAATTTAATCTCTTGCTTACCACAGCGACATCACCAAACTCAGCATCTGGATATCTGTTCCATCCTCCTGATCATTAATATAGACTGTAAATAGTTGAGAACCCAGCGCTGGTCAATGTGTGACCCTACTGGTTACGTTCTGTCTAACTGATTGAGACTGGTTTATCCTGAGTGCCTGCTTCGTGTATGATACCCAGTCCTCCCCCATTCCAGTGAAACACTGTCGAAGGGTTGAAGAAGAACAAGGAGCATCTGTGAGGAATCCAACCCCTCGATGACGCTGATGTCAATACGACCTCTGTTCCACTTTCCTGCCATCCCTTCATCCTAAAACTCTAGTCTCTTGTTGTAGATTGCGCCACATGAAAAAACATCCACTCCATATCTACACATTCAATTACTTTTGGAATGTTACAGACCTCAATGAGATCTTCTTTCATTCTTATAAACTCGAGAGTATATGCCTAAACTGCTCAATTACTCTTCATAAGACAAACACTTCAAATATGGAATCAATCTAATGAAGCTCTTCTGAATTGCCTCCAATGGAAATACCTCATTCTGCAGGACACCCAAACTGTACTCCAGTTGCAACCTCACTAATGCCTTGCATAGCTACACGAACACTCCCTACATTTCCACTCTATCCTTTTACAAATAAACACTGAAATTATGCTTGCATTTCTCATTACTTGAAGTACCCACAGGTAAGTTTTCTGTGATATGCAAGCAGACACCCAGATCCCTCTGCACCTAAACACTTTGAACTTGCTCTCCGCTTAGATAATAATTTGTCTTTCTATTATACTGGCCAACTTGAATAGCCCCATATTTATTCCCTTTAATTTTCCTTGCTAAATGTTGGCCTATTCACGCAACCTATCCATATAGTTTTAAAATCTCTTGCATCATCTTTCCGAAGTAATTTCCCACCGATGTGAGAGTCATCTGAAAATGTGGCATTGTATTTTCTCTCCCGTCAATCGAGTACAGTAATACCATCAATGCAACTGGTTGAAGCATGCGTACTGAAATCAATGGCACCCCACAAATTGCATTTGCCAAAATAAAATGACACATTTAATCCATCTGACTCCATTTTGTTGGTTAACCAATCCTCCATCCAAGCTAATAAATTACTCCTAAACCCATGTTGTCTGATCTTACCACTTACTCTTTGGAGAAGCGACATATCCAATGCCTTCAGGAAGACCAGATATGTTCCATCTCCCACGATCCAACTTTTTTGTGACATCTTCAAATAAGTCAAGCAAACACTTCAAACTTGATTGTCCTTTGTAAAGCCATGTTGACTATGCTGGATTGTGGTTTAACTTTGCAAATGTCCTGAACAATGGACTCTAACAATTAGCCTTAAATTATAATGGTTTATTGTTACACTTTAGTCCCGAATGTATACCATTATTATAAGTTCCTCCCTTTCGACACCCTTTACGTTTTCTTTGAATTCCTATTTAATGGGCAAACGTTTTTAAGAGATCTGCTCCAGTTGCTGTATAAGAGTCATGTGTGGCTGAATGGACTCACCATCCTGTTGGTGTACAAAATCGATGGGCTGATGTCTTTCTGGTGTTCCCATGTTGTCGTCTCCAAGGCCAGAATGACCTCCTCCTGTTGATCCTTTAGAGGATTGGGAGATTATGGAATCTTCCTGTTGCTCTCTAACATTTTGATGGGCTGATGGGTCTTCTCATACTTCTCCATGGAAATATTGAACGGTCTCCTCATGTATCCGGGAGATGGTTCCGAGGGGTTGATTGGTCTTCTCTTGTTCCCATACAACAGACACGTGTCGAAATTACTTGAACTTTCTCATTAAAGAAGTCTCAGATAGTTTTTATCCTTATCCAATTCCCTTGCAATAGGCTCGGTGGGTCTGAATGGCCTCCTGTTATCTCAGTGTAACAATCTCCAGTCACTGTGTGACCTCCTCCAGTTCCTATGTGACAGACTTGAGGAGGCTGAATGGACTGATCCTGTTGCTGTTTAACAGGATACTGGTGCAGCATGTCCTACTGTTATAGGGTCAAGTGGCTAATTGGTCTCCTTCTGTAAATGTATATCAGGCTCCAGGGGCTGAATAGCCTCATCCTGTTTTGGTGTAACAGGGTCGAAGGCTTGAATATCCTCCTGTTGTTCCTGTGTAACACACTGGAGAACGGAATGGTTCCTCCACTATCTGTGTAATTCGCTTCACTCGTTGAATACATCTGTCATCGATGTTGAAGTAAGTTCATCTTTATTTTTTGTAAACTCCAATGGCTACTGGGTCAACGTGATCATCCTTTCGTTATAAGCTAGCACCTTCATTGCAGGAATCAGTTGAGGGAACCATCTCTTAGCTGCTTCCAATATAACAACATCATTTCTTCACTGAAGAGATTAAATCTGTACACACTACTCCAGATCTCACTAAGACCCTGTACAGCAGCAGCAACATTTTACCAGCCTGTTGTAAGGATCCCACCCAGGTTAGAGTTGTCTCAGCTCTCTGGGGGAATATAGAGCATTGTTGGAAAATCATTGTCCTTCTCTCCTCCATCAGCATAACGGGAGATCTGGAGAAATTAAAGTTTGAGAAGTTCATAAATGATGTGGCGAAATGATCTCTACCATTAATCTCTCCAGAGCCCACATCGCTCAGAATCCACAGAATCAAGTAAGATGGAGCAAACATTGATGGGAGTTATATATCAAAGTGAAAGCTGCAATACAAATGCTGGACATGTTATAAAACAGGAAATGAGATATACACATTTGTGGGTACTGCGGTAATAATATACTGCTTACATTATATCTAAACTGTGTTAACCCAATTGAATGCTAATGCTGGGAAAATGGATCTCATGACCACGTGTGAGATGGTTTACATGAACATTATGTTGAGCACTGAGCTGGAGATCAGGTTATTTAGGAATTGGTGTTGAGTGATCAGAAGAGCTAATTGAAAATTTTGCTGGAAAGGACATTTTGGGAACAGTGACCACAATGTATTGGTTTTCTTTTATGCTGTTTGAGTACACGACAGTTTTTGTTGTATTTGAAGTAACCATTTGAAATCTGAGTCATGCAGACCATGAAGGTGTGAGGAGAAAGTGGAGATGACAGATGCTGAAGATCAGAGTCGAAGAGTGTGGTGCTGGAAAAGCACAGTCAGGCAGCATACTAAGAGTAGATAAATCGATGTTTCAGGCATAATCCTTTCATCAGGAATGAAGCTTATGGGCCTAGGGGGCTGAGAGATAAATGACAAGAGGGTGCGGCAGGAGGGAGGTAGCTGGGATTACGATAGGTAGATGAAGGTGGGGTTGAAAGTGAAAGGTGATGAAGGGAGACAGAACGCCTCATCTACTGCATCCATTAAAGACAATGTGGTCTTCTCTACATTGGTGAGGCAGGAGGTCAACTTGTAGATCATTTCAGGGAACATCTCTGGGACAACCACATTGAACAACACCATCGCCTAGTGGCTGAGCACTTTAACTCCCCTCCCACTCTGCCAAGGACCTGAGAGTCCTGGGCCTGCTCCATCGCCAAACCCGAGCCACCAGAAGCCTGGAGGAAGAAAACCTCATCTTCTGCCTTTGGACCCTCCAACCACAGGGGATCATAGTGGATTTCCCCATTTCCCCATTTCCACTAATCCCACCTTATCCTCCTCCAACCTTCTAAGTCAGCACCGCCCTTTTGAATGTTCCTATATGTCCATAGTCCTTCCTATGAATCTGGTCCACCCTCCTCTTCGACTATCACTTTCAACCCCACCTTCATCTACCTATTAGATGAAAGGAGGCAGCTTAGAAAAATGCCAAGTGTTGCAGTAAGCCAGTGGATTCAGAGAGATGTAGGACCCAGCAAAGGATGACCAAGAAACTGAGAAGAAAATCAAAAAGAGAAAAAGCGTGCAAACGAAAGAAAAACATAAAGACTGCTAAAAAGCGTCTATCAATGTATCAAAAAATAAAAACAAGGCCAAATGTGGAACAGTTGGTGTGCAGACAGGGTAATTTATTGCAGAGAACAGAGAAATCGCAGGGAAAAGAAACAGTTTCTTTGTGTCTATCTTCATTGAAGAATGTCCAGAAATTCTCCCAGAAATACTAAGTGACCATGGGACTTGTGTAAGTAAAGTCTAAGATCATTCTTATCAGTGTTGAGGTCATCTTTGAAAATAAAGGTGGATTGAGTATTGATAAATCTGACAGACTAGATGTACTTCATACAAAAATTTCAGAGGAAGCAGCAACAGACATGTTGATTGCATCGCGGATTTTCACTTTATTTTCCGACACATTCCCGAAAGGCATTTATCCAATCTGGATAAGGTAAAGGTTATAAATATTATCCAACAGTTTAAGAAAGGATGAATTTGGAGAATGGTAAACTACAGAGCAGTTCACCTGTCATCCGCAGTCAGGTATCTCTTGGACTCGATTACAAAGAACATGCTACGAGATATTTAGAAGGTAAAAACATAACTGGGGAGTGTGAGAATGCACCGATGAATGGAAAACCAGAAGTGGCAAACATTTTTTTGGAATGGTTTGAAGATGATTCTTGTGGACATAGGCAATGAACAACAAATGGATAATGTATAGTTGGATATTCATGAGCTTTTTAAAAGAACTCACACACTGAGCTCATAAGAAAAGTTAAACTGAGCGGTATTAGGAAGAACATATGCAAATGGGAAAGAAAAATTAGGTTTACATTCATGTGAATGTAATTGGAAGATAGAGGATGTCGTACACCAGTTGCATCGAGTGTTAATGAGACTACACTTCAAATATTGTGTATCGCTCGGATTCCCAATCTAAGAAAGAATATACTGACTACAGAGGAACTGCAAAAGCTATTCTCCACATTAACCCCGAAGTTGGCAAGGTTGTCTGACGGGGTAACTCAGCCTGTAATCTGAAGATTCGAAACATGAGAGGTGATCGTAGTGAATCTTAGAAACATCGAAAGGACTGAATAACAGAGGGACATGAGGAAGTACAAGTAGGCGAGATCTGGGAGAATCCCACGTTATTCTACACGGACAAGTCAAACAGAATAATCAGCAAAGATTCAGTGTCCATTAGAAACCAAAGGGGCAATCTGTGTGTCAAGCGGGAGAATATTGATGGATTGTAACATGAGACCTTCACATCTATTTTACTTGGGAGAAGGAGGATGCAGGTACAGAATTCAAGAAGATGGATTGGACAACTCTTGAACAGATTGATGTAAAATACGAGTAGGGATTTGAGGCTTTGTTCTGTACAAATTTGGACCAATATCCATGTCTGAAAGAGTTGTATCACAGGTGGCTGTTGGGGTCAAGGGAGGAATGACCCTGATTGAATATTTTAATTAGAATCTGATCATAGGGGAGGTGCCAGAGAACTGGAGGACTGCGAATACGATTCCACTTCACAGTAAGGGTGGGAGAGATAGACCAGGGAACTATAGACGAGTGAGTATTAGATCACTGTTAAGGAAACTACAGGATAAAATAGGGAAGGAGAAAATCGAACTCCAATCAGAGTCACAAGGTTTGATCAGAGATAATCATCGTGACTTTATCAGAAGGAAGTCGCATCTAATGGATTTGATTGAATTAGTTTGAGGAGGTCGATTGTTTAGTTTTGTAAGAAGGTCTCTGACAAATTTCCAGCCGGGATACTGAGAAATAATGTAAAATCTCACAATATGAAGGATACCTTGACAGGTTACAAGGAGAAATGTCTTAATGGCAGCAGGCAGAGGGTGGTGGGAGAAGGCTGTTTGTGTGACTGGAGACCAGTGTCCCCTGGTGTACCACAGAGATCAGTGCTATGTCCCTTATTGTTTGTGTTATTCATAAAAAAAGATGTGAATGTGGAGAGGGCTAGGTGGAGAGTGGGGGAGATGTGATAAGTAACTGTATGTTTGACATTAAGATTGACCGGATGGTTCGCAGTGAGGAGGAAGGCCTTAAGTTACAGGAAGATGCAGATGATTGGTCAGATGGGCAAATCAATGGCAGATGGAATGTAACCCTGATAAATATGAGGTGATGCACTTTGCGAGAAGGAACCAGGCAGGGGAGGACTCAATGAAAGGTAGCACACTGGGAAGGTCAGAGGGTGCTTCTCCACACATCCCTGAATGTGACTGGACAGGTTAATGGACTAGGTAAGAATTGGACCTTGGGTGTTGTGTTTCATAATCAGGGTGTAGATTATAAGAGCAATACAGGGCTTTGGAGTACTGTATGTAGCTTTGGGAGCAACATTCCAGGAAAGATGTGATTGTTCTGGAGAGGGTGCAGAGGTGATTCACCAGGATGTTCCCTGGGATGGAGCATATCAGCTATGGAGATATGCTGGATAAGCTCGGGTTGTTTTCTTTGGAGCAGAGAAAGCTGAGGGGTCAGGGATTCAGAAGGATAAGATTATGAGGGACATGGACAGGGTGGAAAGACAGCAGCTGTTCCTTTTAGTCAGAGGGTCAAGAACAAATGAGCACACTTTTAAAGTGAAAAGTTTGAGGTTCAGAGAGGATTTAAATATTTTTTTCACCTTGAGGATGTGGGGTTCTGGGATTACTTCCTGAGAAGGGGGATTATCACGGGTAACCTCACAATCATTAAAAAGTATTTGGACGAGCACGTGGAAGTGTCATAACATTCCAGGCTATGGGCCTGGTGTAGGAAAGTGGGACTAATATAGATTGTGCTGTATTTCTGTTGGCACAGAGTCTGTGCTCCTGTGAGTGTATGGTGTGTAAGGTCAATTATTGAGCAGTCTAAGGCAGGAATTGATGGCTTTCTGAAGAGTATATTCACAAGGGTTAAAAGAGTGAACTGTAATAGCTGGTTAAATTATGTCAATGTGAGAAATATGAGAAAACAAGTACAGTTTCCTTACAGTTTGAAACCAGAGAATAGAGAATGGGAAACAGGGAAATGGCAGAACTATGAAGCCACTACTTCAGTTCTGTCTTCACAGAACTTTCAAACAATACAAGGAAAACCGAGTCTGGTGGAGGAAAATGATAGAGTACATTGAACATAGAACATAGTAAGTAAATGGTTTAGGAGAAATTATTGTGGCTGAAAGTAATGGTCATAGGCAACACTGACGTAGATTTATGAAATGGGAATTATGTTTGAGAAACAGAATGGGAGACAAATGAAAGAGAAACAATGGATGTAAAACATGTGGATTTTTAGAAAGATTTTGGTAAAGCTCCAAGCCCAATTTGCAAAATCAAATCTGAGTGGATTGGGGTCTAATATATTGCTATGTTTCTAGAATGGGACAGCTGGCAGGAAACGGTGAGTAGAAATAAACAGACTCGTCAAGCAACAGCCTGACATTGTCTGTAAGGTATGATTCTGTGAGTATGACTATATCGCAGACACCCCATTACCTACCCCGAATATCTCCTGTCTTATCAGCAGGACGGACACAGCAGAAGTGGTGGCACAGTGGGATACAGTTTGAAGGGAATTGCTCTTGGAGTCCTCAACAGTGACTCCGTATCCCATGAAGTCTCATGGCATTTCTTTGCACATGGGAAAGGAAACCTCCTGCTGATTACCATGTACCAGCCTCTCTGAACTGATGAATCAGTACTCCTCCATGCTGACCAACACTTGGAGGAAGCACTGAGGGTAGCACGGACGCAAGATCTACTCTGGGTGGGGGATTTCAATGTTCACCAACAAGAGTATCTCAGCGACAGCATTACAGCGAGCTGGCCAGGCCCCAAAGGATAGAACTGCTCGACTGGTTCTGCAGCAGGTGGGGAAAGAACCAACATGAGGAAAATACAAACTTGAACACAGCCTTACTAATCTGCCAATTACAGAAGTATCTGTCCATGATATTATCGGTAAGAGAGACCACCACATAGTCATTGTGGAGACAAAATCACACCTTCACATTGAGAATAACCTCCACCATTTTGGGTGGTACTATCACGTTGCTAAACAGGGCAGACTTCGAACAGATCTAGCAGCTCAAATCTGGATGTCCATAAGGTGTCGTGAGTCATCAATAGCAGCCAAGTTGTACTCCTGCATAACCTCATGGCCTCCCGCATATCCCCCTCACAATTGCCATCAATCTAGAGAATCAATATTGGTTCAGTGGAGTGTGCAGGATGGCAGGAACTGCACCAGGCATACCTGATAATGGGGTGTCAGCCTGGTGAAGCCACCAATCAGGACTACTTATGCGCCAAACAGCATAAGCAGTAAGTGATAGACAGAGCTAAGTGATCCCACAAGCAAAGGAACAGGTCTAAGCTCTGCAGTTGTTCCACATCTAGTCGAGAAACGTTGGGGACAATGAAACAATTCACTGGAGGAAGAGATTCCACAAATAACCCCTTCCTCTATGATGGAAGAGCCCAGCCCTTCAGTTTATAATATAAGGCTGATTCATTCGCAACAATCTTCAGTCAGAAATGCGGAGTGGATGATCCATCTCAGCCCCCTCCAGTGGTCCTCAGCAATTCAGTTACCAGTCATCAACCAATTTGGTTCAGTCCACACGATATCCAGAAACGATTGGAGATACTGGATACTCCATAGGGTCCATAATCCGACAACATTCTGGCAATAGTACTGACAACTTGTGCTCATAACTTGCCACTCCCCTAGCCAAACTATTTCAATACTGTTACAACAATGGCTTTTCCTGATTACGTGGAAAATTTCCCCAAGTAATCATTGCTCCTGTATGTAAAACGCAGAACAAATCCAATCCGGCCAATTGCCACCCCATCAGTCTCCTCTCGATCATCAGTAAAGTGGTGGAAGGTCTCAGTGTTTTTAAGTAGCACTTGCTCAGTAATGCCCTGGTCAATGACGCCCAGTTTGGTCTCCACCAGGGCCACTCAGCTCCTGATCTCATGACCGTGATTCAAACATGGACAAAAGAGCTGAATTCCAGAGGTGGGGTAAGAGCGATAGCCCTTTAAATCAAGGCTGCATTCGACTATGTGTGGTATCAAGGGGCCTTAGCAACACAGGAATCAATCTGCATCAGGGGCAAACTCCCCGCTGGTTAGAATCATACCTGACACGTAGGAAGGTGGTCATGGTTGATAAAGGTCAGTCAAGTCAGCTCCAAGTCTGTAGGAGTCCCTCGAGCAGTGACCGAAAACTTCTTCAGGGCTACTTCATCAATGACCTTCCCTCCATTTTAAGGTCAGCAGTGGGGATGTTCGCCAATGATTGTACAATGTTCTGCAACATTTGTGGCTCCTCAGATACTGAAGCAGTCTATGTTCAAACACGACAAGATCTGGAGAGTATCCAGGTTGACAAGTGGCAAGTAATATTCAGGCCACACGAATGCCAGGCCATGACCATCACCAGTAAAGTACAATCTAACCTGCACCTTGGCATTCAATGGTGTTACTATCACTGAATCACCCAGTGTCAAATTCCTGGTGGGTAATCATTGCTCAGAAACTCACTGGTCTCGCCACATGAACACAGTAACTATAAGGGCAGGTCCGAAGCTAGGAATACTGCGGCGAGTAACTCACATCCTGACATCCAAACGACTGTCCATCATCTACAATGCATAAGTCAGAGGTGTGATAGAAGACTCCCAATTTGCCTGGATGAGTGGAGTTCCAACAACACTCGAGAAGCTTTATACCATCCAGGACAAAGCAGCCAGTTTGACTGTCCCTTCATCCACAATGCTCCACCATCAACGCTCAGCAGCAGCAGCAGTGTTTTACTATCTACATGCTGCAATAAAACGATCCACCAAAGATCCTCAGAGACCATCTTCACAACTCCCATGTCTATCTAGAAGGACAAGGGCTACAGATGTATGGGAATACCATCATCTTCAGGTTCCCTCCAAGCCAGTCACCATCCTGACTTGGAATTTTATCACCGCTCCTTCACAGTCACTGGGTCAGAATCCTGGGATTCCCTCCCTAATGGCATTTGAGGTCAACCAAGCAGGTGGACTGCAGCGTTCAACAAGGCAGCTCACCACCACCTTCTCGAGGGCAACTAGGGACGGGCAATAAATGCTGGCCCAGCCAGTGACACCCAGATTCACGAAATAAATAAATAGAAATTAACAGAGGACGGTTGCTGAGGTGTCGCAGGGATCGGTGCTTGGGGCCCAGCTGTTCACAATGCCCTTTAAACATTTGGTTACTGGAATCAGATACAATATATCCCAGCCTGCTGACAGCACTAACGGATGTGGGATTGTGGATGGGTGAGGAGGTTATAAAAAAGCACCGAGAAGACAATTGGAGTGAATGGGTAAATACGTGACAGATGGAGAAAAATGTGGATAGAGGAGACGGTGTGCTCTTTGGTGGAAACGATAAATTGGCAGCCTACCATTTGAAAGGCATTGGTTGAAACATGTTGATCTACAAAGGGACGTATGCTCCTGTTTGTTGTTTCCTTCTGCATAAACCTCTGAGGCCCCTGCAGTGCAGTGAGTTCTGTAACCAGAAGTCAATACTGGGCATGGCATTGGCACGCTGCCCAGTGTACACAGACCCACCAAGTGGGGAGCTGTAACACTGAAAAGGATCTGCATCTCCCTGTACACCAGTCGCTGAAAGTAATATTGCCGAAACAGAAAGCAGTGAGGAAGATAAATGGTGTGTGGATCTTCATTTCAGGGGATGTGAGTCCAGGAGAAAAGGTGTCTTACTGCAGCTGTACAGGGCCTTGGTGAGATATCATCTTGAACATTGTGCACTATTGTGGGGAGTTTTGGTCTCCTTACCTAATAAAGGACAAACCTGACATTGAGGGAGAGCAGTGAAGGATGACCAGACTGGTCTCTAGGATGACGGGCTTGTTATGGGAGCAGAGTATGGGAGACTGGGCAAGTATTCCATGGGGTTTAGGAAAATGAGTGGAGATCTCAGTGAGATATATAAAACTCTGACAGGGTGAGACAGATTGGAAGCAGGGATGATAATTCCCCTGGCTGGGACTTGTAAAACAAGGGGCCACAGTATTAGATACAGGCAGTCACTCTGCATTGAGATGATAATAAATGTCTGCTCTCAATGACTCGGGAACCTGGGGAATTCTCTCGCACCTGGAAACCGAGACACTGATTATAAATAAGGATTTAGAGACAGTAAAGGGATAGTGGGAGAGCAGGAGTACGGTGTGGAAATGAAGGGCCAACCATCATTATATTGAATTGGTTAGCAAACTCGATGGACCAAACGTACTACTGCACCGCCTATTTTATAGCTTCCCAAGGTTACTCACATTAATGGATATGTATATCATGTGGGGTAAGTGCATTGAGGAGAGTTTTTCCATGAACTAGAATGGGGAGGCTCAATGTGTTTTCCATTCCCAATGTTTCTGTGAAGTCTGTGGGAAAGCTCTGTAAATGCTGTCACAAGCTCTCAGATGTTAGGAAGGAGGTTTCTGCAGGGTCGACAGGACTGTGTTCCCATTCCCTTTTCCGACATTGATGCTGAGGCTGGGTTTTCTGTCCGGTTTCATACTTTCAGACCTCGGAGTAGTCTGCTTCGAACAGATCTGTTGGTCAAGTCTGGTAGCTTTAATGAGTTAGCATCAGGTAAAGTTCACGTGATTCTGACCCTGACATCTTCACCCACCCTCGTCACTGAGCCATAGATGGTGTTGATGCCAATGACAGACTGAGGTGTTACCCTGGCAAAAAGTTACAGGTTGTGTTTGAATGCAGATCTGCTTCTCCTGCTTCTGTGATCTACAGCACTACGTGAATACACAGTTTCGAGCTGCAATATCTGCAATGCAATTTTGCTGTCTGTTCCCCAATTCTCACTAAGACCCATTCACCCATCAGCCCTGCACTCAGTGACCTAACCTGGTTTCTGATGTGGAAATACTTCCATTTTCAAACTCTCATCCTGCTGAGGGTCTCTCTCCCCGGGTCTTGCTTCCAATCTGACACATTCCGCAAAAGCATTTAACTGATCTTAATTCAAATATTTAATTCACCTAAATATTTTTCATTGAGAAATACCAATCTGCTGTGTTTAAAGTGAATGTGTTTCCCCTGTTTCTTTACCTGACCATGATTAAGAGCTCTGTAGTGTCAGTAATGCCAGCCTTATGTAGTTTCAGAGCCAATGAATTCTCTGGAGTCCCAATCATCTTCAGCACATTGTATATTTTCTCTTTTGGTTTGATGCCTTATCACTCATGGCTGCCTTGTTCTCCCTTGAGTATGTTTCAAGTTCTTTGGGTTGCATTTCTGGTATTATCTTCCGAATTTCTCCCCAGAACCTCCTCCCATTGCTGCTCCATGGTGTTTCCTGCTCAGCTCCCCTTCCAATTAACTCTGGCCAGCTACGCCCGCATGTCTTTGTAGTTACATTGCTCAATTATAACCACATTACATCTTGAAAGAGCATTACATATAAAGCGAAAGGAGGAGTTTTGGGAGACGGGACACGAAGAATAATTGGTGGATTTCTTAACTAGTTACAAAGGGAGAAGGAGAGAGTGGATAGAGATCTGGAGATCTGGAAAATGAGAAAGCTACATTATCGAAAGAAGTAGATGAACATCCCCCAATGTTTTGGCAATGACTGTGTGCTGTGGTCCTTGGTACAGTGCATGTACAACAGAGTAATATGTTCAAATGCTGAGTCTGATGCCAGAATATTTACCTCCAATAATATGACTGACACTAGCTTTGGAAAGAACCCACCAGGCCAACATATTGAAGTCCCGGTAGAAAGGGGATTAACTGAAATAAGTTGGGACACCAGAATCAAGAATTTGGAGCACACATCCTGGTAAGAATGAGAGATTAGAGTTGGGAATCCCAGAAAAGGAGGGTTCGTTGAGAGGATCAAATCATGTTTTAATGTTTTATCAATTTTATACATCATATGCATCATTTTTCGTTAACTGTGTCTCTGTTGTTTATTTACAATGTGTTGCGCACATATGAAAAATGCGACTTATCTGCACACACACATTGATTAAACAGTGTATATAAAATCATTGTTCCACCATTGAAACTGTCCTGTTGTTGTGTTACGAGGATAGATTAGATTAGATTAGATTACTTAGTGTGGAAACAGGCCCTTCGGCCCAACAAGTCCACACCGCCCCGCCTCAGGCAACTGAATGTGTGGAGTTTGCACGTTCTCCCCGTGTCTGCGTGGGTTTCCTCCGGGTGCTCCGGTTTCCTCCCACAGTCCAAAGATGTGCAGGTCAGGTGAATTGACCATCCTAAATTGCCCGTAGTGTAGGTAAGGGGTAGATGTTAGGGGTATGGGTGGGTTGCGCTTCGGCGGGGCGGTGTGGACTTGTTGGGCCGAAGGGCCTGTTTCCACACTAAGTAATCTAATCTAATCTAATCTATCCTCGTAACACAATAACAGGACAGTTTCAATGGTGGAAAAATGATTTTATATACACTGTTTAATCAATGTGTGTGTGCAGATAAGTCGCATTTTTCATATGTGCACAACACATTGTAAATAAACAACAGAACACCAACTAGCCACCAAAAGACATGATCCACTATCACTACGTTCCGTACATACAGACAAAGAAGGGCACCACTTTGACTGGGACAAAGCACACACACATACTAAGACACGCAAGGACCTTCTTAGAGGAATCGTATTATAACCAGAAGTCCATCAATAAACGCATCAATTTAGATCCTGTCTACATTCTCTTGTTAAAATAACCGGAAATGACATCACCCACTTTAAGAAACCAAGACCTATAAATAGAGAGGTGGGATATCCCACCAGCACTTCAGCAGATACTCCCACTGATGATGTCACCTCGTCATGGTGACGAAACTTCTGAAAACATACCTTCAAGCTCAGCGAGCTTACTTGCACAGATATAAATTGTTGTTTGTTGTTTATTAGTGGAATTTAGGAGTTCTCTATCGCTCACGTTTTGACAGATTATGATGTGAGGTGAGCTTTTCTAGGTGTGTGATTTTAATTAACAGAGGGGTTCGACATTGATGTCATAACAGTTTGGGGCCTTGCCGTGTGGCACTTGGACCGATCTGAACAGATTTGAGATACAACAGGTCGCAGCAAATTCCAACTCATTGCAATTAGTGACTTTGATCTTCAAATAAAACCAGTGGGAAAATTCGTTTAATTTTGTTACTTGTGGTTGGTTAAATGAAAAGTGAGGGAAATGGCTGTTCACATTACTAAAGAGGTTCCCAAATTTTCCAAGGAAGTTTAGAAAGACAGAAGGAGGACATTTGTTAGAATTAGCAAATAGGTTGGAATTGGGTTCAACCAGGGAGAAAAGGGAAGCTGAAATTGTAATGGAGTTGGTTAAGCACTTTGATGTATCAGAGAAACAGGCAACTGCAGTAGAGTTATAAAAACTTAAATTGCAATTGTGGCAACTGGAGTTAGAAGATAAATAAAGGGATGGAAACAGAGAGAGACGAAAGAGAAAGAGAGGAAAAAGAAAGAGAGAGGGGATTTGAAATTCAGAAGTTGGGAATTAGACAAGAAATTTAAATTAACAGGATGGAGATGAAGGGAGAACGTAGGGATGTATACAACTAGGTTAGTAACTTGCCATATTTCGTTGAGAAAATTGTCAAACCCTTTTTCATTTCATTTGAAAAAATGGCTAGGCAGATGACGTGTCCAGTGAACTTGTGGGTAATGCTAGTTCAGACTAAGCTGGTGGGCACAGCTGGTGAGGTATGTGCAGCGCTGTCAGATGAGGGATCAAGAGATTATCAAGATGTTAAATTGGTTATTTTGATTGGTTATGAATTGGTACTAGAAGCATATAGACAGAAGTTCAGAAAAATAGAGACGGAACCAGGTCAGACTTATATTGAGTTTGAAAGAATTAACAACAGTCATTTTGACAAGTGGGTGCTGGCCTTAAAAATGGATAAGACCTGTGAGGCCTGAAGGGAGATTAATCTGCTGGAGAAGTTAAAAGACTCACTTCCAGAGATAGTAAAAATTCATGTGAATGAATAGAAAGTTCAAGAAGTGAGCAGCGCGGCAGAAATGGCAGGTAAATTTGCATTGTGCAATGTGATGAAATTTAGCTTCTGGCAGGAATTTCATCCCGTGAGGGATAGTAATTGGGAGAAGGGACGATCACACATTACAAAGCGAACAGTAGTTCACAATATTTTACCACAGGTGAAGAAAGAAGCCCAAGGGGGTTGAAAGGTGGTGAAAGGCCTCAGGTGCTCTCACTATAAGGGAGTGGAACACATAAAATTACAGTGCTGGTGGTTTAGGAAGGGCACAGTGGAAAAGTTGTTTTCACTGCAGTAAACTGGGACACACCGTGCTGGGCGTTAAAGGAAGACACTTTGGGGAAAGATGTGGTAGAAGAGGCTCAGCCCAGTGGCAGTAGTGAAACTGGTAAAGGAGACCCCAAGTGGAGCCGAGGAGCTGCAGGAAATTGCACAGCCTAGGCAAGGGCTGGGTATGGAGGTAGTGCCTGATCTCTCAAAAGAATTCACCTCTGTGGATAAAGTTTACTCAGAAAGAACAGGGGGAGAACGACAAGAAGTTATAATTATGTGAGATGTGAGATCTGCTCAGTCTGTAATAGTTGAGAAGTGAGGCGCCAGAAAAGCACAACAGATCAGGCAGCGTCCAAACAGCAGGACAATCGAATATCAGGCAGAAACCCATCGTCAGGAAGATGGTGGGGGGACAATGGGGCTGAAAGATAAATACGAGGGTAGTAGCTGAGCTGGTGGAAGGGTCATTGGGAAGGCAATAAGATGATGTAGGTGGGAGTGATAGTGATATGTCGGAGGATAGGGTGAAGTCGATAGGTGGAAAGGAAGAGGTCTAGTTAGGGCAGTCCAAGAGGGCAGTGCTAGGTTGTACGGTTGGATCTGGGAGAGGTTGGTGGAGGGGAGATTTGAAATTTGGTGAAGTCAACATTGATGCGGAACAGTTTGAGGGTTCCAGCTGTCCTACCACTGATAGGAGTCCTATCACCCTCCTCACCGACCTATCACCATCACACCCCACTTGCATCTACCTATCGCCTTCCAAGCTCCCTTCCACCCAGCTCCATCCCCACACTCCCATTTATTTCTCAACCTCCTTCCCCCTCCCTTACCTCCCATTTTCCTGATGAAGGATTTATGCCTGAAACGTCAACGCCCCTGCCCCTCGGATGCTGCCGACGTGCTGTGCTTTTCCAGCCCCACACTTTTCAACTCTCATCTCCAGCATCTGCAGCCCTCACTCTCTCACCCTCTAATAGGAAGAGATGAAAGGTTTTTTCACTCTTTCTGGCATGTTCATCAAGAGTGTGTTAATTTGTGGAATGGGGACATAAATTAAGCATTCCCTTGTGTAACATCAGGATGGAATGCTAAATCAAGATTAGGGAAGTAACAGTGACAGTGAGTAACAGAGTGTCAGGTCCAGGAATACAGTTTGTTCTTGGGAACGATTTAGCAGGAGGTGAGGAGGGATAGGCACTCCTTGTGGTGGAGAAGCCAAAGGAAGACTAGGGAATTGGTGAGTTAAAAGAAAATTACCCAGGAATTTTTCCAGACTGTGTAGTAACAAGATCCCACTGTCATAAGTTACAGCAGGAAGTAAAACCGAACGAAAAAGACAAATGGGTTGATGCTCAGTGAACTGACCCCCTGTTTGATGTAACGGTGCAGGATAAACCTGAACAGGCAGAGGATCAGGCAGAGGGGTTTAGTCCAGAAAGGCTAATGGACTTACAACAGATATATACACACACATTCACACACACATACACATGCACACACACAGAAAAGGAATCAGAATATATTGTTGAACGTTATTAACTTAAAGATAGAATCATAAAATTAAAATGGAGACCCCGATAGGTTACTGCAGAAGGGAAATGGGCCAAAGTGCACCAGATTGTGTTAGCAGTAACGTACAGTGTTATGGGTAGCTCATAAACTAACTGCAGGCGGTCACTTAGGTGTATAGAAGACTCAGGCTAAGGTACAGAAGCATTTCCACTGTCCTGGAATGCACAAGGACGCTGTTAATTTTTGTTGTACGTGACATACATCCCAAATGGTAGGTAAGTAACAGGCAGTAACAAAACCAGCACTTTTCTTGCCAATTCCTGCATTCGAAGAACTTGCACGTGTGTTATGATAAATTGTGTTGCTCCCCTTTCTAAAGTAAAAGTGGAAACCAATATTTGCTTACTGTCAGGGTTGGCCAAATGATTGTGATAAAGGTGTCCCATTGAAGTGTTTGCCATTAGTGATGTCCCAAATAAATCTACTCACTTTACTTCCTTTGAGTTAATATTCGTACATGAAGTGAGAGCTCCTCTGAAATTAATTAAATATAAATTGACAGGACCGAAGTCGGAAATCTCACACCTGGATTCTGTGTGTGAGGTGAAGGAGAGAGTAGATGGAGTAGGTGAGTTTGCTAAACAGTATCTGAAGAGCACAGCATAGAGTGAAGGAGGTGGCAGATACAAACTCTGAAACTTTGAAGGTTTCCCGTGGGGATGACGTATTAGTATTGCCACCAGTGGTAAGAAATCTCTTCAAAGCCAGGTTTCGTGGCCCCTTTCAAATAAAAAAAAAAGTGGAGTCAGTTTAACTACCCAGTAAAGATACCAGAGATGACAAAATAACCTTTATCGAATATTTCATATGGATGAATAATGCACAAGCCACATTTAAGACTCAGAAACAGAGTTGTGGCCATATGAACAAATTTTGCAGCTTATCTTTATGATGTAGTGATCTTTAGCAAGTGATTGAAAGCTCACATGTTACAGTTGACCGATAATGTTGAATGATTACAAGAAGCAAACTCAGTAATAAACTTAAAGAAAACAGAATTCACGAAAGCAGTGGTAACATTCTTGGGATATTGCATTGGACATGGAAGGTTGACCCCATGGAACACAAATACGAAGGGCTTTGAGGAAATTCCATGACCATCCTCGAAGAAAGAGGTGCTTCGATTTTTGGAACTGAATGGATTCTATCGGAAGTTTGTCCCAAACTTCAGCAGCGTATTGGCATCTCTAATGGACTTATTAAAGAAGAACATTGAATTGTGGTGGATAGAACAATTCCAGGAGGCATTTGAGAATTTTAAAGCAGGATTAATCACCACATCAGTTTTAGCTACACCAAATATTCTGAAACCCTTTGAAAATTGTGTTTGATGCTTGGGATATAGGGGTCGGAGATGTATTGATACAGAAAGAGGATGACGGAATTGTATGGCTAATTGGCTACTTGTTGAAAAAACTCAATATCCACCAGAAAAAAAAATACAAAATCTTCATTATTGAAAAAGAATGATTAATTTTCATACTGGCCTGACAATATTTTAATGTTTATATGACAAACAAATTGTCGGAGATGGTTGTGGACAACGACAAATCTCTCACATTTTTTGAAATATTTAAAGACCAGAATATGAGACTATTTAATTGGAGTCTTACCTTACCGACTTTAAACTCACAAACTGTACAGGCTGTGGCCCCTACAATGTGATAGCAGATGGGTTTTCGCGGATTTAAAGGAAAGCAGTGTAGATAAGATTAGACTTATTCCAGTGTTGTATTGGTGTGCAGAATTAATATGAATGATTTAACTGAGATTACTACTTTTGTATTTCATATAATTGGGATTAAGAATTAGAGGAAAACGAATGATGCCATCTTTTCATTCTGCTGGTTCATTTTATTTTCTGAAGCAGGAAGATGTTATGAAGCCAAAAGCATGTATGGGCACTTTAAGACAGATCGGGTTTTGTTGAATAGAAATTAAAGCCACAGATGCCAGTTAAAGGTCACACTGTTCCACATGTCACCATTAGCTGAGAAATGGATACCTGAGTTTTGGTTGCTGTTTTGACAGCCATCCAAATGCAACCAAAGAGTTTAAATAACGCTCAGGATACCAGAAATCAACAGAATTTGAATATTATTGTTTGGGCACCTGGACAGCAATCAAATTATGAGAATTATTATTTCATGGCGAGTATATAAATCCAGCATTTTGAACACTGGAGGGAGAGCTGCTGCCATCCAACAATAGAGCAACTGCTGGAGAGCAGGAGTGCTAAGTGACCATCTCAAACACTCTATATCAAAGACACATTTTCATGTAAACCTACTTGCAATAAAAAAACATGACCCAGGGAGATCAGCAGCTGAAAGAATGAACACAGCGGGAAAGATAGAGACTGTATGGTCTTGAGATTTTAATGTTTCATATGTGGATTGTTGGAACAGCATATTTTTACAGAGTTGGAGTCAGATAGTAAGTAGCTAAGAAAAGAGGGGCTTGTATTTGCGAATAGTTGTTGTTTAGTGTTCACTATTAAAGTTAAGAAACTAACTTGATAATTTTTGTTTTAATAGTGGAATGTAGGAGATCTCTGTCGCTCATATTTTAACAGATTACAAGGTGAGGCGAGCTTTTCTGGGTGTTTGGGTTTAATTAACAGAGAGGTTCGAGTCCACCTTATAAATATCCATCCACGCTAACCCCATTTCCCTGCAGTTGGCCCATATGCTTCCAGTCCTTTCCTATCCACATATTTATCCAAATGTTTTTGAAATGGGTTGTTAATTGGTTATTCGTGGGTGGCACGGTGGCATAGTGGTTAGCACTGCTGCCTCTCAGCGCCAGAGACCCGAGTTCAATTCCTGCCTCAGGCGACTGACTGTGTGGAGTTTGCACGTTCTCCCCGTGTCTGCGTGGGTTTCCTCCGGGTGCTCCGGTTTCCTCCCACAGTCCAAAGATGTACAGGTCAGGTGGATTGGCCATGCTAAATTGCCCGTAGTGTTAGGTAAGGGGTAGATGTAGGGGTATGGGTCGGTTGCGCTTCGGCGGGGCGGTGTGGACTTGTTGGGCCGAAGGGCCTGTTTCCACACTGTAAGTAATCTAATCTAATCTAATGTACCCCCCCTTAACCATATCTGCTGGCAACTCATCCCTGTACCAGCCCTCTGTATAAAGAAGTGGCCCCTCAGGTTCCCTTTTATTCCTTCCCCTTTAACCTTAAACTGATCCCCTCTAATCCTCGATTCTGTACACCTTGGAAAAAGACTGAGAGCATTAACCCTATCCATACTCCTCGTGATTTTACACAGCTCTATAAGGACTCCCTCAGTCTCTTACACGCTAAAGAAAAGGTCCTAGCTTGTCCAACCTCTCCCTATAACTCAGACCATTGGGTCCTGGCAACGTCTTTGTAAATTTCTTCTGCACTCTTTCTAATTTAATAACATCGTCCCCATAACAAGGTGACAAACACTGAACACAATACTCCAAGTGCGGCCTTACCAAATTCCTGTGTAACTGTAACATTACTTCCCAACTTTTATACTCAATATCCTGCCTGATGAATGCCAATGTGCCAAAAGCCTTCTTCACTGCCCTGCCGACCTGTGACTCCACTCTTAGAGAACCGTGCACCTGAACACCAAGGTCCCTCTGCCCACTGCACCCCTTAAGACCATTTACAATGAAACTCCTCCCTTGATTTCAGTTTCCAAAATGCAAGACCTCACACTTCTATATTAAATTCCATTTGTCATTGCTCGGCCCATTTCCCCACCTGGTTAAGGTCCTGCTGCAACTTTTGATAAACATTCTCACTGATCACGCTCCCAATTACTTTAGTGTCATCTGCAAACTTACTAATCATACCTTCCATATTCTCAACCAAATCATAGATAACAAACAGCAATGGACCAAGCCTCCGGTCTGACAAACATCCTTCCACTCAACCCTCTGCTTTCTACCATCAAGCCAACTGTGTATGCAGTTGGCCAGTTCCCCCCGCATTCTACGAGATGTAACCTTCCTGAGCAGCCTGCCATGTGGAACCTAATCAAAGGCCTTACTGAAATCCATAGAGACTACATCTATCACTCTGCCCTCATCAAACGTCCTGGTAACTTCATCAAAGGACTCTAAGAAATTTGGGAGGCATGATCTCCCACTCACAAGTCTATGCTGACTGCTCTGAATCAAACCCTGTGTAAGTAATGGGTGCAGTCAATGGTATGCTGTCCTTCATTGTAAGATGATTCGAGTACATGAGTAAAGCCATCTTCCGGCTGTTGTAGAGCCTTGCTGAGAGAGCATTTGGGGCACTCTCTACAGATTTGATCTCCTTTGTAATAAATGATTCCCTTACCACAGACACGGGTGATGGTAACATGGGGAAAGAGTGAAGAAGCTGAGTGTTTAATCTGTAGAGCTGTGAGAGATGAAGAAATGGTGATCCTGAAACACGAGGAGTGGCAGCGATCAGTTATTTCCAAAACAGACATTGATAGGGAGAGAAATTCCATACTTTACCCAGGATTGATTGGTTTGATTTATTGTCACGTGTACCTCAGTACAGGGAAACACTTTGTTTATGAGCAGTGGAGGAAGATCATAGTAAGCATGGCCAGACAGATCATAGGGTGGAAATAGACTTGGACAGAGTAAGGATTACAGGTTACACTGCACAGGACATGCACTAGACAAGGTCAACATGAACAAAATCACCATTATTTGAACTTAGAGAGTCCATTCATCAGTCTAACGTGACTTTCCTCATAGTTTATTTGCCTAAATTAACTCTCCCCACGTTATTGTGCAGTCAGCGTGTGAACCCTGGACTGAACATCAGGTTGCTCACAATCCCCAACAGCAGCCACAATACCTCCGTCTGAAACAGGTAGCCATTCCCATCAGCTTCCGCCCTGCATAGAGAACACCAGTCTGTCTTCGTGGAGATGGAAGATGCCTTCTTAAGACTTCACACAAGACATATGGCTTCCCTGCCCACCTCAAGAAAACCATGTTAAAGTCCCACATGTGTATCATAAACAACGGAGCCAAGAGAAACAATGTGGAACAGTCTGTTTGTGGGGCCTCTGCCCCACTTGTTCATCATGTTAGAGCATCAATTAGGAGACAGTGAGGACTGCCAATGCTGGAGATGAGAATAGACCATCAAGTGCTGGAAAAGCACAGCAGGTCAGGCAGCATCCGAGGACCAGGAGAATCGACGTTTTGGGCATAAGACATTCATCAGGAATCACCAAAAAGTACCTCATTCTGCCCCCGTGTAAGTGTATTGAGGTGGGAATGGCCTCCTGCTGTTCCTGTGTAAGTGACTCAAGGGAGTGATTGGCTTCAACCTCGTCCGATTGGACAGGGCCAAGGGCCTGACTGATTAACCCTGGTTCCTGTTTGATAGCTCATTGTACTGACTCATGGAACATTGCTGCAGCTTTAAGAGGTTATTTTGTCCGGGTTTCTTTTATGAGAGAGATTGAACGATCGTTACCAAGCTTGCCAGTTAAGACCACTTGAGTAACAGCTAGGGCGGCCTTGTGTTTATTTTAATGCAGCCTGAATGGGTGTGGCCAGCTCTCACAGATTAGGATCTCTGTGTTTTGGTTTCTCAGTAACATCAGAAACTATTGGAGTCTCCACAGAGTTGGAAACTTCAGTGAAAGTCTTCTGGCTGCTACCCTCTCTGAAATTTCTCTTGATACTGTTTTTAATTCTTGGATTGAAGAAATATTTGTGACAATCTGTGTCTGAATATTTCTTTTTGCCAAGGGCTGTGTTTATGGGATTTCCCTATATTGGAACAGTTCATCAGTAATAGTTCCTAGATGTATTATTCTGTTAAGCTGTCCAATAGAATTACGTTATTCTAAATTCCTCTTTCTTTGGTTTCATTTTATCTTTCGTGTTTAAGAAGATGGTGTTTAGCTTCACACCGAGTAGTCTGACCAGTCACATTGCATCTGGAACAGACACTTTACATTTCCTTTAAAATAAGAAAACATTAGAATCTAGGCTGCCGCCTTCAAATATTTTCCAGGCGCTCTGGTGTAGTCCATCACACTAGACTCCTTCCCTTCCTGAGTAATAGGGTGAAGGCACTGAATGGGCTGTCCCTGTTCTTCTCCAATAGTGTCAATGGGCTGAATGGCTTCCTCATATTCCTGTGAAACCAGCCTGAGGTGCTGAATGAAGTCTTGTTTTACTGTGGCAATGTGCAGTGTCAGGAAGTGCTGTTACATGAATGTTACCGACACTTTAACAGCACAAGTCTCAATGGAATCTGAATCCTGCTACACACGGACAAAGACCAGTTCAGGAGCTGACGGGGGACAAAATGTTCTGAACATTGTGGAACCTTCAGTGACCATCCCCACTTCTGATCTTATGGTGGGGAGGTTCAGGGTGGGGAGACATTGATGAAGCAGCTGAAGGTGTTTGTGAAGAGGAAGCTACTCTGAGGATCTCCCACAGAGGTGACCCAGGACTGAGATGATGAACATCTTCCTTTGTGCCATGTTTGACCCCAAACACTGGAGAGGTTACTCTGATTCCCATTAAGTTCAGTTTTGTTAAGCTCCTTTATGTCAACAGAAGTCAACCATTGCCTTGATATCGGGGCCAGTCATTTTTATCTGAACGCTTGACGCAACCTCTTTTGTTCACGTCAATAGGCCATGATGTAGGAGCAGCAAGTGTTTTCTTCAAACAGGTGATATTGAATGTCAGGATCACTCTTCTCAAGAGTGTTCGGGAAGCTAGATGACGGAACGTATTTGAAGAGGAGATAGATGGAAATTGACCTGTCAGAGAGTTGAGGGCGATGAAGAATTGGATAGGAAAGAAGATTTGAGACCAGGAGCAGATCAGTCATGATCTTAAAGAAGGGCAAGGCAGGCTTGGGGAGTGAACAACATGCCCCTGTTTCTGATGTTCTCCGATTCTGTTATTGGAAAGTTAGTGGGTGTTATTTTCATGAATGTTCTGTTATTGAATGTTGCAGACAGGGAGACCAGAGGATTTTGTGAGCCATCCCTGAGTGAGGTATGGGGGCTGTATTCACATTGAATCTGAGTGTACAACATGACCAACAAATAAAGCACAAGTTGCAGAGAGGGGAAGCTCTGTGAAGAGAGATGAGGGGCCTCTTTCATACCAAGCCTGAGTTTTCCAATTACATTTCCCAATTCACTTCAAACCATGTGGGACAGTACTGAGGGGCTGAAATGTCTCCTGTGTTTCTGTGCAACAGGTTATAGGAGTAAGTAACCTCCAACTGCTCCTGTCTAGCGGGTTTGAGGGGCTGAATGGAACACAGGAACATGGGACTGAGGAGCAGGAGTGGGTCATGAGATACTTTGAGCCTTCTCCACCAGGCACTAAAATTGTAGCTGATCAGGTTGTGGTCTCAGCCCCACTTTCCTGTCTGCGTCCCATTGTGCACTTCTTTAACAAATATTTAACTAACGCAGCTTTCAATCAATGTGAACATAGAGACACGATAATCTTCCACTGAAGAGAATTCCGACTTGAAAGGTCCTTTCAGAATTATTCATCATCCATCTTATAGAATCAGAGAGTCATGCAGAATGGAAACAGACCCATTAGTCCAATCTGTTCACTCCGATCAGATATCAAATCTGATTTCGTCCCATTTGCCAGCATTTGGCCAATATTCCTTCTGTGATTGTACCCGCCTTGACCACTTCCTCTGACTGCACTTTCTGTCCACACACCACTCTCTGTGTGAAATATTTACCTTCTCGTCCCTTCTAAATCATTCGCCCTCTCCCCTCCAACCTCTGCTGTCTTGTTCTGGACTCCCCTATCCTTGGGAGTAGAACATGGCTGTTCAGAATATCCATGTCCCTGATGATTTTATAAACCTCTATAATGTTGCCTCTCAACCTCTCACACTCCAGGGGGAAGCACCTCAACGTAATTAGCCTCTCCCTAAAGCTCAAACGTCCAGTCCTGGAACATCCGTGTAAGTCATTTCTGCAGAAAACCGAGTTGTACGCAGTATTCTTAAAGCGGCCTCACCAACATCCTGTATAGATGCAATCTGCCACCACAACTCCTATACTCAATGCTCTGACTGATTAAGGCAAATGTGCCAAATGTGTTCAGCACCACGCTGTCTACCTGCGACTCACTGCTACAGGTGATCATGTATGTTAACATCAGAAAGTTAACATGATGGTAGTGCCAGCAGATAGGAGGACCAGTGATACATTAATCATTATTGAGATTAGATTGTGTTGGAAACATGAGCTTAACATGTCAGGAAGGGAAATCAAATCAATGGGTTCAGGGTGATTAATATACAAAATAACAGATAGCCCGGAGTGAGTTACAGACTGGAATCGAATCGAGGCGTTCAGGTGGTTAATATACAGAATACCAGATACCCCGGAGCGAGTTACAATCTGGAATCTAATCAAGGGGTTCAGGGTGGTTTATATACGAATAACAGATACCCCGGATTGAGTTACAATCTGGAATCTAATCGAGGGATTCAGGGTGGTTTATATAGAGAATAACAGGTAGCCCGCAGTGAGTTACAGCCTGGAATCTAATTGCAGGGTTCAGGGTGGTTTATATACAGAATAACAGATAGCCCAGAGTGAGTTACAGCCTGGAATCCAATTGAGGGGTTCAGGGTTGTTCATAAACAGAATAACAGATAGCCTGGAATGTGTTACAGGTTGGAACCTAATCGAGTGGTTTAGGATGGTTTATGTACAGAATAACAGATGCCATGGAGTGAGTTACAGTCTGGAATCTAATCGAGGAGTTCAGGGTGGTTTATATACGGAATAACAGATAGCCTGGAGTGTGTTACAGATTGGAAACTAATCGAGGGATTTAGGATGGTTTATGTACAGAATAACAGATAGCCCGGAGTGAGTTACAGCCTGGAATCTAATCGAGGAGTTCAGGGAGTTTTAGATACAGAATAACAGATAGCCCGGAGGGAGTTACAGCCTGGAATCTAATCGAGGGATATGTTAACCTTTTTATGTGAAATAACTTGTAACTGGGAGTGAGTCATAAAGTGTACTATTGGCCAAGTGGTTTCAAATCTTGACTCAAATAAACATAATGCAGTCACAAACTACACAACTTTACTGACTCCCAATTTTCCTTGTTTGAGGACTATCCTCCTCTGTTTTCCCCTTACACTGAAAGTATTAATATACCTTTTATACTGCACTGACATTCTGGTTATAGTGCTACCTATCTCTCACTGTCTCATTTATATTCAATCCTGTTGAAAGATACTTAAACCAACAGAGACACAAAGTTCCAGAAAAGCTTTGTTCAATTGCAGGTGCATTATTTTCTTTTATTTGTAGATAACACATAATTTGAACCCACAGAAGGTCAGTGTGGAATTTGAGCAACCCTTCAATTTGGGATGAGGCCTAGCCAGGCAGGATTCTGATTCAACGCTGCAAATCTACAATTCAGTGGCTGAGTTCTATCAGGTTTTGTATAGTATGTCTCTCTCATATATTAGGAGCTTGGAAAGTAAGGCAGACCTTACTGGAATGTCACATTGTCTCTCCGCATTCACTGTAAAAAGGTTCTGGGATTTGCATTTTATTCAACTTCAAAGAGCTGTCTCCATTTCCTATCTCTGCTGGCATCAATGAATGGAAATGGCTTTTGACACGTTGCCCCCTCTCCCTTGCTGAATGTATTCCTGACACAAATCGGTCAGGCAAACGTTTTAGATTTGTCCACAGCCACCATTTTATATCAGTAAAACTACACGACTACTGTGTACAGTTCTGATCTCCAAATTTGAGGAAAGACATTCTGGCTATTGAGGGAGTGCACCGTAGGTTCACGAGGTGAATTCCTAGGATGGTGGGATTACCTTACACTGAAAGACTGAAGCGACTGGGCTTGTATACCCTTGAGTTTAGAAGACTGAGAGGGGATCGGATTGAGACGTATAAGATGAAAGGATTGGACATTCTGGCAGCAGGAAACATGCTTCCGCTGAGGGGTGAGTGCCGAACCAGAGGACACAGCTTAGAAATACGGGGTAGACCATTTAGGACAGAGATGAGGAGAAACTTCTTCACCCAGAGAGTGGTGGCTGTGCGGAATGCTCTGCCCCAGAGGGCAGTTGAAGCCCAGTCTTTGGATTCATTTAAGAAAGAGTTGGATAGAGCTCTCAAAGATAGATGAATCAAGGGTTATGGAGATAAGGTAGGAACAGGATACTGATTAGGAATGATCAGCCATGATCATATTGAAAAGCGGTGCAGGCTCGAAGGGCTGAATGGCCTACTCTTGCACCTATTGTCTTTGTCTATTGTCTATTGAGTGTGTATAAATTAGGAAAAGCAGGAGAGACTGGCAATATCAATGCAGTTTGAAAATATATAAACCATTGAATACGCACACAGAATCACACACAAACAGACATGCACAGACACACCGAATCACACACACAGAGATACAGACACCTTCCAGGAGCTGTCTCCATTTCCTATCTTGCAAGAGAATTCATGTTATGATGATGCATTCATGCAGGACAGTAAACAGCTTTTGAGACTTTCCCCATTGTGACAGAAGTTCAGCCCCAATTTGAAACTTGGAGATATGTAACAGGACAGAAATGAACCAGGAGCTTTCTGTGTTCTTGCTCTCAATGTAACATTTGACCATTTAGTTTATCTTGTCTTCGGCCGAACATCCAACAAGGATCACTTCACAGATCCAATAACAGATCCCCAGGAGTGAGTTCCAGACTGGAATCTAATTGAGGCGTTTAGGGTTTACACACAGCAGAAGAGATACCCAGGAGTGAGTTACAGACTGGGATCTAATCGAGGAGTTCCGGGTGGTTTACATACAGAACAACAGATAACAAGGAATGAGTCACAAAATCACGGAGTCATACAGTCATAGAGATGTACAGCATGGAAACAGGCCCTTTGGTCCAACCCGACCATGCCGACCAGATATCCTAACCTACTCTAGTCTCTTTTTCAAGCACTTGGCCCATCTCCCTCCAAACCTTCCCATTCATATACCCATCGAACTGCATTTTAAATGTTGCAATTATACCAGCCCCTACCACTTCCTCTGACAGTTCATTCCATTCATGTACCACCCTCTGAGTGAACAAGTTGCCCCTTAGGACTCTTTCATATTACCTCTCACACTAAACCCTTTTGTTCTTTACTCCCCACCCCAAGGAAAAGACTTTGTCTATTTATCCTATCCATGCCCGTCATGATTTTATAAACCTTGATAAGATCACCCCTCAGCCTCCAACACTCCAGGGAAAACAGCCCCAGCCTATACAGCCTCTCCCTGTGGCTCAAATCCTCTAACCCTGGCATCCTCCTTGTAAATCTTTTATGAACTCTTCCAAGTTTCACAACATCCTTCCGATAGGAAGGAGACCTGAATTGCATGCCATATTCCAACAGTGGCCTAACCCATGTCCAGTCCAGCCACAACATGACCTCTCAATGTCTATACTCAAAACACTGACCAATAAAGGAAAGCATACCAAACGCTGCCTTCATTATCTTATCCACCTGCCACTCTACTCTCACGGAGCTACGAACCTGCACTTCAAAGTCTCTTGGTTCAGCAACTCTCCCTCGGACTTGACCATTAAGATATAAGTCCTGCTCAAATTTGCTTTCTCAAAATGCAGCGCCTTGTGTTTATCGAAGTGGAATAGAATTGAAGGTTTTGGGGTGTTTTTGAAACATGCCAGTCACATGTACATGAAAGTGAGTTACACGTTGGAATCTAATAGAGAGGGTTCCGGGTGATTCATATAATCCCGACAGTGGGGAAACAAGCCCTTCAGCCCAACAAGACCACACTGATCCACAGAAGAATAACCCATCCAGATCCACTTCCCCACATTTACCCCTGACTAATGCACCTCAGCTACACATCCCTGAACACTGTGGACAAATTTGGCAGGGTTCGGATTGGATGGTTAATATACAGAATAACAGATACTCAGGAGTATGATACAGACTGGAATCTAATCAAACGATTGAAGTGGCTAATGTACAGAGTCCCTTAAAATTGGAAGTCAGTTACAGATTGGAATTTTATGAAGGGATTCAGGACGATTATGTGTACAATAACAGATACCCCAGAGTGAATTACAAACTGGAATCTAATCGAGGGTTTCAGGGTGGTTTATATGCAGAATAACAGGTCGCCCGGAGTGAGTTATAGAGTCATAGAATCATCGAGATGTACAGCATGGAAACAAACCCTTAGGTCCAACCTGACAATGCCGACCAGATATCCCAACCCAATCTAGTCCCACCTGGCAGCACCTGGCCCATGTCCCTCCAAACCCTTCTTATTCATATACTCATCCAAATTCGTCTTAAATGTTGCAATTGTACCAGCCTCCACCACTTCCTCTAGCAGCTCACTCCATACACGTACCACCTTCTGCGTGAAAACGTTGTCCCTTAGGACTCTTTCATATCTTTCCCCTCTCAAACTAAACTTATGCCCTGTGGTTCTGGACTCCCTTACCCCAGGGTAAACCTCGATAAGTTCACCCCTCAGCCTCCGACACTCCAGGGAAAACAGCCCCAGACTGTTCAGCCTGTCCCTGTAGCTCCAATCCTCCAACGCTGGCAACATCCTTGCAAATCATTTCTGAACCCTTTCAAGTTTCACAACATCTTTCCGACAGGAAGGAGACCAGAATTGCACGCAATACTCCAAGAGTGACCTAACCAATGTCCTGTACAGCTGCAACATGACCTCCTAACTCCTGTAATCGGTACTCTGACCAATAAAGGAAAGCATACAAAACGCCTTCTTCACTATCCTATCTACCTGCGACTCCACTTTCAAGGAGCTATGAACCTGCACTCCAAGGTTTCTCTGTTCAGCAACACACCCTAGGACCTTACCATTAAATGGAGAAGTCCTGCTAAGATTTGCTTTCCCAAAATGCAGCACCTCGCATTTATCTGAATTAAACTCCATCTGTCACTTCTCAGCCCATTGGCCCATCTGGTCGAGATCCTGTTATAATCTGAGGAAACCCTCTTCGATGTCCACTACACCTGCAATTTTGGTGTCATCTGTAAACTTACTAACTGTACCTCTTATGCTCGCATCCAAATCATTTATGTAAAGGACAAAAAGTAGAGGGCCCAACACTGATCCTTGTGGCACTTCACTGGTCATAGGCCTCCAGTCTGAAAAACAACCCTCCACCACCACCCTCTGTCTTCTACCTTTGAGCCAGTTCTGTATGTAAATGGCGACTTCGCCCTGTATTCCATGACATCTAACCTTGCTAATCAGTCTGCCATGGGGAACCTTGTCGAATGCCTTACTGAAGTTCATATGGATCACATCTACTGCTTTGCCCTTATCAATCTTCTTTTTTACTTCTTCAAAAAACTCAATCAAGTTTGTGAGACATGATTTCCCACGCACAAAGCCATGTTAACTATCCCGCATCAGTCCTTGCCTTTCCAAATTCATGTACATCCTGTCCCTCAGGATTCCCTCCAACAACTTTCCCACTGCCGAGGTCAGGCTCACTGGTTTATAGTTCCCTGGCTTGTCTTTACCGCCCTTCTTAATCATTGGCACCACGTTTGCCAACCTCCAGTCTTCCAGCATCTCACCTGTGACAATCGATGATACAAATATCTCAGCAAGAGGCCCAGCAATCACTTCTCTTGCTTCCCACAGAGTTCTCAGGTACACCTGATCAGGTCCTGGGGATTTATCCACCTTTTACCATTTCAAGAAATCCAGCACTTTCTCCTCTGTATATCTGCAACATTTTGCAAGATGTCACCATCGATTTCCCTGCAGTCTATATCTTCCATATCCTTTTCCACAGTAAGTACTGATGCAAAATATTCATTTAATATCTCTCCCATTTATTGTGGCTCCACACAAAGGCCGCCTTACTGATCTTAGAGGGGCCCTATTCTCTCCCTAGTTACACTTTGGTCTTAATATATTTGTAAAAACACTTTGGAATCTCCTTAATTCTATTTTCCAAAGCTATCTCATGTCCGCGTTTTGCCCTCCTGATTTCCCTCTTAAGTATATTCCTACTTCCTTTCTACTCTTCTAAGGATTCACTCGATCGATCCTGTCTATACCTGACATATGCTTCCTTCTTTTTCTGAACGAAACCCTCAATTTCTTTAGTCAGCCAGCATTCCCAATAACTACCAGCCTTCCCTTTCAACCCTGACAGGAAGTTACAGCCTGGAATCTAATTGAGGGGTTCAGGGTGGTTTATATCCAGAATAACAGATATTCTGGGGTGTGTTACAGCCTGGAATGTAATTGAGGGGTTCAAGGAGGTTAGTATACAGAATAACAGATAGCGCGGAGTGAGTTACTGTCTGGATGCTAATCAATGTCTGTTCACTTTAAGATAGGACGGGTTTTGCTGAATCGAAAGTACAGCCACAGATGCCAGCTAAAGGTCAGACTGTTCCAAATGTAACAATTAGATGGGAAATGGAAGCCTGAGTTTTGGTTGTTTTTTTGACAGCAATTGAAATGCAATTAAAGAGTTTAAATAATGCTCAGAATATCCGATGCCAATGGAATTTGAATATTATTGTTCGTACACCTGGAAATCAATCAAATTATGAGAATTATTGTATCATTGGAAGTAAATAAATCCAGCATTTGAACACTGGAGGGAGAGCTGCTGCCATCCAACAGCAGAGTAACTGCTGTAGAGCAGGAGTGCTAACTTACCATCTCAAACACTCTCCATCAAAGACACATGTTCATGTAAAACATACTTGCAGTTAAAAAAAAAATGACACAGGGAGATCAGCAGCTGAAAGAGTGCAGACAGCGGGGAAGATAGAGACTGTGTGGTCTTGAAATTGTAACGTTTAATATGTGGGTTGTTGGAACAGTATATTTTTTACAGAGTTGGAGTCAGATAGTAAGTAGCAAAGAAAAGAGGGGCTTGTATTTGCGAATAGTTTTTGTTTAGTGTTCACTATTAAAGTTAAGAAACTAACTTGCCATTTTTTGTTTAAATAGTGGAATGTAGGAGATATGTATCACTCATATGTTAACAGATTACGAGGTGAGGCCAGCTTTTCTGGGTGTTTGGTTTTAATTAACAAAGAGGTTCGACTCCACCTTGTAAATGTACATTCATACTAACCCCATTTCCCTGCAGTTGTCCCATATCCTTCTAATCCTTTCCTATCGACATATTTATCCAAATGCTTTTGAAACGTTGTTAATGCATCCCCCTCAGGCACATCTTCTGGCAGCTCATCCAAGTACCAGCCATTTATGTAAATAAATGGTCCCTCAGGTTCCCTTTTATTCCTTTCCCTTTAACCTGAAACTGATCCCCATTCCTCCTCGATTCTCTAAACTTTGGAAAAGACTGAGAGCATTCACCCTATCCATATCCCTCATGATCTTATACAGCTCTATAAGGACTCCCTCATTCTCCTACACTCTAAAGAAAAGGTCAAAGCTTGTCCAACCTCTCCCTATAACTCGGACCATTGGGTCCTGGCAATGTCCTTGTAAATTTCTTCTGCACTCTTTCTAATTACATTATATCCCCCCTATAACAAGTTGACAAAACTGAACACAATCCTCCAAGTGCGGCCTTACCAAAGTCCTGCGTAACTGCAACATAAATTCCCAACTTCTATACTCAATGTCCTGCCTGACGAAGGCCAGTGTGTCAAAAGCCTTCTTCACTGCCCTGTCTACCTGTGACTCCACTCTCAGTGAACCGTGCACCTGAATTCCAAGGTCTCTCTGCCCACTACACCCCTTAAGGCCCGCCCATTCACTGTGAAACTCCTACCTTGATTTGAGATTCCAAACTGCAAGACCTCACACTTCTATATTAAATTCCATTTGCCATTTCTCAGCCCACTTCCCCACCTGATTAAGGTCCTGCTGCAATTTCTGATAAATGTCCTCACTGATCATGCTGCCATTTATTTTAGTGTCATCTGCAAACTTACAAATCATGCCTTGTATATTCTCATCCAAATCAGAGATAACAAAAAGCTATGGACCCAACCTCCAGTCTAACAAGCTTCCTACCATCAACCCAACTGTGTATCCAATTGGCCAGTTCCCCCAGTATTCTACGTGATTGAACCTTCCTGAGCAGCCTGCCATGTGGAAACTTATCATAGGCCATACTGAAATCCAAAGAGACTACATTTACCGCTCTGCCCTCATTAACCTTCTTGGTCACTTCACCAAAGGACTCTAAGAAATTTGGGATGCATGATCTCCCACTCACAAGTCTATGCTGACTGCTCCGAATCAAACCCTGTGTAAGTAATGGGTGCAGTCAATGGTACGCTGCCCTTCATTGTAAGATGATCAGAGTACATAAGTAAAGCCATCTTCCTGCTGTTGTAGAGCCTTGCTGAGAGAGCATTGGGGCACTCTCTACAGATTTGATCTCCTTTTTAAGGAATGATCTCCTTACCACAGACACGGGTGATGGTAACATGAGGATAGAGTGAATAAGCTGAATGTTTAATCTGTAGAGCTGTGAGAGACGAAGAAATGGTGATGCTGAAACACGAGGAGTGGCAGCGATCACTTATTTCCAAAAGAGACATTGACAGGGAGAGAAATTCCATAATTTACCCAAGATTGATTGGTTTGATTTATTGTCACGTGTACCTCAGTACAGGGAAACACTTTGTTTATGAGCAGTGGAGGAAGATCATAGTAAGCATGGCCAGACAGATCATAGGGTGGAAATAGACTTGGACAGAGTAAGGCATACAGGTTACACTGAACAGGACATGCACTAGACAAGGTCAACATGAACAAGATCATCATTATTTGATCTTAGAGAGTCAATTCATCAGTCTAACGTGACCTTTCTAATAGTTTATATGCCTAAATTAACTCTCCCCACATTATTGTGCAGTCGGCGTGTGATCCCTGTACTGAACGTCAGATTGCTCACAATCCCCAACAGCAGCCACAATACCTTCCATCTGAAACAGGTAGACATTCCCACCAGCTTCCACCCTACATAGAGAACACCAGACTGCCTTCTCAGAGATGAAAGATGCCTTCTTGAGACTTCGCACAAGACATATGGCTTCCCTGCTCACCTCTTGAAAACCACGTTAAAGTCCCACGTGTGTATCATAAGCAACAGAGCCAAGAGGAACATCGTGGAGCACTCTGTCTGTGCAGCCTCTGCTCCACTTGTTCATCATGTTAGAGCATCATTCAGGAAACACTTAAGACTGCCGATGCTGGAGATCAGAGAAGAGAGTCGATTGCTGGAAAAGCACAGCGGGTCAGACAGCATCCTTGAAGCAGGAGAATCGACGTTTTGGGCATAAGACATTCATCAGGAATCAGAATCAATTTCCTCATTCTGCCCCCGTGTAAGTGTATTGAGGTGGGAATGGCCTCCTGTTGTTCCTGTATAAGTGACTCAAGGGACTGACTGGCTTCTTCCTTGTCCAATTGGGCAGGGCCAAAGGACTGACTGGGTTATCCCTGGTTCCTGTTTGACAGCTCGATGTACTGACAAGTGTGATGGTGCTGCAGCTTTAAGAGGTTATTTTGTCCGGGTTTCCTTTAAGAGAGATTGAACGATCGTTACCAAGCTGGTTAGTTAAGACCACTTGAGTAACAGCGAGGGAGGCCTTGGGTTTATTTTAATGCAGCCTGAATGGGTGTGGCCAGCTCTCACAGATTAGGATCACTGGGTTTTGGTTTCTCAGTAACATCAGAAACTATTGGGGTCTCCACAGAGTTGGAAGCTTCAGTAAATGTCTCCTGGCTGCTACTCTCTCTGAATTTTCTCTTGATGCTGTTTTTAATTCCTGGATTGGATAAATATTTGTGACATTCTGTGTCTGAATATTTCTTTTTGCCAAGGGCTGTGTTTATGGGATTTCCCTATATTGGAACAGTTCATTAGTAATAGTTCCTAGATCTATTATTCTGTTAAGCTGTCCAATAGAATTACGTTATTCTAAATTCCTCTTTCTGTGGTGTTATTTCTTCTTTCATGTTGAAATACATGGTATTTTGCTTCACACCGAGGAGTTTGACCAGTCACATTGCATCTGGAACAGATACTTTTCATTTCCTTTAAATTAAGAAAACATAAAGGTCTAGGATGTTGCCTTCAAATATTTTCGAGGGGCTCTAGTCCATCACACTAGACTCCTTCTCTTCCTGAGTAATAAGCTGGAGGCACTGAATGGGCTATCCCTGTTCTTCTCCAATAATGTCAATGGGCTGAATGGCTTCCTCATATTCCCGTGAAACCAGTGTTAGGTGCTGAATGAACTCTTGTTTTACTGGGGCAATGTGCAGTGTCAGGCAGTGCTGTTACATGATTGTTACTGATACTTTAATAGCACACGCCTGAATGGAGTCTGGGTCTTGTTGCACATGGACACAGACCAGTTCAGGAGCTGATGGGGGACAAAACGTTCTGAACATTGTGGAATCTTCAGTGACCATCCCCACTTCTGATCTTATGGTGGGGAAGGTGGGGGCGGGGAGACATTGATGAAGCAGCTGAAGATGTTTGTGAAGAGGAAGCTACCCTGAGGATCTCCCACAGAGGTGACCCAGGACTGAGATGGTGAACATCTTCCTTTGTGCCAGGTTTGACCCCAAACACTGGAGAGGGTACTCTGATTCCCATTAAGTTCAGCTCCTTGATGTCAACAGAAGTCAACCATTGTCTTGATATCAGGGCCAGTCATTTTTACCGGCAACCTTGTCTCAACCTCTTTTGTTCATATCAATAAACCATGATATAGGAGCAGCAAGTGTTTTCTTCAAACAGGTGGGATTGAATGTCAGGATTTCTCTTCTCAAGAGTGTTCGGGGAGCGAGATGACTGAAAGTATTTGAAGAGGAGGTAGATGGATATTGACCTGTCAGAGAGGTGAGGGCTATGAAGAATTGGGTATGAAAGAGGATTTGAGGCCAGAAGCAGATCAGCCATGATCTTCGTGAAGGGCAAGGCACGTTTGGGGAGTGAACGACATGCCGCTGTTTCTGATGCTCTCACATTCTGTTATTGGAATGTTAGTGAGTGTTATTTTTATGAATGTTCTGGTATTGCATATTGCACTCATGGAGACCAGGTGATTTTGTGAGCCATCTCTGGGTGAGGTATGTGGGCTGTTTTCACAGTGAATCTGGGTCTACAACATGATCAACAAATGGAGCTCAAGCTGCAGATAGGGGAAGCTTTCTAAAGAAAGATGAGGGGCCTCTTTCATACCCAGCCTGGATTTTCCAATTACATTTCCCAAATCACCTCAAAGCATGTGGGACAGTCTTGAGGGACTGAATGGTCTCCTCTGTTTCTGTGCAACAGGTTATAGGAGCAAGTGGCCTCCAACTGTTCCTGTCTAGCAGATTTGAGGGGCTGAATGGAACACAGGAACATGGGACTGAGGAGCAGGAGTGGGTCATTAGATACTTTGAGCCTTCTCCACCAGGCAGTAAGATTGTGGCTGATCAGGTTGGGGTCTCAGCTCCACTTTCCTGTCTGTATCCCATTATCCGTGACTCACTTCTTTGTCAAATATTTCACTAATGCAGCTTTCAATCAATGTAAACATAGAGGCATGATAAACTTCCAGAGAAGAGAAGTACGACTTGAAAGGACCTTACAGAATTTTTCATCATCCCTCTTATAGAATCAGAGAGTCATGCAGAATGGAAACAGACCAGTTAGTCCAATCTGTTCACTCCGATCAGATATCAAATCCGATCCAGTCCCATTTGCCAGCATTTGGTAAATATCCCTCTTCTTTCAGATACTTTTTAAATGTGCGATTGTAACCACCTTCACTACTTCCTCTGACAGCACTTTCTGTACACACACCACTCTCTGTGTGAAACATTTACCTTCAGGTCCCTTCTAAATTATTCGCCCTCTCACCTTCAACCTCTGCCCTCTTGTTCTGGACTCCCCAATCCTGGAGAGCAGAACGTGGCTGTTCAGAATATCCATGCACCTGATGGTTTTATAAACCTCTATAATGTCACCCCTAAGCCTCTGACACTCCATGGGGAAACACCTCAACCTAACCAGCCTCCCTTTAGCTCAAGCCTCCAGTCCTGGAACATCCGTGTAAGTCATTTCTGCAGAAAACCGAGTTGTATGCAGTATTCTTAAAGTGACCTCACCAACATCCTGTACAGATGCAACATACCACCACAACTCCTATACTCAATATTCTGACTGATTAAGGCAAATGTGCCAAATGTGTTCTGCACCACTCTGTCTACCTGCAACTCCACGTTCAAGGAACAATGAACCTGCAGCCCTATGCCCCTTTGTTTCACAACATGCCCCAGGGCCTGACCATGAAGTATATAATATCTGCCCTGATTTGCCTTCCCAAAATGCAAAGCTTCATATTTTTCTAAATTAAACTTCATCTGTTACTACTTGACCCTTTGTCTCATCTAATTGTGGTCTTGTTGTACTCTGAGATAATCGACTACACCACCTTTCTGATGTCATCTGTAAACGTACTAACTATTGCCCCAATATTCACATCTAAATCCTTTACATAAATGATGAAATGCAGTGAACTCAGTACTGATACTTGCAGCACACTGCTGGTCACAAGCCTCCAGGCTGAAAAATATCCCTCTTCCTTCACGCCATTTGTGACTATCTTATGTGACTGAAACTTACTAATCTGTCTACCAATCAGGATGAAATACTAGCTGTGAAGGAAGGCTGAGTAGGTTAGGTTTATTTTCACTAGATAAAAGGAGATTGGGGGGGGACCTGATTGAGGTTTCCAAAATCATGAAGGGTATAGACAGGGTGGATAGAGACAAGCTTTTTCCCAGGGTGAAGGATTCAATAACGAGAGGTCGTGCTTTCAAAGTGAGAGGTGGAAAGTTTAAGGGGGATACACGCGGTAAGTACTTCACACAGAGGGTGGTGGGCATTTGGAACACGTTGCTAGCAGAGGGGGTGGAGGCAGGCACGGTCGATTCATTTAAGATGCGTCTGGACAGATGCATGAGGAGGTGGGGAGCAGAGGAAGACAGATGCTTAGGAATGGAACGACTGATTTAGACAGTACATTTGGATCGGCTCAGGCTTGGAGGGCAAAGGGCCTGTTCCTGGGCTGTCAATTTTCTTTGGTCTTTGTTCTTTAAATGAACACCATGCTGAAGTCCATATAGACAATGTCTACCAAATTGCCTTCATCAATCGTCTTTGTCACCTCTTCAAAAAACGCAACCAAATTAATGAGACATGATTTCCCATGCATAAAGCTTCGTTGTCTCCTCCGATCAGCCCTTGCCTTCCCAAATGTATGTAAATCCTGTCCCTCAGAATCCCCTCCAACAACTTACCCACCACTGACATCAGGCTCACCGGTCTATAGTTCCCCAGCTTTTTGGGTCACTGTTTCCTTTTCCTGTCCCACTACTCCACTGCTCAAAACAAATGTTAAATGTGACCAGGTTGGTGATATGGCCGATGATATCGGTCTCAGACTGGGTCAGGGTCAGTTTTAGGAACAAGTCAGGCTAGTTTCTTTAATCTGCTAAAACAACACGTTGATGATCCAGAGCAATGTTACTCAAACTATGATGGAAAGATGAATAGCAAACTGTTTCGGTATTGCAATTATATAATCAATATTTCCCTTTCTAAAAATGCTGACACACACACACACACACACACACACACACACACACACACACACACACACACACACACACACACACAAAATCTCTGCAATTTTAACTTGAAATAACTTGGTCCAGATATTATTGAAACTCGTGACAAAATAAAAATTGTGAGATTGTCCAAAACGTTATTCTGCTTCTGAAGATATTGTACTCACACAGCTGCTAGCAATGGGATTTCATCCTGGGAGAGTTTAGATTTGGCTGAATTCCCTTTGCTTTAGGCAGTGAGGAGATTCCAGTGAATTCTGGTTCGGGATCATCCAAAGGGTAGTACAGTGGTGAGCACTGCTGCCTCACAGCACCAGGGATTTGGGGGCGAATCCAGCCTTGCGTGACTGTCTGTGTGGAGTTTGCACATTCTCCCCTTGTCTGTGTGAGCTTCTAATGGGTGATCCAGTTTCCTACCACAAACTGTGTAGGTTCGGTGGATTGGTCATGCTAAATTGTCCGTAGTGTTCAGGGATTTCTAGGTTATGTGCAATAGTCAGAGGTAAATATAGGGGAATGGGTTCGGAAGGTTGGTATGGACTTGCTGGGTCGAAGGGCATGTTTTCACACTGCAGGGATTCCATAAAAATAAGAACGGTAACGATGACTGTAGAGGGTTTTTTTTAGCTCGCACACATTGCTGTGATGAGGAACAATGAAGGAGAGAGAGTGCAATAGGCCAATCCTTCTCAGGCAGATTACATTTTCTGCCTCTCTGAGTTGAATCACACAGTAATGTCATCCTCTCCCAAACTGGACCATGTGAGGTCTCCTTGTACATTGTCCAAACTGTGTCTCCATCACATTCCTGTTCCATGTAGGTGCATCATTGCTGCTGTCATACACAGAGCCATACCCTGAGCAGAAAAATGGTCTCGGTCAATTTGAAGATATATTTATATGTCCCTGCGTCATTAGAAAATAAAAATGTTTAACTTATTCAGAATACCTGTGTTAAACTGAATGCATTGTTTTAAAGAAATACAGAAATTGCTGGAAAAGCTCGCCAGGTCTCTCAGTACCTAGATGCTGTAGTTGTACCAGCCTCCACCACTTCCTCTGGCAGCTCATTCCATACACACACCACCCTCTGTGTGAAATGGTGCCCTTTAGGCCTCCTCAAAATCTTTCCCCTCTCACTTTCCACCAAAGCCCTCTAGTTTTAACCTGGGGAAAAACCCCTGACTACTCACCCTATCTATGGCCATTTTGATTTTATAAACCTTTACGGCTGCAAAATGCGACCCTAATCAACACGAATGGCTGAACTTTCAGTCATTCTGGGCCTAAATTCTGAAGTGCCATACTGACACCTCTTCCTTCTCCATCCAGTCACAATCTAAATCCACTTTAATCAGTTTGTTCAGATATATCCTGAGACACTTCTGTGGGCTTTACACCTAGACCTTTGTGCCCGGAGGTAGGGACACTAGCATCACTCAACAATACCCATAAAGCTGTAACAGTATTCTCCTGTGTGTTTGTTCATCAGACTGTCCTGACATGCTGGGACATACCTCTGCAACAGGCACAACTTGAATCCAGAACTTCTAGTCCAGAGCTAGGAACACTACCACACAAGTTCAGGAATTGGAATCAAATCCAGAGCTCTGGCTCAGAGACAGGGACACTACCCACTGCACTACCATACCCAGATTTTGGGTCATATTTTAGTGCCCACTTTCAGCTTGATGTGGATTTATTATAATCAGGTTCCCATTACTGAATTACAAACAACACTTTGTATTGTTAAACAAATGCAAGATATTTGTCTCAACTGTAGGATATTGAGTGTATATGCTATGCCATTGAAATTAACTATGACCATCTTTAAGTGCTATTATCTGTAGTATGCAATATTAAGGAAAGAAATCCTGCAGACACACTCTGCCCAATGAAGGGTCTCAAATAGATATTTATTACTGAACACCAGAGACGAAGGAAGAGCTTAATTTCTGGCCCCAAAACACCGATCACTCTTACCCAACTCTCACGTGTGACTCCCCTTTTCCTAAAACCATGAAATGACACCAGGCCGCAGATTACTGTCCAGCCTCTCCTCCCCACTGACTGTGTCAACAATCTGTCCCTCCTCCCCCTAACCACACAAGGCAAACCAAGCTCAGAGTCTTTGTGAAAATCAAGGCCGGAGTGTGCAGGCCTCCTGGAGAGGGATGGGCATTTTAAAATTGAAGGGGGAGGGGGAGGTGGCAGTAATATCACACACTGGGCTGAGGGGTGGCTGATGGAGTTTAGTTTGGATTAATGCGAGGTATTGGATTTAATAAATCAAACGGCAGCAGGACCTATACATTAAAAGTAGGGTCTTTGGCAGTGCTGTATAACAGAAACCTAGGCCGTCAGATTTAATTCTTTAAAATTTGCATCTCATATACATAGTGTGGTTAAGAAGGTGTTTAACACACATGTCTTCATAGGACAGGCCTTTGAGTATCGGAATTGGGATGTCATGTTGTGGTTGTACAGGATATTGCTGAGACCTCTTCTGGAACACTGTGTCTAGTCTGGTCACCCTGCCCGCTCATTCCATAGGCACACCACCCTCTGGGTGAAAAAGCTGCCCCTTAGGTCACTTTAATATTTCCCCTCTCACCTTAAGCCTATGTACTCTAGTTTTGGGCTCCGCGTATCCTTAGAAAATACCTTGACTATTCACTTTGATATTACTGACGTTGATATTATTAAGCTGGAGAGGATTGAGAAGAGAATAACCTGGATGTTGGTGGGAAAGGAGGGAGTGAGCTCTAAGGAGAGACTGGATCGACTGGGACTTTTTTCACTGAAGAATATGAGATTAAAGGGTAACTTTGCACAGGTTTATAAAATAATGAGGGTTAAATAGATGTCTTTTCTCTAGGGTTGAGGATTCAAAACTGAGGGATTTTTAAGGTGCGAGGAAAAAAGATTTACGAAATTCATGAGAGGTAATTATGTTAGACAGAAGATGGCTTGTGTGTGGAATGAACTTCCAGAGGAAGTGGTGAAAGCAGGTACAGTTACAACGTTTAAAGGACATTTAGATCAGTCCATGGATAGGACATCAGTTTGGATGGTGCTGTGAGCAGCTGCCCTCTGCCCCCTCCTCTCTGAATGAATCCCTGTTGGTTTTCACCCTCTGCCACTGCCTGTGCAGTGGCGTGGGGAGGCCAGCAGAGGGTGGCATTGCATCACTTTAAGCACCACAGAGACTGCCAGACCTGCCCCACACAGAGACACACAGATACACACACGGGAATGGTTAGGACACAGCGTGAAGCTCATCTGGTAACTTAAATGAAACAAAAAGAAATACTCAGTTCGTCTCGTAAACTGTTAAAATATGCGGGACAGATCTGCCAAATTCTACTGTTTAAATAAAATCATCAATTTATTTTTTTCACTCTGAAAGTGAACATTTTACATGAACTATTCACAACTCTGGGACCCTCTATCTCTTAACTTCTTATTACCCAACTCCAGCTCTATAGCAATATACTGTTTCTGGGTTTTCTATCCTCTCATACCACAGGTGCTTGTAAGCTCTCAGTTTATAATAGTATTCCCTCTCTGTTCCAACTTCATCACATTATACCCTGATGAATATCGATAAGTGGGACCTATCCGATTTCTCTTGTTCTGTGGTTTGTCAATATTTCATTCGCTCCGTCTGGTGTGTGTCAGGACTTTTGTTGCTCCATTGACAGCATGTCATTATTCGACTCTGTCCATAGGAATATATCAGTATTTCACTTACTCACACTCATGTGTGTGGGGCAGGATTTCAGTTGTTTCATAGGGACTGTGACACTATAACAATCTCAATGTTTGTAGGTGGCACCGAACCTGGAAGTTATCTGAAGTCTATGGAGGAGAGTGTGGAATTCTAACAGGACAATCACACGTTGCTGCAGTGTTCAGTTTCTGGCAGATGGGGATCAGTGCAAAGCAGTTTGAGGTGATACACTTTGGTAGGAAAGACAATGAAAGACAATTTAAAACAGACTGTGCCATTATAAAGGGGCTGCAGGAGCAGAGAGCGCTGGGTGTATATGAGCACAGATTGTTGAAGATGTCAGGACAAGTGGGGAGAGCAGTAACTCTCACAACTTAGTTTCAGTATCTGAGCTGTTTATTGGGGGAGGTGTAGGAGGCAGTCTCGGTGCTCCCTTCCTGGGAGGTGGTGGTGACGATGTGATGTGAGCCCACCCTCCTGCCCACCGAGACCGTGGGGATTCCATTTGTATCAGCTCGACACAAAAGGGAGATGACATCAGGGCCACAGCTTCTAAGTCGTGCCGGGGGGAACCGGAGCTGCCAGTGGGTTTAAAGTGAGAATTGCCCTTCACTGAACATTGCTCCTTACTCGGTCGGTGGGACGTGGATGTTTCAGAATCTCCACATGAGGCGTCCCTGTCGTCTCCGGCTCCTACCAGGGTCCTCCCCACATGGCGGGGGGGGGGGGGGGGGGTGAGGGAACGGATATCGGGCACTCCACCACGCGGATAGGCCCTTTCTGTCCTATTCCAGGCTGTTTCTCCTGGAATGGGAGAAAGGGAGGGAGAGAGTGAGGGTGGGAGTGGGTGGTCCTGCTGTTAGTGCTGGTGTAGGTGGGGAGGGGGGCATGGTGAGGTGTCTGGAGGGAGCCAGTCCACAGTGTTGTATCCATGCAGTGTTATTAGTGTGGGGGTGAAGTGGAGGGAGGGGGGGAGAGAGAGGGGGGGAGAGAGAGAGAGAGACAGAGACAGAGAGAGAGAGGGATGGTGCTTCATGCAGCAATGACAGTGTTGGACCATGAGCCTTGTTCGGGGGTCGGTGCTATAACAGATATACAGTGAGTGTGAGGGAGCAGAGAGAATACAGTGACCCTTATCCTGACAGAGTGGGGGAGGTTATTGATGCTTGTCCTGTATTGCTGGACATTTCTTCAGACCACAGATACTGCGCTGAGCTGGGTGGGGAGCTCAGACCATGCTCGGTGGGTCTGGTGGTGTCGCCCCCTCTGGGAAGAGAATGGTCCCCCTCTGTACTAGCACATCCACCAGGCCCTCCGTGCCCCTGTTGACAAACCATAGTGTAATTGCCCCTTATCTGCCAGGCTCGGGGTAAACTGTCCAGGGCAGCTCCAAACTGAGAAAGCTCAATCGTGTGCCCAATGGGCTTTTAAAGATGGCCCCAGTGTCAGGGATCACGGAATATCCAGGAGCATCTGGGTGATGGGGTGCACCTCCAGCCATGAAGGACACCATTTACAAAGCTGTGGAACAAATGCTCATCCAAAACTCTCCATCATCTGACCTCACACCAATATCCCATTTTCCCATTTTTCCTGGGAAGACAGGCTCATGTTACAGGATGTTATCGAAGTGTCTCCATTTCAGTATTCTGAAACCTGGGAACACATCCTTCCATGACACTGTCTCTCAGTCTCCCCCTCTCTGTCTATACACCAAGCCCCTCCCATGTGGTGATATTTAAACTGATTCCCCCGCCATCTCTCTCTGGAAGTGATGTTCACACCCACAGCGCCCCCTTGTCAGGGCAACAATGGAGATATGGAGCTGTAAATGGGTGGGAGCTGCACATCCTGACACTTCCAGCCTGGGCTGCAACTTTCCCCACACTGGGCAGGGATCTAATACAGAGTTAATGAGGAATGCACTGGGGTGGGGTACACAGTCCTCCATGCTGGGAGGGTAACTGCTCCTGGTTTACAGATCAATGTACTGGGGTGGGGTACACAGTCCTACATGCTGGGAGGGTAACTGCTCCTGGGTTCAGATCAATGCACTGGGGTGGGGTACACTGTCCTACATGCTGGGAGGGTAACTGCTCCTGGTTTACAGATCAATGCACTGGGGTGGGGTACACAGTCCTACATGCTGGGAGGGTAACTGCTCCTGGGTTACAGATCAATGTACTGGGGTGGGGTACACAGTCCTCCATGCTGGGAGGGTAACTGCTCCTGGGTTACAGTTCAATGCAGTGGGGTGGTGTACACAGTCCTACATGCTGGGAGGGTAACTGCTCCTGGTTTACAGATCAATGCACTGGGGTGGGGTACACAGTCCTACATGCTGGGAGGGTAACTGCTCCTGGGTTCAGATCAATGCACTGGGGTGGGGTACACTGTCCTACATGCTGGGAGGGTAACTGCTCCTGGTTTACAGATCAATGCACTGGGGTGGGGTACACAGTCCTACATGCTGGGAGGGTAACTGCTCCTGGGTTACAGATCAATGTACTGGGGTGGGGTACACAGTCCTACATGCTGGGAGTGTAACTGCTCCTAGGTTCAGATCAATGCACTGGGGTGGGGTACACTGTCCTACATGCTGGGAGGGTAACTGCTCCTGGTTTACAGATCAATGCACTGGGGTGGGGTACACAGTCCTACATGCTGGGAGGGTAACTGCTCCTAGGTTACAGATCAATGCACTGGGGTGGGGTACACAGTCCTACATGCTGGGAGGGTAACTGCTCCTGGTTTACAGATCAATGCACTGGGGTGGTGTACACAGCTCTACATGCTGGGAGGGTAACTGCTCCTGGTTTACAGATCAATGCACTGGGGTGGGGTACACAGCCCTACATGCTGGGAGGGTAAGTGCTCCTGGGTTACAGATCAATGCACTGGGGTGGGGTACACAGTCCTACATGCTGGGAGGGTAACTGCTCCTGGGTTACAGATCAATGCACTGGGGTGGAGTACACAGTCCTACATGCTGGGAGGGTAACTGCTCCTGGGTTACAGATTAATTCACGGGTGATCACTGCACAGGTCGCTGAGCTGGTCAGACTGTCTGGTTGAGGTTTATAGATACTGCAATGATATGGCTTGTGCAGCTCCCCATGCTGGATGGATATTTGTTTCAGGTTCACACATTAGTGCCCTGCTGTGGTCTACACAGCTCCCCGTCCTGGACAGATATCTAGTCCGGGTTTATAGATCAATGCACTGCTGTGGTCTGCACAGCTCCCCGTCCTGGACAGATATCTAGTCCGGGTTTATAGATCAATTCACTGCTGTGGTCTGCACAGCTCCCCGTCCTGGACAGATATCTAGTCCGGGTTTATAGATCAATGCACTGCTGTGGTCTGCGCAGTGTTCCACTCTGGCCAGATTGCTGGGTTGTATTGACCAGTGTAATGGATGAATCTGGACAGATTGCTGGGTTGTATTGAGCAGTACACTGGCCTGGTCTGTACAGTGTTCCCCGGTGAACAGATATCTCCTCTGGGTGTATGGTGTCTGGGCTGGTTCTGGGAGGTGGATTGAGAATGTGGTATATCTAACCATTTCAGCTGATCTGGGAATGCCTTTAGTTCCCATTCCTGTGATTGGGCCCTCCGTCTCTCACCCCATTAATGTTACAGTGTGTCCAGGTACAGTACATCATGTTGGTGGGGTGGGTAGGGGGAAAAGGTCATGGACAGGTCAAGGAGTTCCCCGGAACCTTCTGTCCCCGACATTCTATAACTGACATTCCCCAGAACGTTCTGTCACCAACATTCTATAACTGACATTCCCCGGAACGTTCTGAGCCCGACATTCTATAACTGACATTCCCCGGAACGTTCTGTCCCCGACATTCTATAACTGACATTCCCCGGAACGTTCTGTCCCTGACATTCTATAACTGACATTCCCCGGAACGTTCTGTCCCCGACATTCTATAACTGACATTCCCCGGAACGTTCTGTCCCTGACATTCTATAACTGCCATTCCCCGGAACGTTCTGTCCCTGACATTGTTTGTGAACGGCCGGACGTCAGTGAATTGAACAAACGATAAGATCCCGAGGGAAGAGATCCCGTTCCAGGGAGAAGGAGACACTGTTCCGAAGGCCCCTCAGGCAGTTAAAGGGGTGAATACGTTTTCCCTGCGTTTACATTTCTCCACGACACAGGATCGACCACAATTTAGACCAAAATACAGGAATTCCCAAACTCCGTTTGTCTTCAGGAAACTGGGAGAGAATCCTTCAGGACAGCAACGTTCCCACCCTCCGTATTAGGAACTGGGAAGGAGTGACCTGTGTCTGCTCTCGAGTGATCGAGTGTGTGGGAATGTTCTAGAAACCATCTGTCCTTATGGATGTGTCTCTGTGTGTTTGGGGAGGGAGGGTTTCTTGTGGTTTCTGTCACATTTTTGTCAGTAATTCCGACCTTCCCATTTGTTATTCCAGCTCCAATTATTTTAATAAATCCCTGAATACAGGGACACATTTGAAAATCTCACTGGGTCCCCGATCAAACGGGTCCCTTTGCCTCCAGGCTGATGGATAATGGGTTTGTTTTCCTTCCTCACAGTTAATGTAGTGACCATCTACGTCCTGCTTTATAAAGATTGTGGATTGTCTCCATGTGTCAGACGTTACCTGGGGGCCATGGCAGCGGCGGATCTCCTGGTCATTATCCTCGACCTGATCCTGAGACACATTCCCATTGTTTATCGGGAACAGTTTTATTTCCTGATGGACTCCGTCCCCGTGTGTAATATCCACGGGGTCCTGCTTTATGCAGCCACTGACTGCTCTGTCTGGTTCACCGTCACTTTCACCTTTGATCGGTTTGTGGCCATTTGTTGCCAGAAGCTGAAAAGTAAATATTGCAGTGAGAAAACGGCGGCTGTGGTTCTGGGAGCAGTGACTGTGCTGAGCTGTTTAAAGAACATTTCCTGGTATTTTATGCTCGAGGCTCGGTATTGGCTGGTGAACGGCCCCTGGTTTTGTGATGTAACAGACGGTGTTCGATTCTCCAGTGTCTGGGTCACAATCGAGTTCCTCCACCACATTCTAACCCCGTGTGTCCCATTTCTCCTGATTCTGCTGCTCAATGTTCTCACCGTCAGACACATTTTAGTGACCAGCAGAGCCCGCAGGAGACTCCGCGCTCACACCAATGGGGACGCTCAGTCTGACACTGAAATGAGAAACCGAAAAAAATCCATCATTTTACTGTTTGTGATCTCGGCCAATTTCATCCTGTTATGGTCAATGTTAATGCTGTATTCTATATGGAACCGGATGTCGTGGATTGTGTATACCCCTGTGTATCTCCATCCCTTTGTGCAGGAATTGGGCTTAATGCTGCAGCTCCTCAGTTGCTGCACAAACACCGCGATTTATGCCGTGATCCAGACTAAGTTCAGGCAGCAGCTGAAGAATGTGCTGAAATATCCCTTCACCCAAATCCATCCATCCATCAAATTCCCTCATTAATCACACCATCCGGGATTTTCTCATTTCAGTTCAGTGTTTCAGCGATGGAGCAGCCTGTCGCTATGGTAACAGACTGAGGGTAGCGCTGGTTTGTCCATCCTTATCCCACAGGGGGGTTACAGGGAAACATTTCAATGTTTCTCACAACTCAGGGGCCAGTGAGAAAAGGCACCATCCCACTGACTGTATCCATCACTTCCATTTGTAACCAATAAAAATGTTGATTAAAGCGTGCCGAGCAGCAGAGTGACCGATGTTGTTGTGTGTCTTTGTGTTGGAGAAGCTGAGCTGGAGAGAGACAGACTCAGCCCCAAGTCCTGGGCCTCAGGGAAGGGGAGGGCACCGCGCCCTGAGCTCAGGCGCTGGGTTTAACTCCCCATTTCCTCTCCCCTACCCTTTCTCCTTATTGCTCTCCCTCTCTATCTCTGCATACTCTTTCCTTCTCAACACCTCTCCTTTTCACTCTCACTCATTCCCCCGTCTCTATCACACACACCCCCAATCCCGGTTTCTCCACCTGCCTCCACTCTTCCCTCTCTCCCTCCTTGAGAGAGAGAGAGAGGAGATAGGAATGGAGTTGAGAGAGGGAACGAGAGAGGGGCAAACAGAGGGGGCAAGAGAGGGAGGGAGATGGCAGCAAGAGAAAGAGAGAGAGAGACAGGGGCGAGAACGAGAGAGAGGGGGAGGAGAGAAAGGGAGATGAGGCGACAGTGATTCGAGAGATTGTGAAAGAGCAGGGAGAGACAGGGTGGGGGGACGAGAGACAGGGGGGTGAGAGAGAGGGGCAAGACAGAGAGAGGAGGCAGGCGAGAGAGAGAGGGGGACAGACAAAAGGGTTGGGAGAAACAGGGGGTGCGAGAGAGAGAGGGGCGCGATAGAGGGGAGACCGAGAGAGGGGGGGGCGAGAGAGGAGGCAAGAGAGACAGGGGTGCGAGAGAGGGGGGATGAGAGAGAGGGGGCAAGAGAGAGAGGCGCTAGAGAGACAGAGTGGTGAGAGAGAGAGGGGGGCGACGAGAGACTGGAGGTGAGAGAGAGAGGGTGACGAGAGACCGGGGGTGACGAGCGAGACTGGGGGTGAGAGAGACCGGGAGTGATAAGAGAGACTGGGCGTTGAGAGAGACCGGGAGCGAGAGAGAACAGTGGCGAGAGAGAGACCTGGGGTGAGAGAGAGGGGTTGACATGAGTAGACCGGGGGCAAGAGAGACTGGGGGCAAGTGAGACTGGGCGTAAATGAGACCAGGAATGACGAGAGACCGGTGGAGAGAGAGACCGGGGGTGACGAGGGATACCAGGGGTGAAGAGAGAGACCGGGGGGTGAGAGAGACTGGGGCGATAGACCGAGGGCAGAGAGAGACTTGGGGGGGATGAGTGACCGAGGGCGAGAGAGACCGGGGGGAGGTGAGCGAGAACAGAGGCGAGAGAGAGTTGGTGGGGGGGTGGGGGGGGGTGCAACGAGAGACAAGGGAATGTGAGAGAGATCAGGGGTGAGAGACGCGGGGGGTGCAAGAGAGACCAGGGGCGATGAGAAAGACTGGGGCGAGAGGAACCGGAGGATGAGAGAGAGACCAGGGGAGAGAGAGAACAGAGGCAAGAGAGACCGGGGTGGGGGTGTGTGTGAGAGAGACAGTGGGGGGGGGGGAGGGTGAGACAGTGCGGGGGCGAAAGAGAGACAAAAGGCGAGAGAGAACAGGAACAAGAGAGACCCGGGGGGCGAGAGCGATCAAGAGGAGAGAGAGACCCGGGGAGATGAGAGACCAGAGGTGAGAGAGACCGGGGCGAGAGAGACCGGGGAGAATTAGAGACAGGGGGCGAGAAGAGAGACCGGGTGGTGACCAAGACAGGAGCCAACGAGACAGACAAGGAGCAAGAGAGACTGGGGGCGAGAGAGGCCGGGAGCAAGAGAGAGGGGCTGATGAGTGACCGGGGGTGAGAGAGAGACTGGGGGTGAGAGAGACTGGGGCGAGAGAGAACAAGGACAAGAGAGACCCAGGGGGTGAGAGAGATCGAGGGGAGAGAGAGACGGGGGGTGAGAGAGACTGGGGGTGAGAGAGACTGGGGGTGAGAGAGACTGGGGGTGAGAGAGACTGGGGCGAGAGAGAACAAGGACAAGAGAGACCCAGGGGGTGAGAGAGATCGAGGGGAGAGAGAGACGGGGGGTGAGAGAGACTGGGGGTGAGAGAGACTGGGGGTGAGAGAGACTGGGGGCGAGAGAGACCGGGGGCGAGAGAGAGACCGGGGGTGAGAGAGAGACTGGGGGTGAGAGAGACTGGGGGTGAGAGAGACCAGGGGGTGAGAGAGACCGGGGGTGAGAGAGAACAAGGACAAGAGAGACCCAGGGGGTGAGAGAGATCGAGGGGAGAGAGAGACGGGGGGTGAGAGAGACTGGGGGTGAGAGAGACTGGGGGTGAGAGAGACTGGGGGTGAGAGAGACTGGGGGTGAGAGAGACTGGGGGTGAGAGAGACTGGGGGTGAGAGAGACGGGGGGTGAGAGAGACTGGGGGTGAGAGAGACCGGGGGTGAGAGAGAGACTGGGGGTGAGAGAGACCAGGGGGTGAGAGAGACCAGGGGGTGAGAGAGACCGGGGGTGAGAGAGAACAAGGACAAGAGAGACCCAGGGGGTGAGAGAGATCGAGGGGAGAGAGAGACGGGGGGTGAGAGAGACTGGGGGTGAGAGAGACTGGGGGTGAGAGAGACTGGGGGTGAGAGAGACTGGGGGCGAGAGAGAACAAGGACAAGAGAGACCCAGGGGGTGAGAGAGATCGAGGGGAGAGAGAGACGGGGGGTGAGAGAGACTGGGGGTGAGAGAGACTGGGGGTGAGAGAGACTGGGGGTGAGAGAGACTGGGGGCGAGAGAGAACAAGGACAAGAGAGACCCAGGGGGTGAGAGAGATCGAGGGGAGAGAGAGACGGGGGGTGAGAGAGACTGGGGGTGAGAGAGACTGGGGGTGAGAGAGACTGGGGGTGAGAGAGACTGGGGGCGAGAGAGAACAAGGACAAGAGAGACCCAGGGGGTGAGAGAGATCGAGGGGAGAGAGAGACGGGGGGTGAGAGAGACTGGGGGTGAGAGAGACTGGGGGTGAGAGAGACTGGGGGTGAGAGAGACTGGGGGCGAGAGAGAACAAGGACAAGAGAGACCCAGGGGGTGAGAGAGATCGAGGGGAGAGAGAGACGGGGGGTGAGAGAGACTGGGGGTGAGAGAGACTGGGGGTGAGAGAGACTGGGGGCGAGAGAGAACAAGGACAAGAGAGACCCAGGGGGTGAGAGAGATCGAGGGGAGAGAGAGACCGGGGCGATGAGAGACCGGGGAGAGTTAGAGACAGGTGGCGAGAGAGACCGGGGAGAGTTAGAGACCGGGGGTGAGAGAGACTGGGGAGGGTTAGAGACAGGGGGCGAGAGAGACTGGGGAGAGTTAGAGAGAGGGGGCGAGAGAGACTGGGGAGGGTTAGAGACAGGGGGCGAGAGAGACTGGGGAGAGTTAGAGAGAGGGGGCGAGAGAGACCGGGGAGAGTTAGAGACCGGGCGCGAGAGAGACTGGGGAGAGTTAGAGAGAGGGGGCGAGAGAGACTGGGGAGAGTTAGAGACAGGTGGCGAGAGAGACTGGGGAGAGTTAGAGACCGGGCGCGAGAGAGACCGGGGAGAGTTAGAGATAGGTGGTGAGAGAGACCAGGGAGAGTTAGAGACAGGTGGCAAGAGAGACTGGGGAGAGTTAAAGACCGGGCGCGAGAGAGACCGATGAGAGTTAGAGACCGGGGCCGAGAGAGACCGGGGAGAGTTAGAGACCGGGGGCGAGGAGAAACCGGGGAGATAGAGACTAGGGGAGAGAGAGACCGGGGAGAGTTAGAGACAGGTGGTGAGAGAGACCGGGGAGAGTTAGAGACAGGTGGCGAGAGAGACCGGGGAGAGGTAGAGACCAGGGGCGAGATAGACCGGGGAGATTTAGAGACCGGGGGAAAGAGAGACCGGGGAGAGTTAGAGACCGGGGGAGAGAGAGACCGGGGAGAGTTAGAGACAGGGGGCGAGGAGAAACCGGGGAGAGTTAGAGACCGGGGGTGAGAGAGACCGGGGAGAGTTAGAGACGAGGGGAGAGAGAGACCGGGGAGAGTTAGAGACAGGGGGCGAGAGAGACTGGGGAGAGTTGGAGACCGGGCGCGAGAGAGACCGGGGAGAGTGAGAGACCGGGGGCGAGAGAGACCAGGGAGAATTAGAGACAGGGGGCGAGGAGAAACCCGGGAGAGTTAGAGACCGGGGGCGAGAGAGACCGGGGAGAGTTAGAGACCGGGCGCGAGAGAGACCGTGGAGAGTTAGAGACCGGGGCCGAGAGAGACCGGGGAGAGTTAGAGACCGGGGGCGAGGAGAAACCGGGGAGATAGAGACTAGGGGAGAGAGAGACCGGGGAGAGTTAGAGACAGGTGGTGAGAGAGACCGGGGAGAGTTAGAGACAGGTGGCGAGAGAGACCGGGGAGAGGTAGAGACCAGGGGCGAGATAGACCGGGGAGATTTAGAGACCGGGGGAAAGAGAGACCGGGGAGAGTTAGAGACAGGGGGCGAGAGAGACCGGGGAGAGGTAGAGACCAGGGGCGAGATAGACCGGGGAGATTTAGAGACCGGGGGAAAGAGAGACCGGGGAGAGTTAGAGACCAGGGGAGAGAGAGACCGGGGAGAGTTAGAGACAGGGGGCGAGGAGAAACCGGGGAGAGTTAGAGACCGGGGGAGAGAGAGACCGGGGAGAGTTAGAGACAGGGGGCGAGAGAGACTGGGGAGAGTTGGAGACCGGGCGCGAGAGAGACCGGGGAGAGTGAGAGACCGGGGGAGAGAGAGACCGGGGAGAATTAGAGACAGGGGGCGAGGAGAAACCCGGGAGAGTTAGAGACCGGGGGCGAGAGAGACCGGGGAGAGTTAGAGACAGGGGTCGAGAGAGACCGGGGAAGAGTTAGAGACCGGGGGCAAGGACAAACCAGGGAGAGTTAGAGACAGGGGGTGAGAGAGACCGGGGAGAGTTAGAGACAGGGGGTGAGAGAGACCGGGGAGAGTTGGAGACAGGGGGTGAGAGAGACCGGGGAGAGTTAGAGACAGGGGGCGAGGAGAAACCGGGGAGAGTTATAGACATGGGGCGAGAGAGACCGGGGAGAGTTAGAGACCAGGGGAGAGAGAGACCGGGGAGAGTTAGAGACCGGGGGCGAGAGAGACCGGGGAGATTTAGAGACCGGGGGAGAGAGAGACCGGGGAGAGTTAGAGACCGGGGGCGAGAGAGACTGCAGAGAGATAGAGACAGGGGTCGAGGAGAAACCGGGGAGAGTTAGAGACCGGGGGAGAGCGAGACTGGGGAGAGTTAAAGAACAGGGGCGAGAGAGACCAAGGGAGAGTTAAAGACCGGTGGCGAGGGAGACTGGAGAGAGATAGAGACAGGGGGCGATGAGAAACCGGGGAGAGTTAGAGACCGGGGGCGAGTGAGACCGGGGAGAGTTAGAGACAGGTGGCAAGAGAGACTGGGGAGAGTTAGAGACTGGGGGTGAGAGAGACCGGGGAGAGTTAGAGACCGGGGCCGAGAGAGACCGATGAGAGTTAGAGACCGGGGCCGAGAGAGACCGGGGAGAGTTAGAGACCGGGGGCGAGGAGAAACCGGGGAGAGTTAGAGACCGGGGGAGAGAGAGACTGGGGAGAGATAGAGACAGGTGGTGAGAGAGACCGGGGAGAGTTAGAGACCAGGGGCGAGATAGACCGGGGAGATTTAGAGACCGGGGGCGAGGGAGACCGGGGAGAGTTAGAGACCAGGGGAGAGAGAGACCGGGGAGAGTTAGAGACCAGGGGAGAGAGAGACCGGGGAGAGTTAGAGACCAGGGGAGAGAGAGACCGGGGAGAGTTAGAGACCAGGGGAGAGAGAGACCGGGGAGATTTAGAGACCGGGGGAGAGAGAGACCGGGGAGAGTTAGAGACCAGGGGAGAGAGAGACCGGGGAGATTTAGAGACCGGGGGAGAGAGAGACCGGTGAGAGTTTGAGACAGTGGGCGAGAGAGGGACAGGGGAGAGTTAGAGACAGGGTGCGAGAGAGAGACCGGGGAGAGTTAGAGACCAGGGGCGAGGAGAAACTGGGGAGAGTTAGAGGCCGGGGGTGAGAGAGACCGGGGAGAGTTAGAGACCGGGGGTGAGAGAGACCGGGGAGAGTTAGAGACCGGGGGCAAGGACAAACCGGGGAGAGTTAGAGACAGGGGGTGAGAGAGACCGGGGAGAGTTAGAGACAGGGGGTGAGAGAGACCGGGGAGAGTTAGAGACAGGGGGCAAGGACAAACCGGGGAGAGTTAGAGACCGGGGGCGAGAGAGACCGGGGAGAGTTAGAGACCAGGGGAGCGAGAGACCGGGGAGAGTTAGAGACCGGGGGAGAGGGAGACCGGGTAGAGTTAGAGACCAGGGGAGAGAGAGACTGGGGAGAGTTAGAGACCAGGGGAGAGAGAGACCGGGGAGAGTTAGAGACCAGGGGAGAGAGAGACCAGGGAGAGTTAGAGACCGGGGGCGAGAGAGACCGGGGAGATTTAGAGACCGGGGGAGAGAGAGACCAGGGAGAGTTAGAGACAGGGGGCGAGAGAGAGACCGGGGAGAGATAGAGACAGGGTGCGAGAGAGAGACCGGGGAGAGTTAGAGACCAGGGGCGAGGAGAAACTGGGGAGAGTTAGAGACCGGGGGCGAGAGAGACCGGGGAGAGTTAGAGACAGGGGGTGAGAGAGACCGGGGAGAGTTAGAGACAGGGGGTGAGAGAGACCGGGGAGAGTTAGAGACAGGGGGTGAGAGAGACCGGGGAGAGTTAGAGACAGGGGGCGAGGAGAAAGCGGGGAGAGTTAGAGACCGGGGGCGAGAGAGACTGGAGAGAGATAGAGACAGGGGTCGAGGAGAAACCGGGGAGAGTTAGTGACAGGGGCGGAGAGAGACTGGGGAGAGTTCGTGACCGGGGGCGAGAGAGACCAGGGGAGAGTTAGAGACTGGGGGTGAGAGAGACCGGGGAGTGTTAGAGACCGGGGGTGAGAGAGACCGGGGAGAGTTAGAGACCGGGGGCGAGAGAGACCGGGAAGAGTTAGAGACCGGGGGCGAGCGAGACCGGGGAGCGTTAGAGACAGGGGTCGAGAGAGACCGGGGAGAGATAGAGACAGGGGGCGAGGAGAAACCGGGGAGAGATAGAGACAGGGGGCGAGGAGAAACCGGGGAGTTAGAGACCGGGGGCGAGAGAGACCGGGGAGAGTTAGAGACCGGGGGCGAGAGAGACCGGGGAGAGTTAGAGACCGGGGCTGAGAGAGACCGGGGAGAGTTAGAGACAGGGGGCGAGGAGAAACCGGGGAGATTTAGCGACCGGGGGAGAGAGAGACCGGGGAGAGTTAGAGACCAGGGGAGAGAGAGACCGGGGAGAGTTAGAGACCGGGGTGTGAGAGAGACCGGGGAGAGTTAGAGACAGGGGGCGAGGAGAAACCGGGGAGAGTTACAGACCGGGGGAGAGAGAGACCGGGGAGAGTTAGAGACGGGGGCGAGGAGAAACCGGGGAGAGTTAGAGACCGGGGGCGAGAGAGACCGGGGAGAGTTAGAGACCGGGGGAGAGAGAGACCGGGGAGAGTTAGAGACCGGGGGAGAGAGAGACCGGGTCGAGAGACTGCGTGTGATGAGAGACTGGGTCAATGAGAGGCTGACGGCGATGAGACACCGGGGTTGAGAGAGACCGTCGGCGAGAGAGACCGGGGTGTGAGAGAGACCGTGGGCAAGAGAGACACGGGGGGTCAGAGAGACTGGGGGCGAGAGAGACCGGGGGCAAGAGAGGTGGGTGTCAAGAGAGACGGGGGACGAGAGAGACCCGGGGAGAGAGAGACCGGGAATGGGAGAGAGAGACCGGGGGGGCAAAGAGAGAGAGACTGGGGGCGAGAGAGAGACTGAGGGTGAAGAGAGACCAGGGGCGTTGAGAGAGAGTGTTGGCGAGAGTGACCAGGGGGCGATAGACCGAGGGCAAAGAGAGAGACCGGAGGTGAGAGAGACCGGGGGTGAGAGAGACCGGGGGTGAGAGAGAAGAGAGACCGGGTGTGAGAGAGAGAGACTGGGGGTGAGACAGACCGGGGGTGAGAGAGACCGGGGGTGAGAGAGACCGGGGGTGAGAGAGAGAGACTGGGGGTGAGAGAGACCGGGGGTGAGAGAGACAGGGGGTGAGAGAGACCGGGGGTGAGAGAGACCGTGGGTGAGAGAGACCGGGGGTGAGAGAGACGGGGAGGGTGGGGGCGAAGAGAGATTGGGTGCAAGACACCGGGGGCGGCAACAGAGAACGGGGGGGTGAGAGAGACGCAGGCAAGAGAGAGGGGGTGACAAGAGAGACTGTGGGCAAGAGAGAGATGGGGAGAAGAGAGACTGGGGGCAAAACACCGGGTGGGACGAGAGACCGGGGGCAACAAGAGAGACAGGGGGTGAGAGAGACCGGGGGCAACGAGAGAGACCTGGTGCGTGTGAGACCGGGAGGCGAGAGAGAGACTGGGGCGAGAGAGAGTGGGGGGGTGAGAGAGAGACCAGGGGTGAGAGCCCGTGGCGAGAGTGACCAGGGGGTGACGGGGCGGTGAGAGAGACCGGGGGCAATGAGAGAGACCTGGTGCGAGAGAGACCGGGAGGTGAGAGCAAGAGAGAGTGGGGGGCGAGAGAGAGAGATCGGGGCGGGGGAGGTGAGAGAGACCGGGTACGAGAGAGACTGGGAGGTGAGAGAGAGAGACTGGGGCGAGAGAGACCAGAGGGCGAGAGAGAGACTGGGGGCTAGAGAAAGGGGATGACGAGAGAGACCTGCGGGGTGAGAGATAACCGGGGGGTGGCATGAGACTGGGGGCGAGAGAGACTGGTGGGGGAGCCAAAAGAGAAAGGCGGCAAGAGAGACTGGGGGGCTTGAGACTAGGGGGGGTCGGGGGGGTGGGAAGCGAGAGAGCACTGGGGCGAGAGACACTGGGAGCGAGAGAGGCCGGAGGTGACGAGAGACAGGGGGCAACAAGAGAGACCGGGGGTGAGAGAGACCGGGGGCGAAAGTGACTGGGGACAAGAGAGACCAGGGACGAGAGAGCAGGGTTGACAAGAGAGACCAGGACGACGAAACAGACCAGGGACAAGAGAGAGACCGGGAGGTCGATAAAACAGACTGGGGGTGAGAGAGACTGCGGGTGAGAGAGACCGGGGAGCGAGAGAGACCGAGGAGCGAGAGAAACGGGTTTGCGAGAGAGACCAGGGGGCTAGAAAGACCGGGGGCAAGAGAGAGACCAGGAACGAGAGAGGCTGAGAAGTGAGAGAGGCCAGGTGCTAAAGAGACTGTGGGCAATGAGACACACCAGGGGCAAGAGAGACTGTGGGTGAGACACCTGGGGTGATGAGAAACGAGTGTAAGAAAGACTGGGGGTGAGTGACTGGGGCGAGAGGCCGGGAAGCAAGAGAGGCCGGGTGCAAGAGAGACAGGGAGCAATGAGATAGACCGGAGGCGAGAGAGACTCTGGGTGAGAGAGACTGGGGGAGAGACACCGGGGGTGATGAGAGACTGGGGGCAAGAGAGACCGGGAGTGAGAAAGAGGGTGTGACGAGAGAGACCGAGGGTGAGAGAGACCAGGGGCAAGAGAGAGAGATGGGGGCAAAGGGAGACAGGGGGCAAGACAGACCGGAGGGGGCGAGAGAGACCAGGGGCGAGAGAGAGAGTGGGAGAGAGAGAGAGACCGGGGGCGAGAGAGGCCGGGGGGGCAGCGAGAGAGACCGGGGGCGGCAAGAGAGACTTGGGGTGAGGGAGACCGGGGGGGGGGTCAAAGAGAGAGACCGGGGGTCGAGAGAGAGAGACCGTGGCGAAAGAGACGTGGGGGCGATAGGGGGCGAGAGAGAGACCGGGGGCGAGGAGAGAGACTGTGCGCGAGTGAGACCGGGGGCGACATAACAGACCGGGGGCGAGAGAGACCAGGGGGCGAAAGAGACCGTGGAAGAGAGAGACTGGGGGGTTGGGGTGCGAGAGACCTGGGGGGCAAAGAGAGAGACTGGGGGTGAGAGAGACCGGGGGGCAAAGGGAGAGACCAGGATTGAGACAGACCCGGGGGGCAAAGAGAGAGACTGGGGGTGAGATAGACCGTGGGAGGGGGGGCGAGAGAGATCGGGGCGAGACAGGCCAGGGTTTAACAGAGAGACCTGGGGCAAGAGAAACTGGGGACGAGAGAGGGAGTGACGAGAGAAACTTGGAGCGAGTGACCGGGGCGAGAGAGACAGGTGGGGACGAGACACCAGGATTGACGAGAGACAGGGGGCGACAAGAGAGACCGGGGGCGAGAGAGACCAGGGGGCGAAAGAGACCATGGAAGAGAGAGTCTGGGGGGTTGGGGTGCGAGAGACCTGGGGCGAGTCAGCCCGGGGGCGAGAGAGACCCGGGGGGGCAAAGAGAGAGACCTGGAGTGAGACAGACCCAGGGGCCAAAGAGAGAGACTGGGGGCGAGAGAGACCGGGGGGCCAAAGAGAGAGACAGGGGGCAAGAGAGAGACTGGGGCGGCGAGAGAGACTGTGAGTGAGTGAGAGAGACGGGGGGGGGGGGGGCAAAGAGAGAGACCGGGGCGGCGAGAGAGACTGTGGGTGAGAGAGACGGGGGGGGCAAAGAGAGAGACCGGGGGCAAGAGAGACCGGGGGCGGCGAGAGAGAACGGGGGCAAGAGAGACTGGGGGCGGCAAGATAGAGACCAGGGGCGGGGAGAGAGACCGGGGGTGAGAGAGACCAGGGGCGAGTGAGACCCGGGGTGGGGGGCAAAGAGAGACCGGGGGAGAGGGAGATCGGGGGGGGCAAAGAGAGAGACCGGAGGCGAGAGAGACCGGGGGTGAGAGAGACCAGGGGGGCAAAGAGAGAGACCAGGGGCGAGAGAGACCGGGGCGGCGAAAGAGATCGGGGGCAAGAGAGACCGGGGGGGCAAAGAGAGAGACCGGGGGCGAGAGAGACCGGGGGGGCAAAGAGAGAGACCGGGGGCGAGAGAGACCAGGGGGGCAAAGAGAGAGACCGGGGTCGAGAGAGACAGGGGGTGGCGAGAAAGACAGGGAGTGAGACAGACCAGGTGGCAGTGAGAGAGACCGGGGGCGAGAGAGACCGGGGGCGAGAGAGACCGGGGGCAAGAGAGAGACCGGGGGGTGAGAGAGAGACCGGGGGTGATGAGAGAGAGACCGGGGGCGAGAGAGAGAGACTGGGGGGGGCAAAGAAAATGACCAGGGGTGAGAGAGACTGGGGGTGGGGGGCAAAGAGAGAGACCGGGGGCAAGAGAGACCGGGGGGGCAAAGAGAGAGACCGGGGGCGAGAGAGACCGGGGGGGCAAAGAGAGAGACCGGGGGCAAGAGAGACCGGGGGGGGCAAAGAGAGAGACCGGGGGCGGCGAGATAGAAACCAGGGGCAGGGAGAGAGACTGGGGGGGGCAAAGAAAGAGACCAGGGGCGAGAGAGACTGGGGGTGGGGGGCAAAGAGAGAGACGGGGGGCGAGAGAGACCGGGGTGAGAGAGACTGGGGGGGGGGCAAAGAGAGAGACTGGGGGCGCTAGAGACCAGGGGAACAAAGAGAGAGAACGGGGACGAGAGAGACAAAGGGGGGCAAGGAGAGAGACGGGGGCGGTGAGACAGACAGGGGGTAAAGAAGACCGGGGGGGGGCGGGTGGCGAGAGAGACTGGTGGGGGTCGGCGAGAGAGACCGGGCGCGATAGAGAGACCGGAGGCGAGAGAGACTGGGGGCGCCGAGAGAGACCAGGGACAAGAGAGACTGGGGGCGAGAGAGACTGGGGGGGCAGCGATAGAGACCGGGGGTGAGAGAGAGAGACCGGAGGCGAGAGAGAGACCGGAGGCGAGAGAGACTGGGGGCACCGAGAGAGACCAGGGGTGGCGAGAGAGACCAGGGGCACTGAGAGAGACCAGGGGCGGCGAGAGAGACCGGGGGCGAGAGAGAGACCGGAGGCGAGAGAGACTGGGGGCGCCGAGAGAGACGGGGGACAAGAGAGACTGGGGGCGAGAGAGACTGGGGGGGCGGCGAGAGAGACCGGGGGCACCGAGTGAGACCGGGGGTGAGAGAGAGACTGGGGGTGAGAGAGAGACCGGAGGCGAGAGAGAGACCGGGGGTGAGAGAGAGACCGGGGGTGAGAGAGAGACCGGAGGCGAGAGAGAGACCGGAGGCGAGAGAGAGACCGGGGGTGAGAGAGAGACCGGAGGCGAGAGAGAGACTGGGGGACAAGAGAGACCGGGGGCAGCGAGAAAGACCGGGGCTGGCGAGAGAGACCGGGGGCACCGAGAGAGACCGGGGGTGAGAGATACTGGGGAGGCAAAGAGAGAGATCGGGGGCGAGAGAGACCGGGGACAGCGAGAGAGACCAGGGGTGAGAGAGACCGGAGGCACCGAGAGAGACCGGGGGCGAGTGAGACCGGGGGCGAGAGAGACCGGGGGCGAGAGAGACCAGGGGGCGAGAGAGACCGGGGGCGAGAGAGACCGGGGACGAGAGAGACTGAGGGCGAGAGAGACCAGGGGGCGAGAGAGACCGGGGGTGAGAGAGACCAGGGGACGAGAGAGACCGGGGGGGCGAGAGAGACCGGGGGTGAGAGAGACCAGGGGGCAAGAGAGAGACTGGGGGTGAGAGAGACCGGGGGACGAGAGAGACCGGGGGCGAGAGAGACGGGGGACGAGAGAGACTGAGGGCGAGAGAGACCAGGGGGCGAGAGAGACCGGGGGTGAGAGAGACCAGGGTGCGAGACAGACCGGGGGGGCGAGAGAGACCGGGGGTGAGAGAGAGACCGGGGGCGAGAGAGACTGGGGGTGAGAGAGAGACCGGGGGTGAGAGGGAGACCGGGGGTGAAATAGAGACCGGGGGCAAGAGAGAGACCAGGGGCGAGAGAGACTGAGGGCGAGAGAGAGACCGGAGGTGAGAGAGACCAGGGGTGAGAGAGACCGGGGGCGAGAGAGACCGGGGACGAGAGAGACCAGGGGTGAGAGAGAGCGGGGGCGAGAGAGACCGGGGGCGAGAGAGACCGGGGACGAGAGAGACTGAGGGCGAGAGAGACCAGGGGGCGAGAGAGACCAGGGGTGAGAGAGACCGGGGGCGAGAGAGACCGGGGATGAGAGAGACTGAGGGCGAGAGAGAGACCGGGGGTGAGAGAGACACCGGGGGTGAGAGAGACACCGGGGGTGAGAGAGACCGGGGGTGAGAGAGACCAAGGGGGCGAGAGAGACCGGGGGTGAGAGAGACCGGGGGCGAGAGAGAGACCGGGGGTGAGAGAGACCAGGGATGAGAGAGACTGAGGGCGAGAGAGACCAGGGGGCGAGAGAGACCGGGGGTGAGAGAGACCAGGGGGCGAGAGAGACCGGGGGTGAGAGAGACCGGGGGTGAGAGAGACTGGGGGCGAGACAGACTGAGGGCGAGAGAGACCAGGGGGCGAGAGAGACCGGGGGTGAGAGAGACTGGGGGCGAGAGAGAGACCGGGGATGAGAGAGAGACCGGGGGCGAGAGAGAGAGACTGGGGGTGAGAGAGACTGAGGGCGGGAGAGACCAGGGGGTGAGAGAGACCGGGGGTGAGAGAGACCGGAGGCGAGAGAGAGACCGGGGGTGAGAGAGACCGGGGGTGAGAGAGACTGAGGGCGAGAGAGACTGAGGGCGAGAGAGACCAGGGGGCGAGAGAGAGAGACCGGGGGTTAGAGAGACTGGGGGCGAGAGAGACTGAGGGCGAGAGAGACCAGGGGGCGAGAGAGAGAGACCGGGGGTGAGAGAGACTGGGGGCGAGAGAGAGACCGGGGGTGAGAGAGACCGAGGGCGAGAGAGAGACCGGGGGTGAGAGAGACCGGGGGTGAGAGAGACCGGGGGCGAGAGAGAGACCGGGGGTGAGAGAGACCGGGGGCGAGAGAGACTGAGGGCGAGAGAGAGAGACCGGGGGCGAGAGAGACCGGGGGCGAGAGAGACCGGGGGCGAGTGAGACCGGGGGCGAGAGAGACCGGGGGCGAGAGAGACCGGGGGCGAGTGAGACCGGGGGCGAGAGAGACCGGGGGCGAGAGAGACCGGGGGCGAGTGAGACCGGGGGCGAGAGAAACCGGGGGCGAGAGAGACCGGGGGCGAGAGAGACCGGGGGTGAGAGAGACCGGGGGTGAGAGAGACCAGGGGGCGGCAAGAGTGACACCGGGGTCGGGAGAGACTGGGGGTAAGGGAGACCGTGGGGGTGGGCGGCGAGAGAGACTGGTGGGGGGCGGCGAGAGAGACCGGGCGCAAGAGAGAGACCGGAGTCGAGAGAGACCGGGGGCCAAAGAGAGAGACCGGGGTGGCAAAGGGAGAGACCGGGGGCAAGAGACATCGGGGGCGGCAAGAGAGACTGGGGGCGAGAGAGACTGGGGGGGGGCAAAGAAAGTGACCAGGGGCGAGAGAGACCGGGGGGGGCAAAGAGAGAAACCGGGGGTGAGAGAGACCGGGGGTGAGAGAGTCCGGGGGGTGCAAAGAGAGGGACCGGGGGCGAGAGAGACCGGAGGGGGGCAAAGAGAGAGACCAGGGGCAAGAGAGACCGGGGGTGAGAGAGACTGGGGGTTGCAAAGAGAGAGACCGGGGGGTGAGAGAGACCGGGGGTGAGAGAGACCGGGGGGTGCAAAGAGAGAGACCGCGGGGTGAGAGAGACCGGGGGTGAGAGAGACCGGGGGGGGGGCGAGAGAGACCGGGGGTGAGAGAGACCGGGGGGGGGCAAAGAGAGAGACCGGGGGCGATAGAGACCAGGGGAGCAAAGAGAGAGAACGGGGACGAGAGAGACCAAGGGGGGCAAGGAGAGAGACGGGGGTGGCGAGAGAGACCGGGGGCAAGGGAGACCGGGGGGGAAGGCAGCGAGAGAGACTGCCGGGGGGCGGCGAGAGAGACCGGGCGCGAGAGAGAATGACCGGAGGCAAGAGAGACTGGGGGCGAGAGAGACTGGGGGGGCAAAGAGAGAGACCGGGGGTGAGAGAGTCTGGGGGGGTCAAAGAGAGCGACCGTGGTCGAGAGATCCCGAGAGCGGCAAGAGAGACCGGGGGGGGGGCAAAGAAAGTGACCAGGGGCGAGAGAGACCGGGGCGGGCAAAGAAACTGACCAGGGCGAGAGAGACCGGGGGTGAGGGGCAAAGAGAGAGACCGGGGGCGAGAGAGACCGGGGGGGGGGCGAGAGAGACCGGGGGTGAGAGAGACCGGGGGCGAGAGAGACCGGGGGAGGGCAAAGAGAGAGACCGGGGGCGATAGAGACCAGGGGAGCAAAGAGAGAGAACGGGGACGAGAGAGACCAAGGGGGACAAGGAGAGAGACGGGGGTGGCGAGAGAGACCGGGGGCAAGGGAGACCGGGGGGGGAACGCAGCGAGAGAGACTGCTGGGGGGCGGCGAGAGAGACCGGGCGCGAGAGAGAATGACCGGAGGCAAGAGAGACTGGGGGCAAGAGAGACTGGGGGGGCAAAGAGAGAGACCGGGGGTGAGAGAGACTGGGGGGGGGCAAAGAGAGCGACCGTGGTCGAGAGATCCCGGGAGCGGCAAGAGAGACCGGGGGGGGGTGGGCAAAGAAAGTGACCAGGGGCGAGAGAGACCGGGGCGGGCAAAGAAACTGACCAGGGCGAGAGAGACCGGGGGTGAGGGGCAAAGAGAGAGACCGGGGGCGAGAGAGACCGGGGGTGGCAAAGAGAGAGACCGGGGGCGAGAGAGACCGGGGGGCGAGAGAGACCGGGGGTGAGAGAGACCAGGGGACGAGAGAGACCGGGGGGGCGAGAGAGACCGGGGGTGAGAGAGACCAGGGGGCAAGAGAGAGACTGGCGGTGAGAGAGACCGGGGGACGAGAGAGACCGGGGGCGAGAGAGACGGGGGACGAGAGAGACTGAGGGCGAGAGAGACCAGGGGGCGAGAGAGACCGGGGGTGAGAGAGACCAGGGGGCGAGACAGACCGGGGGGGCGAGAGAGACCGGGGGTGAGAGAGAGACCGGGGGCGAGAGAGACTGGGGGTGAGAGAGAGACCGGGGGTGAGAGGGAGACCGGGGGTGAAATAGAGACCGGGGGCGAGAGAGAGACCGGGGGCGAGAGAGACTGAGGGCGAGAGAGAGACCGGAGGTGAGAGAGACCAGGGGTGAGAGAGACCGGGGGCGAGAGAGACCGGGGACGAGAGAGACCGGGGTGAGAGAGACCGGGGGCGAGAGAGACCGGGGGCGAGAGAGACCGGGGACGAGAGAGACTGAGGGCGAGAGAGACCAGGGGGCGAGAGAGACCGGGGGTGAGAGAGACCGGGGGCGAGAGAGACCGGGGATGAGAGAGACTGAGGGCGAGAGAGAGACCGGGGGTGAGAGAGACCGGGTGTGAGAGAGACACCGGGGGTGAGAGAGACCGGGGGTGAGAGAGACCAAGGGGGCGAGAGAGACCGGGGGTGAGAGAGACCGGGGGCGAGAGAGAGACCGGGGGTGAGAGAGACCAGGGATGAGAGAGACTGAGGGCGAGAGAGACCGGGCGCAAGAGAGAGACCGGAGTCGAGAGAGACCGGGGGCCAAAGAGAGAGACCGGGGTGGCAAAGGGAGAGACCGGGGGCAAGAGACATCGGGGGCGGCAAGAGAGACTGGGGGCGAGAGAGACTGGGGGGGGGCAAAGAAAGTGACCAGGGGCGAGAGAGACCGGGGGGGGCAAAGAGAGAAACCGGGGGTGAGAGAGACCGGGGGTGAGAGAGTCCGGGGGGTGCAAAGAGAGGGACCGGGGGCGAGAGAGACCGGAGGGGGGCAAAGAGAGAGACCAGGGGCAAGAGAGACCGGGGGTGAGAGAGACTGGGGGTTGCAAAGAGAGAGACCGGGGGGTGAGAGAGACCGGGGGTGAGAGAGACCGGGGGGTGCAAAGAGAGAGACCGCGGGGTGAGAGAGACCGGGGGTGAGAGAGACCGGGGGGGGGGCGAGAGAGACCGGGGGTGAGAGAGACCGGGGGGGGGCAAAGAGAGAGACCGGGGGCGATAGAGACCAGGGGAGCAAAGAGAGAGAACGGGGACGAGAGAGACCAAGGGGGGCAAGGAGAGAGACGGGGGTGGCGAGAGAGACCGGGGGCAAGGGAGACCGGGGGGGAAGGCAGCGAGAGAGACTGCCGGGGGGCGGCGAGAGAGACCGGGCGCGAGAGAGAATGACCGGAGGCAAGAGAGACTGGGGGCGAGAGAGACTGGGGGGGCAAAGAGAGAGACCGGGGGTGAGAGAGTCTGGGGGGGTCAAAGAGAGCGACCGTGGTCGAGAGATCCCGAGAGCGGCAAGAGAGACCGGGGGGGGGGCAAAGAAAGTGACCAGGGGCGAGAGAGACCGGGGCGGGCAAAGAAACTGACCAGGGCGAGAGAGACCGGGGGTGAGGGGCAAAGAGAGAGACCGGGGGCGAGAGAGACCGGGGGGGGGGCGAGAGAGACCGGGGGTGAGAGAGACCGGGGGCGAGAGAGACCGGGGGAGGGCAAAGAGAGAGACCGGGGGCGATAGAGACCAGGGGAGCAAAGAGAGAGAACGGGGACGAGAGAGACCAAGGGGGACAAGGAGAGAGACGGGGGTGGCGAGAGAGACCGGGGGCAAGGGAGACCGGGGGGGGAACGCAGCGAGAGAGACTGCTGGGGGGCGGCGAGAGAGACCGGGCGCGAGAGAGAATGACCGGAGGCAAGAGAGACTGGGGGCAAGAGAGACTGGGGGGGCAAAGAGAGAGACCGGGGGTGAGAGAGACTGGGGGGGGGCAAAGAGAGCGACCGTGGTCGAGAGATCCCGGGAGCGGCAAGAGAGACCGGGGGGGGGTGGGCAAAGAAAGTGACCAGGGGCGAGAGAGACCGGGGCGGGCAAAGAAACTGACCAGGGCGAGAGAGACCGGGGGTGAGGGGCAAAGAGAGAGACCGGGGGCGAGAGAGACCGGGGGTGGCAAAGAGAGAGACCGGGGGCGAGAGAGACCGGGGGGCGAGAGAGACCGGGGGTGAGAGAGACCAGGGGACGAGAGAGACCGGGGGGGCGAGAGAGACCGGGGGTGAGAGAGACCAGGGGGCAAGAGAGAGACTGGCGGTGAGAGAGACCGGGGGACGAGAGAGACCGGGGGCGAGAGAGACGGGGGACGAGAGAGACTGAGGGCGAGAGAGACCAGGGGGCGAGAGAGACCGGGGGTGAGAGAGACCAGGGGGCGAGACAGACCGGGGGGGCGAGAGAGACCGGGGGTGAGAGAGAGACCGGGGGCGAGAGAGACTGGGGGTGAGAGAGAGACCGGGGGTGAGAGGGAGACCGGGGGTGAAATAGAGACCGGGGGCGAGAGAGAGACCGGGGGCGAGAGAGACTGAGGGCGAGAGAGAGACCGGAGGTGAGAGAGACCAGGGGTGAGAGAGACCGGGGGCGAGAGAGACCGGGGACGAGAGAGACCGGGGTGAGAGAGACCGGGGGCGAGAGAGACCGGGGGCGAGAGAGACCGGGGACGAGAGAGACTGAGGGCGAGAGAGACCAGGGGGCGAGAGAGACCGGGGGTGAGAGAGACCGGGGGCGAGAGAGACCGGGGATGAGAGAGACTGAGGGCGAGAGAGAGACCGGGGGTGAGAGAGACCGGGTGTGAGAGAGACACCGGGGGTGAGAGAGACCGGGGGTGAGAGAGACCAAGGGGGCGAGAGAGACCGGGGGTGAGAGAGACCGGGGGCGAGAGAGAGACCGGGGGTGAGAGAGACCAGGGATGAGAGAGACTGAGGGCGAGAGAGACCAGGGGGCGAGAGAGACCGGGGGTGAGAGAGACTGGGGGCGAGAGAGAGACCGGGGATGAGAGAGAGACCGGGGGCGAGAGAGAGAGACTGGGGGTGAGAGAGACTGAGGGCGGGAGAGACCAGGGGGTGAGAGAGACCGGGGGTGAGAGAGACCGGAGGCGAGAGAGAGACCGGGGGTGAGAGAGACCGGGGGTGAGAGAGACTGAGGGCGAGAGAGACTGAGGGCGAGAGAGACCAGGGGGCGAGAGAGAGAGACCGGGGGTTAGAGAGACTGGGGGCGAGAGAGACTGAGGGCGAGAGAGACCAGGGGGCGAGAGAGAGAGACCGGGGGTGAGAGAGACCGGGGGTGAGAGAGACCGGGGGCGAGAGAGAGACCGGGGGTGAGAGAGACCGGGGGCGAGAGAGACTGAGGGCGAGAGAGAGAGACCGGGGGCGAGAGAGACTGGGGGCGAGAGAGACCGGGGGCGAGTGAGACCGGGGGCGAGAGAGACCGGGGGTGAGAGAGACCGGGGGCGAGTGAGACCGGGGGCGAGAGAAACCGGGGGCGAGAGAGACCGGGGGCGAGTGAGACCGGGGGAGAGAGAAACCGGGGGCGAGAGAGACCGGTGGCGAGAGAGACCGGGGGTGAGAGAGACCGGGGGTGAGAGAGACCAGGGGGCGGCAAGAGTGACACCGGGGTCGGGAGAGACTGGGGGTAAGGGAGACCGTGGGGGTGGGCGGCGAGAGAGACTGGTGGGGGGCGGCGAGAGAGACCGGGCGCAAAAGAGAGACCGGAGTCGAGAGAGAGACCGGGGGCCAAAGAGAGAGACCGGGGTGGCAAAGGGAGAGACCGGGGGCAAGAGACATCGGGGGCGGCAAGAGAGACTGGGGGCGAGAGAGACTGGGGGGGGGGGCAAAGAAAGTGACCAGGGGCGAGAGAGACCGGGGTGAGAGAGACCGGGGGGGGGCAAAGAGAGAAACCGGGGGTGAGAGAGACCGGGGGTGAGAGAGTCCGGGGGGTGCAAAGAGAGGGACCGGGGGCGAGAGAGACCGGAGGGGGGCAAAGAGAGAGACCAGGGGCAAGAGAGACCAGGGGTGAGAGAGACTGGGGGTTGCAAAGAGAGAGACCGGGGGGTGAGAGAGACCGGGGGTGAGAGAGACCGGGGGGTGCAAAGAGAGAGACCGGGGGGTGAGAGAGACCGTGGGTGAGAGAGACCGGGGGGGGGGGGGCGAGAGAGACCGGTGGTGAGAGAGACCGGGGGGGGGGGGCAAAGAGAGAGACCGGGGGCGATAGAGACCAGGGGAGCAAAGAGAGAGAACGGGGACGAGAGAGACCAAGGGGGGCAAGGAGAGAGACGGGGGTGGCGAGAGAGACCGGGGGCAAGGGAGACCGGGGGGGAAGGCAGCGAGAGAGACTGCCGGGGGGCGGCGAGAGAGACCGGGCGCGAGAGAGAATGACCGGAGGCAAGAGAGACTGGGGGCGAGAGAGACTGAGGGGGCAAAGAGAGAGACCGGGGGTGAGAGAGTCTGGGGGGGTCAAAGAGAGCGACCGTGGTCGAGAGATCCCGGGAGCGGCAAGAGAGACCGGGGGGGGGGCAAAGAAAGTGACCAGGGGCGAGAGAGACCGGGGCGGGCAAAGAAACTGACCAGGGCGAGAGAGACCGGGGGTGAGGGGCAAAGAGAGAGACCGGGGGCGAGAGAGACCGGGGGGGGGGCGAGAGAGACCGGAGGTGAGAGAGACCGGGGGCGAGAGAGACCGGGGGAGGGCAAAGAGAGAGACCGGGGGCGATAGAGACCAGGGGAGCAAAGAGAGAGAACGGGGACGAGAGAGACCAAGGGGGGCAAGGAGAGAGACGGGGGTGGCGAGAGAGACCGCGGGCAAGGGAGACCGGGGGGGGAACGCAGCGAGAGAGACTGCTGGGGGGCGGCGAGAGAGACCGGGCGCGAGAGAGAATGACCGGAGGCAAGAGAGACTGGGGGCAAGAGAGACTGGGGGGGCAAAGAGAGAGACCGGGGGTGAGAGAGACTGGGGGGGGGCAAAGAGAGCGACCGTGGTCGAGAGATCCCGGGAGCGGCAAGAGAGACCGGGGGGGGGTGGGCAAAGAAAGTGACCAGGGGCGAGAGAGACCGGGGCGGGCAAAGAAACTGACCAGGGCGAGAGAGACCGGGGGTGAGGGGCAAAGAGAGAGACCGGGGGCGAGAGAGACCGGGGGTGGCAAAGAGAGAGACCGGGGGCGAGAGAGACCGGGGGGCGAGAGAGACCGGGGGTGAGAGAGGCCAGGGGACGAGAGAGACCGGGGGGGCGAGAGAGACCGGGGGTGAGAGAGACCAGGGGGCAAGAGAGAGACTGGCGGTGAGAGAGACCGGGGGACGAGAGAGACCGGGGGCGAGAGAGACGGGGGACGAGAGAGACTGAGGGCGAGAGAGACCAGGGGGCGAGAGAGACCGGGGGTGAGAGAGACCAGGGGGCGAGACAGACCGGGGGGGCGAGAGAGACCGGGGGTGAGAGAGAGACCGGGGGCGAGAGAGACTGGGGGTGAGAGAGAGACCGGGGGTGAGAGGGAGACCGGGGGTGAAATAGAGACCGGGGGCGAGAGAGAGACCGGGGGCGAGAGAGACTGAGGGCGAGAGAGAGACCGGAGGTGAGAGAGACCAGGGGTGAGAGAGACCGGGGGCGAGAGAGACCGGGGACGAGAGAGACCGGGGTGAGAGAGACCGGGGGCGAGAGAGACCGGGGGCGAGAGAGACCGGGGACGAGAGAGACTGAGGGCGAGAGAGACCAGGGGGCGAGAGAGACATGGGGTGAGAGAGACCGGGGGCGAGACAGACCGGGGATGAGAGAGACTGAGGGCGAGAGAGAGACCGGGGGTGAGAGAGACCGGGTGTGAGAGAGACACCGGGGGTGAGAGAGACCGGGGGTGAGAGAGACCAAGGGGGCGAGAGAGACCGGGGGTGAGAGAGACCGGGGGCGAGAGAGAGACCGGGGGTGAGAGAGACCAGGGATGAGAGAGACTGAGGGCGAGAGAGACCAGGGGGCGAGAGAGACCGGGGGTGAGAGAGACCAGGGGGCGAGAGAGACCGGGGGTGAGAGAGACCGGGGGTGAGAGAGACTGGGGGCGAGACAGACTGAGGGCGAGAGAGACCAGGGGGCGAGAGAGACCGGGGGTGAGAGAGACTGGGGGCGAGAGAGAGACCGGGGATGAGAGAGAGACCGGGGGCGAGAGAGAGAGACTGGGGGTGAGAGAGACTGAGGGCGGGAGAGACCAGGGGGTGAGAGAGACCGGGGGTGAGAGAGACCGGAGGCGAGAGAGAGACCGGGGGTGAGAGAGACCGGGGGTGAGAGAGACTGAGGGCGAGAGAGACTGAGGGTGAGAGAGACCAGGGGGCGAGAGAGAGAGACCGGGGGTTAGAGAGACTGGGGGCGAGAGAGACTGAGGGCGAGAGAGACCAGGGGGCGAGAGAGAGAGACCGGGGGTGAGAGAGACCGGGGGTGAGAGAGACCGGGGGCGAGAGAGAGACCGGGGGTGAGAGAGACCGGGGGCGAGAGAGACTGAGGGCGAGAGAGAGAGACCGGGGGCGAGAGAGACCGGGGGCGAGAGAGACCGGGGGCGAGTGAGACCGGGGGCGAGAGAGACCGGGGGTGAGAGAGACCGGGGGCGAGTGAGACCGGGGGCGAGAGAAACCGGGGGCGAGAGAGACCGGGGGCGAGTGAGACCGGGGGAGAGAGAAACCGGGGGCGAGAGAGACCGGGGGCGAGAGAGACCGGGGGTGAGAGAGACCGGGGGTGAGAGAGACCAGGGGGCGGCAAGAGTGACACCGGGGTCGGGAGAGACTGGGGGTAAGGGAGACCGTGGGGGTGGGCGGCGAGAGAGACTGGTGGGGGGCGGCGAGAGAGACCGGGCGCAAAAGAGAGACCGGAGTCGAGAGAGACCGGGGGCCAAAGAGAGAGACCGGGGTGGCAAAGGGAGAGACCGGGGGCAAGAGACATCGGGGGCGGCAAGAGAGACTGGGGGCGAGAGAGACTGGGGGGGGGGGCAAAGAAAGTGACCAGGGGCGAGAGAGACCGGGGTGAGAGAGACCGGGGGGGGGCAAAGAGAGAAACCGGGGGTGAGAGAGACCGGGGGTGAGAGAGTCCGGGGGGTGCAAAGAGAGGGACCGGGGGCGAGAGAGACCGGAGGGGGGCAAAGAGAGAGACCAGGGGCAAGAGAGACCAGGGGTGAGAGAGACTGGGGGTTGCAAAGAGAGAGACCGGGGTGTGAGAGAGACCGGGGGTGAGAGAGACCGGGGGGTGCAAAGAGAGAAACCGGGGGGTGAGAGAGACCGTGGGTGAGAGAGACCGGGGGGGGGGGCGAGAGAGACCGGTGGTGAGAGAGACCGGGGGGGGGGGCAAAGAGAGAGACCGGGGGCGATAGAGACCAGGGGAGCAAAGAGAGAGAACGGGGACGAGAGAGACCAAGGGGGGCAAGGAGAGAGACGGGGGTGGCGAGAGAGACCGGGGGCAAGGGAGACCGGGGGGGAAGGCAGCGAGAGAGACTGCCGGGGGGCGGCGAGAGAGACCGGGCGCGAGAGAGAATGACCGGAGGCAAGAGAGACTGGGGGCGAGAGAGACTGGGGGGGCAAAGAGAGAGACCGGGGGTGAGAGAGTCTGGGGGGGGCAAAGAGAGCGACCGTGGTCGAGAGATCCCGGGAGCGGCAAGAGAGACCGGGGGGGGGGCAAAGAAAGTGACCAGGGGCGAGAGAGACCGGGGCGGGCAAAGAAACTGACCAGGGCGAGAGAGACCGGGGGTGAGGGGCAAAGAGAGAGACCGGGGGCGAGAGAGACCGGGGGGGGGGGCGAGAGAGACCGGGGGTGAGAGAGACCGGGGGAGGGCAAAGAGAGAGACCGGGGGCGATAGAGACCAGGGGAGCAAAGAGAGAGAACGGGGACGAGAGAGACCAAGGGGGGCAAGGAGAGAGACGGGGGTGGCGAGAGAGACCGGGGGCAAGGGAGACCGGGGGGGGAACGCAGCGAGAGAGACTGCTGGGGGGCGGCGAGAGAGACCGGGCGCGAGAGAGAATGACCGGAGGCAAGAGAGACTGGGGGCAAGAGAGACTGGGGGGGCAAAGAGAGAGACCGGGGGTGAGAGAGACTGGGGGGGGCAAAGAGAGCGACCGTGGTCGAGAGATCCCGGGAGCGGCAAGAGAGACCGGGGGGGGGTGGGCAAAGAAAGTGACCAGGGGCGAGAGAGACCGGGGCGGGCAAAGAAACTGACCAGGGCGAGAGAGACCGGGGGTGAGGGGCAAAGAGAGAGACCGGGGGTGAGAGAGACCGGGGGTGGCAAAGAGAGAGACCGGGGGCGAGAGAGACCGGGGGGGGGGCAAGGAGAGAGACCGGGGGCGAGAGAGACCTGGGGGGTCAAAGAGAGAGACCGGGGGCGACAGAGACCGGGGGGGGGGCAAAGAGAGAGACTGGGGGCAAGAGAGACTGGGGTGGCAAAGAGAGAGAGACCAGGGGCGGGAGAGATCGAGGGCGAGAGAGACTGGGGGTGAGAGAGACTGGGGGTGAGAGAGATTGGGGGGCGAGAGAGACCGGTGTGGCAAAGAGAGTGACCAGGGGCGAGAGAGACCGGGGGCGAGAGAGTGACCGGTGGCGAGAGACACCGGGGGCGAGAGAGACAGGGGTGGCAAAGAGAGTAACCGGGGCGAGAGAGACCAGGGGCGAGAGAGAGACCGGGTGAGGCAAAGAGAGAGACCGGGGTTGGGAGAGACTGGGGGGGGCAAAGAGAGTGACCAGGGGCGAGAGAGACCGGGGGCGAGAGAGACTGGGGGTGAGAGAGATTGGGGGGCGAGAGAGACCGGGGTGGCAAAGAGAGTGACCAGGGGCGAGAGAGACCAGGGGCGAGAGAGATCGGGGATGAGACAGACCAGGGATGAGAGAGAACGGGGGTGAGAGAGACAGGGGTGGCAAAGAGAGTAACCAGGGGCGAGAGAGACCGGGGGCGAGAGAGAGACCGGGGGTGAGAGTGATCGGGTGTGAGAGAGACCGGGGGTGAGAGAGACCGGGAGCGAGAGAGAGAGACCGGGGGCGAGCGAGCCCAGTGGGGAGAGAGGCAGGGGATGAGAGAGACCAGGGGCGAGAGAGAGACCGGGGGGGCAAAGAGAGAGACTGGGGTGGCAAATGACAACAGGGGCGAGAGAAACCGGGGGTGAGAGAGACCGGGGGGGCAAGGAGACAGACGGGGGCAAGAGAGACCGGGGGGGGGCGATAAAGGCTCGGAGCGAGAGAGACCGGGGGGCAGCGAGAGTGACCGGGGGCGAGAGAGACCGGGGGCGAGAGAGACCGGGGGCGAGAGAGACCGGGGGCGAGAGAGACCGGGAACGAGTGAGACCGGGGGGTGGCGAGAGAGACCGGGGTTCAAAGGGCGCCAAGAGAGAGACCGGGGGGCGAGAGAGACCGAGGGGGGCAAAGAGAGAGACCGGGGGCGAGAGAGACCAGGGGGGCAAAGAGAGAGACCGGGGGCGAGAGAGAGACCGGGGGTGATAGAGACCAGGGGGACAAAGAGAGAGACCGGGGGTGAGAGAGACCAGGGCGGCGAGATAGCGTACGGGGGTGGCGAAAGAGACTGGGGGTGAGAGAGACCGCGGGGGCAAAGAGAGAGACTGGGGTGGCAAGAGACACCGGGGGTGAGAGAGATCGGGGGTGAGAGAGACTTGGGGGGGATAAAGAGAGAGACCGGGGGTGAGAGACTGGGGGGGATAAAGAGAGAGACTGGGGGTGAGAGAGACTGGGGGGGGATAAAGAGAGAGACCGGGGGTGAGAGAGAACGGGGGGGGCAAGGAGAGAGACGGGGGTGAGAGAGACCGGGGGTGGGGTCAAAGAGAGACACCGGAGGTGAGAGAGACTGGGGGCGAGAGAGACTGGGGGGGATAAAGAGAGAGACCGGGGGGAGAGAGACCGGGGGTGGGGGGCAAAGAAAGACACCGGGGGCGAGAGAGCCCGGGGGTGAGAGAGACCGGGGTGGCGAGAGAGACCGGGGGTGAGAGAGACCGGGGTGGCGAAAGAGACCGGGGGCGAGAGAGACCGGGGTGGTGAGAGAGACCGGGGGCGAGAGAGACCGGGGGTGAGAGAGAGCGGGGTGGCGAGAGAGACCGGGGGTGAGAGAGACCGGGGGGGGTGAGAGAGACCGGGGTGGCGAGAGAGACTGGGGGGGTGAGAGAGACCGGGGTGGTGAGAGAGACCGGGGGCGAGAGAGACCGGGGGCGACAGAGACCGGGGGGGGGCAAAGAGAGAGACTGGGGGCAAGAGAGACTGGGGTGGCAAAGAGAGAGACCAGGGGCGAGAGAGACCGGGGACGAGAAAGACCGGGGACGAGAGAGATCGGGGACGAGAAAGACCGGGGACGAGAGAGAGACCGGGGACGAGAGAGACCTGGGTGGCAAAGAGAGTAACCAGGGGCGAGAGAGACCGGGGGCGAGAGAGAGACCGGGGGGGGGGGCAAAGAGAGAGACCGGGAGCGAGAGAGACCGGGGGGGGCAAAGAGAGAGACCGGGGGCGAGAGAGACCGGGGGGGCAAAGAGAGTGACCAGGGGCGAGAGAGACCAGGGGCGAGAGAGACCGGGGGCGAGAGAGACCGGGGGGGGGCAAAGAGAGAGACCGGGGGCGAGAGAGACCGGGGGGGGGGGCAAAGAGAGAGACCGGGGGCGACAGAGACCGGGGGGGCAAAGAGAGAGACTGAGGGCAAGAGAGAGTGGGGTGCCAACGGGAGAGACCAGGGGCGAGAGAGACCGGGGGCGAGAGAGACTGGGGGTGAGAGAGACTGGGGGTGAGAGAGATTTGGGGGCGAGAGAGACCGGTGTGGCAAAGAGAGTGACCAGGGGCGAGAGAGACCAGGGGCGAGAGAGATCGGGGGCGAGAGAGAGACCGGGGGCGAGAGAGACCGGGGGCGAGAGAGAGACCGGGGGGGGCAAAGAGAGAGACCGGGGTCGGGAGAGACTGGGGGGGGGGTCAAAGAGAGTGACCAGGGGCGAGAGAGACCGGGGGCGAGAGAGACTGGGGGTGAGAGAGATTGGGGGGCGAGAGAGACCGGGGTGGTAAAGAGAGTGACCAGGGGAGAGAGAGACCAGGGGCGATAGAGACCGGGGACGAGAGAGACCGGGGACGAGCGAGACCGGGGGTAAGAGAGAGAGACCGGGGTTGAGAGAGACCGGGGTCGAGAGAGAGACCGGGGGTGAGAGAGACCGGGGGTGAGAGAGAGAGACCGGGGGCGAGAGAGAGACCGGGGGCGAGAGAGAGACCGGGGGTGAGAGAGAGACCGGTGGCGAGAGAGAGACCGGGGGTGATGAGAGAGACCGGGGGTGATGAGAGAGACCGGGGGTGATGAGAGAGACCGGGCGCGAGAGAGAGACCGGGGGTGAGAGAGAGACCGGGGGCGAGAGAGAGACTGGGGGCGAGAGATAGACCCGGGGGGCGAGAGAGACCGGGAGCGAGCGAGACCGGGGGTGAGAGAGACCGGGGGCGAGAGAGACCGGGGGTGAGAGAGCCCTGATACCGGGAGCGAGAGAGACTGGGGGTGAGAGAGACCGGGGACGAGAGAGACCGGGGGCGAGAGAGACCGGGGGTGAGAGAGACCGGAGTGGCGAGAGAGACCGGGGGCGAGAGAGACCGGAGTGGCGAGAGAGACCGGGGGCGAGAGAGACCGGGGGTGTGAGAGAGAGACTGGGGACGAGAGAGAGACCGGGGGTGAGAGAGAGAGACCGGGGGTGAGAGAGACCGGGGGTGAGAGAGACCGGGAGCGAGAGAGACCGGGGGGGGGGCAAAGAGAGAGACCGGGGGGGCAAAGAGAGAGACTGGGGTGGCAAAAGACAACAGGGGCGAGAGAGACCGGGGGTGAGAGAGGCCCGGGGGGGCAAAGAGAGAGACCGGCGGTGAGAGAGACCGGGGGGGGCAAGGAGAGAGACGGAGGCGAGAGAGACCGGGTGTGAGAGAGACCGGGGGTGAGAGAGTCCGGAGGTGAGAGAGAGAGACCGGGGGCGAGCGAGCCCAGTGGTGAGAGAGACAGGGGACGAGAAGACCAGGGGTGAGAGAGAGACCGGGGGGGCAAAGAGAGAGACCGGGGGGCAAAGAGAGAGACTGGGGTGGCAAAAGACAACAGGGGCGAGAGAGACCGGCGGTGAGAGAGACCGGGAGGGGCAAGGAGAGAGACGGGGCGAGAGAGACCGGGGGTGAGAGAGATCGGGTGTGAGAGAGACCGGGGGTGAGAGAGTCCGGAGGTGAGAGAGAGAGACCGGGGGCGAGCGAGCCCAGTGGTGAGAGAGACAGGGGACGAGAAGACCAGGGGCGAGAGAGAGACCGGGGGGCAAAGAGAGAGACCGGGGGGCAAAGAGAGAGACTGGGGTGGCAAAAGACAATAGGGGCGAGAGAGACCGGGGGTGAGAGAGTCCGGGGGTGGCAAGGAGAGAGACGGGGGCGAGAGAGACCGGGGGTAGGGGGCAAAGAGAGAGACCGCGGGCGAGAGAGACCGGGGGGGGGGCAAAGAGAGAGACCTGGGTCGAGAGAGACCGGGGGGGTGTGGGGGAGAGAGACCGGTGGGTGCGAGAAAGGCTCGGAGCGAGAGAGACCAGGGGCGGTGAGAGAGACCGGGGCGAGAGAGACCAGGGGCGAGAGAGACCGGGGGGGCAAAGAGAGAGACCGGGAGCGAGAGACACCGAGGGGGGGGGCGAGAGAGACCGGGGGCGAGAGAGAACGGGAGCGAGAGAGACCGGGGGCGAGAGAGACCGGGAGCGAGAGACACCGGGGGGGTGAGAGAGACCGGGGGGTGGCGAGAGAGACGGGGGGGGGGGCGAGAGAGACTGTGGGGGGCGAGAGAGACTGGGAGCGAGAGAGACCGGGGGTTGCAAAGAGAGAGACCGGGGTCGAGAGAGACCGGGGGGTGCAAAGAGAGAGACCAGGGGCGAGAGAGACCGGGGTGGGGGGGGAGAGAGAGACCAGGGGCGAGAGAGACCGGGGGGGTGCGAGAGAGACCGGGGGCGGTGAGAGAGACCAGGGGCGAGAGAGACCAGGGGCGAGAGAGACCGCGGGGGCAAAGAGAGAGACCGGGAGCGAGAGACACCGGGGGGGGGGGGGCGAGAGAGACCAGGGGTGAGAGAGACCAGGGGCGAGAGAGACCAGGGGGGCAAAGAGAGAGACCGGGGGTGAGAGAGACCGGGGGGGGCAAAGAGAGAGACCGGGGGTGAGAGAGAACGGGGGCGGCGAGAGAGACTGGGGGTGGCAAGAGAGACTAGGGGTGAGAGAGACCGAGGGGGGCAAAGAGAGAGACCGGGGGCGAGAGAGATCGAGGGGTCAAAGAGAGAGACCGGGGGCAAGAGAGAGCGGGGGGGCAAAGAGAGAGACCGGGGGTGAGAGAGACCAAGGGGGCAAAGAGAGAGATTGGAGGCGAGAGAGACCTGGGGCAAGAAAGACAGGGGGCGGCGAGAAAGGCTCAGAGCGAGAGAGACCGGGGGGGCAGCGAGAGAGACCGGGGGCGAGAGAGACTGGGGGTGAGAGAGACCGGGGGGGCAAAGAGAGAGACCGGCGGTGAGAGAGACCGGGGGGGCAAAGAGAGAGACCGGCGGTGAGAGAGACCGGGGGGGGCAAGGAGAGAGACGGGGGCGAGAGAGACCGGGGGTGAGAGAGATCGGGTGTGAGAGAGACCGGGGGTGAGAGAGACCGGGAGCGAGAGAGAGAGAGACTGGGGGCGAGCGAGCCCAGCGGTGAGAGAGGCAGGGGACGAGAAAGATCAGGGGCAAGAGAGAGACTGGGGGGGCAAAGAGAGAGACGGGGGTGGCAAAAGACAACAGGGGCGAGAGAGACCGGGGGTGAGAGAGACCGGGGGGGGCAAGGAGACAGACGGGGGCGAGAGAGACCGCGGGGGCGAGAAAGGCTCGGAGCGAGAGAGACCGGGGGGCAGCGAGAGTGACCGGGGGCGAGAGAGACCGGGGGTGAGAGAGACCGGGGAACGAGAGAGACCGGGGGCGAGAGAGACCGGGGCGAGAGAGACCAGGGGTGAGAGAGACCGGGGGCGAGAGAGACCGGGGGGAGAGAGACCGGGGGCGGGAGAGACCAGGGGCGAGAGAGACCGGGGGGTGGCGAGAGAGACCGGGGTTCAAAGGGACAGACCGGGGGTGAGAGAGAAAAGTGGGGCAAAGAGAGAGACCGGGGGGCGAGAGAGACCGGGGTTCAAAGGGACAGACCGGGGGTGAGAGAGAAAAGTGGGGCAAAGAGACAGACCGGGGGCGAGAGAGACCAGGGGGGCAAAGAGAGAGACCGGGGGCGAGAGAGACCAGGGGGGCAAAGAGAGTGACCGGGGGATGAGAGACCAGGGGGGCAAAGAGAGAGACCGGGGGCGAGAGAGTCCAAGGGGGCAAAGAGAGAGATCGGGGGGCGAGAGAGACCAGGGACAATAGAGACCGGGTGGCAAAGAAAGAGACTGGGGGCAAGAGAGACCCGGGGGGGGGAAAGAAGACCGGGGGCGAGAGAGACCGGGGTGCAAAGAGAGAGACCGGGGGGGACAGAGAGAGAGAACGGGGGCGAGAGAGACCGGGGGGACCAAGAGAGAGACCAGGGGGGACAGAGAGAGAGAGACCGGGGGTGAGAGAGACCAGGGCGGCGAGATAGAGAACAGGGGTGGTGAAAGAGACCGGGGGTGAGAGAGACCGCGGGGGCAAAGAGAGAGACTGGGGTGGCAAGAGACACCGGGGGTGAGAGAGACCGGGGGTGAGAGAGACTTGGGGGGGATAAAGAGAGAGACCAGGGGTGAGAGACTGGGGGGGATAAAGAGAGAGACCGGGGGTGAGAGAGACTGGGGGGGGGGATAAAGAGAGAGACCGGGGGTGAGAGAGAACGGGGGGGCAAGGAGAGAGACGGGTGTGAGAGAGACCGGGGGTGGGGGGCAAAGAGTGACACCGGAGGTGAGAGAGACTGGGGGCGAAAGAGACTGGGGGGGATAAAGAGAGAGACCGGGCGGAGAGAGACCGGGGGTGGGGGGCAAAGAGAGACACCGGGGGCGAGAGAGCCCGGGGGTGAGAAAGACCGGGGTGCCGAGAGAGACCGGGGATGAGAGAGAACGGGGTGGCGAGAGAGACCGGGGGCGAGAGAGACCGGGGGGGGTGAGAGAGACCGGGGTGGCGAGAGAGACCGGGGGTGAGAGAGACCGGGGTGGCGAGAGAGACCGGGGGTGAGAGAGAGAGACCAGGGCCGACAAGAGACTGTTGGGGGTGGGACACTGGCGACGAGAAAGATTGGTGGTGAGTGAGAGACCGGGGGGACGAAGAGAGACCGGGGACATGAGAGACCAGGTCCAACAGGCGAGACCGGGGTGGCGAGAGAGACTGGGGGCGAGAGCGACCGGGGGCAAGAGAGATCAGGGATGAGAGAGACCGGAGGCGAGAGAGATCAGGGACGAGAGAGACCGGAGGCGAGAGAGACCGGGATTGAGAGAGACCGTGGTGGTGAGAGAAAGGGGGTGACGAGACACATTGGGGGTGAGAGTGACCAGGGGTGCCAAGAGACCGGGACCGATGAGAGACTGGTGGGGGAGAGAGACCGGCGATGAGAGGCACCTGGGGTGATGAGAAAGACCGGGGACGAGAAAGACCGGGGTGTCGAGAGAGATCGGGGGCGAGAGAGACCGGGGACGAGAAAGACCGGGGACGAGAGAGATCGGGGACGAGAAAGACCGGGGACGAGAAAGACCGGGGACGAGAAAGACCGGGGACGAGAGAGAGACCGGGGACGAGAGAGACCGGGGTGGCGAGAGAGATCGGGGGCGAGAGAGACTGGGGACGAGAAAGACCGGGGACGAGAAAGACCGGGGACGAGAGAGAGACCGGGGACGAGAGAGACCGGGGTGGCAAAGAGAGTAACCAGGAGCGAGAGAGACCGGGGGTGAGAGAGAGACCGGGGGGGGCAAAGGGAGAGACCGGGAGTGAGAGAGACCGGGGGGGGCAAAGAGAGAGACAGGGGGCGAGGGAGACCGGGGGGGGCAAAGAGAGAGACCGGGGGCGACAGAGACCGGGGGGGGCAAAGAGAGAGACTGGGGGCAAGAGAGACTGGGGTGGCAAAGAGAGAGACCAGGGGCGAGAGAGACCGGGGACGAGAAAGACCGGGGACGAGAGAGATCGGGGACGAGAAAGACCGGGGACGAGAGAGAGACCGGGGACGAGAGAGACCGGGGTGGCAAAGAGAGTAACCAGGGGCGAGAGAGACCGGGGGCGAGAGAGAGACCGGGGGGGGGGCAAAGAGAGAGACCGGGAGCAAGAGAGACCGGGGGGGGCAAAGAGAGAGACCGGGGGCGAGAGAGACCGGGGGGGGGCAAAGTGAGAGACCGGGGGCGACAGAGCCCGGGGGGGCAAAGAGAGAGACTGGGGGCAAGAGAGAGTGGGGTGGCAAAGAGAGAGACCAGGGGCGAGAGAGACCGGGGGCGAGAGAGACTGGGGGTGAGAGAGACTGGGGGTGAGAGAGATTTGGGGGCGAGAGAGACCGGTGTGGCAAAGAGAGTGACCAGGGGCGAGAGAGACCAGGGACGAGAAAGACCGGGGATGAGAGAGAGACCGGGGACGAGAGAGACCGGGGTGGCAAAGAGAGCAACCAGGGGCGAGAGAGACCGGGGGCGAGAGAGAGACCGGGGGGGGGGGGCAAAGAGAGAGACCGGGAGTGAGAGAGACCAGGGGGGGCAAAGAGAGAGACCGGGGGCGAGAGAGACCGGGGGGGGCAAAGAGAGAGACCGGGGGCGACAGAGACCAGAGGGGGGCAAAGAGAGAGACTGGGGGCAAGAGAGACTGGGGTGGCAAAGAGAGAGACCAGGGGCGAGAGAGACCGGGGGCGAGAGAGAGAGCGGGGGAGGGGGCAAAGAGAGAGACCGGGGGCGACAGAGACCAGAGGGGGGCAAAGAGAGAGACTGGGGGCAAGAGAGACTGGGGTGGCAAAGAGAGAGACCAGGGGCGAGAGAGACCGGGGACGAGAAAGACCGGGGACGAGAGAGAGATCGGGGACGAGAAAGACCGGGGACGAGAGAGAGACCGGGGACGAGAGAGACCGGGGTGGCAAAGAGAGTAACCAGGGGCGAGAGAGACCGGGGGCGAGAGAGAGAGCGGGGGAGGGGGCAAAGAGAGAGACCGGGAGCGAGAGAGACCGGGGGGGGCAAAGAGAGAGACCGGGGGCGAGAGAGACCGGGGGGGGCAAAGAGAGAGACCGGGGGCAACAGAACCCGGGGGGGCAAAGAGAGAGACTGGGGGCAAGAGAGAGTGGGGTGGCAAAGAGAGAGACCAGGGGCGAGAGAGACCGGGGGCGAGAGAGACTGGGGGTGAGAGAGACTGGGGGTGAGAGAGATTTGGGGCAAGAGAGACCGGTGTGGCAAAGAGAAAGACCAGGGGCGAGAGAGACCAGGGGCGAGAGAGACCGGGGGCGAGAGAGAGACCGGGGGCGAGAGAGAGACCGGGGGCGAGAGAGAGACCGGGGGGGGGCAAAGAGAGAGACCGGGGTCGGGAGAGACTGGGGGGGGGCAAAGAGAGTGACCAGGGGCGAGAGAGACCGGGGGCGAGAGAGACTGGGGGTGAGAGAGACTGGGGGTGAGAGAGATTGGGGGGCGAGAGAGACCGGGGTGGTAAAGAGAGTGACCAGGGGAGAGAGAGACCAGGGGCGATAGAGACCGGGGACGAGAGAGACCGGGGACGAGCGCGACCGGGGGTAAGAGAGAGAGACCGGGGGTGAGAGAGACTGGGGTCGAGAGAGAGACCGAGGGTGAGAGAGACCGGGGGTGAGAGAGAGACCGGGGGCGAGAGAGATACCGGGGGCGAGAGAGAGACCGGGGGTGAGAGAGAGACCGGTGGCGAGAGAGAGACCGGGGGTGATGAGAGAGACCGGGGGCGAGAGAGACCGGGGGTGATGAGAGAGACCGGGGGCGAGAGAGAGACCGGGGGTGAGAGAGAGACCCGGGGGTCGAGAGAGACCGGGAGCGAGCGAGACCGGGGGTGAGAGAGAGAGACCGGGGGTGAGAGAGACCGGGGGCGAGAGAGACCGGGGGTGAGAGAGACCGGGGACGAGAGAGACCGGGGGTGAGAGAGCCCGGATACCGGGAGCGAGAGAGACTGGGGGTGAGAGAGACCGGGGACGAGAGAGACCGGGGGCGAGAGAGACCGGAGGTGAGAGAGACCGGGGGTGATGAGAGAGACCGGGGGCCAGAGAGAGACCGGGGGTGAGAGAGAGACCGGGGGCGAGAGAGAGACCGGGGGCGAGAGAGAGACCCGGGGGTCGAGAGAGACCGGGAGCAAGCGAGACCGGGGGTGAGAGAGAGAGACCGGGGGTGAGAGAGACCGGGGGGGGCAAAGAGAGAGACCAGGGGCGAGAGAGACCGGGGGGGGCAAAGAGAGAGACCGGGGGCAACAGAGCCCGGGGGGGCAAAGAGAGAGACTGCGGGCAAGAGAGAGTGGGGTGGCAAAGAGAGAGACCAGGGGCGAGAGAGACCAGGGGCGAGAGAGACTGGGGGTGAGAGAGACTGGGGGTGAGAGAGATTTGGGGGCGAGAGAGACCGGTGTGGCAAAGAGAGTGACCAGGGGCGAGAGAGACCAGGGGCGAGAGAGACCGGGGGCGAGAGAGAGACCGGGGGCGAGAGAGACCGGGTGCGAGAGAGAGACCGGGGGGGGCAAAGAGAGAGACTGGGGTCGGGAGAGACTGGGGGGGGCAAAGAGAGTGACCAGGGGCGAGAGAGACCGGAGGCGAGAGAGACTGGGGGTTAGAGAGATTGGGGGGCGAGAGAGACCGGGGTCGTAAAGAGAGTGACCAGGGGAGAGAGAGACCAGGGGCGATAGAGACCGGGGACGAGAGAGACCGGGGACGAGCGCGACCGGGGGTAAGAGAGAGAGACCGTGGGTGAGAGAGACCGGGGTCGAGAGAGAGACCGGGGGTGAGAGAGACCGGGGGTGAGAGAGAGACCGGGGGCGAGAGAGAGACCGGGGGCGAGAGAGAGACCGGGGGCGAGAGAGAGACCGGTGGCGAGAGAGAGACCGGGGGTGATGAGAGAGACCGGGAGCGAGAGAGACCGGGGGTGATGAGAGAGACCGGGGGCGAGAGAGAGACCGGGGGCGAGAGAGAGACCCGGGTGTCGAGAGAGACCGGGAGCGAGCGAGACCGGGGGTGAGAGAGACCAGGGGCGGCGAGAGAGACCGGGGCGAGAGAGACCAGGGGCGAGAGAGATCGGGGGGGCAAAGTGAGAGACCGGGAGCGAGAGACACCGAGGGGGGGGGGTTGCGAGAGAGACCGGGGGCGAGAGAGAACGGGAGCGAGAGAGACCGGGGGCGAGAGAGACCGGGAGCGAGAGACACCGGGGGGGTGATAGAGACCGGGGGGGTGGCGAGAGAGACCGGGGGTGGGGCGAGAGAGACTGTGGGGGGCGAGAGAGACTGGGGGCGAGAGAGACCGGGGGGTGCAAAGAGAGAGACCGGGGTCGTGAGAGTCCGGGGGGTGCAAAGAGAGAGACCAGGGGCGAGAGAGACCGGGGTGGGGGGGGAGAGAGAGACCAGGGGCGAGAGAGACCGGGGGCGAGAGAGATCGGGGGGGTCAAAGAGAGAGACCGGGGGCGAGAGACACCGAGGGGGGGAGGCGAGACAGACCGGGGGCGAGAGAGAACGGGAGCGACAGAGACCAGGGGCGAGAGAGACCGGGGTGGGGGGGGGGGAGAGAGACCAGGGGCGAGAGAGACCGGGGGGGTGCGAGAGGGACCGGGGGCGGTGAGAGAGACCAGGGGCGAGAGAGACCAGGGGCGAGAGAGACCGCGGGGGCAAAGAGCGAGACCGGGAGCGAGAGACACCGAGGGGGGGGGGCGAGAGAGACCAGGGGTGAGAGAGACCAGGGGCGAGAGAGACCAGGGGGGCAAAGAGAGAGACCGGGGGTGAGAGAGACCGGGGGGGCAAAGAGAGAGACCGGGGGTGAGAGAGAACGGGGGCGGCGAGAGAGACTGGGGGTGGCAAGAGAGAGACCAGGGGCGAGAGAGACCGGGGACGAGAAAGACCGGGGACGAGAGAGAGATCGGGGACGAGAAAGACCGGGGACGAGAGAGAGACCGGGGACGAGAGAGACCGGGGTGGCAAAGAGAGTAACCAGGGGTGAGAGAGACCGGGGGCGAGAGAGAGACCGTGGGAGGGGGCAAAGAGAGAGACCGGGAGCGAGAGAGACCGGGGGGGCAAAGAGAGAGACCGGGGGCGAGAGACACCGGGGGGGGGCAAAGAGAGAGACCGGGGGCAACAGAACCCGGGGGGGCAAAGAGAGAGACTGGGGGCAAGAGAGAGTGGGGTGGCAAAGAGAGAGACCAGGGGCGAGAGAGACCGGGGGCGAGAGAGACTGGGGGTGAGAGAGACTGGGGGTGAGAGAGATTTGGGGGCAAGAGAGACCGGTGTGGCAAAGAGAGTGACCAGGGGCGAGAGAGACCAGGGGCGAGAGAGACCGGGGGCGAGAGAGAGACCGGGGGCGAGAGAGACCGGGTGCGAGAGAGAGACCGGGGGGGGCAAAGAGAGAGACCGGGGTCGGGAGAGACTGGGGGGGGGGCAAAGAGAGTAACCAGGGGCGAGAGAGACCGGGGGCGAGAGAGACTGGGGGTGAGAGAGATTGGGGGGCGAGAGAGACCGGGGTGGTAAAGAGAGTGACCAGGGGAGAGAGAGACCAGGGGCGAGAGAGACCGGGGTGGGGGGGGAGAGAGAGACCAGGGGCGAGAGAGACCGGGGGGGTGCGAGAGAGACCGGGGGCGGTGAGAGAGACCAGGGGCGAGAGAGACCAGGGGCGAGAGAGACCGCGGGGTAAAGAGAGAGACCGGGAGCGAGAGACACCGAGGGAGGGGGGGCGAGAGAGACCATGGGTGAGAGAGACCAGGGGCGAGAGAGACCAGGGGGGCAAAGAGAGAGACCGGGGGTGAGAGAGACCGGGGGGTCAAAGAGAGAGACCGGGGGTGAGAGAGAACGGGGGCGGCGAGAGAGACTGGGGGTGGCAAGAGAGAGACCAGGGGCGAGAGAGACCGGGGACGAGAAAGACCGGGGACGAGAGAGAGATCGGGGACGAGAAAGACCGGGGACGAGAGAGAGACCGGGGACGAGAGAGACCGGGGTGGCAAAGAGAGTAACCAGGGGCGAGAGAGACCGGGGGCGAGAGAGAGACCGGGGGAGGGGGCAAAGAGAGAGACCGGGAGCGAGAGAGACCGGGGGGGCAAAGAGAGAGACCGGGGGCGAGAGAGACCGGGGGGCGGCAAAGAGAGAGACCGGGGGCAACAGAACCCGGGGGGGCAAAGAGAGAGACTGGGGGCAAGAGAGAGTGGGGTGGCAAAGAGAGAGACCAGGGGCGAGAGAGACCGGGGGCGAGAGAGACTGGGGGTGAGAGAGACTGGGGGTGAGAGAGATTTGGGGGCAAAAGAGACCGGTGTGGCAAAGAGAGTGACCAGGGGCGAGAGAGACCAGGGGCGAGAGAGACCGGGGGCGAGAGAGAGACCGGGGGCGAGAGAGAGACCGGGGGGGGGGCAAAGAGAGAGACCGGGGGGAAAAAAAAAGACCGGGGTCGAGTGAGACCGGGGTGCAGAGAGAGAGACCGGGGGGGACAAAGAGAGAGAATGGGGTTGATCGAGACCAGGGGGACAAAGAGAGAGACCGGGGTGCGAGAGAGACCAGGGACAATAGAGACCAAGGGGGCAAAGAGAGAGATTGGAGACGAAAGACACCGGGGCCGAGAGAGACCAGGGGGTCAAAGAGAGAGACCGGGGGTGAGAGGGACCGGGGGCGGCGAGATAGAGAACGGGGGTGGCGAAAGAGACCGGGGGCGAGAGAGACCGGGGGCGAGAGAGACCAGGGGGGAAAAGAGAGAGACCGGGGGTGAGAGAGACCGGGGGCGGCGAGAGAGACTGGGGGTGATAGAGACCAGGGTGACAAAGAGAGAGACCAGGGGTGAGAGGGACCAGGGGCGGCGAGATAGAGAACGGGGGTGGCGAAAGAGACCGGGGGCGAGAGAGACCGGGGGCGAGAGAGACCGGGGGCGACGTGAGAGAATGGGGGCGATGGGAAAGACCGGCGGTGATGAGAGAGACTGGGACGAGAGAGAGAGAGAGGGAGTGACAAGAGTCCGGCGGCAATGAGAGAGACCGAGGACGAGAGAGACTGGGGGTGACGAGAGTGGCTGGGTGTGACGACAGAGACCAGGAGGGTGAGAGAGACTGGAGGCAAGAGAGACCAGGTGCGAGAGAGACTGGGGGCGAGACATCGGGGGTGACAAGAGACCAGGGGTGACAAGAGAGACCGGGGGCAAGAGAAAGGGGATGACGAGAGATACTGGGATGAGAGAGACCGGGGGCGAGAGTGTCCGGGGGCAAGAGAGAGACCGGAGACGAGAGAGACCGGGGGCAAGAGAGACCGGGGGCAAGAGAGACCGAGGGAGAGAGATACAGGGGTCAAGAGAGAGACCGGGGGCAAGAGAGAGACCGGAGGCGAGAGAGACCGGGGGCAAGAGAGAGACCGGAGGCGAGAGAGAACGGTGGCAAGAGAGAGACCGGAGGCGAGAGAGACCGGGGGCAAGAGAGAAACCGGAGGCGAGAGAGACCGAGGGAGAGAGAGACCGGAGGCAAGAGAGAGACCGCAGGCAAGAGAGACCGAGGGAGAGAGAGACCGGGGGCGAGAGAGACCGGGGGCAAGAGCGAGACCGGAGGCAAGAGAGACCGAGGGAGAGAGAGACCGGGGACGAGAGAGACCGGGGGCAAGAGAGAGACTGGAGGTGAGAGAGACCGGGGGCAAGAGAGAACGGGGGCAAGAGAGAGACCGGAGGCGAGAGAGACCGAGGGAGAGAGAGACCGGGGGCGAGAGAGAGACCGGGGGCAAGAGAGAGACCGGGGGCAAGAGAGACCAGGGGTGAGAGAGACCGGGGGCAAGAGAGAGACCGGAGGCAAGAGAGACCGAGGGAGAGAGAGACCAGCGGTGAGAGAGAGACCGGAGGCGTGAGAGAGTGGGGAGCGAGTGAGGCCAGGTGCGAGTGAGATCGAGGGCGAGATGCTGGGGGTGACGAGAGACTGGGGGCAACAAGAGAGACCGGGGGCGAGAGAGATGGGGGGAGCGAGAGAGACTGGGTGCGAGACAGGCCGGGTGTGAGTCAGTGGCCGGGGGCAAGAAAGACTGGGGACGAGAGAGAAGGAGTGACAAGAGAGACCCAGGACGAGAGAGATCGGGGGCGAGAGAGATCGGGGGCGAGAGACCGGGGGTGACCTGAGACCGGGGCTGATTAGAGACCAGAGGGTGAAAGAGACCGGGGGCAACGAGAGAAACCAGGGCGAGACACCGTGGGGTGAGAGAGACCTGGTGGCGCGAGAGAGACCGGGGGTGACGAGAGAGACCATGGGCAACGAGAGGTTCCCGGTGGGGGGGGGGCGACGCGAGAGACCGGAGCCGAGAGAGACAGAGACCGGGGGTGACGTGAGAGTCCAGGGCCGAGAGAGTCAGAGACCGGGGGTGACGTGAGAGTCCGGGGAGCAAGAGAAATCGGGGGCGACGAGAGCGACCGGGGGCGACGGGAAAGACTGGTGGTGATGAGAGAAACCGCGGTGAGAGAGAGAGAGACATGGGGTGAAGAGAGAGACATGGGGTGAAGAGAGAGATGGGGGGTGAAGAGAGAGACGGGGGGGTGATGAGACAGACCGGGGGCGAAAGAGAGACTGTCGCAAAAGAGAGACAGGGGGCGAGAGAGAGACCGGGGGCGTCGAGAGAGACTGGACGCGAGAAAGTTCAGGAGTGAGAGACCGGGGTTGACAAGAGATCAGGGGCAACGAGAGAAACCAGACGCGAGAGAGACCAGAGGCGACAAGAGACGGGGGCGAGGGGAGGAGAGAGACTTGGGACGAGAGAGACCGGGGGGTGAGAGAGAGGGGGTGAGAGAGACTGGGGGCGAGAGAGACCGGGGGGCGAGAGAGCGGGGGTGAGAGAGACTGGGGGCGAGACAGACCGGGGGGCGAGAGAGACCAGGAGTGACGAGAGACAAGGGGGGGCTGAGAGCAACCGGGGCGCAAGAGAACGGGGGTGATGAGAGACCGGGAGGGAGAGAGACCGCGAGCATGAGACCAGCGGTGATGAGAAACCGAGGGGGCAAGAGAGAGGGGTTGACAAGAGAGACTGGGGCGATGAGACAGACTGGGAGTGTGAGTGTGACCGTGGCGAGATGGTGACCGGGGTGAGAGACCGGGGATGACGAGTGATCAGGGGCGACGAGAGACTGGGGGCGACACTAGAGACCGGGGGCAAGGGAGTGAGGGGGGCAGAGACCGGGGTCAAGAGAGACCCGGGGATGACAAGAGACCAGGGGTGAGCGAAACCGGGGGCGAGAGAGAGAGACCAGGAGCGAAGAGAGACCGGGGGAGGCAAGAGAGACCGGGGGGGCAAAAGACACTGGGGGCAAGATAGATTGGGGTGGAGAGAGACCCAGGGGTGACGAGAGACTGGGAGCGACGAGAGAGAGATGGATGGCAAGAGAGACCGGGGGCGAGAGAGACCGGGGGCGAGAGAGACCAGGGGTGAGAGAGAGACCGGGGGTGAGAGACACCGGGGGCGAGAGAGACCGGGGGCGAGAGAGACCGGGTGCGAGAGAGACCGGGGGTGAGAGGGAGAGACCGGGGGCGAGAGAGACCGGGGACGAGAGAGACCGGGGGCGAGAGAGACCGGGGGTGAGAGAGACCGGGGGCGAGAGAGACCGGGGGCGAGAGAGACCAGAGGTGAGAGAGAGACGGGGGTGAGAGAGAGAGACCGGGGGCGAGAGAGACCGGGGGCGAGAGAGATCAGAGGTGAGAGAGAGACGGGGGTGAGAGAGAGAGACCGGGGGCGAGAGAGACCGGGGGCGAGAGAGACAGGGGGTGAGAGAGACCGGGGGGGAGAGAGACCGGGGGCGAGAGAGACCAGAGGTGAGAGAGAGACGGGGGTGAGAGAGAGACGGGGGTGAGAGAGAGAGACCGGGGGCGAGAGAGACCAGAGGTGAGAGAGACCGGGGGCGAGAGAGACCGGAGGCGAGAGAGACCAGAGGTGAGAGAGAGACGGGGGTGAGAGAGACAGGGGGTGAGAAAGACCGAGGGCGAAAGAGAGCCCGGGGGCAAGAGAGACAGAGTGACAAGAGAGACCGGGGATGAGAGAGACCGGAGGCGAGAGATAGAGAGCCCGGGGGTGAAGAGAGACGGGGTGTGAGAGAGAGGGGTTTGCGAGAGAGACCCGGGGGCTAGAGGGACAGGGGGCAACGAGACAGACCGGGAGTGAGCGAAACTGTGGGCAAGAGAGCCCGGGGGCGAGAGAGAGGGGGTGACAAGATCGACCGGAGATGAGAGAGACTGGAGGCGAGAGAGAGAGACCGGGGGTGAAGAGAGACCGGGGGGTAAGAGAGAGGGGTTTGCGAGAGAGACCGGGGGGCTCGAGGGACAGGGGGCAACGAGACAGACCGGGAGTGAGAGAGACTGGGGGTGAGAAAGACAGGGGGGGAGAGACACCAGGGGGTGAGAAAGACGGAGGGCGAGAAAGAGACCGGGGGTGAGAGATAGAGAGGGTGACGAGAGAGACTGGGAGCGAGAGACAGAGAGAGACAGGGGGTGAAGAGAGACCGGTGTGTGAGAGAGACCGGGGTGGGGAGCGAGAGAGACAGGTGGGGCAAGAGAGACCGGTGTGCAAAAGAGACCTGGGGTGAGAGAGACCGGGGGTGAGAGACAGGAGGAGACGAGGGAGACCGGGGTGACGAGAGAGACCGGGGGAGAGAGAAAGTGGGGTTGAGAGAGACTGGGGGTGAGAGTGACCGGGGGCGAGAGAGAGACTGTGAACGAGAGAGGCCGGGAAGGGGGAAAGCCTGGGTGTGAGAGAGACAGTGAGCGACAAGACAGACCAGGGCCAAGAGAGACTGTGGGCGAGAAACCCGGGGCAAGACACTGGGGGTGACGAGAGTCTGCGGGCAACAAGAGAGACCCGGGGGAGGGGGCGAAAGACACCGGGGGCGAGAGAGATTGGGATAGAGAGAGACCCAGGGGTGACGAGAGACCAGGGACAACGAGAGAGACCGGGGGCGAGAGAAACTGGGGACGAGAGAGAACCGGGGGTGACAAGAGACCGATTGCGACAATAGAGACCGGGGGCAAGAGAGAGCAGCGGGGCGAGAGAGAGCATGGGGACGAGAGAGTGAGACCAGGGGTGAAGAGAGACTGGGGACGAGAAGGAGATCGAGAGTGAGATGGAGGGGGTGACGAGAGAAACCGGGGGTGAGATACCGGGGGTGAGAGAGAGAGAGACAGGGGGTGAGAGAGACCGGGGGGGTGAAAGTCTCCGGGGGCGAGAGAGATTGGAGTGGAGAGAGACCCGGGGGTGACGAGAGACCAGGGACAACGAGAGAGACCGGGGGCGAGAGAGACTGGGGAACAATAAGGGAGACCAGGGGGCGAGAGAGACAGGGGACAAGAGTGAGACTGGGGGCGAGAAAGCGACCAGGGTTGAGAGGGAGGGGGTGAAGAGAGAGACCAGGAGCGAGAGATACCGGGGGCGAGAGAGAGAGATCAGGGGTGAAGAGAGACCGGGGGCGAGAGAGAGTCCAGGGGCAAGAGAGACGGGGTGACGAGAGAGACCGGGGGTGAGAGTGACCAGGGGCGAGAGAGACCGGGGGTGAGACAGAGAGACCGGGGACAACAGAGACCGGGGGGGGGGGCGGCGAGATAGACCGGGGATGTGAGAGAGAGAGACCGGGGACGAGAGAGACCGGGGGGGGGGGCGGAGAGATAGACCGATGGGGCAAGAGAGACCAGGGGCGAGAGAGACCGGGATGCAAAAGAGACCTGCGGTGAGGGAGACCAGGGGCGAGAGACAGGGGGAGACGAGACACACCAGGGGCGATGAGAGAGATTGGGGGCGAGAGAGAAAGTGGGGTCAAGAGAGACCGGGGCCGAGAGTGACTGGGGATGAGAGAGAGAGACCGGGAGCGAGAGAGACCAGGAGCGAGAGAGGCTGGGTGCGAGAGAGGCAGGGAGCAATGACACAGGCCGGGGGGCGAGAGAGACTGTGCGCGAGAAAGCCCGGGCGCGAGAGAGAGACCGGGGGTGTGGGAAGGGAGAAGAGACCAGGGGCGATGAGAGAGACAGGACGCGAGAGAGACCAGGGGCGATGAGAGACCGGGGTGGGCGAGAGAGACCGGGGAGGGACGCAAGACAGGGGGCGACAAGAGAGACTGGAGGCAAGAGAAACCAGGGACGGTGAGAGAGGCCGGGGACGAGAGAGTCGGGGATCGAGAGGGACCTGATAGGGCAAGAGAGACCAGGGACAGTGAGAGAGAGACCGGGAGAGATGAGGGAGACCGGGGGGTGAGAGAGAGAGGAAGTGACGAGAGAGACCGGGGGGTGACAAGGGACCGGGGGTGAGAGAGACCGGGGGGCGAGAGACACTGGGGGTACCTGAGTGATCGGGAACGAGAGAGACCGGAGGTGACAGAGATAGGGGGTGACGAGAGACTGTGGGTGACGAGAGAGACTGGAGGCAAGAGAAACTGGGAGCGAGAGAGACCGGGTTTGACGAGTCACCAGGGGCGAGAGAGACGGGGGGCGAGAGAGACTGGGGGTGAGTGAGACCAATGGTGAAGAGAGAGACCGAAGGACGATAGAGACTGAGGCCGAGGGAGATCGGGAGCAAGGGAGACCGGGGTTGATGAGAGACCGGGGGTGACGATAGACCAGGAGTGATGAAACAGACTGGGGGCGAGAGAGAGAGAGAGACTGGGGGCGAGAGAGAAACCAGGGGCAAGAGAGAGAGAGAGACTGGGGGCGAGAGAGAGACTGGGGCGAGAGAGAAGCCAGGGGCGAGAGAGAGACTGGGGGCGAGAGAGAAACCGGGGGCGAGAGAGAGACTGGGGGTGAGAGAGAGAGACTGGGGGCGAGAGACAAACCGGGGGCGAGAGAGAGACCGGGGGTGAGAGAAAGACCGGGGGTGAGAGAGAGTGGGGGCGAGAGAGAGACTGGGGGTGAGAGAGAAACCAAGGGTGAGAGAGAGACTGGGGGCAAGAGAGAGACTGGGAGCGAGAGAGAAACTGGAGGCGAGAGAGAGACTGGGGGTGAGAGAGAGACTGGGGGCGAGAGAGAGACTGGGGGCGAGAGAGAGAATGGGGGTGAGAGAGAGACTGGGGGCGAGAGAGAACGGGAGTGAGCGAGAGACCGGGGGCGAGAGAGAGATTGGGGGTGAGAGAGAAACCAGCGGTGAGAGAGAGACTGGGGACGAGATAGAGACTGGGGGCGAGAGAGACACCAGGGGCAAGAGAGAGACCGGGGTGCGAGAGAGACACCAGGGGCAAGAGAGAGAACGGGGGCGAGAGAGAGAATGGGGGCGAGAGAGAGACTGGGGGCGAGAGACAGACTGGGAGCGAGAGAGAAACTGGGGGCGAGAGAGAGGACGGGAGTGAGAGAGAAACTGGAGGCGAGAGAGCGACTGGGGGCGAGAGAGAATGGGAGTGAGAGAGAGATCGGGGGCAAGAGAAGGAACGGGGGCGAGAGAGGGAATGGGGGTGAGAGAGAAACCAAGGGCGAGAGAGAGACCGGGGGCGAGAGAGAGAGACTGGGGGCGAGAGAGAAACCTGGGGCAAGAGAGGGAACGGGGGCGAGAGAGAGACCGGGGGCAAGAGAGAAACCGGGGGCGAGAGAGAGAACGGGGGTGAGAGAGAGACTGGGGGCGAGAGAGACAACGGGAGTGAGAGGGAAACCGGGGACTAGAGAGAGAACGGGAGTGAGAGAGAAACTGGAGGCGAGAGAGATACTGGGGGCGAGAGAGAGACTGGGGGCGAGAGAGAGAACGGGGGCAAGAGAGGGAAACCGGGGGCGAGAGAGAGAACGGGAGTGAGAGAGAAACTGGAGGCGAGAGAGAGACTGGGGGCGAGAGAGAGACTGGGGGTGAGAGTGAGAACAGGGGTGAGAGAGAGACTGGGGGCGAGAGAGAAACTGGGGGCGGGAGAGAACGGGAGCGGTAGAGAGACCGGGGGCGAGATAGAGAACGGGAGTGAGAGAGAGACCGGGGGCAAGAGAGAGAATTGGAGCGAGGGAGACCGGGGACGAGAGAGAGACTGGGGGTGAGAGAGAGACTGGGGGCGAGAGAGAGACCGGGGTTGAGAGAGAGACTGGGGGCGAGAGAGACCGGGGGCGAGAGAGAGAACGTGGGCGAGAGAGAAACCGGGGGCGAGAGAGAGACTGGGGGCGAGACAGAGAACGGGAGTGAGAGAGAGACCGGGGGCGAGCGAGAGACCGGGGGCGTGAGAGAGACTGGGGGCGAGAGAGACCGGGGGTGAGAGAGAGAACGGGGGCGAGAGAGAAACTAGGGGCGAGAGAGAGACTGGGGGCGAGACAGAGAACGGGAGTGAGAGAGAGACCGGGGGCGACAGAGACAGGGGGTGAAGAGAGTCTGTGGGTGACGAGAGAGACTGGAGGCGAGAGAAACTGGGAGCGAGAGAGACCGGGTTTGACGAGTGACCAGGGGCGAGAGAGACCGGGGGCGAGAGAGACTGGGGGTGAGTGAGACCAATGGAGAAGAGGGAGACCGAAGGACGATAGAGACTGAGGCCGAGGGGGACCAGGAGCGAGGGAGACCGGGGTTGATGAGAGATCGGGGGTGACGATAGACCAGGAGTGACGAAACAGACCGTGGGCGAGAGAGAGAGAGAGACTGGGGGCGAGAGAGAAACCAGGGGCAAGAGAGAGAGAGACCAAGGTGATGAGACAGACTGGGGGCGAGAGAGAGAGAGACCGGGGAGATGAGACAGACCGGGTGCGAGAGAAAGAGAGAGACTGGGGGCGAGAGAGAGACTGGGGGCGAGAGAGAAACCAGGGGCGAGAGAGAGACTGGGGGTGAGAGAGAGACCAGGGACAAGAGAGAGGCCGGGGGCGAGAGAGAGACTGGGGGTGAGAGAGAGAGACTGGGGGCGAGAGAGAAACCAGGGGCGAGAGAGAGACCGGGGGTGAGAGAGAGCGGGGGCGAGAGAGAGACTGGGGGTGAGAGAGAAACCAGGGGCGAGAGAGAGACTGGGGGTGAGAGAGAGACCAGGGACAAGAGAGAGACCGGGAGCGAGAGAGAGACTGGGGGTGAGAGAGAGAGACTGGGGGCGAGAGAGAAACCAGGGGCAAGAGAGACACCGGGGGTGAGAGAGAGCAGGGATGAGAGAGAGACTGGGGGTGAGAGAGAAACCAGGGGATAGAGAGAGACTGGGGGCGAGAGAGAGACTGGGGGCGAGAGAGAAACTGGGGGTGAGAGAGAGACTGGGGGTGAGATAGAGACCAGGGGCAAGAGAGAGACCGGGGGGCGAGAGAGAAACCGGGGGAAAGAGAGAGAATGGAGGCGAGAGAGAGAATGGGGGCGAGAGAGAGACTGGGGGCGAGAGACAGACTGGGGGCGAGAGAGAACGGGAGCGAGAGAGAGACCGGGGGCGAGAGAGAGAATGGGGGCAAGAGAATCACCGGGGGCAAGAGAGAACGGGAGCGAGAGAGAGACCGGGGGCAAGAGAGAGAACGGGGGCAAGAGAGAAACCGGGGGCATGAGAGAGAATGGGAGCGAGTGAGAGAATGGGGGCGAGAGAGAAACTAGGGGCGAGAGAGAGACCGGCGGCAAGAGAGAGAACGGGAGCGAGAGAGAGAACGGGAGCGAGTGAGAGAACGGGGACGAGAGAGAGAACGGGGGCGAGAGAGAGAACGGGAGCAAGAGAGTGAACGGGAGCGAGGGAGACCGGGGACGAGAGAGAGACTGGGGGCGAGAGAGAGACTGGGGGCGAGAGATAGACTGGGGGCGAGAGAGAGACTGGGGGCGAGAGAGAAACCGGGGGCGAGAGAGAGACAGGGGGTGAGAGAGAGCGGGGGTGACAGAGAGAACGGGGGGTGAGAGAGGGAACGGGGGCGAGAGAGAGACAAGGGGTAAGAGAGAATCCGGGGGTAGGAGAGAGAACGGGGGCGAGAGAGAACCTGGGGGCGAGAGAGAAACTGGGGGCGAGAGAGAACGGGAGTGAGAGAGAGACCGGGGGCGAGAGAGAGATTGGGGGTGAGAGAGAAACTGGGGGCAAGAGAGAGAATTGGAGCGAGGGAGACCGGGGGCAAGAGAGAAACCGGGGCAAGCGAAAGAATGGGAGCGAGAGAGAGAATGGGGGCGAGAGAGAAACCAGGGGCGAGAGAGAAACTGGGGGCGAGAGAGAGAGGGGGGGGAAGAGAGAGAATTGGAGCGAGGGAGACCGGGGACGAGAGAGAGACTGGGGGCGAGAGAGAGACTGGGGGCGAGAGACAGAACGGGGGCGAGAGAGAGACTGGGGGCCAGAGAGAGAGAACGGGAGCGAGAGAGAGACAGGGGATGACAGAGAGAGACTGGGGGCGAGAGAGAAACCGGGGGTGAAAGAGAGACTAGTGGCGAGAGAGAGACTGATGGGCGAGAGAGAAACCAGGGGCGAGAGAGAGACTGGGGGTGAGGGAGAGACTGGGGGCGAGAGAGAGACTGGGTGCGAGAGAGAGACTGGGGCCGAGACAGAGAATGGGAGTGAGAGAGAGAACGGGGGCGAGAGAGAGACTCGGGGCGAGAGAGAGACTCGGGGCGAGAGAGAGACTGGGGGCGAGACAGAGAATGGGAGTGAGAGAGAGAACGGGGGCGAGAGAGAGACTGGGGGCAAGAGAGAGAGAACGGGAGCGAGAGAGAGACTGGGGATGACAGAGAGAGACTGGGGGCGAGAGAGAAACCGGGGGTGAAAGAGAGACTAGTGGCGAGAGAGAGACTGGGGGCGAGAGAGAAACCAGGGGCGAGAGAGAGACCGGGGGCGAGAGGGAGACTGGGGGCGAGAGAGAGACTGGGGGCGAGAGAGAGAATGGGAGTGAGAGGGAAACCAGGGACTAGAGAGAGAACGGGAGTGTGAGAGAAACTGGGGGCGAGAGAGAGACTGGGGGTGAGAGAGAGAGTGGGGGCGAGAGAGAGACTGGGGGCGAGAGAGAGAACGGGGGCAAGAGAGGGAAACCGGGGGCGAGAGAAAGACTGGGGGCGAGAGAGAAACCGGGGGCGAGAGAGAGAACGGGGGTGAGAGAGAGACTAGAGGCGAGAGAGAAACTGGGGGCGAGAGAGAACGTGGGCTAGAGAGAGAAACCGGGTCAAGAGAGAGAACAGGAGCGAGAGAGAGAATGGGGGCAAGAGAGAAACCGGGGGCAAGAGAGAGAACGGGAGCGAGAGAGAGACCGGGGGCAAGAGAGAGAATTGGAGCAAGGGAGACCGGGGACGAGAGAGAGACTGGGGGCGAGAGAGAGACTGGGGGCGAGAGAGAGAACGGGGGCGAGAGAGAGAATGGGGGCGAGAGAGAGACTGGGGGCGAGAGAGACACCAGGGGCGAGAGAGAGACCGGGGGCGAGAGAGAGACTGGGGGCGAGAGAGACCGGGGGCGAGAGAGAGAACGGGGGCGAGAGAGAAACTAGGGGCGAGAGAGAGACTGGGGGCGAGACAGACAACGGGAGTGAAAGAGAGACCGGGGGCGACAGAGACAGTGGGTGAAGAGAGACTGTGGGTGACGAGAGAGACCGGAGGCGAGAGAAACTGGGAGCGAGAGAGACCGGTTTTGACGAGTGACCAGGGGGCGAGAGAGACCGGGGGCGAGAGAGACTGGGGGTGAGTGAGACCAATGGTGAAGAGGGAGACCAAAGGACGATAGAGACTGAGGATGAGGGAGACCGGGAGCGAGGGAGACCGGGGTTGATGAGAGATCGGGGGTGACGATAGACCAGGAGTGACGAAACAGACCGTGGGCGAGAGAGAGAGAGAGACTGGGGGCGAGAGAGAAACCAGGGGCAAGAGAGAGAGAGACCGAGGTGATGAGACAGACTGGGGGCGAGAGAGAGAGAGACCGGGGAGATGAGACAGACCGGGTGCGAGAGAAAGAGAGAGACTGGGGGCGAGAGAGAGACTGGGGGCGAGAGAGAAACCAGGGGCGAGAGAGAGACTGGGGGTGAGAGTGAGACCAGGGGCGAGAGAGAGACTGGGGGTGAGAGAGAGACCAGGGACAAGAGAGAAACCGGGAGCGAGAGAGAGACTGGGGGTGAGAGAGAGACCAGGGACAAGAGAGAAACCGGGAGCGAGAGAGAGACTGGGGGTGAGAGAGAAACCGGGGGCGAGAGAGAAACCAGGGGCGAGAGAGAGACCGGCGGTGAGAGAGAGCGGGGGCGAGAGAGAGACTGGGGGTGAGAGAGAAACCAGGGGTGAGAGAGAGACTGGGGGCGAGAGAGAGACTGGGGGCGAGAGAGAAACTGGGGGTGAGAGAGTGACTGGGGGTGAGAGAGAGACCAGGGGCAAGAGAGAGACCGGGGGCGAGAGAGAAACCGGGGGCAAGAGAGAGAACGGGGGCGAGAGAGAGAATGGGGGCGAGAGAGAGACTGGGGACGATAGACAGACTGGGGGCGAGAGAGAAACTGGGGGCAAGAGAGAGACTGGGGGTGAGAGAGAGACCAGGGGCAAGAGAGAGACCGGGGGGCGAGAGAGAAACCGGGGGCAAGAGAGAGAATGGAGGCGAGAGAGAGAATGGGTGCGAGAGAGAGACTGGGGGCGAGAGACAGACTGGGGGCGAGAGAGAACGGGAGCGAGAGAGAGACCGGGGGCGAGAGAGAGAATGGGGGCAAGAGAATCACTGGGGGCAAAGAGAACGGGAGCGAGAGAGAGACCGGGGGCAAGAGAGAGAACGGGGGCAAGAGAGAAACCGGGGGCATGAGAGAGAATGGGAGCGAGTGAGAGAATGGGGGCGAGAGAGAAACTAGGGGCGAGAGAGAGACCGGCGGCAAGAGAGAGAACGGGAGCGAGAGAGAGAACGGGAGCGAGAGAGAGAACGGGGGCGAGAGAGAGAACGGGGGCGAGAGAGAGAACGGGAGCGAGAAAGAGAACGGGGGCGAGAGAGAGAATGGGAGCGAGAGAGAGAACGGGAGCGAGGGAGACCGGGGACGAGAGAGAGACTGGGGGCGAGAGAGAGACTGGGGGCGAGAGAGAGACTGGGGGCGAGAGAGAGACTGGGGGCGAGAGAGAAACCGGGGGCGAGAGAGAGACCGGGGGTGAGAGAGAGCGGGGGTGACAGAGAGAACGGGGGGTGAGAGAGAAACCAGGGGCGAGAGAGAGACTGGGGGCGAGAGAGAGACTGTGGGTGAGAGTGTAACCAGGGGCGAGAGAGAGACCGGGGACGAGAGAGAAACCGGGGGCAAGAGAGGGAACGGGGGCGAGAGAGAGACAGGGGGTAAGAGAGAATCCGGGGGTGGGTGAGAGAACGGGGGCGAGAGAGAGCCTGGGGGCGAGAGAGAAACTGGGGGCGAGAGAGAACGGGAGTGAGAGAGAGACCGGGGGCGAGAGAGAGATTGGGGGTGAGAGAGAAACTGGGGGCAAGAGAGAGAATTGGAGCGAGGGAGACCGGGGGCAAGAGAGAAACCGGGGCAAGCGAGAGAACGGGAGTGTGAGAGAAAGTGGGTGCGAGAGAGAGACTCGGGGCGAGAGAGAGAACTGGGGCGAGAGAGAGACTGGGGGCGAGAGAGAGAACGGGGGCAAGAGAGGGAAACCGGGGGCGAGAGAGAGACTGGGCGCGAGGGAGACCGGGGACGAGAGAGAGAACGGGGGTGAGAGAGAGACTGGGGGCGAGAGAGAAACCGGGCGCGAGAGAGAGAACGGGGGTGAGAGAGAGACTGGGGGCGAGAGAGACACCAGGGGCGAGAGAGAGACCGGGGGGCGAGATAGAGAACGGGAGTGAGAGAGAGACCAGGGGCAAGAGAGAGAATTGGAGCGAGGGAGACCAGGGGACGAGAGAGAGACTGGGGGCGAGACAGAGACTGGGGGCGAGAGAGAGAACGGGGGCGAGAGAGAGACTGGGGGCGAGAGAGACCGGGGGCGAGAGAGAGAACGGGGGCGAGAGAGAAACCGGGGGCGAGAGAGAGACTGGGGGCGAGACAGAGAACGGGAGTGAGAGAGAGACCGGGGGCGAGCGAGAGACCGGGGGCGAGAGAGAGACTGGGGGCGAGAGAGACCGGGGGTGAGAGAGAGAACGGGGGTGATAGAGAAACCGGGGGCAAGACAGAGAACGGGAGCGAGAGAGAGATCGGGGGCAAGAGAGAGAATTGGAGCGAGGGAGACCGGGGACGAGAGAGAGACTGGGGGCGAGAGAGAGACTGGGGGCGAGAGAGAAACTGGGGGCGAGAGAGAACGGGAGTGAGAGAGAGACCGGGTGCGAGAGAGAGATTGGGGGTGAGAGAGAAACTGGGGGCAAGAGAGAGAATTGGAGCGTGGGAGACCGGGGGCAAGAGAGAAACCGGGGCAAGCGAGAGAATGGGAGCGAGAGAGAGAATGGGGGCGAGAGAGAAACCAGGGGCGAGAGATGAACTGGGGGCGAGAGATAGACCGGGGACAAGAGAGAGAACGGGAGCGAGAGAGAGACTGGGGACGAGAGAGAGACTGGGGGCGAGAGAGAAACTGGTGGCAAGAGAGAGAATTGGAGCGAGGGAGACCGGGGACGAGAGAGAGACTGGGGGCGAGAGAGAGACTGGGGGCGAGAGAGAGAACGGGGGCGAGAGAGAGACTGGGGGCAAGAGAGAGAGAACGGGAGCGAGAGAGAGACAGGGATGATAGAGAGAGACTGGGGGCGAGAGAGAAACCGGGGGTGAAAGAGAGACTAGTGGCGAGAGAGAGACTGGGGGCGAGAGAGAAACCAGGGGCGAGAGAGAGACTGGGGGTGAGGGAGAGACTGGGTGCGAGAGGGAGACTGGGGGCGAGACAGAGAACGGGAGTGAGAGAGAGAACGGGGGCGAGAGAGAGACTCGGGGCGAGAGAGAGACTCGGGGCGAGAGAGAGACTGGGGGCGAGACAGAGAATGGGAGTGAGAGAGAGACCGGGGGCGAAAGAGAGACTGGGGGCGAGAGAGAGACTGGGGGCGAGAGAGAGAATGGTGTCGAGAGAGAGACTGGGGGCGAGAGAGAGAACGGGGGCAAGAGAGGGAAACCGGGGGCGAGAGAGAGACTGGGGGCGAGAGAGAAACCGGGGGCAAGGGAGTGAGGGGGGCAGAGACCGGGGTCAAGAGAGACCCGGGGATGACAAGAGACCAGGGGTGAGCGAAACCGGGGGCGAGAGAGAGAGACAAGGAGCGAAGAGAGACCGGTGGAGGCAAGATGACCGGGGGGGCAAAAGACACTGGGGGCAAGATAGATTGGGGTGGAGAGAGACCCAGGGGTGACGAGAGACTGGGAGCGACGAGAGAGAGATGGATGGCAAGAGAGACCGGGGGCGAGAGACACCGGGGGCGAGAGAGACCAGGGGTGAGAGAGAGACCGGGGGTGAGAGACACCGGGGGCGAGAGAGACCGGGTGCGAGAGAGACCAGGGGTGAGAGGGAGAGACCGGGGGTGAGAGAGAGAGACCGGGCTTGAGAGAGACCGGGGGCGAGAGAGACAGGGGGCGAGAGAGACCGGGGGTGAGAGAGACCGGGGGCGAGAGAGACCGGGGGCGAGAGAGACCAGAGGTGAGAGAGAGACGGGGGTGAGAGAGAGAGACCGGGGGCGAGAGAGACCGGGGGCGAGAGAGACCGGGGGCGAGAGAGACCGGGCGTGAGAGAGACCGGGAGAGAGAGACCCCGGGTTTGAGAGAGAGAGACCGGGGGTGAGAGAGAGAGACCGGGGGTGAGAGAGACCAGAGGTGAGAGAGACCGGGGGTGAGAGAGAGAGACCGGGGGCGAGAGAGAGAGACCGGGGGTGAGAGAGAGAGACCGGGGGTGAGAGAGAGAGACCGCGGGTGAGAGGGACCGGGGGCGAGAGAGACCGGGTGCGAGAGAGACCAGGGGTGAGAGGGAGAGACCGGGGGTGAGAGAGAGAGACCGGGCTTGAGAGAGACCGGGGGCGAGAGAGACAGGGGGCGAGAGAGACCGGGGATGTGAGAGAGAGACCGGGGACGAGAGAGACCGGGGGGGGGGGGGCGGCGAGATAGACCGGTGGGGCAAGAGAGACCAGGGGCGAGAGAGACCGGGATGCAAAAGAGACCTGCGGTGAGGGAGACCAGGGGCGAGAGACAGGGGGAGACGAGACTCACCAGGGGCGATGAGAGAGATTGGGGGCGAGAGAGAAAGTGGGGTCAAGAGAGACCGGGGCCGAGAGTGACTGGGGATGAGAGAGAGAGACCGGGAGCGAGAGAGACCAGGAGCGAGAGAGGCTGGGTGCGAGAGAGGCAGGGAGCAATGAGACAGGCCGGGGGGCGAGAGTGAGACTGGGGGTGTGGGAAGGGGGAAGAGACCAGGGGCGATGAGAGAGACAGGACGCGAGAGAGACCAGGGGGCGACGAGAGACCAGGAGCGATGAGAGACCGGGGTGGGCGAGAGAGACCGGGGAGGGACGCAAGACAGGGGGCGACAAGAGAGACTGGAGGCAAGAGAGACCAGGGACGGTGAGAGAGGCCGGGGACGAGAGAGTCGGGGATCGAGAGGGACCTGATAGGGCAAGAGAGACCAGGGACAGTGAGAGAGAGACCGGGAGAGATGAGGGAGACCGGGAGGTGAGAGAGAGAGGAAGTGACGAGAGAGACCGGGGGGTGACAAGGGACCGGGGGTGAGAGAGACCGGGGGGCGAGAGAGACTGGGGGTACCTGAGTGATCGGGAACGAGAGAGACCGGAGGCGACAGAGACAGGGGGTGAAGAGAGACTGTGGGTGACGAGAGAGACCGGAGGCGAGAGAAACTGGGAGTGAGAGAGACCGCGTTTGACGAGTCACCAGGGGCGAGAGAGACGGGGGGCGAGAGAGACTGGGGGTGAGTGATACCAATGGTGAAGAGAGAGACCGAAGGACGATAGAGACTGAGGCCGAGGGAGATCGGGAGCGAGGGAGAACGGGGTTGATGAGAGACCGGGGGTGACGATAGACCAGGAGTGATGAAACAGACCGGGGGCGAGAGAGAGAGAGAGACTGGGGGCGAGAGAGAAACCAGGGGCAAGAGAGAGAGAGACCGAGGTGATGAGACAGACTGGGGGCGAGAGAGAAGCCAGGGGCGAGAGAGAGACTGGGGGCGAGAGAGAAACCGGGGGCGAGAGAGAGACTCGGGGCGAGAGAGAGACTCGGGGCGAGAGAGAGACTGGGGGCGAGACAGAGAATGGGAGTGAGAGAGAGACCGGGGGCGAAAGAGAGACTGGGGGCGAGAGAGAGACTGGGGGCGAGAGAGAGAATGGTGTCGAGAGAGAGACTGGGGGCGAGAGAGAGAACGGGGGCAAGAGAGGGAAACCGGGGGCGAGAGAGAGACTGGGGGCGAGAGAGAAACCGGGGGCAAGGGAGTGAGGGGGGCAGAGACCGGGGTCAAGAGAGACCCGGGGATGACAAGAGACCAGGGGTGAGCGAAACCGGGGGCGAGAGAGAGAGACAAGGAGCGAAGAGAGACCGGTGGAGGCAAGATGACCGGGGGGGCAAAAGACACTGGGGGCAAGATAGATTGGGGTGGAGAGAGACCCAGGGGTGACGAGAGACTGGGAGCGACGAGAGAGAGATGGATGGCAAGAGAGACCGGGGGCGAGAGACACCGGGGGCGAGAGAGACCAGGGGTGAGAGAGAGACCGGGGGTGAGAGACACCGGGGGCGAGAGAGACCGGGTGCGAGAGAGACCAGGGGTGAGAGGGAGAGACCGGGGGTGAGAGAGAGAGACCGGGCTTGAGAGAGACCGGGGGCGAGAGAGACAGGGGGCGAGAGAGACCGGGGGTGAGAGAGACCGGGGGCGAGAGAGACCGGGGGCGAGAGAGACCAGAGGTGAGAGAGAGACGGGGGTGAGAGAGAGAGACCGGGGGCGAGAGAGACCGGGGGCGAGAGAGACCGGGGGCGAGAGAGACCGGGCGTGAGAGAGACCGGGAGAGAGAGACCCCGGGTTTGAGAGAGAGAGACCGGGGGTGAGAGAGAGAGACCGGGGGTGAGAGAGACCAGAGGTGAGAGAGACCGGGGGTGAGAGAGAGAGACCGGGGGCGAGAGAGAGAGACCGGGGGTGAGAGAGAGAGACCGGGGGTGAGAGAGAGAGACCGCGGGTGAGAGGGACCGGGGGCGAGAGAGACCGGGTGCGAGAGAGACCAGGGGTGAGAGGGAGAGACCGGGGGTGAGAGAGAGAGACCGGGCTTGAGAGAGACCGGGGGCGAGAGAGACAGGGGGCGAGAGAGACCGGGGATGTGAGAGAGAGACCGGGGACGAGAGAGACCGGGGGGGGGGGGCGGCGAGATAGACCGGTGGGGCAAGAGAGACCAGGGGCGAGAGAGACCGGGATGCAAAAGAGACCTGCGGTGAGGGAGACCAGGGGCGAGAGACAGGGGGAGACGAGACTCACCAGGGGCGATGAGAGAGATTGGGGGCGAGAGAGAAAGTGGGGTCAAGAGAGACCGGGGCCGAGAGTGACTGGGGATGAGAGAGAGAGACCGGGAGCGAGAGAGACCAGGAGCGAGAGAGGCTGGGTGCGAGAGAGGCAGGGAGCAATGAGACAGGCCGGGGGGCGAGAGTGAGACTGGGGGTGTGGGAAGGGGGAAGAGACCAGGGGCGATGAGAGAGACAGGACGCGAGAGAGACCAGGGGGCGACGAGAGACCAGGAGCGATGAGAGACCGGGGTGGGCGAGAGAGACCGGGGAGGGACGCAAGACAGGGGGCGACAAGAGAGACTGGAGGCAAGAGAGACCAGGGACGGTGAGAGAGGCCGGGGACGAGAGAGTCGGGGATCGAGAGGGACCTGATAGGGCAAGAGAGACCAGGGACAGTGAGAGAGAGACCGGGAGAGATGAGGGAGACCGGGAGGTGAGAGAGAGAGGAAGTGACGAGAGAGACCGGGGGGTGACAAGGGACCGGGGGTGAGAGAGACCGGGGGGCGAGAGAGACTGGGGGTACCTGAGTGATCGGGAACGAGAGAGACCGGAGGCGACAGAGACAGGGGGTGAAGAGAGACTGTGGGTGACGAGAGAGACCGGAGGCGAGAGAAACTGGGAGTGAGAGAGACCGCGTTTGACGAGTCACCAGGGGCGAGAGAGACGGGGGGCGAGAGAGACTGGGGGTGAGTGATACCAATGGTGAAGAGAGAGACCGAAGGACGATAGAGACTGAGGCCGAGGGAGATCGGGAGCGAGGGAGAACGGGGTTGATGAGAGACCGGGGGTGACGATAGACCAGGAGTGATGAAACAGACCGGGGGCGAGAGAGAGAGAGAGACTGGGGGCGAGAGAGAAACCAGGGGCAAGAGAGAGAGAGACCGAGGTGATGAGACAGACTGGGGGCGAGAGAGAAGCCAGGGGCGAGAGAGAGACTGGGGGCGAGAGAGAAACCGGGGGCGAGAGAGAGACTGGGGGTGAGAGGGAGAGACTGGGGGTGAGAGACAAACCGGGGGCGAGAGAGAGAGACCGGGGGTGAGAGAAAGACCGGGGGTGAGAGGGAGTGGGGGCGAGAGAGAGACTGGGGGTGAGAGAGAAACCAGGGGTGAGAGAGAGACTGGGGGCAAGAGAGAGAATGGGGGCGAGAGAGAGACTGGGGGCGAGAGAGAGATTGGGGGTGAGAGAGAAACCAGCGGTGAGAGAGAGACTGGGGACGAGAGAGAGACTGGGTGTGAGAGAGAAACTGGGGGCGAGAGAGAGACTGGGGGCGAGAGAGACACCAGGGGCAAGAGAGAGACCGGGGGGCGAGAGAGAAACCAGGGGCAAGAGAGAGAACGGGAGTGAGAGAGAAACTGGAGGCGAGAGAGAGACTGGGGGCGAGAGAGAACGGGAGTGAGAGAGAGACCGGGGGTGAGAGAGAGAACGGGGGCAAGAGAAAAACCGGGGGCAAGAGAGAGAACGGGAGCAAGAAAGAGAATGGGGGCGAGAGAGAAACCAGGGGCGAGAGAGAGACAGGGGGCAAGAGAGAACGGGAGTGAGGGAGACCGGGGACGAGAGAGAGACCGGGGACGAGAGAGACCGGGGTGGCGAGAGAGATCGGGGGCGAGAGAGTCTGGGGACGAGAAAGACCGGGGACGAGAAAGACCGGGGACGAGAGAGAGTCCGGGGACGAGAGAGACCGGGGTGGCAAAGAGAGTAACCAGGAGCGAGAGAGACCGGGGGTGAGAGAGAGAGACCGGGGGGGGCAAAGAGACAGACCGGGGGGGGCAAAGAGAGAGACCGGGGGCGAGAGAGACTGGGGGGGGCAAAGAGAGAGACCGGGGGCGACAGAGACCGGGGGGGGCAAAGAGAGAGACTGGGGGCAAGAGAGACTGGGGTGGCAAAGAGAGAGACCAGGGGCGAGAGAGACCGGGGACGAGAAAGACCGGGGACGAGAGAGATCGGGGACGAGAAAGACCGGGGACGAGAGAGAGACCGGGGACGAGAGAGACCGGGGTGGCAAAGAGAGTAACCAGGGGCGAGAGAGACCGGGGGCGAGAGAGAGACCGGGGGGGGGGGGGGGCAAAGAGAGAGACCGGGAGCGAGAGAGACCGGGGGGGGCAAAGAGAGAGACCGGGGGCGAGAGAGACCGGGGGGGGGGCAAAGTGAGAGACCGGGGGCGACAGATCCCGGGGTGGCAAAGAGAGAGACTGGGGGCAAGAGAGAGTGGGGTGGCAAAGAGAGAGACCAGGGGCGAGAGAGACCGGGGGGGAGAGAGACTGGGGGTGAGAGAAACTGGGGGTGAGAGAGATTTGGGGGCGAGAGAGACCGGTGTGGCAAAGAGAGTGACCAGGGGCGAGAGAGACCAGGGGCGAGAGAGACCGCGGGCGAGAGAGAGACCGGGGGCGAGAGAGACCGGGGGCGAGAGAGAGACCGGGGGGGGGGCAAAGAGAGAGACCGGGGTCGGGAGAGACTGGGGGGGGCAAAGAGAGTGACCAGGGGCGAGAGAGACCGGGGGCGAGAGAGACTGGGGGTGAGAGAGATTGGGGGGCGAGAGAGACCGGGGTGGTAAAGAGAGTGACCAGGGGAGAGAGAGACCAGGGGCGATAGAGACCGGGGACGAGAGAGACCGGGGACGAGCGCGACCGGGGGTAAGAGAGAGAGATCGGGGGTGAGAGAGACCGGGGTCGAGAGAGAGACCGGGGGTGAGAGAGACCGGGGGTGAGAGAGAGACCGGGGGCGAGAGAGAGACCGGGGGCGAGAGAGAGACCGGGGGTGAGAGAGAGACCGGTGGCGAGAGAGAGACCGGGGGTGATGAGAGAGACCGGGGGCGAGAGAGACCGGGGGTGATGAGAGAGACCGAGGGCGAGAGAGAGACCGGGGGTGAGAGAGAGACCGGGGGCGAGAGAGAGACCCGGGGGTCGAGAGAGACCGGGAGCGAGCGAGACCGGGGGTGAGAGAGAGAGACCGAGGGTGAGAGAGACCGGGGGCGAGAGAGACCGGGGTTGAGAGAGACCGGGGACGAGAGAGACCGGGGGTGAGAGAGCCCGGATACCAGGAGCGAGAGAGACTGGGGGTGAGAGAGACCGGGGACGAGAGAGAGAGACTGGGGGTGAGAGAGAGACCGGGGGTGAGAGAGACCGGGGGCGAGAGAGACCGGGGTTGAGAGAGACCGGGGACGAGAGAGACCGGGGGTGAGAGAGCCCGGATACCGGGAGCGAGAGAGACTGGGGGTGAGAGAGACCGGGGACGAGAGAGAGAGACTGGGGGTGAGAGAGAGACCGGGGGCGAGAGAGAGACCCGGGGGTCGAGAGAGACCGGGAGCGAGCGAGACCGGGGGTGAGAGAGAGAGACCGGGGACGAGAGAGACCGGGGGCGAGAGAGACCGGGGGTGAGAGAGACCGGAGTGGCGAGAGAGACCGGGGGTGAGAGAGACCGGGGGTGAGAGAGAGAGACCAGGGACGAGAGAGAGACCGGGGGTGAGAGAGAGAGACCGGGGGTGAGAGAGACCGGGGGTGAGAGAGACCGGGGACGAGAGAGACCGGGGGTGAGAGAGACCGGGGGCGAGAGAGAGAGGGAGCGAGAGAGACCGGGGGGGGCAAAGAGAGAGACCGGGGGGGCAAAGAGAGAGACTGGGGTGGCAAAAGACAACAGGGGCGAGAGAGACCGGGGGTGAGAGAGGCCCGGGGGGGCAAAGAGAGAGACCGGCGGTGAGAGAGACCGGGGGGGGCAAGGAGAGAGACGGGGGCGAGAGAGACCGGGGGTGAGAGAGATCGGGTGTGAGAGAGACCGGGGGTGAGAGAGTCCGGAGGTGAGAGAGAGAGACCGGGGGCGAGCGAGCCCAGTGGTGAGAGATACAGGGGACGAGAAGACCAGGGGCGAGAGAGAGACCGTGGGGGCAAAGAGAGAGACCGGGGGGCAAAGAGAGAGACTGGGGTGGCAAAAGACAACAGGGGCGAGAGAGACCGGGGGTGAGAGAGTCCAGGGGTGGCAAGGAGAGAGACCGGGGGCGAGAGAGACCGGGGGGGGGCAAGGAGAGAGACGGGGGTGAGAGAGACCGGGGGTGGGGGGCAAAGAGAGAGAGAGACCGGGGGCGAGAGAGACCGGGGGGGGGCAAAGAGAGAGACCGGGGTCGAGAGAGACCGGGGGGGTGTGGGGGAGAGAGACCGGTGGGTGCGAGAAAGGCTCGGAGCGAGAGAGACCGGGGGCGGCGAGAGAGACCGGGGCGAGAGAGACCAGGGGCGAGAGAGACCGGGGGGGGGCAAAGAGAGAGACCGGGAGCGAGAGACACCGAGGGGGGGGGCGAGAGAGACCGGAGGCGAGAGAGACCGGAGGCGAGAGAGAACGGGAGCGAGAGAGACCGGGGGCGAGAGACACCGGGGGGGTGAGAGAGACCACGGGCGAGAGAGACCGGGGGGGCGCGAGAGAGACCGGGGGTGGTGAGAGAGACCAGGGGCGAGAGAGACCAGGGGTGAGAGAGACCGCGGGGGCAAAGAGAGAGACCGGGAGCGAGAGACACCGAGGGGGGGGGGCGAGAGAGACCAGGGGTGAGAGAGACCAGGGGCGAGAGAGACCAGGGGGGCAAAGAGAGAGACCGGGGGTGAGAGAGACCGGGTGAGAGAGACCAAGGGGGCAAAGAGAGAGATTGGAGGCAAGAGAGACCGGGAGCGAGAAAGACAGGGGGCGGCGAGAAAGGCTCAGAGCGAGAGAGACCGGGAGGGCAGCGAGAGAGACCGGGGACGAGAGAGACTGGGGGTGAGAGAGACCGGGGGTGAGAGAGACCGGGGGTGAGAGAGACCGGGGGTGGCGAGAGAGGCCGGGGTTTAAAGAGACAGACCGGGGGTGAGAGAGAACGGGGGCGAGAGCGATGGGGAGCAAGAGAGACCAGGGTGGAAAAGAGAGAGACTGGGGCCGAGAGAGACCAAGGGGGCAAAGAGAGAGACCGGGGGGCGAGAGAGACCAGGGACAATAGAGACCAGGGGGCAAAGAGAGAGACCGGGGGCAAGAGAGACCGGGGGGAAAAAAAAAGACCGGGGGCGAGTGAGACCGGGGTGCAGAGAGAGAGACCGGGGGGGACAAAGAGAGAGAATGGGGTTGATCGAGACCAGGGGGACAAAGAGAGAGACCGGGGGGCGAGAGAGACCAGGGACAATAGAGACCAAGGGGGCAAAGAGAGAGATTGGAGGCGAGAGACACCGGGGCCGAGAGAGACCAGGGGGTCAAAGAGAGAGACCGGGGGTGAGAGGGACCGGGGGCGGCGAGATAGAGAACGGGGGTGACGAAAGAGACCGGGGGTGAGAGAGACCGTGGGTGAGAGAGACCAGGGGGGAAAAGAGAGACCGGGGGTGAGAGAGACTGGGGGCGGCGAGAGAGACTGGGGGTGAGAGAGACCAGGGGGACAAAGAGAGAGACCGGGGGTGAGAGAGACCAGGGGCGGTGAGATAGAGAACGGGGGTGGCGAAAGAGACCGGGGGTGAGAGAGACCGCGGGGGCAAAGAGAGAGACTGGGGTGGCAAGAGACACCGAGGGGGGGGGAGAGAGAGACCAGGGGCGAGAGAGACCGGCGGGGTGCGAGAGAGACCGGGGGCGGTGAGAGAGTCCAGGGGCGAGAGAGACCAGGGGCGAGAGAGACCACGGGGGCAAAGAGAGAGACCGGGAGCGAGAGACACCGAGGGGGGGGGGGCGAGAGAGACCAGGTGTGAGAGAGACCAGGGGCGAGAGAGACCAGGGGGGCAAAGAGAGAGACCGGGGGTGAGAGAGACCGGGGGGGGCAAAGAGAGAGACCGGGGGTGAGAGAGAACGGGGGCGGCGAGAGAGACTGGGGGTGGCAAGAGAGACTGGGGGTGAGAGAGACCGAGGGGGGCAAAGAGAGAGACCGGGGGCGAGAGAGATCGAGGGGTCAAAGAGAGAGACCGGGGGCAAGAGAGAGCGGGGGGGCAAAGAGAGAGACCGGGGGTGAGAGAGACCAAGGGGGCAAAGAGAGAGATTGGAGGCGAGAGAGACCGGGGGCAAGAAAGACAGGGGGCGGCGAGAAAGGCTCAGAGCGAGAGAGACCGGGGGGGCAGCGAGAGAGACCGGGGGCGAGAGAGACTGGGGGTGAGAGAGAACGGGGGGGCAAAGAGAGAGACCGGCGGTGAGAGAGACCGGGGGGGCAAAGAGAAGACCGGCGGTGAGAGAGACCGGGGGGGGCAAGGAGAGAGACGGGGGCGAGAGAGACCGGGGGTGAGAGAGATCGGGTGTGAGAGAGACCGGGGGTGAGAGACACCGGGAGCGAGAGAGAGAGAGACTGGGGGCGAGCGAGTCCAGCAGTGAGAGAGGCAGGGGACGAGAGAGACCAGGGGCAAGAGAGAGACTGGGGGGGCAAAGAGAGAGCCGGGTGTGGCAAAAGACAACAGGGTCGAGAGAGACCGGGGGTGAGAGACCGGGGGGGGCAAGGAGACAGACGGGGGCGAGAGAGACCGCGGGGGCGAGAAAGGCTCGGAGCGAGAGAGACCGGGGGGCAGCGAGAGTGACCGGGGGCGAGAGAGACCGGGGGTGAGAGAGACCGGGGACGAGAGAGACCGGGGGCGAGAGAGACCGGGGGCGAGAGAGACCGGGGGGCGAGAGACCGGGGGCGGGAGAGACCAGGGGCGAGAGAGACCGGGGGGTGGCGAGAGAGACCGGGGTTCAAAGGGACAGACCGGGGGTGAGAGAGAACAGTGGGGCAAAGAGAGAGACCGGGGGGCGAGAGAGACCGAGGGGGGCAAAGAGAGAGACCGGGGGCGAGAGAGACCAGGGGGGCAAAGAGAGAGACCGGGGGCGAGAGAGACCAGGGGGGCAAAGAGAGTGACCGGGGGATGAGAGACCAGGGGGGCAAAGAGAGAGACCGGGGGCGAGAGAGTCCAAGGGGGCAAAGAGAGAGATCGGGGGGCGAGAGAGACCAGGGACAATAGAGACCGGGGGGCAAAGAGAGAGACCGGGGGCAAGAGAGACCCGGGGGGGGGAAAAGAAGACCGGGGGCGAGAGAGACCGGGGTGCAAAGAGAGAGACCGGGGGGGACAGAGAGAGAGAACGGGGGCGAGAGAGACCGGGGGGACCAAGAGAGAGACCGGGGGGACAGAGAGAGAGACCGGGGGTGAGAAAGACCAGGGCGGCGAGATAGAGAACAGGGGTGGTGAAAGAGACCGGGGGTGAGAGAGACCGCGGGGCAAAGAGAGAGACTGGGGTGGCAAGAGACACCGGGGGTGAGAGAGACCGGGGGTGAGAGAGACTTGGGGGGGATAAAGAGAGAGACCAGGGGTGAGAGACTGGGGGGGATAAAGAGAGAGACCGGGGGTGAGAGAGACTGGGGGGGATAAAGAGAGAGACCGGGGGTGAGAGAGAACGGGGGGGCAAGGAGAGAGACGTGGGTGAGAGAGACCGGGGGTGGGGGGCAAAGAGAGACACCGGAGGTGAGAGAGACTGGGGGCGAGAGAGACTGGGGGGGATAAAGAGAGAGACCGGGGGGAGAGAGACCGGGGGTGGGGGGCAAAGAGACAACGGTGGCGAGAGAGCCCGGGAGTGAGAGAGACCGGGGTGGCGAGAGAGACCGGGGGTGAGAGAGACCGGGGTGGCGAGAGAGACCGGGGGCGAGAGAGACCTGGGAGGTGAGAGAGACCGGGGTGGCGAGAGAGACCGGGGGTGAGAGAGACCGGGGTGGCGAGAGAGACCGGGGGTGAGAGAGAGAGACCAGGGCCGACAAGAGACTGTTGGGGGTGGGAGACTGGCGACGAGAAAGATTGGGGGTGAGTGAGAGACCGGGGGGACGAAGAGAGACCGGGGACATGAGAGACCAGGTCCAACAGGAGAGACCGGGGTGGCGAGAGAGACTGGGGGCGAGAGAGACCGGGGGCAAGAGAGATCAGGGATGAGAGAGACCGGAGGCGAGAGAGATCAGGGACGAGAGAGACCGGAGGCGAGAGAGACCGGAGGCGAGAGAGACCGGGATTGAGAGAGACCGTGGTGGTGAGAGAAAGGGGGTGACGAGACACATTGGGGGTGAGAGTGACCAGGGGTGCCAAGAGACCGGGACCGATGAGAGACTGGTGTGGGAGAGAGACCGGCGATGAGAGGCACCTGGGGTGATGAGAAAGACCGGGGACGAGAAAGACCGGGGTGTCGAGAGATTTCGGGGGCGAGAGAGACCGGCGACGAGAAAGACCGGGGATGAGAGAGATCGGGGACGAGAAAGACCGGGGACGAGAAAGACCGGGGACGAGAAAGACCGGGGACGAGAGAGAGACCGGGAACGAGAGAGACCGGGGTGGCGAGAGAGATCGGGGGCGAGAGAGACTGGGGACGAGAAAGACCGGGGTCGAGAAAGACCGGGGACGAGAGAGAGACCGGGGACGAGAGAGACCGGGGTGGCAAAGAGAGTAACCAGGAGCGAGAGAGACCGGGGGTGAGAGAGAGACCGGGGGGGGCAAAGAGAGAGACCGGGAGTGAGAGAGACCGGGGGGGGCAAAGAGAGAGACCGGGGGCGAGAGAGACCGGGGGGGGGCAAAGAGAGAGACCGGGGGCGACAGAGACCGGGGGGTGCAAAGAGAGAGACTGGGGGCAAGAGAGACTGGGGTGGCAAAGAGAGAGACTGGGGGTGAGAGAGAGACCGGTGGCGAGAGAGAGACCGGGGTGATGAGAGAGACCGGGGGCGAGAGAGAGACCGGGGGTGAGAGAGAGACCGGGGGCGAGAGAGAGACCGGGGGCGAGAGAGAGACCCGGGGGTCGAGAGAGACCAGGAGCGAGCGAGACCGGGGGTGAGAGAGAAAGACCGGGGGTGAGAGAGACCGGGGGCGAGAGAGACCGGGGGTGAGAGAGACCGGGGACGAGAGAGACCGGGGGTGAGAGAGCCCGGATACCGGGAGCGAGAGAGACTGGGGGTGAGAGAGACCGGGGACGAGAGAGACCGGGGGCGAGAGAGACCGGGGGTGAGAGAGACCGGAGTGGCGAGAGAGACCGGGGGTGAGAGAGACCGGGGGTGAGAGAGAGAGACCGGGGACGAGAGAGAGACCGGGGGTGAGAGAGAGAGACCGGGGGTGAGAGAGACCGGGGGTGAGAGAGACCGGGGACGAGAGAGACCGGGGGTGAGAGAGACCGGGGGTCGAGAGAGAGAGGGAGCGAGAGAGACCGGGGGGGGCAAAGAGAGAGACCAGGGGTGCAAAGAGAGAGACTGGGGTGGCAAAAGACAACAGGGGCGAGAGAGACCGGGGGTGAGAGAGGCCCGGGGGGGCAAAGAGAGAGACCGGCGGTGAGAGAGACCGGGGGGGGCAAGGAGAGAGACGGGGGCGAGAGAGACCGGGGGTGAGAGAGATCGGGTGTGAGAAAGACCGGGGGTGAGAGAGTCCGGAGGTGAGAGAGAGAGACCGGGGGCGAGCGAGCCCAGTGGTGAGAGAGACAGGGGACGAGAAGACCAGGGGCGAGAGAGAGACCGGGGGGCAAAGAGAGAGACCGGGGGGGCAAAGAGAGAGACTGGGGTGGCAAAAGACAACAGGGGCGAGAGAGACCGGGGGTGAGAGAGTCCGGGGGTGGCAAGGAGAGAGACGGGGGCGAGAGAGATCGGGGGGGCAAGGAGAGAGACGGGGGTGAGAGAGACCGGGGGTGGGGGGCAAAGAGAAAGACTGGGGGCGAGAGAGACCGGGGGGGGTGCAAAGAGAGAGACCGGGGTCGAGAGAGACCGGTGGGGTGTGGGGGAGAGAGACCGGTGGGTGCGAGAAAGGCTCGGAGCGAGAGAGACCAGGGGCGGTGAGAGAGACCGGGGCGAGAGAGACCAGGGGCGAGAGAGAACAGGGGCGAGAGAGACCGGGGGGGCAAAGAGAGAGACCGGGAGCGAGAGACACCGAGGGGGGGGGCGAGAGAGACCGGGGGCGAGAGAGAACGGGAGCGAGAGAGACCGGGGGCGAGAGAGACCGGGAGCGAGAGACACCGGGGGGGTGAGAGAGACCGGGGGGGTGGCGAGAGAGACCGGGGGTGGGGCGAGAGAGACTGTGGGGGGCGAGAGAGACTGGGGGCGAGAGAGACCGGGGGGTGCAAAGAGAGAGACCGTGGTCGAGAGAGACCGGGGGGTGCAAAGAGGGAGACCAGGGGCGAGAGAGACCGGGGTGGGGGGGGAGAGAGAGACCAGGGGCGAGAGAGACCGGGGGGGTGCGAGAGAGACCGGGGGCGGTGAGAGAGACCAGGGGCGAGAGAGACCAGGGGCGAGAGAGACCGCGGGGGCAAAGAGAGAACGGGAGCGAGAGACACCGAGGGGGGGTGGCGAGAGAGACCAGGGGTGAGAGAGACCAGGGGCGAGAGAGACCAGGGGGGCAAAGAGAGAGACCGGGGGTGAGAGAGACCGGGGGGGGCAAAGAGAGAGACCGGGGGTGAGAGAGACTGGGGGCGGCAAGAGAGACTGGGGGTGAGAGAGACTGGAGGGTGGGGGGCAAAGAGAGAGACCAGGAGCAAGAAAGAGACTGGGGGCGAGAGAGAACGGGGGGCGGCGAGAGAGACTGGGGGTGGCAAGAGAGACTGGGGGTGAGAGAGACCGAGGGGGGCAAAGAGAGAGACCGGGGGCGAGAGAGATCGAGGGGTCAAAGAGAGAGACCTAGGGCAAGAGAGAGCGGGGGGGCAAAGAGAGAGACCGGGGGTGAGAGAGACCAAGGGGGCAAAGAGAGAGATTGGAGGCGAGAGAGACCGGGGGCGAGAAAGACAGGGGGCGGCGAGAAAGGCTCAGAGCGAGAGAAACCGGGGGGGCAGCGAGAGAGACCGGGGGCGAGAGAGACTGGGGGTGAGAGAGACCGGGGGTGAGAGAGACCGGGGGTGAGAGAGACCCGGGGTGGCGAGAGAGGCCGGGGTTTAAAGAGACAGACCGGGGGTGAGTGAGAACGGGGGCGAGAGCGATGGGGAGCAAGAGAGACCAGGGGGCAAAGAGAGAGACCGGGGGCAAGAGAGACCGGGGGGAAAAAAAAAGACCGGGGGCGAGTGAGACCGGGGTGCAGAGAGAGAGACCGGGGGGGACAAAGAGAGAGAATGGGGTTGATCGAGACCAGGGGGACAAAGAGAGAGACCGGGGGGCGAGAGAGACCAGGGACAATAGAGACCAAGGGGAAAAGAGAGAGATTGGAGGCGAGAGACACCGGGGCCGAGAGAGACCAGGGGGTCAAAGAGAGAGACCGGGGGTGAGAGGGACCGGGAGCGGCGAGATAGAGAACGGGGGTGACGAAAGAGACCGGGGGTGAGAGAGACCGCGGGTGAGAGAGACCAGGGGGGAAAAGAGAGACCGGGGGTGAGAGAGACTGGGGACGGCGAGAGAGACTGGGGGTGAGAGAGACCAGGGGGACAAAGAGAGAGACCGGGGGTGAGAGAGACCAGGGGCGGTGAGATAGAGAACGGGGGTGGCGAAAGAGACCGGGGGTGAGAGAGACCGCGGGGGCAAAGAGAGAGACTGGGGTGGCAAGAGACACCGAGGGGGGGTGGCGAGAGAGACCGGGGGAGAGAGAGAACTGGAGCGAGAGAGACCGGGGGCGAGAGAGACCAGGAGCGAGAGACACCGGGGGGGTGAGAGAGACCAGGGGGTGGCGAGAGAGACCGGGGGGGGCGAGAAAGACTGGGGGGGGCGAGAGAGACTGGGGGCGAGAGAGACCGGGGGGTGCAAAGAGAGAGACCTGGGTCGAGAGAGACCGGGGGGTGCAAAGAGAGAGACCAGGGGCGAGAGAGACCGGGGCGGGGGGCAGAGAGAGACCAGGGGCGAGAGAGACCGGGGGGGGTGCGAGAGAGACCGGGGGCGGCGAGAGAGACCAGGGGTGAGAGAGACCAGGGGCGAGAGAGACCAGGGGGGCAAAGAGAGAGACCGGGGGTGAGAGAGACCGGGGGGGGGGCAAAGAGAGAGACCAGGGGTGAGACAGACCAGGGGCGGCGAGATAGAGAACGGGGGTGGCGAAAGAGACCGGGGGCGAGAGAGACCGGGGGCGAGAGAGACCTGGGGGGAAAAGAGAGAGACCGGGGGTGAGAGAGACCGGGGGCGGCGAGAGAGTCTGTGGGTGATAGAGACCAGGGGGACAAAGAGAGAGACCAGGGGTGAGAGAGACCAGGGGCGGCGAGATAGAAAACGGGGGTGGCGAAAGAGACCGGGGGTGAGAGAGACCGGGGGGGGCAAAGAGAGAGACCGGGGGTGAGAGAGACCGGGGTGGCAAAGAGAGAGACCGGGGGCGACAGAGACCTGGGGGGGGCAAAGAGAGAGACCGGGGGCGAGAGAGACCGGGGGGGGGGCAAAGAGAGAGACCGGGGGCGAGAGAGACCGGGGGAGGCAAAGAGAGAGACCGGGGGCGAGAGAGAGACTGGGGGGGCAAAGAGAGAGACCGGGGGCGAGAGAGATTGGGGGCGAGAGAGACCGGGGTGGCAAAGAGAGTGACCAGGGGCGAGAGAGACCGGGGGCGAGACAGAGACCAGGGGCGAGAGAGTCCGGGGGCGAGAGAGACCGGGGGAGATAAGAGAGACCGGGGGAGACGTGAGAGACTGGGGCGAGAGAATCCGGGGGCGAGAGATACCGGGAGCAACGAGAGAGACCGGGTAGAGAGAGTCCAGGGGCGAGAGTGATCGGGGGCGAGAGAGATCGGGGGCGACGAGAGACCGGGGACGACGTGAGAGAACGGGGACGAGAGAGTCCAGGGGCGAGAGAGACCGGGAGCGGGAGAGATCTGGGGCGACGTGAGAGAACGGGGGCGACGTGAGAGATCGGGGACGAGAGAGTCCAGGGGCGAGAGAGACCGGGAGTGAAAGAGATCGGGGGCGACGTGAGAGAACGGGGGTGACGTGAGAGACCGGGGACGAGAGAGTCGAGGGGCGAGAGTGATCGGGGGCGAGAGAGATCGGGGGCGACGTGAGAGAACGGGGGCGACGTGAGAGATCGGGGACGAGAGAGTTCAGGGGCGAGAGAGATCGGGGGCGACGTGAGAGAATGGGGGCGATGGGAAAGACCGGCGGTGACGAGAGAGACTGGGACGAGAGAGAGAGAGAGGGAGTGACAAGAGTCCGGCGGCAATGAGAGAGACCGAGGACGAGAGAGACTGGGGGTGACGACAGTGGCTGGGTGTGACGACAGAGACCAGGAGGGTGAGAGAGACTGGAGGCAAGAGAGACCAGGTGCGAGAGAGACTGGGGGCGAGACATCGGGGGTGACAAGAGACCAGGGGTGACAAGAGAGACCGGGGGCAAGAGAAAGGGGATGACGAGAGATACTGGGATGAGAGAGACCGGGGGCGAGAGTGTCCGGGGGCAAGAGAGAGACCGGAGACGAGAGAGACCGGGGGCAAGAGAGACCGGGGGCAAGAGAGACCGAGGGAGAGAGATACAGGGGTCAAGAGAGAGACCGGGGGCAAGAGAGAGACCGGAGGCGAGAGAGACCGGGGGCAAGAGAGAGACCGGAGGCGAGAGAGAACGGTGGCAAGAGAGAGACTGGAGGCGAGAGAGACCGGGGGCAAGAGAGAGACCAGAGGCGAGAGAGACTGAGGGAGAGAGAGACTGGAGGCGAGAGAGAGACCGAGGGAGAGAGAGACCGGAGGCGAGAGAGACCGGGGGCAAGAGAGAGACCGGAGGCGAGAGAGACCGAGGGAGAGAGAGACTGGGGGCGAGAGAGAGACCGAGGGAGAGAGAGACCGGAGGCAAGAGAGACCGAGGGAGAGAGAGACCGAGGGAGAGAGAGACCGGGGGCAAGAGAGAGACCGGAGGCGAGAGAGACCGAGGGAGAGAGAGACCGGAGGCAAGAGAGAGACCGGAGGCAAGAGAGAGACCGCAGGCAAGAGAGACCGAGGGAGAGAGAGACCGGGGGCGAGAGAGACCGGGGGCAAGAGCGAGACCGGAGGCAAGAGAGACCGAGGGAGAGAGAGACCGGAGACGAGAGAGACCGGGGGCAAGAGAGAGACTGGAGGCGAGAGAGACCGGGGGCAAGAGAGAACGGGGGCAAGAGAGAGACCGGAGGCGAGAGAGACCGAGGTAGAGAGAGACCGGGGGCGAGAGAGAGACCGGGGGCAAGAGAGAGACCGGGGGCAAGAGAGACCAGGGGTGAGAGAGACCGGGGGCAAGAGAGAGACCGGAGGCAAGAGAGACCGAGGGAGAGAGAGACCAGTGGTGAGAGAGAGACCGGAGGCGAGAGAGACCGGGGGCAAGAGAGAGACTGGAGGCGTGCGAGACTGGGGGCAAGAGAGACCGGGGGCAAGAGAGACAGGAGGTGAGACACAGGGAGTGACAAGAGACCGGGTGAGAGAGATAACGGGGGCAAAAGAGACCGGGGGCAAGAGAGATACCGGGGGCAAGAGAGACCGGGGTCAAGAGAGACATGGGGTGAAGAGAGACACTGGGGGTGACGAGAGTGACCTGGAGTGACGACAGGGACTGGGAGGGCAAGGGGGACGGGGGGCGAGAGAGAGACTGGAGCCGAGAGAGAGTGGGGAGCGAGTGAGGCCAGGTGCAAGTGAGATCGAGGGCGAGATGCTGGGGGTGACGAGAGACTGGGGGCAACAAGAGAGACCGGGGGCGAGAGAGATGGGGGGAGCGAGAGAGACTGGGTGCGAGACAGGCCGGGTGTGAGTCAGTGGCCGGGGGCAAGAAAGACTGGGGACGAGAGAGAAGGAGTGACAAGAGAGACCCAGGACGAGAGAGATCAGGGGCGAGAGAGATCGGGGGCGAGAGACCGGGGGTGACCTGAGACCGGGGCTGATTAGAGACCAGAGGGTGAAAGAGACCGGGGGCAACGAGAGAAACCAGGGCGAGACACCGTGGGGTGAGAGAGACCTGGTGGCGCGAGAGAGACCGGGGGTGACGAGAGAGACCATGGGCAACGAGAGGTACCCGGTGGGGGGGGGCGACGCGAGAGACCGGAGCCGAGAGAGACAGAGACCGGGGGTGACGTGAGAGTCCAGGGCCGAGAGAGTCAGAGACCGGGGGTGACGTGAGAGTCCGGGGAGCAAGAGAAATCGGGGGCGACGAGAGCGACCGGGGGCGACGGGAAAGACTGGTGGTGATGAGAGAAACCGCGGTGAGAGAGAGAGAGACATGGGGTGAAGAGAGAGACATGGGGTGAAGAGAGAGATGGGGGGTGAAGAGAGAGACGGGGGGGTGACGAGACAGACCGGGGGCGAAAGAGAGACTGTTGCAAAAGAGAGACAGGGGGCGAGAGAGAGACCGGGGGCGTCGAGAGAGACTGGACGCGAGAAAGTTCAGGAGTGAGAGACCGGGGTTGACAAGAGATCAGGGGCAACGAGAGAAACCAGACGCGAGAGAGACCAGAGGCGACAAGAGACGGGGGGCGAGGGGAGGAGAGAGACTTGGGACGAGAGAGAGCGGGGGGTGAGAGAGAGGGGGTGAGAGAGACTGGGGGCGAGAGAGACCGGGGGGCGAGAGAGCGGGGGTGAGAGAGACTGGGGGTGAGACAGACCGGGGGGCGAGAGAGACCAGGAGTGAAGAGAGACAAGGGGGGGCTGAGAGCAACCCGGGCGCAAGAGAACGGGGGTGATGAGAGACCGGGAGCGAGAGAGACCGCGAGCGTGAGACCAGCGGTGATGAGAAACCGAGGGGGCAAGAGAGAGGGGTTAACAAGAGAGACTGGGGCGATGAGACAGACTGGGAGTGTGAGTGTGACCGTGGCGAGATGGTGACCGGGGTGAGAGACCGGGGATGACGAGTGATCAGGGGCGACGAGAGACTGGGGGCGACACTAGAGACCGGGGGCAAGGGAGTGAGGGGGGCAGAGACCGGGGTCAAGAGAGACCCGGGGATAACAAGAGACCAGGGGTGAGCGAAACCGGGGGCGAGAGAGAGAGACCAGGAGCGAAGAGAGAACGGGGGAGGCAAGAGAGACCGGGGGGGCAAAAGACACTGGGGCAAGATAGATTGGGGTGGAGAGAGACCCAGGGGTGACGAGAGACTGGGAGCGACGAGAGAGAGATGGATGGCAAGAGAGACCGGGGGCGAGAGAGACCGGGGGCGAGAGAGACCGGGTGCGAGAGAGACCGGGGGTGAGAGGGAGAGACCGGGGGCGAGAGAGACCGGGGGCGAGAGAGACCGGGGGCGAGAGAGACCGGGGGTGAGAGATACCGGGGGCGAGAGAGACCGGGGGCGGGAGAGACCAGAGGTGAGAGAGAGACGGGGGTGAGAGAGAGAGACCGGGGGCGAGAGAGACCGGGGGCGAGAGAGACCGGGGGTGAGAGAGACCGGGGGCGAGAGAGACCGGGGGCGAGAGAGTCCAGAGGTGAGAGAGAGACGGGGGTGAGTGAGAGACGGGGGTGAGAGAGAGAGACCGGGGGCGAGAGAGACCAGAGGTGAGAGAGAGACGGGGGTGAGAGAGAGAGACCGGGGGAGAGAGAGACCGGGGGTGAGAGAGACCGGGGTTGAGAGAGACCGGGGGTGAGAGAGAGAGACCGGGGGCGAGAGAGACCGGAGGTGAGAGAGACCGGGGGTGAGAGAGAGAGACCGGGGGTGAGAGAGAGAGACCGGTGGTGAGAGAGAGAGACCGGGGGTGAGAGAGACCGGGGTTGAGAGAGACCGGGGGTGAGAGAGAGAGACCGGGGGCGAGAGAGACCGGAGGTGAGAGAGACCGGGGGTGAGAGATAGAGACCGGGGGTGAGAGAGAGAGACCGGTGGTGAGAGAGAGAGACCGGGGGTGAGAGGGACCGGGGGCGAGACAGACCGGGGACGAGAGAGACCAGAGGTGAGAGAGACTGGGGGTGAGAGAGAGAGACCGGGGGCGAGAGAGACCGGGGGTGAGAGAGAGACCGGGGGTGAAGAGAGAGAGACCGGGGGTGAGAGAGAGAGAGACCGTGAGTGAGAGAGACCGGGGGTGAGAGAGAGACCGGGGGTGAGAGAGAGACCGGGGGTGAGAGAGAGACCGGGGGTGAGAGAGAGACCAGGGGGCGAGAGAGACCGGGGGTGAGAGAGAGAGACCGGGGGTGAGAGAGACAGGGGGTGAGAGAGACCGGGGGCGAAAGAGAGCCCGGGGGCAAGAGAGACAGAGTGAAAAGAGAGACCGGGGATGAGAGAGACCGGAGGCGAGAGAGAGAGAGCCCGGGGGTGAAGAGAGACGGGGTGTGAGAGAGAGGGGTTTGCGAGAGAGACCGGGGGGCTAGAGGGACAGGGGGCAACGAGACAGACCGGGAGTGAGAGAGACCGGGGGTGAGAAAGACAGGGGGGGGAGAGACAACAGGGGGTGAGAAAGACGGAGGGCGAGAAAGAGACCGGGGGTGAGAGATAGAGGGGGTGACGAGAGAGACTGGGAGCGAGAGACAGAGAGAGACAGGGGGTGAAGAGCGACCGGGGTGCGAGAGATAGAGGGGGTGACGAGAGAGACCGGGAGCGAGAGACAGAGAGAGACAGGGGGTGAAGAGAGACCGGGGTGCGAGAGATACCGGGGTGGGGAGCGAGAGAGACAGGTGGGGCAAGAGTGACCGGGGTGCAAAAGAGACCTGGGGTGAGAGAGACCGGGGGTGAGAGACAGGAGGAGACGAGGGAGACCGGGGTGACGAGAGAGACCGGGGGAGAGAGAAAGTGGGGTTGAGAGAGACTGGGGGTGAGAGTGACCGGGGGCGAAAGAGAGACTGTGAACGAGAGAGGCCGGGAAGTGAGACAGGCTGGGTGTGAGAGAGACAGTGAGCGACAAGACAGACCAGGGACAAGAGAGACTGTGGGCGAGAAAACCGGGGCAAGAAACTGGGGTGACGAGTGTCTGGGGGCAACAAGAGAGACCCGGGGGAGGGGGCGAAAGACACCGGGGGCGAGAGAGATTGGGATAGAGAGAGACCCAGGGGTGACGAGATAGCAGGGACAACGAGAGAGACCGGGGGCGAGAGAGACTGGGGACGAGAGAGAACCGGGGGTGACAAGAGACCGATTGCGACAATAGAGACCGGGGGCAAGAGAGAGCAGGGGGGCGAGAGAGAGCATGGGGACGAGAGAGTGAGACCGGGGGTGAAGAGAGACTGGGGACGAGAAGGAGATCGAGAGTGAGATGGAGGGGGTGACGAGAGAAACCGGGGGTGAGATACCGGGGGTGAGAGAGAGAGAGACAGGGGGTGAGAGAGACCGGGGGGGTGAAAGTCTCCGGGGGCGAGAGAGATTGGAGTGGAGAGAGACCCGGGGGTGACGAGAGACCAGGGACAACGAGAGAGACCGGGGGCGAGAGAGACTGGGGAACAATAAGGGAGACCAGGGGGCGAGATAGACAGGGGACAAGAGTGAGACTGGGGGCGAGAAAGCGACCAGGGGTGAGAGGGAGGGGGTGACGAGAGAGACCAGGAGCGAGATATACCGGGGGCGAGAGAGAGAGATCAGGGGTGAAGAGAGACCGGGGGCGAGAGAGAGTCCAGGGGCAAGAGAGAAGGGGTGACGAGAGAGACCGGGGGTGAGAGTGACCAGGGGCGAGAGAGACCGGGGGTGAGACAGAGAGAGACCGGGGACAACAGAGACCGGGGGGGGGGGCAGCGAGATGGACCGGGGACGAGAGAGACCGGGGACGAGAGAGACCGGGGGGGGGGGGGCGGCGAGATAGACCGGGGATGTGAGAGAGAGACCGGGGACGAGAGAGACCGGGGGGGGGCGGCGAGATAGACCGGTGGGGCAAGAGAGACCAGGGGCGAGAGAGACCGGGATGCAAAAGAGACCTGCGGTGAGGGAGACCAGGGGCGAGAGACAGGGGGAGACGAGACACACCAGGGGCGATGAGAGAGATTGGGGGCGAGAGAGAAAGTGGGGTCAAGAGAGACCGGGGCCGAGAGTGACTGGGGATGAGAGAGAGAGACCGGGAGCGAGAGAGACCAGGAGCGAGAGAGGCTGGGTGCGAGAGAGGCAGGGAGCAATGACACAGGCCGGGGGGCGAGAGAGACTGTGCGCGAGAAAGCCCGGGCGCGAGAGAGAGACCGGGGGTGTGGGAAGGGGGAAGAGACCAGGGGCGATGAGAGAGACAGGACGCGAGAGAGACCAGGGGCGATGAGAGACCGGGGTGGGCGAGAGAGACCGGGGAGGGACGCAAGACAGGGGGCGACAAGAGAGACTGGAGGCAAGAGAGACCAGGGACGGTGAGAGAGGCCGGGGACGAGAGAGTCGGGGATCGAGAGGGACCTGATAGGGCAAGAGAGACCAGGGACAGTGAGAGAGAGACCGGGAGAGATGAGGGAGACCGGGGGGTGAGAGAGAGAGGAAGTTACGAGATAGACCGGGGGGTGACAAGGGACCGGGGGTGAGAGAGACCGGGGGGCGAGAGACACTGGGGGTACCTGAGTGATCGGGAACGAGAGAGACCGGAGGTGACAGAGATAGGGGGTGACGAGAGACTGTGGGTGACGAGAGAGACTGGAGGCAAGAGAAACTGGGAGTGAGAGAGACCGGGTTTGACGAGTCACCAGGGGCGAGAGAGACGGGGGGCGGGAGAGACTGGGGGTGAGTGAGACCAATGGTGAAGAGAGAGACCGAAGGACGATAGAGACTGAGGCCGAGGGAGATCGGGAGCAAGGGAGACCGGGGTTGATGAGAGACCGGGGGTGACGATAGACCAGGAGTGATGAAACAGACTGGGGGCGAGAGAGAGAGAGAGACTGGGGGCGAGAGAGAAACCAGGGGCAAGAGAGAGAGAGAGACTGGGGGCGAGAGAGAGACTGGGGGCGAGAGAGAAGCCAGGGGCGAGAGAGAGACTGGGGGCGAGAGAGATACCGGGGGCGAGAGAGAGACTGGGGGTGAGAGAGAGAGACTGGGGGTGAGAGACAAACCGGGGGCGAGAGAGAGACCGGGGGTGAGAGAAAGACCGGGAGTGAGAGAGAGTGGGGGCGAGAAAGAGACTGGGGGTGAGAGAGAAACCAGGGGTGAGAGAGAGACTTGGGGCAAGAGAGAGACTGGGAGCGAGAGAGAGACCGGGGGCGAGAGAGAGATTGGGGGTGAGAGAGAAACCAGCGGTGAGAGAGAGACTGGGGGCGAAAGAGAGACTGGGGGCGAGAGAGACACCAGGGGCAAGAGAGAGACCGGGGGGCGAGAGAGAAACCAGGGGCAAGAGAGAGAACGGGGGCGAGAGAGAGAATGGGGGCGAGAGAGAGACTGGGGGCGAGAGACAGACTGGGAGCGAGAGAGAAACTGGGGGCGAGAGAGAGGACGGGAGTGAGAGAGAAACTGGAGGCGAGAGAGAGACTGGGGGCGAGAGAGAGACCGGGGGCGAGAGAGAGATTGGGGGTGAGAGAGAAACCAGCGGTGAGAGAGAGACTGGGGGCGAGAGAGAGACTGGGGGCGAGAGAGACACCAGGGGCAAGAGAGAGAACGGGGGCGAGAGAGAGAATAGGGGCGAGAGAGAGACTGGGGGCGAGAGACAGACTGGGAGCGAGAGAGAAACTGGGGGCGAGAGAGAGGACGGGAGTGAGAGAGAAACTGGAGGTGAGAGAGAGACTGGGGGCGAGAGAGAACGGGAGTGAGAGAGAGATCGGGGGCAAGAGAATGAACGGGGGAGAGAGAGAGAATGGGGGTGAGAGAGAAACCAAGGGCGAGAGAGAGACCGGGGGCGAGAGAGAAACCGGGGGCGAGAGAGAGACTGGGGGCGAGAGAGAAACCTGGGGCAGAGAGGGAACGGGGGCGAGAGAGAGACCGGGGGCAAGAGAGAAACCGGGGGCGAGAGAGAGAACGGGGGTGAGAGAGAGACTGGGGGCGAGAGAGACAACGAGAGTGAGAGGGAAACCGGGGACTAGAGAGAGAACGGGAGTGAGAGAGAAACTGGAGGCGAGAGAGGGAAACCGGGGGCGAGAGAGAGACTGGGGGCGAGAGAGAAACCGGGGGCGAGAGAGAGAACGGGGGTGAGAGAGAGACTGGGGGCGAGAGAGAAACTGGGGGCGAGAGAGAACGGGGGCTAGAGAGAGAAACCGGGGGCAAGAGAGAGAACAGGAGCGAGAGAGAGAATGGGGACAAGAGAGAAACCGGGGGCAAGAGAGAGAACGGGAGCGAGAGAGAGACCGGGGGCAAGAGAGAGAATTGGAGCGAGGGAGACCGGGGACGAGAGAGAGACTGGGGGCGAGAGAGAGACTGGGGGCGAGAGAGAGAACGGGGGCGAGACAGAGAACGGGAGTGAGAGAGACCGGGGGCGAGCGAGAGACCGGTGGCGTGAGAGAGACTGGGGACGAGAGAGACCGGGGGTGAGAGAGAGAACGGGGGCGAGAGAGAAACTAGGGGCGAGAGAGAGACTGGGGGCGAGACAGAGAACGGGAGTGAGAGAGAGACCGGGGGCGACAGAGACAGGGGGTGAAGAGAGACTGTGCGTGTCGAGAGAGACCGGAGGCGAGAGAAACTGGGAGCGAGAGAGACCGGGTTTGACGAGTGACCAGGGGCGAGAGAGACCGTGGGCGAGAGAGACTGGGGGTGAGTGAGACCAATGGTGAAGAGGGAGACCGAAGGACGATAGAGACTGAGGCCGAGGGAGACCGGGAGCGAGGGAGACCGGGGTTGATGAGAGATCGGGGGTGACGATAGACTAGGAGTGACGAAACAGACCGTGGGCGAGAGAGAGAGAGAGACTGGGGGCGAGAGAGAAACCAGGGGCAAGAGAGAGAGAGAGACCGAGGTGATGAGACAGAATGGGGGCGAGAGAGAGAGAGACCGGGGAGATGAGACAGACCAGGGGCGAGAGAAAGAGAGAGACTTGGGGCGAGAGAGAGACTGGGGGCGAGAGAGAAACCAGGGGCGAGAGAGAGACTGGGGGTGAGAGAGAGACCAGGGACAAGAGAGAAACCGGGAGCGAGAGAGAGACTGGGGGTGAGAGAGAGAGACTGGGGGCGAGAGAGAAACCAGGGGCGAGAGAGAGACCGGGGGTGAGAGAGAGCGGGGGCGAGAGAGAGACTGGGGGTGAGAGAGAAACCAGGGGTGAGAGAGAGACTGGGGGCGAGAGAGAGACTGGGGGCGAGAGAGAAACTGGGGGTGAGAGAGAGACTGAGGGTGAGAGAGAGACCAGGGGCAAGAGAGAGACCGGGGGCGAGAGAGAAACCGGGGGCAAGAGAGAGAATGGGGGCGAGAGAGAGAATGGGGGCGAGAGAGAGACTGGGGACGATAGACAGACTGGGGGCGAGAGAGAAACTGGGGGCAAGAGAGAGACTGGGGGTGAGAGAGAGACCAGGGGCAAGAGAGAGACCGGGGGGCGAGAGAGAAACCGGGGGCAAGAGAGAGAATGGGGGCGAGAGACAGACTGGGGGCGAGAGAGAACGGGAGCGAGAGAGAGACCGGGGGCAAGAGAGAGAACGGGGGCAAGAGACAAACCGGGGGCATGAGAGAGAATGGGAGCGAGTGAGAGAATGGGGGCGAGAGAGAAACTAGGGGCGAGAGAGAGACCGGCGGCAAGAGAGAGAACGGGAGCGAGAGAGAGAACGGGAGCGAGAGAGAGAACGGGGGCGAGAGAGAGAACGGGGGCGAGAGAGAGAACGGGAGCGAGAGAGAGAACGGGGGCGAGAGAGAGAACGGGAGCGAGAGAGAGAACGGGAGCGAGGGAGACCGGGGACGAGAGAGAGACTGGGGGCGAGAGAGAGACTGGGGGCGAGAGAGAGACTGGGGGCGAGAGAGAAACCGGGGGCGAGAGAGAGACCGGGGGTGAGAGAGAGCGGGGGTGACAGAGAGAAGGGGGGGTGAGAGAGAAACCAGGGGCGAGAGAGAGACTGGGTGCGAGAGAGAGACTGTGGGTGAGAGTGAAACCAGGGGCGAGACAGAGACTGGGGACGAGAGAGAAACCGGGGGCAAGAGATGGGAACGGGGGCGAGAGAGAGACAGGGGGTAAGAGAGAATCCGGGGGTGGGAGAGAGAACGGGAGCGAGAGAGAGCCTGGGGGCGAGAGAGAAACTGGGGGCGAGAGAGAACGGGAGTGAGAGAGAGACCGGGGGCGAGAGAGAGATTGGGGGTGAGAGAGAAACTGGGGGCAAGAGAGAGAATTGGAGCGAGGGAGACCGGGGGCAAGAGAGAAACCGGGGCAAGCGAGAGAACGGGAGCGAGAGAGAGAATGGGGGCGAGAGAGAAACCAGGGGCGAGAGAGAAACTGGGGTCGAGAGAGAGACCGGGGGCAAGAGAGAGAATTGGAGCGAGGGAGACCGAGGACGAGAGAGAGACTGGGGGCGAGAGAGAGACTGGGGGCGAGAGAGCGAACGGGGGCGAGAGAGAGACTGGGGGCAAGAGAGAGAGAACGGGAGCGAGAGAGAGACAGGGGATGACAGAGAGAGACTGGGGGCGAGAGAGAAACCGGGGGTGAGAGAGAGAATTGGGGGCGAGACAGAGAATGGGAGTGAGAGAGAGACCGGGGGCGAGAGAGAGACTGGGGGCGAGAGAGAGACTGGGGGCGAGAGAGAGAATGGGAGTGAGAGGGAAACCGGTTACTCGAGAGAGAACGGGAGTGTGAGAGAATCTGGGGGCGAGAGAGAGACTCGGGGCGAGAGAGAGAACTGGGGCGAGAGAGAGACTGGGGGCGAGAGAGAGAACGGGGGCAAGAGAGGGAAACCGGGGGCGAGAGAGAGACTGGGGGAGAGGGAGACCGGGGACGAGAGAGAGAACGGGGGTGAGAGAGAGACTGGGGGCGAGAGAGAAACCAGGGGCGAGAGAGAGACTGGGGGTGAGGGAGAGACTGGGGGCGAGAGAGAGACTGGGTGCGAGAGAGAGACTGGGGGCGAGACAGAGAACGGGAGTGAGAGAGAGAACGGGGGCGAGAGAGAGACTCGGGGCGAGAGAGAGACTCGGGGCGAGAGAGAGACTGGGGGCGAGAAAGAGAATGGGAGTGAGAGAGAGACCGGGGGCGAAAGAGAGAGTGGGGGCGAGAGAGAGACTGGGGACGAGAGAGAGAATGGGGGCGAGAGAGAGACTGGGGGCGAGAGAGAGAACGGGGGCAAGAGAGGGAAACCGGGGGCGAGAGAGAGACTGGGGGCGAGAGAGAAACCGGGGGCAAGGGAGTGAGGGGGGCAGAGACCGGGGTCAAGAGAGACCCGGGGATGACAAGAGACCAGGGGTGAGCGAAACCGGGGGCGAGAGAGAGAGACAAGGAGCGAAGAGAGACCGGGGGAGGCAAGAGAGACCGGGGGGGTAAAAGACACTGGGGGCAAGATAGATTGGGGTGGAGAGAGACCCAGGAGTGACGAGAGACTGGGAGCGACGAGAGTTAGATGGATGGCAAGAGAGACCGGGGGCGAGAGAGACCGGGGGCGAGAGAGACCAGGGGTGAGAGAGAGACCGGGGGTGAGAGACACCGAGGGCGAGAGAGACCGGGTGCGAGAGAGACCGGGGGTGAGAGGCAGAGACCGGGGGTGAGAGAGAGAGAGCGGGCGTGAGAGAGACCGGGGGCGAGAGAGACCGGGGGCGAGAGAGACCGGGGGTGAGAGAGACCGGGGGTGAGAGAGACCGGGGGCGAGAGAGACCAGAGGTGAGAGAGAGACGGGGGTGAGAGAGAGAGACCGGGGGCGAGAGAGACCGGGGGTGAGAGAGACCGGGGGTGAGAGAGAGAGACCGGGGGCGAGAGAGACCGGGGGCGAGAGAGAACGGAGGCGAGAGAGACCGGGGGTGAGAGAGACCGGGGGTGAGAGAGACCGGGGGCGAGAGAGACCAGAGGTGAGAGAGAGATGGGGGTGAGAGAGAGAGACCGGGGGCGAGAGAGACCGGGGGTGAGAGAGACCGGGGGTGAGAGAGACCGCGGGAGAGAGACCCCGGGTTTGAGAGAGAGAGACCGGGGGTGAGAGAGAGAGACCGGGGGTGAGAGAGACCAGAGGTGAGAGAGACCGGGGGTGAGAGAGAGAGACCGGGGGCGAGTGAGAGAGACCGGGGGTGAGAGAGAGAGACCGGGGGTGAGAGAGAGAGACCGGGGGTGAGAGGGACCGGGGGCGAGAGAGACCGGGGGCGAGAGAGACTGGGGGCGAGAGAGAGACCGGGGACGAGAGAGACCAGAGGTGAGAGAGACTGGGGGTGAGAGAGAGAGACCGGGGGTGAGAGAGACCGGGGGTGAGAGAGAGACCGGGGGTGATGAGAGAGAGACCAGGGGTGAGAGAGAGAGAGACCGTGAGTGAGAGAGACCGGGGGTGAGAGAGAGACCGGGGGTGAGAGAGAGACCGGGGGTGAGAGAGAGACCAGGGGGCGAGAGAGACCGGGGGTGAGAGAGAGACCGGGGGTGAGAGAGACAGGGGGTGAGAAAGACCGAGGGCGAAAGAGAGCCCGGGGGCAAGAGAGACAGAGTGACAAGAGAGACCGGGGATGAGAGAGACCGGAGGCGAGAGAGAGAGAGCCCGGGGGTGAAGAGAGACGGGGTGTGAGAGAGAGGGGTTTGCGAGAGAGACCGGGGGGCTAGAGGGACAGGGGGCAACGAGACAGACCGGGAGTGAGAGAGACTGTGGGCAAGAGAGCCCGGGGGCGAGAGAGAGGGGGTGACAAGATCGACCGGAGATGAGAGAGACTGGAGGCGAGAGAGAGAGACCGGGGGTGAAGAGAGACCGGGGGGTGAGAGAGAGGGGTTTGCGAGAGAGACCGGGGGGCTAGAAGGACAGGGGGCAACGAGACAGACCGGGAGTGAGAGAGACCGGGGGTGAGAAAGACAGGGGGGGAGAGACACCAGGGGGTGAGAAAGACGGAGGGCGAGAAAGAGACCGGGGGTGAGAGATAGAGGGGGTGACGAGAGAGACTGGGAGCGAGAGACAGAGAGAGACAGGGGGTGAAGAGAGACCGGGGTGCGAGAGAGACCGGGGTGGGGAGCGAGAGAGACAGGTGGGGCAAGAGAGACCGGGGTGCAAAAGAGACCTGGGGTGAGAGAGACCGGGGGTGAGAAACAGGAGGAGACGAGAGAGACCGGGGTGACGAGAGAGACCGGGGGAGAGAGAAAGTGGGGTTGAGAGAGACCGGGGGTGAGAGTGACCGGGGGCGAGAGAGAGACTGTGAACGAGAGAGGCCGGGAAGTGAGACAGGCTGGGTGTGAGAGAGACAGTGAGCGACAAGACAGACCAGGGACAAGAGAGACTGTGGGCGAGAAACCGGGGGCAAGACACTGGGGGTGACGAGAGTCTGGGGGCAACAAGAGAGACCCGGGGGAGGGGGCGAAAGACACCGGGGGCGAGAGAGATTGGGATAGAGAGAGACCCAGGGGTGACGAGAGACCAGGGACAACGAGAGAGACCGGGGGCGAGAGAGACTGGGGAACAATAAGGGAGACCAGGGGCCGAGAGAGACAGGGGACAAGAGTGAGACTGGGGGCGAGAAAGCGACCAGGGGTGAGAGGGAGGGGGTGACGAGAGAGACCAGGAGCGAGAGATACCAAGGGCGAGAGAGAGAGATCAGGGGTGAAGAGAGACCGGGGGCGAGAGAGAGTCCAGGGGCAAGAGAGACGGGGTGACGAGAGAGGCCGGGAGTGAGAGTGACCAGGGGCGAGAGATGCAAAAGAGACCTGCGGTGAGGGAGACCAGGGGCGAGAGACAGGGGGAGACGAGACTCACCAGGGGCGATGAGAGAGATTGGGGGCGAGAGAGAAAGTGGGGTCAAGAGAGACCGGGGCCGAGAGTGACTGGGGACGAGAGAGAGAGACCGGGAGCGAGAGAGACCAGGAGCGAGGGAGGCTGGGTGCGAGAGAGGCAGGGAGCAATGAGACAGGCCGGGGGGCGAGAGTGAGACTGGGGGTGTGGGAAGGGGGAAGAGACCAGGGGCGATGAGAGAGACAGGACGCGAGAGAGACCAGGGGGCGACGAGAGACCAGGAGCGATGAGAGACCGGGGTGGGCGAGAGAGACCGGGGAGGGACGCAAGACAGGGGGCGACAAGAGAGACTGGAGGCAAGAGAGACCAGGGACGGTGAGAGAGGCCGGGGACGAGAGAGTCGGGGTTCGAGAGGGACCTGATAGGGCAAGAGAGACCAGGGACAGTGAGAGAGAGACCGGGAGAGATGAGGGAGACCGGGGGGTGAGAGAGAGAGGAAGTGACGAGAGAGACCGGGGAGTGACAAGGGACCGGGGGTGAGAGAGACCGGGGGGCGAGAGACACTGGGGGTACCTGAGTGATCGGGAACGAGAGAGACCGGAGGCGACAGAGACAGGGGGTGACGAGAGACTGTGGGTGACGAGAGAGACTGGAGGCAAGAGAAACTGGGAGTGAGAGAGACCGCGTTTGATGAGTCACCAGGGGCGAGAGGGACGGGGGGCGAGAGAGACTGGGGGTGAGTGATACCAATGGTGAAGAGAGAGACCGAAGGACGATAGAGACTGAGGCCGAGGGAGATCGGGAGCGAGGGAGAACGGGGTTGATGAGAGACCGGGGGTGACGATAGACCAGGAGTGATGAATCTGACTGGGGGCGAGAGAGAGAGACTGGGGGCGAGAGAGAAACCAGGGGCAAGAGAGAGAGAGAGAGACTGGGGGCGAGAGAGAGACTGGGGGCGAGAGAGAAGCCAGGGGCGAGAGAGAGACTGGGGGCGAGAGAGAAACCGGGGGCGAGAGAGAGACTGGGGGTGAGAGGGAGAGACTGGGGGCGAGAGACAAACCGGGGGCGACAGAGATACCGGGGGTGAGAGAAAGACCGGGGGTGAGAGAGAGTGGGGGCGAGAGAGAGACTGGGGGTGAGAGAGAAACCAGGGGTGAGAGAGAGACTGGGGGCAAGAGAGAGAATGGGGGCGAGAGAGAGACCGGGGGTGAGAGAAAGACCGGGGGTGAGAGAGAGTGGGGGCGAGAGAGAGATTGGGGGTGAGAGAGAAACCAGCGGTGAGAGAGAGACTGGGGACGAGAGAGAGATTGGGGGCGAGAGAGAAACTGGGGGTGAGAGAGAAACTGAGGGTGAGAGAGAGACCAGGGGCAAGAGAGAGACCGTGGGGCGAGAGAGAAACCAGGGGCAAGAGAGAGAACTGGGGCGAGAGAGAGAATGGGGGCGAGAGAGAGACTGGGGGCGAGAGACAGACTGGGAGCGAGAGAGAAACTGGGGGCGAGAGAGAGGACGGGAGTGAGAGAGAAACTGGAGGCGAGAGAGAGACTGGGGGCGAGAGAGAACGGGAGTGAGAGAGAGACCGGGGGTGAGAGAGAGAACGGGGGCAAGAGAAAAACCGGGGGCAAGAGAGAGAACGGGAGCAAGAAAGAGAATGGTGGCGAGAGAGAAACCAGGGGCGAGAGAGAGACAGGGGGCAAGAGAGAACGGGAGTGAGGGAGACCGGGGACGAGAGAGAGACGGGGGGCAAGAGAGGGAACGGGGGCGAGAGAGAGAATGGGGGTGAGAGAGAAACCAAGGGCGAGAGAGAGACCGGGGGCGAGAGAGAAACCGGGGGCGAGAGAGAGAGACTGGGGGCGAGAGAGAAACCTGGGGCAAGAGAGGGAACGGGGGCGAGAGAGAGACCGGGGGCAAGAGAGAAACCGGGGGCGAGAGAGAGAACGGGGGTGAGAGAGAGACTGGGGGCGAGAGAGAGAACGGGAGTGAGAGGGATACCGGGGACTAGAGAGAGAACGGGAGTGAGAGAGAAACTGGGGGCGAGAGAGATACTGGGGGCGAGAGAGAGAACGGGGGTGAGAGAGAGACTGGGGGGGAGAGAGACAACGGGAGTGAGAGGGATACCGGGGACTAGAGAGAGAACGGGAGTGAGAGAGAAACTGGAGGCGAGAGAGATACTGGGGGCGAGAGAGAGACTGGGGGCGAGAGAGAGAACGGGGGCAAGAGAGGGAAACCGGGGGCTAGAAAGAGAACGGGAGTGAGAGAGAAACTGGAGGCGAGAGAGAGATTGGGGGCGAGAGAGAGACTGGGGGTGAGAGAGAGAACAGGGGTGAGAGAGAGACTGGGGGCGAGAGAGAAACTGGGGTCGGGAGAGAACGGGAGCGAGAGAGAGACCGGGGGCGAGATAGAGAACGGGGGCAAGAGAGAAACCAGGGGCAAGAGAGAGAACGGGGGCGAGAGAGAGACTGGGGGCGAGAGAGAGACTGGGGGCGAGAGAGAACGGGAGCGAGAAAGAGACCGGGGGCGAGAGAGAGAACGGGAGTGAGAGAGAAACCGGGGGCAAGAGAGAGAACGGGGGCGAGAGAGAGACTGAGGGCGAGAGCGAGAACGGGGGCAAGAGAGGGAAACCGGGGGCGAGAGAGAGAACGGGGGCGAGAGAGAGACTGGGGGCGAGAGAGATACTGGGGGCGAGAGAGAACGGGAGCGCGAGAGAGACCGGGGGCGAGAGAGAGAACGGGGGCAAGAGAGAAACCGGGGGCAAGAGAGTGAACGGGGGCGAGAGAGAGACTGGGGGCGAGAGCGAAACTGGGGGCGAGAGAGAACGGGAGCGAGAGAGAGACCGGGGGCGAGAGAGAGAATGGGGGCAAGAGAGAAACCGGGGGCAAGAGAGAGAACGGGAGCGAGAGAGAGAGAATGGGGGCGAGAGAGAAACCGGGGGCAAGAGAGAGAACGGGAGCGAGAGAGACCGGAGGTGGCGATAGAGACCAGGGGCTAGAGAGAGACTGGGGGCGAGAGAGAGACTGGGGGCGAGAGAGAGACTGGGGGCGAGAGAGACCGGGGGCGAGAAACCGGGGGTGACAAGAAACTGGGAGTGAGAAAGACCGGCGGTGAGAGTGACCGGGGGCGAGAGAGAGACTGGGGGCGAGAGAGACCGGGGGTGAGAGAGCCCGGGCACGAGAGAGAGACCGGGGGTGTGGGAAGGGGGAAGAGACTAGGGGCGATGAGAGAGACTGGAGGCGAGAGAGACCAGGGGGCGACGAGAGACCAGGGGCGATGAGAGACCGGGGTGGGCGAGAGAGACCGGGGAGGGACGCAAGACTGGGGGCGACAAGAGAGACTGGAGGCAAGAGAGACCAGGGATGGTGAGAGAGGTCGGGGACGAGAGAGTCGGGGATCGAGAGGGACCTGATAGGGCAAGAGAGACCAGGGACAGTGAGAGAGAGACCGGGAGAGATGAGGGAGACCGGGGGGTGAGAGAGAGAGGAAGTGACGAGAGAGACCGGGGGGTGACAAGGGACCGGGGGTGAGAGAGACCGGGGGGCGAGAGAGACTGGGGGTACCTGAGTGATCGGGAACGAGAGAGACCGGAGGCGACAGAGATAGGGGGTGAAGAGAGACTGTGGGTGACGAGAGAGACCGGAGGCGAGAGAAACTGGGAGCGAGCGAGACCGGGTTTGAGGAGTGACCAGGGGCGAGAGAGACCGGGGGCGAGAGAGACTGGGGGTGAGTGAGACCAATGGTGAAGAGGGAGACCGAAGGACGATAGAGACTGAGGCCGAGGGAGACCGGGAGCGAGGGAGACCGGGGTTGATGAGAGATCGGGGGTGACGATAGACCGGGAGTGACGAAACAGACCGTGGGGGAGAGAGAGAGAGAGACTGGGGGCGAGAGAGAAACCAGGGGCAAGAGAGAGAGAGAGAGACCGAGGTGATGAGACAGACTGGCGGCGAGAGAGAGAGAGACCGGGGAGATGAGACAGACCAGGGGCGAGAGAAAGAGAGAGACTGGGGGCGAGAGAGAAACCAGGGGCGAGAGAAAGACTGGGGGTGAGAGAGAGACCAGGGACAAGAGAGAGGCAGGGGGCGAGAGAGAGACTGGGGGTGAGAGAGAGAGACTGGGGGCGAGAGAGAAACCAGGGGCGAGAGAGAGACCGGGGGTGAGAGAGAGCGGGGGCGAGAGAGAGACTGGGGGTGAGAGAGAAACCAGGGGCGAGAGAGAGACTGGGGGTGAGAGAGAGACCAGGGACAAGAGAGAGACCGGGAGCGAGAGAGAGACTGGGGGTGAGAGAGAGACTGGGGGCGAGACAGAGAATGGGAGTGAGAGAGAGACCGGGGGCGAAAGAGAGACTGGGGGCGAGAGAGAGACTGGGGACGAGAGAGAGAATGGGAGTGAGAGGGAAACCAGGGACGAGGGAGAGAACGGGAGTGTGAGAGAAACTGGGGGCGAGAGAGAGACTGGGGGTGAGAGAGAGAGTGGGGGCGAGAGAGAGACTGGGGGCGAGAGAGAGAACGGGGGCAAGAGAGGGAAACCGGGGGCGAGAGTAAGACTGGGGGCGAGAGAGAAACCGGGGGCGAGAGAGAGAACAGGAGCGAGAGAGAGAATGGGGGCAAGAGAGAAACCGGGGGCAAGAGAGAGAACGGGAGCGAGAGAGAGACCGGGGGCAAGAGAGAGAATTGGAGCAAGGGAGACCGGGGACGAGAGAGAGACTGGGGGCGAGAGAGAGACTGGGGGCGAGAGAGAGAACGGGGGCGAGAGAGAAACTGGGGGCGAGAGAGAGAACGGGGGCGAGAGAGAGAATGGGGGCGAAAGAGAGACTGGGGGCGAGAGAGACACCAGGGGCGAGAGAGAGACCGGGGGCGAGATAGAGAACGGGAGTGAGAGAGAGACCGGGGGCAAGAGAGAGAGAGACCGAGGTGATGGGACAGACTGGGGGCGAGAGAGAGAGAGACCGGGGAGATGAGACAGACCGGGGGCGAGAGAAAGAGAGAGACTGGGGGCGAGAGAGAGACTGGGGGCGAGAGAGAAACCAGGGGCGAGAGAGAGACTGGGGGTGAGAGAGAGACCAGGGACAAGAGAGAGGCCAGGGGCGAGAGAGAGACTGGGGGTGAGAGAGAGAGACTGGGGGCGAGAGAGAAACCAGGGGCGAGAGAGAGACCGGGGGTGAGAGAGAACGGGGGCGAGAGAGAGACTGGGGGTGAGAGAGAGACCAGGGAAAAGAGAGACCGGGAGCGAGAGAGAGACTGGAGGTGAGAGAGAGAGACCCGGGGCGAGAGAGAAACCAGGGGCGAGAGAGAGACCGGGGGTGAGAGAGAGCGGGGGCGAGAGAGAGACTGGGGGTGAGAGAGAAACCAGGGGTGAGAGAGAGACTGGGGGCGAGAGAGAGACTGGGGGCTAGACAGAAACTGGGGGTGAGAGAGAGACTGGGGGTGAGAGAGAGACCAGGGGCAAGAGAGAGACCGGGGGCGAGAGAGAGACCGGGGGTGAGAGAGACCGGGGGCGAGAGAGACCGGGGGCGAGAGAGACCAGAGCTGAGAGAGAGACGGGGGTGAGAGAGAGAGACCGGGGGCGAGAGAGACCGGGGGTGAGAGAGACCGGGGGTGAGAGAGAGAGAACGGGGGTGAGAGAGACCGGGGGCGAGAGAGACCGGGGGCGAGAGAGACCGGGGGCGAGAGAGACCGGGTGTGAGAGAGACCGGGGGCGAGAGAGACCGGGGGCGAGAGAGACCAGAGGTGAGAGAGAGACGGGGGTGTGAGAGAGAGACCGGGGGCGAGAGATACCGGGGGTTCGAGAGACCGGGGGAGAGAGACCCCGGGGGTGAGAGAGAGAGACCGGGGGTGAGAGAGAGAGACCGGGTCGAGAGAGACCGGAGGTGAGAGAGACCGGGGGTGAGAGAGAGAGACCGGGTGTGAGAGAGAGAGACCGGGGGTGAGAGGGACCGGGGGCGAGAGAGACCGGGGCGAGAGAGACTGGGGGCGAGAGAGAGACCGGGGACGAGAGAGACCAGATGTGAGAGAGACCGGGGGTGAGAGAGAGACCGGGGGTGAGAGAGAGAGAGACCGTGAGTGAGAGAGACCGGGGGTGAGAGAGAGACCGGGGGTGAGAGAGAGACCGGGGGTGAGAGAGAGACCGGGGGTGAGAGAGAGACCAGGGGGCGAGAGAGACCGGGGGTGAGAGAGGGACCGGGGGTGAGAGAGACAGGGGGTGAGAAAGACCGAGGGCGAAAGAGAGCCCGGGGGCAAGAGAGACAGAGTGACAAGAGAGACCGGGGATGAGAGAGACCGGAGGCGAGAGAGAGTGAGCCCGGGGGTGAAGAGAGATGGGGTGTGAGAGAGAGGGGTTTGCGAGAGAGACCGGGGGGCTAGAGGGACAGGGGGCAACGAGACAGACCGGGAGTGAGAGAGACTGTGGGCAAGAGAGCCCGGGGGCGAGAGAGAGGGGGTGACAAGATAGACCGGAGATGAGAGAGACTGGAGGCGAGAGAGAGAGAGACCAGGGGTGAAGAGAGACCGAGCGGTGAGAGAGAGGGGTTTGCAAGAGAGACCGGGGGGCTAGAGGGACAGGGGACAACGAGACAGACCGGGAGTGAGAGAGACTGTGGGCAAGAGAGCCCGGGGGCGAGAGAGAGGGGGTGACAAGATCGACCGGAGATGAGAGAGACTGGAGGTGAGAGAGAGAGACCGGGGGTGAAGAGAGACCGGGGGGTGAGAGAGAGGGGTTTGCGAGAGAGACCGGGGGGCTAGAGGGACAGGGGGCAACGAGACAGACCGGGAGTGAGAGAGACCGGGGGTGAGAAAGACAGGGGGGGAGAGACACCAGGGGGTGAGAAAGACGGAGGGCGAGAAAGAGACTGGGGGTGAGAGATAGAGGGGGTGACGAGAGAGACCGGGAGCGAGAGACAGAGAGAGACAGGGGGTGAAGAGAGACCGGGGTGCGAGAGAGACCGGGGTGGGGAGCGAGAGAGACAGGTGGGGCAAGAGAGACCGGGGTGCAAAAGAGACCTGGGGTGAGAGAGACCGGGGGTGAGAGACAGGAGGAGACGAGAGAGACCGGGGTGACGAGAGAGACCGGGGGAGAGAGAAAGTGGGGTTGAGAGAGACTGGGGGTGAGAGTGACCGGGGGCGAGAGAGAGACTGTGAACGAGAGAGGCCGGGAAGTGAGACAGGCTGGGTGTGAGAGAGACAGTGAGCGACAAGACAGACCAGGGACAAGAGAGACTGTGGGCGAGAAACCGGGGGCAAGACACTGGGGGTGACGAGAGTCTGGGGGCAACAAGAGAGACCCGGGGGAGGGGGCGAAAGACACCGGGGGCGAGAGAGATTGGGATAGAGAGAGACCCAGGGGTGACGAGAGACCAGGGACAACGAGAGAGACCGGGGGCGAGAGAGACTGGGGACGAGAGAGAACCGGGGGTGACAAGAGACCGATTGCGACAATAGAGACCGGGGGCAAGAGAGAGCAGGGGGGCGAGAGAGAGCATGGGGACGAGAGAGTGAGACCGGGGGTGAAGAGAGACTGGGGACGAGAAGAGATCGAGAGTGAGATGGAGGGGGTGACGAGAGAAACCGGGGGTGAGATACCGGGGGTGAGAGAGAGAGAGACAGGGGATGAGAGAGACCGGGGGGGTGAAAGTCTCCGGGGACGAGAGAGATTGGAGTGGAGAGAGACCCGGGGGTGACGAGAGACCAGGGACAACGAGAGAGACCGGGGGCGAGAGAGACTGGGGAACAATAAGGGAGACCAGGGGGCGAGAGAGACAGGGGACAAGAGTGAGACTGGGGGCGAGAAAGCGACCAGGGGTGAGAGGGAGGGGGTGACGAGAGAGACCAGGAGCGAGAGATACCGGGGGCGAGAGAGAGAGATCAGGGATGAAGAGAGACCGGGGGCGAGAGAGAGTCCAGGGGCAAGAGAGACGGGGTGACGAGAGAGACCGGGGGTGAGAGTGACCAGGGGCGAGAGAGACCGGGGGTGAGACAGAGAGACCGGGGACAACAGAGACCGGGGGGGGGGGGGGGCGGCGAGATAGACCGGGGATGTGAGAGAGAGACCGGGGACGAGAGAGACCGGGGGGGGGGGGCGGCGAGATAGACCGGTGGGGCAAGAGAGACCAGGGGCGAGAGAGACCGGGATGCAAAAGAGACCTGTGGTGAGGGAGACCAGGGGCGAGAGACAGGGGGAGACGAGACACACCAGGGGCGATGAGAGAGATTCGGGGCGAGAGAGAAAGTGGGGTCAAGAGAGACCGGGGCCGAGAGTGACTGGGGACGAGAGAGAGAGACCGGGAGCGAGAGAGACCAGGAGCGAGAGAGGATGGGTGCGAGAGAGGCAGGGAGCAATGAGACAGGCCGGGGGCCGAGAGAGACTGTGCGCGAGAAAGCCCGGGCGCGAGAGAGAGACTGGGGGTGTGGGAAGGGGGAAGAGACCAGGGGCGATGAGAGAGACAAGACGCGAGAGAGACCAGGGGGCGACGAGAGACCAGGGGCGATGAGAGACCGGGGTGGGCGAGAGAGACCGGGGAGGGACGCAAGACAGGGGGCGACAAGAGAGACTGGAGTCAAGAGAGACCAGGGACGGTGAGAGAGGCCGGGGACGAGAGAGTCGGGGATCGAGAGGGACCTGATAGGGCAAGAGAGACCAGGGACAGTGAGAGAGAGACCGGGAGAGATGAGGGAGACCGGGAGGTGAGAGAGAGAGGAAGTGACGAGAGAGACCGGGGGGTGACAAGGGACCGGGGGTGAGAGAGACCGGGGGGCGAGAGACACTGGGGGTACCTGAGTGATCGGGAACGAGAGAGACCGGAGGTGACAGAGACAGGGGGTGACGAGAGACTGTGGGTGACGAGAGAGACTGGAGGCAAGAGAAACTGGGAGTGAGAGAGACCGGGTTTGATGAGTCACCAGGGGCGAGAGAGACCGGGGGCGAGAGAGACTGGGGGTGAGTGAGACCAATGGTGAAGAGAGAGACCGAAGGACGATAGAGACTGAGGCCGAGGGAGATCGGGAGCGAGGGAGAACGGGGTTGATGAGAGACCGGGGGTGACGATAGACCAGGAGTGATGAAACAGACTGGGGGCAAGAGAGAGAGACTGGGGGCGAGAGAGAAACCAGGGGCAAGAGAGAGAGAGAGACTGGGGGCGAGAGAGAGACTGGGGGCGAGAGAGAAGCCAGGGGCGAGAGAGAGATTGGGGGCGAGAGAGAAACCGGGGGCGAGAGAGAGACTGGGGGTGAGAGGGAGAGACTGGGGGCGAGAGACAAACCGGGGGCGAGAGAGACACCGGGGGTGAGAGAAAGACCGGGGGTAAGAGAGAGTGGGGGCGAGAGAGAGACTGGGGGTGAGAGAGAGACTGGGGGCGAGAGAGACACCAGGGGCAAGAGAGAGACCGGGGGGCGAGATAGAAACCAGGGGCAAGAGAGAGAACGGGGGCGAGAGAGAGAATGGGGGCGAGAGAGAGACTGGGGGCGAGAGACAGACTGGGAGCGAGAGAGAAACTGGGGGCGAGAGAGAGGACGGGAGTGAGAGAGAAACGGGAGGCGAGAGAGAGACTGGGGGCGAGAGAGAACGGGAGTGAGAGAGAGACCGGGGGTGAGAGAGAGAACGGGGGCAAGAGAAAAACCGGGGGCAAGAGAGAGAACGGGAGCAAGAGAGAGAATGCGGGCGAGAGAGAAACCAGGGGCGAGAGAGAGACAGGGGGCAAGAGAGAACGGGAGTGAGGGAGACCGGGGACGAGAGAGAGACGGGGGGTGAGAGAGAGCGGGGGCGACAGAGAGAACGGGGGTGAGAGAGAAACGAGGGGCGAGAGAGAGACCGGGGGCAAGAGAGGGAACGGGGGCGAGAGAGAGAATGGGGTTGAGAGAGAAACCAAGGGCGAGAGAGAGACCGGGGGCGAGAGAGAAACTGGGGGCGAGAGAGAGACTTGGGGCGAGAGAGAAACCTGGGGCAAGAGAGGGAACGGGGGCGAGAGAAAGACCGGGGGCAAGAGAGAAACCGGGGGCGAGAGAGAGAACGGGGGTGAGAGAGATTCTGTGGGCGAGAGAGAGAACGGGAGTGAGAGGGAAACCGGGGACTAGAGAGAGAACGGGAGTGAGAGAGAAACTGGGGGCGAGAGAGAGACTGGGGGCGAGAGAGAGAACGGGGGCGAGAGAGAGAACGGGGGCAAGAGAGGGAAACCGGGGGCGAGAGAGAGAACGGGAGTGAGAGAGAAACTGGAGGCGAGAGAGACTGGGGGCGAGAGAGAGACTGGGGGTGAGAGAGAGAACGGGGGTGAGAGAGAGACTGGGGGCGAGAGAGAAACTGGGGGCGGGAGAGAACGGGAGCGAGAGAGAGACCGGGGGCGAGATAGAGAACGGGGGCAAGAGAGAAACCAGGGGCAAGAGAGAGAACGGGGGCGAGAGAGAGACTGGGGGCGAGAGAGAGACTGGGGGCGAGAGAGAACGGGAGCGAGAAAGAGACCGGGGGCGAGAGAGAGAACGGGAGTGAGAGAGAAAATGGGGGCGAGAGAGAGACTGGGGGCGAGAGAGAGACTGAGGGCGAGAGAGAGACTGGGGGCGAGAGAGAACGGGAGCGCGAGAGAGACCGGGGGCGAGAGAGAGAACGGGGGCAAGTGAGAAACCGGGGGCAAGAGAGAGAACGGGGGCGAGAGAGAGAGTGGGGGCGAGAGAGAAACTGGGGGCGAGAGAGAACGGGAGCGAGAGAGAGACCGGGAGCGAGAGAGAGAATGGGGGCAAGAGAGAAACCGGGGGCAAGAGAGAGAACGGGAGCGAGAGAGAGAGAATGGGGGCGAGAGAGAAACCGGGGGCAAGAGAGAAAACGGGAGCGAGAGAGACCGGAGGTGGCGAGAGAGACCAGGGGCTAGAGAGAGACTGGGGGCGAGAGAGAGACTGGGGGCGAGAGAGAGACCGGGGGCGAGAAACCGGGGGTGACAAGAAACTGGGAGTGAGAAAGACCGGCGGTGAGAGTGACCGGGGGCGAGAGAGAGACTGGGGGCGAGAGAGACCGGGGGTGAGAGAGCCCGGGCACGAGAGAGAGACCGGGGGTGTGGGAAGGGGGAAGAGACGAGGGGCGATGAGAGAGACAGGAGGCGAGAGAGACCAGGGGGCGACGAGAGACCAGGGGCGATGAGAGACCGGGGTGGGCGAGAGAAACCGGGGAGGGACGCAAGACAGGGGGCGACAAGAGAGACTGGAGGCATGAGAGACCAGGGATGGTGAGAGAGGCCGGGGACGAGAGAGTCGGGGATCGAGAGGGACCTGATAGGGCAAGAGAGACCAGGGACAGTGAGAGAGAGACCGGGAGAGATGAGGGAGACCGGGGGGTGAGAGAGAGAGGAAGTGACGAGAGAGACCGGGGGGGTGACAAGGGACCGGGGGTGAGAGAGACCGGGGGGCGAGAGACACTGGGGGTACCTGAGTGATCGGGAACGAGAGAGACCGGAGGCGACAGAGACAGGGGGTGAAGAGAGACTGTGGGTGACGAGAGAGACCGGAGGCGAGAGAAACTGGGAGCGAGAGAGACCGGGTTTGACGAGTGACCAGGGGCGAGAGAGACCGGGGGCGAGAGAGACTGGGTGTGAGTGAGACCAATGGAGAAGAGGGAGACTGTAGGACGATAGAGACTGAGGCCGAGGGGGACCAGGAGCAAGGGAGACCGGGGTTGATGAGAGATCGTGGGTGACGATAGACCAGGAGTGACGAAACAGACCGTGGGCGAGAGAGAGAGAGAGACTGGGGGCGAGAGAGAAACCAGGGGCAAGAGAGAGAGAGAGACCGAGGTGATGAGACAGACTGGGGACGAGAGAGAGAGAGACCGGGGAGATGAGACAGACCAGGGGCGAGAGAAAGAGAGAGACTGGGGGCGAGAGAGAGACTGGGGGCGAGAGAGAACGGGAGTGAGAGAGAGACCGGGGGCGAGAGAGAGATTGGGGGTGAGAGAGAAACCAGCGGTGAGAGAGAGACTGGGGACGAGAGAGAGACTGGGGGTGAGAGAGAAACTGGGGGCAAGAGAGAGACCGGGGGGCGAGATAGAAACCAGGGGCAAGAGAGAGAACGGGGGCGAGAGAGAGAATGGGGGCGAGAGAGAGACTGGGAGCGAGAGACAGACTGGGAGCGACAGAGAAACTGGGGGCGAGAGAGAGGACGGGAGTGAGAGAGAAACTGGAGGCGAGAGAGAGACTGGGGGCGAGAGAGAACGGGAGTGAGAGAGAGACCGGGGGTGAGAGAGAGAACGGGGGCAAGAGAAAAACCGGGGGCAAGAGAGAGAACGGGAGCAAGAGAGAGAATGGGGGCGAGAGAGAAACCAGGGGCGAGAGAGAGACAGGGGGCAAGAGAGAACGGGAGTGAGGGAGACCGGGGACGAGAGAGAGACGGGGGGTGAGAGAGAGCGGGGGCGACAGAGAGAACGGGGGTGAGAGAGAAACGAGGGGCGAGAGAGAGACCGGGGGCAAGAGAGGGAACGGGGGCGAGAGAGAGAATGGGGTTGAGAGAGAAACCAAGGGCGAGAGAGAGACCGGGGGCGAGAGAGAAACTGGGGGCGAGAGAGAGACTTGGGGCGAGAGAGAAACCTGGGGCAAGAGAGGGAACGGGGGCGAGAGAGAGACCGGGGGTGAGAGAGATACTGTGGGCGAGAGAGAGAACGGGAGTGAGAGGGAAACCGGGGACTAGAGAGAGAACGGGAGTGAGAGAGAAACTGAGGGCGAGAGAGAGACGGGGGCGAGAGAGAGAACGGGGGCGAGAGAGAGAACGGGGGTAAGAGAGGGAAACCGGGGGCGAGAGAGAGAACGGGAGTGAGAGAGAAACTGGAGGCGAGAGAGAGACTGGGGGCGAGAGAGAGACTGGGGGCGAGTGAGAAACTGGGGGCGGGAGAGAACGGGAGCGAGAGAGAGACCGGGGGCGAGATAGAGAACGGGGGCAAGAGAGAAACCAGGGGCAAGAGAGAGAACGGGGGCGAGAGAGAGACTGGGGGCGAGAGAGAGACTGGGGGCGAGAGAGAACGGGAGCGAGAAAGAGGCCGGGGGCGAGAGAGAGAACGTGAGTGAGAGAGAAAATGGGGGCGAGAGAGAGACTGGGGGCGAGAGAGAGACTGAGGGCGAGAGAGAGAACGGGGGCAAGAGAGGGAAACCGGGGGCGAGAGAGAGAACGGGGGCGAGAGAGAGACTGGGGGCGAGAGAGAGACTGGGGGCGAGAGAGAACGGGAGCGCGAGAGAGACCGGGGGCGAGAGAGAGAACGGGGGCAAGTGAGAAACCGGGGGCAAGAGAGAGAACGGGGGCGAGAGATAGAGTGGGGGCGAGAGAGAAACTGGGGGCGAGAGAGAACGGGAGCGAGAGAGAGACCGGGGGCGAGAGAGAGAATGGGGGCAAGAGAGAAACCGGGGGCAAGAGAGAGAACGGGAGAGAGAGAGAGAGAATGGGGGCGAGAGAGAAACCGGGGGGCAAGAGAGAAAACGGGAGCGAGAGAGACCGGAGGTGGCGAGAGAGACCAGGGGCTAGAGAGAGACTGGGGGCGAGAGAGAGACTGGTGGCGAGAGAGAGACTGGGGGCGAGAGAGAACGGGAGCGCGAGAGAGACCGGGGGCGAGAGAGAGAACGGGGGCAAGTGAGAAACCGGGGGCAAGAGAGAGAACGGGGGCGAGAGAGAGAGTGGGGGCGAGAGAGAAACTGGGGGCGAGAGAGAACGGGAGCGAGAGAGAGACCGGGGGCGAGAGAGAGAATGGGGGCAAGAGAGAAACCGGGGGCAAGAGAGAGAACGGGAGCGAGAGAGAGAGAATGGGGGCGAGAGAGAAACCGGGGGCAAGAGAGAAAACGGGAGTGAGAGAGACCGGAGGTGGCGAGAGAGACCAGGGGCTAGAGAGAGACTGGGGGCGAGAGAGAGACTGGGGGCGAGAGAGAGACTGGGGGCGAGAGAGACCGGGGGCGAGAAACCGGGGGTGACAAGAAACTGGGAGTGAGAAAGACCGTCGGTGAGAGTGACCGGGGGCGAGAGAGAGACTGGGGGCGAGAGAGACCGGGGGTGAGAGAGCCCGGGCACGAGAGAGAGACCGGGGGTGTGGGAAGGGGGAAGAGACTAGGGGCGATGAGAGAGACAGGAGGCGAGAGAGACCAGGGGGCGATGAGAGACCAAGGGCGATGAGAGACCGGGGTGGGCGAGAGAGACCGGGGAGGGACGCAAGACTGGGGGCGACAAGAGAGACTGGAGGCAAGAGAGACCAGGGACGGTGAGAGAGGCCGGGGACGAGAGAGTCGGGGATCGAGAGGGACCTGATAGGGCAAGAGAGACCAGGGACAGTGAGAGAGAGACCGGGAGAGATGAGGGAGACCGGGGGGTGAGAGAGAGAGGAAGTGACGAGAGAGACCGGGGGGTGACAAGGGACCGGGGGTGAGAGAGACCGGGGGGCGAGAGAGACTGGGGGTACCTGAGTGATTGTGAACGAGAGAGACCGGAGGCGACAGAGACAGGGGGTGAAGAGAGACTGTGGGTGACGAGAGAGACCGGAGGCGAGAGAAACTGGGAGCGAGAGAGACCGGGTTTGACGAGTGACCAGGGGCGAGAGAGACCGGGGGCGAGAGAGAAACCAGGGGCAAGAGAGAGAGAGAGACCGAGGTGATGAGACAGACTGGGGACGAGAGAGAGAGAGACCGGGGAGATGAGACAGACCAGGGGCGAGAGAAAGAGAGAGACTGGGGGCGAGAGAGAGACTGGGGGCGAGAGAGAACGGGAGTGAGAGAGAGACCGGGGGCGAGAGAGAGATTGGGGGTGAGAGAGAAACCAGCGGTGAGAGAGAGACTGGGGACGAGAGAGAGACTGGGGGTGAGAGAGAAACTGGGGGCAAGAGAGAGACCGGGGGGCGAGATAGAAACCAGGGGCAAGAGAGAGAACGGGGGCGAGAGAGAGAATGGGGGCGAGAGAGAGACTGGGAGCGAGAGACAGACTGGGAGCGACAGAGAAACTGGGGGCGAGAGAGAGGACGGGAGTGAGAGAGAAACTGGAGGCGAGAGAGAGACTGGGGGCGAGAGAGAACGGGAGTGAGAGAGAGACCGGGGGTGAGAGAGAGAACGGGGGCAAGAGAAAAACCGGGGGCAAGAGAGAGAACGGGAGCAAGAGAGAGAATGGGGGCGAGAGAGAAACCAGGGGCGAGAGAGAGACAGGGGGCAAGAGAGAACGGGAGTGAGGGAGACCGGGGACGAGAGAGAGACGGGGGGTGAGAGAGAGCGGGGGCGACAGAGAGAACGGGGGTGAGAGAGAAACGAGGGGCGAGAGAGAGACCGGGGGCAAGAGAGGGAACGGGGGCGAGAGAGAGAATGGGGTTGAGAGAGAAACCAAGGGCGAGAGAGAGACCGGGGGCGAGAGAGAAACTGGGGGCGAGAGAGAGACTTGGGGCGAGAGAGAAACCTGGGGCAAGAGAGGGAACGGGGGCGAGAGAGAGACCGGGGGTGAGAGAGATACTGTGGGCGAGAGAGAGAACGGGAGTGAGAGGGAAACCGGGGACTAGAGAGAGAACGGGAGTGAGAGAGAAACTGAGGGCGAGAGAGAGACGGGGGCGAGAGAGAGAACGGGGGCGAGAGAGAGAACGGGGGTAAGAGAGGGAAACCGGGGGCGAGAGAGAGAACGGGAGTGAGAGAGAAACTGGAGGCGAGAGAGAGACTGGGGGCGAGAGAGAGACTGGGGGCGAGTGAGAAACTGGGGGCGGGAGAGAACGGGAGCGAGAGAGAGACCGGGGGCGAGATAGAGAACGGGGGCAAGAGAGAAACCAGGGGCAAGAGAGAGAACGGGGGCGAGAGAGAGACTGGGGGCGAGAGAGAGACTGGGGGCGAGAGAGAACGGGAGCGAGAAAGAGGCCGGGGGCGAGAGAGAGAACGTGAGTGAGAGAGAAAATGGGGGCGAGAGAGAGACTGGGGGCGAGAGAGAGACTGAGGGCGAGAGAGAGAACGGGGGCAAGAGAGGGAAACCGGGGGCGAGAGAGAGAACGGGGGCGAGAGAGAGACTGGGGGCGAGAGAGAGACTGGGGGCGAGAGAGAACGGGAGCGCGAGAGAGACCGGGGGCGAGAGAGAGAACGGGGGCAAGTGAGAAACCGGGGGCAAGAGAGAGAACGGGGGCGAGAGATAGAGTGGGGGCGAGAGAGAAACTGGGGGCGAGAGAGAACGGGAGCGAGAGAGAGACCGGGGGCGAGAGAGAGAATGGGGGCAAGAGAGAAACCGGGGGCAAGAGAGAGAACGGGAGAGAGAGAGAGAGAATGGGGGCGAGAGAGAAACCGGGGGGCAAGAGAGAAAACGGGAGCGAGAGAGACCGGAGGTGGCGAGAGAGACCAGGGGCTAGAGAGAGACTGGGGGCGAGAGAGAGACTGGTGGCGAGAGAGAGACTGGGGGCGAGAGAGAACGGGAGCGCGAGAGAGACCGGGGGCGAGAGAGAGAACGGGGGCAAGTGAGAAACCGGGGGCAAGAGAGAGAACGGGGGCGAGAGAGAGAGTGGGGGCGAGAGAGAAACTGGGGGCGAGAGAGAACGGGAGCGAGAGAGAGACCGGGGGCGAGAGAGAGAATGGGGGCAAGAGAGAAACCGGGGGCAAGAGAGAGAACGGGAGCGAGAGAGAGAGAATGGGGGCGAGAGAGAAACCGGGGGCAAGAGAGAAAACGGGAGTGAGAGAGACCGGAGGTGGCGAGAGAGACCAGGGGCTAGAGAGAGACTGGGGGCGAGAGAGAGACTGGGGGCGAGAGAGAGACTGGGGGCGAGAGAGACCGGGGGCGAGAAACCGGGGGTGACAAGAAACTGGGAGTGAGAAAGACCGTCGGTGAGAGTGACCGGGGGCGAGAGAGAGACTGGGGGCGAGAGAGACCGGGGGTGAGAGAGCCCGGGCACGAGAGAGAGACCGGGGGTGTGGGAAGGGGGAAGAGACTAGGGGCGATGAGAGAGACAGGAGGCGAGAGAGACCAGGGGGCGATGAGAGACCAAGGGCGATGAGAGACCGGGGTGGGCGAGAGAGACCGGGGAGGGACGCAAGACTGGGGGCGACAAGAGAGACTGGAGGCAAGAGAGACCAGGGACGGTGAGAGAGGCCGGGGACGAGAGAGTCGGGGATCGAGAGGGACCTGATAGGGCAAGAGAGACCAGGGACAGTGAGAGAGAGACCGGGAGAGATGAGGGAGACCGGGGGGTGAGAGAGAGAGGAAGTGACGAGAGAGACCGGGGGGTGACAAGGGACCGGGGGTGAGAGAGACCGGGGGGCGAGAGAGACTGGGGGTACCTGAGTGATTGTGAACGAGAGAGACCGGAGGCGACAGAGACAGGGGGTGAAGAGAGACTGTGGGTGACGAGAGAGACCGGAGGCGAGAGAAACTGGGAGCGAGAGAGACCGGGTTTGACGAGTGACCAGGGGCGAGAGAGACCGGGGGCGAGAGAGACTGGGGGTGAGTGAGACCAATGGTGAAGAGGGAGACCGAAGGACGATAGAGACTGAGGCCGAGGGGGACCAGGAGCGAGGGAGACCGGGGTTGATGAGAGATCGGGGGTGACGATAGACCAGGAGTGACGAAACAGACCGTGGGCGAGAGAAAGAGAGAGACTGGGGGCGAGAGAGAAACCAGGGGCAAGAGAGAGAGAGAGACCGAGGTGATGAGACAGACTGGGGGCGAGAGAGAGAGAGACCGGGGAGATGAGACAGACCAGGGGCGAGAGAAAGAGAGAGACTGGGGGCGAGAGAGAGACTGGGGGCGAGAGAGAAACCAGGGGCGAGAGAGAGACTGGGGGTGAGAGAGAGACCAGGGACAAGAGAGAGCCCGGGGGCGAGAGAGAGACTGGGGGTGAGAGAGAGAGACTGGGGGCGAGAGAGAAACCAGGGGCGAGAGAGAGACCGGGGGTGAGAGAGAGCGGGGGCGAGAGAGAGACTGGGGGTGAGAGAGAAACCAGGGGCGAGAGAGAGACTGGGGGTGAGAGAGAGACCAGGGACAAGAGAGAGACCGGGAGCGAGAGAGAGACTGGGGGTGAGAGAGAGAGACCGGGGGCAAGAGAGAAACCATGGGCGAGAGAGAGACCGGGGGTGAGAGAGAGCGGGGGCGAGAGAGAGACTGGGGGTGAGAGAGAAACCAGGGGTGAGAGAGAGACTGGGGGCGAGAGAGAGACTGGGGGCGAGAGAGAAACTGGGGGTGAGAGAGAGACTGGGGGTGAGAGAGAGACCAGGGGCAAGAGAGAGACCGGGGGCGAGAGAGAAACTGGGGGCAAGAGAGAGAACGGGGGCAAGAGAGAAACCGCGGTCATGAGAGAGAATGTGAGCGAGTGAGAGAATTGGGGGCGAAAGAGAAACTAGGGGCGAGAGAGAGACCGGCGGCAAGAGAGAGACCGGGGGGCGAGAGAGAAACCGGGGGCAAGAGAGAGAATGGAGGCGAGAGAGAGAATGGGGGCGAGAGAGAGAATGGGGGCAAGAGAATCACCGGGGGCAAGAGAGAACGGGAGCGAGAGAGAGACCGGGGGCAAGAGAGAGAACGGGGGCAAGAGAGAAACCGGGGGCAGGAGAGAGAATGGGAGCGAGTGAGAGAATGGGGGCGAGAGAGAAACTAGGGGCGAGAGAGAGACCGGCGGCAAGAGAGAGAACGGGAGCGAGAGAGGGAACGGGAGCGAGAGAGAGAACGGGGGCGAGAGAGCGACTCGGGGCGAGAGAGAGACTGGGGGCGAGAGAGAGACTGGGGGCGACACAGAGAATAGGAGTGAGAGAGAGACCGGGGGCGAGAGAGAGACTGGGGGCGAGAGAGAGACTAGTGGCGAGAGAGAGACTGGGGGCGAGAGAGAAACCAGGGGCGAGAGAGAGACTGGGGGCGAGAGAGAGACTGGGGGCGAGGGAGAGACTGGGTGCGAGAGAGAGACTGGGGGCGAGACCGAGAACGGGAGTGAGAGAGAGAACGGGGGCGAGAGAGAGACTCGGGGCGAGAGAGAGACTGGGGGCGAGAGAGAGACTGGGGGCGACACAGAGAATAGGAGTGAGAGAGAGACCGGGGGCGAGAGAGAGACTGGGGGCGAGAGAGAGACTGGGAAGCGAGAGAGAGAATGGGAGTGAGAGGGAAACCAGGGACTAGAGAGAGAACGGGAGTGTGAGAGAAACTGGGGGCGAGAGAGAGACTGGGGGTGAGAGAGAGAGTGGGGGCGAGAGAGAGACTGGGGGCGAGAGAGAGAACGGGGGCAAGAGAGGGAAACCGGGGGCGAGAGAGAGACCGGGGGCGAGAGAGAAACCGGGGGCGAGAGAGAACGGGGGCTAGAGAGAGAAACCGGGGGCAAGAGAGAGAACAGGAGCGAGAGAGAGAATGGGGCAAGAGAGAAACCGGGGGCAAGAGAGAGAACGGGAGCGAGAGAGAGACCGGGGGCAAGAGAGAGAATTGGAGCGAGGGGGACCGGGGACGAGAGAGAGACTGGGGGCGAGAGAGAGACTGGGGGCGAGAGAGAGAACGGGGGCGAGAGAGAGAATGGGGGCGAGAGAGAGACTGGGGGCGAGAGAGACACCAGGGGCGAGAGAGAGACCGGGGGCGAGATAGAGAACGGGAGTGAGAGAGAGACCGGGGGCAAGAGAGAGAATTGGAGCGAGGGAGACCGGGGACGAGAGAGAGACTGGGGGCGAGAGAGAGACTGGGGGCGAGAGAGAGACCGGAGGCGAGAGAGTGAGTGGGGGCGAGAGAGACCGGGGGCGAGAGAGAGAACGGGGGCGAGAGAGAAACCGGGGGCGAGAGAGAGACTGGGGGCGAGACAGAGAACGGGAGTGAGAGAGAGACCGGGGGCGAGAGAGAGATTGGGGGTGAGAGAGAAACTGGGGGCAAGAGAGAGAATTGGAGCGAGGGAGACCGGGGGCAAGAGAGAAACCGGGGCAAGCGAGAACGGGAGCGAGAGAGAGAATGGGGGCGAGAGAGAAACCAGGGGCGAGAGAGAAACTGGGGGCGAGAGAGAGACCGGGGTCAAGAGAGAGAATTGGAGCGAGGGAGACCGGGGACGAGAGAGAGACTGGGGGCGAGAGAGAGACTGTGGGCAAGAGAGAGAATGGGGGCGAGAGAGAGACTGGGGGCAAGAGAGAGAGAACGGGAGCGAGAGAGAGACAGGGGATGACAGAGAGAGACTGGGGGCGAGAGAGAAACCGGGGGTGAAAGAGAGACTAGTGGCGAGAGAGAGACTGATGGGCGAGAGAGAAACCAGGGGCGAGAGAGAGACTGGGGGCGAGAGAGAGACTGGGGGCGAGAGAGAGACTGGGTGCGAGAGAGAGACTGGGGGCGAGACAGAGAACGGGAGTGAGAGAGAGAACGGGGGCGAGAGAGAGACTCGGGGCGAGAGAGAGACTGGGGGCGAGAGAGAGACTGGGGGCGAGAGAGAGAATGGGAGTGAGAGAGAGACCGGGGGCGAGAGAGAGACTGGGGGCGAGAGAGAGACTGGGGGCGAGAGAGAGAATGGGAGTGAGAGGGAAACCGGGGACTAGAGAGAGACCGGGAGTGTGAGAGAAACTGGAGGCGAGAGAGAGACTGGGGGCGAGAGAGAGACTGGGGGCGAGAGAGAAACTGGGGGCGGGAGAGAACGGGAGCGGGAGAGAGACCGGGGGCGAGATAGAGAACGGGGGCAAGAGAGAAACCAGGGGCAAGAGAGAGAACGGGGGCGAGAGAGAGACTGGGGGCGAGAGAGAGACTGGGGGCGAGAGAGAACGGGAGCGAGAAAGAGGCCGGGGGCGAGAGAGAGAACGTGAGTGAGAGAGAAAATGGGGGCGAGAGAGAGACTGGGGGCGAGAGAGAGACTGAGGGCGAGAGAGAGAACGGGGGCAAGAGAGGGAAACCGGGGGCGAGAGAGAGAACGGGGGCGAGAGAGAGACTGGGGGCGAGAGAGAGACTGGGGGCGAGAGAGAACGGGAGCGCGAGAGAGACCGGGGGCGAGAGAGAGAACGGGGGCAAGTGAGAAACCGGGGGCAAGAGAGAGAACGGGGGCGAGAGATAGAGTGGGGGCGAGAGAGAAACTGGGGGCGAGAGAGAACGGGAGCGAGAGAGAGACCGGGGGCGAGAGAGAGAATGGGGGCAAGAGAGAAACCGGGGGCAAGAGAGAGAACGGGAGAGAGAGAGAGAGAATGGGGGCGAGAGAGAAACCGGGGGCAAGAGAGAAAACGGGAGCGAGAGAGACCGGAGGTGGCGAGAGAGACCAGGGGCTAGAGAGAGACTGGGGGCGAGAGAGAGACTGGTGGCGAGAGAGAGACTGGGGGCGAGAGAGAACGGGAGCGCGAGAGAGACCGGGGGCGAGAGAGAGAACGGGGGCAAGTGAGAAACCGGGGGCAAGAGAGAGAACGGGGGCGAGAGAGAGAGTGGGGGCGAGAGAGAAACTGGGGGCGAGAGAGAACGGGAGCGAGAGAGAGACCGGGGGCGAGAGAGAGAATGGGGGCAAGAGAGAAACCGGGGGCAAGAGAGAGAACGGGAGCGAGAGAGAGAGAATGGGGGCGAGAGAGAAACCGGGGGCAAGAGAGAAAACGGGAGTGAGAGAGACCGGAGGTGGCGAGAGAGACCAGGGGCTAGAGAGAGACTGGGGGCGAGAGAGAGACTGGGGGCGAGAGAGAGACTGGGGGCGAGAGAGACCGGGGGCGAGAAACCGGGGGTGACAAGAAACTGGGAGTGAGAAAGACCGTCGGTGAGAGTGACCGGGGGCGAGAGAGAGACTGGGGGCGAGAGAGACCGGGGGTGAGAGAGCCCGGGCACGAGAGAGAGACCGGGGGTGTGGGAAGGGGGAAGAGACTAGGGGCGATGAGAGAGACAGGAGGCGAGAGAGACCAGGGGGCGACGAGAGACCAAGGGCGATGAGAGACGGGGTGGGCGAGAGAGACCGGGGAAGGACGCAAGACTGGGGGCGACAAGAGAGACTGGAGGCAAGAGAGACCAGGGACGGTGAGAGAGGCCGGGGACGAGAGAGTCGGGGATCGAGAGGGACCTGATAGGGCAAGAGAGACCAGGGACAGTGAGAGAGAGACCGGGAGAGATGAGGGAGACCGGGGGGTGAGAGAGAGAGGAAGTGACGAGAGAGACCGGGGGGTGACAAGGGACCGGGGGTGAGAGAGACCGGGGGGCGAGAGAGACTGGGGGTACCTGAGTGATTGTGAACGAGAGAGACCGGAGGCGACAGAGACAGGGGGTGAAGAGAGACTGTGGGTGACGAGAGAGACCGGAGGCGAGAGAAACTGGGAGCGAGAGAGACCGGGTTTGACGAGTGACCAGGGGCGAGAGAGACCGGGGGCGAGAGAGACTGGGGGTGAGTGAGACCAATGGTGAAGAGGGAGACCGAAGGACGATAGAGACTGAGGCCGAGGGGGACCAGGAGCGAGGGAGACCGGGGTTGATGAGAGATCGGGGGTGACGATAGACCAGGAGTGACGAAACAGACCGTGGGCGAGAGAAAGAGAGAGACTGGGGGCGAGAGAGAAACCAGGGGCAAGAGAGAGAGAGAGACCGAGGTGATGAGACAGACTGGGGGCGAGAGAGAGAGAGACCGGGGAGATGAGACAGACCAGGGGCGAGAGAAAGAGAGAGACTGGGGGCGAGAGAGAGACTGGGGGCGAGAGAGAAACCAGGGGCGAGAGAGAGACTGGGGGTGAGAGAGAGACCAGGGACAAGAGAGAGGCCGGGGGCGAGAGAGAGACTGGGGGTGAGAGAGAGAGACTGTGGGCGAGAGAGAAACCAGGGGCGAGAGAGAGACCGGGGGTGAGAGAGAGCGGGGGCGAGAGAGAGACTGGGGGTGAGAGAGAAACCAGGGGCGAGAGAGAGACTGGGGGTGAGAGAGAGACCAGGGACAAGAGAGAGACCGGGAGCGAGAGAGAGACTGGGGGTGAGAGAGAGAGACCGGGGGCGAGAGAGAAACCATGGGCGAGAGAGAGACCGGGGGTGAGAGAGAGCGGGGGCGAGAGAGAGACTGGGGGTGAGAGAGAAACCAGGGGTGAGAGAGAGACTGGGGGCGAGAGAGAGACTGGGGGCGAGAGAGAAACTGGGGGTGAGAGAGAGACTGGGGGTGAGAGAGAGACCAGGGGCAAGAGAGAGACCGGGGGTGAGAGAGAAACCGGGGGCAAGAGAGAGAACGGGGGCAAGAGAGAAACCGCGGTCATGAGAGAGAATGGGAGCGAGTGAGAGAATTGGGGGCGAGAGAGAAACTAGGGGCGAGAGAGAGACCGGCGGCAAGAGAGAGACCGGGGGGCGAGAGAGAAACCGGGGGCAAGAGAGAGAATGGAGGCGAGAGAGAGAATGGGGGCGAGAGAGAGAATGGGGGCAAGAGAATCACCGGGGGCAAGAGAGAACGGGAGCGAGAGAGAGACCGGGGGCAAGAGAGAGAACGGGGGCAAGAGAGAAACCGGGGGCAGGAGAGAGAATGGGAGCGAGTGAGAGAATGGGGGCGAGAGAGAAACTAGGGGCGAGAGAGAGACCGGCGGCAAGAGAGAGAACGGGAGCGAGAGAGGGAACGGGAGCGAGAGAGAGAACGGGGGCGAGAGAGAGACTCGGGGCGAGAGAGAGACTGGGGGCGAGAGAGAGACTGGGGGCGACACAGAGAATAGGAGTGAGAGAGAGACCGGGGGCGAGAGAGAGACTGGGGGCGAGAGAGAGACTAGTGGCGAGAGAGAGACTGGGGGCGAGAGAGAAACCAGGGGCGAGAGAGAGACTGGGGGCGAGAGAGAGACTGGGGGCGAGGGAGAGACTGGGTGCAAGAGAGAGACTGGGGGCGAGACCGAGAACGGGAGTGAGAGAGAGAACGGGGGCGAGAGAGAGACTCGGGGCGAGAGAGAGACTGGGGGCGAGAGAGAGACTGGGGGCGACACAGAGAATAGGAGTGAGAGAGAGACCGGGGGCGAGAGAGAGACTGGGGGCGAGAGAGAGACTGGGAAGCGAGAGAGAGAATGGGAGTGAGAGGGAAACCAGGGACTAGAGAGAGAACGGGAGTGTGAGAGAAACTGGGGGCGAGAGAGAGACTGGGGGTGAGAGAGAGAGTGGGGGCGAGAGAGAGACTGGGGGCGAGAGAGAGAACGGGGGCAAGAGAGGGAAACCGGGGGCGAGAGAGAGACCGGGGGCGAGAGAGAAACCGGGGGCGAGAGAGAACGGGGGCTAGAGAGAGAAACCGGGGGCAAGAGAGAGAACAGGAGCGAGAGAGAGAATGGGGCAAGAGAGAAACCGGGGGCAAGAGAGAGAACGGGAGCGAGAGAGAGACCGGGGGCAAGAGAGAGAATTGGAGCGAGGGGGACCGGGGACGAGAGAGAGACTGGGGGCGAGAGAGAGACTGGGGGCGAGAGAGAGAACGGGGGCGAGAGAGAGAATGGGGGCGAGAGAGAGACTGGGGGCGAGAGAGACACCAGGGGCGAGAGAGAGACCGGGGGCGAGATAGAGAACGGGAGTGAGAGAGAGACCGGGGGCAAGAGAGAGAATTGGAGCGAGGGAGACCGGGGATGAGAGAGAGACTGGGGGCGAGAGAGAGACTGGGGGCGAGAGAGAGACCGGAGGCGAGAGAGTGAGTGGGGGCGAGAGAGACCGGGGGCGAGAGAGAGAACGGGGGCGAGAGAGAAACCGGGGGCGAGAGAGAGACTGGGGGCGAGACAGAGAACGGGAGTGAGAGAGAGACCGGGGGCGAGAGAGAGATTGGGGGTGAGAGAGAAACTGGGGGCAAGAGAGAGAATTGGAGAGAGGGAGACCGGGGGCAAGAGAGAAACCGGGGCAAGCGAGAACGGGAGCGAGAGAGAGAATGGGGGCGAGAGAGAAACCAGGGGCGAGAGAGAAACTGGGGGCGAGAGAGAGACCGGGGTCAAGAGAGAGAATTGGAGCGAGGGAGACCGGGGACGAGAGAGAGACTGGGGGCGAGAGAGAGACTGTGGGCAAGAGAGAGAATGGGGGCGAGAGAGAGACTGGGGGCAAGAGAGAGAGAACGGGAGCGAGAGAGAGACAGGGGATGACAGAGAGAGACTGGGGGCGAGAGAGAAACCGGGGGTGAAAGAGAGACTAGTGGCGAGAGAGAGACTGATGGGCGAGAGAGAAACCAGGGGCGAGAGAGAGACTGGGGGCGAGAGAGAGACTGGGGGCGAGAGAGAGACTGGGTGCGAGAGAGAGACTGGGGGCGAGACAGAGAACGGGAGTGAGAGAGAGAACGGGGGCGAGAGAGAGACTCGGGGCGAGAGAGAGACTGGGTGCGAGAGAGAGAATTGGGGGCGAGACAGAGAATGGGAGTGAGAGAGAGACCGGGGGCGAGAGAGAGACTGGGGGCGAGAGAGAGACTGGGGGCGAGAGAGAGAATGGGAGTGAGAGGGAAACCGGGGACTAGAGAGAGACCGGGAGTGTGAGAGAAACTGGGGGCGAGAGAGAGACTGGGGGTGAGAGAGAGAGTGGGGGCGAGAGAGAGACTGGGGCCGAGAGAGAGAACGGGGGCAAGAGAGGGAAACCGGGGGCGAGAGAGAGACTGGGGGCGAGAGAGAAACCGGGGGCGAGAGAGAGAACGGGGGTGAGAGAGAGACTGGGGGCGAGAGAGAAACTGGGGGCGAGAGAGAACGGGGGCAAGAGAGAAACCGGGGGCAAGAGAGAGAACAGGAGCGAGAGAGAGAATGGGGGCAAGAGAGAAACTGGGGGCAAGAGAGAGAACGGGAGCGAGAGAGAGACCGGGGGCAAGAGAGAGAATTGGAGCGAGGGAGACCGGGGACGAGAGAGAGACTGGGGGCGAGAGAGAGACTGGGGGCAAGAGAGAGAACGGGGGCGAGAGAGAGACTGGGGGCAAGAGAGAGAGAACGGGAGCGAGAGAGAGACAGGGGATGACAGAGAGAGACTGGGGGCGAGAGAGAAACCGGGGGTGAAAGAGAGACTAGTGGCGAGAGAGAGACTGATGGGCGAGAGAGAAACCAGGGGCGAGAGAGAGACTGGGGGCGAGAGAGAGACTGGTTGCAAGAGAGAGACAGGGTGCGAGAGAGAGACTGGGGGCGAGACAGAGAACGGGAGTGAGAGAGAGAACGGGGGCGAGAGAGAGAACGGGGGCAAGAGAGAGAGAACGGGAGCGAGAGAGAGACAGGGGATGACAGAGAGAGACTGGGGGCGAGAGAGAAACCGGGGGTGAAAGAGAGACTAGTGGCGAGAGAGAGACTGATGGGCGAGAGAGAAACCAGGGGCGAGAGAGAGACTGGGGGCGAGAGAGAGACTGGTGGCAAGAGAGAGACTGGGTGCGAGAGAGAGACTGGGGGCGAGACAGAGAACGGGAGTGAGAGAGAGAACGGGGGCGAGAGAGAGAACGGGGGCAAGAGAGAGAGAACGGGAGCGAGAGAGAGACAGGGGATGACAGAGAGAGACTGCGGGCGAGAGAGAAACCGAGGGTGAAAGAGAGACTAGTGGCGAGAGAGAGACTGATGGGCGAGAGAGAAACCAGGGGCGAGAGAGAGACTGGGGGCGAGAGAGAGACTGGGGGCGAGAGAGAAACCGAGGGTGAAAGAGAGACTAGTGGCGAGAGAGAGACTGATGGGCGAGAGAGAAACCAGGGGCGAGAGAGAGACTGGGGGCGAGAGAGAGACTGGCGGCGAGAGAGAGACTGGGTGCGAGAGAGAGACTGGGGGCGAGACAGAGAACGGGAGTGAGAGAGAGAACGGGGGCGAGAGAGAGACTCGGGGCGAGAGAGAGACTGGGGGCGAGAGAGAGAATTGGGGGCGAGACAGAGAATGGGAGTGAGAGAGAGACCGGGGGCGAGAGAGAGACTGGGGGCGAGAGAGAGACTGGGGGCGAGAGAGAGAATGGGAGTGAGAGGGAAACCGGGGACTAGAGAGAGACCGGGAGTGTGAGAGAAACTGGGGGCGAGAGAGAGACTGGGGGTGAGAGAGAGAGTGGGGGCGAGAGAGAGACTGGGGGCGAGAGAGAGAACGGGGGCAAGAGAGGGAAACCGGGGGCGAGGGAGAGACTGGGGGCGAGAGAGAAACCGGGGGCGAGAGAGAGAACGGGGGTGAGAGAGAGACTGGGGGCGAGAGAGAAACTGGGGGCGAGAGAGAACGGGGGCAAGAGAGAAACCGGGGGCAAGAGAGAGAACAGGAGCGAGAGAGAGAATGGGGGCAAGAGAGAAACTGGGGGCAAGAGAGAGAACGGGAGCGAGAGAGAGACCGGGGGCAAGAGAGAGAATTGGAGCGAGGGAGACCGGGGACGAGAGAGAGACTGGGGGCGAGAGAGAGACTGGGGGTGAGAGAGAGAACGGGGGCGAGAGAGACACCAGGGGCGAGAGAGAGACCGGGGGGCGAGATAGAGAACGGGAGTGAGAGAGAGACCGGGGGCAAGAGAGAGAATTGGAGCGAGGGAGACCGGGGACGAGAGAGAGACTGGGGGCGAGAGAGAGACTGGGGGCGAGTGAGAGACCGGGGCCGAGAGAGAGACTGGGGGCGAGAGAGACCGGGGGCGAGAGAGAGAACGGGGGCAAGAGAGAAACCGGGGCGAGAGAGAGACTGGGGGCGAGACAGAGAACGGGAGTGAGAGAGAGACCGGGGGCGAGCGAGAGACCGGGGGCGAGAGAGAGACTGGGGGCGAGAGAGACCGGGGGTGAGAGAGAGAACGGGGGCGAGAGAGAAACTAGGGGCGAGAGAGAGACTGTGGGCGAGACCGAGAACGGGAGTGAGAGAGAGACCGGGGGTGAGAGAGAGACTGGGGGCGAGAGAGATACTGGGGGCGAGAGCGAGACTGGGGGCGAGACAGAGACTGGGGGCGAGAGAGAAACCAGGGGCGAGAGAGAGACTGGGGGGTGAGAGAGAAACCGGGGGCAAGAGAGAGAACGGGAGCGAGAGAGAGATCGGGGGTGAGTTAGAGAACGGGAACGAGGGAGAGAATGGGGGCGAGAGAGAAACCGGGGGCAAGAGAGAGAACGGGAGCGAGAGAGAGACCGGGGGCAAGAGAGAGAATTGGAGCGAGGGAGACCGGGGACGAGAGAGAGACTGGGGGCGAGAGAGAGACTGGGGGCGAGAGAGAGACCGGAGGCGAGAGAGTGAGTGGGGGCGAGAGAGACCGGGGGCGAGAGAGAGAACGGGGGCGAGAGAGAAACCGGGGGCGAGAGAGAGACTGGGGGCGAGACAGAGAACGGGAGTGAGAGAGAGACCGGGGGCGAGAGAGAGATTGGGGGTGAGAGAGAAACTGGGGGCAAGAGAGAGAATTGGAGCGAGGGAGACCGGGGGCAAGAGAGAAACCGGGGCAAGCGAGAACGGGAGCGAGAGAGAGAATGGGGGCGAGAGAGAAACCAGGGGCGAGAGAGAAACTGGGGGCGAGAGAGAGACCGGGGTCAAGAGAGAGAATTGGAGCGAGGGAGACCGGGGACGAGAGAGAGACTGGGGGCGAGAGAGAGACTGTGGGCAAGAGAGAGAACGGGGGCGAGAGAGAGACTGGGGGCAAGAGAGAGAGAACGGGAGCGAGAGAGAGACAGGGGATGACAGAGAGAGACTGGGGGCGAGAGAGAAACCGGGGGTGAAAGAGAGACTAGTGGCGAGAGAGAGACTGATGGGCGAGAGAGAAACCAGGGGCGAGAGAGAGACTGGGGGCGAGAGAGAGACTGGTGGCAAGAGAGAGACTGGGTGCGAGAGAGAGACTGGGGGCGAGACAGAGAACGGGAGTGAGAGAGAGAACGGGGGCGAGAGAGAGACTCGGGGCGAGAGAGAGACTGGGGGCGAGAGAGAGAATTGGGGGCGAGACAGAGAATGGGAGTGAGAGAGAGACCGGGGGCGAGAGAGAGACTGGGGGCGAGAGAGAGACTGGGGGCGAGAGAGAGAATAGGAGTGAGAGGGAAACCGGGGACTAGAGAGAGACCGGGAGTGTGAGAGAAACTGGGGGCGAGAGAGAGACTGGGGGTGAGAGAGAGAGTGGGGGCGAGAGAGAGACTGGGGGCGAGAGAGAGAACGGGGGCAAGAGAGGGAAACCGGGGGCGAGAGAGAGACTGGGGGCGAGAGAGAAACCGGGGGCGAGAGAGAGAACGGGGGTGAGAGAGAGACTGGGGGCGAGAGAGAAACTGGGGGCGAGAGAGAACGGGGGCAAGAGAGAAACCGGGGGCAAGAGAGAGAACAGGAGCGAGAGAGAGAATGGGGGCAAGAGAGAAACTGGGTGCAAGAGAGAGAACGGGAGCGAGAGAGAGACCGGGGGCAAGAGAGAGAATTGGAGCGAGGGAGACCGGGGACGAGAGAGAGACTGGGGGCGAGAGAGAGACTGGGGGTGAGAGAGAGAACGGGGGCGAGAGAGACACCAGGGGCGAGAGAGAGACCGGGGGGCGAGATAGAGAACGGGAGTGAGAGAGAGACCGGGGGCAAGAGAGAGAATTGGAGCGAGGGAGACCGGGGACGAGAGAGAGACTGGGTGCGAGAGAGAGACTGGGGGCGAGTGAGAGACCGGGGCCGAGAGAGAGACTGGGGGCGAGAGAGACCGGGGGCGAGAGAGAGAACGGGGGCAAGAGAGAAACCGGGGCGAGAGAGAGACTGGGGGCGAGACAGAGAACGGGAGTGAGAGAGAGACCGGGGGCGAGCGAGAGACCGGGGGCGAGAGAGAGACTGGGGGCGAGAGAGACCGGGGGTGAGAGAGAGAACGGGGGCGAGGGAGAAACTAGGGGCGAGAGAGAGACTGTGGGCGAGACAGAGAACGGGAGTGAGAGAGAGACCGGGGGTGAGAGAGAGACTGGGGGCGAGAGAGATACTGGGGGCGAGAGCGAGACTGGGGGCGAGACAGAGACTGGGGGCGAGAGAGAAACCAGGGGCGAGAGAGAGACTGGGGGGTGAGAGAGAAACCGGGGGCAAGAGAGAGAACGGGAGCGAGAGAGAGATCGGGGGTGAGTTAGAGAACGGGAACGAGGGAGAGAATGGGGGCGAGAGAGAAACCGGGGGCAAGAGAGAGAACGGGAGCGAGAGAGAGACCGGGGGCAAGAGAGAGAATTGGAGCGAGGGAGACCGGGGACGAGAGAGAGACTGGGGGCGAGAGAGAGACTGGGTGCGAGAGAGAGACTGGGGGCGAGACAGAGAACGGGAGTGAGAGAGAGAACGGGGGCGATAGAGAGACTCGGGGTGAGAGAGAGACTGGGGGCGAGAGAGAGACTGGGGGCGAGACAGAGAATGGGAGTGAGAGAGAGACCGGGGGCGAGAGAGAGACTGGGGGCGAGAGAGAGACTGGGGGCGAGAGAGAGAATGGGAATGAGAGGGAAACCGGGGACTAGAGAGAGAACGGGAGTGAGAGAGAAACTGGGGGCGAGAGAGAGACTGGGGGTGAGAGAGAGAGTGGGGGCGAGAGAGAGACTGGGGGCGAGAGAGAAACCGGGGGCAAGGGAGTGAGGGGGGCAGAGACCGGGGTCAAGAGAGACCCGGGGATGACAAGAGACCAGGGGTGAGCGAAACCGGGGGCGAGAGAGAGAGACCAGGAGCGAAGAGAGACCGGCGGAGGCAAGAGAGACCGGGGTGGCAAAAGACACTGGTGGCAAGATAGATTGGGGTGGAGAGGGACCCAGGGGTGACGAGAGACTGGGAGCGACGAGAGAGAGATGGATGGCAAGAGAGACCGGGGGCGAGAGAGACCGGGGGTGAGAGAGACCAGGGGTGAGAGAGAGACCGGGGGTGAGAGACACCGGGGGCGAGAGAGACCGGGGGCGAGAGAGACCGGGTGCGAGAGAGACCGGGGGTGAGAGGGAGAGACTGGGGGTGAGAGAGAGAGACCGGGCGTGAGAGAGACCGGGGGCGAGAGAGACCGGGGGCGAGAGAGACCGGGGGTGAGATAGACCGGGGGCGAGAGAGACCGGGGGTGAGAGAGACCAGAGGTGAGAGAGAGACGGGGGTGAGAGAGAGAGACCGGGGGCGAGAGAGACCGGGGGTGAGAGAGACCGGGGGTGAGAGAGAGAGACCGGGGGTGAGAGAGACCGGGGGCGAGAGAGACCGGGGGCGAGAGAGACCGGGGGCGAGAGAGACCGGGGGCGAGAGAGACCGGGGGCGAGAGAGACCAGAGGTGAGAGAGTCACGGGGGTGAGAGAGAGAGACCGGGGGCGAGAGAGACCGGGAGTGAGAGAGACCGGGGGTGAGAGAGACCGGGGGAGAGAGACCCCGGGGGTGAGAGAGAGAGACCGGGGGTGAGAGAGAGAGACCGGGGCTGAGAGAGACCAGAGGTGAGAGAGACCGGGTGTGAGAGAGAGAGACCGGGGCGAGAGAGACCGGAGGTGAGAGAGACCGGGGGTGAGAGAGAGAGACCGGGGGTGAGAGAGAGAGACCGGGGGTGAGAGAGAGAGACCGGGGGTGAGAGGGACCGGGGGCGAGAGAGACCGGGGGCGAGAGAGACTGGGGGCGAGAGAGAGACCGGGGACGAGAGAGACCAGAGGTGAGAGAGACTGGGGGTGAGAGAGAGAGACCGGGGGTGAGAGAGACCGGGGGTGAGAGAGAGACCGGGGGTGATGAGAGAGAGACCGGGGGTGAGAGAGAGAGAGACCGTGAGTGAGAGAGACCGGGGGTGAGAGAGAGACCGGGGGTGAGAGAGAGACCGGGGGTGAGACAGAGCCCGGTCTGAGAGAGAGACCAGGGGGCGATAGAGAAACCAGGGGCGAGAGAGCGACCGGGGGCGAGAGAGAGACTGGGGGTGAGAGAGAATCCACGGGTGAGAGAGAAACTGGGGGTGAGAGAGAGACTAGGGGTGAGAGAGAGACAAGGGGCAAGAGAGAGACCGGGGGCGAGAGAGAAACCGGGGGCAAGAGAGAGAACGGGAGCGAGAGAGAGAATGGGGGCGAGAGAGAGACTGGGGACGATAGACAGACTGGGGGCGAGAGAGAAACTGGGGGCAAGAGAGAGACTGGGGGTGAGAGAGAGACCAGGGGCAAGAGAGAGACCGTGGGGCGAGAGAGAAACCGGGGGCAAGAGAGAGAATGGAGGCGAGAGAGAGAATTTGGGCGAGAGAGAGACTGGGGGCAAGAGACAGACTGGGGGCGAGAGAGAACAGGAGCGAGAGAGAGACCGGGGGCGAGATAGAGAATGGGGGCAAGAGAATCACCGGGGGCAAGAGAGAACAGGAGCGAGAGGGAGACCGGAGGCAAGAGAGAGAACGGGGGCAAGAGAGAAACCGGGGGCATGAGAGAGAATGGGAGCGAGTGAGTGAATGGGGGCGAGAGAGAAACTAGGGGCGAGAGAGAGACCGGCGGCAAGAGAGAGAACGGGAGCGAGAGAGAGAACGGGAGCGAGAGAGAGAACGGGGGCGAGAGAGAGAGAACGGGAGCGAGAGAGAGAACGGGAGCGAGGGAGACCGGGGACGAGAGAGAGACTGGGGGCGAGAGAGAGACTGGGGGCGAGAGAGAGACTGGGGGCGAGAGAGAGACTGGGGGCGAGAGAGAAACCGGGGGCGAGAGGGAGACCGGGGGTGAAAGAGAGCGGGGTTGACAGAGAGAACGGGGGGTGAGAGAGAAACCGATGGCGAGAGAGAGACCGGGGGCGAGAGAGAGACTGTGGGTGAGAGTGAAACCAGCGGCGAGAGAGAGACCGGGGACGAGAGAGAAACCGGGGGCAAGAGAGGGAAGGGGGGCGAGAGAGAGACAGGGGGTAAGAGAGAATCCGCGGGTGGGAGAGAGAACGGGGGCGAGAAAGAGCCTGGGGGCGAGAGAGAAACTGGGGGCGAGAGAGAACGGGAGTGAGAGAGAGACCAGGGGCGAGAGAGAGATTGGGGGTGAGAGAGAAACTGGGGGCAAGAGAGAGAATTGGAGCGAGGGAGACCGGGGGCAAGAGAGAAACCGGGGCAAGCGAGAGAACGGGAGCGAGAGAAAGAATGGGGGCAAGAGAGAAACCAGGGGCGAGAGAGAAACTGGGGGCGAGAGAGAGACCGGGAGCAAGAGAGAGACCGGGGGCGAGAGAGAGACTGGGGGCGAGAGAGAGACTGGGGGCGAGAGAGAGAATGGGAATGAGAGGGAAACCGGGGACTAGAGAGTGAACGGGAGTGAGAGAGAAACTGGGGGCGAGAGAGAGACTGGGGGTGAGAGAGAGAGTGGGGGCGAGAGAGAGACTGGGGGCGAGAGAGAAACCGGGGGCAAGGGAGTGAGGGGGCAGAGACCGGGGTCAAGAGAGACCCGGGGATGACAAGAGACCAGGGGTGAGCGAAACCGGGGGTGAGAGAGAGAGACCAGGAGCGAAGAGAGACCGGCGGAGGCAAGAGAGACCGGGGTGGCAAAAGACACTGGTGGCAAGATAGATTGGGGTGGAGAGGGACCCAGGGGTGACGAGAGACTGGGAGCGACGAGAGAGAGATGGATGGCAAGAGAGACCGGGGGCGAGAGAGACCGGGGGCGAGAGAGACCAGGGGTGAGAGAGAGACCGGGGGTGAGAGACACCGGGGGCGAGAGAGACCGGGGGCGAGAGAGACCGGGTGCGAGAGAGACCGGGGGTGAGAGGGAGAGACCGGGGGTGAGAGAGAGAGACCGGGCGTGAGAGAGACCGGGGGCGAGAGAGACCGGGGGCGAGAGAGACCGGGGGTGAGATAGACCGGGGGCGAGAGAGACCGGGGGCGAGAGAGACCAGAGGTGAGAGAGAGACGGGGGTGAGAGAGAGAGACCGGGGGCGAGAGAGACCGGGGGTGAGAGAGACCGGGGGTGAGAGAGAGAGACCGGGGGTGAGAGAGACCGGGGGCGAGAGAGACCGGGGGCGAGAGAGACCGGGGGCGAGAGAGACCGGGGGCGAGAGAGACCAGAGGTGAGAGAGTCACGGGGGTGAGAGAGAGAGACCGGGGGCGAGAGAGACCGGGAGTGAGAGAGACCGGGGGTGAGAGAGACCGGGGGAGAGAGACCCCGGGGGTGAGAGAGAGAGACCGGGGGTGAGAGAGAGAGACCGGGGCTGAGAGAGACCAGAGGTGAGAGAGACCGGGTGTGAGAGAGAGAGACCGGGGGCGAGAGAGACCGGAGGTGAGAGAGACCGGGGGTGAGAGAGAGAGACCGGGGGTGAGAGAGAGAGACCGGGGGTGAGAGAGAGAGACCGGTGGTGAGAGGGACCGGGGACTAGAGAGACCGGGGGCGAGAGAGACTGGGGGCGAGAGAGAGACCGGGGACGAGAGAGACCAGAGGTGAGAGAGACTGGGGGTGAGAGAGAGAGACCGGGGGTGAGAGAGACCGGGGGTGAGAGAGAGACCGGGGGTGATGAGAGAGAGACCGGGGGTGAGAGAGAGAGAGACCGTGAGTGAGAGAGACCGGGGGTGAGAGAGAGACCGGGGGTGAGAGAGAGGCCGGGGGTGAGACAGAGCCCGGTCTGAGAGAGAGACCAGGGGGCGAGAGAGAAACCAGGGGCGAGAGAGCGACCGGGGGCGAGAGAGAGACTGGGGGTGAGAGAGAATCCACGGGTGAGAGAGAGACTGGGGGCGAGAGAGAGACTGGGGGCGAGAGAGAAACTGAGGGTGAGAGAGAGACTAGGGGTGAGAGAGAGACAAGGGGCAAGAGAGAGACCGGGGGCGAGAGAGAAACCGGGGGCAAGAGAGAGAACGGGAGCGAGAGAGAGAATGGGGGCGAGAGAGAGACTGGGGACGATAGACAGACTGGGGGCGAGAGAGAAACTGGGGGCAAGAGAGAGACTGGGGGTGAGAGAGAGACCAGGGGCAAGAGAGAGACCGTGGGGCGAGAGAGAAACCGGGGGCAAGAGAGAGAATGGAGGCGAGAGAGAGAATTTGGGTGATAGAGAGACTGGGGGCAAGAGACAGACTGGGGGCGACAGAGAACAGGAGCGAGAGAGAGACCGGGGGCGAGATAGAGAATGGGGGCAAGAGAATCACCGGGGGCAAGAGAGAACAGGAGCGAGAGGGAGACCGGAGGCAAGAGAGAGAACGGGGGCAAGAGAGAAACCGGGGGCATGAGAGAGAATGGGAGCGAGTGAGTGAACGGGGGCGAGAGAGAAACTAGGGGCGAGAGAGAGACCGGCGGCAAGAGAGAGAACGGGAGCGAGAGAGAGAACGGGAGCGAGAGAGAGAACGGGGGCGAGAGAGAGAGAACGGGAGCGAGAGAGAGAACGGGAGCGAGGGAGACCGGGGACGAGAGAGAAACCGGGGGCGAGAGGGAGACCGGGGGTGTGAGAGAGCGGGGTTGACAGAGAGAACGGGGGGTGAGAGAGAAACCGATGGCGAGAGAGAGACCGGGGGCGAGAGAGAGACTGTGGGTGAGAGTGAAACCAGCGGCGAGAGAGAGACCGGGGATGAGAGAGAAACCGGGGGCAAGAGAGGGAAGGGGGGCGAGAGAGAGACAGGGGGTAAGAGAGAATCCGGGGGTGGGAGAGAGAACGGGGGCGAGAGAGAGCCTGGGGGCGAGAGAGAAACTGGGGGCGAGAGAGAACGGGAGTGAGAGAGAGACCAGGGGCGAGAGAGAGATTGGGGGTGAGAGAGAAACTGGGGGCAAGAGAGAGAATTGGAGCGAGGGAGACCGGGGGCAAGAGAGAAACCGGGGCAAGCGAGAGAACGGGAGCGAGAGAGAGAATGGGGGCAAGAGAGAAACCAGGGGCGAGAGAGAAACTGGGGGCGAGAGAGAGACCGGGGGCAAGAGAGAGAATTGGAGCGAGGGAGACCGGGGACGAGAGAGAGACTGGGGGCGAGAGAGAGACTGGGGGCGAGAGAGAGAACGGGGGCGAGAGAGAGACTGGGGGCAAGAGAGAGAGAACGGGAGCGAGAGAGAGACAGTGGATGACAGAGAGAGACTGGGGGCGAGAGAGAAACTGGGGGCGAGAGAGAGAATTGGGGGCGAGACAGAGAATGGGAGTGAGAGAGAGACCGGGGGCGAGAGAGAGACTGGGGGCGAGAGAGAGACTGGGGGCGGGAGAGAAACTGGGGGCGAGAGAGAACGGGAGTGAGAGAGAGACCGGGGGCGAGAGAGAGATTGGGGGTGAGAGAGAAACTGGGGGCAAGAGAGAGAATTGGAGCGAGGGAGACCGGGGGCAAGAGAGAAACCGGGGCAAGCGAGAACGGGAGCGAGAGAGAGAATGGGGGCGAGAGAGAAACCAGGGGCGAGAGAGAAACTGGGGGCGAGAGAGAGACCGGGGTCAAGAGAGAGAATTGGACCGAGGGAGACCGGGGACGAGAGAGAGACTGGGGGCGAGAGAGAGACTGGGGGCAAGAGAGAGAACGGGGGCGAGAGAGAGACTGGGGGCAAGAGAGAGAGAACGGGAGTGAGAGAGAGACAGGGGATGACAGAGAGAGACTGGGGGCGAGAGAGAAACCGGGGGTGAAAGAGAGACTAGTGGCGAGAGAGAGACTGGGGGCGAGAGAGAAACCAGGGGCGAGAGAGAGACTGGGGGCGAGAGAGAGACTGGGGGCGAGAGAGAGACTGGGTGCGAGAGAGAGACTGGGGGCGAGACAGAGAACGGGAGTGAGAGAGAGAACGGGGGCGAGAGAGAGACTCGGGGCGAGAGAGAGACTGGGGGCGAGAGAGAGAATTGGGGGCGAGACAGAGAATGGGAGTGAGAGAGAGACCGGGGGCGAGAGAGAGACTGGGGGCGAGAGAGAGACTGGGGGCGAGAGAGAGAATGGGAGTGAGAGGGAAACCGGGGACTAGAGAGAGACCGGGAGTGTGAGAGAAACTGGGGGCGAGAGAGAGACTGGGGGTGAGAGAGAGAGTGGGGGCGAGAGAGAGACTGGGGGCGAGAGAGAGAACGGGGGCAAGAGAGGGAAACCGGGGGCGAGAGAGAGACTGGGGGCGAGAGAGAAACCGGGGGCGAGAGAGAGAACGGGGGTGAGAGAGAGACTGGGGGCGAGAGAGAAACTGGGGGCGAGAGAGAACGGGGGCAAGAGAGAAACCAGGGGCAAGAGAGAGAACAGGAGCGAGAGAGAGAATGGGGGCAAGAGAGAAACTGGGGGCAAGAGAGAGAACGGGAGCGAGAGAGAGACCGGGGGCAAGAGAGAGAATTGGAGCGAGGGAGACCGGGGACAAGAGAGAGACTGGGGGCGAGAGAGAGACTGGGGGCGAGAGAGAGAACGGGGGCGAGAGAGACACCAGGGGCGAGAGAGAGACCGGGGGGCGAGATCGAGAACGGGAGTGAGAGAGAGACCGGGGGCAAGAGAGAGAATTGGAGCGAGGGAGACCGGGGACGAGAGAGAGACTGGGGGCGAGAGAGAGACTGGGGGCGAGTGAGAGACCGGGGCCGAGAGAGAGACTGGGGGCGAGAGAGACCGGGGGCGAGAGAGAGAACGGGGGCAAGAGAGAAACCGGGGCGAGAGAGAGACTGGGGGCGAGACAGAGAACGGGAGTGAGAGAGAGACCGGGGGCGAGCGAGAGACCGGGGGCGAGAGAGAGACTGGGGGCGAGAGAGACCGGGGGGGTGAGAGAGAACGGGGGCGAGAGAGAAACTAGGGGCGAGAGAGAGACTGTGGGCGAGACAGAGAACGGGAGTGAGAGAGAGACCGGGGGTGAGAGAGAGACTGGGGGCGAGAGAGATACTGGGGGCGAGAGCGAGACTGGGGGCGAGACAGAGACTGGGGGCGAGAGAGAAACCAGGGGCGAGAGAGAGACTGGGGGGTGAGAGAGAAACCGGGGGCAAGAGAGAGAACGGGAGCGAGAGAGAGATCGGGGGTGAGTTAGAGAACGGGAACGAGGGAGAGAATGGGGGCGAGAGAGAAACCGGGGGCAAGAGAGAGAACGGGAGCGAGAGAGAGACCGGGGGCAAGAGAGAGAATTGGAGCGAGGGAGACCGGGGACGAGAGAGAGACTGGGGGCGAGAGAGAGACTGGGTGCGAGAGAGAGACTGGGGGCGAGACAGAGAACGGGAGTGAGAGAGAGAACGGGGGCGATAGAGAGACTCGGGGCGAGAGAGAGACTGGGGGCGAGAGAGAGACTAGGGGCGAGACAGAGAATGGGAGTGAGAGAGAGACCGGGGGCGAGAGAGAGACTGGGGGCGAGAGAGGGACTGGGGGCGAGAGAGAGAATGGGAATGAGAGGGAAACCGGGGACTAGAGAGAGAACGGGAGTGAGAGAGAAACTGGGGGCGAGAGAGAGACTGGGGGTGAGAGAGAGAGTGGGGGCGAGAGAGAGACTGGGGGCGAGAGAGAAACCGGGGGCAAGGGAGTGAGGGGGGCAGAGACCGGGGTCAAGAGAGACCCGGGGATGACAAGAGACCAGGGGTGAGCGAAACCGGGGGCGAGAGAGAGAGACCAGGAGCGAAGAGAGACCGGGGGAGGCAAGAGAGACCGGGGGGGCAAAAGACACTGGGGGCAAGATGGATTGGGGTGGAGAGGGACCCAGGGGTGACGAGAGACTGGGAGCGATGAGAGAGAGATGGATGGCAAGAGAGACCGGGGGCGAGAGAGACCGGGGGCGAGAGAGACCAGGGGTGAGAGAGAGACCGGGGGTGAGAGACACCGGGGGCGAGAGAGACCGGGGGCGAGAGAGACCGGGTGCGAGAGAGACCGGGGGTGAGAGGGAGAGACCGGGGGTGAGAGAGAGAGACCGGGCGTGAGAGAGACCGGGGGCGAGAGAGACCGGGGGCGAGAGAGACCGGGGGTGAGATAGACCGGGGGCGAGAGAGACCGGGGGCGAGAGAGACCAGAGGTGAGAGAGAGACGGGGGTGAGAGAGAGAGACCGGGGGCGAGAGAGACCGGGGGTGAGAGAGACCGGGGGTGAGAGAGAGAGACCGGGGGTGAGAGAGACCGGGTGCGAGAGAGACCGGGGGCGAGAGAGACCGGGGGCGAGAGAGACCGGGGGTGAGAGAGACCGGGGGCGAGAGAGACCGGGGGCGAGAGAGACCAGAGGTGAGAGAGTTACGGGGGTGAGAGAGAGAGACCGGGGGCGAGAGAGACCGGGGGTGAGAGAGACCGGGGGTGAGAGAGACCGGGGGAGAGAGACCCCGGGGGTGAGAGAGAGAGACCGGGGGTGAGAGAGAGAGACCGGGGGTGAGAGAGACCAGAGGTGAGAGAGACCGGGTGTGAGAGAGAGAGACCGGGGGCGAGAGAGACCGGAGGTGAGAGAGACCGGGGGTGAGAGAGAGAGACCGGGGGTGAGAGAGAGAGACCGGGGGTGAGAGAGAGAGACCGGGGGTGAGAGGGACCGGGGGCGAGAGAGACCGGGGGCGAGAGAGACTGGGGGCGAGAGAGAGACCGGGGACGAGAGAGACCAGAGGTGAGAGAGACTGGGGGTGAGAGAGAGAGACCGGGGGTGAGAGAGACCGGGGGTGAGAGAGAGACCGGGGGTGATGAGAGAGAGACCGGGGGTGAGAGAGAGAGAGACCGTGAGTGAGAGAGACCGGGGGTGAGAGAGAGACCGGGGGTGAGAGAGAGACCGGGGGTGAGACAGAGCCCGGTCTGAGAGAGAGACCAGGGGGCGAGAGGGAGACCGGGGGTGAGAGAGAGCGGGGTTGACAGTGAGAACGGGGGGTGAGAGAGAAACCGGGGGCGAGAGAGAGACCGGGGGCGAGAGAGAGACTGTGGGTGAGAGTGAAACCAGCGGCGAGAGAGAGACCGGGGACGAGAGAGAAACCGGGGGCAAGAGAGGGAAGGGGGGCGAGAGAGAGACAGGGGGTAAGAGAGAATCCGGGGGTGGGAGAGAGAACGGGGGCGAGAGAGAGCCTGGGGGCGAGAGAGAAACTGGGGGCGAGAGAGAACGGGAGTGAGAGAGAGACCAGGGGCGAGAGAGAGATTGGGGGTGAGAGAGAAACTGGGGGCAAGAGAGAGAATTGGAGCGAGGGAGACCGGGGGCAAGAGAGAAACCGGGGCAAGCGAGAGAACGGGAGCGAGAGAGAGAATGGGGGCAAGAGAGAAACCAGGGGCGAGAGAGAAACTGGGGGCGAGAGAGAGACCGGGGGCAAGAGAGAGAATTGGAGCGAGGGAGACCGGGGACGAGAGAGAGACTGGGGGCGAGAGAGAGACTGGGGGCGAGAGAGAGAACGGGGGCGAGAGAGAGACTGGGGGCAAGAGAGAGAGAACGGGAGCGAGAGAGAGACAGTGGATGACGGAGAGAGACTGGGGGCGAGAGAGAAACCGGGGGTGAAAGAGAGACTAGTGGCGAGAGAGAGACTGGGGGCGAGAGAGAAACTAGTGGCGAGAGAGAGACTGTGGGCGAGAGAGAGACTGGGGGAGAGATAGAGACTGGGTGCGAGAGAGAGACTGGGGGCGAGACAGAGAACGGGAGTGAGTGAGAGAACGGGGGCGAGAGAGAGACTCGGTGCGAGAGAGAGACTGGGGGCGAGAGAGAGACTGGGGGCGAGACAGAGAATGGGAGTGAGAGAGAGACCGGGGGCGAGAGAGAGACTGGGGGCGAGAGAGAGACTGGGGGCGAGAGAGAGAATGGGACTGAGAGGGAAACCAGGGACTAGAGAGAGAACGGGAGTGTGAGAGAAACTGGGGGCAAGAGAGAGACTGGGGGTGAGAGAGAGAGTGGGGGCGAGAGAGAGACTGGGGGCGAGAGAGAGAACGGGGGCAAGAGAGGGAAACCGGGGGCGAGAGAGAGACCGGGGGCGAGAGAGAAACCGGGCGCGAGAGAGAAACTGGGGGCGAGAGAGAACGGGGGCTAGAGAGAGAAACCGGGGGCAAGAGAGAGAACAGGAGCGAGAGAGAGAATGGGGGCAAGAGAGAAACCGGGGGCAAGAGAGAGAACGGGAGCGAGAGATAGACCGGGGGCAAGAGAGAGAATTGGAGCGAGGGTAACCGGGGACGAGAGAGAGACTGGGGGCGAGAGAGTGACTGGGGGCGAGAGAGAGAACGGGGGCGAGATAGAGAACGGGAGTGAGAGAGAGACCGGGGGCAAGAGAGAGAATTGGAGCGAGGGAGACCGGGGACGAGAGAGAGAATGGGGGCGAGAGAGAGACTGGGGGCGAGAGAGACACCAGGGGCGAGAGAGAGACTGGGGGCGAGATAGAGAACGGGAGTGAGAGAGAGACCGGGGGCAAGAGAGAGAATTGGAGCGAGGGAGACCGGGGACGAGAGAGAGACTGGGGGCGAGAGAGAGACTGGGGGCGAGAGAGAGACCGGGGTTGAGAGAGAGACTGGGGGCGAGAGAGACCGGGGGCGAGAGAGAGAACGGGGGAGAGAGAGAAACCGGGGGCGAGAGAGAGACTGGGGGCGAGACAGAGAACGGGAGTGAGAGAGAGACCGGGGGCGAGCGAGAGACCGGGGGCGTGAGAGAGACTGGGGGCGAGAGAGACCGAGGGTGAGAGAGAGAACGGGGGCGAGAGAGAAACTAGGGGCGAGAGAGAGACTGGGGGCGAGACAGAGAACGGGAGTGAGAGAGAGACCGGGGGCGACAGAGACAGGGGGTGAAGAGAGACTGTGGGTGACGAGAGAGACCGGAGGCGAGAGAAACTGGGAGCGAGAGAGACCGGGTTTGACGAGTGACCAGGGGCGAGAGATTCCGGGGGCGAAAGAGACTGGGGGTGAGTGAGACCAATGGTGAAGAGGGAGACCGAAGGACGATAGAGACTGAGGCCGAGGGAGACCGGGAGCGAGGGAGACCGGGATAGATGAGAGATCGGGGGTAACGATAAACCAGGAGTGACGAAACAGACCGTGGGCGAGAGAGAGAGAGAGAGACTGAGGGCGAGAGAGAAACCAGGGGCAAGAGAGAGAGAGACCGAGGTGATAAGACAGACTGGGGGCGAGAGAGAGAGGGACCGGGGAGATGAGACAGACCGGGGGCGAGAGAAAGAGAGAGACTGGGGGCGAGAGAGAGACTGGGGGCGAGAGAGAAACCAGGGGCGAGAGAGAGACTGGGGGTGAGAGAGAGACCAGGGACAAGAGAGAGACCGGGAGCGAGAGAGAGACTGGGGGTGAGAGAGAGAGACTGGGGGCGAGAGAGAAACCAGGGGCGAGAGAGAGACCGGGGGTGAGAGAGAGTGGGGGCGAGAGAGAGACTGGGGGTGAGAGAGAAACCAGGGGTGAGAGAGAGACTGGGGGCGAGAGAGAGACTGGGGGCGAGAGAGAAACTGGGGGCGGGAGTGAGACTGGGGGTGAGAGAGAGACCAGGGGCAAGAGAGAGACCGGGGGCGAGAGAGAAACCGGGGGCAAGAGAGAGAACGGGGGCGAGAGAGAGAACGGGGGCGAGAGAGAGACTGGGGACGATAGACAGACTGGGGGCGAGAGAGAAACTGGGGGCAAGAGAGAGACTGGAGGTGAGAGAGAGACCAGGGGCAAGAGAGAGACCTGGGGGGCGAGAGAGAAACCGGGGGCAAGAGAGACAATGGAGGCGAGAGAGAGAATGGGGGCGAGAGAGAGACTGGGGGCGAGACACACTGGGGGCGAGAGAGAACGGGAGCGAGAGAGAGACCGGGGGCGAGAGAGAGAATGTGGGCAAGAGAATCACCGGGGGCAAGAGAGAACGGGAGCGAGAGAGAGACCGGGGGCAAGAGAGAGAACGGGGGCAAGAGAGAAACCGGGGGCATGAGAGAGAATGGGAGCGAGTGAGAGAATGGGGGCGAGAGAGAAACTAGGGGCGAGAGAGAGACCGTCGGCAAGAGAGAGAACGGGAGCGAGAGAGAGAACGGGAGCGAGAGAGAGAACGGGGGCGAGAGAGAGAACGGGAGCGAGAGAGAGAACGTGAGCGAGAGAGAGAATAGGGACGAGAGAGAGAACGGGAGCGAGAGAGAGAACGGGAGCGAGGGAGACCGGGGACGAGAGAGAGACTGGGGGCGAGAGAGAGACTGGGGGCGAGAGAGAGACCGGGGGTGAGAGAGAGCGGGGGTGACAGAGAGAACGGGGGGTGAGAGAGAAACCAGAGGCGAGAGAGGGACCGGGGGCGAGAGAGAGACTGTGGGTGAGAGTGAAACCAGGGGCGAGAGAGAGACCGGGGACGGGAGAGAAACCGGGGGCAAGAGAGGGAACGGGGGCGAGAGAGAGACAGGGGCTAAGAGAGAATCCGGGGGTGGGAGAGAGAACGGGGGCGAGAGAGAGCCTGGGGGCGAGAGAGAAACTGGGGGCGAGAGAGAACGGGAGTGAGAGAGAGACCGGGGGCGAGAGAGAGATTGGGGGTGAGAGAGAAACTGGGGGCAAGAGAGAGAATTGGAGCGAGGGAGACCGGGGGCAAGAGAGAAACCGGGGCAAGCGAGAGAACGGGAACGAGAGAGAGAATGGGGGCGAGAGAGAAACCAGGGGCGAGAGAGAAACTGGGGGCGAGAGAGAGACCGGGGTCAAGAGAGAGAATTGGAGCGAGGGAGACCGGGGACGAGAGAGAGACTGGGGGCGAGAGAGAGACTGGGGGCAAGAGAGAGAACGGGGGCGAGAGAGAGACTGGGGGCAAGAGAGAGAGAACGGGAGCGAGAGAGAGACAGGGGATGACAGAGAGAGACTGGGGGCGAGAGAGAAACCAGGGGCGAGAGAGAGACTGGGGGCGAGAGAGAGACTGGGGGCGAGAGAGAGACTGGGTGCGAGAGAGAGACTGGGGGCGAGACAGAGAACGGGAGTGAGAGAGAGAACGGGGGCGAGAGAGAGAATTGGGAGCGAGACAGAGAATGGGAGTGAGAGAGAGTCCGGGGGCGAGAGAGAGACTGGGGGCGAGAGAGAGAATGGGAGTGAGAGGGAAACCGGGGACTAGAGAGAGACCGGGAGTGTGAGAGAAACTGGGGGCGAGAGAGAGACTGGGGGTGAGAGAGAGAGTGGGGGCGAGAGAGAGACTGGGGGCGAGAGAGAGAGTGGGGGCGAGAGAGAGAATGGGGGCGAGAGAGAGAACGGGGGCAAGAGAGGGAAACCGGGGGCGAGAGAGAGACTGGGGGCGAGAGAGAAACCGGGAGCGGGAGAGAGAACGGGGGTGAGAGAGAGACTGGGGGCGAGAGAGAAACTGGGGACGAGAGAGGACGGGGGCAAGAGATAAACCGGGGGCAAGAGAGAGAACAGGAGCGAGAGAGAGAATGGGGGCAAGAGAGAAACCGGGGGCAAGAGAGAGAACGGGAGCGAGAGAGAGACCGGGGACGAGAGAGAGACTGGGGGCGAGAGAGAGACTGGGGGCGAGAGAGAGAACGGGGGCGTGAGAGAGAATGGGGGCGAGAGAGAGACTTGGGGCGAGAGAGAAACCAGGGGCGAGAGAGAGACCGGGGGCGAGACAGAGAACGGGTGTGAGAGAGAGACCGGGGGCAAGAGAAAGAATTGGAGCGAGGGAGACCGGGGACGAGAGAGAGACTGGGGGCGAGAGAGAGAGAACGGGAGCGAGAGAGAGACAGGGGATGACAGAGAGAGACTGGGGGCGAGAGAGAAACCGGGGGTGAAAGAGAGACTAGTGGCGAGAGAGAGACTGGAGGCGAGAGAGAAACCAGGGGCGAGAGAGAGACTGGGGGCAAGAGAGAGACTGGGGGTGAGAGAGAGACCAGGGGCAAGAGAGAGACCGGGGGGCGAGAGAGAAACCGGGGGCAAGAGAGACAATGGAGGCGAGAGAGAGAATGGGGGCGAGAGAGAGACTGGGGGCGAGACACACTGGGGGCGAGAGAGAACAGGAGCGAGAGAGAGACCGGGGGCGAGAGAGAGAATGTGGGCAAGAGAATCACCGGGGGCAAGAGAGAACGGGAGCGAGAGAGAGACCGGGGGCAAGAGAGAGAACGGGGGCAAGAGAGAAACCGGGGGCATGAGAGAGAATGGGAGCGAGTGAGAGAATGGGGGCGAGAGAGAAACTAGGGGCGAGAGAGAGACCGGCGGCAAGAGAGAGAACGGGAGCGAGAGAGAGAACGGGAGCGAGAGAGAGAACGGGGGCGAGAGAGAGGACGGGAGCGAGAGAGAGAACGTGAGCGAGAGAGAGAATGGGGACGAGAGAGAGAACGGGAGCGAGAGAGAGAACGGGAGCGAGGGAGACCGGGGACGAGAGAGAGACTGGGGGCGAGAGAGAGACTGGGGGCGAGAGAGAAACTGGGGGCGAGAGAGAACGGGAGTGAGAGAGAGACCGGGGGCGAGAGAGAGACTGTGGGTGAGAGTGAAACCAGGGGCGAGAGAGAGACCGGGGACGGGAGAGAAACCGGGGGCAAGAGAGGGAACGGGGGCGAGAGAGAGACAGGGGCTAAGAGAGAATCCGGGGGTGGGAGAGAGAACGGGGGCGACAGAGAGCCTGGGGGCGAGAGAGAAACTGGGGGCGAGAGAGAACGGGAGTGAGAGAGAGACCGGGGGCGAGAGAGAGACTGGGGGCAAGAGAGAGAGAACGGGAGCGAGAGAGAGACAGGGGATGACAGAGAGAGACTGGGGGCGAGAGAGAATCCGGGGGTGAAAGAGAGACTAGTGGCGAGAGAGAGACTGGGGGCGAGAGAGAAACCAGGGGCGAGAGAGAGACTGGGGGCGAGAGAGAGACTGGGGGCGAGAGAGAGACTGGGTGCGAGAGAGAGACTGGGGGCGAGACAGAGAACGGGAGTGAGAGAGAGAACGGGGGCGAGAGAGAGAATTGGGAGCGAGACAGAGAATGGGAGTGAGAGAGTCCGGGGGCGAGAGAGAGAGACTGGGGGCGAGAGAGAGAATGGGAGTGAGAGGGAAACCGGGGACTAGAGAGAGACCGGGAGTGTGAGAGAAACTGGGGGCGAGAGAGAGACTGGGGGTGAGAGAGAGAGTGGGGGCGAGAGAGAGACTGGGGGCGAGAGAGAGAGTGGGGGCGAGAGAGAGAATGGGGGCGAGAGAGAGAACGGGGGCAAGAGAGGGAAACCGGGGGCGAGAGAGAGACTGGGGGCGAGAGAGAAACCGGGAGCGAGAGAGAGAACCGGGGTGAGAGAGAGACTGGGGGCGAGAGAGAAACTGGGGGCGAGAGAGGACGGGGGCAAGAGATAAACCGGGGGCAAGAGAGAGAACAGGAGCGAGAGAGAGAATGGGGGCAAGAGAGAAACCGGGGGCAAGAGAGAGAACGGGAGCGAGAGAGAGACCGGGGGCAAGAGAGAGAATTGGAGCGAGGGAGACCGGGGACGAGAGAGAGACTGGGGGCGAGAGAGAGACCAGGGGCGAGAGAGAGACCGGGGGCGAGACAGAGAACGGGTGTGAGAGAGAGACCGGGGGCAAGAGAGAGAATTGGAGCGAGGGAGACCGGGGACGAGAGAGAGACTGGGGGCGAGAGAGAGAGAACGGGAGCGAGAGAGAGACAGGGGATGACAGAGAGAGACTGGGGGCGAGAGAGAAACCGGGGGTGAAAGAGAGACTAGTGGCGAGAGAGAGACTGGGGGCGAGAGAGAAACCAGGGGCGAGAGAGAGACTGGGGGCGAGAGAGAGACTGGGGGCGAGAGAGAGACTGGGTGCGAGAGAGAGACTGGGGGCGAGACAGAGAACGGGAGTGAGAGAGAGAACGGGGGCGAGAGAGAGACTCGGGGCGAGAGAGAGACTGGGGGCGAGAGAGAGAATTGGGGGCGAGACAGAGAATGGGAGTGAGAGAGAGACCGGGGGCGAGAGAGAGACTGGGGGCGAGAGAGAGACTGGGGGCGAGAGAGAGAATGGGAGTGAGAGGGAAACCGGGGACTAGAGAGAGACCGGGAGTGTGAGAGAAACTGGGGGCGAGAGAGAGACTGGGGGTGAGAGAGAGAGTGGGGGCGAGAGAGAGACTGGGGGCGAGAGAGAGAACGGGGGCAAGAGAGGGAAACCGGGGGCGAGAGAGAGACTGGGGGCGAGAGAGAAACCGGGGGCGAGAGAGAGAACGGGGGTGAGAGAGAGACTGGGGGCGAGAGAGAAACTGGGGGCGAGAGAGAACGGGGGCAAGAGAGAAACCGGGGGCAAGAGAGAGAACGGGAGCGAGAGAGAGACCGTGGGCAAGAGAGAGAATTGGAGCGAGGGAGACCGGGGACGAGAGAGAGACTGGGGGCGAGAGAGAGACTGGGGGTGAGAGAGAGAACGGGGGCGAGAGAGACACCAGGGGCGAGAGAGAGACCGGGGGGCGAGATAGAGAACGGGAGTGAGAGAGAGACCGGGGGCAAGAGAGAGAATTGGAGCGAGGGAGACCGGGGACGAGAGAGAGACTGGGGGCGAGAGAGAGACTGGGGGCGAGTGAGAGACCGGGGCCGAGAGAGAGACTGGGGGCGAGAGAGACCGGGGGCGAGAGAGAGAACGGGGGCAAGAGAGAAACCGGGGCGAGAGAGAGACTGGGGGCGAGACAGAGAACGGGAGTGAGAGAGAGACCGGGGGCGAGCGAGAGACCGGGGGCGAGAGAGAGACTGGGGGCGAGAGAGAGAATGGGAGTGAGAGGGAAACCGGGGACTAGAGAGAGACCGGGAGTGTGAGAGAAACTGGGGGCGAGAGAGAGACTGGGGGTGAGAGAGAGAGTGGGGGCGAGAGAGAGACTGGGGGCGAGAGAGAGAACGGGGGCAAGAGAGGGAAACCGGGGGCGAGAGAGAGACTGGGGGCGAGAGAGAAACCGGGGGCGAGAGAGAGAACGGGGGTGAGAGAGAGACTGGGGGCGAGAGATAAACTGGGGGCGAGAGAGAACGGGGGCAAGAGAGAAACCGGGGGCAAGAGAGAGAACAGGAGCGAGAGAGAGAATGGGGGCAAGAGAGAAACTGGGGGCAAGAGAGAGAACGGGAGCGAGAGAGAGACCGGGGGCAAGAGAGAGAATTGGAGCGAGAGAGACCGGGGACGAGAGAGAGACTGGGGGCGAGAGAGAGACTGGGGGCGAGAGAGAGAACGGGGGCGAGAGAGACACCAGGGGCGAGAGAGAGACCGGGGGACGAGATAGAGAACGGGAGTGAGAGAGAGACCGGGGGCAAGAGAGAGAATTGGAGCGAGGGAGACCGGGGACGAGAGAGAGACTGGGGGCGAGAGAGAGACTGGGGGCGAGTGAGAGACCGGGGCCGAGAGAGAGAGTGGGGGCGAGAGAGACCGGGGGCGAGTGAGAGAACGGGGGCAAGAGAGAAACCGGGGCGAGAGAGAGACTGGGGGCGAGACAGAGAACGGGAGTGAGAGAGAGACCGGGGGCGAGCGAGAGACCGGGGGTGAGAGAGAGAACGGGGGCGAGAGAGAAACTAGGGGCGAGAGAGAGACTGTGGGCGAGACAGAGAACGGGAGTGAGAGAGAGACCGGGGGTGAGAGAGAGACTGGGGGCGAGAGAGATACTGGGGGCGAGAGCGAGACTGGGGGCGAGACAGAGACTGGGGGCGAGAGAGAAACCAGGGGCGAGAGAGAGACTGGGGGGTGAGAGAGAAACCGGGGGCAAGAGAGAGAACGGGAGCGAGAGAGAGATCGGGGGTGAGTTAGAGAACGGGAACGAGGGAGAGAATGGGGGCGAGAGAGAAACCGGGGGCAAGAGAGAGAACGGGAGCGAGAGAGAGACCGGGGGCAAGAGAGAGAGAATTGGAGCGAGGGAGACCGGGGACGAGAGAGAGACTGGGGGCGAGAGAGAGACTGGGTGCGAGAGAGAGACTGGGGGCGAGACAGAGAACGGGAGTGAGAGAGAGAACGGGGGCGATAGAGAGACTCGGGGCGAGAGAGAGACTGGGGGCGAGAGAGAGACTGGGGGCGAGACAGAGAATGGGAGTGAGAGAGAGACCGGGGGCGAGAGAGAGACTGGGGGCGAGAGAGAGACTGGGGGCGAGAGAGAGAATGGGAATGAGAGGGAAACCGGGGACTAGAGAGTGAACGGGAGTGAGAGAGAAACTGGGGGCGAGAGAGAGACTGGGGGTGAGAGAGAGAGTGGGGGCGAGAGAGAGACTGGGGGCGAGAGAGAAACCGGGGGCAAGGGAGTGAGGGGGGCAGAGACCGGGGTCAAGAGAGACCCGGGGATGACAAGAGACCAGGGGTGAGCGAAACCGGGGGCGAGAGAGAGAGACCAGGAGCGAAGAGAGACCGGGGGAGGCAAGAGAGACCGGGGGGGCAAAAGACACTGGGGGCAAGATAGATTGGGGTGGAGAGGGACCCAGGGGTGACGAGAGACTGGGAGCGACGAGAGAGAGATGGATGGCAAGAGAGACCGGGGGCGAGAGAGACCGGGGGCGAGAGAGACCAGGGGTGAGAGAGAGACCGGGGGTGAGAGACACCGGGGGCGAGAGACACCGGGGGCGAGAGAGACCGGGTGCGAGAGAGACCGGGGGTGAGAGGGAGAGACCGGGGGTGAGAGAGAGAGACCGGGCGTGAGAGAGACCGGGGGCGAGAGAGACCGGGGGCGAGAGAGACCGGGGGTGAGATAGACCGGGGGCGAGAGAGACCGGGGGCGAGAGAGACCAGAGGTGAGAGAGAGACGGGGGTGAGAGAGAGAGACCGGGGGCGAGAGAGACCGGGGGTGAGAGAGACCGGGGGTGAGAGAGAGAGACCGGGGGTGAGAGAGACCGGGGGCGAGAGAGACCGGGGGCGAGAGAGACCGGGGGCGAGAGAGACCGGGGGCGAGAGAGACCAGAGGTGAGAGAGTCACGGGGGTGAGAGAGAGAGACCGGGGGCGAGAGAGACCGGGAGTGAGAGAGACCGGGGGTGAGAGAGACCGGGGGAGAGAGACCCCGGGGGTGAGAGAGAGAGACCGGGGGTGAGAGAGAGAGACCGGGGGTGAGAGAGACCAGAGGTGAGAGAGACTGGGTGTGAGAGAGAGAGAGACCGGGGGCGAGAGAGACCGGAGGTGAGAGAGACCGGGGGTGAGAGAGAGAGACCGGGGGTGAGAGAGAGAGACCGGGGGTGAGAGAGAGAGACCGGGGGTGAGAGGGACCGGGGGCGAGAGAGACCGGGGGCGAGAGAGACTGGGGGCGAGAGAGAGACCGGGGACGAGAGAGACCAGAGGTGAGAGAGACTGGGGGTGAGAGAGAGAGACCGGGGGTGAGAGAGACCGGGGGTGAGAGAGAGACCGGGGGTGATGAGAGAGAGACCGGGGGTGAGAGAGACCGGGGGAGAGAGACCCCGGGGGTGAGAGAGAGAGACCGGGGGTGAGAGAGAGAGACCGGGGGTGAGAGAGACCAGAGGTGAGAGAGACTGGGTGTGAGAGAGAGAGAGACCGGGGGCGAGAGAGACCGGAGGTGAGAGAGACCGGGGGTGAGAGAGAGAGACCGGGGGTGAGAGAGAGAGACCGGGGGTGAGAGAGAGAGACCGGGGGTGAGAGGGACCGGGGGCGAGAGAGACCGGGGGCGAGAGAGACTGGGGGCGAGAGAGAGACCGGGGACGAGAGAGACCAGAGGTGAGAGAGACTGGGGGTGAGAGAGAGAGACCGGGGGTGAGAGAGACCGGGGGTGAGAGAGAGACCGGGGGTGATGAGAGAGAGACCGGGGGTGAGAGAGAGAGAGACCGTGAGTGAGAGAGACCGGGGGTGAGAGAGAGACTGGGGGTGAGAGAGACCGGGGGTGAGACAGAGCCCGGTCTGAGAGAGAGACCAGGGGGCGAGAGAGAAACCAGGGGCGAGAGAGAGACCGGGGGTGAGAGCGACCGGGGGCGAGAGAGAGACTGGGGGTGAGAGAGAATCCACGGCTGAGAGAGAGACTGGGGGCGAGAGAGAGACTGGGGGCGAGAGAGAAACTGGGGGTGAGAGAGAGACTAGGGGTGAGAGAGAGACAAGGGGCAAGAGAGAGACCGGGGGCGAGAGAGAAACCGGGGGCAAGAGAGAGAACGGGAGCGAGAGAGAGAATGGGGGCGAGAGAGAGACTGGGGACGATAGACAGACTGGGGGCGAGAGAGAACAGGAGCGAGAGAGAGACCGGGGGCGAGAGAGAGAATGGGGGCAAGAGAATCACCGGGGGCAAGAGAGAACAGGAGCGAGAGAGAGACCGGAGGCAAGAGAGAGAACGGGGGCAAGAGAGAAACCGGGGGCATGAGAGAGAATGGGAGCGAGTGAGTGAATGGGGGCGAGAGAGAAACTAGGGGCGAGAGAGAGACCGGCGGCAAGAGAGAGAACGGGAGCGAGAGAGAGAACGGGAGCGAGAGAGAGAACGGGAGCGAGAGAGAGAACGGGGGCGAGAGAGAGAGAACGGGAGCGAGAGAGAGAACGGGAGGGAGGGAGACCGGGGACGAGAGAGAGACTGGGGGCGAGAGAGAGACTGGGGGCGAGAGAGAGACTGGGGGCGAGAGAGAGACTGGGGGCGAGAGAGAAACCGGGGGCGAGAGGTAGACCGGGGGTGAGAGAGAGCAGGGTTGACAGAGAGAACGGGGGGTGAGAGAGAAACCGATGGCGAGAGAGAGACCGGGGGCGAGAGAGAGACTGTGGGTGAGAGTGAAACCAGCGGCGAGAGAGAGACCGGGGACGAGAGAGAAACCGGGGGCAAGAGAGGGAAGGGGGGCGAGAGAGAGACAGGGGGTAAGAGAGAATCCGGGGGTGGGAGAGAGAACGGGGGCGAGAGAGAGCCTGGGGGCGAGAGAGAAACTGGGGGCGAGAGAGAACGGGAGTGAGAGAAAGACCAGGGGCGAGAGAGAGATTGGGGGTGAGAGAGAAACTGGGGGCAAGAGAGAGAATTGGAGCGAGGGAGACCGGGGGCAAGAGAGAAACCGGGGCAAGCGAGAGAACGGGAGCGAGAGAGAGAATGGGGGCAAGAGAGAAACCAGGGGCGAGAGAGAAACTGGGGGCGAGAGAGAGACCGGGGGCAAGAGAGAGAAATGGAGCGAGGGAGACCGGGGACGAGAGAGAGATTGGGGGTGAGAGAGAAACTGGGGGCAAGAGAGAGAATTGGAGCGAGGGAGACCGGGGGCAAGAGAGAAACCGGGGCAAGCGAGAACGGGAGCGAGAGAGAGAATGGGGGCGAGAGAGAAACCAGGTGCGAGAGAGAAACTGGGGGCGAGAGAGAGACCGGGGTCAAGAGAGAGAATTGGAGCGAGGGAGACCGGGGACGAGAGAGAGACTGGGGGCGAGAGAGAGACTGGGGGCAAGAGAGAGAACGGGGGCGAGAGAGAGACTGGGGGCAAGAGAGAGAGAACGGGAGCGAGAGAGAGACAGGGGATGACAGAGAGAGACTGGGGGCGAGAGAGAAACCGGGGGTGAAAGAGAGACTAGTGGCGAGAGAGAGACTGGGGGCGAGAGAGAAACCAGGGGCGAGAGAGAGACTGGGGGCGAGAGAGAGACTGGGGGCGAGAGAGAGACTGGGTGCGAGAGAGAGACTGGGGGCGAGACAGAGAACGGGAGTGAGAGAGAGAACGGGGGCGAGAGAGAGACTCGGGGCGAGAGAGAGACTGGGGGCGAGAGAGAGAATTGGGGGCGAGACAGAGAATGGGAGTGAGAGAGAGACCGGGGGCGAGAGAGAGACTGGGGGCGAGAGAGAGACTGGGGGCGAGAGAGAGAATGGGAGTGAGAGGGAAACCGGGGACTAGAGAGAGACCGGGAGTGTGAGAGAAACTGGGGGCGAGAGAGAGACTGGGGGTGAGAGAGAGAGTGGGAGCGAGAGAGAGACTGGGGGCGAGAGAGAGAACGGGGGCAAGAGAGGGAAACCGGGGGCGAGAGAGAGACTGGGGGCGAGAGAGAAACCGGGGGCGAGAGAGAGAACGGGAGTGAGAGAGAGACTGGGGGCGAGAGATAAACTGGGGGCGAGAGAGAACGGGGGCAAGAGAGAAACCGGGGGCAAGAGAGAGAACAGGAGCGAGAGAGAGAATGGGGGCAAGAGAGAAACTGGGGGCAAGAGAGAGAACGGGAGCGAGAGAGAGACCGGGGGCAAGAGAGAGAATTGGAGCGAGGGAGACCGGGGACGAGAGAGAGACTGGGGGCGAGAGAGAGACTGGGGGCGAGAGAGAGAACGGGGGCGAGAGAGACACCAGGGGCGAGAGAGAGACCGGGGGGCGAGATAGAGAACGGGAGTGAGAGAGAGACCGGGGGCAAGAGAGAGAATCGGAGCGAGGGAGACCGGGGACGAGAGAGAGACTGGGGGCGAGAGAGAGACTGGGGGCGAGTGAGAGACCGGGGCCGAGAGAGAGAGTGGGGGCGAGAGAGACCGGGGGCGAGTGAGAGAACGGGGGCAAGAGAGAAACCGGGGCGAGAGAGAGACTGGGGGCGAGACAGAGAACGGGAGTGAGAGAGAGACCGGGGGTGAGCGAGAGACCGGGGGTGAGAGAGAGAACGGGGGCGAGAGAGAAACTAGGGGCGAGAGAGAGACTGTGGGCGAGACAGAGAACGGGAGTGAGAGAGAGACCGGGGGTGAGAGAGAGACTGGGGGCGAGAGAGATACTGGGGGCGAGAGCGAGACTGGGGGCGAGACAGAGACTGGGGGCGAGAGAGAAACCAGGGGCGAGAGAGAGACTGGGGGGTGAGAGAGAAACCGGGGGCAAGAGAGAGAACGGGAGCGAGAGAGAGATCGGGGGTGAGTTAGAGAACGGGAACGAGGGAGAGAATGGGGGCGAGAGAGAAACCGGGGGCAAGAGAGAGAACGGGAGCGAGAGAGAGACCGGGGGCAAGAGAGAGAATTGGAGCGAGGGAGACCGGGGACGAGAGAGAGACTGGGGGCGAGAGAGAGACTGGGTGCGAGAGAGAGACTGGGGGCGAGACAGAGAACGGGAGTGAGAGAGAGAACGGGGGCGATAGAGAGACTCGGGGCGAGAGAGAGACTGGGGGCGAGAGAGAGACTGGGGGCGAGACAGAGAATGGGAGTGAGAGAGAGACCGGGGGCGAGAGAGAGACTGGGGGCGAGAGAGAGACTGGGGGCGAGAGAGAGAATGGGAATGAGAGGGAAACCGGGGACTAGAGAGAGAACGGGAGTGAGAGAGAAACTGGGGGCGAGAGAGAGACTGGGGGTGAGAGAGAGAGTTGGGGCGAGAGAGAGACTGGGGGCGAGAGAGAAACCGGGGGCAAGGGAGTGAGGGGGGCAGAGACCGGGGTCAAGAGAGACCCGGGGATGACAAGAGACCAGGGGTGAGCGAAACCGGGGGCGAGAGAGAGAGACCAGGAGCGAAGAGAGACCGGGGGAGGCAAGAGAGACCGGGGGGGCAAAAGACGCTGGGGGCAAGATAGATTGGGGTGGAGAGGGACCCAGGGGTGACGAGAGACTGGGAGCGACGAGAGAGAGATGGATGGCAAGAGAGACCGGGGGCGAGAGAGACCGGGGGCGAGAGAGACCAGGGGTGAGAGAGAGACCGGGGGTGAGAGACACCGGGGGCGAGAGAGACCGGGGGAGAGAGACCCCGGGGGTGAGAGAGAGAGACCGGGGGTGAGAGAGAGAGACCGGGGGTGAGAGAGACCAGAGGTGAGAGAGTTACGGGGGTGAGAGAGAGAGACCGGGGGCGAGAGAGACCGGGGGTGAGAGAGACCGGGGGTGAGAGAGACCGGGGGAGAGAGACCCCGGGGGTGAGAGAGAGAGACCGGGGGTGAGAGAGAGAGACCGGGGGTGAGAGAGACCAGAGGTGAGAGAGACCGGGTGTGAGAGAGAGAGACCGGGGGCGAGAGAGACCGGAGGTGAGAGAGACCGGGGGTGAGAGAGAGAGACCGGGGGTGAGAGAGAGAGACCGGGGGTGAGAGAGAGAGACCGGGGGTGAGAGGGACCGGGGGCGAGAGAGACTGGGGGCGAGAGAGACTGGGGGCGAGAGAGAGACCGGGGACGAGAGAGACCAGAGGTGAGAGAGACTGGGGGTGAGAGAGAGAGACAGGGGGGTGAGAGAGACCGGGGGTGAGAGAGAGACCGGGGGTGATGAGAGAGAGACCGGGGGTGAGAGAGAGAGAGACCGTGAGTGAGAGTGACCGGGGGTGAGAGAGAGACCGGGGGTGAGAGAGAGACCGGGGGTGAGACAGAGCCCGGTCTGAGAGAGAGACCAGGGGGCGAGAGGGAGACCGGGGGTGAGAGAGAGCGGGGTTGACAGAGAGAACGGGGGGTGAGAGAGAAACCGATGGCGAGAGAGAGACCGGGGGCGAGAGAGAGACTGTGGGTGAGAGTGAAACCAGCGGCGAGAGAGAGACCGGGGACGAGAGAGAAACCGGGGGCAAGAGAGGGAAGGGGGGCGAGAGAGAGACAGGGGGTAAGAGAGAATCCGGGGGTGGGAGAGAGAACGGGGGCGAGAGAGAGCCTGGGGGCGAGAGAGAAACTGGGGGCGAGAGAGAACGGGAGTGAGAGAGAGACCAGGGGCGAGAGAGAGATTGGGGGTGAGAGAGAAACTGGGGCCAAGAGAGAGAATTGGAGCGAGGGAGACCGGGGGCAAGAGAGAAACCGGGGCAAGCGAGAGAACGGGAGCGAGAGAGAGAATGGGGGCAAGAGAGAAACCAGGGGCGAGAGAGAAACTGGGTGCGAGAGAGAGACCGGGGGCAAGAGAGAGAATTGGAGCGAGGGAGACCGGGGACGAGAGAGAGACTGGGGGCGAGAGAGAGACTGGGGGCGAGAGAGAGAACGGGGGCGAGAGAGAGACTGGGGGCAAGAGAGAGAGAACGGGAGCGAGAGAGAGACAGTGGATGACAGAGAGAGACTGGGGGCGAGAGAGAAACCGGGGGTGAAAGAGAGACTAGTGGCGAGAGAGAGACTGGGGGCGAGAGAGAAACTAGTGGCGAGAGAGAGACTGTGGGCGAGAGAGAGACTGGGGGAGAGAGAGAGACTGGGTGCGAGAGAGAGACTGGGGGCGAGACAGAGAACGGGAGTGAGAGAGAGAACGTGGGCGAGAGAGAGACTCGGTGCGAGAGAGAGACTGGGGGTCGAGAGAGAGACTGGGGGCGAGACAGAGAATGGGAGTGAGAGAGAGACCGGGGGCGAGAGAGAGACTGGGGGCGAGAGAGAGAATGGGAGTGAGAGTGAAACCAGGGACTAGAGAGAGAAAACGGGAGTGTGAGAGAAACTGGGGGCGAGAGAGAGACTGGGGGTGAGAGAGAGAGTGGGGGCGAGAGAGAGACTGGGGGCGAGAGAGAGAACGGGGGCAAGAGAGGGAAACCGGGGGCGAGAGAGAGACTGGGGGCGAGAGAGAGACCGGGGTTGAGAGAGAGACTGGGGGCGAGAGAGACCGGGGGCGAGAGAGAGACCGGCGGCAAGAGAGAGAACGGGAGCGAGAGAGAGAACGGGAGCGAGAGAGAGAACGGGGGCGAGAGAGAGAAAGGGAGCGAGAGAGAGAACGGGAGCGAGAGAGAGAACGGGGGCGAGAGAGAGAACGGGAGCGAGAGAGAGAACGGGAGCGAGGGAGACCGGGGACGAGAGAGAGACTGGGGGCGTGAGAGAGACTGGGGGCGAGAGAGAGACTGGGGGCGAGAGAGAGACTGGGGGCGAGAGAGAGACTGGGGGCGAGAGAGAGACTGGGGGCGAGAGAGAAACCGGGGGCGAGAGGGAGACCGGGGGTGAGAGAGAGCGGGGTTGACAGAGAGAACGGGGGGTGAGAGAGAAACCGGGGGCGAGAGAGAGACCGGGGGCGAGAGAGAGACTGTGGGTGAGAGTGAAACCAGCGGCGAGAGAGAGACCGGGGACGAGAGAGAAACCGGGGGCAAGAGAGGGAACGGGGGCGAGAGAGAGACAGGGGGTAAGAGAGAATCCGGGGGTGGGAGAGAGAACGGGGGCGAGAGAGAGCCTGGGGGCGAGAGAGAAACTGGGGCCGAGAGAGAACGGCAGTTAGAGAGAGACCGGGGGCGAGAGAGAGATTGGGGGTGAGAGAGAAACTGGGGGCAAGAGAGAGAATTGGAGCGAGGGAGAGCGGGGGCAAGAGAGAAACCGGGGCAAGCGAGAGAACGGGAGCAAGAGAGAGAACGGGTGCGAGAGAGAAACCGGGGGCGAGAGAGAGACTGGGGGCGAGACAGAGAACGGGAGTGAGAGAGAGATCGGGGGCGAGAGAGATACTGGGGGCGAGAGAGAGACTGGGGGCGAGAGAGACTGGGGGCGAGACAGAGACTGGGGGCGAGAGAGAAACCAGGGGCGAGAGAGAGACTGGGGGTGAGAAAGAGAACAGGTGCGAGGGAGACCGGGGACGAGAGAGAGACGGGGGGCAAGAGAGAGACGGGGGCGAGAGAGAGAATGGGGGCAAGAGAATCACTGGGGGCAAGAGAGAACGGGAGCGAGAGAGAGACCGGAGGCAAGAGAGAGAACGGGGGCAAGAGAGAAACCGGGGGCATGAGAGAGAATGGGAGCGCGTGAGTGAATGGGGGCGAGAGAGAAACTAGGGGCGAGAGAGAGACCGGCGGCAAGAGAGAGAACGGGAGCGAGAGAGAGAACGGGAGCGAGAGAGAGAACGGGGACGAGAGAGAGAAAGGGAGCGAGAGAGAGAACGGGAGCGAGAGAGAGAACGGGGGCGAGAGAGAGAACGGGAGCGAGAGAGAGAACGGGAGCGAGGGAGACCGGGGACGAGAGAGAGACTGGGGGCGAGAGAGAGACTGGGGGCGAGAGAGAGACTGGGGGCGAGAGAGAAACCGGGGGCGAGAGAGAGACCGGGGGTGAGAGAGAGCGGGGTTGACAGAGAGAACGGGGGGTGAGAGAGAAACCGGGGGCGAGAGAGAGACCGGGGGCGAGAGAGAGACTGTGGGTGAGAGTGAAACCAGCGGCGAGAGAGAGACCGGGGACGAGAGAGAAACTGGGGGCGAGAGAGAACGGCAGTTAGAGAGAGACCGGGGGCGAGAGAGAGATTGGGGGTGAGAGAGAAACTGGGGGCAAGAGAGAGAATTGGAGCGAGGGAGACCGGGGGCAAGAGAGAAACCGGGGCAAGCGAGAGAACGGGAGCAAGAGAGAGAATGGGGGCGAGAGAGAAACCAGGGGCGAGAGAGAAACTGGGGGCGAGAGAGAGACCGGGGGCAAGAGAGAGAATTGGAGCGAGGGAGACCGGGGACGAGAGAGAGACTGGGGGCGAGAGAGAGACTGGGGGCGAGAGAGAGAACGGGGGCGAGAGAGAGACTGGGGGCAAGAGAGAGAGAACGGGAGCGAGAGAGAGACAGTGGATGACAGAGAGAGACTGGGGGCGAGAGAGAAACCGGGGGTGAAAGAGAGACTAGTGGCGAGAGAGAGACTGGGGGCGAGAGAGAAACTAGTGGCGAGAGAGAGACTGTGGGCGAGAGAGAGACTGGGGGAGAGAGAGAAACTGGGTGCGAGAGAGAGACTGGGGGCGAGACAGAGAACGGGAGTGAGAGAGAGAACGGGGGCGAGAGAGAGACTCGGTGCGAGAGAGAGACTGGGGGCGAGAGAGAGACTGGGGGCGAGACAGAGAATGGGAGTGAGAGAGAGACCGGGGGCGAGAGAGAGACTGGGGGCGAGAGAGAGACTGGGGGCGAGAGAGAGAATGGGAGTGAGAGGGAAACCAGGGACTAGAGAGAGAAGGGGAGTGTGAGAGAAACTGGGGGCGAGAGAGAGACTGGGGGTGAGAGAGAGAGTGGGGGCGAGAGACAGACTGGGGGCGAGAGAGAGAACGGGGGCAAGATAGGGAAACCGGGGGCGAGAGAGAGACCGGGGGCGAGAGAGAAACCGGGGGTGAGAGAGAGAACGGGGGTGAGAGAGAGACTGGGGGCGAGAGAGAAACTGGGGGCGAGAGAGAACGGGGGCTAGAGAGAGAAACCGGGGGCAAGAGAGAGAACAGGAGCGAGAGAGAGAATGGGGGCAAGAGAGAAACCGGGGGCAAGAGAGAGAACGGGAGCGAGAGAGAGACCGGGGGCAAGCGAGAGAATTGGAGCGAGGGTAACCGGGGACGAGAGAGAGACTGGGGGCGAGAGAGAGACTGGGGGCGAGAGAGAGAACGGGGGCGAGATAGAGAACGGGAGTGAGAGAGAGACCGGGGGCAAGAGAGAGAATTGGAGCGAGGGAGACCGGTGACGAGAGAGAGAATGGGGGCGAGAGAGACACCAGGGGCGAGAGAGAGACCGGGGGCGAGATAGAGAACGGGAGTGAGAGAGAGACCGGGGGCAAGAGAGAGAATTGGAGCGAGGGAGACCGGGGACGAGAGAGAGACTGGGGGCGAGAGAGAGACTGGGGGCGAGAGGGAGACCGGGGTTGAGAGAGAGACTGGGGGCGAGAGAGACCGGGGGCGAGAGAGAGAACGGGGGCGAGAGAGAAACCGGGGGCGAGAGAGAGACTGGGGGGCGAGACAGAGAACGGGAGTGAGAGAGAGACCGGGGGCGAGCGAGAGACCGGGGGCGTGAGAGAGACTGGGGGCGAGAGAGACCGGGGCTGAGAGAGAGAACGGGGGCTAGAGAGAAACGAGGGGCGAGAGAGAGACTGGGGGCGAGACAGAGAACGGGAGTGAGAGAGAGACCGGGGGCGACAGAGACAGGGGGTGAAGAGAGACTGTGGGTGACGAGAGAGACCGGAGGCAAGAGAAACTGGGAGCGAGAGAGACCGGGTTTGACGAGTGACCAGGGGCGAGAGAGACCGGGGGCGAGAGAGACTGGGGGTGAGTGAGACAAATGGTGAAGAGGGAGACCGAAGGACGATAGAGACTGAGGCCGAGGGAGACCGGGAGCGAGGGAGACCGGGGTAGATGAGAGATCGGGGGTGACGATAGACCAGGAGTGACGAAACAGACCGTGGGCGAGAGAGAGAGAGAGACTGGGGGCGAGAGAGAAACCAGGGGCAAGAGAGAGAGAGACCGAGGTGATGAGACAGACTGGGGGCGAGAGAGAGAGAGACCGGGGAGATGAGACAGACCGGGGGCGAGAGAAAGAGAGAGACTGGGGTCGAGAGAGAGACTGGGGGCGAGAGAGAAAGCAGGGGCGAGAGAGAGACTGGGGGTGAGAGAGAGACCAGGGACAAGAGAGAGACCGGGAGCGAGAGAGAGACTGGGGGTGAGAGAGAGAGACTGGGGGCGAGAGAGAAACCAGGGGCGAGAGAGAGACCGGGGGTGAGAGAGAGCGGGGGCGAGAGAGAGAGACTGGGGGTGAGAGAGAAATCAGGGGTGAGAGAGAGACTGGGGGCGAGAGAGAGACTGGGGGCGAGAGAGAAACTGGGGGCGGGAGTGAGACTGGGGGTGAGAGAGAGACCAGGGGCAAGAGAGAGACCGGGGGCGAGAGAGAAACCGGGGGCAAGAGAGAGAACGGGGGCGAGAGAGAGAACGGGGGCGAGAGAGAGACTGGGGACGATAGACAGACTGGGGGCGAGAGAGAAACTGGGGGCAAGAGAGAGACTGGAGGTGAGAGAGAGACCAGGGGCAAGAGAGAGACCGGGGGGCGAGAGAGAAACCGGGGGCAAGAGAGACAATGGAGGCGAGAGAGAGAATGGGGGCGAGAGAGAGACTGGGGGCGAGACACACTGGGGGCGAGAGAGAACGGGAGCGAGAGAGAGACGGGGGCGAGAGAGAGAATGTGGGCAAGAGAATCACCGGGGGCAAGAGAGAACGGGAGCGAGAGAGAGACCGGGGGCAAGAGAGAGAACGGGGGCAAGAGAGAAACCGGGGGCATGAGAGAGAATGGGAGCGAGTGAGAGAATGGGGGCGAGAGAGAAACTAGGGGCGAGAGAGAGACCGGTGGCAAGAGACAGAACGGGAGCGAGAGAGAGAACGGGAGCGAGAGAGAGAACGGGGGCGAGAGAGAGAACGGGAGCGAGAGAGAGAACGGGAGCGAGAGAGAGAATGGGGACGAGAGAAAGAACGGGAGCGAGAGAGAGAACGGGAGCGAGGGAGACCGGGGACGAGAGAGAGACTGGGGGCGAGAGAGAGACTGGGGGCGAGAGAGAGCGGGGGTGACGGAGAGAACGGGGGGTGAGAGAGAAATCAGGGGCGAGAGAGAGACCGGGGGCGAGAGAGAGACTGTGGGTGAGAGTGAAACCAGGGGCGAGAGAGAGACCGGGGACGAGAGAGAAACCGGGGGCAAGAGAGGGAACGGGGGCGAGAGAGAGACAGGGGCTAATAGAGAATCCGGGGGTGGGAGACAGAACGGGGGCGAGAGAGAAACTGGGGGCGAGAGAGAACGGGAGTGAGAGAGAGACCGGGGGCGAGAGAGAGATTGGGGGTGAGAGAGAGACTGTCGGCGAGAGAGAAACCAGGGGCGAGAGAGAGACCGGGGGCGAGACAGAGAATGGGAGTGAGAGAGAGACCGGGGGAAAGCGAGAGAATTGGAGCGAGGGAGACCGGGGACGAGAGAGAGACTGGGGGCGAGAGAGAGACTGGGGGCGCGAGAGAGACCGGGGGCGAGAGAGAGACTGGGGGCGAGAGAGACCGGGGGCGAGAGAGAGAACGGGGGCGAGAGAGAGACTGGGGGCGAGACAGAGAACGGGAGTGAGAGAGAGAGACCGGGGACGAGCGAGAGACCGGGGGCGAGAGAGAGACGGGGGGGCGATAGAGACCGGGGGTGAGAGAGAGAACGGGTGCGAGAGAGAATCCGGGGCGAGAGAGAGACTGGGGGCGAGACAGAGAACGGGAGTGAGAGAGAGACTGGGGGCGAGAGAGACTGGGGGCGAGACAGAGACTGGGGGCGAGAGAGAAACCAGGGGCGAGAGAGAGACCGGGGGCGAGAGAGAGAATGGGGACAAGAGAATCACCGGGGGCAAGAGAGAACGGGAGCGAGAGAGAGACCGGAGGCAAGAGAGAGAACGGGGGCAAGAGAGAAACCGGGGGCATGAGAGAGAATGGGAGCGAGTGAGTGAATGGGGGCGAGAGAGAAACTAGGGGCGAGAGCGAGACCGGCGGCAAGAGAGAGAACGGGAGCGAGAGAGAGAACGGGAGCGAGAGAGAGAACGGGGGCGAGAGAGAGAAAGGGAGCGAGAGAGAGAACGGGAGCGAGAGAGAGAACGGGGGCGAGAGAGAGAACGGGAGCGAGAGAGAGAACGGGAGCGAGGGAGACCGGGGACGAGAGAGAGACTGTGGGTGAGAGTGAAACCAGCTGCGAGGGAGAGACCGGGGACGAGAGAGAAACCGGGGGCAAGAGAGGGAACGGGGGCGAGAGAGAGACAGGGGGTAAGAGAGAATCCGGGGGTGGGAGAGAGAACGGGGGCGAGAGAGAGCCTGGGGGCGAGAGAGAGCCTGGGGGCGAGAGAGAAACTGGGGGCGAGAGAGAACGGGTTTGACGAGTGACCAGGGGCGAGAGAGACCGGGGGCGAGAGAGACTGGGGGTGAGTGAGACCAATGGTGAAGAGGGAGACCGAAGGACGATAGAGACTGAGGCCGAGGGAGACCGGGAGCGAGGGAGACCGGGGTAGATGAGAGTTCGGGGGTGACGATAGACCAGGAGTGACGAAACAGACCGTGGGCGAGAGAGAGAGAGAGAGACTGGGGGTGAGAGAGAAACCACGGGCAAGAGAGAGAGAGACCGAGGTGATGAGACAGACTGGGGGCGAGAGAGAGAGAGACCGGGGAGATGAGACAGACCGGGGGCGAGAGAAAGAGAGAGACTGGGGGCGAGAGAGAGACTGGGGGCGAGAGAGAAACCAGGGGCGAGAGAGAGACTGGGGGTGAGAGAGAGACCAGGGACAAGAGAGAGACCGGGAGCGAGAGAGAGACTGGGGGTGAGAGAGAGAGACTGGGGGCGAGAGAGAAACCAGGGGCGAGAGAGAGACCGGGGGTGAGAGAGAGCGGGGGCGAGAGAGAGAGACTGGGTGTGAGAGAGAAACCAGGGGTGAGAGAGAGACTGGGGGCGAGAGAGAGACTGGGGGCGAGAGAGAAACTGGGGGCGGGAGTGAGACTGGGGGTGAGAGAGAGACCAGGGGCAAGAGAGAGACCGGGGGCGAGAGAGAAACCCGGGGCAAGAGAGAGAACGGGGGCGAGAGAGAGAACGGGGGCGAGAGAGAGACTGGGGACGATAGACCGACTGGGGGCGAGAGAGAAACTGGGGGCAAGAGAGAGACTGGGGGTGAGAGAGAGACCAGGGGCAAGAGAGAGACCGGGGGGCGAGAGAGAAACCGGGGGCAAGAGAGACAATGGAGGCGAGAGAGAGAATGGGGGCGAGAGAGAGACTGGGGGCGAGACACACTGGGGGCGAGAGAGAACGGGAGCGAGAGAGAGACCGGGGGCGAGAGAGAGAATGTGGGCAAGAGAATCACCGGGGGCAAGAGAGAAACCGGGGGCAAGAGAGGGAACGGGGGCGAGAGAGAGAACGGGGGTGGGAGAGAGAACGGGGGCGAGAGAGAGCCTGGGGGCGAGAGAGAAACTGGGGGCGAGAGAGAACGGGTTTGACGAGTGACCAGGGGCGAGAGAGACCGGGGGCGAGAGAGACTGGGGGTGAGTGAGACCAATGGTGAAGAGGGAGACCGAAGGACGATAGAGACTGAGGCCGAGGGAGACCGGGAGCGAGGGATACCGGGGTAGATGAGAGATCGGGGGTGACGATAGACCAGGAGTGACGAAACAGACCGTGGGCGAGAGAGAGAGAGAGACTTGGGGCGAGAGAGAAACCACGGGCAAGAGAGAGAGAGACCGAGGTGATGAGACAGACCGGGGGCGAGAGAAAGAGAGAGACTGGGGGCGAGAGAGAGACTGGGGGCGAGAGAGAAACCGGGGGCGAGAGAGAGACTGGGGGGCGAGACAGAGAACGGGAGTGAGAGAGAGACCGGGGGCGAGCGAGAGACCGGGGGCGTGAGAGAGACTGGGGGCGAGAGAGACCGGGGCTGAGAGAGAGAACGGGGGCTAGAGAGAAACGAGGGGCGAGAGAGAGACTGGGGGCGAGACAGAGAACGGGAGTGAGAGAGAGACCGGGGGCGACAGAGACAGGGGGTGAAGAGAGACTGTGGGTGACGAGAGAGACCGGAGGCAAGAGAAACTGGGAGCGAGAGAGACCGGGTTTGACGAGTGACCAGGGGCGAGAGAGACCGGGGGCGAGAGAGACTGGGGGTGAGTGAGACAAATGGTGAAGAGGGAGACCGAAGGACGATAGAGACTGAGGCCGAGGGAGACCGGGAGCGAGGGAGACCGGGGTAGATGAGAGATCGGGGGTGACGATAGACCAGGAGTGACGAAAAAGACCGTGGGCGAGAGAGAGAGAGAGACTGGGGGCGAGAGAGAAACCAGGGGCAAGAGAGAGAGAGACCGAGGTGATGAGACAGACTGGGGGCGAGAGAGAGAGAGACCGGGGAGATGAGACAGACCGGGGGCGAGAGAAAGAGAGAGACTGGGGTCGAGAGAGAGACTGGGGGCGAGAGAGAAAGCAGGGGCGAGAGAGAGACTGGGGGTGAGAGAGAGACCAGGGACAAGAGAGAGACCGGGAGCGAGAGAGAGACTGGGGGTGAGAGAGAGAGACTGGGGGCGAGAGAGAAACCAGGGGCGAGAGAGAGACCGGGGGTGAGAGAGAGCGGGGGCGAGAGAGAGAGACTGGGGGTGAGAGAGAAATCAGGGGTGAGAGAGAGACTGGGGGCGAGAGAGAGACTGGGGGCGAGAGAGAAACTGGGGGCGGGAGTGAGACTGGGGGTGAGAGAGAGACCAGGGGCAAGAGAGAGACCGGGGGCGAGAGAGAAACCGGGGGCAAGAGAGAGAACGGGGGCGAGAGAGAGAACGGGGGCGAGAGAGAGACTGGGGACGATAGACAGACTGGGGGCGAGAGAGAAACTGGGGGCAAGAGAGAGACTGGAGGTGAGAGAGAGACCAGGGGCAAGAGAGAGACCGGGGGGCGAGAGAGAAACCGGGGGCAAGAGAGACAATGGAGGCGAGAGAGAGAATGGGGGCGAGAGAGAGACTGGGGGCGAGACACACTGGGGGCGAGAGAGAACGGGAGCGAGAGAGAGACGGGGGCGAGAGAGAGAATGTGGGCAAGAGAATCACCGGGGGCAAGAGAGAACGGGAGCGAGAGAGAGACCGGGGGCATGAGAGAGAATGGGAGCGAGTGAGAGAATGGGGGCGAGAGAGAAACTAGGGGCGAGAGAGAGACCGGCGGCAAGAGAGAGAACGGGAGCGAGAGAGAGAACGGGAGCGAGAGAGAGAACGGGGGCGAGAGAGAGAACGGGAGCGAGAGAGAGAACGGGAGCGAGAGAGAGAATGGGGACGAGAGAAAGAACGGGAGCGAGAGAGAGAACGGGAGCGAGGGAGACCGGGGACGAGAGAGAGACTGGGGGCGAGAGAGAGACTGGGGGCGAGAGAGAGCGGGGGTGACGGAGAGAACGGGGGGTGAGAGAGAAATCAGGGGCGAGAGAGAGACCGGGGGCGAGAGAGAGACTGTGGGTGAGAGTGAAACCAGGGGCGAGAGAGAGACCGGGGACGAGAGAGAAACCGGGGGCAAGAGAGGGAACGGGGGCGAGAGAGAGACAGGGGCTAAGAGAGAATCCGGGGGTGGGAGACAGAACGGGGGCGAGAGAGAGCCTGGGGGCGAGAGAGAAACTGGGGGCGAGAGAGAACGGGAGTGAGAGAGAGACCGGGGGCGAGAGAGAGATTGGGGGTGAGAGAGAGACTGTCGGCGAGAGAGAAACCAGGGGCGAGAGAGAGACCGGGGGCGAGACAGAGAATGGGAGTGAGAGAGAGACCGGGGGAAAGCGAGAGAATTGGAGCGAGGGAGACCGGGGACGAGAGAGAGACTGGGGGCGAGAGAGAGACTGGGGGCGCGAGAGAGACCGGGGGCGAGAGAGAGACTGGGGGCGAGAGAGACCGGGGGCGAGAGAGAGAACGGGGGCGAGAGAGAAACTGGGGGCGAGAGAGAGACTGGGGGCGAGACAGAGAACGGGAGTGAGAGAGAGAGACCGGGGACGAGCGAGAGACCGGGGGCGAGAGAGAGACGGGGGGGCGATAGAGACCGGGGGTGAGAGAGAGAACGGGTGCGAGAGAGAATCCGGGGCGAGAGAGAGACTGGGGGCGAGACAGAGAACGGGAGTGAGAGAGAGACTGGGGGCGAGAGAGACTGGGGGTGAGACAGAGACTGGGGGCGAGAGAGAAACCAGGGGCGAGAGAGAGACTGGGGGTGAGAAAGAGAACGGGTGCGAGGGAGACCGGGGACGAGAGAGAGACGGGGGGCAAGAGACAGACTGGGGACGAGAGAGAACAGGAGCGAGAGAGAGACCGGGGGCGAGAGAGAGAATGGGGGCAAGAGAATCACCGGGGGCAAGAGAGAACGGGAGCGAGAGAGAGACCGGAGGCAAGAGAGAGAACGGGGGCAAGAGAGAAACCGGGGGCATGAGAGAGAATGGGAGCGAGTGAGTGAATGGGGGCGAGAGAGAAACTAGGGGCGAGAGCGAGACCAGCGGCAAGAGAGAGAACGGGAGCGAGAGAGAGAACGGGAGCGAGAGAGAGAACGGGGGCGAGAGAGAGAAAGGGAGCGAGAGAGAGAACGGGAGCGAGAGAGAGAACGGGGGCGAGAGAGAGAACGGGAGCGAGAGAGAGAACGGGAGCGAGGGAGACCGGGGACGAGAGAGAGACTGTGGGTGAGAGTGAAACCAGCTGCGAGGGAGAGACCGGGGACGAGAGAGAAACCGGGGGCAAGAGAGGGAACGGGGGCGAGAGAGAGACAGGGGGCAAGAGAGAATCCGGGGGTGGGAGAGAGAACGGGGGCGAGAGAGAGCCTGGGGGCGAGAGAGAGCCTGGGGGCGAGAGAGAAACTGGGGGCGAGAGAGAACGGGTTTGACGAGTGACCAGGGGCGAGAGAGACCGGGGGCGAGAGAGACTGGGGGTGAGTGAGACCAATGGTGAAGAGGGAGACCGAAGGACGATAGAGACTGAGGCCGAGGGAGACCGGGAGCGAGGGAGACCGGGGTAGATGAGAGTTCGGGGGTGACGATAGACCAGGAGTGACGAAACAGACCGTGGGCGAGAGAGAGAGAGAGAGACTGGGGGCGAGAGAGAAACCACGGGCAAGAGAGAGAGAGACCGAGGTGATGAGACAGACTGGGGGCGAGAGAGAGAGAGACCGGGGAGATGAGACAGACCGGGGGCAAGAGAAAGAGAGAGACTGGGGGCGAGAGAGAGACTGGGGGCGAGAGAGAAACCAGGGGCGAGAGAGAGACTGGGGGTGAGAGAGAGACCAGGGACAAGAGAGAGACCGGGAGCGAGAGAGAGACTGGGGGTGAGAGAGAGAGACTGGGGGTGAGAGAGAAACCAGGGGCGAGAGAGAGACCGGGGGTGAGAGAGAGCGGGGGCGAGAGAGAGAGACTGGGTGTGAGAGAGAAACCAGGGGTGAGAGAGAGACTGGGGGCGAGAGAGAGACTGGGGGCGAGAGAGAAACTGGGGGCGGGAGTGAGACTGGGGGTGAGAGAGAGACCAGGGGCAAGAGAGAGACCGGGGGCGAGAGAGAAACCGGGGGCAAGAGAGAGAACGGGGGCGAGAGAGAGAACGGGGGCGAGAGAGAGACTGGGGACGATAGACAGACTGGGGGCGATAGAGAAACTGGGGGCAAGAGAGAGACTGGGGGTGAGAGAGAGACCAGGGGCAAGAGAGAGACCGGGGGGCGAGAGAGAAACCGGGGGCAAGAGAGACAATGGAGGCGAGAGAGAGAATGGGGGCGAGAGAGAGACTGGGGGCGAGACACACTGGGGGCGAGAGAGAACGGGAGCGAGAGAGAGACCGGGGGCGAGAGAGAGAATGTGGGCAAGAGAATCACCGGGGGCAAGAGAGAACGGGAGCGAGAGAGAGACCGGGGGCAAGAGAGAGAACGGGGGTGGGAGAGAGAACGGGGGCGAGAGAGAGCCTGGGGGCGAGAGAGAAACTGGGGTCGAGAGAGAAACTGGGGGCGAGAGAGAACGGGTTTGACGAGTGACCAGGGGCGAGAGAGACCGGGGGCGAGAGAGACTGGGGGTGAGTGAGACCAATGGTGAAGAGGGAGACCGAAGGACGATAGAGACTGAGGCCGAGGGAGACCGGGAGCGAGGGAGACCGGGGTAGATGAGAGATCGGGGGTGACGATAGACCAGGAGTGACGAAACAGACCGTGGGCGAGAGAGAGAGAGAGACTTGGGGCGAGAGAGAAACCACGGGCAAGAGAGAGAGAGACCGAGGTGATGAGACAGACTGGGGGCGAGAGAGAGAGAGACCGGGGAGATGAGACAGACCGGGGGCGAGAGAAAGAGAGAGACTGGGGGCGAGAGAGAGACTGGGGGCGAGAGAGAAACCAGGGGCGAGAGAGAGACTGGGGGTGAGAGAGAGACCAGGGACAAGAGAGAGACCGGGAGCGAGAGAGAGACTGGGGGTGAGAGAGAGAGACTGGGGGCGAGAGAGAAACCAGGGGCGAGAGAGAGACCGGGGGTGAGAGAGAGCGGGGGCGAGAGAGAGAGACTGGGGGTGAGAGAGAAACCAGGGGTGAGAGAGAGACTGGGGGCGAGAGAGAGACTGGGGGCGAGAGAGAAACTGGGGGCGGGTGTGAGACTGGGGGTGAGAGAGAGACCACGGGCAAGAGAGAGACCGGGGGCGAGAGAGAAACCGGGGGCAAGAGAGAGAACGGGGGCGAGAGAGAGAACGGGGGCGAGAGAGAGACTGGGGACGATAGACAGACTGGGGGCGAGAGAGAAACTGGGGGCAAGAGAGAGACTGGGGGTGAGAGAGAGACCAGGGGCAAGAGAGAGACCGGGGGGCGAGAGAGAAACCGGGGGCAAGAGAGACAATGGAGGCGAGAGAGAGAATGGGGGCGAGAGAGAGACTGGGGGCGAGACACACTGGGGGCGAGAGAGAACGGGAGCGAGAGAGAGACCGGGGGCGAGAGAGAGAATGTGGGCAAGAGAATCACCGGGGGCAAGAGAGAACGGGAGCGAGAGAGAGACCGGGGGCAAGAGAGAGAACGGGGGTGGGAGAGAGAACGGGGGCGAGAGAGAGCCTGGGGGCGAGAGAGAAACTGGGGGCGAGAGAGAAACTGGGGGCAAGAGAGAGACTGGGGATGAGAGAGAGACCAGGGGCAAGAGAGAGACCGGGGGGCGAGAGAGAAACCGGGGGCAAGAGAGACAATGGAGGCGAGAGAGAGAATGGGGGCGAGAGAGAGACTGGGGGCGAGACACATTGGGGGCGAGAGAGAACGGGAGCGAGAGAGAGACTGGGGGCGAGAGAGAGACTGGGGGCGAGAGAGAGACTGGGGGCGAGAGAGAAACCGGGGGCGAGAGAGAGACCGGGGGTGAGAGAGAGCGGGGTTGACAGAGAGAACGGGGGGTGAGAGAGAAACCGGGGGTGAGAGAGAGACCGGGGGCGAGAGAGAGACTGTGGGTGAGAGTGAAACCAGCGGCGAGAGAGAGACCGGGGACGAGAGAGAAACCGGGGGCAAGAGAGGGAACGGGGGCGAGAGAGAGACAGGGGGTAAGAGAGAATCCGGGGGTGGGAGAGAGAACGGGGGCGAGAGAGAGCCTGGGGGCGAGAGAGAAACTGGGGGCGAGAGAGAACGGCAGTTAGAGAGAGACCGGGGGCGAGAGAGAGATTGGGGGTGAGAGAGAAACTGGGGGCAAGAGAGAGAATTGGAGCGAGGGAGACCGGGGGCAAGAGAGAAACCGGGGCAAGCGAGAGAACGGGAGCAAGAGAGAGAATGGGGGCGAGAGAGAAACCAGGGGCGAGAGAGAAACTGGGGGCGAGAGAGAGACCGGGGGCAAGAGAGAGAATTGGAGCGAGGGAGACCGGGGACGAGAGAGAGACTGGGGGCGAGAGAGAGACTGGGGGCGAGAGAGAGAACGGGGGCGAGAGAGAGACTGGGGGCAAGAGAGAGAGAACGGGAGCGAGAGAGAGACAGTGGATGACAGAGAGAGACTGGGGGCGAGAGAGAAACCGGGGGTGAAAGAGAGACTAGTGGCGAGAGAGAGACTGGGGGCGAGAGAGAAACTAGTGGCGAGAGAGAGACTGTGGGCGAGAGAGAGACTGGGGGAGAGAGAGAAACTGGGTGCGAGAGAGAGACTGGGGGCGAGACAGAGAACGGGAGTGAGAGAGAGAACGGGGGCGAGAGAGAGACTCGGTGCGAGAGAGAGACTGGGGGCGAGAGAGAGACTGGGGGCGAGACAGAGAATGGGAGTGAGAGAGAAACCGGGGGCGAGAGAGAGACTGGGGGCGAGAGAGAGACTGGGGGCGAGAGAGAGAATGGGAGTGAGAGGGAAACCAGGGACTAGAGAGAGAAGGGGAGTGTGAGAGAAACTGGGGGCGAGAGAGAGACTGGGGGTGAGAGAGAGAGTGGGGGCGAGAGACAGACTGGGGGCGAGAGAGAGAACGGGGGCAAGATAGGGAAACCGGGGGCGAGAGAGAGACCGGGGGCGAGAGAGAAACCGGGGGTGAGAGAGAGACTGGGGGCGAGAGAGAAACTGGGGGTGAGAGAGAACGTGGGCTAGAGAGAGAAACCGGGGGCAAGAGAGAGAACAGGAGCGAGAGAGAGAATGGGGGCAAGAGAGAAACCGGGGGCAAGAGAGAGAACGGGAGCGAGAGAGAGACCGGGGGCAAGAGAGAGAATTGGAGCGAGGGTAACCGGGGACGAGAGAGAGACTGGGGGCGAGAGAGAGACTGGGGGCGAGAGAGAGAACGGGGGCGAGATAGAGAACGGGAGTGAGAGAGAGACCGGGGGCAAGAGAGAGAATTGGAGCGAGGGAGACCGGTGACGAGAGAGAGAATGGGGGCGAGAGAGAGACTGGGGGCGAGAGAGACACCAGGGGCGAGAGAGAGACCGGGGGCGAGATAGAGAACGGGAGTGAGAGAGAGACCGGGGGCAAGAGAGAGAATTGGAGCGAGGGAGACCGGGGACGAGAGAGAGACTGGGGGCGAGAGAGAGACTGGGGGCGAGAGGGAGACCGGGGTTGAGAGAGAGACTGGGGGCGAGAGAGACCGGGGGCGAGAGAGAGAACGGGGGCGAGAGAGAAACCGGGGGCGAGAGAGAGACTGGGAGGCGAGACAGAGAACGGGAGTGAGAGAGAGACCCGGGGCGAGCGAGAGACCGGGGGTGTGAGAGAGACTGGGGGCGAGAGAGACCGGGGCTGAGAGAGAGAACGGGGGCGAGAGAGAAACGAGGGGCGAGAGAGAGACTGGGGGCGAGACAGAGAACGGGAGTGAGAGAGAGACCGGGGGCGACAGAGACAGGGGGTGAAGAGAGACTGTGGGTGACGAGAGAGACCGGAGGCAAGAGAAACTGGGAGCGAGAGAGACCGGGTTTGACGAGTGACCAGGGGCGAGAGAGACCGGGGGCGAGAGAGACTGGGGGTGAGTGAGACCAATGGTGAAGAGGGAGACCGAAGGACGATAGAGACTGAGGCCGAGGGAGACCGGGAGCGAGGGAGACCGGGGTAGATGAGAGATCGGGGGTGACGATAGACCAGGAGTGACGAAACAGACCGTGGGCGAGAGAGAGAGAGAGACTGGGGGCGAGAGAGAAACCAGGGGCAAGAGAGAGAGAGACCGAGGTGATGAGACAGACTGGGGGCGAGAGAGAGAGAGACCGGGGAGATGAGACAGACCGGGGGCGAGAGAAAGAGAGAGACTGGGGTCGAGAGAGAGACTGGGGGCGAGAGAGAAACCAGGGGCGAGAGAGAGACTGGGGGTGAGAGAGAGACCAGGGACAAGAGAGAGACCGGGAGCGAGAGAGAGACTGGGGGTGAGAGAGAGAGACTGGGGGCGAGAGAGAAACCAGGGGCGAGAGAGAGACCGGGGGTGAGAGAGAGCGGGGGCGAGAGAGAGAGACTGGGGGTGAGAGAGAAACCAGGGGCGAGAGAGAGACTGGGGGCGAGAGAGAAACTGGGGGCGGGAGTGAGACTGGGGGTGAGAGAGAGACCAGGGGCAAGAGAGAGACCGGGGGCGAGAGAGAAACCGGGGGCAAGAGAGAGAACGGGGGCGAGAGAGAGAACGGGGGCGAGAGAGAGACTGGGGACGATAGACAGACTGGGGGCGAGAGAGAAACTGGGGGCAAGAGAGAGACTGGGGGTGAGAGAGAGACCAGGGGCAAGAGAGAGACCGGGGGGCGAGAGAGAAACCGGGGGCAAGAGAGACAATGGAGGCGAGAGAGAGAATGGGGGCGAGAGAGAGACTGGGGGCGAGACACACTGGGGGCGAGAGAGAACGGGAGCGAGAGAGAGACCGGGGGCGAGAGAGAGAATGGGGGCAAGAGAATCACCGGGGGCAAGAGAGAACGGGAGCGAGAGAGAGACCGGGGGCAAGAGAGAGAACGGGGGCAAGAGAGAAACCGGGGGCATGAGAGAGAATGGGAGCGAGTGAGAGAATGGGGGCGAGAGAGAAACTAGGGGCGAGAGAGAGACCGGCAGCAAGAGAGAGAACGGGAGCGAGAGAGAGAACAGGAGCGAGAGAGAGAACGGGGGCGAGAGAGAGAACGGGAGCGAGAGAGAGAACGGGAGCGAGAGAGAGAATGGGGACGAGAGAGAGAACGGGAGCGAGAGAGAGAACGGGAGCGAGGGAGACCGGGGACGAGAGAGAGACTGGGGAGCGAGAGAGAGACTGGGGGCGAGAGAGAGCGGGGGTGACAGAGAGAACGGGGGGTGAGAGAGAAATCAGGGGCGAGAGAGAGACCGGGGGCGAGAGAGAGACTGTGGGTGAGAGTGAAACCAGGGTCGAGAGAGACACCGGGGACGAGAGAGAAACCGGGGGCAAGAGAGGGAACGGGGGCGAGAGAGAGACAGGGGCTAAGAGAGAATCCGGGGGTGGGAGAGAGAACTGGGGCGAGAGAGAGCCTGGGGGCGAGAGAGAAACTGGGGGCGAGAGAGAACGGGAGTGAGAGAGAGACCGGGGGCGAGAGAGAGATTGGGGGTGAGAGAGAGACTGGGGGCGAGAGAGAAACCAGGGGCGAGAGAGAGACCGGGGGCGAGACAGAGAATGGGAGTGAGAGAGAGACCGGGGGAAAGCGAGAGAAATGGAGCGAGGGAGACCGGGGACGAGAGAGAGACTGGGGGCGAGAGAGAGACTGGGGGCGCGAGAGAGACCGGGGGCGAGAGAGAGACTGGGGGCGAGAGAGAGACCGGGGGCGAGAGAGAGAACGGGGGCGAGAGAGAAACTGGGGGCGAGAGAGAGACTGGGGGCGAGACAGAGAACGGGAGTGAGAGAGAGACCGGGGACGAGCGAGAGACTGGGGGCTAGAGAGAGACGGGGGGGCGATAGAGACCGGGGGTGAGAGAGAGAACGGGTGCGAGAGAGAATCCGGGGCGAGAGAGAGACTGGGGGCGAGACAGAGAACGGGAGTGAGAGAGAGACCAGGGGCGAGAGAGAGACGGGGGGCAAGAGACAGACTGGGGACGAGAGAGAACAGGAAACGAGAGAGAGACCGGGGGCGAGAGAGAGAATGGGGGCAAGAGAATCACCGGGGGCAAGAGAGAACGGGAGCGAGAGAGAGACCGGAGGCAAGAGAGAGAACGGGGGAAAGAGAGAAACCGGGGGCATGAGAGAGAATGGGAGCGAGTGAGTGAATGGGGGCGAGAGAGAAACTAGGGGCGAGAGAGAGACCGGCGGCAAGAGAGAGAACGGGAGCGAGAGAGAGAACGGGAGCGAGAGAGAGAACGGGGGCGAGAGAGAGAAAGGGAGCGAGAGAGAGATCGGGAGCGAGAGAGAGAACGGGGGCGAGAGAGAGAACGGGAGCGAGAGAGAGAACGGGAGCGAGGGAGACCGGGGACGAGAGAGAGACTGTGGGTGAGAGTGAAACCAGCGGCGAGAGAGAGACCGGGGACGAGAGAGAAACCGGGGGCAAGAGAGGGAACGGGGGCGAGAGAGAGACAGGGGGTAAGAGAGAATCCGGGGGTGGGAGAGAGAACGGGGGCGAGAGAGAGCCTGGGGGCGAGAGAGAAACTGGGGGCGAGAGAGAACGGGTTTGACGAGTGACCAGGGGCGAGAGAGACCGGGGGCGAGAGAGACTGGGGGTGAGTGAGACCAATGGTGAAGAGGGAGACCGAAGGACGATAGAGACTGAGGCCGAGGGAGACCGGGAGCGAGGGATACCGGGGTAGATGAGAGTTCGGGGGTGACGATAGACCAGGAGTGACGAAACAGACCGTGGGCGAGAGAGAGAGAGAGACTGGGGGCGAGAGAGAAACCAGGGGCAAGAGAGAGAGAGACCGAGGTGATGAGACAGACTGGGGGCGAGAGAGAGAGAGACCGGGGAGATGAGACAGACCGGGGGCGAGAGAAAGAGAGAGACTGGGGGCGAGAGAGAGACTGGGGGCGAGAGAGAAACCAGGGGCGAGAGAGAGACCGGGGGTGAAAGAGAGCGGGGGCGAGAGAGAGAGACTGGGGGTGAGAGAGAAACCAGGGGTGAGAGAGAGACTGGGGGCGAGAGAGAGACTGGGGGCGAGAGAGAAACTGGGGGCGGGAGTGAGACTGGGGGTGAGAGAGAGACCAGGGGCAAGAGAGAGACCGGGGGCGAGAGAGAAACCGGGGGCAAGAGAGAGAACGGGGGCGAGAGAGAGAACGGGGGCGAGAGAGAGACTGGGGACGATAGACAGACTGGGGGCGAGAGAGAAACTGGGGGCAAGAGAGAGACTGGGGGTGAGAGAGAGACCAGGGGCAAGACAGAGACCGGGGGGCGAGAGAGAAACCGGGGGCAAGAGAAACAATACAGGCGAGAGAGAGAATGGGGGCGAGAGAGAGACTGGGGGCGAGACACACTGGGGGCGAGAGAGAACGGGAGCGAGAGAGAGACCGGGGGCGAGAGAGAGAATGTGGGCAAGAGAATCACCGGGGGCAAGAGAGAACGGGAGCGAGAGAGAGACCGGGGGCAAGAGAGAGAACGGGGGCAAAAGAGAAACCGGGGGCATGAGAGAGAATGGGAGCGAGTGAGAGAATGGGGGCGAGAGAGAAACTAGGGGCGAGAGAGAGACCGGCGGCAAGAGAGAGAACGGGAGCGAGAGAGAGAACGGTAGCGAGGGAGACCGGGGACGAGAGAGAGACTGGGGGCGAGAGAGAGAACGGGGGCAAGATAGGGAAACCGGGGGCGAGAGAGAGACTGGGGGCGAGAGAGAAACCGGGAGCGAGAGAGAGAACGGGGGTGAGAGAGACTGGGGGCGAGAGAGAAACTGGGGGCGAGAGAGAACGGGGGCAAGAGATAAACCGGGGGCAAGAGAGAGAACAGGAGCGAGAGAGAGAATGGGGGCAAGAGAGAAACCGGGGGCAAGAGAGAGAACGGTAGCGAGAGAGAGACCGGGGGCAAGAGAGAGAATTGGAGCGAGGGAGACCTGGGACGAGAGAGAGACTGGGGGCGAGAGAGAGACTGGGGGCGAGAGAGAGAACGGGGGCGAGAGAGAGAATGGGGGCGAGAGAGAGACTTGGGGCGAGAGAGAAACCAGGGGCGAGAGAGAGACCGGGGGCGAGACAGAGAACGGGTGTGAGAGAGAGACCGGGGGTAAGAGAGAGAATTGGAGCGAGGGAGACCGGGGACGAGAGAGAGACTGGGTGCGAGAGAGAGACCGGGGGCGAGAGAGAGAGACTGGGGGCAAGAGAGACCGGGGGCGAGAGAGAGACTGGGGGCGAGACAGAGAACGGGAGTGAGAGAGAGACCGGGGGCGAGCGAGAGACCGGGGGCGAGAGAGAGACTGGGGGCGAGAGAGACCGGGGGTGAGAGAGAGAACGGGGGTGAGAGAGAAACTAGGGGCGAAAGAGAGACTGGGGGCGAGACAGAGAACGGGAGTGAGAGAGAGACCGGGGGCGAGAGAGAGACTGGGGGCGAGAGAGAGACTGGGGGCGAGACAGAGACTGGCGGCGAGAGAGAAACCAGGGGCGAGAGAGAGACTGGGGGGCGAGAGAGAAACCGGGGGCAAGAGAGAGAACGGGAGCGAGAGAGAGATCGGGGGTGAGAGAGAGAACGGGAGTGAGGGAGAGAATGGGGGCGAGAGAGAAACCGGGGGCAAGAGAGAGAACGGGAGCGAGAGAGAGACCGGGGGCAAGAGAGAGAATTGGAGCGAGGGAGACCGGGGACGAGAGAGAGACTGGGGGCGAGAGAGAGACTGGGGGCGAGAGAGAAACTGGGGGCAAGAGAGAGAATTGGAGCGAGGGAGAGCGGGGGCAAGAGTGAAACCGGGGCAAGCGAGAGAACGGGAGCGAGAGAGAGAATGGGGGCGAGAGAGAAACCAGGGGCGAGAGAGGAACTGGGGGCGAGAGAGAGAGACCAGGGGCAAGAGAGAGAATGGGAGCAAGAGAGAGACTGGGGGCGAGAGAGAGACTGGGGGCGAGAGAGAAACTGGGGGCAAGAGAGAGAATTGGAACGAGGGAGACCGGGGACGAGAGAGAGACTGGGGGCGAGAGAGAGACTGGGGGCGAGAGAGAGAACGGGGGCGAGAGAGAGACTGGGGGCAAGAGAGAGAGAACGGGAGTGAGAGAGAGACAGGGGATGACAGAGAGAGACTGGGGGCGAGAGAGAGAATGGGAATGAGAGGGAAACCGGGGACTAGAGAGAGAACGGGAGTGAGAGAGAAACTGGGGGCGAGAGAGAGACTGGGGGTGAGAGAGAGAGTTGGGGCGAGAGAGAGACTGGGGGCGAGAGAGAGAACGGGGGCAAGAGAGGGAAACCGGGGGCGAGAGAGAGACCGGGGGCGAGAGAGAAACCGGGGGCGAGAGAGAGAAGGGGGGTGAGAGAGAGACTGGGGGCGAGAGAGAAACTAGGGGCGAGAGAGAACGGGGGCAAGAGAGAAACCGGGGGCAAGAGAGAGAACAGGAGCGAGAGAGAGAATGGGGGCAAGAGAGAAACCGGGGGCAAGAGAGAGACGGGAGCGAGAGAGAGACCGGGGGCAAGAGAGAGAATTGGAGCGAGGGAGACCAGGGACGAGAGAGAGACTGGGGGCGAGAGAGAGACTGGGGGCGAGAGAGAGAACGGGGACGAGAGAGAGAATGGGGGCGAGAGAGAGACTGGGGGCGAGAGAGAAACCAGGGGCGAGAGAGAGACCGGGGGCGAGACAGAGAATGGGAGTGAGAGAGAGACCGGGGGTAAGAGAGAGAATTGGAGCGAGGGAGACCGGGGACGAGAGAGAGACTGGGGGCGAGAGAGAGACTGGGGGCGCGAGAGAGACCGGGGGCGAGAGAGAGACTGGGGGCGAGAGAGACCGGGGGCGAGAGAGAGAACGGGGGCGAGAGAGAAACTGGGGGCAAGAGAGAGACTGGGGGCGAGACCGAGAACGGGAGTGAGAGAGAGACCGGGGACGAGCGAGAGACTGGGGGCGAGAGAGAGACGGGGGGGCGATAGAGACCGGGGGTGAGAGAGAGAACGGGTGCGAGAGAGAAACCCGGGGCGAGAGAGAGACTGGGTGCGAGACAGAGAACGGGAGTGAGAGAGAGACCGGGGGCGAGAGAGATCCTGGGGGCGAGAGAGAGACTGGGGGCGAGAGAGACTGGGGGCGAGACAGAGACTGGGGGCGAGAGAGAGACGGGGGGCGAGAGAGAAACCGGGGGCAAGAAGGAGAACGGGCACGAGAGAGAGACCAGGGTCGAGATACACCAAGTGCGAAAGAGAACAGGGGCGAGAGATGCTGGGAGCGAGAGAGACCGGGATTGACGAGTGACCAGTGGCGAGAGAGACCGGAGGCGACAAGAGAGACCGGGGGTGAGTGAGACCAATGGTGAAGAGAGAGACCGAGGGACGATAGAGACTGAGGCCGAGGGAGACCGGGAGCGAGGGAGACCGGGGTTGATGAGAGACCGGGGGTGACGATAGACCAGGAGTGACGTGACAGACCGGGGGCGAGAGAGAGAGAGAGACCGGGGGCAAGAGAGAGACTGGGGGTGAGAGAGAAACCAGGGACGAGAGAGAGACTGGGGGCGTGAGAGAGAGAATGGGGGCGAGAGAGAAACTGGGAGCGAGAGAGAAACTGGGGGTGAGAGAGAAACCAGGGGCGAGAGAGAGACTGGGGGGCGAGAAAGAGAATGGGAGCGAGAGAGAAACTGGGGGCGAGGGAGAAACTGGGGGTGAGAGAGAAACTGGGGGCGAGAGAGAAACCGGGTGCGAGAGAGAGAGACTAGGGGCGAGAGAGAAACCGGGGGTGAGAGAGGGAACGGGGGAGAGACAGAGACTGGGGGCGAGAGAGAAACCAGGGGCAAGAGAGAGACTAGGGGCGAGAGAGAAACCAGGGGCAAGAAAGAGAACGGGGGCGAGAGAGATCTGGGGGCGAGAGAGAAACCAGGGGGCGAGAGAGAGACCGGGAGCGAGAGAGAAACTTGGGGCGAGAGAGAAACAGGGGGTGAGAGAGAGACTGGGGGCGAGAGAGAAAGCAGGGGCGAGAGAGAGTCCGGGGGCGAGAGAGAAACCGGGGGCAAGAGAGAGAGACTGGGGGTGAGAGAGAGAGAACGGGAGCGAGAGAGAGAATGGGGGGTGAGAGAGAGAGAACGGGAGCGAGAGAGAAACTGGGGGCGAGAGAGAAACTGGGGGCAAGAGAGAAACTGGGGGCGAGAGAGAGAACGGGAGCGAGAGAGAGATAGATTGGGGGCGAGAGAGAGAAACTGGGGGCAAGAGAGAAACTGGGGGCGAGAGAGAGAACGGGAGCTAGAGAGAACGGGAGTGAGAGAGAGACTGGGGGCGAGAGAGAAACTGGGGGCGAGAGAGAGACTGGGGGCGAGAGAGAGTCCGGGGGCGAGAGAGAGAATGGGGGCGAGGGAGACCGGGGGTGATGAGAGACTGGGGGCGAGAGAGAGTCCGGGGGCGAGAGAGAGAATGGGGGCGAGGGAGACCGGGGGTGATGAGACACTGGGGGGTGAGATAGACCAGGTGCGAAAGAGACCGGGGGCGAGAGAGACCGGGGGCAATTAGAGAGACTGTGGGCGAGAGAGACCAGGGGTGACGAGAGAGACCGGGGTCAAGAGAGCCCGCGGGCGAGAGGGAAAGGGGGTGAGAGAGAGGGGATGATGAGAGAGACTGGGTGCGAGAGAGACGGGGGTTGTGCGAGAGACTGGGGGCAAGAGAGACGGGGTGGGGGGGTGGTGGGTGAGAGAGACTGGGGGCGAGAGAGACCGGGGGAGTGAGAGAGAGGGGTTGACAAGAGAGTCTGGAGAGTCGAGACAGACTGAGGGCAGGAGAGAGACTGTGGTGAGAGAGAGAGACCGGGGTGATAGAGACTGGGGTCGAGAGACAGGCCACGGGACGAGAGAGAGAGACCAGGGCAAGAGAGAGAGAGAGAGAGAGAGAGAGACCGGGGGGTGATAGAGACCGGGGGTGAGAGAGACGGGGGGTGACGAGAGAGATTGGGTGCGAGAGAGAACGGGGGTGAGAGAGAGACTGCGGGCGAGAGAGAACGGGGGGTGAGAGACCGGGGACTAGAGAGCACGGGAGAGAGAGAGACCGGGTGCGAGAGAGAACGGGGGCGAGAGAGAGACTGCGGGCGAGAGAGACCAGGGGGTGAGAGACTGGGGACTAGAGAGCACGGGAGAGAGAGAGACCGGGGGGTGAGAGACCGGGGACTAGAGAGCACGGGAGAGAGAGAGACCGGGTGCGAGAGAGAACGGGGGCAAGAGAGACCGGGGGTGACGAGAGAGACTGGGGACAAGAGAGAGGGGATGACAAGAGAGACCGGGGGTGAGAGAGACGGGGGTGGGGGGTGGGCGAGAGACTGGGGGCGAGAGCGACTGGGGACGACGAGAGAGACCAGGCGCGAGAGAGACCGTGGGGTGAGAGAGAGGGAGTGATGTGAGAGACTGGGTGCTAGAGAGACTGGGGGGTGACGAGCGACCCAGGGGGGGGGGGCAAGAGAGACCAGGGGGCGAGAGAGACTGGGGGCACCTGAGAGACCAGGGGCGAGAAAGACTGGGGGTGACGAGAGACCGGGGTTGATGAGAGAGACCGGGAGCAAGAGAAACTGGAAGCGAGAGAGACCGGGTTTGAGGAGAGACCAGGGGAGAGAGACACCGGGGACGACAAGAGAGACCTCAGAAGGAGCTCCCTCAATACCTCAGATAGGGGACCCTCTATACCTCAGAAAGTGCTTCCTCAGTACTTCAGATAGTGCACCCTCTATACCTCAGATAGTCCTTCCCTCAATACCTCAAAAAGTGCTCCCTCAATACCTCAGAAAGGGCTCCCTCAATACTTTAGATAATGCTCGCACAATATCTCAGATAGTGCTCCCTCAATACCTTAGAAAGTGCACACGCTATAAGTCAGAAATTACTCCCTCAATACCTCAGATAATCCTTCCCTCAATACCTCAAAAAGTATTCCCTCAATACTTCAGAATGTGCTGCCTCAGTAACTCAGAAAGTGCTTCCTCAGTACATCAGATAGTGCTTCCTCAATACCTGAGAATGTGCTCTCTCAATACCTCAGAAAGTGCTCTCTGAATTCCTCAGAAATTGCTCTCAGTACCTCATAAAATGCTCCCACAATAACACAAATAGTGCTTCCTCAATACCTCAGATATGCTACCACAATACCTCAGAAAGTGTCCCTCAGTAACTCAGAAAGTGCTCCCTCAATACATCAGGTAGTGCTTCCTCAGGACCTGAGATAGTGCTTCTTCAGTACCGCAGATAGATCTTCCCCCATACCTCACATAGTGCTCCCTAAGTACATCAGATAGTGTTTCCTCGGTACCTCAGATAGTGCTTCCTCAATACCTCAGACGTAATCCCTCAATACCCCAGATAGTGCTTCCTCAGTACCTCAGACAGTGCTTCCCAATACCTCAGAAAGTGCTCCCTCAGTACCTCAGATAGTGCTTCCTCAATACCTCAGGAAGTGCTTCTTCAATACCTCAGAAAGTTCTCGCTAAGTACCTCAGAAACTACTTGCCCAATACCTCAGAAAGAGCTCCCTCAATACCTCAGATAGTGCACCCTCAGTACCTCAGAAAGTGCTCCCTCAAAATCTCAGATAGTGCACCCTCAATTCCTCAGAAAGTGCTCTTTCAATACCTCAGATAATGCTTCCTCAACACTCGAAAATTGCTTCCTCAATACGTCAAATAGTGCTCCCTCAGTACCTCAGATAGTGCTTCGTCAGTACATCAGATAGTGTTTCCTCAATACCTCAGATAGTGCTTCCACAGTACCTCAGATTTGCTACCTCAATGCCTCAGAAAGTGCTCCCTCAGTATCTCAGAAAGTGCTCTCTCAGTACCTCAGAAACTGCTCCCTCAATACCTCAGATAGTGTATCCTCAATACCTCAGAACGTGCGCCCTGAATATGTCAGAAAGTGCTCCCTCTGTGCCTGAGATAGTACTCCCTCAATACCTCAGATAGTGCTTGCTCAAAACCTCTGAATGTGCTTCCTCAGTACCTCAGATATTGCACCCTCAATACCTCAGAAAGTACTCTCTCAATACCTGATAAGGAGCTCCCTCTATACCTCAGAAAGTATTCCCTCAATAACTCAGAAAGTTCTCTCTCAGTACCTCAGAAACTGCTCCCTCAATACCTCACATTGGGCTTCCCCGATACCTCAGGAAGTGCTGCCTCACTACGTCAGTCAGTGCTCCCTCAATACCTCACATACTGCTCCCTCAGTACCTCAGAAAGTGCTTCCTCAATGCCACACAAAGAGCTCGCTCAATACCACATGAAGTGGTCCCTCAGTTCCACAGATAGTACTCCCTCAATACCTCAGAAAGTGGTCACTCAATGCCACAGATAGCGGTCTCTCACTACCTTAGAAAATGCTCCCTCAATACCTCAGATAGTGCTCCCTCACTACCTCAGATAGTGCTTCCTCAGCACTACAGATAGTGCACCCTCAATACCTCCGAAAGTACTCTCTCAATACCTGATAAGGAGCTCCCTCTATACCTCAGAAAGTGTTCCCTCAATAACTCAGAAAGTTCTCTTTCAGTCCCTCAGAAACTGTTCCCTCAATACATCACATCATGCTTCCCCAATGCCTCAGGAAGTGCTTCCTCACTACCTTAGAAAGTGCTTCCCCAATACCTCAGGAAGTGCTTCCTCAGTACCTCAGACAGTGTTTCTCAATACCTCAGAAAGTGCTCCCTCAGTACCTCAGAATGTCCTCCTTCAATACCTTAGATAGTGCACACTCAATACCTCCGATAGTGCTCCCCCATTACCTCAGATAGTGCTTGCTCAATACCTCAGATAGTGCACCCTCAATACCTCCGATAGTGCACCTTCAATACCTCCGATAGTGCACCCTCAATACCTCCGATAGTGCACCCTCAATACCTCCGATAGTGCTTGCTCAATACCTCAGAAAGTACTCCCTCAGTACCTCAGACAGTGCTTCCTCAGTACATCAGATAATGCTCCCTCAATACCTCAGAAAGTGCTCCCTCTGTACCTCAGAAAGTGCTCCCTCAGTACCTCAGAAAGAGCTCTCTCAGTACCTCAGAAACTGTTCTCTCAATACATCAGAATGTGATCCGTCTGGGTGAGAGAGAGACAGGCTGAGAAAGAGAAGTTGAAAGAGAGGGGAGGAGAGAGAGGGGTAAGAGAGAGAGGATGAGAAATAGAGGCGGGTAAGAGAGCGCGAGGGGTGAGGGAGAGAGAGGGGTGAGGGAGAGGGGGGTGTGAGCGAGATGGAGGTGGAAGAGAGAGAGGGTGAGAAAGAGACAGCGGGTAACAGAGAGACAGGCTGAGAGAGAGAGGGGGTGAGAGAGGGGTAAGAAAGAGGGTGAGAGAGAGAGAGAGACGGGCAAGTGAGAGAGAGGGTTGAGAGAGAGAGGGTGAGCGAGAGAGGTGTGAGCGAGAGGGGGTGAGAGAGAGAGGGGGTGAGAGAGAGAGGGGGTGAGAGAGAGAGGGGGTGAGAGAGAGAGGGGTGAGAGAGAGAGGGGGAGAGAGTGCGAGGTGTGGAAAAATAGGGCCTGAGAGGGGGTGTGAGAGAGGCAGTGAGAGAGAAGGGTGAGAGAGAGAGCTGTGAGAGAGAGAGGGTGTGAGAGAGAGGGGGTGAGAGAGAGAGGGTGAGAGAGAGGTGGGTGAGAGAGAGAGCTGTGAGAGAGAGAGGGTGTGAGAGAGAGGGGGTGAGAGAGAGAGGGTGAGAGAGAGGTGGGTGAGAGAGAGGTGTGTGTGTGAGAGAGAGAGCGGTAAGAGAGAGGGGTGAGAGAGAGAGGGTGAAAGAGAGAAGCGGTGTGAGAGAGAGAGGGGTAGAGAGAGAGGGGTGAGAGAGAGAGGGGGGTGAGAGAAAGGGTGAGATAGAGAGGTGTATGAGAGAGAGAGGCGGAAGAGAGAGAGGGGTGAGAGAGTGGGGATGAGAGAGAGAGGGGTGTGAGAGAGACGGGGTTGAGAGAGAGGTGTGTGAGAGAGAGGGGTGTGTGTGAGAGAGAGAGGGGCTGAAAGAGAGGGCCTCAGAGAGAGGGGTGAGAGAGGGGGTGACAGAGAAGGGGTGAGAGAGAGAGGCTGAGAGAAAGAGAGGTGAGAGAGAGAGGGTGAGAGAGAGGTGGGTGAGAGAGAGAGCTGTGAGAGAGAGAGGGTGTGAGAGAGAGGGGGTGAGAGAGAGAGGGTGAGAGAGAGGTGGGTGAGAGAGAGGTGTGTGTGTGAGAGAGAGAGCGGTAAGAGAGAGGGGTGAGAGAGAGAGGGTGAAAGAGAGAAGCGGTGTGAGAGAGAGAGGGGTAAGAGAGAGAGGGGTGAGAGAGAGAGGGGGGTGAGAGAAAGGTGAGATAGAGAGGTGTATGAGAGAGAGAGGCGGAAGAGAGAGAGGGGTGAGAGAGTGGGGATGAGAGAGAGAGGGGTGTGAGAGAGACGGGGTTGAGAGAGAGGTGTGTGAGAGAGAGGGGTGTGTGTGAGAGAGAGAGGGGCTGAAAGAGAGGGCCTCAGAGAGAGGGGTGAGAGAGGGGGTGACCAGAGAAGGGGTGAGAGAGAGAGGCTGAGAGAAAGAGAGGTGAGAGAGAGAGGGTGAGAGAGAGAGAGGGGTGACAGTGAGAGAGGCGTGATAGAGAGAGAAGCGGTGTAAGAGAAAGTGAGGGGTAAAGGAGGAGTGAGAGAGAGAGGGATGAGAGAGAGAGGGATGAGACAGTGAGGGAGGGGTGTGAGAGCGGCTCTGAGAGAGATCAGGGTGGTAGAGACTGGGTGAGGGAGGGGATGTGAGAAAGAGTGAGAGGGGCTGCGAAAGAGAAGGTGAGAAAGAAGGGGTGAGAGAGAGAGGTTGAGAGAGAAGGGTGTGTGAGAGAGAGAGAGATGGGAAAGAGAGAGAGGGGTGAGACAGAGAGAGAGGTGAGAGAGAGGGTTGAGAGAGAGACACAGAGAGAGAGTTAGAGAGCGGGTGTGAGAGAGATCGGGGTGGAAGACAGAGCGGGTGTGAAAGAGACAGGGTTGAGAGAGAGAGACAGGCTGAGAGAGAGAGGGTGAAAGAGAGGGGCTAAGAGAGAAGGGGTGAGAGAGAGAGGGAGAGAGAGGGTGAGAGAGAGGTGGGTGAGAAAGAGGTGTGTGAGAGAGAGAGGGGTAAGAGAGATGGGCGAGAGAGAGAGAGGGTGAGAGAGAGAAGAGGTGTGAGAGAGAGGGGTAAGAGAGAGAAGGGTGAGAGAGATGGGGTTGAGAGAAAGGGTGAGAGGGAGAGGTTTGTGAGAGAGGGGAAAGCGAGAGAGAGGATGAGGGAGAGAGGGGTGTGAGAGAGACGGGGTTGAGAGAGAGGTGTGTGAGAGAGAGGGGTGTGTGACAGAGAGAGGGGCTGAAAGAGAGGGACTCAGAGAGAGGGGGTGAGAGAGGGGGTGAGAGAGAAGGGGTGAGAGAGAGAGGATGAGAGAAAGAGAGGTGAGAGAGAGAGGGTGAGAGAGAGAGAGAGGGGTGAGAGTGTGAGAGGCGTGATAGTGAGAGAAGCGGTGTCAGAGAAAGAGAGGGGTAAGAGAGAGAAGAGTGAGAGAGAGAAGGATGAGAGAGAGAGGGATGAGAGAGTGAGGGAGGGGTGAGAGAGAGAGGGGCTCTGAGAGAGATTAGGGCGGGAGAGACTTGGGTGAGGGAGGGGATGTGAGAGAGAGGGGGGGCTGCGAAAGAGAAGGTGAGAGAGAAGAGGTGAGAGAGAGAGGTTGAGAGAGAAGGGTGTGTGTGAGAGAGAGATGGGAAAGAGAGAGGGGGGTGAGACAGAGAGAGAGGTGAGAGAGAGGGTTGAGAGAGAGGGGGGTGAGTTAGAGAGCGGGTGTGAGAGAGATCGGGGTGGAAGAGAGAGCGGGTGTGAAAGAGACAGGGGGTGAGAGAGAGACAGGCTGAGAGAGAGAGAGGGTGAAAGAGAGGGGGTAAGAGAGAAGGGGTGAGAGACAGGTGGATGAGAAAGAGGTGTGTGAGAGAAAGAGGGGTAAGAGAGATGGGCGAGAGAGAGAGAGGGTGAGAGACAGAAGCGGTGTGAGAGAGAGGGGTAAGGGAGAGGGGTGAGAGAGAGAGAGAGGGGGTGAGAGAAAGGGTGAGAGGGAGAGGTGTGTCAGAGAGGGGAAAGTGAGAGAGAGGATGAGGAGAGAGGGGTGTGAGAGAGATCGGGGTGGAAGAGAGAGTTGATGTGAAAGAGACAGGGGGTGAGAGAGAGAGACAGGCTGAGAGAGAGAGGGTGAAAGAGAGGGTGTGAGAGAGAAGGGGTGAGAGAGAGGCGGTGAGAGAGAGGGGGTGAGAGAGAGAGGATGAGAGAGAGAGAGAGAGACGGGTAAGAGAGAGCAAAGGGTGAGGGATGAGGGAGAGAGTGGGTGTGAGAGAGATCAGGGTGGAAGAGAGAGCTGGTGATAAAGAGATAGGGGGTGACAGAGAGACAGGCTGAGAGAGAGAGGGGGTGAGATAGAGGGGGTGAGGGAGAGAGAGGGGTGAGGGAGAGGGTGAGAGGGAGAGGTGTGTGAGAGAGGGGAAAGTGAGAGAGAGGATGAGGGAGAGAGGCGTGATAGAGAAGGTGTGTGAGAGAGATCAGGGTGGGAGAGACTGGGGAGAGAGAGGGGGGCTGAGAGAGAGAGAGAGAGGGCTGAGAGAGAGGGGGTGAGGGAGGGGGTGAGAGAAAAGGGGTAAGAGAGAGGGGCGAGAGAGAGAGAGGGTGAGATAGAGAAGCGGTGTGAGAGAGAGGGGGTGAGAGAGAAAGAGAGGGGCGTGAGAAAGAGGGTGAGAGGGAGAGGTGTGTGAGAGTGGGGTAAGTGAGAGAGAGGATGAGGGAGAGAGGGGTGTGAGAGAGACGGGGTTGAGAGAGAGGTGTGTGAGAGAGAGGGGCTGAAAGAGAGGGCCTGAGAGTGAGGGGGTGAGAGAGGGGGTGAGAGAGAAGGGGTGAGAGAGAGCCGGTGAGAGAAAGAGAGGTGAGAGAGGGGGGGGGGTAAGAAACGGAGGGGTAGGAGAGAGAGAGGGTGTGAGAGAGAGAGAGTGAGAGAGAGGTGTGAGAGAGAGAGGGGTAAGAGAGAGAGGGGTAAGATAGAGAGGGTTGAGAGAGAGAGGGTTGAGAGAGAGGGTGAGAGAGAGAGACGGGTGTGAGAGAGCTAGGGGCTGAAAGAGATGCCCTGAGAGAGAGGGGGTGAGAGAGAGGGTGACAGAGAGAGGTGAGAGATAGAGAGAGGGGTAGGAGAGAGAGAAGGCGAGAGAGAGAGGGCGAAGTGAGAGAGAGAGGTGTCAGAATAGAGAGGGTGAGAGAGGGTGAGAGAGAGGGGGTGAGAGAGAGAGAAGCGGTGTAAGAGAGAGAGAGAGAGGTGAGGGAGAGTGGGTGAGAGAGAGAGAGGTCCTGAGAGAGAGGGTGAGAGAGAGGGGATGAGAGAGACGGGGCGAGAGAGAGAGAGAGGTGTGAGAGAGAGAGGTGTGAGAGAGAGGGATGAGAGAGTGAGCGAGTGGTGAGAGAGAGAGGGGCTGTGAGAGATCAGGGTGGGAGACACTGGGGAGAGAGAGGGGATGAGAGAGAGAGGGGGCTGCGAAAGAGAGGGTGAGAGAGAAGGGGGCGAGAGAGAGAAGTTGAGAGAAATAGGTGTGAGAGAGAGAGAGAGACGGGTAAGAGAGAGAAGGGTGAGGGAGAGAGAGTGGGTGAGAAAGAGACAGGGGGTGAAAGAGAGACAGGCTGAGAGAGAGGGGATGAGAGAGAGGGGGTGAGAGAGAGGGGCAAGAGAGAGAGGGTGTGAGAGAGAGGCGTGAGAGAGAAGGTGTGCGAGAGAGATCAGGGTGGGAGAGACTGAGGAGAGAGCGAGAGGCGGGCTGAGAGAGAGGGGGTGAGAGAGAGGGGTTAGAGAGTGAGGGGGTGTGAGAGAGAGATCGGAGTGGAAGAGAGCGCGGGTGAGAAATAGAGAGGGGGTGAGAGAGAGACAGGCTGAGAAAGAAAGGGAGAGTGAGAGAAGGTGAGAAAGAGGCGTGAGAGAGGGGGAGTGAGAGAGAGAGAAGGGTGTGAGAGAGAGAGGTCTGTGAGAGAGAGAGGTAATGAGAGAGAGGGTTGAGAGAGAAATGGTGAGAGAGAGAGAGAAGGGTGTGAGAGAGAGGGAGGTGAGAGACAGGGTGAGAGAGAGAGAGGTGTGCGAGAGAGAGGGTAAGGGAGAGAGGGGGTGAGAGAGAGAGGGATGAGAGAGAGAGAGGGGGTGTGAGAGAGACAGTGGGTTGAGAGAGAGGTGTGTGAGAGAGAGGGGGGGTGTGAGAGAGAGAGTGGCTGAAAGAGAGGGCCAGAGAGCGCGGGTGAGAGAAAAGGGGTGAGAGAGAGAGAGGTGCGAGACAGAGATAGGGGTAAGAGAGAGGTGTAGGAGAGAGAGAGAGAGAGTGAGAGAGAGATAAGGGTGTTAGAGAGAGGTGTGTGTGTGAGAGAGAGGGTAATGAGAGAGGGTTGAGAGATAAAAAGTGAGAGGGAGAGAGAGAGGGGGGTGAGAGAGAGAGGGAGTGTGAGAAAGATCAGGGTGGAAGAGAGAGCGGGTGAGAAAGAGAGAGGGGATGAGAGAGAGAGACAGGCAGAGAAAGAGTGGGTGAGAGAGAAGGTGAGAGAGATGATTGAGAGAGAGATAAGAGAGAGGGGAAAGAGAGAGAAGGGTGAGAGGGTGAGAGAGAGAGGGAGGATGAGAAAGATCGGGGTGAGAAAGAGAAAGGGGGTAAGTGAGAGTGGGGGAGAGAGAGGGAGGAGAGAGTGGGGGAGAGAGAGGGTGTGAGAGGGGGGTGAGAGAGAGGGGGGAGAGAGAGGGGTAAGAGAGAAAGGGGGTAAAAGAGAGAGGGGTAAGAGCGAGAGGGGTGAGAGAGAGAGGGGCAAGAGAGAGAGGGGGTGTTAGATAGAGGGGGTGTTCGAGAGAGGGGGTGTTAGAGAGAGGGGGGTGTTAGAGAGAGGGTTGTGCGAGAGAGAGGGGGGTGAGGGTGAATGAGAGACAGGGGACTGAGAGAGGGGTGAGAGAGAATGAGAGTGGTGAGAGTGGGAGGTGATAAGAGAGTGAGAGGGCTACGAAAGAGAGGGTATGAGAGAGTGAGAGAGTGTGAGAGGGTGAGAGAGTGGGAGAGAGGAAGGGGATGACAGATAGAGCGGGGTGAGGGATAGAGGGGGTGAGAGAGAGAGAGGGGTGAGAGAGAGGGGGGTGTGAGAGTGATGGGGGTGAGAGAGAGGATGTGTGAGAAAGAGGGGTGAAAGAGAGGGGGATTGTGACAGAGAGGGGATGAGAGAGAGGGGTGAGAGAGAGGGGGTGATAGAGAGAAGGTGAGAGAGAGAGGGGTGAGAGAGAGAGAGAGGGCCTGAGAGAGACGTTGTGATAGAGAATGGGTGAGAGAGAGAGGGTGATTGAAAGAGAGGGGTTAGAGAGTGAGAGTGGCTGGAAGAGAGTGCCTGAGAGAGGGGGGATGAGAGAGGCAGTGAGAGAGAAGAGGTGAGAGAGAGAGGTATGAGAGAGAGAATATGTGAGAGAGAGGGGGTGTGAGAGAGAGGGGGTGTCAGAGAGAGGGTGTGTGGGTGAATGAGAGACAGGGGACTGAGAGAGAGAGGGGTGAGAGAGAATGAGAGTGGTGAGAGTGGGAGGGGATAAGAGAGTGAGAGGGCTAAGAAAGAGAGGGTGTGAGAGAGTGTGAGAGGGTGAGAGAGGGGGAGAGAGGGAGGGGATGACAGATAGAGCTGGGTGAGGGAGAGAGGGGGTGAGACAGAGAGAGGGGTGAGAGAGAGAGAGGGGTGAGAGAGAGGGCGTGAGAGAGAGAGCAGGGTGAGAAAGAGAGGGGTGTGAGAGTGAGGGGGGTGAGAGAGAGGGGGTGAGAGAAAGAGGGGTGAAAGAGAGGGCTGTGTGATAGAGAGGGGTTGAGAGAGAGGGGGTTGAGAGAGGGGGCAGTGAGAGAGGGCTGAGAGAGAGGGATGAGAGAGAGAGGGATGAGAGAGAGAGATGTGGGAGAGAGGGGTGTGAGAGTGAGGGGGTGAGAGAGAGGATGTGTGAGAAAGAGGGGTGAAAGAGAGGGGGGTGTGACAGAGAGGGGATGAGAGAGAGGGGGTGAAAGAGGGGCAGTGAGAGAGGGGGTGAGAGAGAGGGGGTGAGAGAGAGAGAGGGCCTGAGAGAGACGATGTGATAGAGAATGGGTGGGAGAGAGAGGGTGATTGAAAGAGAGGGGTTAGAGAGTGAGAGTGGCTGGAAGAGAGTGCCTGAGAGAGGGGGGATGAGAGAGGCAGTGAGAGAGAAGAGGTGAGAGAGAGAGGTATGAGAGAGAGAATATGTGAGAGAGAGGGGGTGTGAGAGAGAGGGGGTGTCAGAGAGAGGGTGTGAGGGTGAATGAGAGACAGGGGACTGAGAAGAAAGAGGGGTGAGAGAGAATGAGAGTGGTGAGAGTGGGAGGGGATAAGAGAGTGAGAGGGCTAAGAAAGAGAGGGTGTGAGAGAGTGTGAGAGGGTGAGAGAGGGGGAGAGAGGGAGGGGATGACAGATAGAGCTGGGTGAGGGAGAGAGGGGGTGAGACAGAGAGAGGGGTGAGAGAGAGAGAGGGGTGAGAGAGAGAGCAGGGTGAGAAAGAGAGGGGTGTGAGAGTGAGGGGGGTGAGAGAGAGGGGGTGAGTGAAAGAGGGGTGAAAGAGAGGGCTGTGTGATAGAGAGGGGTTGAGAGAGAGGGGGTTGAGAGAGGGGGCAGTGAGAGAGGGCTGAGAGAGAGGGATGAGAGAGAGAGGGATGAGAGAGAGAGATGTGGGAGAGAGGGGTGTGAGAGTGAGGGGGTGAGAGAGAGGATGTGTGAGAAAGAGGGGTGAAAGAGAAGGGGTTGTGACAGAGAGGGGATGAGAGAGAGGGGGTGAAAGAGGGGCAGTGAGAGAGGGGGTGAGAGAGAGGGGGTGAGAGAGGGAGAGGGCCTGAGAGAGACGATGTGATAGAGAATGGGTGGGAGAGAGACGGTGAGTGAAAGAGAGGGGTGAGAGAGTGAAGGGGGTGAAGGAGAGGATGTGTGAGGAAGAGGGGTGAAAGAGAGGGGTGTGTGACAGAGAGGGGATGAGAGAGGGGGTGAAAGAGGGGCTGTGAGAGAGAGGGGGTGAGAGAGAGGGGTGAGAGAGAGGGTGTGAGAGAGAGAGAGGGCCTGAGAGGGGGTGAGATAGAGAGAGGGGTAAGAGAGAGGGGTGAGAGAGATGGTGAGAGAGAGAGGCATGAGAGAGAAGGTGTGTGAGAGAGATCAGGGTGGGAGAGACTGGGGAGAGGGCTGAGAGAGAGAGAGAGTGGTGTGAGACAGAAAGAGGGGTAATAGAGAGAGGAGTCTGAGAGAGAGAGAGAGGGGTGAGAGAGAGGGGGTGTGAGAGAGATCGGAGTAGAAGAGAGAGCGTTTGAGAAAGGAGAGTGAGTGAGAGAGAGACAGGCAGAGAAAGAGTAGGTGAGAGGGAAGGTGAGAGAGAGGCATGAGAGACGTGGGTAAGAGAGTAAGGAGAGAGCGAGGGGATGACAGAGAGAGCAGGGTGAGGGAGAGCGGGGGTGAGAGAGAGAGGGGCTGAGAGAGGGGCGTGAGAGAGAGAGAGGGGTGAGAGAGAGAGGGGTGTGAGAGTGAGGGGGTGAAAGAGAGGGGTGTGTGAGAGAGAGGGGCTGAGAGAGAGAGGGTTGAGAGAGGGGGCAGTGAGAGAGGGGATGAGAGAGAGAGGGATGAGAGAGAGAGATGTGGGAGAGCGGGGTAACAGAGAGCGCGGTGAGAGAGAGGGGGTGTAAGAGAGAGAGGGGGTGTAAGAGAGAGAGGGGTGTAAGAGAGAGGGGGTGTAAGAGAGAGAGGTGTGAGAGAGAGAGAGGGCCTGAGAGAGAGGGTGAGAGAAAATGGGTGAGAGAGAGTGGGGTTTGAGAGTGAGAGGGGCTGAAAGAGAGGGGTGAGAGAGAAGGGGTGAGAGAGAGAGAGAGGTATGAGAGAGAGAGAGGGTGTGAGAGAGAAGGGGGTGAGAGAGTGTGTGTGAGAGAGAGGTGTGTGAGAGACAGGGGTAAGAGAGAGAGGGGTTAGAGAGAAAGGGTGAGAGAGAGAGGGTGAGAGAGAGAGAAGGGTGTGAGAGAGAGGGGGAGGGTGAGAGGGGTGTGTGAGAGAGCAAGGGGGTAAGAGAGCGGGTGAGAGAGAAGGGGTGAGAGAGAGAGGGTGAGAGAGGGGGTGAGAGAGAGGGGGATGAGAGACAGAGAAAGGGGTGAGAGTGAGAGACGGGCGAGAGAGAGAAGCGGTGTGTGAAAGAGAGGGGTAAGAGAGAGAGGGTGAAAGAGAGAATGCATGAGAGAGAGAGGGTGCGAGAGAGGGGGTGAGAGAGAGGTGTGAGAGAGAGTGCGATGAGAGAGAAAGGGATGAGAGAGAGAGGAGCTGAGAGAGAGAGAGGAGCTGTGAAAGAGAGGGTGAGAGAGAAGGGGTGAGAGAGAGAGAGGTGTGTGAAAGAGAGAGGTGCGAGACAGAGGGAGGGGTAAGAGAGAGGGGTAGGAGAGAGCGTGAGGGTGATAGAGAGATAAGGGTGTGAGAGAGAGGTGTGAGAGAGAGAGGGCAATGAGAGAGGGTTGAGAGAGAAAGGGGTGAGAGAGAGAGGGGTGAGAGAGAAAGGGAGTGTGAGAGAGATCGGGGTGGAAGAGAGAGCGGGTGAGAAAGAGAGAGGGGGTGAGAGAGGGAGACAGGCAGAGAAAGAGAGGGTGAGAGAAGTTGAGAGAGAGGGGGAAAGAGAGAGAGAAGGGAATGAGAGAGAAGGGTGAGTGGGTGACAGACAGAGAGTGAGGATGAGAAAGATTGAGGTGTGAAAGAGAAAGGGGGTAAGTGAGAGTGGGGGAGAGAGAGGGTGTGAGAGAGGGGGAGAGAGAGGGGTAAGAGAGAGAGCGGGTAAAAGAGAGAGGGGTAAGAGAGAGAGGGATAAGAGAGAGAGGGGGTGTTAGAGAGAGGGTGTGAGGGTGAATGAGAGATGGGGACCGAGAGAGAGAGGGGTGGGAGAGAATGAGAGTGGTGAGAGTGGGAGTGGATAAGAGAGTGAGAGGGCTAAGAAAGAGCGGCTGTGAGAGAGTGAGAGGGTGAGAGAGAGGGGAGAGAGGGAGGGGATGACAGATAGAGCGGGGTGAGGGAGAGAGAGGATGTGTGAGAAAGAGGGGTGAAAGAGAGGGGGGTGTGACAGAGAGGGGATGAGAGAGATGGAGTGAAAGAGGGGCAGTGAGAGAGGGCGTGAGAGAGAGGGGGTGAGGGAGAGGGCTTTAGAGAGAGGGGGTGATAGAGAATGGGTGAGAGAGAGAGGGTGAGTGAGAGAGTGACAGGGGCTGGAAGAGAGGGCCTGAGAGAGGGGGGATGAGAGATGCAGTGAGAGAGAAGGGGTGAGAGAGAGAGGTTTGAGAGCGAGAATGTGTGAGGGAGGGTGAGAGAGAGAGGTGTGTGTGTGAGAGAGAGAGGGGTAAGAGAGTGAGGGGTGAGAGAGTGAGGGGGTGAGATACAGAAGGGTAAGAGAGAGAGGGGTGAGAGGGAGAGGTAAGAGAGAGATAGAGGGGTGAAAGAGACAGGGGCTGAAAGAGAGAGGGCCTGCGACAGAGGGGGTGAGATAGAGAGAGGGGTAAGAGAGAGAGGGGTGAGAGAGAGTGTGAGAGAGAGAGGCGTGAGAGAGAAAGTGGGTGAGAGAGATGAGGGTGGGAGAAACTGGGGAGAGGGAGGGGGCCTGAGAGAGAGTGGTGAGAGAGAGAGAGGGGTGAGAGAGAGAGAGAGGGGTAAGAGAGAGGGGATGAGAGAGAGATCGGAGTAGAAGAGAGAGCGGGTGAGAAAGGAGAGGGGGTGAGAGAGAGACAGGCAAAGAGCAGGTGAGAGGGAAGGTGAGAGAGAGTAATGAGAGAGAGGGGGTAAGAGAGTGAGAGAGCTAAGAAGGTGCGAGAGAGACGAGTTAGAGTGGGGATGACAGAGAGAGCAGGGTGAGGGAGAGAGGGCGTGAGTGAGAGAGGGGTGAGAGAGAGAGGGGTGTGAGAGTGAGGGGGTGAGAGAGAGGGGGTGTGAGAAATATGGGTGAAAGAGAGGAGTGTGTGACAGAGAGGGGGTGAGAGAGAGAGGGGTGAGAGAGGGGGCGGTGAGAGAGGGGATGAGAGAGAGAGGGTTGAGAGAGAGAAGGATGAGAGAGAGCGATGTGAGAGAGAGAGGGATGAGAGAGAAAGCGGGGTGAGAGAGAGGGGGTGTGAGGGAGAGAGGGGTTGTAAGAGAGAGAGGCGGTGTAAGAGAGAGAGGGGGGTGAGAGAGATGTGTGAGAGAGGGAGGGCCTGAGAGAGAGGGTAAGAGAGAATGGGTGAGAGAGAGGGGGTGAGAGAGAGAGGGGGGGTGAGAGAGAGAGAGGGGTGAGAGAGTGAGAGGGGCTGAAAGAGAGGGGTGAGAGAGAGGGGTGAGAGAGAAGTGGTGAGAGAGAGAGAGGTATGAGAGAGAGGGTGTGAGAGAGAGGGGGTGAGAGAGAGGGGGTGAGAGAGAGGGTGTGAGAGAGAGGTGTGTGAGACAGATAGGGGTACGAGAGCGAGGGGTGAGAGAGAATGGGTGAGAGAGAGAGAGGGTGAGAGAGAGGTGAGAGAGAGAGAAGGGTGTGAGAGATCGGGGGGTTGAGATAGAGGGTTGAGAGAGAGAGGGTGAGAGAGAGAGAAGTGTGAGAGAGACAGGGGTTGAGAGAGAGGTGTGTGAGAGTGAGGGGTGTCTGAGAGAGCAAGGGGGTGAGAGAAGGGGGGAGAGGGAACGGGTGAGAGAGAGAGGGTGAGAGAGAGGGATGAAAGACAGAGAAAGGGGTGAGAGTGAGAGACGGGTGAGAGAGAGAGAGAAGTGGTGTGTGAAAGAGAGGGGTAAGAGAGAGAGAGGTTGGTGAGAGAGAGAATGCATGAGAGAGAGAGAGGGTGCGAGAGAGGTGTGAGAGAGAGCGGGATGAGAGAGAAAGGGATGAGAGAGAGGAGCTGAGAGAGAGAAGGAGGCAGAGAAATAGACGGTGAGAGAGAATGGGTGAGAGAGAGAGAGGTGTGTGTGAGAAAGAGACGGGTAAGAGCGAGAGGGTGAGAGAGACAGGGGTGAAAGAGAAAGGGGTGAAAGAGAGAGAGGGGTGGAAGAGAGAACGGGTGAGAAAGAGACAGGGGGTGACAGAGAGACAGGCTTAGAGAGAGGGGGTGAGAGAGAGGGGGTGCGAGAGAGGGGATGACAGAGTAGGGTTGAGAGAGAGAGGGTGAGAGAGAGAGAGACAGGTGTGAGAGAGAGAGGTGAGAGAGGGTTGAGAGAGAGAGTGGTGAGAGAGAGGGGATGAGGGAGAGAGTGTGGTGGGAGAGAGAGCGGGTGAGAAAGAGACAGGGGTGACAGAGAGACAGGCTGAGAGAGTGAAGGGGTGAGAGAGAGAGGGTGGTGAGAGAGAGGGATCAGAGAGAGGTGTGCGAGAGAGAGAGGTGAGAGAGAGAGAGGGATCAGAGAGAGAGGGATGAGAGAGAGCGCGAGGGGTGAGAGAGTGGAGCTGTGAGAGAGATCAGGGTGGGAGAGACTGGGGAGAGAGATGGGCTGATAGAGAGAAAGGCTGCCAAAGAGAGGGTGAGAGAGAGAGGCTGAGAGAGAGAGAATTGTGAGAGAAGAAGAGACGGGTTAGAGAGAGAAGGTTGAGAGAGAAAGGGGTGACAGATAGAGGAGTGAAAGAGAGAGAGGGGTGAGGGAGTGAGGTGGTGTGAGAGAGACAGGGGGTGAGAGAGAGAGAGACAGGCTGACAGAGAGAGAAGGTGAGAGAGAGAAGCGGTGTGAAAGAGAGAGGGGTAAGAGAGAGAGGGTGAGAGAGAGAGAGAAGGGTGTGTGTGTGTGTGTGTGAGAGAGAGAGAGAGAGGGCCTGAGAGAGAGGGTGTGAGAGAGAGTAGGTGAGAGAGAAAGGGTGAGAGAGAGGGTAAGAGAGAGAGGTGTGAGAGAAAGGGGTTTGAGAGAGAGAGGTGTGTGAGAGGGGGGGGTGAAAGAGAGAGGGACTGAAAGCGAGGGCCTGAGAGAGAGGGGGTGAGAGGGTGCGAGAGAGATGGGGTGAGAGAGAGGGTGAGAGAGAGAGAGAAGGGTGTGTGTGTGAGAGAGAGTGAGAGAGAGGGCCTGAGAGAGAGGGTGTGAGAGAGAGAGTAGGTGAGAGAGAAAGGGTGAGAGAGAGGGTAAGAGAGAGAGAGAGAGGGGTGTGAGAGAAAGGTGTTTGAGAGAGAGAGGTGTGTGAGAGATGGGGGTGAGAGAGAGAGGGACTGAAAGCGAGGGCCTGAGAGAGAGGGGGTGAGTGAGGGTGCGAGAGAGATGGGGTGAGAGAGAGAGGGTGAGAGAGAGAAGTGAGAGAGAGAGGGGTGAGAGAGGGGGGTATGTGAGAGAGAGGGGTGAGAGAGAGAGGGGTGAGAGTGAGAGGGGTGAGAGAGAGAAAAGCGGTGTGAAAGAGCGCTGAGAGAGAGAGGGTGAGATAGAGAGGGTGAGAGAGAGATCAGGGTGGGAGAGACTGAGGAGAGGGGGGCTGAGAGAGAGAGAGAGGACTGAGAGAGAAGAGGTGAGTGAGAGGGGTATGAGAGAAGGGGTGAGAGAGAGGGGTAAGAGAGAGAGAATGATGACAGAGAGAGGGGTGAGAGAGAGAGGGGGGTGTGAGACAGATCGGAGTGGAAGAGAGAGCGGGTGAGAAAGAGAGAGGGGTGAGAGAGAGACAGTCTGAGAGAGACAGGGTGAGAGAGAAGGTGAGAGAGGCGTGAGAGAGGAGGTAAGAGAGAGTGAGTGGAAAGAGAGTGAGGGGTGAGAGGGTGATAGCGAGAGGGGGGATGAGAGAGATCAGGGTGGTAGAGAGCACGGGTGAGAAAGAAGAGAGGGGTCAGAAAGAGTGGGGCAGTGAGATTGGGTGAGAGAGTGGGGCAGAGAGTGGGGAGAGGGGGAGAGAGTGGAGGGGGGAGTGAGAGGGGGATAGAGGGGGGTGAGAGAGGGATGAGAGAGAGGGGAGAGAGAGGGGGAGAGAAAGGGGGAGAGAAAGGGGGATAGAAAGGGGTGAGAGAGGCCAGAGAGAGTGGGAAGAGAGGGGTGGGGAAGGGAATGAGAGAGGGAGAGTGGGGCATGAGAGAGGTATGAGAGAGAGAGGGAGAGAGTTGGGGGAGAGAGGGGGAGAGAAAGTGGGAGAGAAAGGGAGTGAGAGAGAGGCGGGAGAGAGAGCGGGGAGAGAGAAAGGGGAGGGAAGGGGGATGGAGAGGGGTGAGAGAGGGGGAGAGAGGGAGACAGAGAGAGGGGAGAGAGAGAGAGAGGAAGGGGGTTGAGAGCAAGGGGGTGAGAGAAAGGGGGTGAGGGGGGGGAGAGAGAGGTGGGAGAGAGAGGAGGGAGAGAAAGGGGAGAGCGTGAGAGGGGGAATGAGAGCAAGGGGGTGAGAGAAAGGGGGTGAGAGAGGGGGGAGAGAAGGGGAGAGGGGAGAGAGGGGATGGGGAGAGAAAGGGAGGGAGGGGTGAGTGAGAGTGGTGGAGTGAGAGAGGGGGAAGAGAGCACAAGAGGGGCAGAGAGAGAGGGGAAGAGAGTGAGAGGCGGTGAGAGAGATGGGTTGAGAGTGAGGGGGTGAGAGAGAAGGGTGAGAGAGAGGCGCGAGCGAGCGAGAGAGGGGGCGAGCGAGAGAGCGAGGGGGGGCAAGAGAGAGAGAGGTGCAAATGAGCGGGAGGGAGGGGACGGAAATGAGACAGAGTCTGACAGCGAGAGAGCGCACGAGAAGGGGACGAGAGAGAGAGTGAGAGAGAGAGATAGATAGATAGCGATCTCCCCCTCACTGACTGATCCCTCCACAACACTGTAATCTCTCGCTCCTTAACTGATCCCTACACAACACTGCTATCTCCCGCTCCCTGACTGATCCCCACACAACACTGCAATCTCCCCCTCCCTGACTGATCCCTACACAACACTGCTATCTCCCGCTCCCTGACTGATCCCTACACAACACTGCAATCTCCCCCTCCCTGACTGATCCCTACACAACACTGCAATCTCCCCCTCCCTGACTGATCCCTGCACAACACTGCAATCTCCCCCTCCCTGACTGATCCCTACCCAACACTGCAATCTCCCCCTCCCTGACTGATCCCTACCCAACACTGCAATCTCCCCCTCCCTGACTGATCCCTACCCAACACTGTAATCTCCCCCTCCCTGACCGATCCCTACCCAACACTGCAATCTCCCCCTCCCTGACTGATCCCTACCCAACACTGCAATCTCCCCTCCCTGACTGATCCCTACCCAACACTGCAATCTCCCCCTCCCTGACTGATCCCTACACAACACTGCAATCTCCCCCTCCCTGACTGATCCCTACCCAACACTGCAATCTCCCCCTCCCTGACTGATCCCTACTCAACACTGCAATCTCCCCCTCCCTGACTGATCCCTACCCAACACTGCAATCTCCCCCTCCCTGACTGATCCCTATCCAACACTGCACTCACCCCATTCCCTGACTGATCCCTACTCAACACTGCAATCTCCCCCTCCCTGACTAATCCCGACACAAAACTGTAATCTCTCCCTCCTTAACTGATCCCTACCCAACACTGCAATCTCCCCCTCCCTGACTGATCCCTACCCAACACTGCAATCTCCCCCTTCCTTCGTGATACCTACACAACTCTGACTCACCACTGCCCCTCCCCCCAGACGGTTAGATCGCATGGAATCCAGGGGGCGTTGGCAAGCTGAGTACACAATTGGTTTGATGGTAGGAAGCAGAGGGTAACAGTCAGACTGGAGGCCTGTGACTCTTGGTGTGCCTCAGCGGTCATAGAATCATAGAATCCCTCCTCTGTGGAAACAGGCCCTTCGGCCCAACAAGTCTACTGGCCCTCTGAAGATTATTCCACCCAAACCCATTCCGCTACTTTATTACTCTACATGAACCCCTGACTAATACAACTTACTTAAACATCCATGAACATTCTCGGCAATTGAGCATTGCCAATTTACCTGACCTGCACATCTTCGGAGTGTGGGAGGAAACCGGAGCACCCAGAGGAAACCCACGCAGACATGGGGAGAACATACAAACTCAGTTGGTGTGGCATAGTGGCTCAGTGGTTGGCACTGCTGCCTCACAGCGCCAGGTACCCAGGTTCGACCCCAGCCTCGGGTGACTGTGTGGAGTTTCCACATTCTCCCTGTGTCTGTGTGGGTTTCCTTTGGGTGCTCTGGTTTTCTCCCACAATCCAAAAATGCGCAGGCCAGACTAAATTGCCCATATGGCTAGGTGCAGTTGTTAAATAGGGAGAATGGCTCAGGGTGGGTTACTCTTCAGCAGGTCGGTGTGGTTTGTTAGGCCAAACGGCCTGTTTCCATACTGTAGGAAATCTAACCCACACAGACCACCCTGTGAGGTTGGAATTGAACCCAGATCCACGGTGCTGTGAAGCAGCAGTGCTAACCATTGTGCCACTGAGCTGGTCAGTGCTAGACCCATTGCTTTTTGTCATCTATATCAATGATTTGGATGAGGATGTTTAAGGCATGATTATAAAGTTTTCAGATTACACTAAAATAAGTGAGGAAGGTTCTCAGCAATTGCAACAGGGCCTTGATCAGCTGGGGAATTGGGCTGAGAAATGGCAAATGGAGTTTAATATAAACAAGTGCGAGATCTTACATTTTGGAAAGTCACATCAAGACTGGGGTTTCATGGTGAATGGTAGGGCCTGAAGGAGTGTAGTGGAACAGAGGGACCTTGGATTCCAGGAGCACGGCTCTCTGAACTCAGGGAGACAGGGCAGTGAAGAAGGCTTTTGGCACACTGGGCCCTTCACCAGTCAGGGCATGGAATATCGAAGTTGGGAAGTTCTGTTGTAGTTGTACAGGATATTAGTAAGGCCGCACTTGGAATATTGTGTTCAGTTTTGCCCACCTTGCGATACAAAGGATGTTATTGTACTGGAAGAGTCCAGAAGAATTTTACAAGGATATTGCCAGAACTCAACTCGACAGTTATAGTGAGAGGTTGGACAAGCAAGGACATTTTCTTTAGTGTGCAGGAGACTGAGGGGTGTCCTTATAGAGGTGTATAAGATCATGGGAGGCATGGATAGGGTGAATGCACTCAGTCTTTATCCAAGGCTTGGGGAATCAAGGATGAAAGGGCATCAGTTTGAGGTGAAAGGGGAAGATTAAAAGGGAACCTGAGGGACAATGCTTTTACCCAGAGGGTGGTACACATACGGAATGAACTACCAGCGGAAGTGGTCAAGGAGGATACATTTAATAACATTTAAAAGGCACTTGGACAAATACATGGATAGGAACGTATTGGAAGGATATGGGCCAAGTGCAGGGAAACGGGGTTAGTGTGGATGGACCAGTTTGGGCCAAAGAGCCTGTCTCCATGCTGTAGAACTCTATGACTCTATGAATATACCCTGGTGTCCCATAATACAGAAACAGCCAAAGCAATAGGAACACGAGCTGGTACAAATGTGAAACAGTCCTGCAGAATTTGGCAGGAAGCCAGCCTAGCCTTGCTGTGAAGGATTCCTGGCACAGGAGCTGTAGTGAGATGCCCATAGAGATCTGGGAAAGGAAGCTGGAAAGCTCACTGCACTGCCGATAGCCTGGAGGAGCCCGGCTGGGATAAGGCAGTTGGGATTAAGTCACCCCAGGGAAAACTACAGGCTGTGACAGAGCTAGGTCTCCTACACAATGAGCAGGACAGAACGTTGTAGGAAAATCTCACCCACATGGGACTACTCCATGGGAAGAACCCATTCCAGTGAAAGGAGGGTCTCTGGGGATGGGGAGGCAGCCTCAGGTTACATGGACAATCTGGAAGGACAGTGTATGATCTCCAAACAGCTGCATGGGTCCTGTACACCTACAACATGGAACAACACACATCAGGCCCTAGTAGGGGGTGTCAGGAGCAAATACAATCCCGAGGGAACCCGGGGTCCTTCCAGAATGGGATAATGTGTGCCTTTGGTGTTCTACCTCCCCAGGGAGATAATGACAGACCCCACACTGACACATCCACACCCTCCCACGGATGGGGAATCCCACTGCCTTTCTCCCAGGTAACAGCACCTTTTGCCCCCAGCGCTGACCCACAGACGGACCCAGATTCCATGAATCATGTGGTTACCCAGAGACAAACAGCTTATGGTCTCACTCCGTACACAACAGCCATTCCAGCCTCCAAGCTGGTGGGCAGCACCAAAAAGGCCACTCTGTTTGATCCTGTCACAAACCCAGATACATTTTTGGATGAGATAGACCGACAGTCTGTCATACACGGACTGGATGCTGACAAACAAACTAAATTAATCACCATGTGACTTTGTCCACCAGGCCATTCAGCCCTCGCTGAGGGACAACAGTGAGGGAGGGACATCCATGATGAAATGAAGGCAGCGGTCCTTAATGCTCGAGAAAAGTCCCATCCCGGGTTAGTGACAAACAGCGTAAATATTTGTTCCAGGAGAACACCCACACGAACATGTCTCACTGTCAGTTACATCAGCTCACCAAGGGCTGGGTTAATGACAGCTGTAAGGACACTTTCGGTGGGGCACTGGGCCTGGTATGAGGGATTCCAATTATCCCAAGTGACAATGTTAGGATGGGGATCTTTGAAGTCGAAAGTATCGGATTATATTAACAAAGGTATTTGGATGGGTTATCATGATTCCCTCCCACATGCTGTGGAGATAGAGGGGACATTGACAGGGACCACACTTACCTAAATGTGAAGGAACAGGCCATACCACGGCATTCCCATCGCCTGTCATTAACGAATTCGGCTCCTCTCACATCAAGCTGTGGTCCTAACTGCACTCACCTTGATATATCTCGGGATACCGGTGGTTAGGATTGCAGGCTGTAACAGATGGGTCTGATCATGGTGAATAATGCCTGGATACACCCCCAGGGACTGGAAGGTAGATGGAACTCCCCGGGTGATCACCTTAGTTTCATTCATTTGCAGTGTTTGAGTGTTCCTGTCTGGGCCCAGTATTGATTGCCTGTCCGTAGCTGCTCGGGAGCTGGTTTTGGTTGTGAGCTGCCTCCTTGAACTGTTGCAGGTGGTGGACCCACAATGTCGTTAGGAAGGGAATTCCTGGAGTTTGAGCCAGGAGGTCTCATTCACTTGCATTTATTCTGCTCACCGGATGTTGGCGATGCAACACAATTCTGTGTGGATTCTCAGAACGGAATATGTTTTGTCGAAACAGTCAGGAGAGCCACAGTCACTCAGTGGTTAGCACTGTTACCTCACAGCGCCAGAGACCTGGGTTTGATTCCACTCCTGAGCGACTGTCTGTGTGGAGTTTGTACATTCTCCCTGCATCTGTATGGGTTTTCACCCACTGTTCAATGGTGGGATTTTAACAGATTGCCCGTAGTGTCGAGGGATATTCAGGTTAGCTGGAATAGCCATGGGAAATGCAGGGTTTCACAGATATCATCAGGGGATAGATCTGAGTTGGATTCTCTTCAGAGGGTCATTGTGGACTCGATGGGCTGAATGGCCTGTTTCTGCTCTGTAGGGATTCTATGATATCACTTATCAGCCATATTACAATCGGTTTGACCAATGTACAAAATGGTTTTCGCTCAAATAGCAGGCTACTCTGACAACAAACATAACCAGCTTTTAAAATTAGGTTTGTAATTCATTGTATAAGCTTCTTTCTATTCAAAAGACTGGGTGGGGGAGGGGGAATGGGTGAAATGTTCCTGCCTCCTTGCTAAAACACAGGTAGACAGACAAGAGATGCTGGGTATATTGGACAAGTTATACTCCAAAATCACAAAAGCCAGACAGCAGCCAGATGGTTACCCATCAGCATAATGTAAAAGGCAACAGTTCCCCTGGGCAGACATATCCCTAATAACGTCTCCACCAAACAAAGGAGGTCCCAGACAGGAAGGTACCGGGTCCTGCTACACAAAGAAACTAACAGGAACAAGCCATCCAAATGATTAGCAACGCTTCAAACTATTAACTGATTCTTTGAATTGGCCAGAAGTATAGAAAGTTCTGGGAAACCATCCAGAAATGAACAAAACCAGGGATCACCTGCAGACTGATCTCTTGAATTTTCTGGAGGCTTTCTGAGGTGACCAACATGGCAAGGGACAAAGACCAGCTCACCATCCAGAGAGAGGGAGAGAGAGAGGGAGAGAGACAAGCTGAAGGAAACCTCAGGAGCATGGGAGAGAGGGAGAGTGAAAAACCATTGAGAGAGAGAGAGCTGGAACCAACTGGAATACTGAGTGTCACCCCTTCAGTCTGTCCATGCTTCAACGCCTGTTTGTCTCAGTCTGACTTCCCCTTCTCTCTTTGTCCTTCTCTCTCCCTGTCTGTCTCTTTCTCTCAATCTGCCTTTCTCTCACACCCTCCCTCTCACTGTCTGTCTCTGCCCCATCTGTCTCTCATCCCCCTTCTCCATCCCCACTCTCTATACCTCTCTCTCTTTTTCTCACCCTCCCTTTCTCTTTTTCTTTGTTTCAGACTTGAAAGTGCTCACCCAATTTTAAACCCACTAAATTTATTTTGCCCCTCATTTTAACTCTCCTCCCAAATTTATTCCCTTCCCCAAATACCTTCCCTCCCAAATACCTACCTTACCAACTGTGCCCCCCTCAAATATTTTGCTGCCCCCAACATTGCTGTGAGCCCCACTCCCTGGGGCAGAGGGAGTTGAGTGGAAAAGTGTGGAGCTGGAAAAGCCCAGCAGGTCAGGCCTGAACCATCGACTCTCCTGGCTGACCTGCTGTGCTTCCCCAGCTCCTCACTTTGTAACTCTGACTCTCCAGCATCTCCAGTCCTCACTTTCTCACACCGATAGATGAGTCTGGGTTGACTGACTGGCCTCTGACTGTTTTAATGCACAGCAAGATCCCAGTCCGAGAATTACAGAAGGTTTGCATCACAGATGGAGTCCTTTCTGCCCATCATCTCCCCTCCCCCATTAAATGATCCTGGTCCTGTTCAGGATCCTCAGGATTGGCCCCTGAATGGCCGCATTGACTATACTTCCTGTGCAGAGCTCTTCTCCACCCTGTCTCAGATTTTGCATCACATGCTATCCCTCCCTCCATCTCTCTCTGACAAAAGCCCCTCCTTTCTCCACCAACCCCAAAACCCCATCAAACCCTCCCCCTGTCTCTGGCTGTCCCACTCTCTCCTTGTCTTCCACTCTCCCCCTTCCCATGCAGACTCACAGCCCCTGGGCTGGAGGACATAGTGCAGAGACTAATTCACCTTTTGACTGACTGCTGTAATGCACAGCAAGATCCCACTCGAAAGCCATCGCCAAGTACACACACTGTCCTTCTCCCTCAATATATGCCCTTCTCACTCTCGGTCTCTCCCTGTCTCTCTCACTCTGTCCTTTTCTCACTCCACGTCCCTGACTCTTAGTGCCCATTTCTCTCTCTCCACTTTCTCCATCTCCATTCTCTCCACGTCTCTCTCTCTTTTTGTCAGTGTCCCTTTCTGTCTTCTTTTTCTCTATTTCACACTCACTCAGAAAAGTACTTCATGTTCCTCCCCTACAGTGGGGGTAAAACCTGAGAGAGAGCAGGCACTGAGGCAAGCTCATCCCGATGCCCCTTCTCCCAGTCACTGGGACAGAGCAGAGGGGTCCAGGGAGAAAGAGGGAGAGAAACTACAGGAGAGAAAGAGAGATGGATGGACAGACAGTGAGAGGGAGGGAGAGAACAAGAGAAAGACAGGCAGGCAGAGGGGGGTAGAGGAAGTGAGAAGAACTGAGAAAGAGCAGGACAGAGACAGACAGAGAGAGAGAGAGAGAGAGAGTGAAACTCCAGGAAGAGAAATACAATGTCAGACAGATACAAGGTGAAAATGTGGAGAGAAAGACAGGGAGAGAATTTCAGGCAGACAGCAAGACAGAAATCTCAGGGAGAGATATAGGACAGGGAGAGAGAGAGAGGAGTTGCAACAGCAGAGAGATAGAGCTGAGAGAGTGGGGTGGTAGTGGGGACTATGATGTTGCTAGAGTGATGTGCAGACAGAAATAGCAAGATCCCACAGAGCTGAGAGACAGATGCAGAGAGAGATGAGCAAGGTGTTAGTTTTGTGAAAGACTGAATGATTAAGCATTCCTGAAAAACCTGGTGAGGTGACAAAGGAGGAAGGGAATCTACTGGGAAATGTAAACAGGACAGAGATGTGAAGGATGGTGAGCGAGAGGGATTGAAGGAAAGATGTGGGAGAGAGAACTGGGAACGCAGAAATAGACATGAGAGCTGCAGAGAGAGAGGGAAGCAGTGAAATCTGTGGGAACAGATCCCTCTCTAGCATTTTGCTCCTTTGTCTCTCCCCGTTCCCACAGACAGCCTGAATCCCACAATTTGTGTGTCTGTGTGTGTGTGTGTGTTCTCGTCTGATGATTCCTCATGGTAGAATAATTTGATTGTCTGTCTCTATGTTGTCCTAATTTCAGCTCCCAAATCAAATGTTGAATCATCCACGATCCTATTGAATAGTAGAGCAGGCTCGATGGGCTGAATGGTGTCCTCCTGGTCCTATTTCAGATGGTCTTATGTCCTTAACACTACCGCCCAACTCTTGGCCCCCACACTGGAGGTTATGACTCCACAAGGCCCTGATCTGTAGAGTGCTGCACTCTTCCGTGAGTCTCGGAGGGAACCAGTCTGATTTGGATTGGAGTTGCAACCTCTCAGTGAGAAGTGAAATCTCCTTGAGGTTCCCCTCAGTCTCTCACTGTAAGGTGGAGCAGGCCAGTCTCGGGGAAGTAAACAGCAGGCCAGGTCTGCCTTGTCCTCCAGCTCCATTTCAGAAGGCCACATGGGAGGGGCTTGTTTCCTTCATCAGCTTCCCGTGCTCTCCCTTCTGGGTTAGGGTGGGGGGCGAATGGCCTTGCTCCTGGATCCTATTGAGATGCAGGCTGGCTATGATTGGGTTATACAGGGCATGCCCCTGGAGTGAAGTCAGTTAGCTCAGTTGGCAGGTCAGTTGGTTTATAATGCAGAGTAAAACCAATAGCGTGTGTTCAATTCCCACACCAGCTGGGGTTACCCTGAAGGACTCTCCTTCCCAACCTCTCCCCTCAGTTGGGCCATGGTGACCCTCTGATTAAATCCCCACCAGACCCCACTCTGTAATGAGGAGCTGTCCCATGCTCTGGTAAGACTACGGTGACATTACATTGGTTTGTACCTGGGGCACTGTGTGCAGGACTAGTCACTGCATTGCCAGAGGGATGTTAGTGTGTGGGGAAGGTTTACTGGATGAATCCCCACTGGAATGAACAGCACTCTCTTTCCCCCAGTTAATTCACTCTTGCAGCCTTTGTGTCTTTGGAGACACGAGGACCAATTCACCTGAAACAGCAGCTGGATTTTATATTCATAAGATTGCACACACACACACACACACGCACACTCCCTCAAACACACACACACACACTCCCTCAAACACACACACATACACACACACACTCTCACATGAACATGCACTTTCTCTCTCGCACACACATATACAGACACACAGAGATGCACATGCATCCACTCTTTCACACACACAAACACGGGCAGTCTGTCTCTCTCTCTCTCTCTCTCTGTCTCTCTCTCTCTCACACACACACACACACACACATACACACACGGCTGTAAAGGCATGGTTGAGGTATTGCTGGAGAAATGATTTCTCTGAGGACTGAACCCTGATCTGACATGATGACTGCTCCAGGGAGACAAACAGCAGCTACAGATGGACTTGTTGGATCTTCCTGTACACCACCTCTTGCATCGACAGCGTTAGTCTGTTTGGGTGCCTGCTTTTCTAAAACGTCTCCAAGCAACAAGTAACAATAGATTGATGAAAGTTTTCCCCCAAACCATGTTTCAGACACATGCTGCTGTTATCTTTCACGGATTGTTTAAAATGATCTGAATCTTCTGAAATGGGGAGTGGCTTCCATTTCAAATTACAACACCAGAGTGTCTCGGGGACCCTGAGGAAATGATCAGGGAATTACATCTGTACCTTTCTATCCTCTGCATTCTGTACCACGAGATAGTGCTCCCTCAGTACCTCAGATAGTGCTCCCTGAATAACCCAGATAGTCTTACCTCAATACGTCAGATAGTGCTCCCTCAATGCCTCAGATAGTGCTCGCTCAGTACCTCAGACAGTGCTCCCTCAGTACCTCAGATAGTGCTCCCTCATTACCTCAGATAGTTCTCCCTCAATACTTCAGGAAGTGCTCCCTCAATACCTCAGATATATTTCCCTCAGTACCTCAGATATTGCTCCCTCAATACCTCAGAAAGTGCTCCCTCAATACCTCAGATAGTTCTCCTTGAATACCCCAGATAGTTCTCCCTCAATACGTCAGATAGTGCTCCCCCAGTACCTCAGATAGTGGTCCCTAATACCCCAGATAGTTCTCCCTCAATACCTCAGATAGTGCTCCCTCAGTACCTCAGATAGTTCTCCCTGAATACCCCAGATAGCTCTCCCTCAATACGTCGGATAGTGCTCCCCCAGTACCTCAGATAGTGGTCTCTAATACCCCAGATAGTTCTCCCTCAATACCTCAGATAGTTCTCCCTCAATACCTCAGAAAGCGCTCCCTCAGTACCTCAGATTGTGCTCGCTCAATACCTCAGATAATTCTCCCTCAATACCTCAGAAAGTGCTTTCTCAATACCTCAGATAGTTCTCCCTCAATATTGCAGATAGTTCACCCTCTATACCTCAGATAGTGCTCCCCCAGTACCTCAGATAGTACTCCCTAAATACCTAAGAAATTGCTCCCTCAATAGCTCAGATAGTTCTCCCTCAATACCTCAGAATGTTCTCCCTCAATACCGAAGAAAGCGTTACTTTATTGTATTTAACCCCCAAAGCCCCTTAGACAGTAGCTCCACAAAACATTCACATCCTCAACATTTCAGGGTGCAGCCCAGCTCCCCCCTCAGATTGTGTTTAAACCCCTTCAGACTGGAAGGACCCACATCCACCCCTGTCCAAGATTGGAGCCCAGGTCCCCAGAACATTACTTGTCTCTCTGGATTAATTTTAGAATTCCTACAGTATAGAAGCAAGCCATTCGGTCCAATGGCTCCACACTGACTGTCTGAACAGCATCCCACCCAGACTCACATCCTCTACTCTATCCCTGTAATGCTGCATTTCCCATGGCATCTTTGGGCGGTGGGATGAAACGGAATCACCTGGAGGGAACCCGCACAGATACAGAGAGAATGTGAAAACTCCACACAGACAGTCACCGGGAGTTAGAATCAATCCACTGAGACACTGTGCTGTCCTCTCTCCTTGGATGCCATGTCATCTAACCTGTTACTAAGCAGTCTCCCATGTGAAACCTTCTCATCTGTCTCCTTGGTCATCCCTTCAAAAGCTCTATCAAGTTGGACACATCATTTCCATAAACAAAGCCAAGCTGACCATCCCTAATCAATCCTTGCTTTTCCAAATGCATGTGAATTGTCTCTCAGAATGCCCTCCAACAGCTTACCCACCACTGCCATCAGGCTCACAGCTCCATAGTTCAATGGCTGTTCCTTGTAGCCTTACTTCAATAATGGCCCATCATTAATCACCCTCCAGCCTCAGGCACCTCACCCGTTGCCACTGATCGGTCCATCTGACAAGGCCATCTCCATCCTTCTGTAATCTAAGGCTATCATCCTCAGTATTTATCATCCAACCAATCTTCATATCATTCATGAACCCAATGATTAACCCTCCACCATTCAAATCTAAATCTTTTCTATCAACCACATCAGTAAGACCCCAATAGTGAGACATGAACTGACAGAGATTTCTAACTGGGCCATCACTGTCTGCTTCCTGCCACTCAGCATTCTGCGCCAAATTCCTTGGATCTTGAGTTTGTATGTTCACTATCAGTTTCCAGTATGGATCCTGATAAAAGCCTTACTGACCTCCAAGCAGATGACAGGAAAGTATTGCCCTTATTTACACACCTGACCACCTCCTTAAAAAGTGCAATCCCATTGGTCAGACCTGACCCCTCCTTAACACAACCATTCTGACTGTTCTTCATGAACTCCAGTCTCTTTAAATGCTGATTAATTCTCTCTCCCAAAATTGCTTCCAACAGACGTCCCACCCACGATATTAGCCTGACTGGCCTGTAGCTGCCTGGTATATCCCATGCTCCTTCTTGAATAACAGTACCACATGGTCAGTCCGACGACACCTCTCCGGTGGCCAGACGGGATTTGAAAATGTTTGCAAGTGTACCTGCTACTTCCTCCATCACCTCATTCGGTAAAGTGAGATACATTTCCACTGTCTTTGGAGATTTATTGGGTTGGAAGAAGGCCAGACCACTCAAAACCATCTCTCTCTTTATATGCTCATTCATTTAATTGTATCACAGAGCATCTCCACGATTTCATATCAACCCTGTCCCAATGAGCACTGACAAAATGCATTCATTCACGTTAGCCTCTGGGTCCATGCACAAAATCTCACTGTGTTTCTCTCATTAGCAATTCACCCTTAATGTCACTGTAAGGTACATTCAGAGTTTTATTTCCCCTCTTAGCATTCCTCTCTCCCAGGCAATTAGCCTGCGATACGATTGAGAGGAGTGTGGGATGTCATTCTGGATGTGGATTAGCATTGGGAAGCTCATAAATAAGGAACACACGATTGTGCTGAGTGTGGAGCAGTGGGATTCATTTGGGATGAGCACACGGAAGCTGAGGCATAAAACAAAAACTCGATCCCTGGGAAAAGAGGGTGGTACCTCTTCAGGTTCAATATCCAATTAAATATGGTCTGTTTGAACATAGTCTCTGGAATCTGGACGTGGGAATCATTGCTGAGCAGGGTATGTAGGATGCAGAGGCAGAAATATACTGAACAATTTCGGATATTCCTCTTAGACCACAAGACATCGGAGAAGAATCTAGGTCTTTCAGCCCATCTGATAGTGTGGCACTCACTCAGTACTGACCTTCTTACAATGCAGGTATCCCCCAGACTGATGCGCTGACAGTGTAGCGCTCCCTCAGTAATGACCCTCTGACAGTACAACGCTGCACCCATATGGACCTTCTGACATTGCAGGAATCCTTCATTACTGACCCCCTGACAGTGCAGCACTCCCTCAGACTGACCCCCTGACAGCGCAGCACTCCCTCAGACTGACCCCCTGACAGACCAGCACTCCTTTAGTAGTGAGCCCCTGACAGCGCAGCACTCCTTCAGTACTGACCCCCTGACAGTGCAGCCTCCCTCAGTAATGACCCTCTGACAGTGCAGCACTCCCTCAGTACTGACCCCCTGACAGCGCAGCACTCCTTCAGTAGTGACCCCCTGACAGTGCAGCCCTCCCTCAGTATTGACCATTTGACAGTGCAGCACTCCCTCAGTAATGACCCTTTGACAGTGCATCCCTCCCTCAGACTGACCGCCTGACAGGGCAGCACTCCCTCAGAAGTGACACCCTGACAGTCCAGCACTCCCTCAGTAATGACCCTCTGACAGTGCTGCACTCCCTAAGTACTGACCCTCTGACATTGCAGCGCTCCCTCAGTACTGAACCTCTGACAGTGTGCCACTCCCTCAGTACTGACTCCTCTGACAGTGTGGGACTCCCTCAGTACTGACTCTCTGACATTACAACACTCCCTCAGTACTGACCCTCTGACATTGCAGCACTCCCTCAGTACTGAACCTCTGACAGTGCAGCACTCCCTCAATGTGACCCTCCGACAGTGCAGCACTCCCTCAGTGCTGACCCTCTCACAGTGTGACACTCCCTCAGTGCTGATACTCTGACAGTTTGGCACTCGCTCAGTAATGACCCCTCTGACAGAGCAACACTATCTCAGTACTGACCCTCTGACAGTGTGGCACTCCCACAGTGCTGACACTGTGACATTGCAGCACTCCCTCAGTACAGACCGTTTAGCAGTGCAGCATTCCTTCAGTACTTACCCTTTTATATTGCAGCACTCTCTCAGTACTGACCCTCAGACAGTGCAGCAATCCCTCATTACTGAATCTCCAGCAGTGTAGCACTCCCTCATTACTGGCCCTCTGGCAGTGTAGCACTCCCTCAGTACTGACCCTCTGACATTGCAGCACTCCCTCAGTGCTGACCCTCTGACATTGCAACACTCTCTCAGTACTGACCCTCTGACTGTGCAGCACTCCCTCAATACTAACCCTCTGACAGTGTAGCACTCCCTGATTACTGAATCTCCAGCAGTGTAGCACTCCCACATTACTGTCCCTCTGGCAGTGTAGCACTCCCTCAGTACTGACCCTCTGACATTGCAGCACTCCCTCAGTACTGACCCTCTGACATAGCAGCACTCCCTCAGTGCTGACCCTCTCACAGTGCAGCACTCGCTCAGTATTGACCCTCTGGCAGTGTGACAATCCCGAAGCACTGACCCTCTGACAGGGCAGCACTCCATCAGTACTGACACTCTCACAGTGCAGCACTGCCTCTGTACTGACTCTCTCACAGTGTGTCACTCCCTCAAAACTATCACTCTGACAGTGCAGCACTTCCTCAATACTGTCACTCTGACAGTGCAGGACTCCCTCAGTACTGACCCTCTGACAGTGCAGCACTCCCTCAATACTGTCACTCTGACACTGAGGCACTCCCACAGTGCTGACACTCTAACAGTGCAGCACTCCCTCAGTACTGACCCTCTGACAGTGCAGCACTCCCTCAGCACTGACCCTCTGACAGTGTTGCACTCCCTCATTACTGGCCCTCTGGCAGTGTAGCACTCCCTCAGTACTAACCCTCTGACATTGCAGCACTCCCTCAGTGCTGACCCTCTGACATTACAACACTCCCTCAGTACTGACCTTCTGACAGTGCAGCATTCCCTCAGTACTGACTCTCTCACAGTGCAACACTCCCTCAATACTGTCACTCTGACAGTGTGGCACTCCTTCAGTACTGACCCTGTGACATTGCAGCACTCCCTCAGTACTGAACCTCTGACAGTGCAGCACTCCCTCAATGTGACCCTCCGACAGTGCAGCACTCCCTCAGTGCTGACCCTCTCACAGTGTGACACTCCCTCAGTGCTGATACTCTGACAGTTTGGCACTCGCTCAGTAATGACCCCTCTGACAGAGCAACACTATCTCAGTACTGACCCTCTGACAGTGTGGCACTCCCACAGTGCTGACCCTGTGACATTGCAGCACTCCCTCAGTACAGACCGTTTAGCAGTGCAGCATTCCTTCAGAACTTACCCTTTTATATTGCAGCACTCTCTCAGTACTGACCCTCAGACAGTGCAGCAATCCCTCATTACTGAATCTCCAGCAGTGTAGCACTCCCTCATTACTGGCCCTCTGGCAGTGTAGCACTCCCTCAGTACTGACCCTCTGACATTGCAGCACTCCCTCAGTGCTGACCCTCTGACATTGCAACACTCTCTTAGTACTGACCCTCTGACTGTGCAGCACTCCCTCAATACTGACCCTCTGACAGTGTAGCACTCCCTGATTACTGAATCTCCAGCAGTGTAGCACTCCCTCATTACTGACCCTCTGGCAGTGTAGCACTCCCTCAGTACTGACCCTCTGACATTGCAGCACTCCCTCAGTACTGACCCTCTGACATTGCAGCACTCCCTCAGTGCTGACCCTCTCACAGTGCAGCACTCGCTCAGTATTGACCCTCTGGCAGTGTGACAATCCCGAAGCACTGACCCTCTGACAGGGCAGCACTCCATCAGTACTGACACTCTCACAGTGCAGCACTGCCTCAGTACTGACTCTCACACAGTGTGTCACTCCCTCAAAACTATCACTCTGACAGTGCAGCACTTCCTCAATACTGTCACTCTGACAGTGCAGGACTCCCTCAGTACTGACCCTCTGACAGTGCAGCACTCCCTCAATACTGTCACTCTGACACTGAGGCACTCCCACAGTGCTGACACTCTAACAGTGCAGCACTCCCTCAGTACTGACCCTCTGACAGTGCAGCACTCCCTCAGCACTGACCCTCTGACAGTGTTGCACTCCCTCATTACTGGCCCTCTGACAGTGTAGCACTCCCTCAGTACTAACCCTCTGACATTGCAGCACTCCCTCAGTGCTGACCCTCTGACATTGCAGCACTCCCTCAGTACTGACCCTCTGACAGTGCAACAATCCCTCAGCACTGACCCTCTGACAGTGTTGCACTCCCTCATTACTGGCCCTCTGGCAGTGTAGCACTCCCTCAGTACTAACCCTCTGACATTGCAGCACTCCCTCAGTGCTGACCCTCTGACATTGCAGCACTCCCTCAGTACTGACCCCCTGACAGTGCAGCACTCCCTCAGCACTGACCCTCTGACAGTGTTGCACTCCCTCATTACTGGCCCTCTGGCAGTGTAGCACTCCCTCAGTACTAACCCTCTGACATTGCAGCACTCCCTCAGTGCTGACCCTCTGACAGTGCAGCACTCCCTCAGTACTGACCCTCTGACAGTGCAGCACTCCCTCAGCACTGACCCTCTGACACTGAGGCACTCCCACAGTGCTGACACTCTAACAGTGCAGCACTCCCTCAGTACTGACCCTCTGATAGTGCAGCACTCCCTCAGCACTGACCCTCTGACAGTGTTGCACTCACTCATTACTGGCCCTCTGGCAGTGTAGCACTCCCTCAGTACTAACCCTCTGACATTGCAGCACTCCCTCAGCGCTGACCCCTCTGACAGTGTGGCACTCCCTCAGTACTGACACTTTGCAATGCAGCACTCCCTCAGCACTGAACCTCCGACAGTGTTACACTCCCTCAGTGTTGACCCCCTGACAATGTGACACTCCCTCAGTACTGAACCGCTGACAGTGCAGCACTCTCTCTCTACTGACCCTTTTCCACTGTAGCACTCACTCAGCACTAACTGTTTGGAAGTGTAGCGCTCCCTCAGTACTGACCCTCTGACAGTGTGACAATCCCTTAGTACTGATGCTCTGACAGTGTGGCACTCGCTCAGTAATGACCCCTCTGACAGTGCAGCACTCCCTCAATACTGACCCTCTGACAGTGTAGCACTCCCTCATTACTGAATCTCCAGCAGTGTAGCACTCCCTCATTACTCACCCTCTATCAGTGTAGCATTCCCTCAGTACTGACCCTCTGACATTGCAGCACTCCCTCAGTGCTGACCCTATGACAGTGCAGCAGTCGCTCAGTATTCACCCTCTGGCAGTGTGACAATCCCGAAGCACTGACCCTCTGACAGGGAAGCACTCCATCAGTACTGACACTCTCACAGTGCAGCACTGCCTCAGTACTGACTCTCTCACAGTGTGGCACTCCCTCAATACTATCACTCTGACAGTGCAGCACTCCCTCAATAGTGTGAAACTTCCTAAGTACTGACCCTCGGACATTGCAGCACTCCGTCTGTTCTGACCCTCGGACAGTGCAGCACGCCCTCAGTACTGACCCTCTGACACTGAGGCACTCCCACAGTGCTGACACTCTAACAGTGCAGCACTCCCTCAGTACTGACCCTTTGGCAGTGTAGCACTCCCTCAGCACTGACCCACTGACAGTGTGACACTCCCTCAGTGCTGACCCTCTGATAGTGTGAAACTTCCTAAGTACTGACCCTCGGACATTGCAGCACTCCCTCAGTACTGACCCTCTGACAGTGCAGCACTCCCTCAATACTGTCACTCTGACACTGAGGCACTCCCACAGTGCTGACACTCTAACAGTGCAGCACTCCCTCAGTACTGACCCTCTGACAGTGCAGCACTCCCTCAGCACTGATCCTCTGACAGTGTTGCACTCCCTCTGTACTGACCCTTTGGCAGTGTAGCACTCCCTCAGCACTGACCCACTGACAGTGTGACACTCCCTCAGTGCTGACCCTCTGATAGTGTGAAACTTCCTAAGTACTGACCCTCGGACATTGCAGCACTCCGTCTGTTCTAAACCTCGGACAGTGCAGCACGCCCTCAGTACTGACCCTCTGACAGTGCAGCACTCCCTCAGTACTGACCCTCTGACAGTGTAGCACTCCCTCATTACTGAACCTCCAGCAGTGTAGCACTCCCTCATTACTGGCCTTCTGGCAGTGTAGCACTCGCTCAGTACTGACCCTCTGACAATGCAGCACTCCCTCAGTGCTGACCCTCTGACATTGCAGCACTCCCTCAGTGCTGACCCTCTAACAGTGTTGCACTCCCTCTGTACTGACCCTTTGGCACGATAGCACTCCCTCAGCACTGACCCACTGACAGTGGGACACTCCCTCAGTGCTGACCCTCTGATAGTGTGACACTCCCTAAGTATTGACCCTCTGACATTGCAGCACTCCGTCTGTACTGACCATCTGACAGTGCAGCACTCCCTGAGCGCTGACCCCTCTGATAGTGTGGCACTCCCTCAGTACTGACACTCTGGCAGTGGAGCACTCCGTCTGTACTGACCATCTGACAGTGCAGCACTCCCTGAGCGCTGACCCCTCTGATAGTGTGGCACTCCCTCAGTACTGACACTCTGGCAGTGCAGCACTCCCTCAGCACTGAACCTCTGACAGTGTGGCATTCCCTCAGTGTTGACCCCCTGACAGTGCAGCACTCTCTCTGTACTGACCCTTTTGCAGTGTTGCACTCACTCAGCACTGACTGTTTGGAAGTGTAGCGCTCCCTCAGTACTGACCCTCTGACAGTTTGACAATCCCTTAGTACTGATGCTCCGACAGTGTGGCACTCACACAGTAATGACCCCTCTGAAAGAGCAACACTATCTCAGTACTGACCCTCTGACAGTGTGGCACTCCCTCAGTGCTGACCCTGTTACATTGCAGCACTACCTCAGGATAGACCGTTGAGCAGTGCAGCATTCCTTCAGTACTTATCCTTTTTTATTGTAGCACTCTCTCAGTACTGACCCTCTGACAGTGCCACACTCAGTCAGTACTGACCCTCTGACAGTCCAGCACTCTCTCAGCACTGACCCCTCTTACAGTGCAGCACCCCCTCAGTACTGACCCTCTAACATTGCGGCACATCCTCAGTGCTGACCCTCTGACATTGCAGCACTCCCTCAGTACTGACCCTCTGACAGTGCAGCACTCCCTCAGTGCTGACCCTCTGACAGTGCAGCACTCCCTCAGTACTGACCCTCTGACAGTGTTGCACTCCCTCAGCACTGACCCTCTGACAGTGTTGCACTCCCTCTGTACTGACCCTTTGGGAGTGTAGCACTCCGTCTGTACTGACCATCTGACACTGTGACACTCCCCCAGTGCTGATACTCTGACATTGCAGCACTCCCTCAGCGCTGACCCCTCTGACAGTGTGGCACTCCCTCAGTACTGACCCTCTGGCAATGCAGCACTCCCTCAGCACTGAACCTCCGACAGTGTGACACTCCCTCAGTGTTGACCCCCTGACAGTGTGACTCTCCCTCAGTACTGAACCGCTGAGAGTGCAGCACTCTCTCTCTACTGACCCTTTTCCACTGTAGCACTCTCTCAGCACTAACTGTTTGGAAGTGTAGCGCTCCCTCAGTACTGACCCTCTGACAGTGTGACAATCCCTTAGTACTGATGCTCTGACAGTGTGGCACTCGCTCAGTAATGACCCCTCTGACAGAGCAACACTATCTCAGTACTGACCCTCTGACAGTGTGGCACTCCCTCAGTACTGACCCCTCTGACAGTGCAGCACTCCCTCAGTACTGACCCTCTGACAGTGCAGCGCTCCCTCAGTACTGACCCTCTGACAGTGCAGCACTCCCTCAGTACTGACATTCTGACAGTGCAGCACTCCCGCAGTGCTGACCCCTCTGACAGTGTGGCACTCCATCAGTACTGACCCTCTGACTGTGCAGCAATCCCTCAGTACTGACATTCTGACAGTGCAGCACTCCCGCAGTACTGACCAACTGACAGCGCAGCACTCCCTCAGTACAGACCCTCTGACAGTGCGGCTCTCCATCAGTACTGACCCTCTGACAGTGCAGCACTCGCTCAGTACTGACCCTCTGACAGTGCAGCACTCCCTCAGTACTGACCCCTCTGACAGTGCAGCACTTCCGCTGCACTGACCCTCTGACAGTGCAGCACTCCCTCAGTACTGACCCCTCTGACAGTGCAGCACTCCCTCTGCACTGACCCTCTGACAGTGCAGCACTCCCTCAATACTGACCCCTCTGACAGTGCAGCACTCCCTCTGTACTTACCCCTCTGACAGTGCAGCACTCCCTCTGCACTGACCCTCTGACAGTGCAGCTCTCCCTCAGTACTGACCCCTCTGACAGTGCAGCACTCCCTCTGCACTGACTCTCTGACAGTGCAGCACTCCCTCAATACTGACCCTCTGACAGTGTGGCACTCCCTCAGTACTGACACTCTGACAGTGCAGCACTTACTCTGTACTGACCCTCTGACATTGCAGCACTCCCTCATTACAGACCCTCTGACAGTGCATCACTCCCTCAGTACTGACACTCTGACAGTAAAGCACTCCCTCAGTCCTGACACTCTGACAGTGCGGCACTCCCTCAGTACTGACCCTCTGTCAGTGTGGCACTCCCTCAGTACTGACCATCTGACAGTGTGGCACTCCCTCAGTACTGACCCTCTGACAGTGAAGCACTCCCTCAGTACTGAAACTCTGACAGTGTGGCATTCCCTCAGTGCTGACCGTCTGACAGTGTGACACTCCCTCGTTACTGACCCTCTGACGGTGCAGCACTCCCTCAGTAATGCCCCTCTGACAGTGTGGCACTCCCTCAGTACTGACCCCTCTGACAGTGCAGCACTCCCTCAGTACTGACCCTCTGACTGCGCAGCACTCCCTCAGTAATGCCCCTCTGACAGTGTGGCACTCCCTCAGTACTGACCCTCTGACAGTGTGGCACTCCCTCAGTACTGACCCCTCTGACAGTGGAGCACTCCCTCAGTACTGACCCTCTGTCGGTACAGCACTCCCTCAGTACTGACCATCTGACAGTGAGGCACACCCTCAGTAGTGACCCTCTCACAGTGTTGCATTCCCTCAGTACTGACCCTCTGACAGTGAATCATTCCCTCAGTCCTGACACTCTGACAGTGCAGCACTTACTCTGTACTGACCCTCTGACATTGCAGCACTCCCTCATTACAGACCCTCTGACAGTGGAGCACTCCCTCAGTACTGACCCTCTGTCGGTACAGCACTCCCTCAGTACTGACCATCTGACAGTGCAGCGCTCCCTCAGTGCTGACCCTCTGACAGTGCAGCACTCCCTCAATACTGACCCTCTGACAGTGTGGCACTCCCTCAGTACTGACACTCTGACAGTGCAGCACTTACTCTGTACTGACCCTCTGACATTGCAGCACTCCCTCATTACAGACCCTCTGACAGTGCATCACTCCCTCAGTACTGACACTCTGACAGTAAAGCACTCCCTCAGTCCTGACACTCTGACAGTGCGGCACTCCCTCAGTACTGACCCTCTGTCAGTGTGGCACTCCCTCAGTACTGACCATCTGACAGTGTGGCACTCCCTCAGTACTGACCCTCTGACAGTGAAGCACTCCCTCAGTACTGACACTCTGACATTGCAGCACTCTCTCAGTACTGACCCTCTGACAATGCAGCACTCCCTCAGTAATGACCCTCTGACAGTGCAGAACTCCCTCAGTGATGACCCTCTAACAGTGCAGCACTCCCTCAATAATGACCCTCGGACAGTGCAGCGCTCCCTCAGTGCTGACCCTCTGACAGTGCATCACTCCCTCAGTACTGACACTCTGACAGTAAAGCACTCCCTCAGTCCTGACACTCTGACAGTGCGGCACTCCCTCAGTACTGACCCTCTGTCAGTGTGGCACTCCCTCAGTACTGACCATCTGACAGTGTGGCACTCCCTCAGTACTGACCCTCTGACAGTGAAGCACTCCCTCAGTACTGAAACTCTGACAGTGTGGCATTCCCTCAGTGCTGACCGTCTGACAGTGTGACACTCCCTCGTTACTGACCCTGTGACGGTGCAGCACTCCCTCAGTAATGCCCCTCTGACAGTGTGGCACTCCCTCAGTACTGACCCCTCTGACAGTGCAGCACTCCCTCAGTACTGACCCTCTGACTGCGCAGCACTCCCTCAGTAATGCCCCTCTGACAGTGTGGCACTCCCTCAGTACTGACCCTCTGACAGTGTGGCACTCCCTCAGTACTGACCCCTCTGACAGTGGAGCACTCCCTCAGTACTGACCCTCTGTCGGTACAGCACTCCCTCAGTACTGACCATCTGACAGTGAGGCACACCCTCAGTAGTGACCCTCTCACAGTGTTGCATTCCCTCAGTACTGACCCTCTGACAGTGAATCATTCCCTCAGTCCTGACACTCTGACAGTGCAGCACTTACTCTGTACTGACCCTCTGACATTGCAGCACTCCCTCATTACAGACCCTCTGACAGTGGAGCACTCCCTCAGTACTGACCCTCTGTCGGTACAGCACTCCCTCAGTACTGACCATCTGACAGTGCAGCGCTCCCTCAGTGCTGACCCTCTGACAGTGCAGCACTCCCTCAATACTGACCCTCTGACAGTGTGGCACTCCCTCAGTACTGACACTCTGACAGTGCAGCACTTACTCTGTACTGACCCTCTGACATTGCAGCACTCCCTCATTACAGACCCTCTGACAGTGCATCACTCCCTCAGTACTGACACTCTGACAGTAAAGCACTCCCTCAGTCCTGACATTCTGACAGTGCGGCACTCCCTCAGTACTGACCCTCTGTCAGTGTGGCACTCCCTCAGTACTGACCATCTGACAGTGTGGCACTCCCTCAGTACTGACCCTCTGACAGTGAAGCACTCCCTCAGTACTGAAACTCTGACAGTGTGGCATTCCCTCAGTGCTGACCGTCTGACAGTGTGACACTCCCTCGTTACTGACCCTGTGACGGTGCAGCACTCCCTCAGTAATGCCCCTCTGACAGTGTGGCACTCCCTCAGTACTGACCCCTCTGACAGTGCAGCACTCCCTCAGTACTGACCCTCTGACTGCGCAGCACTCCCTCAGTAATGCCCCTCTGACAGTGTGGCACTCCCTCAGTACTGACCCTCTGACAGTGTGGCACTCCCTCAGTACTGACCCCTCTGACAGTGGAGCACTCCCTCAGTACTGACCCTCTGTCGGTACAGCACTCCCTCAGTACTGACCATCTGACAGTGAGGCACACCCTCAGTAGTGACCCTCTCACAGTGTTGCATTCCCTCAGTACTGACCCTCTGACAGTGAATCATTCCCTCAGTCCTGACACTCTGACAGTGTGGCACTCCCTCAGTACTGACACTCTGACAGTGTGGCACACCCTCAGTACTGACCCTCTGACAGTGTGGTACTCCCTTAGTACTGACCCTCTGACAGTGTGGCACTCCCTCAATTTGATCCTCTGACAGTGCAGCACTCCCTCAGTACTGACCCTCTGACAGTGTGGCCCTCCCTCAGTACTGACACTCTGACAGTGTGGTGAACCCTCAGTACTGACCCTCAAACAGTGCAGCACTCCCTCTGTAATGACCCTCTGACAGTGCGGCCCTCCCTCTGTAATGACCCTCTGACAGTGTGGCACTCCCTCAGGACTGACACTCTGACAGTGTGGCACTCCCTCAGGACTGACACTCTGACAGTGCAGCACTCCCTCAGTACTGACCCTCTGACAGTGTGGCACTCCCTCAGTAATGACACTCTGACAGTGCAACACTCCCTCAGTAATGACCCTCGGATAGTGCAGCGCTCCCTCAGTCGTGACCCTCGGACGGTGCAGCACTACCTCTGTAATGACCCTCTGACAGAGTGGCACTCCCTCAGTACTGACACTCTGACATTGCAGCACTCCCTCAGTACTGACCCTCTGACAGTGTGGCACTCCCTCAGTACTGACACTCTGACATTGCAGCACTCTCTCAGTACTGACCCTCTGACAATGCAGCACTCCCTCAGTAATGACCCTCTGACAGTGCAGAACTCCCTCAGTGATGACCCTCTAACAGTGCAGCACTCCCTCAATAATGACCCTCGGACAGTGCAGCGCTCCCTCAGTGCTGACCCTCTGACAGTGCAGCACTCCCTCAGTACTGATCCTCTGACAGTGCAGCACTCCCTCAGTGCTGACCCTCTGACAGTGTGGCACTCCCTCAGTACTGACACTCTGACATTGCAGCACTCTCTCAGTACTGACCCTCTGACAATGCAGCACTCCCTCAGTAATGACCCTCTGACAGTGCAGAACTCCCTCAGTAATGTCCCTCTAACAGTGCAGCACTCCCTCAATAATGACCCTCGGACAGTGCAGCGCTCCCTCAGTGCTGACCCTCTGACAGTGCAGCACTCCCTCAGTACTGATCCTCTGACAGTGCAGCACTCCCTCAGTGCTGACCCACTGACAGTGCGGCACTCCCTCAGTCCTGACCCTCTGCCAGTGCAGCACTCCCTCGGTACTGACCCTCTTTATTTCTTGGGAAATATAGAGACATAGGGTTTGCAGATTCTGAGGAAGCATGAGAGAGAAACACGAACTAAGGCCTGTCTGAAACTCTCTGCAATAGATGATTCAGAGGCACAGAGTCACAGAGATGCAGAGCATGGAACCAGTCCCTCCTGTCCAACTCGTCCATACCAACCAGATATTCTCATCTTATTTCATTCCATTTGCTAGCACTTGGCTGATATCCCTCTAAACCCTTCCTATTCACATACTCATCGTGATGCCTTTGAAATGTCGCAATTATCCCAGCCCCCATCACTTCCTCTGGCAGCTACCTGCATGCCCTTGAATAAGTGCTCAAACATTCATACTGTCGATACAAACTCTAATAAACACCAACCTATGAAAGGCTATCATTGTCCTTTTCAACCAACCCTTAGCTTCTTCATTACTCTGATTTCAACAGAGGTAAAGAAACAGAGTTAGTGACCATCCACCGTGACCCTGTTATAAAACCTATTTTCAAATGTGGCTTGCTTGTAATTCCCACACCCTCTAATAGTTGCCTGGAAGGTCGGGGTGGGGTGTACTCTCCTGCTGCAGTCCTTGGGTGTCCCACAGTGATGTTAGGGAGGGAACTCCAGGAGTTTGACCTGAACCATGTGAAGAGCTCTCTTACTGGAGTGCCTTTTTAACGTTGGGAAGATAATATAGACTAGGAGGACCCGAGAGCTGCTGTCTTGTCAGAGGGAGAGGCCTGGTGGTTCACACACCTCAGGTAAGGGGCGAGGATGAGAAGCTGGGGACTTCATGGTAATTTCAGACATGATAGAGATTGAACCAACAATGTTGGCATCATGAACCTGTTAGCTGTGGTAGCTGAACCCCACTTGTAGCAGAGGGATTCAATCCCTTGAACAGAGCAAGCTTGAGAATTCAACACTAAAATCAATATGTACGGACGCGCTGGACACCTGAAACATCAATACAGAGATTGCTGAAGAAGCTAAGCATGTCCGGCAGCATCTCTGAGGGGAGAGGGAGAAAGAGACAGAGAGAAAGTTTACCTTTTAATCCAGTGATTTCTGCAGGAAAGTTCCTTCAGAACAGACCGTTTTGAGGAAGGGTCACTTGACAAAGGCACTTCACAAAGATCCTGATCAATGTAATTTTGTGGTGTTAGTTCAGAAGGAACAGCTCAGACCTAACATTTCAGTGTGCCTTTGTTCTGTATCTGTTCTCCCATGTATCAAGCACTCCGAATACAATACCTTACACAGCCTTAAACCTGCACACCTGCTGTGCTCTTCCAGCACCACTAATCCAGAATCTGGTTTCCAGCATCTGCAGTCATTGATTTTACCACAGCCTTAAACCTGTTTGTCAACTTGCAACAGTAGCAGCCTCAGGGCATTGAACACAGACTGAATTACTCAGTGACACTTGAATAAGATCAAGTTCTCAAGTAAACAGATGGTGGGGAAATTCAGCACAATTCAGCAGGTAGCAACGGTGAAGAGAGAGAGGAACAATTCCCATTTCAAGTGACTCTTCCTCAAAACGGTCTGTTCTGAAGGAACTTTCGCGCAGAAATCACTGGATTGAAAAGTGAACTTTCTCTCTGTCTCTTTCTCCCCCTCCCTTCACAGAAGCACTATCTGAGGTAATGAGGGGGCACATTCTGAGGTACTGAGGGAGCACTTTCTGAGCTACTGATGGAGCACTTTCTGAGATATTAAGGGTGCACTTTCTGAGGTATTGAGGAAGCACTATTGAGGTATTGATGGAGCAATTTCTGAGGATTTGAGGAAGCACTATCTGAGGTATTCAGGGAGCACAATCTGAGGTATTGAGCAAGCACTATCTGATGTACTGAGGAAGAACTCTCTGAGGTACTGAGGGAGCACTTTCTGAGGTATTAAGGAAGCACTACCTGAGGTACTGAGGGAGCACTTTCTGAGGTTTGAGAGAGCACTTTCTGTGGTCCTGAGTGTGCATTATCTGAGGAATTGAGCGAGTAGTTTCTGCGGTATTGAGGAAGCACTGTGGAGGCAAAATATAGAGACCCACCCTCCCTCCTACATATAACATAGAACATAGAACAATACAGCACAGAATGGGCCCTTCGGCCCACGATGTTGTGCCGAACCTCTAACCTAGATTAAGCAGCCATCCATGTACCTATCCAAATGCTGCTTAAAGGTCGCCAATGATTCTGACTCTACCACTCCCACGGGGAGCGCATTCCATGCCCCCACCACTCTCTGGGTAAAGAACCCACCCCTGACATCTCCCCTATACCTTCTACCCTTCACCTTAAATTTATGTCCCCTTGGTATTGATGTATTGATGGGGCACTTTCTGAGGTATTGAGCGAGTAATTTCTGAGGTATTGAGGGACCACTGTCTGAGGTACTGAGCGTGCACTATCTGAGGTATTGAGGGAGCACTTTCTGAGGTATTGAGGGAGTACTATCTGAGGTAACGAGGAAGCACCATGTGAGTACTGAGGGAGCCCACTATTTGAGGTACTGAGGGAGCGCGTTCTGAGGTACTGAGGGAGCACTATTTGAGGTGTTGAGGAAGCACTATCTGAGCTATTGAGGAAGCACTGTATGAGGTACTGAGTGTGCACGAGCTGATGTATTGATGGGGCACTTTCTGAGGTATTGAGCGAGTAATTTCTGAGGTATTGAGGGAGCAGTTTCAGACGTACTGAGGGAGCACTTTCTGACGAATTGAGGGAGCACTTTCTGAGGTGTTGAGGAGGCACTGTCTGAGGTGCTGATTTAGCACCATCTGAGGTACTGAGGGAGAACTTTCTGAACTTTTGAATTCTCTCTCTGTTCACCCTCTCTCTCTGTCCCCCTCTCCATCCCTCCCCTCTCTGACCCACCTCTCTCTGTCCCCCTCTCCGTCTCTCCCTTCTCTGCCCCCTCTCTCTGTCCCCCCTCTCTCTATCCCCCCTCTCTGTCCCCCTTCTATGTCCCTCTCTCTCTGCTCCCCCCTCCGTCCCCTCTCTCTCTGCTCCCCCCTCCGTCACCTCTCTCTCTGCTCCCCCCTCCGTCCCCTCTGTCTCTGTCCTCCTCTCTCTCTGTCCCCCTCTCTCTGTTCGCCTTCTCTCTGTGCCCCTCTCCATCCCTCCCTTCTCTGTCCCCCCTCTCTGTCCCCCCTCCCTCTGTCACACTCCTCTCTGTTCCCATTCTCTCTGTCCAACCCTCTCACTCTGTATCCTCCTCTCCCTCTGTCCCTATCTCTCCGTCCACCCCTCTCTCTCTGCCCCCCTTCTCCCTGTCCCCATTCTCTCTGTTCCCCCTCCCTCTGCCCCTATATCTGTCCCCCATCTCCGTCTCTCCCCTCTCTGTCACACTCTCTCTGTCACCCCTCTCTCTGACCCCCCTCTCTGGATACCCCTTCCCGCTTTCTCGGTCGCAGCCCTCTCTATGTACCCCCTCTCTCTGTCCCCTCACTCTCTCTGTCCCCCCCCTCTATCCCTCTCTCTCTGTCCCCCTCTCTCTCTGTCTCCCTCTCTGTGCCCCTTTCTCTGTCCCACCTCTCTCTGTCCCCCTGTCTCTGTGTCCCCCTCTCCCTCCGTCCTCTCTCTATCACAACTCTCTCTGTACCCCGTGCCCCCTCTGTCCCCCACTCTCTTCATCCCCTACTCTCTGTCCCCCACTCTCTGTCTCCCTCTCTCTATCCCCCTGCTCTCTGTCTCCCCTCTCTCACCCGTTCTCTCTGTCCCCTCTCTCTCTGTCCCCCGCTCTTTGTCCCCCTCTCTCTGTACCCCCTCTCTCTCTGTCCCCCTATCTCTGTCCACCTCTCTCTGTCCCCCTCTCTCTGTACCCCCTCTCTCTGTCCCTCTATCTCTGTCCACCTTTCTCTCTGTCCCCCTCTCTGTCCCCACGCTCTCTCTGTCCCACCGTCTCTGTGTCCCCCTCTCACTCCCTCCTCTCTCTGTCACCTCCCTCTCTGTCTACCCGTTGCCCCCTCTGTCCCCCACTCTCTCCCTCGTCCCCCCTCTGTCCCCCACTCTCTCCATCCCCCACTCTCTGTCCCCCTCTCTCTGTCCCCCACTCTATGTCCCCCCTCTCTCTGCCCTCACTCTCTGTCCCCCTCTCTCTGTCCCCCACTCTCTGGCCCCTCTCTCTGTTCCCCGTCTCTTTGTCCCCCTCTCTCTGTCCCCCCCTCTCTGACCCATCTCTCTGTCCCCCTCTCTCTGTGACCCACACTCTGTCCCCCACCCTCTGTCCCCCTCTCTCTGTTCCCCCTCTCTGTGTCCCACTCTCTCTGTCCCCCCTCTCTCTGTCCCCCTCTCTCTGTCTCCCACTGTCTGACCCCTCTCAATACACCCCTCTCTCTCCCCATCTGCCCCCTACCTCGCTCCCCCCACTCTCTTGTCCCCCTCTCTCTCTGTTCCCTCCCTCTCTGTCCCCCCTCTCTCTGTCCCACCTCACTCTGTCCCCACTCTCTCTGTCCGTCCCCTCTGTCCCCGTCTCTCTTACCTACTATTTCTTTCCCCCGCTATCTCTGCCCCCCTCTTTCTGTCCCCCTCTCTCTTCGCCCCCATCTCCCTGTCCCCCTCTCTCAATATCCCCCCTCTCTCTGTCCCCACTCTCTCTCTGTCCCCCCGCTCTGTCACCCTTCACTCTGTCCCCAATCTCTCTGTCACCCTCTCACTCTGTCCCTCCCTCTCCCTCTGTCCCCATCTCTCTGTCCACCCTCTCTCTGTACCCCTTTCTCTGTCCCCCTCTCTCTCTTCCCCCTCTCACTACCTCCTCTCTCTCCCCTATCACTCAACCCTCTCTCTCCACCCACTCTCTTGTCCCCACTCTCTTGCCCCCCCCTCTCTCCCTGTCCCCCTCTCTCTCTGACTCCCTCTCTCACTCTGACCGCCCCCTCTCTGTCCCCCTCTCTCGGTCCCCTCTCTCTCTGCCCCTCCTTCTCTCTGTCCCTCCGCTCTCAGTCCGCGGCCTCTGTCCCCTTCTCTATTTTCCCCTCTCTCTGTCCCACCTCTCTCCGTTCCCCTGTCCCCCCTCTACTGCACCCCCGTCGCTCTGTCTCCCCTCTCTTTCTGTCCCCACTCTCTCTGCTCCCCTCTCTGTCTCCCCTTCTCCCTGTACCCCCCTCTGTTCCCCCTCTCTCTGTCCCCCTCTCTCTGTACCACCTCTCGCTGTCCTCCCTCTTTCACTGTCCTCCTCTCTCTCTGTCCCCCTCTCTCTATCCTCCCTTCTCTCTGTCCCCCTCTCTCAGCCCCCCTCTCTGTCCCCCCCTTCTCGGTCCCAGCCCTCTCTCTGTTCCCCCCTCTCTGTCCCACTCTCAGTCCCCCTCTCTATCTCTGTCCTCCCCCTCTCTGTATCTCCCGCTATCTGTCCCCCTCTCTCGGTCCCCCTCTCTTTCTGTCCCCCTTCTCTCTGTCCCCCTTCTCTCTGTCCCCCCACTCTCAGTCCGCCCCCTCTCTCCCCGTCTCTCTTTACCCCTCTCTCTGCCCCCCTCTATGTGGCCCCCTCTCTCTGTACCCCGGTTTCTCTGTCCCCTTCACTCTCTGTCCCCCTTCTCCCTGTCCCCACTCTCTCTGTTTCCCCCTCTCTCTGCCCCCATCTCTGTCCCTCCCAGCTCTGGCCCTCCCCTCTCCGCCCCTCTCCTCTCTGTTCCCCCCCTCTCTGACCTCCCTCTCTGTTCCCCACACCCGTCCCGCCTTCTCGTTCCCCGCCCTCTCTATGTACCCCCCTCTTTCTGTCTCCCCAGTCTCTCTGTCCCCCCCTCTATATCCCTCTCTCACTCTGTCCCTCTTTCTGTCCCCCGTCCCCCAGTCCCCCACTCTCTCCATTCCCCACTCTCTGTTGCCCACTCTCTGTCCCCCTCTCTCTGTTCCCCATTCTCTGTCTCCCTCTCGCTATCCCCCCTGCTCTCTGTCCCCCCTCCCTGTCCCCCTCTCTCTGTCCCCCTCTCTCTATCCGCCTCTCTCTGTCCCCCTCTCTCTGTTGCCTCTCTCTGTCCCCCTCTCTTTCCCGTTCTCTTTGTCCCCCCTTTCTCTCTGTCCTCCTCTCTTTGTCCCCCTCTCTCTGTCCTCCTCTCTCTGTCCCCTCTCTCTGTCCTCATCTCTCTTTCCCCTCTCTCTGTGTCCCCCACTCACTCACTCCTCTCTTTGTCACCTCCCTCTCTGACCCCCGTCCGCCCCCCGTCCCCACTCTCTCTATCCCCCAGTCTGACCCACCTCTTTCCCCCAGTCTCTCCATCGCCCACTCACTGTCCCCCACTCTCTCCGTCCCCCAGTCTCTGTCCCCCTCTCTCTGTCCCCCACTCTCAGCCCCTCTCTCTGTTCCCCCTCTCTCTCTGTCCCTCTCTCTCTGTCCCCCACTCTCTGACCCCTCTCTCATTATGTCCTCCCCTATTTCTCTCTCTCTTCTTCAACCTAGCTCTCCCTTGACTCTCGCTCTCTCTGTCTCACCCCGCTCCTTCACTCTCTCTCCACTTCTCTCACTCTCGATCCCCCTACCTCAGTCTCTCTTTCTCCCCACCTCCCTCTGTTTCTCTCTGACTAAATCTCTTTTGCTCCTGCCCCCCTCCCTCTCTGATGCAATCTGTCTCCCTGACGCGTCTGTCTCCCTCTGATCCAGATATTGGGGAGGGGGTAGTCCCCATGAAACAACTGAAATCCTGTCCCACTCACGACAGGAAATGGGGAGTCCAGGTTGGAGTGGGGGGGGGGGGACAGATGGAGTTAAATCCAGCTCCTGAGCTCAGGGCGCGGTGTCCTCCCCTTCCCTGAGGACCAGGACTTGGGGCTGAGTCTGTCTCTCTCCAGCCCAGCTTCTCCAACACAAAGACACACAACAACATCAGTCACTCTGCTGCTCGGCACGCTTTAATCAACATTTTTATTGTTTATAAATGGAAGTGATGGATACAGTCAGTGGGATGGTGCCTTTTCTCACTGGCCCCTGAGTTGTGAGAAACATTGAAATGTTTCCCTGTAACCCCCCTGTGGGATAAGGATGGACAAACCAGCGCTACCCTCAGTCTGTTACCATAGCGACAGGCTGCTCCATCGCTGAAACACTGAACTGAAATGAGAAAATCCCGGATGGTATGATGAATGAGGGAATTTGGTAGATGGATGGATTTGGGTGAAGGGATATTTCAGCACATCCTTCAGCTGCTGCCTGAACTTAGTCTGGGTCACGGCATAAATCGCGGTGTTTGTGCAGCAACTGAGGAGCTGCAGCATGAAGCCCAATTCCCGCACAAAGGGATGGAGATACACAGACCCATACCCAATCCACCACATCCGGTTCCATATAAAATACAGCATTAACATTGACCATAACAGGATGAAATTGGCCGAGATCACAAACAGTAAAATGATGGATTTTTTTCGGTTTCTCATTTCAGTGTCAGACTGAGCGTCCCCATTGGTGTGAGCGCGGAGTCTCCTGCGGGCTCTGCTGGTCACTAAAATGTGTCTGACGGTGAGAACATTGAGCAGCAGAATCAGGAGAAATGGGACACACGGGGTTAGAATGTGGTGGAGGAACTCGATTGTGACCCAGACAATGGAGACTAGAACAGACTCTGTTACATCACAAAACCTGGGGGTGTTCGCGAGCCGATACCGAGCCATGAACATAAAATACCAGGAAATGTTCTTTAAACAGCTCAGCACAGTCACTGCTCCCAGAACCACAGCCGCCGTTTTCTCTCTGCAATATTTACTTTTCAGCTTCTGGCAACAAATGGCCACAAACCGATCAAAGGTGAAAGTGACGGTGAACCAGACAGAGCAGTCAGTGGCTGCATAAAGCAGGACGGCGTGGATATTACACTCGGGGACTGAGTACAGGAAATAAAACAGTTCATCATAAACAATGGGAATGTGTCTCAGGATCAGGTCGAGGATAATGACCAGGAGATCCGCCGCTGCCATGGCCCCCAGGTAACGTCTGACACATGGAGACAATCCACAATCTTTATAAAGCAGGACGTAGATGGTCACTACGTTAACTGTGAGGAAGGAAAACAAACCCATTATCCATCAGCCTGGAGGCAAAGGGACCCGTTTGATCGGGGACCCAGTGAGATTTTCAAATGTGTCCCTGTATTCAGGGATTTATTAAAATAATTGGAGCTGGAATAAAAAATGGGAAGGTCGGAATTACTGACAAAAATGTGACATAAACCACAAGAAACCCTCCCTCCCCAAACACACAGAGACACATCCATAATGACAGATGGTTTCTAGAACATTCCCACACACTCGATCACTCGAGAGCAGACACAGGTCACTCCTTCCCAGTTCCTAATACGGAGGGTGGGAACATTGCTGTCCTGAAGGATTCTCTCCCAGTTTCCTGAAGACAAACGGAGTTTGGGAATTCCTGTATTTTGGTCTAAATTGTGGTCGATCCTGTGTCGGGGAGAAATGTAAACGCAGGGAAAACGTATTCACCCCTTTAACTGCCTGAGGGGCCTTCGGAACAGTGTCTCCTTCTCCCTGGAACGGGATCTCTTCCCTCGGGATCTTATCGTTTGTTCAATTCACTGACGTCCGGCCGTTCACAAACAATGTCAGGGACAGAACGTTCCAGGGAATGGCAGTTATAGAATGTCAGGGACAGAACCTTCCGGGGAATGTCAGTTATAGAATGTCGGGGACTTATTGTTCCGGGGAATGTCAGTTATAGAATGTCAGGGACTTATTGTTCCGGGGAATGTCAGTTATAGAATGTCAGGGACAGAACGTTCCGGGAATGTCAGTTATAGAATGTCGGGGACTTATTGTTCCGGGGAATGTCAGTTATAGAATGTCAGGGACTTATTGTTCCGGGGAATGTCAGTTATAGAATGTTGGGGACAGGACGTTCTGAGGAATTCCTTGACCTGTCCATGACCTTCCCCCACTATCCACCCCACCAACATGATGTACTGAGCAAAGGCCACATATCCATCCAGCGTGGGGAGCTGCACTGACCACATCATTGCATTATCTATAAACCACAGATAGTCTGACCAACTCAGCAGGATGTGCAGTGATCGCACGGGAATTAATCTGTAACCCAGGAGCAGTTACCCTCCCAGCATGTAGGACTGTGTACCCCACCCCAGTACATTGATCTGTAACCCAGGGGCAGTTACCCTCCCAGCATGTAGAGCTCTGTACACCACCCCAGTGCATTGCTCAGTAACACTGTGTTCGATCCCTGCCCTGTGTGGGGAAACTAGCAGCCCGGGCTGGAAGTGACAGGATGTGCAGCTCCCATCCATTTACAGCTCCATATCTCCATTGTTGCCATGACAAGGGGGTGCTGTGGGTGTGAACGTCACTTCCAGAGAGAGATGGCGGGGGAATCAGTTTAAATATCATGACATGGGAGGGGTTTAGGAAATAGACAGAGAGGGGGAAACTGAGAGACAGTGTCATGGAAGGATGTGTTCCCAGGTTGCAGAATGCTGAAATGTAGACACTTCGATAGCATCCTGTAACATGAGCCAGTCTTCCCAGGAAATTTGGGAAAAAAGGATCTTGGTGTGAGGTCAGATGAAACAACAGCTGCTGTGTGGGTTTGAAATTACGTTTGTGTAATTTTAATAAGTGTCTTTTTGAAACAGTACATTACTGTAGGGTTGGAGTAGGATAATAAGCAGTTCAGGAAAGGGGTAGAGTTGTGAATAGTTGATGTAAAATATTCAGTTTCAGAGTTAAAAAAATAAATTGATGTTTTTATTTAAACAGTGGAATTTGGGAGTCCTCTGTCACTCATAGTTTAACAATTTACAAGGCCAATTGAGCATTTCTTTATGTTTAGTTTATATTACCAGATGAGCTCAATGTTGTGTCCTAACAATTGCTGTGTGTATCTGTGTGTCTCAGTGTGGGGCAGGTCTGGCAGTCTCTGTGGTGCTTAAAGTGATACAATGCCACCCTCTGCTGGCCTCCACACGCCACTGCACAGGCATTGGCAGAGGGTGAAAACCAACAGGGATTCATTCAGAGAAGGGGAGGGAGAGGACAGCTACTCACGGCACCATCCAAACTGATGTCTTATCCATGGACTGATCTAAATGTCCTTAAAATGTTGTAACTGTCCTTGCTTTCACCACTTCCTCTGGAAGTTCATTCCACACACAAGCCAGATTTGGTCTAAAATAATTACCTCTCGTGACATTTGTGAATCATTTTTCCTCACAACTTAAAATATCCCTCAGTTTTGAATCCCCAACTCTAGGGAAAAGACATCAGCCCTCCCTTCAGCTTCTCTGTACCCCCCATTATTTTAAAAACCTCTGTCAAGTTACTGCTTAATCTCATATTCTTCAGTGAAAAAAGTCCCAGCCGATCCAGCCTCTCCTTATAGCTCAATCCCTCCTTTCCCAGCAACATCCAGGTTAATCTCTTCTGAATCCTCTCCAGCTTAATAATATCAACGTCAGTAATATCAAAGTGAATAGTCAAGGTATTTTCTTAGGGTACGGGGAGACCAAAACTAGCGGACATCAGCTTAAGGTGAGAGGGGAAACATTTAAAAGTGACCTAAGGGGCAGCTTTTTCACCCAGAGGGTGGTGTGCCTATGGAGTGAGCGGGCAGGATGACCAGACTGGACACAGTATTCCAGAAGAGGTCTCACCCATGTCCTGTACAACCTCAACATGACGTCCCCATTCCGATACTCAAAGGGTCTGACCAATGAAGACAAGTGTGCTAAACACCTTCTTAACCACGCTATCTATATGAGGTGCAAATTTTAAAGAATTAAATCTGACGGCCTAGGTTTCTGTTCTACAACATTGCCAAAGGCCCTGCTTTTTATTGTATAGGTCCTGCTGTTGTTTGATTTACCAAATCCAATGCATCGCATTAATCCAAACTAAACTCCATCAGCCACCCCTCAGCCCAGTGTGTGATATTACTGCCACCCCCCCCCCCCTTCAATTTTAAAATGCCCATCCCTCTCCAGACGGCCTGCACACTCCGGCCTTGAGTTTCACAAAGACCCTGAGCTTGGTTTGCCTTGTGTGGTTAGGGGGAGGAGGGACAGATTGCAGACACAGTCAGTGGGGAGGAGAGGCTGGACAGTAATCAGCGGCCTGGTGTCACTTCATGGTTTTAGGAAGAGGGCAGTCGCACGTTAGAGGTGGGTAAGAGTGATCGGTGTTTTGGGACCAGAAATTAAGCTCTTCCTTCGTCTCTGGTGTTCAGTAATAAATATCTATTTGAGACCCTTCATTGGGCAGAGTGTGGCTGCAGGATTTCTTTCCTTAATATTGCAGACTTCAGATAATAGCAATTAAAGATGGTCATAGTTAATTTCGATAGCATAGCATATGGACTCAATATCCTACAGTTGAGACAAATATCTTGCATTTGTTTAATAATACAAAGTGATTTTTTGTAATTCAGTAATGGCAACCTGATTATAATCATCCACACCGAACTGAAAATGGGCACTAAAATATGACCCAAATTCTGAGTATGGTAGTTGTATTGGGTACTATCCCTGTCTCTGAGCCAGAGCTCTGGATTTGATTCCAATTCCTGAGCTTGTGTGGTAGTGTGCCTCAACTCACTCCAGGGTATCTGTTTTCTGTACATAACACACCCCGAACCGCTCGATTACTTTCCAGGCTTTAACTGACTCCAGGATATCGGTTATTCTGTAACATAAACCAGCCTGAACCCCTCAATTAGATTCCAGGCTGTAACTCACTCTGGACGATCTGTTATTCTGTATATAAACCACTCTGAACCCCTCAATTAGATTCCAGACTGTACCCCACTTCGGGATATTTGTTATTCTGTGTATAAACCACCCTGGACCCCTCAATTAGATTCCAGACTGTAACTCACTCCGGGATATCTGTTATTCTGTATATAAACCACTCTGAACCCCTCAATTAGATTCCAGGCTGTAACTCACCCTGGGATTTCTGGTATTTTGTATATTAACCACTCTGAACCCCTCAATTAGATTTCAGGCTGGAACTCACCCTGGGCTATCTGTTATTCTGTATATAAACCACTCTAAACCCCTCTATTAGATTCCAGGCCGTAGCTCAGTCTGGGCTATGTGTTATTCTGTATATAAACCACTCTGAACCCCTCAATGAGATTGCAGGCTGTAACTCGCTCTGACTATCTGTTATTCTGTATATTAACCACTCTGAAGGCCTCAATTGGATCCAGACTGTAACTCACTCCAGGTTATCTGTTATTCTGTATATGAACCACTCTGAACCCCTCAATTAGATTCCAGGCTGTAACTCACTCCGGGATATCTGTTATTCTGTATATAAAGCACTCTGAACCCCTCAATTCGATTCCAGGCTGGAACTCACTCCGGGATATCTGTTATTCTGTGACATAAACCAGAGGATTTGAGCCACGGGGAGAGGCTGAATAGGCTGAGGCTGTTTTCCTTGGAGCATCAGAGGCTGAGGGGTGACTTTATCGAGGTTTATAAAATCATGACCGGCATGGATAGGAAAAATAGACAAAGTCTTTTCCTCGCTGTAGGGGAGCTCAGAACTAGAGGGCAGAGGTTTAGTGTGAGAGGGGAAAGATATGGAAGAGACCGATGGGGCAACTTGTTCACTCAGAGGGTGGTACATGAATGTAATGAACTGTCAGAGGAAGTGGTGGAGGGTAGTACAATTGCAACATTTAAAATTCAGCTCGATGGGTATGTGAATGGGAACGTTTTGGAGGGAGATGGGCCAAGTGCTTGAAAAAGATACTAGAGTAGGTTAGGATATCTGGTCGGCATAGACGGGTTGGACCAAAGGGTCTGTTTCCATACTGTACATCTCTAAGACTGTATGACTCCGCGAATTTTGTGACTCACTACTTGTTATCTGTTATTCTGTATGTAACCCAACATGAACACCTCGATTTGATTCCAATCTGTAACTCACTCCAGGCTATCTGTTATTCTGTATTTTAACCCCCTGAACCCCGCGATTAGATTCCTGGCTGTAACTCACGCTGGGCTATCTGTTATTCTGTATGTAACCCACCCTGAACGCCTCGATTTGATTCAAATCTGTATCTCACTCCAGGCTATCTGTTATTTTGTATTTTAACCCCCTGAACCCCGCGATTAGATTCCTGGCTGTAACTCACGCTGGGCTATCTGATATTTTGTATATAACCCACCCTGAACACCTCGATTTGAATCCAGGCTGTAACTCACTCCAGACTATCTGTTATTCTGTATGTAACCCACCCTGAACCCCTCGATTGGATTCCTGTCTGTATCTCATTGTGTGGCATCTGTTATTCTGTATATAAATCACTCTGAACTCCTCGATTAGGTTCCGGGCATTAGCTCAGTCAGGGCTATCTGTTAATCTGTATATAAAAAAGCCTGAACCCCTCAATTAGATTCCATGCCTTAACTCACTCCAGGGTATCTGTGTTTTGTATATTAACGACTCTGAACCCCTCGATTACATTCCAGGCTTTAACTCACTCCGGGATATCTGTTATTCTGTATATAAACCACTCTGAACCCCTCAATTAGATTCCAGGCTGTAACTCACTCTGGGCTGTCTGATATTCTGTATATAAACCACCCTGAACCCCTCAATTAGGTTCCAGGCTGTAACTCACCCCGGGCTACCTGTTATTCTGTATATAATAAACCATAAACCCCTCAATTAGATTCCAGGCTGTAATTCACTCTGGGATACCTGTTATTCTGTATATAAACCACCCTGAACCGCTCAATTAGATTCCAGGATATAAATCACTCCGGGTTACCTGTTATTTTGTACATAATCCACCCCGAAATCAGCAATTAGATTCCAGGCTGTAACTCTTTCCGGCCTTTCTGTTATTCTGTATATAAACCACCCCGAATCCCTCGATTAGATTCCAGTCTGTCCCTCACTCCTGGGTACCTCATATGCTGTATGTAAACCCGAAACCCCTCAATTAGATTCCAGTCTGGAAATCACTCCTGGGGATCTGTTATTGGATCTGTGTAGTGATCCTTGTTGGATGTTAGACCGAAGACAAGATAAACTAAATGGTCAAATGTTACATTGGGGGCAGGAACACAGAAATCTGCTGGTTCATTTCTGACCTGTTACATATCTCCAAGTTTCAGATTGGGGCTGAATTTCTGTCACAATGGGGAAAGTCTCAAAAGCTGTTTACTGTCCTGCATGAATGCATCATCATAACATGAATTCTGTTGCAAGATAGGAAATGGAGACAGCTTCTGGAAGGTGTCTGTATCCCTGTGTGTGTGATTATGTGTGTCTGTGATTCTGTGTGCATGTTCAATGTTATATATATTTTCAAACTGTATTGATGTTGCCAGTCTCTCTTGCTTTTCCTTATTTATAAACTCAATGTGATCATTTTGCTGATATAAAATGGTGGCTGTGGACAAATCTAAAATGTCTGCCTGACTGATTTGTGTCAGGAATACCTTCAGCAAGGGAGAGGGGGCAATGTGTCAAAAGCCATTTCCATTCATTGATGCCAGCAGAAATAAAAAATGGAGACAGCTCTTTGAAGGTGGTTAAAATGTAAATCCCAGAACCTTTTTACAGTGAATGCGGAGAGACAATGTGACATTCCAGTAAGGTCTGCCTTACTTTCCAAGCTCCTAATATATGAGAGAAACATAATATACAAAACCTGAAAGAGCTCAGCCACTGAATTGTAGATTTGGAGCATTGGATCAGAATAATGCCTGGAGAGGCGTTATCCCAAATTGAAGGGTTTCTCCAATCCCACACTGACCTTCTGTGGGTTCAAATTGGGAACCCATTGACTAGATTCAAGGCTGTAAACCACTCCGGGCTATCTTTTTATTCTGTCCATAAACCACACTGAACCCCTTGGTTAGATTCCAGGCTGTAACTCATCTGGACTATCTGTTATTCTGTATATAATCCACTCTGAAACCCTCAATTAGATTCCAGGCTGTAACTCACACTGGGCTATCTGTTATTCTGTATATAAACCACTCTGAACTCCTCAATAGATTCCAGGCAGTTACTCACTGTGGGCTATCTGTTATTCTGTGCATAAACCACTCTGAACTCCTCAATAGATTCCAGGCAGGTACTCACTGTGGGCTATCAGTTATTCTGTATATTAACGATTCAGAACCCCTCAATTAGATTACAGGCTGTAACTCACTCTGGGTTATCTGTTATTCTGTATATAAACCACTCTGAACCCCTCAATTAGATTCCAGGCTGTAACTCACTCCGGGGAATCTGTTATTCTGTATATAAACCACACTGAACCCCTCAATTAGATTCCAGGCAGTTACACACTCTGGGCTATCTGTTATTCTGTATATAAACCACTCTGAACCCCTCAATTAGATTCCAGGGTGAAACCCACTCCGGGATATCTGTTATTCTGTATGTTATCCACCCTGAACCCTTCAATTAGATTCCCGGCTGTAACCCACTTCGGGATATTTGTTTTTCCGTATGTAAACCACCCTGAACCCGTCAATTTGATTCCAGGCTGTAACTCACTCCGGGATATCTGTTATTCTGTATATAAACCGCTCTGAACCCCTCAATTAGATTCCAGGCTGTAACTCACTCCGGGATATCTGTTATTCTGTAACATAAACCAAAGGATTTGAGCCACGGGGAGAGGCTGAATAAGCTGAGGCTGTTTTCCCTGGAGCATCAGAGGCTGAGGGGTGACTCTAACGAGGTTTATAAAATCAAGACGGGCATGGATAGGAGAAATTGACAAAGTCTTTTCCTTGCTTTAGGGGAGTCCAGAACTAGAGGGCAGAGGTTTAGTGTGAGAGGGGAAAGATATGGAAGAGACCTAAGGGGCAACTTGTTCACTCAGAGGGTGGTCCATGAATGGAATGAACTGTCAGAGGAAGTGGTGGAGGGTAGTACAATTGCAACATTTAAAATTCAGCTCGATGGGTATGTGAATGGGAAAGTTTTGGAGGGAGATGGGCCAAGTGCTTGAAAAAGAGACTAGAGTACGTTAGGATATCTGGTCGGCATAGACGGGTTGGACCAAAGGGTCTGTTTCCATACTGTACATCCCTAGGAGTGTATGACTCCGCGAATTTTGTGACTCACTACATGATACCCGTTATTCTGTGTGTAAACCACCCAGAACCCCTCGATTAGATTCCAGGCTGTAACTCACTCCAGGCTATCTGTTATTCTGTATATAAACCACTCTGAACTCTGCTATTAGATTCCAGGCTGTAACTCATTCTGGGGCTATCTGTTATTTTGTATATAGCCCACCCTGAACACCTCGATTTGAATCCAGACTGTAACTCACTCCAGGCTATCTGTTATTCTGTATATAAACCACCCTGAACCCCTCAATGAGATTCCAGGCTGTAACTCACTCTGGGCTATCTGGTATTCTGTATATAAACCACCCTGAACCCCTCAATTCGATTCCATGCTGTAACTCACTCTGGGCTATCTGGTATTCTGTATATTAACCACCCTGAACCCATTGATTTGATTCCACTTCCTGTCATGTTAAGTTCATGTTCCCAACACAATCTAATCTCAATAATAATCAATGTATCACTGGTCCTCCAATCTGCTGGCACTACCATCATGTTAACTTACTGATGTTTACGTACATGATCATCTGTTTCATTTGAACAATACTGCTTCAGAATTTCTCATCATTTTACACAGAAACATTCAGCTTTTTCTATTCTTACTGCAAATCACCTTCCAGAATAATCTCTTGAACATGCCAATGTTTTCAATATAATTCACAAAACACTGACAGCAAAATAGATGACATGATAGGATGTAGCAAACTGTTACACTCAGTACCTTCATGTTGCAATGTAATAGTATCCAGTCAGAAACATGCCCTGGGTCAGGGACAAAACCTCCCTGGGTCTGGAAGTGGGGACTGGGCAGAGACCGGGGTTTTCGTCTGTCACTGAGTTAGTTTGGAAATCTGTGCTGCACATGGACATTTCTCCACATTATATACAGTTTCTATGTGTGGGTGTGTGTGTGTGTGATGGAGAGAGTTTAAACTGAGTTTAACTCTGCGTCTCTGCTTAGGGATTCCCTGTCTTTCAGATATTTGACTGCAACATCATAGAAACTGTGGGTATCTGCCTGTTTCTCTCCCATCTTTCAGAACACATGGAAACCTCCACATAAAGCAGTTGAATCCTGTCTGGCTCAGCTCATTGTTGAGTTGGTCCATGGTGGGTAATTTCTCCTCTGCTTTCTCTCCTCTCGTATCCCGTTGCTCTGTCGATAAATCGCCCAATACCCTCAATTTGAATGCAATTTGAAACTCACTCCAGTCTATCTGTTATTCTGTATATAACCCACCCTAAACACCTCGATTTGATTCCAAGCTGCAACCCACTCCAGTCTATCTGTTATTCTGTATATAACCCACCCTGAACACCTCGATTCGATTCCAAGCTGCAACTCATTGCAGTCTATCTGTTATTTTGTATGCAACCCAACCTGAACACCTCAAATCAATTCCAAGCTGTAACTCACTCCAGGATATCTGTTATTCTGTATATATACTACCCTGAACCCTACGATTAGATTCCAGGCTGTAACTCACCCTGGGCTAGCTGTTATTCTGTATATAACCCAACCTGAACACCTCAATTCAATTCCAAGCTGTAACTCACTCCAGGCTATCTGTTATTCTGTATGGAACCCACCCTGAACACATCGATTCGATTACAAGCTGTAACTCACTCCAGGCTATCTGTTATTCTGTATAAAAACTACCCTGAACACCTTGATTAGATTCCAGGCTGTAACTCACCCTGGGCTATCTGTTATTCTGTATGTAAACCACTCTGAACCCCTCAATTAGATTCCAAGCTGTAACTCACTCCAGGCTGTCTGTTATTCTGTATATAAACTACCCTGAACCCTGCGATTAGATTCCAGGCTGTAACTCACCCTGGGCTATCTGTTATTCTGTATATAAACCACCCTGAAGCCCGCGATTCGATTCCAGGCTGTAACTCACTCCGAGCCATCTGTTATTCTGAATATGAAATATATATTCTGAATATATATTATGTATATAAATAAGCCTGAACCCCTCAATTAGATTCCATGCCTTAACTCACACCAGGGTTTCTGTTTTCTGTATATAAACCACCCCGAACCCCTCGATTACATTCCAGGCTTTAACTGACTTCTGGTTATCTATTATTCTGTCACATAAACCAGCCTGAACCCCTTGATTAGATTCCAGGCTGTAACTCACCCCGGGCTATCTGTTATTCTGTATATAAACCACTCTAAACCCCTCAATTCGGTTCCAGGCTGTAACTCAGCCTGGGCTATCTGTTATTCTGTATATAAACCACTCTGAACCTCTCAATTAGATTCCAGGCTGTAACTAACCCTGGGCTATCTGTTATTCTGTATATAAACCACCCTGAACCCCTCAATTAGATTCCAGGCTGTAACTCTCCCCGGGCTACCTGTTATTCTGTATTTAAACCACCCAGAACCCCTCGATTTGAATGCAATCTGTAACTCACTCCGGGCGATCTGTTATTCTGTATATAAACCACTCTGAACTCCGCGATTAGATTCCAGGCTGTAACTCACTCTGGGCGATCTGTTATTCTGTATATAAACCACTCTGAACTCTGCGATTAGATTCCAGACTGCAACTCACTCCAGGCGATCTGTTATTCTGGATATAAACCACTCTGAACTCCGCGATTAGCTTCCAGGCTGTAACTCACTCCGGGCTATCTGAGAGAGAGAGAGAGAGACTCAGAGAGAGAGAGAGAGGGACAGGGTTAGAGAGAGGGACAGGGATAGAGAGGGACAGGGAGAGAGAGAGAGTGAGATAGGGAGAGAGAGAGAGAGAGAGACAGTGAGAGAGAGAGAGGGACAGGGAGAGAGAGAGAGACAGGGAGAGCAAGAGAGGGACAGCGAGAGAGAGAGATGGACAGGGAGAGAGTGAGAAAGAGGGAGAGTGAGTGAGGGACAGGGAGAGAGAGAGGGACAGGGAGAGAGAGAGTGGGGGAGAGAGAGAGGGACGCAGAGAGAGAGGGACAGAGATAGTGAGGGACGCAGAGAGAGAGGGACAGACATAGAGTGAGGGACGCAGAGAGAGAGGGACAGAGATAGAGTGAGGGACAGAGATAGAGTGAGGGACGCAGAGAGAGAGGGACAGAGATAGAGTGAGGGACAGAGATAGAGTGAGGTACACAGAGAGAGAGAGACAATGAGAGACGGACAGTGAGAGTGGGACAGTGAGAGAGGGACAGTGAGAGTGCCACAGTGAGAGTGGGACAGTGAGAGTGGGACAGAGACAGAGAGAGAGGGACAGGAACAGAGAGAGATTGAGAGAAAGAGAGGGATACATAGAGAGAGAGAGAGGAACACAGAGAGAGTGACAGAGAGAGAAAGATAGAGAGGGACACAGAGAGAGAGTGAGGGACACAGGGAGAGAGAATGGGACACAGGTAGAGAGAGTGGGACACAGGGAGAGAGTGTGACAGAGAGACCGAGGGACAGACAGAGAAATAGAGAGTGAGGGATACAGAGAGAGGGACAGAGAGAGAGAGAGAGAGAGAGAGAGACACAGAGAAAGAGAGGGACTCACAGAGAGAGAGAGAGAGAGGGACACAGAGAGAGAGAGGGACACAGAGAGAGTGGGGGAGAGAGAGAGTGGGGGACACAGAGAGAGAGAATGCGTGTGTGCGAGAGAGAGAATGTGTGTGAGTGAGAATGCGTGTGTGAGAGAATGCGTGTGTGAGAGAGAAAATGTGTGTGAGAGAGAAAATGTGTGTGTGAGAGAGAATGCGTGTGTGCGAGAGAGAGAATGTGTGAGAGAGAATGCATGTGTGTGAGAGAATGCATGTGTGCGAGAGAGAAAATGCGTGTGTGTGAGAGAGAAAATGTGTGTGAGAGAGAGAATGCGTGTGTGCGAGAGAGAAAATGTGTGTGAGAGAGAGAGTGAATGCGTGTGTGTGAGAGAGAGAATGCGTGTGTGAGAGTGAGAGAATGCGTGTGTGAGAGAGAGAGAATGTGTGTGTGAGAGACAATGCGTGTGTGTGAGAGAGAGAATGCGTGTGTGAGAGTGAGAGAATGCGTGTGTGAGAGAGAGAGAATGTGTGTGTGAGAGACAATGCGTGTGTGTGAGAGAGAGAATGCGTGTGTGAGAGAGAGAGAATGTGTGTGTGAGAGAGAATGCGTGTGTGTGAGAGAGAGAATGCATGCGTGTGAGAGAGAAAATGTGTGAGAGAGAGAATGCATGTGTGAGAGAGAACGAGTTTGCAAGAGAGAGAATGCGTGTGTGAGAAAGAATGCATGTGCGAGAGAGAGCGAGAATGCGTGTGTGAGAGAGAGAATGAGTGTGAGAGAGAATGCGTCTGTGAGAGAGAGAGAGAATGCACGCGTGAGAGAGAGAATGAGTGTGTGAGAGAGAGAATGAGTGTGTGTGAGAGAGAAAATGTGTGTGTGAGAGAGAATGCGTGCATGTGTGAGAGAGAGAATGCATGTGCGAGAGAGAAAATGTGTGTGTGAGAGAGAGAATGCATGTGTGAGAGAGAAAATGTGTGTGTGAGAGAGAGTGCATGTGTGAGAAAGAATGCGTGTGCGAGAGAAAGAATGTGTGTGTGTGAGAGAGAGAATGAGTGTGTGTGAGAGAGAAAATGTGTGTGTGAGAGAGAATGCGTGCGTGTGTGAGAGAGAGAATGCATGTGCGAGAGAGAAAATGTGTGTGTGAGAGAGAGAATGCATGTGTGAGAAAGAATGCGTGTGCGAGAGAAAGAATGTGTGTGTGTGTGAGAGAGAGAGAATGAGTGTGTGCGTGAGAGAGAATGCGTGTACAAGAGAGAGCGGGAATGAATGTGGGCGAGAGAGAAAATGCATGTATGCGAGAGAGAATGAGTGTGCATGAGAGAATGCACGTATGTGAGAGAGAGAAGCGTGTGTGCGAGAGAGAGAATGCACGTATGTGAGAGAGAGAATGCGTGTGTGCGAGAGAGAGAATGCGTGTGTGCGAGAGAGAGAAAATGCACGTATGTGAGAGAGAGAATGCGTGTGTGCGAGAGAGAGAATGCACGTATGTGAGAGAGAGACGCATGTGTGCAAGAGAGAGAATGCACGTATGTGAGAGAGAGAATGCATGTGTGCGAGAGAGAGAATGCGTGTGTGCGAGAGAGAGAAAATGCACGTATGTGAGAGAGAGAATGCGTGTGTGTGAGAGAGAGAATGCGTGTGTGCGAGAGAGAGAGAATGCGCGTATGTGAGAGAGAGAATGCGTGTGTGTGAGAGAGAGAATGCGTGTGTGCGAGAGAGAGAATGCACGTATGTGAGAGAGAGAATGCGTGTGTGCAAGAGAGAGAATGCGTGTGTGCGAGAGAGAGAGAATGCACGTATGTGAGAGAGAGAATGCGTGTGTGCGAGAGAGAGAATGCGTGTGTGCGAGAAAGAGAGAGAATGCACGTATGTGTGAGAGAGAATGTGTGTGTGCGAGAGAGAGAATGCGTGTGTGCGTGAGAGAGAATGCGTGTACAAGAGAGAGCGAGAATGCATGTGTGCGAGAGAGAAAATGCATGTATGCGAGAGGGAATGAGTGTGCATGAGAGAATGCACGTATGTGAGAGAGAGAAGCGTATGTGCGAGAGAGAGAATGCACGCATGTGAGAGAGAGAATGCGTGTGTGCGAGAGAGAGAGTGCACGTATGTGAGAGAGAACGAGTTTGCAAGAGAGAGAATGCGTGTGTGAGAAAGAATGCGTGTGCGAGAGAGAGAGAATGAGTGTGAGAGAGAATGCGTCTGTGAGAGAGAGAGAGAATGCACGTGTGAGAGAGAGAATGAGTGTGGGAGAGAGAGAGCGAATGCATGAGTGAGAGAGAGAATGAGTGTGTGAGAGAGAGAATGAGTGTGCAAGAGAGAGAATGGGTGCGTGAGAGAGAGACTGAGTGTTTGAGAGAGAGAATGCGTGTGTGAGAGAGAGAATGAGTGTTTGAGAGAGAATGTGTGCGTGAGAGAGAGAATGAGTATGAGAGAGAGAGAGCGAATGCGTGAGTGAGAGAGAGAATGAGTGTGTGAGAGAGAGAATGAGTGTGGGAGAGAGAGAGAGCGAATGCGTGAGTGAGAGAGAAAATGTGTGTGTGAGAGAGAGAGATAATGCGTGTATGAGAGAGAGAATAAGTGCGTGAGAGAGAATGCGTGCCTGTGAGAGAGAGAATGAGTGTGAAAGAGAATGTGTCTGTGAGAGAGAATGGCAGCGTGAGAGAGAGAATGAGTATGGGAGAGAGAGCGCGAATGCGAGAGTGTGAGAGAATGAGTGTGTGAGAGAGAGAATGAGTGTGTGAGAGAATGCTTGTGTGAGAGAGAATGAGTGTGCGAGAGAGAGAATGCGCGTGTGTGAGAGAGAGAGAATGCCTGTGTGCAAGTGCGCGCATGAGAGAAAATGTGCCCATGTCAGTGAGAAAGAGAGTGAGCGTGTGTGAGATATGATGTGCTCATGCATGAGAGTGTATGTGAGTGTGAGAAAGAAAAGGTGAAAGTGAGAGAGAGGAAGTGTGTGAATGGATGTGAAAGAGTGAGTGCATGCGAGTGTGTGTGCATGTGAGAGAGAGTGTGTGTACAAGTGAACGAGAGTGAGTGTGCACGTGAGAGAGAGGGCATGTGTGAGCGACTTTGCAAGTGTGTGTGTGAGAGACAGAGTTTTGGAGAGAGAGAGAGAGAGAGAGTGAGTGTGTGAAAGTGAGCATGTATGAGATGGTGAATGTGTGTGTAGGGTACGTGTGTCAGAAAGTGTATATGAGAGTGTGTGTGTAAGAGTGTGTGTGGAAGTGAGTGTGTGAGAGAGAGTGTAGAGAGAGAGAATGAGTGAGTGAAAGTGTGTGTATGTCAGAGAGACAGAGAGAGAGTGTCTGTTTGTGTGTGAGTGTGAGAGAGAGATTGTGATGGTGCGTGTGAAAATGTTTGAGTGTGAATTTGTGAGTGACTGCGCGTGTGTGTGTGCGTGCATGTCGGTGTGGATGTCTGCAAGTGTGTGAAAGGGCATGTGTGCGAGGGACTGAATGTGGTGTGTGAGGGGGTGTGTGTACACGTGTGAGAGTGTGAGTAAATGAGAGTGAGGGACAGTGTATAGTTTAGTGGATCATTACTGGGACAAGGACATAAACACGTGGTTTATACACAGTTACATTATGGAGGGACAGCACTGACACGGAAACTGGGCACTCCGATGGAAACACACACACAGTCTCACTCTCTCACACACCCACACAGAGGCTTGGTCTCACTCTCTCTCTCACACACACACACACACAGAGGCTTGGACTCTCTCTCTCTCTCACACACACACCCACCCACACAGAGGCTTGGTCTCACTCTCTCTCACACACACACCCACCCACACAGAGGCTTGGTCTCACTCTCTCTCACAAACACACCCACCCACACAGAGGCTTGGTCTCACTCTCTCTCACACACACAGTCTCACTCTCTCACACACACACACACAGAGGCTTGGTCTCATTCTCTCTCACACACACAGTCTCACTCTCTCTCACACCCACACACACAGAGGCTTGGTCTCACTCTCTCTCTCACACACACACCCACACACAGAGGCTTGGTCTCACTCTCTCACAGACCCACACACAGAGGCTTGGTCTCACTCTCTCTCTCTCTCACACACACACACCAACACACACACAGAGGCTTGGTCTCACTCTCTCTCTCTCACACACACACCCACACACACACACACACACACACACACACACACACACACAGAGGCTTGGTCTCACTCTCTCTCTCTCTCACACACCCCCCCCCCCACACACACACACAGAGGCTTGGTCTCACTCTCTCTCTCACACACACACACACACCCACAACCCCCCCACACACACACACAGAGGCTTGGTCTCACTCTCTCTCTTTCACACACACACACACACACACACACACACACAGAGGCTTGGGCTCACTCTCTCTCACACACACAGAGTCTCACTCTCACACAAACACACACACACACAGAGGCTTGGTCTCACTCTCTCTCTCTCTCTCTCTCTCTCTCACACACACACACACACACACACACACACACGGTTGGTCTCACTCTCTCTCTCACACTCACACACGCCCACACACCCACACACCCACGCACACAGAGGCTTGGTCTCACTCTCTCTCTCTCACACACACACACACACACACACACACACACGGTTGGTCTCACTCTCTCTGTCACACTAACACACACCCACACACCCACCCACACAGAGGCTTGGTCTCACTCTCTCACACACACAGAGACAGTTCTGTGATGATACTTGAGCTCAGACCCTCACTGACTCTCTCCCCCCCAACCCCCAGACTAAATCTGTGCACAGTGCACATGTTCTGTGTCGGGGTGTGTCTGTGTGTGTCGGTGCCTGTATGTGTGTGTGTGTGTGTGTGTGTCTGTCTGTCTGTCTGTGTGTGTGTGTGTCTGTGTGTGCGTGTCGTTGTGTGTCTGTGTCTCTGTGTGTGTGTGTGTCGTTGTGTGTCTGTGTCTCTGTGTGTGTGTGTCGGTGTATGTCTGTCTCTGTGTGTGTGTCTGTGTCTGTCTCTGTGTGCGCGCGTGTCGGTGTGTGTGTGTGTGTGTGTGTGCGCGTGTGCGCGTGTCGGTGTGTGTCTGTGTCTGTGTGCGTGTCGGTGTGTGTGTGTATCTGTGTGTGTGTGTGTGTGTGTGTGTGTGTGTATGTGTCTGCCAATATTTTTGAGAAAGGGAAACGTAATAAAAGACTCAAAATCAAGTTAGAAATGGGTGGATGTAGAGCAGGGCAGGGAGAGACAGAAAGAGAGAGAGAGTGTGTGTGTGTCGGTGTGTGTCTGTGTGTGTGTGTGTGTGTCAGTGTGTGTCTGTCTCTGTGTGTGTATCTGTCTCTGTGTGTGCGCGTGTCGGTGTGCGTCTGTCTCTGTGTGTGTGTTTGTGTGTGTGTGTCTGTCTCTGAGTGTGTCTCTGTGTCTTCTGTGTGTGTGTGTGTCAGTCCGGCTCTCTCTGTCCCCCCCTCTCTCTGTCCCCCTCTCTCCCACCAGCCTCACTCGGAACCCTGCTCTCTCCCACCCGCCTCTCTCTCTCTCTCTCTCTCTCTCTCTGTCCCCCTTTCTCTGTCCCCGCCTCTCTCTGTCCCCACTCTCCCTGTTCTCCTCTCTCTGTCCCACCCTCTCTGTCCCCCTCTCTCTGTCCCCTCTTTCTCTCCGCCGCTCTCTGCCACCCCCTCTGTCGCCCTGTCTCTGCTCCGTCACTCTCTGCCCCTCTCTCTAACCCACCCTCTCTCTCTCTCCCCCACTAACTCCATCGCCCCACTCTCTGTTCCCCCTCTCTGACCCCCTCTCTCTGACCCCCCTCTCTCTCCTCCACTCTGTACCCATCTCTCTGTCCCCCACTCTGCATCACATTCTCTCTCTGTCACCCTGTCTCTGAGCCCCGCTATCTCCCCCCACTCTCTGTGCTCCTCTCTCTGTCGCCCTCTCTCTGCCCGCCTCTCCCTTCCACCCGCCTCTCTCTCTTCCCCCTCTCTCTTTCCCCCATCTCTTTGTCCCCCTCCCTGTTCCCCTCTCTCTCTGTTCCCCCTCTCTCTGTCCCCCTCTCTCTGTCCCCCCTCTCTCTATCCCCTCTCTCTCTGTCCCCCTCTCTCTCTGTGCCCCTCTCTCTCTGTTCCCCCTCTCTCTCTGCCCCGCTCTCTCTGTCCCCCCCACCTCTCTGTCCCCCCCTCTGTTCCCCCCCTGACCCCCTCTCTGTCTGCCCCCTCTCTCTCTGCCCACCTCTCTCTCTCTGTCCCCTCTCTCTCTGTCCCCTCTCTCTCTGTCACCCTCTCTCTGTCGCCATTTCTCAGCCCCCCCTCTCTCACTGTCCCCTCTGTCTCTGACCCCCTCTCTTGCTGTCCCCCTCTTTATCCCCCTCTCTCTGTCCCCCTCTCTCTGACCCCATCTATCTCCTCCACTCTCTGTGCCCCTCTCTCTGTCGGCCTCTCTCTGTCCCCCTCTCTCTGTACCCCGTCTCTCTCTCTGTTCCCCCCCCTCTGTCTCCCCCTCTCTCTCTCTCCCCCTCTATCTTCCCCTCTCTCTTATCCCCTCTACCACCCCCTCTTTTTGCTCCACTCACTGTCCCCCTCTATCTCCCCCGCTCGCTGTACCACTATCTCTGTACCCTTCGCTCTGAACCCCTCTATCTACCCCTCTCTCTGTGCCCCTCTCTCTGTCCCCCTCCCTTTGTCAACCTCTATCTCCCCTTTCTCTGTCCCCCTCTCTCTGTGCCCCGCTATCTCCCCCCCTCTGTGCTCCTCTCTCTGTCGCCCTCTCTCTGCCCTCCTCTCCCTTCCACCCGCCTCTCTCTTCCCCCCTCTCTCTTCCCCCCCTCGCTCTGTCCCCCTCTCTCTCTGTCCCCCTCTCTCTCTGTCCCCCCCTCTCTGTCGCCCTCTCTCTGCCCCCATCTCTCTGATTCCCTCTCTCTCCCCCACTCTGTACTCCTCTCTCTGTTCCCTCACTCTCTGTCCCCTCTCTCTGTCCCCCTCTATATCCCCGTCTCTTAGTTCCCCTCTCTGACCCTCTCTCTCTCTGCCCATCTCACTCTGTCCCCTTCTGTCTGCCCCATCTCTCTCTGCCCCTCCCTCTCTGTCCCCCTCTCTCTCTGCCCCCTTCTGTCTGCCCCATCTCTCTCTGCCCCTCCCTCTCTGTCCCCCTCTCTCTCTGTCCCCCTTTCTCTCTGTCCCCCTCTCTCTGTCGCCCTCTCTCTGCCCCCTCTCTCTCTGTCCCCCACTCTCTCTGTCACCCTCTCTCTGTCGCCATTTCTCTGCCCCCCTCTCTCACTGTCCCCCTCTGTCTCTGACACCTTCTCTCGTTGTCCCCCTCTATATCACCCTCTCTCTGTCCCCCTCTCTCTGACCCCCTCTATCTCCCCCACTCTCTGTGACACTCTCTTTGTCGCCCTCTCTCTGTCCCCCCCTCTGTCCCCACCTCTCTCTGTCCCCCCTCTCTCTGTCCCTCCCTCTCTGCCCCCCTCTCTCTACCCCACTGCCCCCCCACTCTCAGTCCCCCCAACGCTCTGTCCACCCCCTCTCTCTGTCCCCCTCTATCTCCCCAACTCTGTGCCCCTCTCTCTATCCCCCTCCCTTTGACCCCCTCTGTCTTCCCCTCTCTCTGTCCCCCTCTCTCTGTCCCCGCCTCGCTCTCAGTCCGCCTCTCTCTGTTCCCCCTCTCGCTGTCGCCCTCTCCCTGTTGCCCTCTCTGTCGCCCTCTATCTCTCCCCCGCTCTCTGCCCCCTCTCTCTGCTGCATCTCTCTCTGCCCCTCTCTCTTTGACCCCCTCTCTCTCTGTCCCCCACTCTCTCAATCCCCCCACTCTCTGTCCCTCTCTCTCTGACCCCCTCTCTCCCCCACTCTTTACCCCTCTCTCTGTCCCCTCTCTCTGTCCCCCACTCTCTGTCCCCCACTCTCTGTCCCCCTCTCTGTCCCCCTCTCTCTGTCTCCCTCTATGTCCTCCTCTCTCTGAGCCCCGCTATCTCCCCCACACTCTGTGCTCCTCTCTCTGTCCTCCCTCTCTGTCCGCCTCTCTCTCTGTCCCCCTCTCTCTCTGTCCCCCTCTCTCTCTGTCCCACTCTCTCTGTCCTCCTGTCTCTGACTCCCTCTCTTTCCCCCACTCTGTACCCCTCTCTCTGTCCCCCACTCTCTTTTCACTCTCTCTCTGCCCCCTCTCTCTCTGCCCCTCTCACTCTGCCCCCCTCACTCTGTCTCCCTCTGTCTGCCCTATCTCTCTCTGCCCCCCTCTCTCTCTCTGTCCCACCCCCTCTCTTTCCCCACTCTCTGTCCCCCCTCTCACTGCCCCCCCCCTGACCGCCTCTATCTCCCCCTCTCTCTTTTTCCCCACTCTCTCTTTCCCCCTCTCTCTGCCCCCCTCCCTCTGTCCCCCTCTCTCTGATCCCCTCTATCTCCCCCTCTATCTGACCCCCTCTCTCTGTCCCCCTCTCTCTGAACCCCTCTACCTCCCCCTCTTTCTGTCCCCCTCTCTCTGTTCCCCCTCTCTCTCTGTCACCCTCTCTCTGTCACCCTCTCTCTGTCGCCCTCTCTCTTCCCCCTCTCTCTCTGTCCCCCTCTCTCTCTGTCCCCCTCTCTCTTTCCCCCTCACTCTGTCCCCCACGCTCTGCCCCCCTCTCTCTGTCCCCCTCTCTCTGTCATCCTCTCTCTGACCACCTCTATCTCCCCCACTCTCTGTCCTCTCACTCTGTCCCCCCGTCTCTGTGCCATCTCTCTCTGTCCCCCTCTCTCTGACCCCCTCTCTCCCACCCGCCTCCCTCTCTCCCCCCTCTCTCTCCCCCACTCTCTGTTCCCCTCTCTGTCGCCCTCTCTCTGACCCCCCACTGTCTGACCCACTCTTTCACACCCTCTCTCTCACCCATCTCCCTCTGACCCCTCTCTATGTCGCACTCTCTCCGCACCCTCTCTGTCACTGTCTCTCTGCCCCCCCCCCTCTGTACCCCCTCTCTGTGTCCCTCCTCTCTCTGTCCCCCTCTCTCTCCCCCATCTCTGTCATCGTCTCTCTGTCCCCCTCCCACTCTCCCCCTCCCTCTCTCCCCCTCTCTTTGTTCCCCCTTCTCTCTCCCCCCCTTTCACTGTCGCCCCTCTCTCTCTCCCCCAATCTCTGTCCCCCTCTCTCTGTCGCCCTCTCTCTGCAAACTGTCTGTCACCATCTCTCAGTCCCCACCTCTCTCTTTCCCTCCCTCTATCTGTTCCCCCTCTCTCTGTCCCCCCTCTCTATCCCGCCTCTATCTGTCCATCCTCTTTGTCCCAACCCTCTCTGAACCCCCTCCTCCTCTCACTGTCCCCCTCTCTCTGTTCTCCTGTCTCTGAACCCCTCTACCTCCCCCACTCTCTGTCCCCCCCACTGTCTGTCCCACTCTCTCTGTCCCTCTCTCTCTGACCCCATCTATCTCACCCACTCTCTGTCCCCCCTCTCTCCCACCCATGTCCCTCTATCCCCCCTCTTTATCCCCCTCTCTGTCTGTCCCACACTCTCCGTCCCACAACCTCTGTCCCCCTCTCTCTGTCCCCCACTTTCTGTCCCCAACTCTCTGTCCCCCACACCCTGTCCCCCTATCTCTGTCCACCTCTGTCTGACCCACTCTCTGTCCCCCTCTGTCTCCAACCCGTCTCCCTCTATCCCCCCTCTTTGTCCCCCTCTCTCTCTGTCCCCCTCTCTCTGTCCCCCCTCTCTCTGTCCCCCTCTCTCTCTGTCCCCCTCTCTCTGAACCCCTCTATCTGACCCACTCTCTGTCCCACTCTCTCTGTCGCCCCTCTCTCCCGCCCACCTCCCTCTATCACCCCTCTTTATCCCCCTCTCTCTCTGTCCGCCTCTCTCTGTCCCCCACTCTCTTTAACCCCCTCTCTCTCTGTACCCCCCTCTCTCTGTCCCGCTCTCCCTCCCACCTGCCTCTCTCTGAGCCCCCTCTCTCGCACCTGCCTCTCTCTCTGTCCCCCCTCTCTGTCCCACTCTCTCTGTCGCCCCTCTCTCCCGCCCACCTCCCTCTATCACCCCTCTTTATCCCCCTCTCTCTCTGTCCGCCTCTCTCTGTCCCCCACTCTCTTTAACCCCCTCTCTCTCTGTACCCCCCTCTCTCTGTCCCGCTCTCCCTCCCACCTGCCTCTCTCTGAGCCCCCTCTCTCGCACCTGCCTCTCTCTCTGTCCCCCCTCTCTGTCCCACTCTCTCTGTCGCCCCTCTCTCCCGCCCACCTCCCTCTATCACCCCTCTTTATCCCCCTCTCTCTCTGTCCGCCTCTCTCTGTCCCCCACTCTCTTTAACCCCCTCTCTCTCTGTACCCCCCTCTCTCTGTCCCGCTCTCCCTCCCACCTGCCTCTCTCTGAGCCCCCTCTCTCGCACCTGCCTCTCTCTCTGTCACCATCCCTCTGTCCCCCTCTCTCTCTGATCCCCCTCTCTCTGTCACCATCCCTCTGTCCCCCTCTCTCTCTGTCCCCCTCTCTCTGTCGCCCTCCTTCTGCCCCCTCCCTCTGCCCCCTCTCTCTGTCCCCCTCTCCCTGACCCCCTCTGTCGGATACACGCTTTGTCCCCCTCTCTCTCTCCCACCCGTCTCCCTCTATCCCCCCCTTTGCCCCCCTCTCTCTCTGTCCCCCTCCCTCTATCACCCGTCTCTGTTGCCCTCTCTCTGTCCCCCTCTCTCTGTCCCCCTCTCTCTGTCCCCCCGTCTCTCTGTCCCCTCTCTCTCTGTCCCCCTCTCTCTCTGTCCCCCTCTCTCTCTGTCCCCCACTCTCTCTGTCACCTCTCTCTCTCCCCAACTCTCTCCATCCCCCCACTCTCTGACCCCCTCTCTCACCCCCACTCTATACCCCTCTCTCTGTCCTCCAGTCTCTGTCCCCCACATTCTGTCCCCCTCTCTCTGTCGTCCTCTCTCTGTCACCCTCTATATCCCCCTCTCTCTGACCCCCTCTACCTCCGACTTTTTCTGTCCCCCTCTCTCTATCCCCCTCTCTCTATCCCCCTCTCTCTATGCCCCTCTCTCTATCCCCCTCTCTCTGTCGCCCCTCTCTCTGTCGCCCCTCTCTGTGTCCCCCACTCTCTGTCCCCCTCTCTCTCCCACCTGTCTCCCTCTATCCGCCCTCTTTGTCCCCCTCTCTCTCTGTTCCCCTCTCGCTCTGTCCCACGCACTCTCCCATCCGTCTCTCTCTGACCCCCTCTCTCTCCCACCCGCCTCTCTCTCTGTCCCTCTCTCTCTGTCCCCCCTCTCTCTCTCTGTCCCACGCTCTCTCCCACCCGCCTCTCTCTGACCCCCTCTTTCTGTCCCCCTCTCTCTCTGCCCCCTCACCCTGTCCCCCTCTCTCTGACCCCCTCTCTCTGTCCCCCTCTATCTCGCCCTATCTCTGTCCCCCTCTCTCTGTCCCCCTATCTCTGCCCCCCTCTCTGCCCCTCTCTCTCTGTCCCCCTCTCTGACCCCTCTCTCTGTTCCCCACTCTCTCTGTACCCCCCTCTCTCTTCGCCCTCTCTCTGCCCCCTCCCTCTCTGTCACCCACTCTCTCTGTCCCCTCTATCTCTGTGCCCCACTTTCTCCATCCCCCCCACTCACTGACCCCCTCTCTCACCCCCAGTCTGTAACCATCTCTCTGTCCCCATCTCTCTGTCCCCCTCTCTCTGTCCCCCTCTCTCTTTGTCCCCTTCTCTCTGTCCCCCTCTCTCTCTGGCACCCTCTCTCTGTCTCCCTCTCTCTCTGTCCCCCTCTCTCTCTGTCCCCCTCTCTCTGACCTTCTCTATCTGACCCACTCTCTGTCCCACTCTCTGTCATCCTCACTCTGTCGCCCTCTATCTCCCCCTCTCCCTGACCGCCTCAACCTCCGACGTTTTCTGTCCCCCTCTCTCTATCCCCCTCTCTCTATCCCCCTCTTTCTGTCGCCCCTCTCTCTGTCCCCCCTTTGTCCCCTCTCTCTCTGTCCCCCTCTCGCTCTGCCACATGTACTCTCCCACCCGCCTCTCTCTCTGTCCCCCCTCTCTGTCCTCCCCTCTCTCTCTGTCCTGCGCTCTCTCCCACCCGCCTCTCTCTGACCCACTCTCTCTGTCCCCCTCTATCTCGCCCTCTCTCTGACCACCTCTCTCTCTGTCCTCCTCTCTCTCTGTTCCCCCTCTCTCTGTCCCCCACTCTCTCCATCCCCCCACTCTCTGACCTCGTCTCTCACCCCCACTCTTTACCCCTCTCTCTGTCGCCCTCACTCTGCCCCCTCTCTCTGTCCCCCTCTCTCTGACCCCCTCTCTCTCCCACCCGCCTCTCTCTCTCCCCGGTCTCTGCCCCGCCCCCTGTCTGTCGCCCTCTCTCTGTCCCCTTCTCTCTCCCACCCACCTCCCTCTTTCCCCCCCTTTGTTCCCCACTCTCTCTGATCCCCTCTCTCTCTGTCCACTCTCCCTCCCACCCGCCTCTCTCTGACCCCTCTCTCTCACACCCACCTCTCTCTCTATCCCCTCTCCCTGTCCCCCTCTCTCTCTTTCACCCTTTCTCTGTTGCCCTCTCTCTGTCCCCTCTCTCTCTGTCCCCCCCTCTGTCCCCCTCTCTCTGTCCCACTCTCTCTGACCCCCTCTGTCTGACCCACTCTCTGCCCCCTCTCTCTCCCACCCGTCTCCCTGTCCCCCCTCTCTCTCCCATGCTCTCTCCCACCCGCCTCTCTCTGACGCCTTCTCTCTCCCACCCGCCTCTCTCTGACCCGCTCTCTCTGTCCCCCTCTATCTCCCCGTCTCTCTGTCCCCGTCTCTCTGTCCCCCTCTCTCTGCCCCGTCCCTCTCTGTCCCCCACTCACTCTCTGTCCCCCCTCTCTGTCCCCCCTCTCTCTGTCCCCCCCTCTCTCTGTCCCCCCTCTCTCTGTCCCCTTCTCTCTGACCCCCTCTATCTGAACCACTCTCTGTCCCACTCTCTCTGTCGCCCCTCTCTCCAGCCCGCCTCCCTCTATCCCCCCTCTTTATCCCCCTCTCTCTCTGTCCCCCCTCTCTGTCCCCCCTCTCTCTGTCCCCCCCTCTCTCTGTTCCCCCTCTCTCTGTCCCTCTCTCTCTGACCCCCTCTATCTGAACCACTCTCTGTCCCACTCTCTCTGTCGCCCCTCTCTCCAGCCCGCCTCCCTCTATCCCCCCTCTTTATCCCCCTCTCTCTCTGTCCCCCCTCTCTCTGTCATCCTCACTCTGTCGCCTTCTATCTCCCCCTCTCTCTGACCCCCTCAACCTCCGACGTTTTCTGTCCCCCTCTCTCTATCCGCCTCTCTCGATCCCCCTCTCTCTGTCGCCCCTCTCTCTGTCCCCCCCTTTGTCCCCTCTCTCTCTGTCCCCCTCTCGCTCTGCCCCACGCACTCTCCCACCCGCCTCTCTCTCTGTCCCGCCTCTCTCTGTCCCCCCTCTCTCTCTCTGTCCCGCGCTCTCTCCCACCCGCCTCTCTCTGTCCCCCTCTATCTCGTCCTCTCTCTGACCACCTCTCTCTCTGTCCCCCTCTCTCTGTCCCCCTCTCTCTGCCCCCCTCCCTCTGCCCTTCTCTCTCTTTCCCCCTCTATCTCTGTCCCCTCTCTCTCTGTCCCCCACTCTCTACATCCCCCCACTCTCTGAACTCCTCTCTCACCCCCACTCTGCACCCCTCCTCTCTGCCCACCACTCTCTTCCCCCTCTCTCTGCCCCCTCTCTCTGTACCCCCCTCTCTCTCTGTCCCCCTCTCTCTGTCCCCTCTCTCTGTCCCCCTCTCTCTGTCCTCCTCTCTCTGACCTTCTCTATCTGACCCACTCTCTGTCCCACTCTCTGTCATCCTCACTCTGTCGCCCTCTATCTCCCCCTCTCCCTGACCGCCTCAACCTCCGACGTTTTCTGTCCCCCTCTCTCTATCCCCCTCTCTCTATCCCCCTCTTTCTGTCGCCCCTCTCTCTGTCCCCCCTTTGTCCCCTCTCTCTCTGTCCCCCTCTCGCTCTGCCACACGTACTCTCCCACCCGCCTCTCTCTCTGTCCCCCCTCTCTGTCCTCCCCTCTCTCTCTGTCCTGCGCTCTCTCCCACCCGCCTCTCTCTGACCCACTCTCTCTGTCCCCCTCTATCTCGCCCTCTCTCTGACCACCTCTCTCTCTGTCCTCCTCTCTCTCTGTTCCCCCTCTCTCTGTCCCCCACTCTCTCCATCCCCCCACTCTCTGACCTCGTCTCTCACCCCCACTCTTTACCCCTCTCTCTGATCCCCACTCTCTGCCCCCCTCTCTGTCCCCCACTCTCTGTCCCCCTCTATCACCCCTCTTCTAACCCCCTCTACCTCCGACTTTTTCTGTCCCCCTCTCTGTGACCCCCTCTACCTCCCCCTCTCTCTGTTGCCCCCTCTCTGTCACCCTCTCTCTGTCCCCTCTCTCTCTCTGTTCCCCTCTCACTCTCTGTCCCCCTTTCTCTGTCGCCCTCTCTCAGTCGCCCTCTCTTTGTCCCCTCACTCTCTGTTCCCCCCTCTCTGTCACCCTCTCTCTGTCCCCCCCTCTCTGTTCCCCCCTCTCTGTCACCCTCTCTCTGTCCCCTCTCTCTCTCTGTTCCCCTCTCACTCTCTGTCCCCCTTTCTCTGTCGCCCTCTCTCTGTCCCCTCACTCTCTCCAACTCTCACTACCCCTCTCTCTCTGTCCCCCGTATCTCCCCACTCCCTGTCCCCCTCTCTCTGTTGCCCTCTCTCTGACCCGCTCTCTCTGTTCCCCCTCTCCCTACCCCCTCTCTCTCTGTCCCCTCTCTCTCTGTCTCCTCTCTCTCTGTCTCCCTCTATCTGTCCCCTCTCTCTGTCCAACTCTCTCTGTCCCCCCACTCTCTGTCCACCTCTCTCTGTCCCCCGTCTCTTTCCCCTCCTCTCTGTCCCTCTCTGTCTCCCTCTCTCTCTGTTCCCCATCTCTCTGTCCCCCCCTCTCTCAACCCATTCTGTCCGTCTCTCTCTGCCCCCTCTCTCTGCCCCTCTCTTTCTGTCCCACTCTCACTCTGTCCCCCCTCTCTCTGTCCTTCCCTCACCCCCACTCTGTCCGCCTCTCTCTGCCCCCTCCTTCTGCCCCCCTCTCTCTGTCCCTCTCTTTCTGTCCCCCACTTTCTCGGTCCCCTCTCTCTCTGTCCCTCCCCTCCATCCCCCCACTCTCTGACCCCCTCTCTCACCCCCACTCTGTACCCCTTTCTCTGACCCCCCCCCTCTGTCCCCCACTCTCTGTCCCCCTCTATCACCCCTCTTCTAGCCCCCTCTACCTCCGACTTTTTCTGTCCCCCTCTCTGTGACCCCCTCTACCTCCCCCTCTCTCTGTCCACCTCTCTCTGTCCCCCCACTCTCTGTCCACCTCTCTCTGTCCCCCCTCTCTTTCCCCCCTCTCTGTCCCTCTCTGTCTCCCTCTCTCTCTGTTCCCCATCTCTCTGATCCCCCTCTCTCACCCCCACTCTGTCCGCCTCTTTCTGCCCCCTCTCTCTGCCCCCTCTCTCTGCCCCTCTCTTTCTGTCCCACTCTCTCTCTGTCCACCCTCTCTCTGTACCCCCCTCACCCCCACTCTGTCCACCTCTCTCTGCCCCCTCTCTCTGCCCCCCTCTCTCGGTCCCTCTCTTTCTGTCCACCACTTTCTCTGTCCCTCTCTCTCTGTCCCCCCTCCATCCCCCCACTCTCTGACCCCCTCTCTCACCCCCACTCTGTACCCCTTTCTCTGACCCCCATTCTCTGTCCCCCACCCTCTGTCCCCCTCTATCCCCTCTCTCTCTGACCCCCTCTACCACCGCCTTTTCCGTCCCCCTGTCTCTGCCCCCCTTTCTCTGTGCGCCTTTCTTTGTGCCCCTCTCTCTGGCCCCCCTCTCTGTCCCCCCTCTCTTTGTCCCCCCTCTCTTTGTCCCCCCTCTCTCTGTCCACCCCTCTCTCTGGCCCCCTCTCTCTCTCTGACCCCCTCACTCTGTCCCACAATCTCTGCCCCGATCTCTCTCTGCCCCTCTCTCTCTGTCCCCCTCTATCTCCCCCACTCTCTGTACCCCTCTCTCTGTGACCATCTCTCTGTCCCCCTCTCTCTGACACCCTCTACCTCCCACTTTTTCTGTCCCCCCTCTCTGACTCCCTCTATCTCCCCCACTCACTGTGCCCCTCTCCCTCTTCCCCCCCTCTCTCTTCCGCCCTCTCTCTGTCCCCTCCCTCTGCCCCTCAACCTCTGTACCCTCTCTCTCTGTCCCTCCCTAACTCCCCCACTCTCTGTGCCCCTCCCTCTGTCCCCCTGTCTCTGACCCCCTCTACCTCCCCCTCTTTCTGTCCCCTCTCTCTCACCCCCTCTACTTCCCCCTCTCTCTGTCCCCCACTCTCTCTGTCCCCCCTCTCTCTGTCCCCTCTCTCTCTGTCCCCCTCTCTCTCTGTACCCCTCTCTCTCTGTCCCCCTCTCTGTCTGTCCCCTCACTCTGTCCAACTCTCTCTGCCCCTCTCTCTCTGCTGCCCTCCCTCCCACCTGCCTCTCTCTTTCTCCCTCTCTCTGCCCCCCCCCATGGCCCCTCTCTGCCCACCTCTCTCTGTCGCGCTCTCTCTCTTATCCTCTCACTCTGTCCCACTCTCCCTGCCCCTCTTTCTCTCCGTCCCCTCTCTCTCTGAACCCCTCTCTCTGTCCCCCTTTCTCTCTTACCCTCTCTCTCTGTCCCCCTCTCTCTGACCACCTCTATCTCCCGCACTCTCTGTCCTCTCTTTCTGTCACCCTGTCCCTGCCCTTCTCTCTCTGTCCCCCCTCTCTGCCCCGCCTCTATATGTCCCCTCTCTCTCTGTCCCCCTCTCTCTGATCCCCTCCATCTCCCCCACTAGCTGTCCCCTCTCTCTGTCTGCCTCTCTGTCTCACCCGCTCTCTCTGCCTCCCTCTCTCTGTCTCCCTCTCTCTGTCTCCCTCTCTCTGCCCCTTCTCTGTCCCCGCTCTCTCTGTCCCCCTCTCTCTTTCCCCCTCTCTCTCCCCCCCTCTCTGACCCCCCTTTCTCTGTCCCTCTAACTCTGTCGCCCTTTCTCTACGCCCTCTCTGTCACCGTCTCTCTGTCTCCCTCTCTCTCTGTCACGCTCTCTCTCTGTCATGCTCTCTCTGTCCCCCTCTCTCTGTCCCCCTCTCTTTCCCACCCGCCTCTCTCTGTCCCCCGCTCTCTGTCCCCCTCTGTCTGTCTCCATCTGTCTGTCCCCTTCTCTCTGTCCCCCTCTCTCTCCCACCCGCCTCTCTCACCCCCACTCTCTGCCCCCCTCTGTCTCTCGCCCTCTCTCTGCCCCCCCCCCCCATCTCCCATCCGCTTCCCTCTATCCCCCCTCTTTGGCCCCCTCTCTCGTCCCACGCTCTCTCCCACCAGCCTCTATCTGACCCCCTCTCTCTCTCCCACCTGCCTCTCTCTCTGTCCCCCTCTTTCTGTCCCCCTCTCTCTCTGCCCCCTCACTCTCTCCCCCCCTCTCCCCATCTCTGCCCCCCCTCTGTCGCCCTCACTTTCTGTCCCCCTCTGTCTCTGTCCCCCACTCTCTCTGTTCCCCACTCTCTCTGTCCCCTACTATCTCCATCCCCCCACTCTCTGAACCCCTCTCCCACCCCACTCTGTACCCCTCTCTCTTCCCCACTCTCTGACGCCCTCTCTCACCCCACTCTGGATCCCTCTCTTTCTGTCCCCCACTCACTGACCCCTGCTACCTGCCCCTCTTTCTGTCCCCCTCTCCCTCACACCCGCCTCTCTCTTTCTCCCTCTCTCTGTTCCTCCATCTCTGTGCCCCCTCTCTCTGCCCCCTCTCTCTCTGCTCCCCTCTTTCTGTCCCCTTCTTTCTCTGTCCCCTTCTCTCTCTGATCCCCTCTCTCTGTCCTACTCTCTCTGCCCCTCTCTCTCTGTCCCCTCTCTGTCCCCTTCTAGCTCCACCACTCTCTGTGCCCCTCTCTCTGTCGCCCTCTCCCTGTCCCCCCTCTCCCTCACACCCGCCTCTATCTTTCCCCTCTCTCTGTCCCCCCTCTTTTCCCCCCCCTCTCGCTGTCCATCTCTCTCTGTCCCTCTCTCTCTGTCCCCCCTCACTGTCCCCCCTCTCTCTTCCCCCCAACCCTCTCTTTCCCCCTCTCTCTCTGTCCCCCCCCTCTCTCTCTCTCTGTCCCCTCTCTCTCTACGCCCTCTCTCTCTATCCCCTCTCTCTCTGTCCCCCCTCTCTGTCCTTCTCTCTCTGTCATTCTCTCTCCGTCCTCCTCTCTCTGTCCCCCTCTCTCTGTCTCCCTCTCTCTGTCCCCTCTCTCTCTGTCCTCCCACTCTCTGACCCACTCTCTCTGTCCACCTCTCTCTGTCCCCCCACTCTCTGTCCAGCTCTCTCTGTCCCCCCTCTCTTCCCCCCCTCTCTCTGTCCCTCTCTGTCTCCCTCTCTCTCTGCCCCCCTCTCTCTGCCCCCCTCTCTGCCCCTCTCTCTCTGTCCCCCTCTCTCTCTGTCCCCCCCTCTCTGTCCCCCCTCTCTCTGTCCCGCCCTCTCTCACCCCCACTCTGTCCGCCTCTCTCTGCCCCCTCTCTCTGCCCCCTCTCTCTGCCCCCTCTCTCTGTCCCTCTTTCAGTACCCCTCTCTCTCTGTCCCCCACCCTCTCTGTCCCCTCCTCTCTGTCCCCCACTTTCTCTGTTCCCTCTCTCTCTGTCCCCCCTCCATCCCCCCACTCTCTGACCCCCCTCTCTCTCCCCCATTCTCTGACCCCCATTCTCTGATCCCCATTCTCTGACCCCCTTTCTCTGTCCTCCATTCTCTGTCCCCCACTCTCTGTCCCCCTCTATCCCCCCTCTCTCTGCCCCCCTCTCTCTGTCCCTCTCTTTCTGTCCCCCTCTCTCTCTGTTCCCCACCCTCTCTGTCCCCCTCTCTCTGTCCCCCACTTTCTGTGTCCCCTCTCTCTCTGTCGCCCACTCCATCCCCCCACTCTCTGACCCCATGTCTCACCCCCACTCTGTACCCCTTTCTCTGACCCCCATTCTCTGTCCCCAACTCTCTGTCCCCCTCTATCCCCCCTCTCTCTTACCCCCTCTATCTCCGCCTTTTCCGTCCCCCTCTCTCTGACCCCCTCTATCTCCCCTTCTCTCTGCCCCACTTTCTCTGTGCGCCTTTCTCTGTGCCCCTCTCTCTGTCCCCCTCTCTCTGTCCCCCCTCTCTCTGTCCCCCCCCTCTCTCTGTCCCCCCCCTATCTGTTCCCCCCCGACCCCTTCACTCTGTCCCACTCTCTCTGCCCCGATCTCTCTCTGCCCCTCTCTCTCTGTCCCCCTCTATCTCCCCCACTCTCTGTCCCCCCCTCTCTATCCCCTCTCTCTCTGTTCCCCTCTCTCTCTGTTCCCCTCTCTCTCTGTCCCCTTCTCTCTCTGTCCCCCCCTCTCTCTGACCCCCCTCTCTCTGTCCCTCCTCTCTCTCTGTCTCCCACTCTCTCTGCCCCCTCTCTCTCTGTCCCCCTCTCTGTCTGTCCCCTCTCTCTGTCCCCTTCTCTCTGTCTCTCTCTCTCTGCCCCCTCTCTCTCTGCCCCCCCTCTCTCTGTCCCCCTCTCTCTCTGTTCCCCTTTCTCTCTGTCCCCTTCTCTCTCCGTCCCCTTCTCTCTCTGTCCCCCTCTCTCTCTGTCCCCCCCTCTCTCTGTCCCTCCTCTCTCTGTCTCCCACTCTCTCTTCCCCCTCTCTCTGCCCCTCTCTCTCTCTGCCCCCTCTCTCTCTGCCCCCCTTTCTCTCTGCCCCCTCTCTCTCTGTCCCCCTCTCTCTCTGCCCCCCTCTCTCTGTCACCCACTCTCTCTGTTCCCCTCTCTCTCTGTTCCCCTCTCTCTCTGTTCCCCTCTCTCTTTGTCTCCCTCTCTCTCTGTCTCCCCCTCTCTCTGTGTGTCTCTCTCTCTGTCCCCCACATTCTCTGTCACCCTCTTTCTCTCTGTCCCTCTCTCTCCCTGTCCCCCTCTCTCTCTGTCCCCTCTCTCTCTGTTCCCCTCTCTCTCTGTCTCGCTCTCTCTGCCCCCCTCTGTCTCTGCCCCCCTCTAACTCTCGCTCTCTCTCTGCCCCCTTCTTTATCTGCCCCCTCTCTCTCTGTTCCTATCTCTCTTTGTCTCCCTCTCTTGCTGTCACCCTCTCTCTCTGTCCCCTCTCTCTCTGACCCCTCTCTCATTATGTCCTCCCCTATTTCTCTCTCTCTCCCTCCCTCACCTTATCTCTCCCTTCCCTCTCTCTCTCTCAGTCTTTCCCTGCTCCTTCGCTCTCTCTCCATCTTCTCTCACTCTCGATCCCCCATCTTGGTCTCTCTCTCCCCACCACCCTCCGTTTCTCTCTAACTGAATCTCTCTCCCTTCTGTCCCGCCCTTACTCTCTCTCTCTGACACACTCTGTCTCCCTGGTCCTTCCCTCTCCCTCTGACCAAGAGACTGCAGGTTGGGGGTGAGTCTGCTTGTGGCGGGGGGGGGGGGGCGGGCGGGTGGGGGCCGGGGGGGGGCGTGTGGGTGTGAGATGTTCGAGAGATGTGGGAAGGGCGAGGTGGGGAAAATGGGTTAGAGCCTGAATTGTGAGAAGGAGATTGAGACGGCAGGAGAGAGAGGGGGAGAGAGAGAGAGGGTGAGGGGGAGAGAGAAGAATGGAGGCAGGTGGATAAACCCATGTTGGGGGTGTGAGAGAGAGAGAGGGGGAGAGTGAGGCAGAAAGAATAGTGGAGGCAGGTGGAGAAACTGGGGTTGGGGGCTCTGAGAGGGGACCAGAGAGAGTGAAAGGGAGAGGTGGTGAGAAAGAGAGATTGTGCAGGAAGGGAGAGATGGCGAGAATTGAGGAGGAAAAGTGGGGGTGAGGAATTGGGGAGGCCAGGTTGGAATGGGGGGGTCAGAGGGAGTTAAACCCAGCTCCTGAGCTCAGGGCGCGGTGCCCTCCCCTTCCCTGAGGACCAGGACTTGGGGCTGAGTCTGTCTCTCTCCAGCTCAGCTTCTCCAACACAAAGACACAACAACATCGGTCACTCTGCTGCTCGGCACGCTTTAATCAACATTTTTATTGGTTACAAATGGAAGTGATGGATACAGTCAGTGGGATGGTGCCTTTTCTCACTGGCCCCTGAGTAGTGAGAAACATTGAAATGTTTCCCTGTAACCCCCCTGTGGGATAAGGATGGACAAACCAGCGCTACCCTCAGTCTGTTACCATAGCGACAGGCTGCTCCATCGCTGAAACACTGAACTGAAATGAGAAAATCCCGGATGGATTGATTAATGAGGGAATTTGATGGATGGATTGATTTGGGTGAAGGGATATTTCAGCACATTCTTCAGCTGCTGCCTGAACTTAGTCTGGGTCACGGCATAAATCGCGGTGTTTGTTCCGCAACTGAGGAGCTGCAGCATGAAGCCCAATTCCTGCACAAAGCGATGGAGATACACAGACTTATACCCAATCCACCACATCCGGTTCCATATAAAATACAGCATTAACATTGACCATAACAGGATGAAATTGGCCGAGATCACAAACAGTAAAATGATGGATTTTTTTCGGTTTCTCATTTCAGTGTCAGACTGAGCGTCCCCATTGGTGTGAGCGCGGAGTCTCCTGCGGGCTCTGCTGGTCACTAAAATGTGTCTGACGGTGAGAACATTGAGCAGCAGAATCAGGAGAAATGGGACACACGGGGTTAGAATGTGGTGGAGGAACTCGATTGTGACCCAGACAATGGAGACTAGAACAGACTCTGTTACATCACAAAACCTGGGGGTGTTCGCGAGCCGATACCGAGCCATGAACATAAAATACCAGGAAATGTTCTTTAAACAGCTCAGCACAGTCACTGCTCCCAGAACCACAGCCGCCGTTTTCTCACTGCAATATTTACTTTTCAGCTTCTGGCAACAAATGGCCACAAACCGATCAAAGGTGAAAGTGACGGTGAACCAGACAGAGCAGTCAGTGGCTGCATAAAGCAGGACGGCGTGGATATTACACACGGGGACGGAGTACATCAGGAAATAAAACTGTTCCCAATAAACAATGGGAATGTGTCTCAGGATCAGGTCGAGGATAATGACCAGGAGATCCGCCGCTGCCATGGCCCCCAGGCAACGTCTGACACATGGAGACAATCCACAATCTTTATAAAGCAGGACGTAGATGGTCACTACGTTAACTGTGAGGAAGGAAAACAAACCCATTATCCATCAGCCTGGAGGCAAAGGGACCCGTTTGATCGGGGACCCAGTGAGATTTTCAAATGTGTCCCTGTATTCAGAGATTTATTAAAATAATTGGAGCTGGAATAACAAATGGGAAGGTCGGAATTACTGACAAAAATGTGACATTAACCACAAGAAACCCTCCCTCCCCAAACACACAGAGACACATCCATCAGGACAGATGGTTTCTAGAACATTCCCACACACTCGATCACTCGAGAGCAGACACAGGTCACTCCTTCCCAGTTCCTAATACGGACGGAACGTTGCTGTCCTGAAGGATTCTCTCCCAGTTTCCTGAAGACAAACGGAGTTTGGGAATTCCTGTATTTTGGTCTAAATTGTGGTCGATCCTGTGTCGTGGAGAAATGTAAACGCAGGGAAAACGTATTCACCCCTTTAACTGCCTGAGGGGCCTTCGGAACAGTGTCTCCTTCTCCCTGGAACGGGATCTCTTCCCTCGGGATCTTATCGTTTGTTCAATTCACTGACGTCCGGCCGTTCACACACAATGTCAGGGACAGAACGTTCCGGGAAATGTGAGTTATAGAATGTCAGGGACAGAACCTTCCGGGGAATGTCAGTTATAGAATGTTGGGGACAGAACATTCCGGGGAATGTCAGTTATAGAATGTCGGGGACAGAACGTTCCGGGGAATGTCAGTTATAGAATGTTGGGGACAGAACATTCTGGGGAATGGCAGTTATAGAATGTTGGGGACAGAACGTTCCGGGGAATGTCAGTTATAGAATGTTGGGGACAGAACGTTCTGGGGAATGTCAGTTATAGAATGTTGGGGACAGAACGTTCTGGGGAATGGCAGTTATAGAATGTTGGGGACAGAACGTTCTGGGGAATGGCAGTTATAGAATGTCAGGGATAGAACATTCTGGGGAATGGCAGTTATAGAATGTCGGGGACGGAATGTTCCCGGGAACTCCTTGACCTGTCCATGACCTTCCCCCAATCCACCCCACCCTCCTCTCTGACCTATCACCTCTCCCCCTGTAAACCGGGAGCCATCCCCCCCCCCCCCCCCCCCGCAGCATGTAGGACTAAGTACACCACCCCAGTACATTGATCTGTAACCCAGGAGCAGTTACCCTCCCAGCATGTAGGAGTGTGTACACCGCCCCAGCACATTGATCTGTAACCCAACAGCAGTTACCCTCCCAGCATGTAGGAGTGTGTACACCGCCCCAGCACATTGATCTGTAACCCAACAGCAGTTACCCTCCCAGCATGTAGGAGTGTGTACACCGCCCCAGCACATTGATCTGTAACCCAACAGCAGTTACCCTCCCAGCATGTAGGAGTGTGTACACCGCCCCAGCACATTGATCTGTAACCCAACAGCAGTTACCCACCCAGCATGTCGGACTGTGTACCCCACCCCAGTGCATTGCTCGGCAACACTGTGCTAGACCCCTGCCCAGTGTGGGGTAACTTGCAGCCCATTCTGTAACTGACAGGATGTACAGCTCCCACCCATTTACAGCTCCATATCCCCATTGTTGCCCTGACAAGGGGGTTTTGTGGGTGTGAACCTCACTGCCAGAGAGAGAAAGCGTGGGAATCAGTTTAGATATCACCACATGGGAGGGGTTTGGGGTATAGACAAGGAGGGGGAGACTGAGAGACAGTGTCATGGAAGGATGTGTTCCCAGGTTTCAGAATACTGAAATGTAGACACTTCGATACCATCCTGTAACATGAGCCTGTCTTCCCAGGAAAGATGGGCAAATGGGATATTTGAGCATTTGCACTACAGCTTTGTAAATGGGAGTTGTTTGAACAGAATCTATGATTCACTGGCCTGAATCAAACAAAAAACTGTCTCAGTGACATTATCCCTTAGTCTGACAGAACGATTATCTGCACGATGCTGAGCTAGTTTCCTGGTGATATCGGATCAAACTCACCTCATTAACAACCCAGCCCATCCCATGGTGTCCGTCTTATTCAATACCAGCCCGATTCTCCCACCCATCATGGCTGGAGGTACTCACCATCTCCCGGGGGACCCTGGATATTCATCGTTCCCTGACACTGGGGCAATCTTTAAAAGGCCAATGAGCACATGGTTGCGCTTTCTCAGTTAGGAGCTGCCCTGCGCAGTTTAACCTGTGCATGGGGGATAAGAGACAATTACACTGCGGTTTGTCGACAGGGGCACGGAGGTCCTGGTGGATGTGCTAGTACAGAGGGGGACCATTCTCTTCCCAGAGGGGGCCACACCACCTGACCCACTGATCATGGTCTGAGCTCCCCACCCAGCTCAGTGCAGTATCTGGGGTCTGAGGAAATGCCCAGCAATACAGGACAAGCATCAATAACCTTCCCCACTCTGTCAGGATAAGGGTCACCATATTCTGTCTGCTCCCTCACACTCCCTGTATAACAGGTAAAGCACCATCCCACCCCGCCGTGATCTCTCTCTCCCTCTCTCTCCCACTCTCTATCCCTCTCTCTCTCTCTCCCTCTCTCTCTCCCCTTGTCTTCCTCCTCCCTCCACTTTAACCCCCCCCCCCCCCCCCCACGTTAATAACACTGCATGGATACAACACTGTGAACTGATTCCCTCCAGACCCCTCACCATGTCCCCGTCCCCTTCACCTAAACCAGCACTAACAGCAAGGACACCCACTCCCACCCTCACTCCCTCTCTCCCTTTCTCCCATTCCAGGAGAAACAGCCTGGAATAGGTCAGAAAGTGCCAAGCCGGGTGGTGGAGTGTCCGATATCCGTTCCCTCACCCCCCCTCCCCCCGCCATGTGGGGAGGACCCTGGTAGGAGCCGGAGAGGACGGGGACACCTCGTGTGGAGATTCTGAAACATCCACGTCCCACCGACCGAGTAAGGAGCAATGGTCAGCGAAGGGCAATTCTCACTTTAAACCCACTGGCAGCTCCGTTTCCCCCCGGCACAACTTAGAAGCCGTGGCCCTGATGCCATCTCCCTTTTGTGTCGAGCTGGTACAAATGGAATCCCCACGGTCTCGGTGGACAGGAGGGTGGGCTCACAACACATCGTCACCACCACCTCCCAGGAAGGGAGCACAGAGACTCCCTCCTACACCTCCCCCTGTAAACAGCTCAGATACTGAAACTAATCTGTGATAGTTACTGCTCTCCCCACTTGTCCTGATATCTTCAACAATCTGTGCTCATATACACCCAGCGCTCTCTGCTCATGCAACCCCTTTATTATGGTACGGCCTGTATTAAACTGCCTTTCAATGTTATTCCTACCACAGTACATCACCTCACACTGCTCTGCATTGATCCCCATCTGCCTTATAACTGAACACTACACCAACGTGTCACTGTCCTGTCAGAGTTCCACACTGTCTTCCATTGATTTCAGAGTTCTTCCAGGTTCGGTGCCATCTACAAACATTGCGATTGAAATCGTGTCACAGTCCCTATGAAACACCTGAAATCCTGCCCCACACACACAAGTCTGAGCAAGTGAAATACTGATATATTCCCACGGACAGAGTCGAATAATGACATGCTGTCAATGGAGCAACAGAAGTCCTGACACATACCAGACAGAGTAGATTAATTATTGACAAACCACAGAGCAAGAGAAATCCGGTTAGGTCCCACTTATCCACTTCATCAGAGTATAATGTGATGAAGTTGAAAGTGTGTACTGTACTTTTAAGAGAGGGAATGCTGTTTTGAACTGAGAGCTTACAAGCACCTGTGGTATGAGAAGGTGGCAGACCCAGAAACAGAATATTGTTATAGAGCTGGAGTCGGGTAATAAGCAGTTAAGAGAAAGAGGGTCCCTGGGTTGTGAATAGTTGATGGAAAATGTTCACTTTCAGAGTGATAAAAATAAATTGATGTTTTTATCTAAACAGTGGAGTTTGCGGATCTGTCCCTCATATTTTAACAGTTTACGAGGTGAATTGAGCATTTCTTTGTGTCATTGAAGTTCCCAGATGAGCTTCACGCTGTATCCTTACCATCCCCATGTGTTGATCTGTGCACCTCCACACAATCATCTATTGTATCCGCTACACCCGATGGGGCCTCCTCTATATTGGGGAGACAGGCCGCCTACTTGGGGAACGTTTCAGAGAACACCTCTGGGACACCCGGACCAACCAACCCAACCACCCTATGGTTCAACACTTCAACTCCCCATCCCACTCCAACAAGTACCTTGGACTCCTCCATCGCCAGACCATGGCAACACGACGGTTGGAGGAAGAGCGCCTCATCTTCTGCCTGGGAACCCTCCAACCACAAGGGATGAACTCTGATTTCTCCAGTTTCCTCATTTCCCCTCCCCCCACCTTGCCTCAGTCAAATCCCTCGAACTCAGCACCGCCTTCCTATCTTGCTATCTTCTTCCTGACCTCTCCGCCCCCACCCCATTCCGGCCTATCACCCTCACCTTAACCTCCCTCCACCTATCACATTCCCAATGCCCCTCCCCCATGTCCCTCCTCCCTACCTTTTATCTTAGCCGGCTGGACACACTTTCTTCATTCCTGAAGAAGGGCTTATGCCCGAAACGTCGATTCTCCTGTTCCTTGGATGCTGCCTGACCTGCTGCGCTTTTCCAGCAACACATTTTCAGCTCTGATCTCCCGCATCTGCAGTCCTCACTTTCTACTCGGGTAATAAGCAGTTAAGTGAAAGAGGGTCCCAGAGTTGTGAATTTTTGATGTAAAGTATTCACTTTCAAAATAAAAAAATAAATTGATGTTTTTATTTAAACAGTGGAATTTGGGAGTTCTCTGTTCCTCATATTTTAACAGTTTACGAGGCAAATTGAGCATTTCTTTATGTTTCATTTAACTTACCAGATGAGCTTCACGCCATGTCCTAACAATTCCTGTCAGTGTATGTGTGTGTCTGTGTGTGGGGCAGGTCTTGCAGTCTCTGTGGTGCTTAAAGTGATGCAATGCCACCCTCTGCTGGCCTCCCCACGCCACTGAAAGGCATTGGCAGAGGGTGAAAACCAACAGGGATTCATTCAGAGAGGGGGAGGGAGAGAGCAGCTGCTCACAGCACCATCCAAACTGATGTCTTATACATGTACTGATATAAATGTCCTTTAAACGTTGTAACTGTCCCTGCTTTCACCACTTGCTCTGCAAGTTCATTCCACACACAAGCCAGATTCTGTCTAAAATAATTAACTCTTATGACTTTTGTAAATCTTTTTCCTCGCACCTTAAAATATCCCTCAGTTTTGAATCCCCAACTCTTGGGAAAAGACATCAGCCCTTCAGCTTATCTGTACCCCTCATTATTTTGTAAACTTCTGTGAAGTTATCCCTTAACCTCATCCTCTCCAGTGAAAAAAGTCCCAGCATACCCAGCCTCTCCTTATCGCTCACTCCCTGCATTCCCAACAACATCCAAGTTCATCTGTTCTCAATCCTCTCCAGCTTAATAATATCAAGGTCAATAATATCAAAGTGAATAGTCAAGGTATTTTCTAAGGGAAGGGTAGACCAAAACTAGAGGGCAGAGGTTTAAGGTGAGAGGGGAAACATTAAAGCGACCTAAAGGGCAGCTTTTTCACCCAGAGGGTGGTGTGCCTATGGAATGAGCGGGCAGGGTGACCAGACTGGACACAGTATTCCAGAAGAGGTCTCACCAATATCCTGTACATCCTCAACATGACATCCCCATTCCGATACTCAAAGAGTCTGACCAATGAAAACAAGTGTGTTAAACACCTTCTTAACCGTACTATCTCTATGAGATGCAAATTTTTAACGGCCTACGTGTCTATTCTACAACACTGCCAAAGGCTCTACTTTTAATTGTATAGGTCCTGCTGTTGTTTGATTTACCAAATCCAATACCGCACATTAATCCAAACTAAACTCCATCAGCCACCCCTCTGCCCGTTGTGTGATATTACTGCCACCTCCCCTCCCCCTTCAATTTTAAAACGCCCATTCCTCTCCAGACGGCCTGCACACTCCGGCCTTGATTTTCACAAAGACCCTGAGCTTGGTTTGCCTTGTGTGGTTTGGGGGAGGAGGGACAGATTGCAGACACAGTCAGTGGGGAGGAGAGGCTGGACAGTAATCACTGGCCTGGTGTCATTTCATGGTTTTAGGAAAAGGGCAGTCGCACGTGAGAGTTGGGTAATAGTGATCGGTGTTTTGGGGTCAGAAATTAAGCTCTTCCTTCGTCTCTGCTGTTCAGTAATAAATATCCATTTGAGACCCTTCATTGGGCAGAGTGTGTCTGCTGGATTTCTTTCCAAAATATTGCAGACTACAGATACTAGCAATTAATCAATGGCATAGCACGTCACTCAATATCCTACAGTTGAGACAAATACCTTGCATTTGTTTAACAATACAAAGGGTTTTGTGTAGTTCAGTAATGGTAACCTGATTATAATAAATCCTCACTGAGCTGAAAGTGGGCACTAAAATATGACCCAAAATCTGGGTATGGCAGTGTGGTGGGTAGTGTCCCTGTCTCTGAGCCAGAACTCTGTATTTGATTCCAATTCCTGAACTTGTGTGGTAGTGTTCCTAGCTCTGGACTATAAGGCCTGGATTTAAGTCCTGCCTGTTGCAGAGGTATGTCACATCATGTCAGGACAGTCTGATGAACAAACACAGAGGAGAATACTGTTACAGCTTTATGGGTATTGTTGAGTGATGCTAGTCCCTCCCTCTGGGCACAAAGGTCTCGGTGTAAATCCCACAGAAGTTTCTCATGATAAATCTGAACAAACTGATTAAAATGGATTTAGAATTGTGACTTGATGGATAAGGGAGCGGTGTCAGTATTGAATTTCAGAATTTAGGCCCGGGATGACTGAAAGTACAGCTATTCGTGATCATTGGAGTCACATTTCGCAGCAGTAGTGGTTTATAAAATCAAAATGGCCATGGATAGGGTGAGTATGTCAGGGTTTGTCCCCAGATTAGGGGCGTCCAAAACTAGAGGGCATTGTTTGAAAGTGAGAGGGGAAAGATTTTGATGAGGCCTAAAGGAAACCATTTCACACAGAGGGTGGTGTGCATATAGAATGAGCTGCCAGAGGAAGTGGTGGAGGCTGGTACAACTACAGCATGTAAAAGGCATCTGGGTACTGACAGACCTGCCGAGCTTTTCCCGAAATTTCTGCATTTGTTAAAAAATGCAGTCATTTTAACACAGGTATTCTGAATAAATTAAATATTTTAATTTTTTAATGACGCAGGGCCATGTAAACATATTTCAAATCATTCGAGACCATTTTTCTGCTCAGGGTATGGCTCTGTGTATGACAGCAGCAATGATGCACCTACATGGAACAGGGAATGTAATGGAGACATAGTTTGGACAATGTACAAGGAGACCTCACATGGTCCAGTTGGGGAGAGGATGACATTACTGTGTGATTCAACTCAGAGAGGGAGAAAATGTAACCTGCCTGAGAAGGATTGGCCTATTGCACTCTCTCCTTCATTGTTCCTCATCACATCAATGTGTGCAAGCTAAAAAAAACCCTCTACAGTCATCGTTACTTTTATAGAATCACTGCAGTGTTGAAACAGGCCCTTCGGCCTAACAAGTCAATACCAACCTTCCCAACCCATTTCCCTCTATTTGCCCCTGACTAATGCACCTAACCTAGAATTCCATGAACACTCCCGACAATTTAACATGACAATCCACCGAACCTACACAGTTTGTGGGAGGAAACTAGATCACCCATTAAAAGCTCACACAGATAAGGGGAGAATGTGCAAACTCCACACAGACAGTCACCCAAGGCTGGAATCGACCCCAAGCCCCTGCTGCTGTGAAGCAGCAGTGCTGCCCACCGTGCTGCCCTTTGGGTGATCCTGACCAGAATTCACTGGAATCTCCTCACTGCCTAAAGCAAAGGGAATTCAGCCAAATCCAACTCTCCCAGGATGAAATCCCATTGCTAGCAGCTGTGTGTGTACAATATCTTCAGAAGCAGAATAACATTTTGGACAATCTCAATTTTTACTTTTGTCATGAGTTCCAATAATATCTAGACAAAGTTCTTTCAAATTAATTTGCAGAAATTTTGTTAATCTGTGTGTGTTTTTGTGTGTGTGTGTTTGCATGTGTGTTTGTGTGTTTGTGTTTAGAAAGGGAAATATTAGACCATAAGACATAGGAGTGGAAGTAAGGCCATTCGGCCCATCGAGTCCACTCAGCCATTTAAACATGGCTGATGGGCATTTCAACTCCACTTACCCGCATTCTCCCCGAAGCCCTTAATTCCTTGTGACATCAAGAATTTATCAATCTCTGCCTTGAAGACATTTAGCATCCCAGCCTCCACTGCACTCTGTGGTAATGAATTCCACAGGCCCACCACTCTCTGACTGAAGAAATGTTTCCGCATTTCTGTTCTGAATTTACCCCTTCTCATTCTAAGGTGTAAAGGAAACAATTTCTTAGCGTCCACCCTTTCCAAGCCATTGATTATATATTTGCAATACCCAAACAGTTTGCCATTCATCTTTCCATCATAGTTTGAGTAACATTGCTCTGGATCATAAACGTGTTGTTTTAGCAGATTAAAGAAACTAGCCTGACTTGTTCCTAAAACTGACCCTGACCCAGTCTGAGACCGATATCATCGGCCATATCACCAACTTGGTTACATTTAATATTTGTTGTGAGCAGTGGAGGAGTGGGACTAGAAAAGGAAACAGTGACCCAAAAAGTCGGGGAACTATAGACGGGTGAGCCTGATGTCAGTGGTGGGTAATTTGTTGGAGGGGATTCTGAGGGATAGCATTTACATACATTTGGGAAGGAAAGGGCTGATCGGGGTAGACAACGGAGCTTTCTGCATGGGAAATCATGTCTCATTAATAAGGTTGCGTTTTTTGAAGAGGCGACAAAGAAGATTAATGAAGCCAGTTTGGTAGACATTGTCTATGTGGACTTCATTTAAACAACAAAGAACAAAGAAAACTTACAGCCCAGGAACAGGCCCTTCGCCCTCCAAGCCTGAGCCGATCCAAATGTACTGTCTAAATCTGTCGGTCTATTCCTAACCATCTGTATCCCTCTACTCCCCACCTACTCATACATCTGTCCAGATGCATCTTAAATGAATCGACCGTGCCTGCCCCTCCCACCTCTGCAGGCAATGTGTTCCAAATGCCCACCACCCTCTGTGTGACGTACTTACCGCGTGTATCCCCCTTAAACTTTCCTCCTCTCACTTTGAAAGCACGACCTCTCGTTATTGAATCCTTAACCCTGGGAAAAAGCCCGTCTCTATCCACCCTGGCTACACCCTTCACGATTTTGTAAACCTCAATCAGGTCCCCCCTCAATCTCCTTTTATCTAGTGAAAATAAACCGAACTTACTCAGCCTCTCTTCATAGCTAGTATTTCATTCTGATTGGTAGACAGATTAGTACGTTTCAGTCACATCAGATACAGAGGAAGCTAGTCACAATTGGCTTGAAGGAAGAGGGATATGTTTCAGCCTGGAGGCTTGTGAGCAGCAATGTGCTGCAAGAATCAGTACTGAGTTCACTGCATTTCATCATTTATGTAAAGGATTTAGATGTGAATATTGGGGCCATAGTTAGTAAATTTATAGATGACATCAGAAAGGTGGTGTAGTAGGTTATCTCAGAGTACAACAAGACCACAATTAGATGGGACAAAGGGGCAAGTTCAATTTAGATAAATACGAGGTTTTGCATTTTGTGAACGCACACCAGGGCAGGAATTATACACTTAATGATAAGGTCCTGGGGTTTGTTGTAGAACAAAGGGACATAGGACTGCAGGTATATTGTTCCTTGAATGTGGACTCGCAGGTAAACAGAGTGGTGCAGAACACATTTGGCACATTTGTCTTAATCAGTCAGAGCATTGAGTATAGGAATTGTGGTGGGATGTTGTATCTGTACAGGACGTTGTGAGGCCACTTTAAGAATACTGCGTACAACTCGGTTTTCTGCAGAAATAACTTACCCAGATGTTCCAGGACTGGAGGTTTGAGCTTTAAGGAGAGGTTGATTAGGTTGAGGTGCTTTCTCCTGGAGTGTCAGAGGCTGAAGGGTGACATTATAGAGGTTAATAAAACCATCAGGGGCATGGATATTCTGAACAGCCACGTTCTGCTCTCCAGGTTAGGGGAGTCCAGAAAAGAGGGCATTAGTTGAAGGGGAGAGGGCGAATAATTTAGAAGGGACCTGAAGGTAAATGTTTCACACAGAGAGTGGTGTGTGTGCAGAAAGTGCTGTCAGAGGAAGTGCTGAAGGCGGTTACAATCGCACATTTAAAAAGTATCTGAAAGAGGAGAGATATTTACCAAATGCTGGCAAATGGGACTGGATCAGATTTGATATCTGATCGGAGTGAACAGATCGGACTAACGGGTCTGTTTCCATTCTGCATGACTCTCTGGTTCTATAAGAAGGATGTTGAATAATTCTTAAAGGACCTTTCAAGTGGGAATTCTCTTCAGTGGAAGTTTATTGTGCCTCTATGTTCACATTGATTGAAAGCTGCATCAGTTAAATATTTGACAGAGAAGTGAGTCACGGATATTGGGATATAGACAGGAAAGTGGGGCTGAGACCCCAACCTGATCAGCCACAATCTTAGTGCCTGGTGGAGAAGGCTCAAAGTATCTCACTCCTGTTCCTCAGTCCCATGTTCCTGTGTTCCATTCAGTCCCTCATACCTGCTAGACAGGGACAGTTGGAGGCCTATAATCTGGTGCACAGAAACAGAGGAGACCATTCAGCCTCTCAATACTGTCACACATGCTTTGAAGTGATTTGGGAAGTGTAATTGGAAAATCCAGGCACAGGTATGAAAGAGGCCTCTCATCTCTCTTCACAGAGCTTCCCCTCTCTGCAACTTGTGCTTCATTTGTTGGTCATGTTGTAGATCCAGATTCACTGTGAATACAGCCCCCATACCTCAACCAGAGTTGGCTCACAAAATCCTCTGGTCTCCCTGACTGCAATATTCAGTAATTGCACATTCATGAAAATAACACCCACTAACTTTCCAATAACAGAATGTGAGAACATCAGGAACAGGAACAGATCGTTCACTCCCCAAGCCTGCCTTGCCCTTCACTAAGATCATGACTGATCTGCTCTTGGTCTCAAATCCTCTTTCATACCCAATTCCTCATCGCCCTGAACTCTCTGACAGGTCAATATCCATCTCCCTCCTCTTCAAATACGTTCAGACATCTCACTCCCCGAACACCCTTGAGGAGAGAAATCCTGACATTCAATCCCACCTGTTTGAAGAAAACACTTGCTGCTCCTATATCATGGCCTATTGATATGGACAAAAGAGGTTGAAACAAGGGTTCAGGTAAAAATGACCTGCCCTAATATCAAGGCAGTGATTGAGTTCTGTTGACATCAAGGAGCTGAACAAAACTGAACTTAATGGGAATCAGAGTAACCTCTCCAGTGTTTGGGGTTAAACATGGCACAAAGGAAGATGTTCACCATCTCAGTCCTGGGTCACCTTTGTGGGAGATCCTCAGGGTAGCTTCCCCTTCACAAACATCTTCAGCTGCTTCATCAATGTCTCCCCGCCCTCACCCTCCGCAACATAAGATCAGAAGTGGGGATGGTCACCGAACATTCCACAATGTTCAGAACATTTTGATACCCCCTCAGCTCCTGAGCTGGTCTGTGTCCATGTGCAGCAAGACCCAGACTCCATTGAGACTTGTGCCATTAAATCGTCCGTAACATTCATCTACCAGCACTGCCTGACACTGCACATTGCCCCAGTGAAATAAGAGTTCATTCAGCACCTCACGCTGGATTCACAGGAATATGAGGAAGCATTCAGCCCATTGACACTATTGGAGAAGAACAGGGACAGCCCATTCAGTGCCTCCAGTCTATTACTCAGGAAGAGAAGGAGTCTAGTGTGATGGACCACACCAGAGCCCCTCGAAAATATTTGAAGGCGGTCACCTAGACTCTATTTTTTTTATTTTAAAGGGAATATAAAGTTACTGTTCCAGATGCAATGTGACAGGTCAAACTACTCGGTGTGAAGCTAAACACTATTTATTGAAACGGGAAAGATAAAATGAAAGCAAAGAAAGAGGAATTTAGAAAATCATAATTCCATTAGACAAGTTAACAGAATAACAAATCAAGGAACTATTACGAATGAACTGTACCAATATAGGAAAATCCCAAAAACACAGCCTCTGGCAGAAAGGAAAATTCAGACACAGATCGTCACAAACATTTCTCTAATCCGGGAATTAAAAACAGCACCAAGAGAAAATTCAGAGAGAGTAGCACCCAGGTGATAGTCACTGAAGATTCCAACTCTGTGCAGACCCCAATAGTTTCTGATGTTACTGAGAAACCAAAACCCAGAGATCCTAACCTGTGAGAGGTGGCCACACCCATTCAGGCTGCATTAAAATAAACCCAAGACCTCCCTAGCTGTTTACTCAGTGGTCTTAACTAACCAGTTTGGTAACGATCATTCAATCTCTCTCTGAAAAGAAACCAGGACAAAATAACCTCTCAAAGCCTGCAGCACCATCACACTTGTCAGTACATTGAGCTGTCAAACAGGAACCAGGGGTAACCCAATCAGGCCCTTGGTCCTGTCCAATCGGAAGAGGAAGAAGCCAGTCAGTCCCTTGAGTCTCTTACACAGGAACAGGAGGAGGCCATTCAGCCCCTAAAGCCACTTCCACAGCAACAGGATGAGGCCATTCAGCTCCTTCAGTCTCTTACACAGGAACAGGAGGAGGCCATTCCCCCATCAACGCACTTGCAAAGGGACAGAATGAGGTAATTGATGCTGATTCCTGATGAATGGCTTATGCCCAAAACGTGGATTCTCCTGCTCCTCGGAGCTGCCTGACCACCTGCACTTTTCCAGCAATCTACTGTCTACTACAATCTCCAGCATCGGCAGTCCTCACTGTCTCCCGATTGATGGTCTAACATGATGAACAAGTGGGGCAGAGGCTGCACAGACAGACTGCTCCACGTTGTTCCTCCTGGCTCCGTTGCTCATGATACACACGTGGGACTTTAACGTGGTTTTCTAGTGTTGAGAAGGGAAGGATTATGTCTTGTGTGAAGTCTCAAGAAGGCACCTTCCATCTCTGAGAAGCCAGCCTTTTTCTATGCAGGGTGGAAGCTGGTGGGAATGGTTACCTGTTTCAGATCGAAGGTATTATGGCTGATGTTAGGGATTGTGAACAACATGGCGTTCAGTGCGGGTTCACACGCCAACAGCACAATAACATGGGGAGAGTTAATTTAGGCATATAAACTATTAGGAAAGTCACGTTAGACTGATGAATCGACTCTCTGTGTTCAAATAACGCTGATCTTTCTCATGTTGATCTTGTCGAGTGCACGTCCTGTTCAGTGTAACCTGTGTGCCTTACTCTGTCCAAGTCTATTTCCACCCTATGATCTGTCTGGCCATGCTTACTATGATCTGCCTCCACTGCTCATAAATAAAGTGTTTCCCTGTACTGAGGTACACGTGACAATAAATCAGATCAATCAATCCTGAGTAAAGTATGGAATTTCTCACCCTATCAATGTGTCTTTTGGAAATATACCTGCTACACCTCGTGTTTCAGCGTCACCATTTCAGATTTTACAGCTCTGCAGATTAAACTCTCAGGTTCTTCACTCTACCCTCATGATACTGCCATCTGTATCTGTGGTAAGGAGATCATTCCTTACAAAGGAGATCAAATCTGTAGAGAGCGCCCCAAATGCTCTCTCAGCAAGGCTCTACAACAGCAGGAAGATGGCTTTACTCACGTACTCGAATCATCTTACAATGAAGGACAGCATACCATTGACTGCACCCATTACTTACACAGGGTTTGATTCGGAGCAGTCAGCATAGACTTGTGAGTGGGAGATCATGCTTCCCAAATTTGTTAGAGTTCTTTGATGAAGTGACCAAGAAGGTTTACGAGGACAGAGCTGTAAATTTAGTCTCTATGTATTTCAGTAAGGCCTTTGATAAGGTTCCACATGGCAGGCTGCTCTGGAAGGTTCCATCACGTGGAATGCTGGGGGAACTGTCCATTCGGATACACAGTTGGGTTGATGATCGGAAGCAGAGGGTTTAGTGGAAGGATGATGGTCAGACTGAAGGCTGTGTCCATTGCTGTTTGTTATCTATGATTTGGTTGAGAATGTACAAGGCATGATTAGTAAGTTTGCAGATGATACTAAAATAAGTGGTAGCGTGATCAGTGAGGAAGTTTATCAGAAATTGCAGCAGGACCTTAATCAGGTGGGGAAGTGGGCCGAGAAATGGCAAATGGAATTTAATATAGATGTGTGAGGTCTTGCATTTTGGAAACTCAAATCAAGGTAGGAGTTTCACGGTGAATGGGAGGGTCTTAAGGGGTGCAGTGGGCAGAGAGACCTTGGTTTCACGGGCTCTCTAAGAGTAGAGTCACAGGTTGACAGGGCAGTGAAGAAGGCTTTTGGCACATTGGCCTTCATCAGTCAGGACTTTGAGGATAGAAGTTGGGAATTTATGTTGCAGTTACACAGGACTTTGGTAAGGCCGCACTTGGAGTATTGTATTCAGTTTTTATAACCTTGTTATAGGGAGGATGTTATGAAATTAGAAAGAGTGCAGAAGAAATTGACAAAGACGTTGCCAGGACCCAATGGTCTAAGTTATAGGGAGAGGTTGGACAAGCTAGGACCTTTTCTTTAGCGTGTAAGAGACTGAGGGAGTCCTTATAGAGCTGTATAAAATCATGAGGGGTATGGATAGAGTTAATGCTCTCAGTCTTTTTCAAAGGTGTACAGAATCGAGGATTAGAGGGGATCAGTTTAAGGTTAGAGGGGAAGGAATAAAAGGGAACCTGAGTGGTCACTTCTTTACACAGAGTGCTGGAACATGGATGAGCTGCCAGCAGATGTAGTTGGTGGTGAGGCGGCGGGGGGTGTACATTAACAACATTAACAACATTTCAATGCATTTGGATAAAAATGTCGATAGGAAAGGACTGGAAGGATATGGGCCAACTGCAGGGAAATGGGGCTAATGTGGATGGACATTTACAAGGTGAAGATGAACCCCTCTGTTAATAGAAACCAAACACCCACAAAAGCTCGCCTCACCTCGTAATCTGTTAAAATATGAGTGACACCGATCTCCTATATTCCACTATTTAAACAAAAATTAACAAGTTTGTTTCTTAACTTTAATAGTGAACAATAAACAACAACTATTGACAAATACAAGCCCCTCTTTTCTTAGCTACTTAATATCTGACTCCAACTCTGTAAATATATGCTGTTCCAACAGCCCACATATAAAACATTACAATCTCGAGAGCACACAGTCTCTATCTTCCCCACTGTGCTCACTCATTCAGCTGCTGATCTCCCCGGGTCATTTTATTATTGCATGTAGGTTTAGATGAACATGTGTCTTTGATAGAGAGTGTTTGGGATGGCCAGTTAGCACTGCTGCTCTACAGCAGTTGCTCTGCTGTTGGATGGCAGTAGCTCTCCCTGTAGTGTTCAAAATGCTGGGTATGTATACTCCCCATGATATAGTAATTCCCATAATTTGGTTGCTTACCAGGTGTCCAAATAATAATATTCAAATTCCATTGGCTTCTGGTTTACTGAGCGTAATTTAAACTCTTTGGTTGCATTTGAATGGCTGTCAAAACAGCAACCAAAACTCAGTTATCCATTTCTCAGCTAATGGTAACATGTGGAACAGTTTGACCTTTAGCTAGCATCTGTGGCTTTAATTTCTATTCGGCAAAACCCGTTCTGTTTTAAAGTACTCTACATATTTTTGGCTTCACAACATCTCCCCGCTTCAGAAAATAAAGTGAACCAGCAGAATGAAAAGATGACTACATTTCTTCTCCTCTAATTTTAAATCCCAATTTTATGAAATACAAAAGTATTTATCTCAGTTATATCATTCATATTAATTCTGCACACCATTATAACACTGGAATAAGGTAAATCTTATCTACACTTTTTCCTTTAAATCCGCGATAACACATCTGCTATCACATTGTAGGAGCCGCAGCATGTACCTTTTGTAAGTTTAAAGTCAGGAAGGTAAAACTCCAATGAAATAGTCTCATATTCTGGTCTGTAAATATTCCAAAAATGCGAGAGATTTGTCATTGTCCAAAACCATCTCCGACAATTTGTTTGTCATATACACGTTAAATTATTGTCAGGCCAGTGCGAAACATAATCATTCTTGTTCAATAATGGAGATTTTGTATCTTTGTTCTAGTGGATATTGAGTTTTTTCGACAAGTAGCCAAATAGCCATTCAGTTCCATCCTCATCTTTCTGTATCAATACATCTCTGACCCCAATATCCCGAGCATCAAACACAATTTTCAATGGGTTTCAGAATATTTGGTGTAGCTAAAATGGGTGATTAATCCTGCTTTAAAATTCTCAAATGCCTCCTGGCATTGTTCTGTCCACCACAATTCTGTGTTCTTCTTTAGTAAATCCATCAGTGGTGCTGAAGTTTGGAACAAACTTCTGATAGAATCCACTCAGTTCCAAAAATCGAAGCATTTCTTTCTTCGAGGATGGTTGTGGAAATCCCTCAAAGCCCTTCGACTTTGTGTTCCATGGGGTCAACCTCCCATGTCCAATGTAATGTCCCAAGAACGTCACCTCTGCCTTCGCGAATTCTGTTTTCTTTAAGTTTATTACCAAGTTTGCTTCTTGTTCAACATGATCTGTCAACTGTAACATGTGAGCTTTTAATCACTTGCTAAATATCACCACATCATACAGATAAACTACACAATTTGTTCATCTGGCCACAGCTCTGTTCCTGAGTCATAAATATGTCTGGAGCATTATTCATCCATATAAAATACTCGATTAAATTTTTGTCATCTCCAGTATCTTTACTAGATCGCTGAACTGACTCCACATTTTTTTTAATTTGAAAGGGGCCGCTAAACCTGGCTTTGAAGTAATTACCTACCCCTGGTGGCAATACTAATACGTCATCCCCACGGGATATCCTCAAAGTTTCAGAGTTTTTAACTGCCACCTGCTTCACTCTATGTTGTGCTCTTCAGATACTATTCAGATATAGTATTTAGCAAACTCACCTACTCCATTTACTCTCTCTTTCACCTCACACACAGAATCCAAGTGTGAGATTTCCGACTTTGGTCCTGTCAATTTATATTTTATTAATTTCAACGGACCTCTCACTTCATGTACGAATATTAACTCAAAGGAAGTAAAGTGAGTAGATTTATTTGGGGCATCTCTAATGGCAATAATATAATGGGACACCTTTATTCCAATCATTCGGGTCATCATAACAGTACGCTGTTAACATGGTCTTCAGCGTCTGATGCTAACTTTCAAAGACTCCCTGGGATTCAGGATGGGACGCACTTGATTTAAACTGCGGCATGTTGAAGCTATCCATGACTTCCTTAAACAGCTGAGCGGTAAAATGAGATCTTTCGTCTGACTCAATCTTACTGCCTAGCCCACAGCGAGTAAAGAAAGCTACCAACCCCTCCACCTCCCTTTTTATCTTAACATTCCGTAATGGAATTGCCTCTGGAAATCTGGTGGACATATTCATTATGGTCAGCAAATATAGTTTTCCACTTCTATGTTAGGAAGTGGAGCTACACAATTAATCATAACCCACGTGAAATGTTCTTCGAATGCAGTAATTGGCACGAAAGGTGCTGGTTTTATTCCTGCCTGTTACTTACCTACCATTTGGGATGTATATCATGTACAAAAAAAACACGTCCTTGTGCATTCCAGGCCAGTGGAAATGCTTCTGTACCTTAGCCTGAGTCTTCTGTACACCTAAGTGACCGCCTGCAATTAGTTTATGTGCTAGCCATAACACTGTACGTTACTGCTAACACAATCTGGTGCACTTCGGCTAATTTCCCTTCTGCAGTAACCTATCGGGGTCTCCATTTTAATTTTATGATTCTATCTTTAAGTTAATAACATTCAACAATATATTCTGATTCCTTTTCTGTGTGTGTGTATATATCTGTTGTATGTCCTTGAGCCTTTCTGGATAAAACCCCTCTGCCTGATCCTCTGCCTGTTCAGGTTTATCCTCCACCGTTACATCAAACAGGGTGTCAGTTCACTGCACATCAACTCATTTGTCTTTTTCTTTCGGTTTTACTTCCTGCTGTAACTTATGACAGTGGGATCTTGTTACTACACACTCTGGAAAGATTCCTCGGTATTTTTCTTTTAACACCCCAATTCCGTAGACTTCTGTTCGCTTCTCCACCACAAGGGGTGCGTCTCCCACCTCGCCTCCTGCTAAATCATTCACAAGAACAAACTGTATTCCTGGAACTGACACTCTGTTACTCACTGTCACTGTTACTTCCCTAATCTTGATTTGGCATTCCATCCTGATGTAACACAAGGGAATGATTAATTTCTGTCCCCATTCCATAAATTAACACACTCTTGATTATCATGCCAGAAAGAGTGAAAAAATCTTTCATCTCTTACTATTAGAGGGTGAGAGAAAGTGAGGGCTGCAGATGCAGGAGATGAGAGTTGTAAAGTGTGGGGCTGGAAAAAGCACAACACGTCGGCAGCATCCGAGGGGCAGGAGAGCTAACGTTTCAGGTATAAATCCTTCATCAGGAAAGTGGGGGGTAAGGGAGGAGGAAGGAGGTTGAGAAATAAATAGAAGGGTGGGGTGGAGCTGTGTGGAAGGGAGCTTGGAAGGCAATAGGTAGATGCAGGTGGGATGTGATGGTGATAGGTCGGACAGGAGGGTGATAGGACACCTAACGGTGGGAGGACAGCTGGAACCCTCAAACTGTACAGCATCAAAGTTGACTTCACCAAATTCCAAATCTCCCCTCCACCAACCTCTCCCAGATCCAAACGTTCAAACTAGCACTGCCCTCTTGGACTGCCCTAACTAACCATCTTCCATTCCCCCTATCGACTCCACCCTACCCTCCAACATATCACTATTACTCCCACCTACATCTTCTTATTGCCTTCCCAGTGACCCTCCCACCAGCACAACTACTACCCTCGTATTTATCTTTCAGTCCCATTGTCCCCCAACCACATTCCTGACGATGGGTTACTGCCTGATATTCGATTGTTCTGCTGTTCGGATGCTGCCTGATCTGTTGTGCTTTTCTGGAGCCTCACTTCTCAACTATTAGAGACTGAGCAGATCCTGTATCTCACAAAATTATAACTTCTTGTCGTTCTCCCCCTGTTCTTTCTGAGTAAACTTTATCTACAGAGATGAATTCTTTCAAAGATCAGGCACTGCCTCCATACCCAGCCCTTGCCTAGGCTGTGCACTCTCCTGCAGCTCTTCGGCTCTACTTGGGGTCTCCTTTACCAGTTTCACTAATGCCACTGGGCTTAACCTCTTCTGCCACAGCTTTCCCCAAAGTGCCTTCATTCAACTCCCATCACGGTGTGTCCCCGCTTAGTGCAGTGAAACCACCTTTTCCCAGTGCCCTTCTTAAACCACCAGCATTGTAATTTTATGTGTTACACTCCCTTATAGTGAGAACACCTGAGGCCTTTCACCACCTTTCAACCCCCTTGGGCTTCTTCTTTCACCTGTGGTAAAGTATTGTGCGCTACTGTTCGCTTTGTAATGTGTGATCTTCCCTTCTCCCAATTTCTATCCCTCACAGGATGCAACTCCTGCCAGAAGCTAAATATCATCTCATGCCACAGTGCATATTTACCTGCCCTTTCTGCCGTGCTTCTCACTTCTTGAACTTTCGGTACATTCACATGAATTCTTACTATCTCTGGAAGTAAGTCTTTTAACTTCTCCAGCAAATTAATCTCCCTTCAGGCCTCACAGGTCTTTTCCATTTTTAAGGCCAGCACCCACCTGTCAAAATGACTGGTTACTTCTTTCAAACTCAGTATAAGTGTGACCTGGTTCCGTCTCTATTTTTCTGAACTTCTGTCTATATGCTTCTAGTACCAATTCATAACCAATCAAAATAGCCAATTTGACATCTTGATAATCTCTTGATCCCTCATCTGATAGCGCTGCACATACCTCACCAGCTGTGCCCACCAGCTTAGTCTGAACTAGCATTAGCCACAAGTTCACTGGACACGTCATCTGCCTAGCCATTTTTTCAAATGAAATAAAAAAGGTTTTGACATTTTTGTCACCGAAATATGGCAAGTTATTAACATAGTTGTATACATCCCTATGTTCTCCCTTCATCTCCATCCTGTTAACTTAACTTGCTTGTCTAATTCCCAACTTCTGCATTTGAAATCCTCTCTCTCTTTCTTTTTCTTCTCTTTCTCTTTCTTCTCTCTATTTCCTTCCCTTTAGTTATTTTCTATCTCCAGTTGCCACATTTGCAATTTAAGTTTTTTCTAACTCCACTGCAGTTCCCTATTTCTCTGATACATCAAAGTGCTTAACCAACTCCATTACAATTTCAGCTTCCCTTTTCTCCCTGGTTAAACCCAATTCCAACCTATTTGCTAATTCTAAAAAATGTCCTCCTTCTGTCTTTCTAAACTTCCTTGGAAAATTTGGGAACCTCTTTAGTAATGTTAAAAGCCATTTCCCTCACTTTTGATTTACTCAACCACAAGTAACAAAATTAAACAAATTTTCCCACTGGTTTTATTTGAAGATCAAAGTCACTAATTCCAATGAGTTGGAATTTGCTGGGACCTGTTGTATCTCAAATTTGTTCAAGTCGGTCCAAGTGCCACACGGCAAGGCCCCAAACTGTCATGACATCAATGTCGCACCCCTCTGTTAATTAAAATCACACACCTAGAAAAGCTCACCTCACATCATAATCTGTTAAAACGTGAGCGACAGAGAACTCCTAAATTCCACTAATAAACAACAAATAACAATTCATATCTGTGCAAGTTAGCTCGCTGAGCTTGAAGGTTTGTTTTCAGAAGTTTCGTCACCATGACTAGGTGACATCATCAGTGAGAGTATCTGCTGACGCTCTGGTGGTATGTCCCACCTCTCTATTTAGAGGTGTTGGTTTCTTAAAGTGGGTGATGTCATTTCCGGTTATTTTAACAAGAAAATGTAGACAGGATCTAAATTGATGTGTCTATTGATGGACTTCTGGTTAGAACGTCATTCCTCTAAGAAGGTCCTTGCATGTCTTAGTATGTGTGTGTGCTTTGTCCCAGTCAAAGTGGTGCCTTTCTTTGTCTGTATGTATGGAACATAGTGATCGTGCGTCATGTCTTTTGGTGGCCAGTTGGTGTTCATGTATCCTCATAACACGACAACAGGACAGTTTCAATGTTCGAAAAGTGATTTTATACACACTGTTTAATCAATGTTTGTGTGAAGTTAAGTAGCATTTTTCACACGTGCACAACACATTGTAAATGAACAACAGAAACACAGTTAACGAAAAATGATGCACATGATGTATAAAATTGATAAAACATTAAAACATGATTTGATCCTCTCAACGTTCCCTCCTTTTCTGGAATTCCCTACTCTACTCTCTCATTCTTACCAGGATGAGTGCTCCAAATTTTTGATTCTAGTGTCCCAAATTATTTCAGTTAATCCCCTTCAATATATTGGCCTGTTGGGTTCTTTCCAAAGCGAGTGTCTGTCATATCATGGGAGATAAATATTCTGGCATCAGACTCAGCATTTGAACATATTACTCTGTTGTACACGCACTGTACCAAGGACCACAGCACACAGGCATTGCCAAACCATTGGGGAATGTTCATCTACTTCTTTCGATCATGTAGTTTTCTCATTTTCCACATCTCCAGATCTATATCCTCTCTCTCGTTCTCCCTTTGCATCTAGTTAAGAAATCCACCAATTATTCTTCGTGTCCCATCTCCCAAAACCCCTTCTTTCAGTTTATATCTAACGCTCTCTTCAAGATGTAATGTGGTTATAATTAAGCAATGTAACTACAAAGACATGCGGGAGGAGCTGGCCAGAGTTAATTGGAAGGGGAGCTGAGCAGGAAAGACCATGGAGCAGCAATGGGAGGAGGTTCTGGGGATAATTCGGAAGATAATACCAGAAATTCAACCCCAAGAAGATGAAACATACTCATGGGAGAACAAGGCAGCCATGAGTGATAAGGCATCAAACCAAAAGATAAAACATACAATGTGGTGAAGATGATTGGGAATCCAGAGAATTCGTTGCCTCTGAAACTACATAACGCTGGCATCACTGACACGACAGAGCTCTTAATCATGGTCAGGGAGAGAAACAGAGGAAACACATTCACTTTAAACACAGAAGATGGTATTTCTCAAGGAAAAGGATTCAGGTGAATTAAACATTTGCATTAAGATCAGTTAAATGCTTTTGTGGAATGTGTCAGATTGGAAGCAAGACCCGGGGAGACAGACCCTCAGCAGAATGAGAGTTTGAAAATGAAAGTATTTCCACATCAGAAACCAGGTTAGGTCACTGAGTGCAGGGCTGATGGGTGAATGGGTCTCAGTGAGACTTGGGGAACAGACAGCAGAATTGCATTGCAGATATTGCAGCTCGAAACTGCATATTCATGTAGTGCTGTAGACCACAGCAGCAGGAGAAGCAGACCTTCATTCAACCACAACCTGTAACTTTTTGCCAGGGTAACACTCCCGTCTGTCATTACCATCAACACCATCTATGGCTCAGTAACGAGTGTGGGTGAACATGTCAGAGTCAGATTCACATGAACTTTAACCTGATGCTAACTCATTAAAGCTACCAGACTTGACCAACAGATCTGAACGAAGCACTGCAGTCCTGTCACGTTCAGTTATAAAATGGTGATGGACGATTAAACAAACGACTGGAGGAGAGGGCTCCACAAACATTCCCATCCTAAATAATGGAACAGACCTGCACATCAGTGTAAAAGAGAAAGATGTTTTATCTGCACCATCTTCTGCCAGAAGTATTGAGTCGATGATACACCTCACCCTCATCACGATGCCCACAAAATCACAGATGTCAGTCTTCAACCAATTTCAATTGCTGCACGTGACCTGAAGAAACAGCTGAACAGAGTAGATATGACACAGGCAATGGGCCCTGACACCATTTCTTCAATAGGACTGAAGACTTGTGCTGCACAACAAGCTGTGTCCCTGGGGAAACTGTTTCATTCCAGTTCCAACTCCGACATCTCCCTGGCAGTGTGGAAAATTACTCAGCTATGTCCCGCTCCCTAAGAGGGGAATAATTACAACCTGACCAATTACCACCCCCTCAGACCCATCACGACAGTCAAATTGGTGGGAGTTCTTTTTGACAGAGCTGGCAAACAGCAGAGAAATAACCAGCTCAGTGTGGATTCTAATAGGTCCCCATGTGGAGATGGTGCTGTTGTGGAAATGTCACTGAATTACTAATCCAGACCAGGCTAATGCTCTGCCAGCTGGTGGAAGTTAAAAACAATTAATAAAATATCGAGATCTAAAATCTGGGGTCAGTAACAGTGACCTTGAAGCCAATATCGATTGTAAACAGAATTTCCTTCTCCAATATACTTTTAGGAAGTGAATCTCCCGTGATTTCCTGGGCTGGACTAAAACTAACTCCAAAGACCCTGACATGTGATAAACATTTCAATTGTCTCTGAAACGGCCAATCAAGACACTCATTTGTATCAAACTACTCCGAGGTCTGAAAGGATGAAACTGGACAGAACACCCGGCCTCTGCATCAATGTCAGAAAAGGGAATGGGAACACAGTCCTGTCGACTCTGCAGAGACCTCCTTCTTAACATCTGAGAGCTTGTGACAGCATTGACAGAGCTTTCCCCCAGACTGCACAGAAACAGCGGGAAAGGAGTAGGTCATTCAACACATTGAGCCTTCCCCATTCTAGTTCATGGAAAAAGTCTCCTCAATGCACTTACCCCACACGGTATACATATCTGTTAATGTGAGTAACCTTGGGAAGCTATAAAATAGGTGGTGCAGTAGTACGTTTGGTCCATCGAGTTTGCTATCCAATTCATTGTAATGATGGTTGGCCCTTCATTTCCACACCGTACTCCTGCTCTCCCGCCATCCCTTTACTGTCTCTAAATCCTTATCTATAATCAATGTCTGGGTTTCCAGGTGCGAGCGAATTCCCCAGGTTCACCAGTCAGTGAGTGCAGACATTTATTCTCATCTCAATGCAGAGTGACCTGCTTCCAATCTGACTCACCCTGTCAGAGTTTTGTATATTTCACTGAGATCTCCACTCATTTTCCTAAACACCGTGGAATACTTATCCAGTCTCCCCAATCTGTGCTCCCACAACAAGCCCGTCATCCCAGAGATCAGTCTGGTCATCCTTCACTGCTCTCCATCAATGTCAGGTTTGCCCTTTATTAGGTAAGGAGACCAAAACTACACACAATTTTGCGCAATGTTTGGGATGATAGCTCACCAGGCCCTATACAGCTGCAGTAAGACACCCTTACTTCTGGACTCACATCCCCCTGAAATGAAGGTCAACACACCATTTATCTTCATCACTGCTTTCTGTTTCTGCAATATTGTTTTCAGCGTCTGGTGTACAGGGAGATGCAGATCCTTTTTAATGTTACAGCTCCCCACTTGGTGGGTCTGTGTACACTGGGCAGTGTGCCAATGCCATGCCCAGTATTGACTTCTGGTTACAGAACTCACTGCACTGCAGGGGCCTCAGAGGTTTATGCAGAAGGAAGAAACAAACAGGAGCATACGTCCCTTTGTAGATCAACATGTTTCAACCAATCCCTTTCAAATGGTAGGCTGACAATTTATCGTTTCCACCAAAGAGCACACCGTCACCTCTATCCACATTGTTCTCCATCTGTCACGTATTTACCCATTCACTCCGCTTGTCTTAGTCTTCGCGTTGCTTTTTTACATCCTCCTCACCCACTCACAATCCCACACCCGTTAGTGCTGTCAGCAGGCTGGGATATATTGTATCTGATTCCAGTAACCAAATGTTTAAAGGGCATTGTGAACAGCTGGGCCCCAAGCACCGGTCCCTGCGACACCTCAACAACCGTCCTCTGTTAATTTCTATTTATTTATTTCGTGAATCTGGGTGTCACTGGCTGGGCCAGCATTTATTGCCCGTCCCTAGTTGCCCTTGAGAAGGTGGTGGTGAGCTGCCTTGTTGAACGCTGCAGTCCACCTGCTGTGGTTGACCTCCAATGCCATTAGGGAGGGAATCCCAGGATTCTGACCCAGTGACTGTGAAGGAGCGGTGATAAATTTCCAAGTCAGGATGGTGAATGGCTTGGAGGGAACCTGAAGATGATGGTATTTCCATACATCTGTAGCCCTTGTCCTTCTAGATAGACATGGGAGCTGGGAAGTTGGTCTCTGAGGATCTTTGGTGAATCATTTCATTGCAGCATGTAGATAGTAAAACACTGCTGCTGCTGCTGAGCGTTGATGGTGGAGCATTGTGGAAGAATGGACAGTCAAACTGGCTGCTTTGTCCTGGATGGTGTAAAGCTTCTTGAGTGTTGTTGGGGCTGCACTCATCCAGACAAATTGGGAGTCTTCCATCACACTTCTGACTTATGCATTGTAGATGATGGACAGACGTTTGGAAGTCAGGATGTGAGTTACTCGCCGCAGTATTCTTAGATTCTAATCTGCTGTTATAGTGACTGTGTTTATGTGGCGAGACCAGTGAGTTTCTGAGCAATGATTACCCACCAGGACTTTGATACTGGGGGATTCAGTGATAGTAACACCATTGAATGCCAAGGGGCAGGTTAGATTGTATTTTATTGGTGATGGTCATGGTCTGGCATTTGCATGGCCTGAATATTACTTGCCACTTGTCAGCCTGGATACTGTCCAGATCTTGTCGCATTTGGACATAGACTGCTTCAGTATCTGAGGAGCCACAAATGTTGCAGAACATTGTACAATCATTGGCGAACATCCCCACTGCTGACCTTAAAATGAAGGGAAGGTCATTAATGAAGCAGCCCTGAAGAAGTTTTCGGTCACTGCTCGAGGGACTCCTACAGACTTGTCCTGGAGCTGAGTTGACTGACCTTTATCAACCATGACCACCTTCCGATGTGTCAGGTATGATTCTAACCAGCGGGGAGTTTCCCTCTGATACCCATTGATTCCAGTGTTGCTAAAGCCCCTTGATACCACACTTGGTCGAAGACAGCCTTGATTTAAAGGGCTATCACTCTCACCCCACCTCTGGAATTCAGCTCTTTTGTCCATGTTTGAACCACGGTAATGAGGTCAGGAGCTGAGTGGCCCTGGTGGAGCCCAAACCGGGCGTCATTGACCAGGGTATTGCTGAGCAGGTGCTGCTTAAAAACACTGAGACCTTCCACCACTTTACTGATGATCGAGAGTAGACTGATGGGGTGGTATTGGCCGGATTGGATTTGTTCTGCTTTTTACATACAGGAGCAATGATTGCTTGGGATAATTTTCCAAGTAATCAGGAAAAGCCATTGTTGTAACTGTATTGAAATAGTTTGGCTAGGGGAGTAGCAAGTTATGGAGCACAGGTTTTCAGTTCTATTGACATAATGGTGTCAGATTATGCACCTTTTGGAGTATCCAGTATCTGTAATCGTTTCTGGATATCGAGTGGACTGAATCGAATTGGCTGATGACTGGTAACTGAATTCCTGAGGACCACTGGAGGAGGCTGAAATGGATCATCCACTCAGCACTTCTGACTGAAGATTGTTGCGAATACATCAGCCTTATCTTATACACTGAAGTGCTGGGCTCTTCCATCATGGAGGAAGGGGTTATTTGTGGAATCTCTTCCTCCAGTGAATTGTTTAATTGTCCCCAACGTTTTTCGGCTAGATGTGGAAGTACTGCAGAGCTTAGATCTGTCCCTTTGCTTGTGGGATCACTTAGCTGTGTCTATCACTTACTGCTTATGCTGTTTAGCGCACAAGTAGTCCTGATTGGTGGCTTCTCCAGGCTGACACCCCATTATCAGGTATGGCTGGTGCTGCTCCTGCCATCCTGCACACTCCACTGAACCAATGTTGATCCTCTAGATTGATGGCAATTGTTGCGAGGGGGATATGCGGGAGGCCATGAGGTTATGTGGGAGTACAACTTGGCTGCTATTGATGACTCACGACACCTTATGGACATCCAGATTTGAGCTGCTAGATCTGTTCGAAGGCTGCCCTGTTTAGCAACGTGATAGAACCACCCAAAATGGTGGAGGTAATTCTCAATGTGCAGGTGTGATTTTGTCTCCACAATGACTATGCGGTAGTCTCTCTTACCGATCATGTCATGGACAGATAGTTCTGTAACTGACAGATTAGTAAGGCTGTGGTCAAGTATATATTTTCCTCTTGTTGGTTCTTTCCCCACCTGCTGCAGAACCAGTCGAGCAGTTATATCCTTTGGGGCCTGGCCAGCTCGATCAGTAATTATGTCGCTGAGATACTCTTGGTGGTGAACATTGAAATCCCACACCCAGAGTAGATCTTGCATCCGTGCTACCCTCAGTGCTTCCTCCAAGTGTTGGTCAGCATGGAGGAGTACTGATTCATCAGTTGGAAGAGGCTGGTACATGGTCATCAGCAGGAGGTTTCCTTCCCCATGTGCAAAGTAATGCCATGAGACTTCATGGGATACGGAGTCACTGTTGAGGACTCCAAGAGCAATTCCCTTCCAACTGTATCCCACTGTGCCGCCACTTCTGCTGTGTCCGTCCTGATGAGACAGGAGATACCTGGGGAAGGTAATGGGGTGTCTGCGATATAGTTATACTCACAGAATCATACCTTACAGACAATGTCAGGCTGTGGCTTGACGAGTCTGTTTATTTCTATTCACCGTTTCCTGCCAGCTGACCCATTCTGGAACCATAGCCATATATTAGCCCCCAATCCACTCAGATTTGATTTCGCAAATTGGGCTTGGACCTTTTCCAAAATCTTTCTAAAAATCCACATGTTTTACATCCATTGCTTCTCTTTCATTTGTCTCCCATTCTGTTTCTCAAACATAATTCCCATTTCATAAATCTACGTTAGTGTTGCCTATGACCAATACTTTCAGCCACAATAATTTCTCCTAAACCATTTACTTACTATGTTCTATGTTCAATGTACTCTATCAATTTCCTACACCAGACTTGGTTTTCCTTGTATTGTTTGAAAGTTCTGTGAAGACAGAACTGAAGTAGTGGCTTCATAGTTCTGCCATTTCCCTGTTTCCCATTCTCTATTCTCTGGTTTCAAACTGTAAGGAAACTGCACTTGTTTTCTCATATTTCTCACATTGACATAATTCAACCAGCTATTACAGTTCACTCTTTTAACCCTTGTGAATATACTCTTCAGAAAGCCATCAATTCCTGCCTTAGACTGCTCAATAATTGACCTTCCACACCATACACTCACAGGAGCATAGACTCTGTGCCAACAGAAATACAGCACAATCTATATTAGTCCCACTTTCCTACACCAGGCCCATAGCCTGGAATGTTATGACACTTCCACGTGCTCGTCCAAGTACTTTTTAATGATTGTGAGGTTACCCGTGATAATTCCCCTTCTCGGGAAGTAATCCCAGAACTCCACATCCTCGAGGTGAAAAAATATTTAAATCCTCTCTGAACCTCAAACTTTTCACTTTAAATTGGGCTCATTTGTTCTTGACCCTCTGACTAAAAGGAACAGCTACTGTCTATCCACCCTGTCCATGTCCCTCATAATCTTATCCTCCTGAATCACGGACCTCTCAGCTTTCTCTGCTCCAAAGTAAACAACCTGAGCTTATCCAGCCTCTCTCCGTGGCTGATATGCTCCATCCCAGGGAACATCCTGGTGAATCACCTCTGCACCCTCTCCAGTACAATCACATCCTTCCTGGAATGTGGCTCCCAGAACCACATACAGTACTCCATTTTGGCCGAACCAAAGCCCTGTGTTGCTCTTATAATCTACACCCTGATTAGGAAACACAACACCCAAGGTCCAATTCTTACCTAACCCATTAACCTGTCCAGTCACATTCAGGGATGTGTGGAGAAGCACACCCTGAGTTTCACAGTGTGCTGCCATTCATTGAGTCCTCCCCTGTCTGGTTCCTTCTCCCAAACTCCATCACATCATATTTATCAGGGTTACATTCCATCTGCCATTGATTTGCCCATCTGACCAATCATCTGCATCTTCCTGTAACTTAAGGCCTTCCTCCTCACTGTGAACCAACCGGTCAATCTTTATGTCAAACATACACTTACTTCTCACACCTCCCCCACTCTCCACCTAGCCCCCTCCACATTCACATCTTTTTTTATGAATAACACAAACAATAAGGGACACAGCACTGATCCCTGTGGTACACCAGGGGACACTGGTCTCCAGTCGCTCAAAGAGCCTTCTCCCACCACCCTCTGCCTGCTGCCATTCAGAGAAATCTCCTTGGAACCTGCCAAGGTATCCTTCATATTGTGAGATTTTACTTTATTTCTCAGTATCCCAGCTGGAAATTTGTCAAAGGCCTTCCTACAAAACTAAACCATTGACCTCCTCAAACTAATTCAATCAAATCCATTAGATGCGACTCCCTTCTGATAAAGTCATGATAATTATCCCTGATCAAACCCTGTGACTCTGATTGGAGTTCGATATTCTCCTTCCCTATCTTCTCCAGTAGTTTCCTTAACAGTGATCTAATACTCGCTCATCTATAGTCACCTAGACTATTTCTCCCACTCTTACTGTGAAGTGTAATCGTATTAGCAGTCCTCCAGTTCTCTGGCACCTCCCCTATGGTCAGATTCTAATTAAAATATTCAGACAGGGTCATTCCTCCCTTGACGCCGACAGCTGCCTGTTATACAACTCATTCAGACATGGAGATTGGTCCAAATTTGTACAGAACAAAACCTCAAATCCCTGCTCGTATTTTACATCAATCTGTTCAAGAGTTGTCCAGTCCATCTTCTTGAATTCTGTACCTGCATCCTCCTTCTCCCAAGTAAAATAGATGTGAAGGTCTCATGTTACAATCCATCAATGTTCTCCAGCTTGACACACAGATTGCCCCTTTGGTTTCTAATGTACACTGACTGTTTGCTGATTATTCTGTTCTACATGTCCGTGTATAATATCATGGGATTCTCTCAGATCTCACCTACTTGTACTTCCTCAGGTCCCTCTGTTATTCAGTCCTTTCGATGTTTCTAAGATTCACTGCAATCACCTCTCATGTTTCGAAACTCGAGATTACAGGCTGAGTTACCCCATCAGACAACCTTGACAACTTAGGGGTTAATTTGGAGAATACCTTTTGCAGTTCCTCTGTAGTCAGTATATTCTTTCTCAGATTGGGACTCCGACCGATACACAATTGTCTAAGTTTAGTCTCACCAATGCTCGATGCAACTGGTGCACGACATCCTCTATCTTCCAATTACATTGACATGAATATAAACCTAATTTTTAATTTCCCATTTGCATATGTTCTTCCTCATACCTCTCGGTTTAACTTTTCTTATGAGCTCAGTATGTGAGTTGTTTAAAAAAGCTCATGAATATCCAACTATACATTATCCATTGGTTCTTCATTGCCTATGTCCACAAGAATCATCTTCAAACCATTCCAAAAGAATGTTTGCCACTTCTGGTTTTCCTTTCACCGGTACATTCTCACACTCCCCAGTTAAGTTTTTACCTTCTAAATATCTAGTAGCATGTTCTTTGTAACCGAGTCCAAGACATACCTGACTGCGGATGACAGGTTAACTGGTCTGTAGTTTACCATTCTCCAAATTCATCTCTCCTTAAACTGTTGGATAATATTTATAACCTTTGCCTTATCCAGATTGGCTAAAGGCATTTTGGGAATGTGTCGGAAAATAAAGTGAAAATCCGCGATGCAATCAACATGTCTGTTGCTGCTTCCTCTGAAATTTTTGTATGAAGTACATCTCGTCTGTCAGATTTAGAAATACTCAATCCAGCTTTCTTTTCAAAGATGACCTCAACACTGATAAGAATGATCTTAGACGTTACTTGCACAAGTCCCATGGTCACTTGGTATTTCTGGAAGAATTTCTGGACATTCTTCCATGAAGATAGACACAAAGAAACTGTTTCTTTTCCCTGCGATTTCTCTGTTCTCTGCAATAAATTATCCTGAACGCACATCAACTGTCCCACATTTGGCCTTATTTTTATTTTTTTGATACATTGATAGACGCTTTTTAGCAGTCTTTATGCTTTTCTTTCGTTTGCACGCTTTTTCTCTTTCTGATTTTCTTCTCAGTTTCTTGGTCATCCTTTGCTGGGTCCTACATTTCTCTGAATCCACTGGCTTACTGCAACACTTGGCATTTTTCTAAGCTGCCTCCTTTCATCTAATAGGTAGATGATGGTGGGTTTGAAAGTGATAGTCAGAGAGGAAGGAGGGTGGAACAGACTGATAGGGAAGAAGGTGGACACATAGAAATGTTCAAAAGGGCGGTGCTGATTTGGAAGGTTGGAGTAGGATAAAGTGGGATTAGGGGAAATGGGGAAATGGGGAAATCCACTATGATCCCCTGTGGTTGGAGGGTCGCAAGGCAGAAGATGAGGCTTTCTTCCTCCAGGCTTCTGGTGGCTTGGGTTTGGCGATGGAGCAGGCCCAGGACTCTCATGTCCTTGGCAGAATGGGAAGGGGAGTTAAAGTGCTCAGCCACTAGGCGATGGTGTCGTTCAATGTGATTGTCCCAGAGATGTTCCCTGAAATGATCCACAAGTTGACCTCCTGCCTCGCCAATGTAGAGAAGACCACATTGTCTTTAATGGATGCAGTAGATGAGGCGTTCTGTCTCCCTTCATCACCTTTCACTTTCAAACCCACCTTCATCTACCTATCGTAATCCCAGCTACCTCCCTCCTGCCGCATCCTCTTCTCATTTATCTCTCAACCCCCTAGGCCCATAAGCTTCATTCCTGATGAAGGGCTTATGCCCGAAACATCGATTTATCTGCTCTTAGTATGCTGCCTGACTGTGCTTTTCCAGCACCACACCCTTCGGCTCTGATCTTCAGCATCTGTAGTCCCCACTTTCTCCTCACACCTTCATGGTCTGCATGACTCATATTTCAAATGGTTACTTCAAATGCAACAAAAACTGTCGTGTACTCAAACAGCATAAAAGAAAACCAATACATTGTGGTCACTGTTCCGAAAATGTCCTTTCCGGCAAAATTTTCAATTAGCTCTTCTGATCACTCAACACCAATTCCTCAATAACCTGATATCGAGCTCAGTGCTCAACATAATGTTCATGTAAACCATCTCACACGCGGTCATGAAATCCATTTTCCCAGCATTAGCATTCAATTGGGTTAACACAGTTTAGATATAATATAAGCAGTATATTATTACTGCAGTACCCACAAATGTGTTTATCTCATTTCCTGTTTTACAACATGTCCAGCATTTGTATTGCAGCTTTCACTTTGATATATGACTCCCATCAATGTTTGCTCCATCTTACTAGATTCTGTGGAATCTGAGCGGTGTGGGCTCTGGAGAGATTAATGGTAGAGATCATTTCGCCACATCATTTATGAACTTCTCAAACTTTAATTTCTCCAGATCTCCCGTTATGCTGATGGAGTAGAGAAGGGCAATGATTTTCCAACAATGCACTATATTCCCCCAGAGAGCTGAGACAGCTCTAACCTGGGTGGGAACCTTACAACAAGCTGGTAAAATGTTGCTGCTGCTGTACAGGGTCTTAGTGAGATCACATCTGGAGTAGTGTGTACAGATTTAATCTCTTCAGTGAAGAAATGATGTTGTTACATTGGAAGCAGCTCAGAGATGGTTCCCTCAACTGATTCCTGCAATGAAGGTGCTAGCTTATAACGAAAGGATGATCAGGTTGATCCAGTAGCCATTGGAGTTTACAAAAAATAAGGATGATCTTACTTCAACGTAGATGACAGATGTAGTCAACGAGTGAAGCGAATTACACAGATAGTGGAGGAACCATTCCCTTCTCCAGTGTGTTACACAGGAACAACAGAAGGATATTCAAGCCTTCGACCCTGTTACACCAAAACAGGATGAGGCTATTCAGCCCTTGGCGCCTGATATACATTTACAGAAGGAGGCCAATTAGCCACTCGAGCCTATAACAGTAGGACATGCTGCACCAGTATCCTGTTAAACAGCAACAGGATCAGTCCATTCAGCCTCCTCAAGTATGTAACATAGGAACTGGAAGAGGTCACACAGTGACTGGAGATTGTTACACAGGGATAACAGGAGGCCGTTCAGACCCACCGAGCCTATTGCAAGGGAATTGGATAAGGATAAAAACTATCTGAGACTTCTTTAATGAGAAAGGAAGAAGTAATTTCGACACGTGTCTGTTGTATGGGAACAAGAGAAGACCAATCAACCCCTCGGAACCATCTCCCGGATACATGAGGAGACCGTTCAATATTTCCATGGAGAAGTATGAGAAGACCCGTCAGCCCATCAAAATGTTAGAGAGCAACAGTAAGATTCCATAATCTCCCAATCCTCTAAAGGATCAACAGGCGCAGATCATTCTGGCCTTGGAGACGACAACATGGGAACACCAGAAAGACGTCAGCCCATCGTGTTTGTACACCAACAGGATGGTGAGTCCATTCAGCCACACATGACTATTACTCAGTAATTGGAGCAGATCTCTTAAAAAACGTGTGCCCATTAAATAGGAATTCAAAGAAAACGTGAAGGTTTTCGAAAGGGAAGAACTTATAATAATGGTATACATTAGGGACTAAAGTGTAACAATAAACCATTGTAATTTAAGGCTAATTGTTAGAGTCCATTGTTCAGGACATTTGCAAAATTAAACCACAATCTGTCAGAGTCAACATGGTTTTACAAAGGACAATCAAGTTTGAAGTGTTTGCTTGAGTTATTTGAAGATGTCACAAAAAAGGTGGATCGTGGGAGATGGAACATCTCTGGTCTTCCTGAAGGCATTGGATGTGTCGCTTCTCCAAAGACTAAGTGGTAAGAGCACACAACATGGGTTTAGGAGTAGTTTATTCGCTTGGATGGAGGATTGGTTAACCAACAAAATTCAGTCAGATGGAATAAATGTGTCATTTTATTTTGGCAAATGCAATTTGTGGGGTGCCATTGATTTCAGTACTCATGCCTCAACCATTTGCGATTGATGGTATTACTGTACTCGGTTGATGGGATAGAAAATACAATGCCACATTTTCAGATGACTCTCACATCGGTGGGAAATTACTTTGGAATGACGATGCAAGAGATTTTAAAACTATATGGATAGGTTGCGTGAATGGGCCAAAATTTAGCAAGGAAAATTCATGGGAATAAATATGGGGCTATTCAAGTTTGCCAGGATAATAGAAAGACAAATTATTATCTAAATGGAGAGAAAGTTCAAAGTGCTTAGGTGCAGAGGGATCTGGGTGTCTGCTTGCATATCACAGAAAACCTGCCTGTGGGAACTGCAAGTAATGAGAAATGCAAGCATAATTTCAGTGTTTATTTATAAAAGGATAGAGTAGAAAGGTAGGGAGTGTTGGTGTAGCTATGCAAGGCATTAGTGAGGCTGCAACTGAAGTATAGTTTGGGGGTCCGGCAGAATGAGGTGTTTCCATTGGGGGCAATTCAGAAGAGGTTCATTAGATTGATTCCATATTCAAAGTGTTTGCCTTATGAAGAGTAATTGAGCAGTTTAAGCATATACTCTCGAGTTTATAAGAATGAAAGGAGATCTCATTGAGGTCTGTAACATTCTAATAGTAATTGAATGTGTAGATATGGAGTGGAGTTTTTTTCATGTGGCGCAATCTACAACAAGAGACTAGAGTTTTAGGATGGAGAGATGGCAGGAAAGTGGAACAGAGGCCGTGTTGACATCAGTGTCATCGAGGGGTTGGATTCCTCACAGATGCTCCTTGTTCTTATTCAACCCTTCGACAGTGTTTCACAGGAATGGGGGAGGACTGGGTATCATACACGAAGCAGGCACTCAGGATAAATCAGTCTCAATCAGTTAGAGGGAATGTAACCAGTAGGGTCACACAGTGACCAGCGCTGGGTTCTCAACTATTTACAATCTATATTAATGATCAGGTGGACGGAACAGATATACAGATGCTGAGTTTGGTGATGTCGCTGTGGTAAGCAAGAGAATAAATTATCAAGAGAGGGTGGAGAGTCTGCAAACAGATTCAGAAATGGAAAGGCAATAGATAATCGTTTAGCAGGTGGAATTTAACATGATATAACCTGTCGTTTCATTTACAGGAATAATAGAAAGCAATATGTTACTGAAATGGAGAGGGATTATAGGACTTAATGTTGCTGTGTACTGGGGGATTCACTCAGATCCGTTCAGACATGGGAGGTTTTGCTCCATCCCTGATCGTCTGCTCCCAGACACTCCAAATGACCCCATGCTCTCCATACACATGGAATACTTTGATCTGGTTAATTGGTGGTGGGAATGGTGTTTTGAAACGTGCATCAAAGGGATGGACTTTATCCAAGATATATTCATTCCTTTCTACGTGGAGACCCGATGACGATGGGAATGGCTGACTGCTTCTGAATGAAGAGACCATGACTGCTGCCAGGACAGTGGGTATTCGCCAACATGATGTACTGTGATGGGCACACTGTGACATTAATGGAGAGGGAGAGCTCCTTCAGTTCTTCTACCTCTCCCCATTGACATGGATACTCTGCAGATGCCATGGACACCATCGGGAATCCCACTATACTGGATACAACCGGCAGCTCCCTGCTGAGGGAGAAACAATCTATTTACCTCATCCACCATATATATACTCCACCATCGAATGGTGACATTGATGTTGAGACACTGGGAGATGATGGATATGTCACCCAGTCCTGCCTGGAAAGTTCTGGATCATAGAAGCTGAATGAAACAGTGACCCTCACAGCCCCTGGCAACACCATCCTCCCCCTGGTGTGAAGCTGCAGGTCGTGTTGAAGGAGGTGACACCGCTCTGTGACCAGCTCCTTGTTCAGTCATGGTCCCCTCATACTTTGATCCTGGGTTAAGTGGAGTTTGGGAAATTGGTCCTGGAAAATCCGGGGTGGATACAGCAGATCCCTTTCCCCACACACACTCACTCCGTGGTTTCAGAGCTTCCCCTCTCTGCTGCCTCTGCTCCATTTGTTGTTCATGTTGCAGACCCAGATGATGGAGCTGCAGTCCCCATGCTCCATCCAGAGTTGGGTCACCAAATCCTCAGATCTCCCTGAATGTCTGAGGCAACTTACAGCACAACCTCCAGCAAAACATCCCCTGCCCCTCCACTAAATTTTCAATTGCAGAAGCCAGTCAGAAGCCCCTCACTACAAGTGTTTTGGACCAGACCAGATTCCCTCAAAATATTTCCAGAAGGCCGTTTAGACCCAAACCTTTCCTTATTTTAAATATAGATGTGAAGTGTGTGTTCCAGTTATGTTGTGACTAGTCAAACCACTCGACATTGAGCAAAATATAATCTATTCAAATGCTTTAGTTAAAATACAATCAAAGAAAAGAACGTTTTGGAATAGCTTATATGTTGGAACACTTACACAAACAATAGATACCGTACCTGTTTGGTTTACACCGCTTGGCACAAAGATATATTCAAATACAGATCCTTACAGCAGTTTTCCAATCCAGGGGGAAACAAGCTGAACAGAGATCTCAGAGAGAAAAGCAGCTGGGGATCATGTATTGAAACTTCCAACCCTTTGGGATCCCCAGCAGCTTCTGAATGCTGCAGCTAAAAGTAAAATGAGGTGATCTGGTCTGGGAGAGCTGGCCACTGTCCTTCCATTGTTACCACCGTTTTAATGAAACCTAAAATCTCAGTTATTTATTTAAACTGTTTTCAGACAGCTCTTCTACACCTCTGCCTTTAACACCTCTCTTCAAAAAAAACCAAGAAAAATAATCTTTTTACAGTGATAGCATCCTCACAACTCCATCTTTAATAAAATAATCCATCAATACACAAAGGTGGATTCATTTTAGACATCCTAATCTTCCTCTATTAGTAGACTGAAATGCATATATATTACATTGACTCTGAGCATACAAATATTCACATCTATTTCGATTTCAGTCATTTTACTCCTGCCACAGAATGCCTTTGACTTTCTTCATCCAAGTCTCCACACTTAGGTTTTATCGCCCTGTCACCTGTATAGTTTCAAACTGAATGGCAGCAATAATAAGCTCAATCGAAACAGACTGGTATTTTTCTCCCTAATCTTCTCCAAAAACTTTAAGGGGTTATGATCAGTGATAAAGATTTGTCTCAGGTATGTTATTGGCAATGTAAATCTGAAAAGTTGTAACGCCAACACCAAGCTCAAGGCCTCCTTCCCCATTGTGGAATAAATCTGTTGATGTTTCCACTGGACACTCCAACCACACGTTACATAATGGAGCACTTCTCATCTCTCCAATAGTCCTTTTGAATGACATAGCTCCTCATGTCTCAGCATAAAAGAATTACATGCTTCTGTACCTCTTACTGCTCTAGCCTCTTTACCTGCTACTCCTGGCCTATGCCTGTAAACCTTAACAAGACCTCGCACATTCTTCTCCATCTCTCACAGAAACCAAACTTTGATTTCTGAAATCAATCATCATCATCAGCCATTTCAGCTTCTAATGTTGCCGTTTTAACTCTGCTCTTCCACACGAGCTTTCACGACTGTAGGAAGTGAATGGTTGAACTTCTCCAAAATAAGAATCTTTCTCAGAGTGTCATAGGTTTGCTCTGTTTTTAATACCCTTACCACCTTTCAAAATTACTTTGTTTGATCCTTTCAAACTCAATGTGCGTTTAACCAGAGACCCTCTTTTCGATTCCTGTAACGCTGTCTGTCAGTGTCTGGCCCAAGCTCATATACACTTCAGATGGCTTTCTACACACGTCATACTCCCCAGATACCTCCTCCGATAGGGATGCAAATACCTATCAGCTTTGGATCAAATCAATCCACATGGTCACTGGTGTCTGCATTTGTTTAGCCACTTTCTCAAATGAAATTCAAAAGGCTTCCCATCCTTCTCATCAAATTTAGAGAATGCCTGGATGCATTTAAACAGAACCTCGTTAGGCCATTGGTGACAATAGGGTTGCTCAACCGTACTATCCTCCTCATCCCACCGACATTCTACCTTCATCTCCGCCTTCTATATCAACTTTCCTCTCTAATTGCTACCGTTTTAAGTTGAAACTCTCTGCTTTTCTTCTGTCCTTTTCTCTCTTTTCTCTTCGTTTCCCTTTCTTTTATTTCTACTTTTCATCATAATTCAAACTCTTTCAATTCCTTCTCAGGTTCAAAGACCATCATTTCAAATTCAATTCCGGCCATTTCCAAAGAGTCTGATGGCGGTTCCACTAAACGTAATTGCCGATCTATAGCTGTAATTATCTCTCATTTTCTCACAGACAATCGCAACCCCAACTCCAGGTTGTCTGTCAATTCCTAAAGCATTACCATCATTACGTTTTGTAAAACCGCCAACTTCACTTTTGCACACCCAGAGAACTCTTAATGACTGAATCTTTATACACAAAATACTGTTGAAAACAACCGAATTCAACATCCAGAAAAAAGACACTATCAACTACCATACACGACCTTTGAACCCAATAGCCTCCTGGTGCATACTCTCCAATGTCTGCATGAGCTTATTCTGGATGATTTGGTTTCCTCCCATAATCCAAAGATGTGCATGTCAGGTGTATTGGCCATGATAAATTGTTCATAGTTTTCAGGGATGTGTGAGTTAGTTGCCTTCGTCGGGGTAAATGTGTAATAATAGGGTAGAGGAATGGGTCTGTGTAGGTTACTCCTCAGAGGATCGGTGTGGACTTGTTGGGGAGAATGGCCTGTTTGCAAATTCTAAACCCAATTTTGTATTATCGATTTAGAACCGGACAAGAGTCCCCAGTTTGCTGTAGTCGAACCAGGCTGCCTCAAACTATTTTAAGAAGGTTGGTTGGATGCCAACCTTTCCTTATTTTAAAGGTAGACTTGAGTTGGGTGTTCCAGATGTCAAACTATTCAAACCACTCACCATTAAGCAAAATACAATATATTTAAACACTCTAATGAAAATCCAATTAGAAATGAAGATGAATTTAGAATAATTTTTCTATTGGCAATCTTAACCGAATAATGGATACAGTACCTCGTACTAATGAACTGTTCCAATATATCAACATCCCATAAACACACCCCTTGGCAAAAAGGAACATTCAGACATGCATTCTTGCATACAGTTCTCCAATCCAGGAGGAAACACCATCAAGTGAGGTTCCAGAGAGAATAGCAGCTGTGGATAATTTACTGAAACTTACAACCCTTCTGGGACCTGGTGATTGTTATAGCTACAATATAAAAAAAACTAGAAATCCTGGTCTGTGCCAGCTGGCCATTGTTACTGCTATTTATTTAAAAACCCTAAAAGCCCCATAAGTTATTTACTTGAGCCGTTTTCCGTAGGAAGTTTTGCCTTTAAGGTCTCTTACTAAAAAAAAAGGGAGAAAATAACCTTTTATTAAAAAAGTGACAGCATTGTCAGGCAATTTATATGCGTGGTCCTTCACTCAGTGGGCTTCCTTTTGTTACTGATCGCATGGTCACCTGAGAGCGACAGTCACAGGTACAGACCAAATTACAAGGATGTTTCTCATAACTTCTGAAACACGCTTGTCCATGGACCATCACATGGGACATACCAGGAAGTGAACAACAGCCTGACACACCCCATTTCATTATTTCTGAGCTACACAATGCCAGCACTCGATACACTAGGGAGGCCAAAACCCAAGGCCAGGGAAAGAAAGAAAGGGACAAGAGATTCACATTAAAGACAGAAACAGACAGTTAATTAACTGAAAAGATGTTGTGGAAATATGTGGAAAACGTCAGGGCAGTGGGACTAACTGGCGAAGTGAGATCTTCGTGAGTAAAATTACAAGAATGAGAGCATTGAATAAAGACATTGTCAGATCAGCTGAAATGGTTTGTTACATCAAGTTCTCAATGTGCTTCACAGAACACCACAAACAACATAAACTGGGACAAGATGACAGCCCAGCATGGAGAGCTCTGCAGAGCATGCTAGTGTGTTGCTCAGTAAACTGCACTATCTGCACAGCATAGAGAGTATTGCAAACTCTACTATCATATGCTAACTATACTCACAACAGATTTACTGCTTACAGTGGGAAGGTTTGCTCTCTCTGCGCGCGCGCGCGCATGTGTATGTGTGTGTGTTCATCAGAGACTGAGAGAGTGTGTGTGTGTGCGCGCGCGATTGGCGTGGTTGAATGCAAAACTCATTGTTTGAGAAGGAACGCACATGGAGGAAATTATTTTAAATACGAACAACAGGCAAGCTTTTTGTTAATCAGTAGAGAGAACGAGAGAAGTTGCATGGACAGGTGAGCGAAGGTATTTGAGAATGTAAAAATAAAGGCATTGCCAGACACAATAGCAATATACATCCGCATGCACATGAATGACAGATGGATGGGAGTCTGGTGTGAGGTTGAATCAGATTTGCTTCAGCACGTTTGAAGCTGGGAGTGTCAGCAGCAGATTATTGGCTTCATTAAGATTGTATTTCATAGCTTAAGGTTCAAACAACAGATGGAATAAACCAGTAAGATATATTCTGGAGTGGGGAGTATTTCAAGTTACACATGTTCGGGATATGGTGTCAAGAATCAGCTCATAGTCAAAGGGATCTCCCACAGTTGTGACCTGACTGTTTCAGCTGCAGATATTGGCCAGGAATGGGATGGAAACAGTGGAGTTTGTCACCAGAAGAGTAGAAAGTGTCCTCCATGCTCTTAACAGTAAAGACAATGAGACAATGCATTGTGGTTCTCCCCTGAAACTGAATAGTTCAACATAGAGACCCGTGAGTAACACTGCCAGAGCAGAGAGCGAGACAGTAATTGAACACCTTCATTGATGCAGTTAGTAGTGGTCTGTAGAGTTAATGTCTGGATTGTGAGATTCAACAGGAACAATAACAGTGGCAGGAAGTGTAGACAATATGAAATAACAATAATACACTCATAACTGGTGTATAGAAAACAAAATCTGGATAGTGACACTCACCAGGAACACCAACGATAGCCAGGAAGGGATAATAAAAGTATTGAAGAATGAGAAGAGCGAAATAGATCTGCGATGATAATGACAACCAATCAAATTCAGAAAGATACCAAACATAATCAGATAAGCTCCTGTATATTGTTGGAATATTCCTGTCTAATGTTCTCAGATTCTGATCCATTGTTGGAATATTTCAGTCTAATGTTCTCAGATTCTGATCGATTGTTGGAACATTCCAGTCTCATGTTCTCAGATTCTGATTTCTCCTCCCCTTCTCTCTGGATCTGCTGATCCTTGTCAGTGCTGCCAGTGATGCTCTGCTCATGTTATGGGTTGACACATTGAACGGAGCCCAGTTATCATTAAAAGATTGAAACCCTCCACTGGGATAATTAGAATCCATGGAGATTGGCATTAATCACAGTCACTGAACAAACAGGCCCAGTTAACCAATTCAAAACATCACTTTTCATTTACTGGTTTTGGACGAAATGGATAAGGGTTGCTGAGGGATGGACCATAAATCTGTCAATATTTTTAATCTTTTTTCCCTTGTATATAAGAGTATTAACAGAACACTGCAGCGGCCTATATATGTTCCACTCTGTCTATGAAAATAGGCAGTTATAAAATGACAGATCTGCTGCGTAAAAAAACAAACGTCGGGTGGGCAGGTTTCTAGATACCTGAAACAAAGTACGGTACTTATTGACCAGTGTGAGGCTACTCCTGGTTTTAATGCCCTGTTTTCAAATCCTTTCATAACCTTGAGTCAGACCATTGAGACTGCTGCTCAGTAACAGACCAAAGCAATTCTGTCCCTATGGGCCCCTTACAGAGGGATAGGAGAAGGCCATTCAGCCCATATTAACCTGTTGCTACTTGAAAAGGTAGAAAGTTGGAATATTGGCACATTTTGCCAACAGAATCATTCAAAACAAAGAGATTTGTCGCTGCAGCTGTATGAGGTGTCACTGAGAGGGCACCTGGAGTACATTGTGTTGTTTGTGTTTCTGTAACTGAAAAGGAATGGGTCTCCATTAGATACAGTTTACCGGCTGCTCGTAATCCACAGGTTGCTGTGTCTCGGATCTGTTACACAGGGACAGGAGGAGGCCATGCAGCCTCTCGAGTGTGTTTAGAAGAACTGGAGGAGGCCATTAAGCCTCTTGGGTCTATTACAGAGGGACAGCATTTCCAGTGTAATACAGAGGGACAGGATGAGCCTATTCAGTCTCTCGAGCCCGTTCTGGAGGCACAGGAAGTGTTTATTTAACTTTCAAGTTTGTTATGCATAAATATTAGTTTTAAATTAATTATGGAATCGGAAATACCTGATGTCAACATTAAAGTTCTAACTTTGAACAAGGCCAATTTTGAAAGTGTTAGGTGAGCCCTGTGAAAGGCTGATTGGAATACCCTATTCACAGGTATAGGGATGGTTGGAAAATGCAAGGCCATCAAAACTTGGTTTCAGAGAGTCCAGAGCCAACGTGTTCCTATTAGAGAGGTGGGCAAGGCTGGTGGGTGCAGGGAGTGCTGGATGGCTAGATATATTGATGTTATGGTCAAGGTAAGGAAGGAGGCGTATGTCAGGTAAACAGAGCTGAGATCAAGTGAATCCCGAGAGGTGTATAAGGGCAGCAAGTGCATAGTCAATGGGGAAATCGGGCCAGAAAAATGTGGACAAGAGATTGCTTTAGAAATTGGGTTAATGAGGCATTGAACAAATTCTACAAATCCTTTAATGGCAAAAGATTAACTCGGGAGACAATAGGGCCCCTTAAAGATCAGTAAGGCTACCTATTTATGGAACCAAAACAAATTTGAGGGATACTAAACAAGTATTTCTCCTCAGTATTTAATGTGGAGGAGGTTACAAGAGCGAGAGAATGAAGAAATATGCAACGATACCTTGAAAAGTGTCTATATTACAAGGAGGTGTTGGACATTTTAAAACACATAAAGGTGAACTAATCCCTGGGACCTGATCAGTTGTATCCCAGATGTTTGCGGGAAGCTAGGAAATAGATTGCTTATGCATTTTGCTGATATATTTGTAACATTGATTTTCACAGGTGAGGTGTCAAAAGATTGGAGCGCTGCTAACATAGCGCAATTATTTAAGAAAGTAAAGAAAAAACAGGTAACTCGAGATTGGTGAGCATGACGTCAATGGTGACTAAATTGTTGGAGGGGATTTCGAGGAAAAAGATCGATATGTATTTGGAAAGACAAGGACTGAAGAGGGGTTTGTACAATTGAGATTACGTCTCACTGACTCGGTGGAATTTTTTGAGGATGTGATGAAGATGATTGATGAAGGCAGGACAGTGGATGTTGCCTTTATGGAATTCAGTAAGAAAACCAAAATGTTCTACATGGTAGACTGGTTAGCAAGGTCAGACTGCCTGGGATCCAGGGAGAACTCGCCATTTAGGTCCAAACTTTTCTTGAATATTGGAGACAGGGCGTGACAGTGATATTTGTTCATTAAACTTGGAGACCTGAGACCAGTGGCGTGCCGCAAAGATCAATAGTGGGTCCACTGCCTTTTGTCACTGATACAAATCATTTACATTTGAGTTTATGAAGTATGGTCAGTAAGTTTGTAGATAATACCAGATTTGGTGGTGTCGTCGACAGTGATGAATGATCTCTCAGACTATAATGGGACTTTGCTTAGTTGAGCTGAGGAGTGGCAGATAGAGTTTATTTTAGTGAAATGTGAGGTGTAGCATTTTGGCAAGACATATCAAGGCAAGATATGTAGGTAGGGTCCTGTCGAAAGCTGCCAATCAAGGAGAATTCCATAGAAGTTATCGAATCCCTACAGTGAGGAAACAGGCTTTTCGGCCCATCGAGGCCACACCGACCCTCTAAACAGTATCCCACTAGACAAACCCCTACCCTATCCCTCTGAGCCTGCATTTTCCATAGCTAATCCACCTCGCCTACACATCCCTGGGTACTTTACTCAATTTAGCATGGCCGATCTACCCTTATCTATATATCTTTATAGTGTCGGAGGAAAACATAACATCCGGAGGAAACTCATACAGACACGGGGAGAATGTGCAAACTCCACACAGTCAGTCATTCAAAGATGGAGTTAAACCCAGATCGTTGTGCTCTGAAGCAGCAATGCTAGTCACTGAGCTACTGTGTCACCTTGTGGTGCAGGTTCTCTGTTCTTTGAAAGTGCCATCACAGGTAGACAGTGCAGTGAAGAAGGCACTTGGTGATCTTCCCTTTATTGGTCCGTGCTTTGTGTCTAAACATTTTCACGACGCGTTGCATCTGTACAGGACATTGGTTTGGCCACTTTTGTAATATTGCCTTTAATTCCAGTTTCCCTGCTGTCGGAAAGATGTTGTCAAACTTGAAAGGGTACAGAAGAGATTTAAAAGAATGTTGCAGGTGTTGGAGGGTTAGTGTTACAGGGAGAGTTTGAATAGGCTGGGACTATTTTCAAGTGTTGAGGCTGAGGGGTGATCTTAAAGGGGTTTATAAAACCATGAGGGGAATAGATAAGGTAAACAGTCAACGTCTTTTCCCAGGATAGGCGAGTCCAAAATTAGAAGACAAAGGTTTAAGGTGAGAGGGGAAAGATTTAAATAGGGACATGAGGGATAACATTTTCACACAGAGACTGCTGTGAGTATGGATTGAACAGACAAAAGAGGTGGTGGAGGCAGGTACAGTTACACCATTTAAAAGGTATTTGGATGGATACATGCATGAGAGATGTTTAGACGGAAATGGGCCAAATGCTGGCAAGGGGAACGAGATTTATTTAGGATATTTGGGTGGCATAGACGACTGGACTGAAGGATCGTTTTCTGTACTGTACATCTCTGAGACTCTATTGCCTTTTGAGTGTATAACACAGGAACAGGAGGAGGCTACTCAGCTTCTGAATTCTGTCAGTCAGATTGTTTGCTCAATTACTGAGAGCAAAATACAAAAATACATCATTCAGATTTTGATGGTGATTTACAGAATCAGGAGAATTGCTTTTAGTCAACAGAAGCTGTAAGGAATGTGAAGAGGCTATTCAGTCCCTCAGTTCCATTCCACAGGAGCAGGAGGTGAGCACAGAGCTATTGGAGCCTGTTACACAGGAACAGGAGGAGGACATCCATTTTCACAGACTTGGGATCAGGAAGCAGTCATTCAACTGCTTGAGACTGGGACACAGGAACAGGAGGGAGTCATTCAACTGCTCGAGACTGGAACACAGGAACAGGAGGGAGTCATTCAACTGCTCGAGGCTGGGACACAGGAACAGGAGGGTGTCATTCAACTGCTTGAGACTGGGACACAGGAACAGGAGGGAGTCATTCAACTGCTCGAGGCTGGGACATAGGAACAGGAGGGAGTCATTCAACTGCTCGAGGCTGGGACACAGGAACAGGAGGGAGTCATTCAACTGCTCGAGGCTGGGACATAGGAACAGGAGGGAGTCACTCAACTGCTTGAGACTGGGACACAGGAACAGGAGGGAGTCACTCAAATGCTCGAGGCTGGGACATAGGAACAGGAGGGAGTCACTCAACTGCTTGAGACTGGGACACAGGGACAGGAGGGAGTCACTCAACTGCTCGAGGCTGGGACACAGGAACAGGAGGGTGTCATTCAACTGCTCGAGGCTGGAACACAGGAACAGGAGGGAGTCACTTAACTGCTCGGGACTGGAACGGGAGAAATCAGGGGGCGAGTGAGGCCCCAGGGTCCTGTTATGCAGGAACACAAGGAGATTACTCACTCCCCATCAGTATGGGTCACTGGGAGAGAAGGGGAATTGTCTTGTTTCAGACAAAAATATCAGAGCTTTGAAACTGCTGCTCAGAAACAGGGAAAAACAGGAGGCATTCACTCAACTGCTCGAGCCTGGGACACAGGACCAGGAGGCATTCACTCAACTGCTCGAGGCTGGGACACAGGACCAGGAGGCCTCCAGTCAACTACTAGAGGCTGGGACACAGGAACAGGAGGCATTCACTCAACTGCTCGATAGTGGAAAACAGGAACAGGAGGTAGTCACTCAACTGCTCGAGACTGGGACACAGGAACAGGAGGTAGTCACTCAACTGCTCGAGCCTGGGACACAGGAACAGGAGGCAGTCACTCAAATGCGAGAGTCTGGGACACAGGAACAGGAGGCAGTCATTCAACTGCTCAATACTGGGACACAGGAACTAGAGGCAGTCACTCAACTGCTCAGGACTGGAACGGGAGAAATCAGAGGGCGAGTGAGGCCCCAGGGTCCTATTACGCAGGAACACAAGGAGGTGACTCACTCCCCATCAGTATGGGTCACTGGGAGAGAAGGGGAATTGTCTTGTTTCAGACAGAAATATGTGAAAAAGTTGCATGAGCGAGCCATTCAATCCTGCTCCAACATTCTCTAAGACCACAGCTGATCTGATTGTGATTTCCTCATTCCACTCTCTGCAGCCTCTGCTCCATTCGTTGATCATGTTGCAGACCCAGATGCCCTAACTGCAGCCCCCATGACCCATTAAGAGTAGGTCACCAAAGCCTCTGGTCTTCCTGAAAGTCCCACAGCAGTTTAAAGCACAGTCTCTAGGAAACGGTGCTCAACATTTCCACGAATGTACCAAAACTAGAATTAAGTCAAATGACACTCAACTGCAAGTAGGAAGCCTGGTCTGAATCAGTAACAGTTGAGGGGATTCCTCATGTTACTGAGCACACGATCAGCAGCGAGTGATTAACAGGCATTCAATGGATAGGCACAGAGCAAGTTACAAAGATGTGCCTGAAAACTGCTCGAAACCTACGATTCAAAATGGAGCACAGGGCAGGATACTTGGAAGTCAAAGAAAATGCAAGCTATGCATTTTGCACATTGTTTTTAAGCATCTTAATGTTGGAAACTGCTGCTCTCGGGTGAGCAACATTCAAGGTAAGAGGAAGATATGGGACAGTTATTCACATTAAAACTGGACAACTAAAACTGGATGTCAGGGTTTAAATACCAACAGTTTTAAATAGCAACAAATGGGAGGGATTTGGGAAATAGACAGAGAGAGAGACTTAGATACAGTGCTATGGGAGGATGTGTTCACAGGTTTCAGAATGCTGAAGTGAAGGCATTTGGATGGCATCTCACAACATAAACTGGTATTTCCGGGAATGAATAATTAATGGGATATTGGAGTGAGGTCAGACAGGGACATGGAGTCTTGGAGATATGCAGCACGGAAACAGATCCTTCAGTCTAACCCGTCCATGTCGATCAGATATCCCAAATTAAACGAGTCCCATTTGCCAACATTTGGCCCATATCATTGTAAACCCTTACTCTTCATGTACCCATTCAAATGTCTTTTAAATGTTGTAAGTGTAACAGCCTCCTCCATCTCCACTGGCAGCTCATTCCAAACATGCACCAACCTCTGTTGGAAAAAGTTGCTCCTTCGGTCATTTTTAAATCTTACCCCTCTCACCAGAAATCCATGTCCTCTAGGTTTGGGGAAAAGACCTTGGCGATTCACCCTATACATGCCCCTCACGCTCCAGGAAAAATCACCCCAACGTACTCACCCTCTCCCTATTGCTCAAATTCTGGCAACTACCTTGTAAATCTTTTCTGACTCCCTTCAATATTCATAATATCTTTCCGATAGGAGGGAAACGCGAATTGAATGCAATACTGCAAAAGTGGCCAAACTCGGTGCTGTACAGCAGCAACGTGACCTCCCAATTCAAAGCAGTAGCCAGTAAAGGCAAGCATACCAAATGCCTTCTTCACTATCCTACCTACCTGCGATTCTACTTTCAATGAACTATGAACCTGGATTGCAAGGTCTCATGGATCAGGAACACCCCGCAGAACCTTACCATTAAGTGTATACGTCCTTTGCTGATTTGCATTTGCAAAATGCAGCACCTCACATTTATCTAAATTAAACACCATTTGCCACGCCTCAGCCCATCAGCCCATCTGACCAGGATCCCATTTTATTCTGAGGTAAACCTTCTTGCTGTCCACTCAACCATCAATTTTGGTGTCATCTGCAAATTTACCAATTATCGCTGCTATGTTTGCATCCAAATGATTTACATAAATCATGAAAATACTGGACCCAGCACGGATATTTGTAGAACACCAGTGGTCACAGATCTCCTGTTGGAAAAGCAACCCTTCATCACCACCCTCTGTCTCTTACCTTCGAGCCAATTTTATATCAACGTGGCTAGTTCTCCATGTATCCCATGTGAACTAAACTTGTTAACGCGTCTGCCATGTGGAAAGGGTCAAATGTTTGACTGAAGTCCACATCGACAAGGTGTATCTCTCGGCCTCAATGAATCCTCTTAGTCACTTCTTCAAAATAAATCTCCGTCAATTTAGTGAGACACGATTCCCCATGCTTCAAGCCATGTTACCTATCCCTTATCAGTCCTTGCCTTTCAAAATACATGCAAACCTTGTGCCACATAATCCTCACCAACAATTTGCCCTCCACTGACGTCAGCCTCATCGGCTTTTCCTTACCATCCTTCTTAAATGGTTTTAGTAATTCCAACAAGTTATCAAATCTCCTATCTCCCGGTACCTCACCTGTGGCAATTGACAATACAAATATCCCAGCAAGGGGCCCAAAAATCACTTCCCTCGCTCCCACAGAGTTCTCGGGTACACCTGATCAGGTCCTGGGGATTTTCCCACCTTTACAGGCTTTACGAAGTCCAGCATCTCCTCCTCTGTAATGCAGACACTTTTCACGATACCACTGTTAAGTTCTCTGGCTTCCATATCCTTCTGCACAGTCAAAATGCTTGTTCAGTGTCGCCTCCATCTCGTGTGGTTTCGCACATCGGCAGCATTGCTAATCTTTAGATGTCCCAAAACTCTCCGGAGTTACTCTTTTCTCCTAAATGTATGGGTAGAGTACATTTGGATTCTCCTTAACCCTATTTGCCAAAACTATCTCATGTCCCCATTATGGCCTCCTTATATCCCGCTTAAGTATACTCCTACTGGCTTTAGACTCACTGGACATTGACTTTAAATCTGGAATTAAGAAGCTAATGATGATGACAAAGACATTTTCGATTTTTGGAAAAAACCCACCTGGTTCGCTGATGTTCTTGAAGTCAGTAAACTGCCACCCTCACCTGTCATTGGTTACACGTGACTCCAGATCGACAATAATGTGTATGACTCTTAACTGCCCTCTAGGCAATTAGTGTTCGGCAATAAATGCAGGCCCAACCAGCGATACTCTCATCCCGTGAATGAATACTGAAAACCCTCGATTCCTCCTCTCTCTACCTGAAATATGTTTCCCTCTTATCCATGACCAGACCCTCAATTTCTCCAGTCCTCCAGCATTCCTTACACTTACCAGCCTTACCCTTCACCCTAACAGGGACATACTGTGTCTGAGCTCTTGACATCTCATTTTTGAAGGCTTCAATCTTCACAGTTGGCCCGTTATTTGCGAATATCTGTCCAAATCCAGTTTGGAAGTTCTTGCTAATATCATCAAAATTGGCCTTACTCCAATCTCCTTTTCCATCTCTATTTTAAAACTAACGGAATTATGATTATTTGTCCAAAGGTGCGTCCTAACTGATATCTCAGTCACCTGACCTGCCTTATTTCCCAAGCGTAGTTCATGTTTAGCTCGTTCTCTGTGATGGAGAGTATTGGATAAGCAAATGCAGCTTTGTTACTGTTCGTGGGGTCAGCAGTTTATTCGACTCATTGGATTGAATCTAACAATAATCCGTCTCCTAGCCATTTTCACTGAGTGCGACAGAGGGATCGACTGCACAAAGCCGAGCTAGTTTTTTCCTGGTGCTATCTTATAAAACTTTTCTCATTAATCCCCACCCCATGGTGTCCTTCTCATTCAATGCCAGCCCTATTCTCCCACCCATCATGTCTGGAGGTATTCACCATCGCCCAGATACCCCTGGATATTCCGTGATCCCTGGCACCATTGCCATCTTTAAAAGGCCAATAGGCACAAGGTTGAGCTTTCTCAGTTTGGAGCTGCCCTGCACAGTTTACCCCGAGTATTGCAGATAATGGGAAATTACAAGACGGTTTGTCGACAGGGGAACGGAGGTCCTACTGGATGGTCTAGTACAGAGGGGGGCCTTGCTCTTTCCAGAGGCAGGCCACACCACCAGACCCACTGAGCATGGTCTGAGCTCCCCACCCAGCTCAGTGCAGTATCTGCGGTCTGAAGAAATAACCAGCAATACAGGACAAGCATCCAAAACCTTCCCCGCTCTGTCAGGGTCAGTGTCACTCTATTCTCTCTGCTCCCTCACACTCACTGTATATCTGTTATAGCACCGACCCCGAACAAGGCTCATGGTCCACCACTCTCACTGCTGCATGCAGCACCTTCCCCCGTCTCTCTCTCTCTCTCTCTCTCTCTCTCTCTCTCTCTCACACACACACCCTCTCTCTCCCCCCACTATCCACCCCCCCCGACACTAATAACACTACATGGATACAACACTATGGACTGACTCTCTCCGGGCACCTCACCATATCTCCCCCTACCTACACCAGCACTAACAACAGTGCCACCCACTCCTACCCTCGCTCCCTCCCCTTCTCCCATTCTAGGAGAAACAGCCTGGAATTGGACAGAAAGGGCCAAGCCGTGTGGTGGAGTGCCCGATGTCCATTCCCTCACCCCCCTGCCCCCGCCATGTGGGGAGGACCCTGGTAGGATCCGGAGAGGACCGGGATGCCTCGTGTGGAGATTCTGAAACATCTACGTCCCACCGATCGAGTAAGGAGCAATGTTCAGTGAAGGGAAATTCTCTCCTTAAACCCACTAGCAGCTCCTTTTCCCACCGGCACAACTTGGAAGCCATGGCCCTGATGCCATCTCCCTTTTGTGTTGAGCTGTTACAAATAGAATCCCCACAGTTTCGGTGGGCATGAGGGTGGACTCACAACACACCATCTCCACCACCTCCCAGGAAGCGGTCACGGTGACTCCTTCCTCCTGTAAACAGCTCAGATACTGACACTAATTTGTGAGATTTTCCGCTACCTCCACTTGTCCTGACTTCTTCGATAATCTGTGCTCATACATCCAGCACCCTCTGCTTTTGCACCTCCTTTATAACAGTATAGCCTGTTTAATGTTACCTTTCAATGTCCTTCCTACCAAAGAGCATCACCTCACACTGTTCTGCTTTGATCAGCATTTGCCATACGCCTGAACACTACACCAAAATATAACTTTCCTGTTGGACTTCCATGCTGTCCTCAACAAACTTTACAATTCTTCCAAGTTTGATATCTGCAAAGATTGAAATTGTCCTACAGTCACACTCCACACAGAAATACTGACACACACCAGACAGATCGACTGAAATATTGACAAGGTTACCATGGAGCGAGAGAAATACTGACACTCTCCATGTCTGTCGTGTCAATGAACAGCAAGTGCCTCTATGTGTGTATATTCGTGTGTGTATCTGTGTATGGCGAATCTGGCAGTCTCTGTGGTGTTTCAAGTGATGTAATGTCCCCCGACACGAGTTCTGAGTAAGGGTCACTCGATCCAAAACGTCAAATTTCATTTCTGTCCAAAGATGCTTCCAGAGCTGCTGAGCTTTCTCTTGTTGTCAATCTCTGTTGCACTCCAAACCCCATCCCCCACTTCCCACCTCCCACCTCCGATGTCACTGTAATCATGGTGGTAAAGTGTGTAAACCATCAGGGATTCAGTTTGGGAGGGAGAGAGAGGGCAGTAGTTCACAGCACAATCCAATCTAAACTTTGATTGCACACACACACACACACACACACAGTTGGTGTGGACAGGATTGTCATTGGACTGAAGCCCTCAGAGTGGAACAGTTTAATGTGCACAAATGTCTGCTCTCCTTCTCTAATGCGGAAACGTTTTGTCACTGGGTAGTATTTTCAATGCACAGTATACTCATTAAAGCATATTTCCATTGCAATTAGATCCAAGCAAATCCGAGTAGCCATATTGCAAGGCGATGAGATTAATTTTAATGCACTTCCTGTAACTTGCAATTTTTAATGTCTTACTCTTACAAGTAACCTTACATGTGAGAAAGGATTGAAAAGACCTAAACCAGACTAGCAGAGTGTGGGATTGATCACTTTAAAGAAAAGAGGGAAAGGGAGAGGAAGGGAGAGCGGTTTTGACCCCGTTTCAGTAATTCACACCAAAAACAACAAGAGTTCCAATTCCACAGAGATGCAGAGACAGAGATCCACACACTAATGCAGGAACACATCTAACAAGCACAGAGAGATAGACATGCACACAATGGTACACAGCAACATATGTAGACACACGGGAATAGACAAACACAACAGAAACATGCAGATACATACTTGGATATGTAAATACACATAGACTCATCGAGTTATACAGGGTATTTGCAAACAGACCTATCGGCCCATACAGTCCATGCTGACAATAATTCCAAACTAAACCAGTCCCATCTGCATGCGCTTGGTCCAGATTTATCCAAACATTCGCTTATTCTTGTACTTAATCAAGTGCATTTTAAATGCTGTAACTTTACCAATAATCCATCACTTCCTCAGGAAGTTCACTCTCTACATGAACCACATGCTGTGTAAAAAAACAACCTCACGGGACCTGATCATGTGAACCCAATAACTCTGTAGGAAGAGTACGAATTGATTGCAGGGCCCCTTGCTGAGATGTTTTTATCATGAATAGCCACAGGTGAAATGCTGGAATTCATGAGTTTGACTAAAGTTGTGCTATTAAACAAAATGGAAAGGAAGAGCTCGGGAACTATAGATTGGTGAACCTGATATCAGTGGTCGGCAAGTTTTTGGAGGGAATCATGAGGTAGAGGATTTACATGTATTTGGAAAGATACATTAGGGAGAGAACAATGTGAGGGCTGTAAATGCTGGAGATGAGAGTCTAGATTAGAGTGGTGCTGGAAAAGCACAGCAGGTCAGGCAGCATCTGAGGAGCAGGAAAATAGATGTATTGGGCAAAAGCGCTTTATCAGGATAGGCAAATTGGATTGTGCCTGGAAAATCATGGCTCACTAACTTGATTATTTTTTGTTTAGAAGTAACGGAGAGGATTGATGTGGGCTGAACGCTGGATGTGATCTATACAGACTTCAATTAGGCATTCGACAAGGTTCTGCATGGGAGACTGGTTAGCAAGGTTAGGTCACATGGAATACAGGGGGAATTAGCCAGTTGGATACAGAATTGGCTTAAAAGTAGAGGACAGAGGGTTGTGGTGGAGGGTTGTTTTTCAGACTGGAGGCCTGTGACCAGTGGAGTGCCACAAGGATCGGTGCTGGTTCTGCTACTTTTCATCATGTATATAAATGGTTTGCATATGAACATCGGAGATATAGTTCGTAAGTTTGCAGATGACACCAAAATTGGAGGTATAATGGCCAACAAATAAGATTACCTCAGATTACGACAGGATCTTGATCAGATGAGCCAATGGACCGAGGAGTGGCCGACAGAGTTTAACTTAGATAAATGTGAGATGCTGCATATGGGAAAGGCAAATCAGGGCAGGACTTATACATTTAATGGTCAAGTTATGGGGAGCGGTGCTGAACAAAGTGACCTCAGAGTATAGGTTTATAGTTCCTTGAAAGTGGATTTGCAGGTAGATAGAATAGTGAAGAAAGTATTTGGCATGTTATTGGTCAGTGTATTGTGTATGTGAGTTAGGAGAATGGGTTACATCTGTACAGGACAAAGGTTAGACCACTTTTAGAATACTGTATGCAATTCTATTCTACCTGCTGTAGGAAGGATGTTGTGAAACCTGAAAGGGTTCAGAAAGGGTTTACAACAATGTTGCCAGGACTGGAGTGTTTAAGCTACAGGTAGAGGCTGAATAGGCTATGGCTGTTTTCCCTGGAGCATCCGAGGATGAGGATTGACTTTAGAGGTTATTAAAATCATGGGTGCAATGGTTAGAGTGAATAGCCAAGGTCTTTTCCCTACGGTAATGCAGCCGAAAACTAGACGGCAAAGGTTTTAGGTGAGATGGGAAAGACATAAAAGGGATCCAATGGGCAACATTTTCATGTAGAGGGTGGTTGTGTGTAATGAGCTGCCAGAGGAAGGTGTGGAGGCTGGCACAATTACAACATTTAAAAGGCATCTGGATGGGCAGATGAATGGGAAGGGTTCAGGTAGAAATGGGCCAAATTCTGGCAAAGGGATGAGATTAATTTTGGCTATCTAGTCTGCATGGACGCGTTGGACCAAAGGGACTGTTTCCATGCTATACAGCTCTATGACGCTATGTCTTTTTAGAAAAGTGCTCCTCTTATCTAAAAACAATCTCCCACTCGAGGTAAAAGACGCCTACAATTCAACATTATCGATACCCCTCATGATATTATAAATCTCTATAATGTCACCTCTCAGCCTCCTACGCTCCAGTAGATAATGTCCAAGTCTATTGAGCCTGTCCTTATAACTCAAAGACTCCATTCCCAGCAACATCCTGATAAATCTCTTCTGAACGCTCTCGAAATTGATAATATCCTTTATATAACAGGGCGGACAGAACTGCACACAGTCCTCCAAGACATGCCTCACGAATGTCCTGTGCAACCTGAACATACCGTCCCAAATCCTGCACTCAAAGGACTGTCCACTGCTACTTGTCATGTATATAAATGATTTGGATGTGAACATGTGAGATATAGTTAGTAAATTTGCAGGTGACACCAAAATTGGAAATGTAGTGGACAATGAAGAAGGCTACCTCAGAGTAAAATGGTATCTTGATCAGATGGGCCAATGGATTGAGGAGTGGCAGATGGAGAGATATTTAGATAAATGTGAGGTGCTTCATGTTGGAAAGCAAATCAGAGCAGGACGCATACACTCAATGGTAAAGTCCCGGAGAATGTTGCTGAACAAAGAGACCTTGGAGTACAGGTTCGTAGTTCCTTGAAAGTAGAGTCGCAGGTAGATACGATAGTGAAGGTGTTTGGTATGCTTTCCTTTATTGTTCAGACCACTGAGTACAAGAGTTGGGAGGTCATGTTGTGGCTGCAAAGAACATTGGCTAGGCCACTTTTGGAATATTGTGTGCAATTCTGGTCTCATTCCCATTGGAAAGATGTGAAACTTATAAGAGTTCACAAAAGATTTACAAGGATGTTGCCAAGGCTGGAGGATTTGAGCTGTAGGGAGAGCCTAAATAGGCTGGGGCAGTTTTCTCTGTGGGTGAATTATAGAGGTTCATAAAATCATGAGAGGCATGCAAAGGGTAAATAGACAATGTCTTTTCCTTAGGTTAGGCGAGTCTACAACTGGAAGGCAAAGGTTTAGGGTGAGCGGGGAAAGATTTAAAAGTGACCTCAGGGGCAATTTTGTTTTTGCACAGAGGGTGGTGCGCGTATGGAATGAGTTGCCAGAGGAAGTTGTGGAGGCTGGTCAAATTAAAGTATTTAAAAGACGTCCGGATGAGTATATGAATAGGAAGGGATATGGGCAACGTGTTGGCAAATTTAACGAGATTATGTTAAGCCAACTGGTCGGCATGAACGAGTTGGACCAGAGGGTCTCTTTCCATGCAGTACCCCTCTATGACTCTATGTCTCTATTATGAAGGCCTGCAAGCGAAACACCTTCATAACTACCCTGCCCACACATGATACAAACTTCAAAGAATTATGCCTGAAACCATAAGTCGTTCTGTTCTTCAACACTACTATTGGCTCGACTTTTCATTGTATATGTGTTTTCTTTGTTTGTTTTACCAAAGTACAATACCTTGCATTGAGCAACATTATACTCCATCTGCCATTCTTTAGCTAGTGAGTGATCGTACTGGGGAAGAAAGGCTGGAAATTAATCAGCTGCCTGTATCATTTAATAGTTTTAGGAAGAGGGCAGTCACACGTTAGAGGTGGGAAACAGTGATCGGTGTTTGAGGCCAGAAAGTATGTGCTTTCTTTGTCTCAGATGTTCAGTATTGATATCTATTCGAGTTCCTTCATAGTGCAGTGTGTGTCTGCATGACTTCATTCCCTCATATTGCAGACTACAGATAATATTCATTTATGCTGGAAATAATAGCCAAGTATTTAAAGATGTTCATATTTTATCTTGAAAGTAGAGCACATAAACTCGACATCCTACAATTGAGGCAAGTACCTTGTATTTTTTAAACAATGTTATTATTCTCACTGTGTTATTCAGTAAAGTGAACCAGATTTCAATGAATCTATACCAAACTGAAAGCTGGCACTTAAAATTAAACATTTAGGCACTGGTTAGGTCTTGTGTAGTCAGTAGTGTTCCTACCTCTGATGCAGAGCTCTGGATTCTATTCCAATTCCTGAATTTGTCTGAACATGTCCCTAGCTCGAGACCAGACAGTCTGGATTCAGGTGCAGAGGTGTGTCACAGCATGTCAGAACAGGCTGCTGAACAAACACACAGGAGAATAGTGTTCGAAGTTTAGGGACTATTGTGGAGTGGTTGTAGTGTCCCTACCTCTGGCTGCAAAGCTCGATGTTCAAATCCTACCAGAGGTGTTTTATAATATGTTTGAACACGTTGACTAAAATGAGTTTAGAATTGTGATTTGATTGAGATGGAAGAGGTTTCAGTATTCAATTTCAGAATTTAATCTCCGGATGACTGAAACCACAGGCCCTGGTTTGGAGTCACATTTGCACCTTCTAGAGGTTTATAAATTCATGAAGGGCATGGATAGGGTGAGTAGTCAAGATCTTTTCACCACGTTTGGAAGTCCAGAATTAGAAGGCATATATTTAATGTGAGAGGGGAAAGATTTTAAAGGGAGCTCAGTGGCAACTTTTTCACTCAGAAATTGGAGCGTGTATATGATGAAATGCCGGAGGAAGTGGTGGAGGTTGGTATAATTACAACATTTAAAAGGGACCCAGATGGGTATATTAATAGGAAGGATTTAGAAGGATATGGGCAAATTGCTGACACATAGATCAGATTTCCTGCAGTGTAGAAACAGGCCTTTTTGCCCAACAAGTCAACACCAACCCTCTGAAGAGTTACCTACCCAGAAACATTTAACCTTGACTAATGCATCTGACACTATGTTCAATTTAGCATGGCCAATTCACCCAATCTGCACATCTTTGGACTGTGGGAGGAAACCAAATCAGACACTGGGATAAAGTGCAAACTCTACACAGTCAGTCACCCTGGTAATATGAGGCAGCAGTGCTAACCACTGAGCCACCGCACCGACCCAAATAGGGCACGATTAATTTAGGAAATCAGGTTGCATGGACTAGTTCGTCAAAAGTGTTTGCTTCAGCGCTGTACAACTCTAGGATTCGTTAAGCCATTGGATCAAGGTACCTATGTAATCTTCACTGTTCACGATATAGCCAATCTTGGTTTCATCTTTCTAACCACACCTTCCATAATTATCATCTGAATCATTTCTATAAATGACAAACAAAAATGGATTGAGCATAAGTCCCTGTGGAACACCACTGTGCACGGTGTCACAAAGCTTGTCCCTTTTCACTGAAAGTTTCCTTTTCTCAAAGATACTGTATTATTGATTTTTTTTTTCAGAGGTATCGTAAGTAGCTCTAAGCTCCAAGGTGACTGGTTTGGTCCAGAGATTAAACGGTGTTGTGATCAAAGGTGTAATGAAAGGGGAGTGGTCAGCTGTCTCGGTGAGCTGTTCAGTCCAGATGGAGTTCAGCTGTGTGGACAATCTCTCTCTCTCTCTCTCCCTCTCTCTCTCTCTCTCTCTCTCTCTCCTTGTGCCCTTCTAACTTCAACCGGTTAGCAGATGTTCCACCTTTCCAGTTTTTAATGCGGGTTTGCTTATTGGGACTGGTGTGTACGTTCAGAACAGCTAATTAAGTCTAGTTTGAATAGACTGAGTTCTGTAGGGTTGTTTATTCTGTTCTTTGTGTTTCATTGTGTAATTTTGTGAATTACATTTTGGCTATATTAAAACATGATAGTCAACCTAGCTAGGTTACTCTGGGTAATTTTCACTGTGCAATTATTGAAACAAATTGCATTTTTAAGCAGGTCTCTCCTGCCTGCTTAAGAACGTTTTGAGTGAGCTGGCCTAGAACAAAACATCAGGCCTCCAGTCTGAAAAATAGTCGTCCTCAATAATGCTGTCTCCTGCTATTAGGCAAACACACACACAGGTACACAGAATCACACGCACACACACACACACAGATACAGACACATACACAGAGACACACACAGGCAGACAGACACACACACAGACACATGCACACACTCAGACACATGCACAGAGACACACACAGGCAGACAGACACACATACACAGATATATTTCATAATATGATTCAATATAATGATTGAATAACGACCTTTTCTGGATAATGACTCCTTGATCAACAACCATACTGCAAATATTTAAAACGTGAAGAGACATGCGTGGAGAAAGAGCTGAAGGTGATTTATCAGCAGATGGTGACGTTTCCCATGTGCACTGCGTTAAATCCCAGGAAAATAGATGTGGAGCTGGTTTCATGTTATGCAGTTTGTTGCAAACTCGCAAAGGTCATTGTAATAATCAAAAAAAAAGCTTGGTCGCATAGGACCGTCTGAATATTGTATTCAATTTCAGTCTGAGCATCTTTCAGATGAAATGGTGTGCTGTTGAAAAACACAAAAAAAGACAGAGTAAAGTTTTTGGAGGAGATAAGAAAGCATGAAGTACACCTGACATCATGTGAATGTGGTCAAATCTTTAAAGTAGGTGTTGCGTCTCCAAGTGACGATTCAATTGCTACTCATTTGGATGTAACTTCTGTCTGCAGTTATGTTAGGACATCAGCCCCATTTTCAATGCTTCACCTTGAATAATACGCTGCACCTTTCAAGTCCATGAACTCAATCTTATTCAGTTGTGCGTGTTCGTGAAATGCCTTTGTGACTGAAAAAAAAACAAATTCGAAATTAATCCACACCCATACTTTTCCTTTCTTTCAATGATAAATTCCCTCCTTGTATGTCAGTTCGTGCGTCTTTTAAAACACTGTGAGATCAGAAATCTACGTTTTATTTTCGGAAATTCATCCAGGATTTCAATAACTTTATTGAATGGAAGAAACTCTCATCCAATCTTTCCTTAATCATTCACTAGTGGTTTTGAAGCCCTAACTGAATTGGTAGGTTCACTCGAAAGAGGGACCTTCCCCGATTTAGTCACTTCAAACCTCACATTATGTGAAAATCTCTTTTGTTTCCGTTTAAGCTTGCGTGTTTCTGGTGCAGCAATTCCACATTTCGTGAATAAACTCCTTCATTCTCTATCATACCGATGAAACCATTTATATCCTTGCTGATGATTTTATGTCTCAGTAAACCCCGTCCCCGGGATTCCTAATATCTTGCTGTCCAGGAAGCAGCGTTTGTGCCCTTTATAAACTTTCACGTGTCTTTGGTGGAGAACGAGGTCAAGGATTACACTGAGGGTGACCGATTTCACAGTTATGCAATGAACTCTTTGCTTTTTAAATACGATTACACTAAATCTCCATGACCTGAGTGAGTCTCAGCTATTTCTAAAGGTAACTGAAGTTCAAATACATCATGGTAGGCCTATAGATATTCCAGTGCAGACTAGTTCTGGACAGTAAATATCATTACCAAAGGCCACCATAGATCTGAATTCAATACTTTTCACACAGTAATTATCGTAACTATTGTGTATCGTATTTCTGTGCTCTTGCCCACTTTGTCCATCACTACATGTGTCCTTGTATTGAGTTCTACTGAATGATTAATTTGTGAATGGAGACTTTCCCTTCACCTCTTATTCGAAACTCCATGGATCATTGAATAATTGTACTCATATGCTTGCAGAGGACAGTCCTGCCATTGCAAGGATGAATCAGTGAACTTTCCCCCGTATCCTCGAAGGCAAGGATTTCCTTCTACAGTTTAGGAGATCATTACAGCACTGAATCCCATGTGTGTGTTCATTAAAACTAAAACAGTTGCAGAAAGACTAAGATTTTCAGACTAAGATTTTGCAATCTGCTTGCATTGCTTGTACCAAAAGTTACATTCCACATTGTGCTATGTTTGTGAATGATAGCATTTTCTGAATCTTCAGCAATGATATTTAAATTTTGTCAGAACACTATCATTCACTGTTCTCTCTTTCCCTTCCGGTTCCCATTTTGATATCCTGTATTTTCTCAGTTTATCTTACTTTTTCAACAATTCAAACAATCTCGCTTCTGATTACCAATCCGAGAGAGTACCATAAATTTGTCAATTTATCTGCAATGCAGATGTAGGGCGCGGTGACCAAGTGGAAAGGCATTGGTCACATGAACTAAGTAGCAGTAGCGGGGTGGTGGTGTTTATCGCATCCCCGCGGACTGAGCTGTCTCCATTGGTAGATCATCACACATTAACAGTGAAGATCTTTTGATGTCATCCTCGAAGGTACATGCTACAAAAAGCTGAAGACTGCGGGAAACTGTTGTGGTCAGCGCTAACACAGAGGCCTAGGGGAAACTGGTGGACCCATAAACCAGAAATTAATGGATTAAAAGATTATTCTTTTGCGAAGAATCCGATTGAGACCATCATCTTAACACCTCCTGGGGAGAAAATGGACGTGGGTGAGCGGACATTCTCAAATGGTTCCAGCATTTACAATCTTGGTCCGTGTGACAACAAAAGCAGAAACCTGGAATTGTTTATCTTGCTACTGAAAAATCGGTTAGTAAATTTTGAAGAGCTTAGATATTTCTTCCTGGTGTTCATGAAATGAGCAAGCGCAGAGGAGGGTTCCCTGAGTATGGTCTGGCTTCTGGGTTATGGACCCAGGGCCCTCTACTGTGATATTCTCCTCACATGATCTGAACACACACAAATAAATGACTCAGTGACAAGGTCTGCTGAATCGGATTCTGTGGAGAACAGAAGTCGATTGAATGAAAAGAGCCATAAGAGTGCGAATGGAGCAAATTATTTTCCAGACTCGAGGAGAGTGCATCGTGCTGTTTCCAGGTGTCAATATCTGTACAAGTACACTGAATCAGCCTAGGGTGTTATTGTACTGCATCTTTTGTATAACGGTGCAAAAGCACGAAACTTTTGTATAGGGGGACAACTTCAAAATCCTCAATGAGGCAAAACACACAAATGTGGTAAACAACAGAGTAACCACACAAACTGGTGTTACGTCATGTGGTAAGCTTTCCTGCTCAAATTTCGCTCAAAATCGCATTCCTGAGTATCAGATTCGAACAGTGAATGGTGTATGTCAATACGAACTGCTCTGATCTCACAACTTCAGCATTTCACACGCCCCCTTAAGTCCGTCTGCCAATTGTAATTGATCACTCATTGTGTTACTTCTACACACGTAGAGAAGAAATTACTTTAAGAACAACAGCCATGTATGTGACTGGGATCTGACACCTGCGACTCCACTTTCAAGGAGCTAAGAACCTGGACCTTACCATTAAGTGCATAAGTCCTGCTAAGGTTTGCTTTCTCAAAATGCATCACCTCGCATTAATCTGAATTAAACTCCATCACTTTTCTTTAATCATTTTTAGTTAGCTTATCAGAATGCCCAACTGTGTTAATCAGAATCACCTCACTCCAGCTATACATTAAACCAATTGTTTTAGTTCCCGTTGTTGTGCTACTTCTGTCACAATGTATTTTACCTAATTCTACTTAATATTATTCTACTGTCACTATTAGGTATTCTACTGCCACCTGTGCTACAATGATCTTCCATCCCAGACTAACCTGTCATGATAAGATATTCAGCTACCCCATCTGTCACAATGTTTTCCTGTCCAAAGCTGACTCAACTAACCGCTGATTATGTATATAATGTCATATCCTGCTACAAGCGTCTCAAGCAGGCTGACTCGACTATCAATAAATTATTTAAAGTCATGCCCTTCCTATGTATTGTCACGACTTGTCCCAACCTACCATGATGATATTTAGTAGGGAGTCTGACTTGACTAATTGTTTTTATCTCAGCCTGCCATTGTAACCTTTCAGCCTCAGTCTGACTCTGCTAATTGGTGTAGGAGCATTCCACTATTCCTATCCCATCCTGCCACAGCGGCCCCATCCTGCCCCAGTGATCTTTTGACGCGTGTGGCATTCCGCAGACCCCTTGTAACAGATTGCACACAGTTTCCGTGCCTTTCCCCTTCCCATGCTTTCATGCTCTGTATTTTCTGTACCGTGTTCGGATATTTCATCAGACATCTGTTTATCTTCACCCCATTTTCCAGTACTGGTCCTTATCCATGTGTGCTCTACCTTCTCAAGTATTCGGCTAAATACTCCTGAAATGTTTTCATGACTCAAAGCTTTACCACACGTTCAAACAGTGAGTTCCAATTATACAATACTCTCAGAGTGAAAACGTTCTTCCTATATCTCCTATGAGCACCCTCTCTCTTGCGTTTAACGGAGATCCCTGGTTGTTAACTCTTCCCATAAGAAGTTTGTTCCTATCACACATACCGGTCCCCTTAATGTGCACCTTAATCACTTCCTCACTCGCCTTCTCCGCTCCCAGATAAAGAGCCTGAGCAGAGCTCGTCTATCTTCGCCATAGCGATAGTGTCGTGCTGGAAAAGTATAGCAGGTCAGGCAGCATCCGAGGAGCAGGACAATCGACGTTTCTGACATAAGTCTTTAATCAGGAATGAGTTTTGTGGGTGGGGACTGAGAGATAAATGGGAGGGGGTTGGGGTTGAATGCAAGGTAGCTGGGAAAGCGAATGGTGGATGGAGCCGGGGAGAAGGTGATAAGTCAGAGGGCGAGAGATGAAGTTGGCAGACTAGTGAACAAAGAAGAACAAAGAACATAGAAAATTTACAGCCCAGGAACAGGCCCTTCGGACGTCGAAGGCTGAGCTGATCCAAATCCACTGTCTAACCCTATCCATCAATTGCTAAGCATCTGTATCCTTCTGCATCCCACTGACTCATGCATCAGTGCAGATGCATCTGAAATGAATCTACTGTGATTGCCTCTACCTCTTCTGGCAACACGTTCCAGGCACCTACCACCCTCAGTGTAAAATGCTTCCAACGTCTATCTCTCTTAAACTTTTCACCTTTCACCTCGAACGCGTGACCTCTCAGCAGTGAATCCCTCACCCTGGGAAAAAGCTTACCTCTATCCACCCTGACTATACCCTTCATGATTCTGTAGACGTCGATCAGGTCCCCCTCAATCTCTTTTTTTAATGAAAATAACGTAACCAACTCAACCTCTCTTCTGAGCTAGCATCTTCCATACCAGGCAACATCCTCATAAACCTTCTCTGCACCCTCTCCTAAACGTCCATATCGTTTTGGTAATTTGGTGACAAGAACTGTACACAGCATCCTAAATGCGGTTGAACCAAAATATTGTATTTTTTAGCATGACCTGTCAGCTCTTACAATCAATGCCCCGTCCGGTGAAAGCAAGCATGCCATTTGCCTTCTTGTCCACTCGATCCAGCTGTGCAGCCACCTTCAGGGTACAAAGAACCTGAACACCCAGATCTCTCTGCTCATCAACTTTACCCAAGGCTCTTCCGTTTACAGTATGCTTGTCTCTAGAATTAGACTTCCCAAAATGCATCACCTCACATTTGCCTGGATTCAACTCCATCTGCCACTTCTCCGCTCAACTCTCCTGTCTATCTATATTCTCCTTCAGTCCTTGACAGTCCCTATGCTTTTTGCTACTCCACCAATCCATGTGTCATCTGCAAATGTAATGGCGATATTTGGACTAGCAACTCTTGGAGACTGGAGCATTGCAACTGCTGGTAATTAAATTCAATGAATAAAATCTGGAATATAAACCGTCTCAGAGGAAGAGTGGCAAAAAGTTTTAATTTGTTGAAAACCCATTCATTTATGTCCCTTCAAAAGGGAAATCTGCCTTCCATAAAGAGACCTGCCAACATATAACTCCACACCCACAATAGTACGGTTCACCCCTAAATTCCCTCTGACTCAGTTCAAGGAGAGTTAAGGATGAATAACAACTGTTGTTCAGACTATGATGGCCACACTTCTGGGGAGAATAAGGAAGGATAAAAAAGATACACGGATGACGGAGAAAATTGGGAGTCGTCTCAGCATGGTCTCAAATTCAGCTGATTATCCACACGAAATAGACACAAGGATACCCACGCCTCCATGAAGTCAGGTCCATGGGGGCGGGGTCTGTAGGAAGGGATTCAATTACCCGCTGAAATGTAAACTCACTTCCTCAGTCACAATGTGGGCAGTTCATTCACCACTCCCACATGTGAGAAAGAATCATTCAGGAGACCAACGTGCAGAATTGCCATCAGGATTACAAATGATAGCAAGATACGATTCTGCTGTTATTGCACGTGTTCATCCCATCCAGCAATGAACTGGATGCCTGATTCCAGTGGAGTACCACTGTTTCCTGATGTAGATCAATAATTCAAACTTAGTTGTCGGAGTCATGTTTAGAGGTTTACACACGATGCAACAATTGGTCGTGTAGGTGACTGTGATGAATAATACCAGGGACGCAGGGATGTATCAATCAGGTGGAAAGGAAAAAACGGAGAATGGAATTGAATCCAGACCAGTAAGTGGTAATGAATTTGTGGAGTTGAAACAATAACAGTGAGGATTCTGAGTGGTGAACAGGAACAAAGAGATCTTGGAGAAGATGTTCACTGATCTCTGAAGATTGTTGGACAGGGAGATCAGTTGTTCGAGAGGCTTTTGGATATTTTCTATTGTTGACCACAGTCTGAGAATGATATTCGATCTTTAGTAACCGCCAGTTTAGGAAACCCCAAAAGGAATGAGCACAAGTCTGGTCATTGCAATAATCAATATATTTCAAAATTGTAATATAAAAGGCGGAGGGCTCAAGTATAACTATTTGCCCATCAGGACCGCTTCACCACTCAATGAATTTACCACTGCTTCCTCTCCAAGTCATGCTGGTACGTGCCTTGGAGGGTAATTCATAAATGGTGACGTTTCAGTGCATCTTCAACCTTGTCCTTATGGTCGGTACAGTGTTTGAGCTTTGAAGGTTCAGTCAACAAAGCCTGGTTGACTTATTTCATTGGATCTTCTAGGTGGCGTACTCTGCTGCAATTGTGCCTCAGCAATTAAGGGAATAAATATTCAGGCGTTTTACAATGTACAGTTAGGTGTCTGTATTGTCGTGGAGGGTGTCCTGGTCCTTCAGTGATATTGCAGCGGCACCCACCGAGGCACATGGAGAGAGTCCTGTTAAACATCTAACGTGTGCGTTGCGGACGATGTAGGCTTCACGGAAACAAGAGTTGAGTTAATAATCAAACAAAAACGACCGACAGACATGTTTTTGTCATCAATTCTTTTATATGGGTGGTCAGGTTCCAATTCTCCTAAATACTAGCTCTCAGGACGATTACACGTAGGAATTCAGTTACAATGAAGCCATTGAATGTCAATCGAATATGATTAGATTATCATTTGTCAGAGTTATCATTGCTGTATTTGGTCCTTCTGTGGATCAATCCGATTACAATCGCTTTCTGATTTCAAGTTCCAATTCCCATCTGCACCTGATATTTCAACCCGTTTCCTCACATAAATGTCTCCACATGCTTTCATTATATGTAAGGACGCTGCAGAGGACAGCACAGATTTACGAGGATGTTGCCAACTCTGTATAAAATGGAGCTTCGTGAAATGATTGGTTAGGCTGGGATTATTCTCCTCGAAACAAAGGAAGTGGAGGGGAGCTCTATAATCACATAATAACATTTATAAACGTTCAATATTCGTGGAATCTTGACAGGGTAGATACGGGCGGGTGGTTTGCCTTAGGCTGTGAGGAGAGCACCAGAGGACAAAATCTCAGAATTTCATCTTGCCCTTTTAATTCAGAATTGAGGAGTAATTTCTTTGCTCAGGGGCCAAACAATCTGTGCCATCTGTGCTGTTGGGTATTTCCAAACTGTGCTAGATAGTTAATCAGAAAGGTGATGAAAATTTGTCGAGTTAAGCGAGCAGAAAGGAGTTACAGATTATTGGGGCGGCACGGTGGTTGAATGGTTAGCACTGCTACCTCACAGCACCAGGGTCCCAGGTTTAACTCTAGCCTCGGGCAGCTGTCACTGTGGACTTTGCACATCATTCCCGCTTTTTCGTGGGTTTCCTCCCACAGTCCAAAGATGCGCAGGTCAGGTGACTTGGCTGTGTTAAATTGCGTGTAGTCAGAGGGGAATGGGTCTGGGTGGGTTACTCTTCGCAGGGTTGGTGTGGACTTGTTGGGCCGAAGGGCCTGTTTCCATGCTGTAGAGAATCTAATCTAGATCAATCATGAGTTCGTTGAATGTTGGGGCAGACCCCATGGGCTGAATGGCAAACTTCCATTTGTTTAACATTTGGTCGAACGCTTTATTTTATTCATAAGTTCAGAATTGTGGGGGTATGGGATGAAGTGATAGAAAAGGTTTATTAAACAGATGAGACATATCAGGAACAAGATTCATAAATTCAGGAAGACGAAAAGTGCTGTGACATGGGGACAACAAATGACAGTGGGCACAGCACAGGTGGCTGTATACAGAAGCTGTGAATGCTGAAGAAAGTTGGTAGACCTTAGACAGTTGGCAAGTCAGTGATCACGCTGGATGATGGATCGTTGTATGATTCACACACAGCAGAAATTGGTGAAAGAATGAAAGGTTCGTTTCAGTGGAGAAGTTTTCTGCGATTCCAATTCCGAGTGACTATTTGAAATACTGATCAGATCATTGTGTGAAGTGTTAGGTTAAAATACTCATGAACAACCCCACTGGATAAACTTGTGCTCCCGATCTCTTGTTACTTGTTTCTCTTTCTTTCGATGCAAATTCATAGAAAGACAAGATGGAATGTGGGGCAGAAAGAAAAATGCGTTCATTCTCATTACACGAATTTAATGTACAATTAAATAGAATGACTGCTCTCACTCTTAATTTCGACTTTAATGTGGTGTCGATTTTTCCTGAATCTTCCGTGCAGTGAAGGGGAAGAACAAGATTCTCGATCCAGTGTATACCAGAGTGTGAGGTGCAAAGAAAAACTGCTGGAGTGGTGCGTAAAGTTAGCAACTAGAGTGCGACTCGAACTCGTGAATGCGGAGCACAGCGGTATAATAACATAACACCATAATCATTCAGTCTCCTCTGCACATTTTGCGGCGGGGTGACGTGTCACCTCATCAGGGTACATGTGGTGAAAGTAAAGAATGAGAAATTTGCAGAGCGGACTCAAATCCACACCATTGTGTTTCTGCTTGCATCAGAATTATAATAACAGCAAATTCCAATAAATAGCCATGTTCGTCACAATGAATAGCTGTCATTGATACATTCTGATCAGAACGGTGTCAGGATGAAACAGAGAACAAGAATTTTCCGTCATATTCACACCTACATTTGACGCATAATTTCTTCAGTCACTTTCTCTCTCACATGAAGAAGGAGCCATGGAGAGGGAATTAAAGGCGATGTTGTGGCTCAATGGCCTTTCTCATATGGCTGAACCTGAATCGGATTAAGTCACAAGAAACGCTGTTTTGTTCGTTTCATTTTAATTATGCTGAAACCTCACAATGTTCATTGTAATAATCGGAAGTGAATTCGATTTATCTCATTGGAACGATTGATGTTGTATTCAAACTTGCTCCGACTATATTTCAGCTTAAGGAAAATACTGCTTAGAACATCAGAGTGTTAAAATGCAAAAGAAAACCCACCAGTTTTGTTGCTCGTTGCTTTGGCAGATTTCACCGAGTATAAAATGGACCAAACATCATGGTGTTTGTCCTCACAGCTTTAACGCATGTGATTAAAGCAGGACGTCGATCTCAACTGGTCACTTCTTATTCATTATGTAATATCATCCCTTCACAATAAGAAAAATCCACTCAGTTCCATTTACAGTGCTTCAGGTAGAATATTATGCGAAATCTTTCAAAATCCAGAGTTTTTGGAACCGAATCTTATTCAGCTGCACACGTTTACGAAATTTCTTTACATTTAAAGCCAACCCACTTAGATATTGTTTCCCCGCAACTTCCGACCGACTACGCTCCATCCCTACACCTTTACCGAGACACACGCTGTCGCCCTCTTGTGAAATTTATTCCTTGTATGTCACCAAATGTGCCTTTCCAAATATTTTGAAAAACAGATTCTCGGAGTGACAGCGATTCTGCTCTCATCATTTCTTTGTCCTTCAAAGGTTTTATCAAAGGGTTTGAATGTCTGACGTCTAGATGTTTACTCACTTGAAATAGGGAATTTTCCACCTATTTACTCTGTCCAAATATTTCATAACATGAAAAACCCCCAATTAAGTCTTTCTTGGTTCAGGGATAACTGTTCTAAATTTTCGAAGATAACAAGTGAATAAAATCTCATCCTCAGTACACCCCGTCAGCATCGACTCTAGTTGCTTTAACCCCAGTAAACACTATCATTACCCTCTCCGATAGAATCACAGAATCCTACAGTACAGAAAGAGTATTTCAATCAATCAAGCCGGTTTCGACTTTCTGAAGAGCATCTCACCAAGACCTAGTTCTCCTCCCTATTCCCGTATATTTCAGCAGAAGAAGCGGCAACCCTCCCCCTTATGATGTCAAATAAACCTGTTGGACTATAACCTGGCGTCCTGTGACTTCTGACCTTGTCCCCGCGTTACCCATGGGTAATTCACTTAATTTACTGATTCACTCCCTGGATACGAGAGGGCAATTTAACTTGACGAATCAACATAGCCCTCAGACCGAACAGCAGTGCGAATTACTGATCCAACGTTCCATTATAGTGAGCAAAACCTGAATCATTTTTAATGGCTTTAAACCCTGGTAACTCAGCCACATCAAAGCAAATCAACCCAAATTCAACACTTCAATCCGGAACAAGTCTGCCAAATGTTTTGTTTTCTTTCCAACACTGTAACAAGGTGCAATTTGCAGAAGTCACATGTTTGCACTTTCACTGACACTCTGCCTCCCTGAGATCTGCAGCCCTTTCCCACACTGATTCAGGCAGCACTGTCCTTCCTGTGACATGCCCCATCGAGAATGGAAGGACAGGTATCAATACCCGCACTTGGGAATGGAGCGACAGTTTTAAAATATTTACACTGTCCCCAGTGGAGACTTGAGTCCTGTGACAGACGTGGACACGAACCACTATACTACCGAGGACAAGAGTGTCAAAGGAGGCCCTCCAACCAATTGTGGTGACACTTGTCAAAAGCAACTACCTAATGAACTGAATCCCATTTCACAATGTTTATCCCACAGCCTTATATGTCTTGGCATCACAAGTTCACATCTGAATGTTTATTCAGGTTCTAAGGGTTTCTGCCATTCTGAACAATGCAGGCAGTGTATTCCAAATTCCAACCACCCACTGGCTTATAAAGCACTTTTGCACATCTTCTCAAACCATTCTTCCTTTCTTCGTAAATCTCTGCCCCCTGCTAATTGATCCCTTCATCAATGGAAAACTCGTTCAGTCAACCCTGTCCATACCCTAACCCAATCATGTCTCCTCTAAATCTCCTTTACACTGCGACAAACACTACACTATGTCCTGTCTTTCTTCACAACTGAAACTCTTCATCCCAAACAGTATCCCGGTAAATATCTCCTGCGATTTTCTCAGTGTGATCACATCCCTGTGACTTGCAAAACTGCAATCAACACTCTTGCTTGAGCCTAATGAGCATTTGTTTTAAAATTTCTGGATTAGTATGAGGGCGATTCTGGCTATGCCGAATTTATAACCCATTCTGAATTGCTCAGGGGGCAATTGAGACTCAACCATATTGTTCTGAGTCTGAAGTCACATGCAGGCCAGACCAAGTAAGGACAGCAGATTCCTTCCTGAAATGACATCAGTGAACCAAATGGTTTTTTATTCAACAATTGACAATGGATCTATAGTAATCATTCGATTCTTCATTGCAGATATTTGCTGAATCCAAATTTTACAATCTGGCATGGGGGGATTCAAACCCGAGTACCCAGACTATTACCTCGGTCTCTGGATTATCAGTCCTATGAAATTACCACAAGACCATCACAGAAAACCACAAAAGCTGATCTTTTCCAATAAAATGTCTTTTCACCAAAACTGCTCTGGGTATTTTCCATGAGCCTGATGTTCCAATTGTCTCTGATCTATGTCAGTAAATGCTGCTACATGGCGATTGATTTCACAACCCCGGTATCCAAATGGATCGATTTGTTTGAAGGCCCCGATGTGGAGTTGGGGCGCGTTCACCCAACAACAGTGACCGCAGCAGCAGCACAGACAGAACAGTGTGAATGTGAAAGAGAGTGATAGATTGTGCATTACCTCAGAGAAATGGGAGGAGGGACGGAAAGGAGGTTTAATGATCGTGGGTAGAAGGGAAATCTCCGACAACGGGTGTGTTTCAATCCTGATATAAGACACGCAGATTTGTAAGGGAGCGGAATTTGAAGGTAAAATAATTAATTTCTTAGCATGTGTCACAAAAAGGACAACGGAGAGAACACTTCGTGCCGTGATTTGGTTTCAAATCGAGGTTGCTGTGATCAAAATGCAAAATACCGACAACCACGATCACCACAGAACAGGATGTTTGCAAGCATCAGTAAGTATACTAGCAGAGGAAATGTTCGGAAGAACAGCAAATGTACAATATCAGTACTCAGCGAACAGTGACAGATTTGTGGGAACTGAGAATGAGCTGAATCTTTCAGTTCGATGTCCTCAGAGGCTGTAGAGATCACTTGAATAAGAATGTTGAAAGATGAGATTGATCGATTTCGACAAGAAATCAAAGACTCGGGGGACAGGACAGGATATTGTTGAAATGCATGCTTCAATAGCATTTTAGCTTAACATCGGCACAGCCGCCCAGATCCAACCGGAAATAGGGATGGGAATCAGTGTGCAGAGTTACCTTTGATGCAATAGGTGAGCGTGTGATGGTATAGAGGCTCAAGAAATTCCTCGGTTGAATGTGCTCATGCTCAAAGGAATGGTTGTCCCCGTTTATACTATCATAGCGATTTCCGGTGCATCTTTCTAAGACAGCTGAGTGGCACAAGTGGAGCGTGTTGAGCCCTTAACTTTGCAGTGGTGGGTTTAAAAGATGATTTTGCTGTTTGGATCTGTGTTTCCGACACTGGCGGTGGCAGCTACATTTGCTCGCATCAGCTCAGTATCAGTTTCTTTCACACAGTCAAGACTTCAACCTGGAGAAGGTGGTGTTGGGGTGATATTTTAAACTAGTTATCCTTGGGGGTTGGGACACGGAAACGGTGATGTTTACATTTGACAAAAAAACGTGAAATACAAGCCTGACCTCAGGAACAGAGATCATGACTTTAATTTCCTGCAATCCCTTTCATTCATGTCCCCTATGCAGGGGATTCCACCATCTTCACCCAGTCCTGCGTACGAGAAACTCCAAGACCAGAAAAGCATGAGCTGACCCTTAATTCAAGAAGCTGCACCGCGTGGGGAAGCAGTCTAATCGGCCCTTCCAGTCCACATGGTTCATCGGAAGCGCATCCCACCAGACCCCCAGGGTATACCCTGTCCCATAAGCCTGTATTTCCATTGTTGATCCCTGTAACCTGCACATCTTCGGTCAGAGGGAGAAATAAAAACGCAAACACACAGAGAATGTGCAGACTGCCCACTGACAGATAGCCGAGGCTGAGATCCCACCCGGGTGTGTCGTGTAGCCAGACAGCAACGAACGAGAGGCGAAGAGTAAATGTTGTCCTGACTAGTGATACTCACACCCTGTGGGTGAATGAAGAATGAAAACACATTCACAATATGGAAAACAGGATTTGTATCTATGTGGACACAAGTTGAAAGGATCGTTCACCCTGTGTAGAGAAAAGGACACTGATATCACAGAGAAAGCAGGGCAATTCGCGAACTACTGGAAGGGATTCAATTAACCACAGAAATGGAAACTCATTTAATCAGTAACACTGTGGAGAGACCGTTCACCAGTCCCGTGTGTGGGAAGGGATCACTGAGCAAAACAACCTCCGGAGACTCCAGCAGGATTACATATCCCATCAGGTGTTCGATTATGCTGTCAATGCTGCTGTTAATCCCAACCAGCTATTTGCTCCATAGTGTTAATCATAGAGTCATACAGCATGAAAATAGGCCCGTCAGTGCAACCAATCCATGCTGAAAATACTGCCAAAACAATCTAGTCCCATCTGCCGCCTCCTCTACCCGATGAGTGATTACAATACCCTTGTAGTTTTATTACTCTGTTGTAAATCCAAAAAAAAGGTAATATTTTGGGGACAAATAGTTCAGGTCCTGGCATGACAGATGGTGAAGTTTGAATTCACTGAGTACTTGGAGTTGCAGAGTATTGTGATGACCTGAATCAGTTGTGTGGAAAGTCCCATCTGATTCACTCATGCCAGTTCAGGAAGCAACCTGCCATATTCATCTGTTCTGTCCCACAGGAGACTCCAGATGGATAATACCGTGGTTGACTCTTAAATGCCCTCTGGGATATAACTGACGTACTCGGCATGAATAAATTTATTTTAAAAATCCCACTTTCCCATTCATGTTTGGAATGTATTGTCCATTAAATGTTGCAAACGTACCCTCATCCATCACTTCCTCAGCAAGTTAATTACACACGTAAATCACCGTCCCGAAAAAAATGCCGCACATGTCTTTTTTTAAAAAAAATCTCTCTCTTTTAATCTTAAACATATGCCCTCTCGTCTTGTCATTCCCCTCCAGTGAAAAGGCCGCCATCATTAACTCTAAACTTGCCTCTCAATAATTCATAAACTTCCGTCAGGTCGCCGCTCAAACCCCAAGCCTAGAGTGTAAACAGTCTCAACTAGGAGAAAGTGAGAACTGCAGATGAGAGATCAGAGTCGAGAGTGTTGTGCTGGGAAAGCACAGCAGATCAGGCAGCATATGAGGAGCAGGAGAATCGACGTTTCGAGGAAGAGCCTGATGAACGACACTTGCGCGAAAAAATGTATATTCTCCTGCTCCTGGGAAGCTGCCTTACCTGTTGTGGTTTTCCAGCACCCCGATCTCGAATCTGAAAACAGTCTCAGCCTATCTAGCCTTTCATTATAACTCAAACCTTCCACAGGCAACAAGCGTGTATACCTTTTGTGAACCTCCTCCAGCTGAATAATATCATTCCTACGACTGGGCGACCAGAACTGGACATAATATTCCAGAAGAGGCCTCATCAATGTCCTGCAAAACTTCAACATAACGTCCCAACTGCTATACACAAAGAACTGAGCAATGAAGGGAAGTAGGTTAAATGCCTTTGAACCATCTTGTCTGTTGGTAATGCAAATTATAAGGAATTATTTACCTGCACACCGAGCTTCCGTGCTCTCCAACATATGCAAAGCCATACTCTTGTTGTGTAACAAAATGAAATACCTTCCATTTATCCAGATTGAACTCCATGTTACATTTTTCAGTACAACGTCTCATTGGATTAAGACCCTTTTGAAACTTAGATAATCTTCTCCACTGTCTACAATTCTGGTATCGCCTGCAAACCTAAGCAGCATGCCTGCTGTTAGTTCCACTGTTTTCTCATATAGATCAATGATCAATATTTACTTGTAGTGGCCGTGATTTAACAGTGTGCAGATCATACAACAATTAGTCATGCAATTAACCATGAGGAAGAAAGCCGCAGACTGCAGGGAGATATCAAACAATTGGAAATAAAACTGGTGAAAGCAATTCATTCCAGGGAAGTGGGTGATAGTGAAGCAAAATTAAACTTCAAACCAGCTACTCACGCTCCAGTTGTGGTACTCAGCTGTCTCAGCAAGATGCACTGTAGATTGCTGTTATTATAAACGGGAACAAATTTTCCATTCCGCCTTTGACCAGGAACACTCCCAACCTCAGAATTGCTTGCGCCTCTAAACCATCATAGAAACACCGTGCATTCTCCGGTTGTGTCACTTGAGCCATCGAGTATCTCTGCAAGCTCATTCCCATCTTGATTTCAAGTTGGTTATTCGCGACTGCGCCACTCAGTTCCTCTGATTTTGGGGCTGGGAACTGGGACGATGTGGCAGCAGGGGTTACTGCCTTGTATGGGGAAACTCAAGAAGTAACCGAAGTTAAACTGCATTGCTATTGAAGTATACATTTCAAAAGCTTGGTAACAACAATGACTGCAGATGCTGGAAAGCAGATTCTGGATTAGTGGTGCTGGAAGAGCACAGCAGTTCAGGCAGCATCCGAGGAGCAGTAAAATCGACGTTTCGGGCAAAAGCTCTTCATCACGAATACAAGCAGAGAGCCTGAACTGTTGAGAGATAAGTGAGAGGAGGGTGGGGGTGGGGAAAAAAGTAGCATAGAGTACAATAGTTAAATGGGGGAGGGGATGAAGGTGACAGGTCGGGGGGGGGAGGGTGGAATGGATAGGTGAAATAGATGATAGGCTTTTAGGACAAGTCTGGACAAGTCATGGGGACAGTGCTGAGCTGCAAGTTTGGAAATGGGGTGAGGTGGGGAAGGGGAAATTAGGAAACTGTTGAAGTCCACATTGATGCCCTGGGGTTGAAGTGTTCCAAGGCGGAAGATGAGGCGTTCTTCCTCCAGGTGTCTGGTGGTGATGGACCGGCGGTGAAGGAGGCCCAGGACCTCCATGTCTTTGGCAGAGTTGGAGGGAGAGTTGAAATTTTGTGCCACAGGGCTGTGTGGTTGATTGGTGCGGGTGTCCCAGAGATGTTCCCTAAAGCACTCTGCTAGGAGGCGCCCAGTCTTCCCAATGTACAGGAGACTGCACCGGGAGCAGCGGATACAATAAATGATATTGGTGGATGTGCAGGTAACAAAAGCTGCAGTGTCCCCGGAGTCTTTGATGTTTTGGAGAAATCTATTTATCTCAGCCTTCAACACATTAATGATGGAATCAACGCAGCCACTGGGGGGAGACCGAGCTTAAACGGTCAGACCATTCTAAGTTCCCACATATCTGCTCCTGTTCGCTAAGCACTGATATTGTGCATTTGGTGCTCTGCCTAACATTCCTTATAATACTGTACTTATTGCATGAGATTTGTGCGCTTGCCTGTGGGTTGCCATCATCGTGTAGTGGTTAGTGCTCAGCGTTGTGGCCGCAGCAACCTTGGTTCGAATCCGAATCACGGCGCTAGTTGCTCTATGTGTCTCAGTAATTTGTGAAACACAAATGAAACAGTTGTTTTAACGTTTTGATTTTTTCCTTCAAGCTCTGCTCGCTCACATCTCTGTGTTTCATATGTCAGAATTCAAGTCCACCCGTTCTCAGAGATTTCTTCCCTCCTACGATCACTAACCGATCTTTCCATCCCATACCCCCATTTCATTAATTTGGAGATGCCGGTGTTGTACAATGGATTACAAAGTTAAAAATGACCCAACACCAGGTTATGGTCTGACAGGTTTAATTGAAGCACTAGCTTTTGGAGCTCAGCTCTTTCATCATGTGCTTGCGGAGTCATTTCCTATTTCACTAAGGCACTGCAGACTCTAATACAGACTCTCCCATTGATACCGATTAGTCTGTGTGGCTGGGGTCACTGTTGCTGGGTGAACGTGCCCCAACCCCACCATCGGGACCTGCAGACCATTTGATCCATTTGGTTACCACTGTTGTGAGATCAATGCTCATGTAGCAGCTTCTACTGATATGGACCCGATATTATTGGGGGGGGGGGTCAAGCTCAGGAAAATAGCACAGACCATTATTGGGGAAAAGAGATTTAATTGGATCAGATAAGTTTCACTGCTTTTCTGCAATGGCCGAGCGCTCTTACCACTGAACACTGAACTGTTAATTCAGACACCAGGGACCTGGGTTTGACTCTGACCATGCTAGGTGGTAGAATTGGGATTCAATAAATATCTGGAATTACGAATCTAATAACTCCTATAAATCCGCGGCCAATTGTTGAAAACAACAAAACCATCTGACCTCATTTAAGGAATGTAACTGCCACTCTTACATGTTTGAGCCTCCATGTGACTCCAGACTCACTACAATATGGTTGAGTTTCAAATGCCCGCTCTGCAATTAGGGATACCAATCAATACTGCCGACCCAGCGACGACCTCATACTGTAACAGAATAGAAAAAAAGTTCATTCGGCCCTAGCTATATTACTGTGTGCAGTTCTGCAATTCAGAGTACTGCATGGATGTGATCGCACTGGGAACGTTGCAGTAGAGATTCACTGGGATATTGTCTGGGCTGAAGAGTTTCAGTTGTGAGGAGAGATTGGACAGACTGGGGCTGTTTCTCGCCGAGCAGAGGAGATTGGAGAAGACATGACTGAGATGTACTAAATATTGAGGGATATGGATAGGATAGACTGAAAGAAGCGTTTCTTATTGATGGAGAGATCGAACACTGGGGCCAAGAGATTTCGGGAAAAGGCAGAAAGGTTTGAGTAGATTAGCGGAAAGGGTCAGAGAGGCAGAAATCATTCTAACCTGAAAGAAAATCGAGATGTTAAATTGTGATGCCAAAACATGTAAGATTATGGGCTAAACGATGGAAAACTTGATTCAGGTCGTTAAGCAGTTGTGTTGGGCACGTGCGGCCACAACAGGCTGAAGGGCCTCCTTCGATGTTGTCATCCTCCACAGTATCCTGGTTAGTCTCCCCGCCTGTCACAGGGTTCAATTCGCCGCTGGGGAATCGTCAAGGTTTTATACCTGTCGTTCTGTTCCCAGTGAAGGTTATTCATGTCTGGCCTTCCATTCTCGATGGGACATGTCACAGGAAGGACAGTGCTGTCTGAATCAGCTGGGGAAGGACTGCAGCTCCTGGGGAGACAAAGTGTCAGTGAAAGTGCAAACACGTAACTTCTGCAAACTGCACATTGTGTTTGTGTTGTAATGAAAAACATTATATAGAGTTGTTCCTGACTGATATGTTTATTTAAAGCAGGAATCTGAGGAAGAAAACACAGTAACCTCATTCAGATCTGAGTGCAGAAAGATTTCCCGCAGAACTACTGAAGTTGTACAGCGTAGAACCGTGTTTGGATGCATTGAATTCGGGTTGGTGGGCGCAGCTTGCTTTCACTGGGTGGAGTTGCCAGTGTGTGAAGCCATTACACATGATACAGATAGTGTTGAATGTGATGGTACATTTGCTCAGTGGTTTGCACTGTTCTTAGGTCTGTAGGTTAGGTGGATTAGCCATGTTAAATTGCGCTGATGTGTCCAGGGAGTGAATTCAGTAAGTTAAGTGAATTAGCCATGGGTAACGCAGTGATAAGGTCAGCAGACACACGATGCCAGGTTTTCATCCAAAAGATTTATTTGAAATCACAAGTCAGAGGCCTGTGGGGATAGAGACGAGAGCTCGGTCTGGTTGAGATGCTGTTCAGAGTCTCCCTACAGACCCGATTTTCTAAACTGCTCTTTCTGCCTTGTAAGGAATCTGTGATTCTATCAGAGAGGACACTGCCAGCGTTTACTGGGCTGCTAAGACATTAGACACGATGCTGACGGCGTTTAGTGGGGATGGAATTTTATTTATTTGTGTGTTGGAAAATTTGAAACTAAACCAAGGAAAACCGAATGGAAGTTTTCCTGATGAATTGAGGTTTGGAGAGAGTAAATAGGTGGTAAATTCACTATTTCACGTTCATACATTTCTGAAAGTCAAGATTTCAAAACCATCGATGTAGGGCAAAGAAATAATGGGAGCAGAATTTCTGTCACTCAGACAATCCGTTTCCAAAATATTTGGAAAGGCACATTTAGAGACACGCAAGCAGTGAGTTTCACCAGGAGAGAGAAATCGTGTGGCCATGTAAAAGTGTAAAGGAGGGTGTAGTGGGTCGAAGGTGCGAGGAAACAATTTCTAATTTGGACAACTTCAGATGCAAATAAATATCGGAAACGAATGCAGCTGAGTAAGATTCAGCAAAAAAAAACTCAGAGGTTTTCAAGATTTATATTAATATTCAACATGAAGCATTATAAATGGAACTGAGCAGATTTTGTATATTGTCAAGGAAAGCTATTCCTTAATGAATCAGAAGTGACCCGTCTCTTGGAGTTCGATTTCCTGCTTTAATCCCATGCCTTAAAGATTGGAGGACGATCGCCATGATGTTGGGTTCATTTGACACCCATTGAAATCTGCCAACGTAACTGAGCATCAAAACTGGCATCTTGTTTTGTAGTTCAACCTTCTGTTTTTCTCATCAGTATTTTGTTTAAGCTGAAATAAATTCGGAGCAAAATTGAATACAACATTGAGCGTTCCAATCATTTAAATCCAATTCACTTCCGATCATTGGAATGAACAGAGTGAAGTTGCAGCAAAATTAATAAAATGAAACGAACAAAACTGCATTTCCGGGAATTTTACCCAGTTCAGGTTCAGCCATATGAGAAAGACCATCGAGCTAAACCATCACCTTCATTCTCTCTACGTATATACTTCCTCACGTGCGATAGAAACTGTCTGAAGAAATTATGCGTCAAGACGAAATGTGCGTGTGAACATGACGGGAATTTCATGCTTGCTGGGTCATTCTGAGACAGTTCCGACTCGAAATAAATCAAGGACAAGGTTTTCCTTCCAAGGACGAGGTCAATCCCTTGGATTTTGCTGGTATTATTATTCTGCTGAAAGCAGAAACATAATGGTGTGAATTCGATTCCTGTCAGGGAATTTCTCATCCCCGAGGTACACCATATGTGATCTTGACGGGTTCACATGTGAGCCCCTTTGCAATGGGCTGAAGTGGCCCAGAGGTTAAGGCGACGGGTTGCTCTTCCATTGCCCATGTGTGGATTTGAATCCTTTTCTGGCTGTTACTTACATCAGAAGTAGCTGTGGTTTCCCTTTGTGCCTCGCATCTTTAGGATACTGTGGGTGGAGAATCTTGCTCTTGCCCTTCATTGCACCAGAGATTTGTAATAAATCGATACCTCATCAAAGTCAAAGTAAAGCAATTTGTTTTGTTGTTCGTTACATTGGGATAATGAAAAGGAGTGCAAACGTTTATTTTTTCCTTTCATTCCATCTTGACTTTCTATGACTTTACATCGAATGAAAGTGAAACAAATAAGGAGAGATCGGGTGCAATAGTTTGTCCAGTGGGCTTCTGAATTTTAATGTAATGCTCCACACAAAGTTCTGATCAATATTTTAAACAGTTGATTGAATTCGAACCGCAGGAAACTTTTCCAATGAAACGAATCTTTCATTCTTTCACAACCTTTTGCTGTGTGAATCATACCGCGATCCATCATCCAGCGTGATCACCAAGTTGGCAACAATATTGGATCCAGCAATTTTCTTTAGCAATCACAACATCTGCACATACCCATCTGCGGTGTGCCCAGTGTCATTTGTTGTGTCCAGGCCACAGCACATTTCTTGTTCATGACCTTATGAGCTTAGTTCCTGATCTGTCTGATCAGTTTGAGAAACAATTTCTATCATTTCATCCCATCCCCTCAGAATTTTAAAGGTATCAATAAAATAAGGCGTCAGACCAAATGGTGCAGGATTGGAAGTCGGCCATTCAGCCCATCGATTCTGCTCCACCATTCAATGAACTCATGGCTGATCTGATAATCCTCAACTCCATTCTCCAGCATTGCCTCGACAAAGCTTCATCATCTTTCTGGTTAAATATCTGTCTGGCACAGTTTGAAAATACACAACAACTCAGCCTCAACAACGATTTCGGCAAGGAGTTCCACCGATTCATTAACCCCTGAGCAAAGAAATTACCCCTCATTTCTGAATTAAATAGGCAATATCTAATTCTGACTTCATGTCCTCTGGTACTCTCCTCATACCAGAGGGTGAATCACCTGCCCGTAACTACCCTGTCAAGATCCCATGAATATTGAACGTTCATAAATATTATTATGTGATTATAGAGCTCCCCTCCCTCTCCTTTGTTTCAAGGAGAATAATCCCAGCCGAACCAATCATTCCACGAAGCTCCATTTTCTCCAGTGTTGACAACATGTTCATTAATCTCTGCTGTCCCCTGCAGCGTCCTTACATATTATTAAGGCAGGTGGAGACATTTATGGGAAGAAACGGTTGAACGTTCAAGCCCAGACGGCAATTGGATTTGAAATCAGACAGCGACTGGAATCAGACTGGTCCACACAAGGACGAAATAGAGTAATGATCACTCTGACAAATGCGTATCTAATCATATCTCATTGACATTCAATAACTTTACTGTAAACAAATTACTCCGTGTAATCGTCCACAGAGCTATTATTTCGGGGAAAAAGCTTATAGAAACTGGCTACATAAACACTTTGACAACAATAACATGTTCTTGAGACATTTCTTGATTATAAACCCAAATCATTGTTCTGTGAATCCTACATCGTTTGCAAGGCACAAATGAGACGTGGAATATAACTCTCTCCATTGAAGTGTAACTTCAATAACACTTAAGGGACTGGACACCGTCCACGACAATGCAGTCACTTGAGTGTACCCTCTTCAACACCTGCAATATTCCTTCCCTTCACCGCTAAGGCACAATTGCAGCAGAGTGCACCAACTATAAGATGCACTGGAGTAAGTCATTCGGGCATTTTTGACAACCTTCAAAGCTCAACAGCTATACTGACTATAAGGACAAGGTTGGAAGATGCAACGAAACGCCACCATTTTCAAGTTACCCTCCAAGGCCCATAGCACCCTGACTTGGAAAGGAATCAGTGAGAAACTCATTGGTGAAATGGTCTTGATGGGCAAAGTGGCATACTTCAGCCTTACATCTTTTATCTGACAATTTTAAGAAAAATGTTGATTTATGCCGTGACCAGACTTGTGCTCAGTCCTTTCGCTGTTCCCTAAACTGGTGGTTGCTAAAGTTCTACTATCATCCACAGCCTGTGGTCAACAATAGAAAATATCCGAAAACCCTCTCAATCAACTGACTCCCCTCAATTAGATTGATGTTGGAGAAGCACAGCAGGTCCGGCAGCATCTGAGGAGCAGGAAAGAATGGACGTTTCTGGCAAAAGCCCTCCATCAGGAATGAGACTGGGAGCACATGGGATCGAGAGATAAATGGGAAGTGGATGGGGCTTGGGAGAAGGTAGCTGAGAGTGCTGAAAGTGGATGCACGCGGGGGTGAACATGATATGTCAGAGAAGTAGGTGGAGTGGATAGATGGGAATGAAGATGCACAGTTGGGGCAAGTCAGGCGGATGGTGTTGAGCTGGAAAGTCGGAACTGGGGTAAGGTAGGGGGAGGGGAAATGAGGCAAAGGGTGAAGTCCAAATTGATGCCATGGGGTTGAAGGGTCCCAAGGCGGATGATGAGGCTTTCTTCCTCCAGGCATCGGGTCGTGAGGCAGTGGCGATACAGGAGGCCCAGGACCTGCATGCCCTCGGGAGAGTGGGAGGGGGAATTGAAAAGTTTAGCCATGGGGCACAGGGGTGGATTATTTCGGGTATCCTGGAGATATTCTCTGAAATGTTTTGTGAGAACCCATCTCCTCTCTCCAACTTAGAGGAGACCGCATCGGCAGGAACGTATACAAGAAATGGCATGTGTGGAAGTGCAGGAGAAACTTTGATGGATGTGGAAGCCTCCATTAGAGCCTTGGACAGAGGTGAGGAGGTAGATGTGGGTGCAGGTTTTGCAATATCTGCAGTGACAGGGAAATTTATATTTCCATCCCCACCCCTATCCACTTTTCACAAAGACTGTTTCCTCCACGACTACCTAGTCAAGTCCAGGCCCTCCAATGACCCACCCTCCCCTCACGGCACCTTCCCCTGCCACCACAGGAATTGCAAAATCTGCACCCACATCTTCCTTCTTACATCCTTTCAAGGCTCCAATGATCCTTCCACATCCACCAAATGTGCATGTGCACTTCCACACATGTCATTTATTGCATCTGTTGCTCGCGATGCAGTCTCCTCTGCATTGGGGCCAACAGACACATTCTCGGAGAGCGCTTCATAGAACATTTCCAGGGCACCCGCAACATTCAACTCCAATGCCCCATGACCAAAAACATCAATTACCAACCCCCCCCCCCGACTCTCCCAAGGACATGCAGTTCCTGGGTCTCCTGCACCGCCGTTCCCTCACCACCAGACGCCAGATCTTCCACCTCGGGACCCTCAACCCCAGGGCATCAACGTGGTCTTCACCAGTATCCTCATCTCCCCACGGCCACATTATACGAGTTCCAACTTTCTAACTTGGCACCATCCTACTGACCTTTCCCACCTGTCTATCTTCCTTTCCACTTAACCGCTCCACCCTCTTCTTCGACCTATCACATTTAACCCCATCTCTATCCACCTCTTGCACTCTCAGTTAAATTCTTTCCAGACTCAGTCCACCCATTTATCTCTCCACCCTCGATGCTCCCAGCTTTATTCCCGATGAAGGGCGTTTGCCCGAAACGTTATTTTTTTCTGCAACTCGGATGCTGCCTGATGTGCTGTGCTTCTTCAGCACCACTCTAATCTTAATTCTGATTTCCAGCACTGGCAGTACGGACTTCAGTCCATCTGATTCCCCTCTCCATTGATCTTGAATAGGCCGTTGCTAAAGTTCCAGCATCATTTCCCTGCTCTTATATATTCCCACCTGCTGTCAAGAACAGAAAGTATCTCCAACCCATCGAGACCACTTGATCCCTTGTCCAATCACCTTCAAACATTCGTGAATGCCTACTCCAATTTCTCTTTTGTTACTGTTAACAGTCACACTTTTATCATTGTTCCTCCCCAAATTCATTATCACCCACTTCACTGGATTGAATTCCTTTCAGCACATTTTCTTGCCAATTGTTTCCAATCTCCCTGCAGTCTATGGCTTTCTTCCTCATGGTTAACTACATGACTAGTTGTTACCGGATTTGCAAACTACTAAATGATGGCCACGACAAATAATTAAAAATCGTTGACCTATATGAGAAAACAATAGAACTCATAGAAGCCATAGCTCATAAGCTTGCAGAGGACAGCAGAATTGGAGACTGTAAAGAAGGTGATCTAAGATTCCAGAAGGATCTTAATCTATTCCGTCTTTGGGCTGAAAAATGTCAGATGAAATTTAATCTGGATAAATGGAAGGTATTACATTTTGCTACATCAAATAAGAGTAGGGCTTATACAATTAATGATCGGGCGTTGCATCGCGTTGTGGAACACGGAGGCCAGGGATGCTAGTACATAATTCATTTTAGTTTGCTTCATATATAGACAGAATGGTTAAAAAAAATGTCATCTTGCCTTCGTTGCTCTGTCCTTTGAGCGTAGGAGTCGGTACGTTATGTTGAAGTTGAATAGGACATTGGGTGATGCGTCTTCTGGAATACTGTGTCCAGTGTTTGTCGCCCAGTAACAGCAAGGAAATTATTCAGCTAGGGTAGGTTTGGAACAGGGATACCAGTGTCTGGCTAGTGGGGAATGTTTGAATTATAACGAAAGGTTGGATAGGCTGAGATTATTTTCACTCGAACACTGAAGTTTGAAAGGCGACCTGATAGAAATTTATAAATTAATGAGAGCTCAGCTCGAGTTAACTTGAACTGTCTTTTCTCCAAGGAGGGGCACATCAAGACGAGACGGCAAATGTTTAAAGTGAAAAGAGGGATTTAAAATAAGACATGAGAGGCTTTTTTCAACAGAGGATGGTTTATGTATGCAATTCACTTCCTGAGGCAGTGATGAATGAATGTACATTTACAATATTTACAAGATATTTCGGTCGATAAATGAAGTGGAATGTTTCAGTGGGATTAACAAAAGCTATTCATTCATGCCTAGTACATAATTTATTGCCCAGAGGGAAGATCAGAATCAACCACGATATTATAGATCTGGAGTCACATACCAGCCAGACCAGATAAGTATGGTAGTTTTCTTTCATATCAGGCATTAGGGAAGCAGATCTACAACAACTGATTCAACATCATCATTCGACTCTAGGTATTTATTTAAATAAAATTCCAGCATCTGCCATGCCAGGGTTTGATCCGGTGTCCAGAATTATATCTGGACATTCATATTAACAATGCAGTAATAATATCACAAGGGCATTATTAAACCTCAGCAGTCACAAGAGCCATTATATGCGACTCGTTTAGTTTGGCGTTATGTTCAGTATGAGCTGGTAGGAGTGAAAGGCCTGTTTGTGAGTCTATGACTTTGACGCTATGAAACTGGCACCTGGTTGGGATTAACAGCAGCGTTAACAGTTTAATTGATCTCTTTCTGGAATATGTAATCTTGCTGGTTACTCTGGAGGTTCTTCTGCTCATTGAGCCCTTCCCATACACGGGACTGATGAACTGTCTGTACCCAATTTGACTGAGTAGATGAGTTTCCGCTTCAGCAGGTAAAAAATCCCACATTGCGCTGGTTTCTCTGTGATATCGGTGTCCTTGTATCTACCCAGGATGAACGATTGGTTGAAATCATGCCCACGCAGACATAAGTCCCGTTGTCCATGTTGTGAATGTGTTTTTATTCTTCCTGATACACCTACAGGGTGTGGATGTCGCTGGTCAGGACAGCATTTGTTGTTCATCCTGATTCGCAACTGTCTCGCTGCACGAGAGACATGGATTCGATCCCAGTCTTGTGTGACTGTGTGCAGTTTGCACATTCTCTCTTTGATTGTGTGAGTTTCCTCCCACATACGAAGGTGTGCAAGGTGCTGGGATCAGCCATGGGAAATGAAGGGGAACGGAATAGTTATGGAGTGTGTGTCTGCTAGGATGTTCTTCAGAGAGATGGTGTCGACTGGAAGGGCCGAATGGCCTGCTTTCCCACAGGGTCGTCATTCTCGGATCAAGGGTCAGCTATTTCGTTCAGGTCCTGGAGACACAAGTAGGCAGGATTGGGTAAAGATGGTAGCATCCCCTGTATAAGTAACATGCATGAATGGGATTGCAGGAAATTAAAGGCATGTTCTCTGTTCCTGAGGTCAGGCTTCCATTCCAGGTTTTATTCATCGAACTTTAACATTACCAGTACCGCGTCTGAGTCCCCAAGGATGACTAGTTCAGTCTATAACCACAACACCACCTTCTCCAGGTTGCAGTATTTATTGGGAACAAGAAGCTGATTCTGAGCTGATGCGAACAAAAGCAGATGCCAATGTCAAAACCACTGATCCAAACAGGAAAATGAAATTTCGCACCTTGCCAACCGAAAGTTAAAGTCTCCACACGCTTTGGGTGCGCCAATCGGCTGTCTCAGCAACATGTACTGTTTATGGTCATAATATTATAAATGGGGCAAGTATTCCCTTCCGCCCCGCTTTTGACCAGCAGCTGTCCCAACCTCGGAAATACATGCGCCTCTCTCCTGTCATTCCATCCCTTTTTCCAATTGGATCTTCGTCCATGCTTCACAGAGTTTCTCTGATTCCGGGTCTGGAACTGGGATTATGTGTGATTGCCTGTAGCAGTTGGTCCTGCCTTGTGTGGGCAAAGTGATGAAGTAGCCGATGTTCAAATATAATGCTATTGAAGCATACGTTTCAACAATATTCTGCACTCTCCCTAAAGTTTGGAGAGTTTCATTAAGCCCATTCTCCTGTGCTCTCATTCATGGAATCTCCACAGTCTCTGGGGATGCTAAAGTTAAAGATTCGGTTCATTCTGCGTTCCCACATGCCTATCGCTAAGTCCTTATATTGTACATTCTTCCTGACATTTCCTCTGCTACCATCCTGGTTGCAGTTTACAAGTGTGGTCTGTGGAGTGCTGTAACCATTTAGTAGTTCGCCTTCTGCATTGTGATTGCAGCGACCTCGGCTAGAATCCACATCATGGCGGTCAGTTCTCTCAAAGTTTTACTTTTGGTGAAACACGGTCAGAAATTAAACGTTTTTACAAGATAATATTTTCCGAGGTGATGATCTGTTTTCCATCGAATTTTGTTCTCTGATATTTCTGCGTTTCATGTATCAGGATTTAAACCCAAAAGTTCTCGAAGATGTGTCTCCCTCGCACTCTCCCTAACTCTCTTTTCCGTCCCTCATCCCATTTGACTGAGGCATTGCACAATCTAACATACACTTGCACGTTGGTACCATCCAGTCTGTGCCGTTGCACTCACTGTTGCCCCAATCTCTTCATTGGCACCTTCAAATCATTCGATCCGTTTGGATATCGTGGCTGTGAGATCAATTCTCTTTTAGCAGCTTTTACTGACATGGACCAGAGATTATTGGAGCGTGAGGCTCAATAAAAGGGCACAAGGAATAACTGGGGGAAAGAAACTCTATTGGAAAAGATCCCCCATGAGGGCTTTCTGCGATTGCCTAGTGGAATTATCACTGGATTTTTCACACAGCAAAGTCAGGTAATGTTCTGTGGAGACGGCTTCGATTCCCACCACACCACGACGATGATAGTATGTGAATGCAATAAATGCCTAGAATTAAGAATACGATGTCTGAAAAACCCATCTGTTTCACTGACGTCCTTGAGGGAAGGAAACTCGCGTCCTTATCTGGTGTGGCGTCCACGTGACTCCAAACCGGAAGGCAATAAATGCTGCAGTGCCACCCCCGATGCTGTTACAGAATGGAAATATGTTCATTCGGCTCATTGCTAGAATTGTCCAGGGATGTGATCGCACTGGGAAAGTTGCAGGAGAGATTCACTCGGATAGTGTCTAGGCTGAAGAGTTTCAGTCATGAAGGGAGACAGGACAAACTGGGGTTGTTTGTCACCGTGCAGAGGAGTTTGTGAGGGGTATGGACATGGTAGACTGAAAGAAGGGTTTCCCATCAATGGAAAGAACGATTACAGTGGGGCAGAAATTTAATGAGAAAGACAGAAAGGTTTAAGTAGATGTGTAGAAAAGTGGTATAGGCCGGCGGGTGTTCGAATTTGGAACACACTGTCTGTCAGGGTCAGAGAGGCAGCAACCCTTATAACCTGAAGGAATATGCAGATGTGAATATGATCTGCCAATACCTGGAAGGCTATGGGCTAAAGCATTCAGGTCGTGAAGCAGTTGCTTTTGACAAATGCAACCACAATGGGCTGAAGTGTCTCCTTTGAAACTGTCTCCTTGCTAGTATAGTGGTTAGTGTCGCCGTATGTCATGCGGGAGTTAAGAACTCAATTCCTGGCTGGGGCACTGTAAATGTTTTAAAACTGTCGCTCCGTTTCCAAGTGCGGGTTATTAATGCCTGTCCTTCCATTCTCCATGGGAAATGTCACAGGAAGGACAGAGCTGTCTGAATCAGCGTGGGGAAGGTCTGCAGCTCCCGGCGAGACAGTGTTAATGAAAGTACAAAAACGTGACTTCCGCAACCTGCACCTTGTGTCTGTACTGGAGTCTAAACCATTTAATAGAAAGAAGGAGGAAGCTGAGGAAGAAACAGGGGAAACCAATTCAGATGTGAGCGCAGAAACATTTTCAACAGCATCATGAGGAAAACTGACAAATGGCTCCGAGAAAGAGTTTGTCTTTCAGGACTGTTCGTTCACAGAGATGTATCTTGTTCCACTCAAGTCCTTAAGAAATTGAATAACAATTTATCTAAGACTTGAAATGTTAGAACACACCAGGCGACGAGTCACGTCTGAAAACTGTGTTTCCAAGCCAAATGTTTGATAACTGATAATGATGCAATAGGCTGAAGGACCATTCGCCATGCTTTTAAAAACTCAAAAACTGTCATTTTTCAACTGAACAAAACAGGCAAAAACAAAGTCATCAAGAAAAGCTCCAAGCATTGCATATGTCGTCCTTGGTGCGAACGTGCTGAAATGCTGCTGTCTCACTGCTATTTCCCAATGTTGATTTCCAGTCAGGGAAAAAAAAATGCTGTTCCTTATGGAAATCTGAAATTGAACATGAGTTCCTGACATTACAAAACAGCAAAGGTAGCAGTTCTGTCAGAGTCAGTGAGAATTTCATAGAGGAGATGAAATCAAATGCCTTTGCCTGCTGAGACTCAGTACTACAAAATGATCCTTATTGAAACATAGAGGTATTTTCAAGGATTTAATAAGTTGGATGCAGAAAGTTTGGTTCTGTGACCAGAGCACCTCGTATCGAATGACTTGGAGATGCCGGTTTTGGACTGGGGTATGCAAATTTGAAAATCATACAACCCCAGGTTATAGTCCAACAGGTTTAATTGGAAGTACTAGCTTTCGGACCACTGCTCATTCATCAGGTGATTGTGGAGTCCACAGTTGTAAATCACAAAATTTATAGCATATGTTTACAGTGTGATGTAACTGAAATTGTACATTGAAAAATACCTTGATTGTTTGCTAAATCTCCGATCTGTTAGAATGACCATATTAGCTTCACTTCTTTCATATGCAAAGCGCAAAACATTTTTATTTTAAAATTTCATTCTCAGGTGAAGTTTAACAACTGGTGTTTTGCCCCCCTCTGCTGCTGTCTGTTCCATAATGTTTAGACTGATTCTAATTTATAATAATGAGTTACCAGAGACTTACATGGATTCATGCAGTTTTTGAGCAAAGTACAATGTAACTCTGGAAGTACAATTTCACTCCACAGACGGATGTGTGTGTGTGTGTGTGTGTGTAGGAGGGTCTCTGTTTGTAGATATGGCAATGGGATCACGTGTACTGTGACATGAACCCAATGACCATGGGTACCGAATTTAGCTATCAGTCTCTGCGGGGGCACTTTTAGCTGCTGCCTGTTCCGAAGACCGCCTTGGAGGATTGTCACCCAAAGATCCGCGGTCGAATGTCCTGGGTCACTGAAGTGCTCTCCAACTGAGAAGTGGCACACCTGTCTGTTGATTAATGTGCAGCGCCCATTCCGTTGTGGTCGCCTCTGCTCGGCTTCACCAATGTACCATGTCTTAAGGCATTCTTGCCTGCAGCGTGTTGCTTTTTTTTTAGATTAGAGTCAGTCTCAACATTATGGCAAGGACGCAGCACAAAGGGACTAATCCCTTCAACATATTATCTGTGCTGACACTAATTCGTAAAGTCCACCTGAGAATGTAACTGTTAAAAGAACGTTTTTCGATTTACATCAGAAAGAAATGAACCTTACATAGTCATTCTAACAGATGGAAGACTTAACAAGCAATCAAGGTATTTTTCAATGTATAATTTCAGTGACATTACAATGTAACCTTTCGCTATAAATTCTGTATCTTACCGCTGTGTACTCCACAGCCACCTGATGAAGGAGTTGCTCTCCAAACGCTATTGCTTGCATTAAACCTGTTGGACTATGACCTGGTGTTGTGTGATTTCTAACTTTGTGTTAGAATGCCGATCTCACAATTAAAATAGAGATGAAGAAGCATTTATTCTCTCAGATAGTTCTGTATCAGTGGACTTTCTTGTAGCAGAAGGCTGTTGAGGAAGTGTCATTAGGTGTAATGAGGCTGAGATCGGCAGATCTTCAAGCAGCAAAGACATCAAGCATTATGGGGAAAGGCAAGAAACCGTAGTTCAAGGTTATCAGATCAGATATGAAACCATTCAATAGTGGAGCAGACTTGATGGTCTGAATGGTGACTATTTGTTCCTAAAATTGCTGGCCTTTATATGAAGCTGCAAAACCGACCTGAGTAAAATGTGCCAAATTTAAAAAAGCGTGGTCCCCCGGAGCACTGAACCGAGGTGAAATGTACAAAGAACAACACACAAAGGGCAGACAATATTGGGTCATTGATCCGTAGTGATCAGTATACCAAGGTAAACAGGAAAACCGATATTCAGTATCTACATTGTACCTGGCTCCACGAGGCATGTAGTTAACTCTCACAAACCACTATTCCCCTTCCGTTTTCCTGACGCCCCCTCCGTTCTTGTTTTAAACTGATTGAACGTCAGGCAATTGCCGATGACATTGCTGATGTGGAACTGCAGCATATAGAACATAGAATATTACAGCGCAGTACAGGCCCTTCGGCCCTCGATGTTGCGCCGCCCTGTCATACTAATCTGACGCCCATCCCATCGACACTATTCCATGTACGTCCATATGCCTCTCCAATGACGATGTAAATGCACTTAATCTTGGCGAATCTACCACCGTTACAGGCAAAGCTTTCCATGCCCTAACTACTTTCTGAGTAAAGAAACTACCTCTGACATCTGTCTTATACCTATCTCCCCTCACTTTAAAGTTATGACCCCTCGTGTTTGCCGTCCCCATTCTTGGAAAAAGACTCTCCCTGTCCACTCTATCTAACCCTCTGATTATCTTCTAAATCTCAATTAAGTCACCTCTCAATCTTCTTCTCTCTAACGAGAACAGCCTGAAGGGCCTCAGTCTTTCCTCGTAATACATTCCTTCCATACCAGGCAACGTGCTAGAATATTCCCTCTGCACCCTTTCCAAAGCGTCAACATCCTTCTGAAAATGCGGTGACCAGAACTGTTCACAATACTTCAAATGTGGCCGTACCAGATCTTTGTACAGCTGCAGCATAACCTTCTGATTCCAGACCTCAATTTCTCTATTAATAAAGGCCAAAACTCTGTTTTCCTTCTTAACAACCCTGTCAATCAGGGTGGCAACTTTCAGGGATCTGTGTACATGGACACCGAGATCTCTCTGCTCGTCTGCACTCCCAAGAATCTTACCGTTAGCCCAGTACTTTGCATTCCGATTACTCCAACCAAAGTGTATCACCTCACGCTTGTCCACATTAAACTCTATTTGCCACCTCTCTTCCCAGCTCTGCATCCTCACTATGTTTCTCTGCAACCTACTACATCCTTCGTCACTATCCACAACTCCACCGACCGTAGTGCTGTCCGCAAATTTACTAACCCACCCTTCTAAGCCCTCATCCAGGTCATTTATAAAAATGACGAATAGCAGTGGACCGAATATCGACCCTTGCGGAATGCCGCTAGTAACTGGACACCAGGATGAACATGTTGCATCAACTGCAACCCTCGGTTGTCTTTCAGCGAGCCAATTACTGATTCAATCTGCTGTGTCTGCCACAATCCCATTGCTAAGCATTTTGTATAACAGCCTACTGTGGGGAAACTTATCGAACACCTTGCTGAAATCCATATACAGCACATCAACCTGCTTCCTCTCATCCACCTGTTTGGTCACTTTGTCAAAAAAATCATAAGTTTCATTAGGCACAACCTACCCGTTACAAAACCGTGCTGACTGTCCCTGATCAGATTATTCTTTTATAGATGATTAAAAATCCTATCTCTTATAACCTTTTCCAACGCTTTACCAACAACTGAAGTGAGACTCACTGGTCTGTAATTACCAGGGTTGTCTCTACTACCCTTCTTGAACAAGGGATCCACATTTGCTATCCTCCAGTCCTCAGGCACTGCTCCTGTAGATAATGATGATTTCTAGATCAATGGCACAGGCTCGGCGATCTCTTCCTTTGCTTCCCAGAGGATCCTAGGATAGATCCCATCCGGCCCAGAGGACTTCTCTATTTTCACACTCTGCAGTATTTCTAATATCTCTTCCTTGTGAGCCTCAATCTTTTCGAGTCTAGATGCAAGTATCTCTGTATCTTCCTCGTCAACATTTTCTTTTTATATAGTGAACACTGTCGAAAAATATTTATTTAGTGTTTCCCATGTCTCCTCTGACTCCACACACAACTTCCCACCATTATTCTTGATTGGACCTCATTTAACTCTCGTCATTCTTTTATTCTTGACATACCTATGGAAAGCCTGAGGGTTAACCCTGACCCTATCCGCGAACAAATTCTAATATCTCCTCGTGGCTCTCATGTCTCCTCCTGGCTCTTCTGAGCTCTCTCATTAGGTCATGCAGGGAAACGAGTCTGCCTGCTGCACAACATCATTCTGCTTCGAAATATCAGGCAGTATTTCATATTGATAACTGTAAACGTTAACCTTTAACAAGCCATGACAGTGAAATCACTGAATCCTCATCACTATACTACCAGGGATGATTTCTGTCAACATCACCCAGGACACCGTGAGATTCGCCATTCTATTCACCCATCCTTCTGTGCGTGAACCCCTCGGCCCTATTCCAGTCTTGTTGCTTGGTTTACAATACTGTGGATATCCAATCATCTTTGTCTTTCAGTTTCTAAAGGATGAGACCTTCTCTCTGAGCTGGCAATGTGCTTGCTCAGTGGTGATAACACTGTCCTTGTAAGCTAGAAAAGTGCTTGAAATAGGCCATTCCTGTTTTTAATTCCAAGAACTTGGGGCAAAACGTTAGACAGGACAGGAAATAGCGGGCGTGAGCAGTGATCACGTTTGGCAGCAAGAACGGCAGTATAAACGACAGAGTAATGGGGAAACAATGGGTAAGGAACACTGGGACGGGAGGAGATGAATGCTTCCTTTCTTTGCTGTAACCAGACATTGGTGTTGAACTCAGAAATGGGACAACATCAGACAAGTCGGTGAAATCTTACTTTCTGCTTGTTTTCTCCCGAGGCCTGTGTCACACTTGGGGAAATGTGTCTGCGTGCTTCAGTCTATGGGTAAAAATGGGATTCAGTTCCCATCTCAAACTTTAATCCCATTTATTGTGTTTTACGAGATTAAAACGTTCCAAAGAACTTATCATTCAAATGAAACGTCAGAGTTCACAAGGTTACAGACCAAGTGCTGGGAAACGAGATGAAGGGACCCAGATCTGTGCTGTAAACACTCGATAATTCAATCATTTTTGAGGGGAAACATATCTGCAGTGACATAATTCCAAAAACTGTGTTATGAAGAAACGGTGCAACGGCTCCTGCCCTCATCCCTGGTGGTCTAGTGGTTAGTATTCAGCGCTTTAACTGAGTGGCCTGGGTTTCATTACCGTTCAGGAGATCAGAACCTGTTGTTCCTGATGCAGAGAGCGCAGCTCTACCAGGAATCTGTTTCATGCCTTAGATCAGTCAATACCCCAGCTCATCAAAGAAGGGAAAAGTGCCTTCCCTCTCTCTGCACAGTCGGACAGTTAATTTTCATTCTCCTCTGATTCCACTTTCCAAAGAGTTTCAAAATATTGTCAAAACTGAGTCTCAAAATTTCTTTTCTGTGCTTTTCATACATAGGAGCTGTATCAATTGAGTGCATTGGTTTCTGAAAATGAAACGTACCTATGAGCAATGTGTGCGGCTATTCCAGGATTGCCTTCTCTGACAACGGTGGGACATGACTGATGTTGTCTATGATATGGAAGTGCCAGTATTTGAGTTGAGTAGACAAAGTTAAAAATTACACAATACCAGGACAGAGTCCAGCGGGTTTATTAGGAAGCACTAGCTTTCGGATAGACGCTCCTTCATCTGGTGGGTGTTTTTCTGCAGAAACTTGGTGTGTGTGTCAATATGCGCGATCTTTTGGAAGATCATCTGGACTTTAACCGACCGTTCGTGGTGTCGATGGTAGCCATGACGTGGAGGTGTTGGGGTTGGACTGGGGTGGATAAATTTTAAAAATCACACAAAGCCATTTTAGATTCCAACAGTTGACAAACACCTGATGAAGAAGCAGTGCATGGAACACTGGGGCTTGCAAATACGTGTGGTCAATTCAATATGGTGCTGTGTCATTTTTACTCAGATAGCTCTTGGCAATGTTTAACTGGTCGAAGACAGTGAAAGAATTTTCGTTCGTGGAGATGAAAATGTCAAATATTACCCACCTCAGCATAACAAAAATGATTAGGTTGGATGTGTGATGAATCTCCACAATGCGCTTGTGCAAAGTAAAAGTCGAACCTACAACCACCTGATCCGTAGCCAGCTATACGAATGGTTGTACCACTGGTCAGATGCACAGCTGAGATTTTACACGCTGCAGAGCTGTGGTGTTAACAAGGACATGAGCAATAACAGTAACAGTCACAAGGTGAACAAAGAACAAAGATAATCACCATCATTGATTCACTTCAAATTGTCCTAAAAAAAACGACCATTCACAATCTGATCAGCCAATCAATAAGGTCACTGCTGATCTTGGAAATTGCAACTGACTTTGCTGCGTTTTCACCATAATTTGAGGTAAACTCCAGCCTAACATCACATATTCCCATTAATTTTCAACGTAAGATTACGTTAGTGATCTGTCCGTATTTGCAGGAAATAAGTGAAAACGTCCTTCCGGTGATGTAATCCAGTGCAGGGTCGGCCAGAAAAGAAAAGACAAAGACATGAAACATCACTCCCATTTCTCTCTGGGCCAATGCGTTTTCCTGAGTTGAATATTTGCAGGACTTGTCTTTACTATCTAAAGAATTAATTATTTTCCCGGGAAAGATTCTTCATAAATCAATTCACATCTGAGGTGTTGAAACATATTTTACTTTTGATTAAAAGAGTTTAATATCCTTTCCCCCAGACTAATGTCCCAATCCTCCCTCCTCTTCCATTTAAATACAAGCTGTTCCAGGTGATGTTGGAGCTCCCAAGCTGACGTTCCAATGCTCCTTGCTGCTCCATGTCAATAGAAGCAGCTCTACTTGAAGTTGGAGCTCCCAGTCTGATGTCCCAATATTCCCTACTGCATGTCAATAAAAGCGGTCCAGTTGAGGTTGGATCTATCACTCTGATGTCCTAATGCTCCCTGCTGCTACATGTCATTAAAAGCTGCTCCAGCTGAGAGTGGAGCTCCCAGATGGATCTCGCAAAGCTCCCTGCTCCATGCCAACTGAAGTTGCTCCAAATGATGTTAGATCTTGCATTCGGATGTGCCAGTGCTTCCTGCTGCTCCATGTCAATAGAAGCTTCTCCAGGTGTGGTTGGAACTCCCAGATTGATGCGATAATGCTCCCTGGTCCACGTCAAAAGACGCTGCTCCAGATGAGGTGGAAGCTCCCATCCCTGGCAGCTCACATACGTCTTTACCATCATAGAAATACTGCCCACTGAACATTTCCACCATTGGAGCCATTGGTGGAATATCTGCATCATGAGAACCTAATATTATTTTTAGTCACCACCGAATCATTGTTTCCAAAAGTCATTCTTTCTTAAACCATAGTTAGCATGTGCACACTGCAGTCAATCCGAAGTAAGGTAATGGTGCTAATTGATCTATGCTGAATAAAAATTACATCCTATTTTTCATGTTGAGTACCTGCTCCTTAGCAAGGACAATGTTTATATTGAAATCACACTTTTATTCCAGGTGAGAGAATGTGGTTTGCATTATTTAAAATGAACTTGTTCACTGTGTAAAATGATCAAATAGATCTCAATTTCAAAACAAAATTGGTAACGTTGTCATCCATCTTGAAATGTGGTGTCTTCTTCTTTCAACCAGACGGGTATTATAATGAAAAGTATATTAATGATATGCGTATAAAGACACTTTAAATCGCAAAGTTTGTGAAGGTTCGTAGCTCAGGTTGAGGTTTATGGTGTAGGTTTGCTCGCTGAGCTGAAGGTTTGATATCCAGACGTTTCATTACCTGGCTAGGTAACATCATCAGTGGCGACCTCCAAGTGAAGCGAAGCTGTTGTCTCTTGCTTTCTATTTAGATCTTTCTCCTGGATGGGGTTCCTGGGGATTGTGGTGATGTCATTTCCGCTTTGTTTTCTGCTGGGTTGATAGATGGCATTTGGATCTATGTGTTTGTATATGGCATTGTGGTTGGGAGTGCCAGGACTCTGAGAATTCTCTGGCATGTCTTTGCTTAGACTGTCCCAGGATCAATGTGTTGGACAAGTCGAACCGGACTACCAAAAATTCATAAACCAGGAGCCCCCTCAGACCCATAGTCTCATTACCCGGAACACCAACTTACAGACTGGACAACGAACGACACGCAAGAGTGAAATACCTCATAGAAGAGTCACAACACTCCATCCACTCCACCCAGGAATTCCTAAAAATCGTCAAAAACACCATAGTAGAGGAAGTGGAAGCAATGATCTCATTCGACATAATAGCACTGTTCACCTTCATCAACATCGACCTGGCAAAGGAAACACTTACCACACTTTTAGAAGAGACCATCACACACACCAACCACCATCAATCACATTACCAACGAAAACATAATGAAGCTAGTGGACCTGTGCCTCACCACCCACTTCACTTTCAACAACATAGTCTACAAACAAACCAACGGCCCACCCATGGGATCTCCGCTATCAGGATTCATAGCAGAAGCGGCAATGCAAAGACGAGAACAAACAGCCCTACCAACAATCAAAGCAAAATGTGGGTCCGCTACGCAGACAACACGTTTGTCATCACAAAATGAAACAAGATAGTCAAGACATTTAACATCATCAACAACACCCTCACAGGCATAAAGTTCACCAAGGAGGAAGAAACCGACAACAAACTCGCATTCCTGAATGTCACAGTAGAAAGAAAGGACAACGGAGGACTACAAACCTGTGCATACAGAAAACCGATAAACACTGACCAAATACTTAACTACACCAGCAACAATCCCAACACACACAAACAAACCTGCGTCAGAATAGTATTCCAATGAGCCACCACACACTGCAGCACAGACGAACTTCGGAAAACAGAGGAGAACCACCTATACAACGTATTCGAGAACAACAGATACTCAAAAAAACAGTCCACAGATTCCTCAAGAACAAACCACGACAAGCAGACCAAACACAGCCAGAAAACATAACCACCTTACCATATATCAAAGAAGTTTCAGACATGGCAGCCAGACTACTAAGACCCCTCTGAATCCTAGAAGCACGCAGACCCACCTACACTCTCAAACAAAAACTAACAAACTTAAAAGACCCAGAACAACCCATAGACAAAACCAACGTCATCTACAAAATTCCATGCAAGGACTGCCACAAACACTAAGTAAGACAACAGAAAGAAAGTTAGCAACCAGGATATACGAACACCAGCTAGCCGAAAAAGACACGACCTTCTCTCCCTCGTAGCCCGACACACGGATTAAAAATACCAATTTCGACTGGGAGACCACATTGATCCTGGGACAGGCTAAGCAAAGACACGCCAGAGAATTCCTAGAGACCTGGCACTCCAACCATAATGCCATAAACAAACACATAGATCTAGATGCCATCTATCAAACCCTCAGAAAACGAACAGGAAATGACATCACCACAAACCCCAGGAACCCCATCGAGGAGAAAGATATAAATAGAAAGCAGGAGACAACAGCTTCGCTTCACTTGGAGGTCGCCACTGATGATGATGTTACCTAGCCAGGTAATGAAACGTCTGGATATCAAACCTACAGCTCAGCAAGCAAACCGACACCCTACATTTTAAATTATTTTTCATGTTTATGTTGCATGAATCTGCGGTTATTGATCCACTGTTTAGTTTCACTCCCTATAGGTAACATGCTGATTTCTCCAGTTGTTCATAGTTCAATGTGATGCATCCAGTGTGTGCATAACGAGAGGGAGCTTGCTTCCCACATCTTGCGTTTATCTGTGCCTTATGTCCAGCATTCATCAATGGCGAGAGCAAGGGGCGAGGGTGATACCAATTTGCAAGTCTCTCCGTGCCCATGCACGGCACCCACATCGGCAATTCTCCACTGTGCATTTACAGCCAGTTCTCAGTGCCCCTACACCCACGCCCTGCCCCTTTGAAATATCTCCATTATTTTGTGCAGTCTCGCTGTGCTCTTCTCACCAGGATGAATTACTTCTACTCAACCTCCTCCAGATTTCATCTGACAAAACATTCATTAAGATTCCCTTTGCATAAACATGCACTTCGCAGCTCTTGTTCTTTGATTTTCCTGGATGTCTTTCATACGAAAAAACGGTCACAGCAGCTTGACTTGAAAAAGAAAACCACGCTGCTTTTCATTATCCCAATGCAACCGACATTTCAATACAGTTTAGTCAACAGGCTCAAACTATTCTTTGAAAGTTTGTAACAGCTTCGATGCATATAAACTGACCATTGGAGTTCCAATTTCAATACGACAGCTGTGAACACCTGAAAACAGCACCACTGAAATGCCGTTGATGACAGCAACAAGAGTGGGATTCGAGCACAACAGATTAGCAGTCCATCGACTTAACCTCTCGGCCACCTCGTCACAGATGCAGGAAAAGCTATGACCTTATGAATAATTGAATTGCGTAAATTATGCAGAGCAGCAGAGATTTCTCCCCGGTGTTGGTGAAATGATAAATAACACAGTAAGGTTCCAAGACTATGGTCTGATCCCTAGGTTGTTGGGCAAGTAGACTCCCACTGTCACACTATGCACACAGTGATCTGAGCAAAAATGAGAAAATGAATATGTAACAAGGTCTGTTGAATTCTGTGAAGATTTGAAGTCAACGGAATGAAGAACCCGAGACAGCAGGAGGTTTTCTTTCAATAAAGAGTTGGATAGAGCTCTTAAGGATAGTGGAATCAAGGGTCATGGGGATAAGGCAGGAACAGGATACAAATTGAGGATGTTCAGCCATGATCATAATGAATGGTGGTGCTGGCTCGAAGGGCAGAATGGCCTACTTCTGCACCTGCTGTCTATTGTCTATTAAATTGCCTGTGAGGAATTGTTTTCCAGACTGGAGGAGAGTGCATTGTGCTCAATGTCATTATTCGGAGCACCGAACTTCCGCTCAGATGTTTTTGACACGCACTTGTGTACAGAACAGACAATTTCAAAATTCAAAATAAGGCTAAACTGACAATTGAAGGCAACAATGCAAAAACCTTGATCTGTATCATTTTCCTGGGCCGTGCGACACCAAGTCACTGTATGATCACAGCAACACAGTGAGCAAGTGTCAGAAGGAAAATGAGTGCAGTACCAGAGCGCATACTGGGAGCAGCACGTGACACACGGGGAAGTGCATTTTCCACAACAGGAACACTTCCCAAACAGCGGACTGCGGTGGAAGAATTCAGAGGGGGTTTACACTTTGAAGTTTGATGCCAGAGACACAATGGAGACCTGTCATTGAGTTTGTTCAAGATGAAGATTTTAAGATTTCTACAGATGCAAAACAAAATAGAAAGCTCATGGGTTAGTGAAGGCAAAAGATGAAATTGTACATTTCATCAATCTATGCATATTACAATGAGTACCTCACCACGTTCCTCACGCGGGGACAGAACCACTGAAAATGATCATATAATCCCCTTAACTAGCCATGGAATCAGAGAAACTCGGTTTCCCAAACGTTAAGGTAAAACCAGGAATGTGGAGGTAAGCATTAATGTGTTGCTCATGTTCTGAAGGTGACCAGTGCACGGTATCTCTGTTTCAGTATAGTGGGGTGTGCTGTGCCGAAGTTTTCAGTTTGAGCTTCACATGGAGCAGCTTCAATTTATCGTCGGGTTGAGGGATACAGACAGAAGTTGATATTGAGCAAAGCCAAGTTTATGGGAAAATACCCGTGTTTGTGGATTGAGAAGCGATCTTTTCTGGGTAATGAATTTTTGATCAACAAACATACTGCAAGTATCTAAAACGTGAAGAGACATATGTGGAGAGAGAGCCGAAGGTGATTTTCCAGCAGATGGATAACGTTTCCCATGTGCACTACGTTAAATTCCAGGAAAATAGATGTTGAACTGGTTTCATGTTGCACGGTTTGTTGCAAACTCACAAAGGTTATTGCAATAATAAACAAAAAATCACATAGGACCGTTTGAATATTGTATTGAACTGAATTTTGGTCTGAGCATATTTTATCTTCAATGACGTGCTGCAGAGAAGTACCGGGGGTTAACAATACAAAAGGACAGAGTCTTCTTGGTGGATTTCTTGGGTGGAGTTAAGAATGTACGAAATGTACATAACATCATGTGAATGTGGTCAAATCTTTAAAGTAGGTTTTGCGTCTCCAAGTGACGATTCAATTCCTACTCATTAGGATAAACCTTCTGTCTGCAGATATTTTACGACATCAGCTCCATTTACAGAGATTCATCTTGAATAATACGCCACACCTTACCAATCCACGAACTTGTTATACTCAGTCTTATTCAGTTGTACGTGTTCATGAAATATCTTTGTGTCTGAAGTCAACAAATTCTAAATTGTCACGCAATCACACTGACTTTCACTCAATGGTAAATTCCCTCCTTGTACGTTTGTTCGTGTATCTTTTAAAACACTTTGAAGTCAGCTTCTACGTTTTATTTCTGGAAAGTCGTTCACGATTTAAATAACTCTATTGAGTGGAAGGAACTCTCATCCAAACTTTTCTTAATCATTCACTAATGGTTTTCAAGCTCTAACTAAAGTTATTGATTCCCTGGAAAGACGGACTTTCGCCAATTTATTCATTCAAACCTTTTCATTTTAGAAGAACAAATAAGAATGCGGAATACAGGGTTAATGGTAGGGTTCTTAGTCAGGTGGAGGAACAGAGGGATCTTGGGGTCTATGTACATAGATCTTTGAAAGTTGTCACTCAGGTGGATAGAGTTTGTAAGAAGGCCTATGGAGTATTATCGTTCATTAGCAGAGGGATTGAATTCAAGAGTCGTGAAGTGATGTTGCAGCTGTACAGGACTTTGGTTAGGCCACAGTTGGAGTACTGTGTGCAGTTCTGGTCGCCTCACTTTAGGAAGGATGTGGAAGCTTTGGAGAGGGTGCAGAGGAGATTTACCAGGATGTTGCCTGGAATGGAGAATAGGTCGTATGAGAATAGGTTGAGAGTTCTCGGCCTTTTCTTGTTGGAACGGCGAAGGATGAGGGGTGACTTGATAGAGGTTTATAAGATGATCAGAGGAATAGATAGAGTAGACAGTCAGAAACTTTTCCCCCGGGTACAACAGAGTGTTACAAGGGGACATAAATTTAAGGTGAAGGGTGGAAGGTATAGGGGAGATGTCAGGGGTGGGTTCTTTACCCAGAGAGTGGTGGGGGCATGGAATGCGCTGCCCGTGGGAGTGGTAGAGTCAGAATCATTGGTGACATTTAAGCGGCATTTGGATGGGGACATGGATGGGTGCTTAATCTAGGTTAGAAGTTCGGCACAACATCTTGGTCCGAAGGGCCTGTTCTGTGCTGTATTGTTCTATGTTCTATGTTCTATGCTGTTTGTGCTGGTATAGGTGGAGGGAGTTTTGAGGTGTCTGGAATGAGTCAGGCTACAGTTTTGAATCCGTATAGTATTATTAGTTGCTGAATTCAATACTGAGAGTGGTAATGCCTGAGCCTTATTTGGAGACAGAGCGTGAACCTTGTTCTGGGTTAGGTGCTATAACAGATATACAGCGAGTGTGAGGGAGCAGAGAGTATATGGTAAGTCTTATCCTAACAGAGAGAGGAGGATATTGTTGCTTGTCCAGTATTGTGGGATATTTCTCCAGATCATCTCAGCGTCGAGGTGAGCCTCCCTGAATGTCTTGCCCAGGTCTACCACTAATAACGACACAGACCTGTCCCTCAGCTTCCACAGAATCAGTTTAGGTAGAATTTACAGATAGCAAGAAGAAGCAAATATTGGTGTGTTATATATCGAACCCAAAACAATCGCAGAAAATCGGAGCATCACATGCTCTGGAAATGAGATAGACAAGTATTGTGGATACCGCAGTCTTATTGAATGGTTAACAGCGTTAACTAAGTGACTGCTGAAGCTGTGAAAAAATACGTTCCATAAGTGTATATGATTTGGGTTGAAGAGTATGTTGTGAAGTAAACTAGAGAGCAGGTTATTTCGGATTTGATGTTGTGTGGTCAGAAGGATGAATTATTAACCTTGGTCTGAAGCAGCATTTAAGGAATAATGCCATTTATAAGGTAAAGTTTACAAGGTGTCTGCATACAGTTTAGAATGCTTAAATATTCCAGTCAAACATCATGGAAGACTGGAGGCTAGAGTGTCAAGATATCTTTAGTAAATTGGGAAAGTACAATATAACATTCAGTGGGAGACAAGCAATGGTTGTTCGAGTCACAGAGGCAGACAGCACGGAGACATGCCCTTCAGCCCAAACTGGTCCATTGCAACCAAAATGCCCATCCACGCTAAACCCATTTCCCTGCCATTGTCCCATATCTTTCTAATCCTTTACTATCCATGTATTTGTTCAAATGCTTTTTAAATATTGTTAATGTATCCGCCTCAACCACTTCTCAATCCATGTGCAACAGCCCCTGTGTTAAAAAGTTGTTCCTCAAGTTCCCTTTAATTCTGTCCCCTCTGACCTTAAATTGATGCTCTCTAATCTGTGATTGCCCAACCCTGGGAAAAAAGACTGGGTGCATTCACTCTATCCATGCCTGACATGATCTTATAAACTTCAATATGATCCTCCCTCAGCCTCATGCATACAAAAGTAAAAAGTCCTAGCTTGTCGAACCTCTTTCTGTAACTCGGACCATTGAGACCTTGGCAATATCCTTGTAAATGGTTTCTGCACTCTTTCCAGTTTAATAACATCCTTTCTATAGCAAAGTGAGCAAAACTGAACATAACGTTACCAATAAGGCCTGACGAGCATCCTGTATAACTGCATCATAACTCTCTAATTTCGATACTCAGTGATATAAACCGATTAAAGCCAGTGTGCCAAAAGCTTTCTTCACTGTCTACATCTGAATCAACTTCCAGAGAATCATGCATCTGAATTCCAAGGTTCCTCTGTTCCACTACACTCCTTAGGACCCAACCATTCACCATGAAAATCGAAACTTTATTTGACTTTATAAAATACAAGAACTTACACTGATCTATATTAATATCCATTTGCCATTTCTCAGCCCACTTCTCCAGCTGATCAAAGCACTGCTGTAATTTCTGAAAATTCTGATAACCTTCCTCACTCTCCGTGATGCAGCTTGTTTTAATGCCGTCTTCAAACTTACAAATCATGCCTGTACATTCTCATGTAATATATGTAATATGTAATGGTGTCAGCATCAACCCCTGAGGCATTCCACTATTCACAGGCCTCCAGTCTGACCAGCATGTTTCCAGTATTAATCTCTCCTTCCTACCATCAAGGCAATTTTGTACCTAATTTGCCAGCTCCCCCTCAATTCCATGCGATCTAACCTTCCAGAGGTTCCAGAGTACCATGTGGATACTTACAGAAGGCCTTACTGGAATCAACCTATACTACGTATACCACCCAGACCTCCTCAACGTTGCTGGTCACTTTATCAAAGAACTCCAACAAAATTGTGAGTCACGATCTCTCTTGCACAAACTCCTGTGCTGAATTTGATGAAGGGCTTTTGCCAGAAACATCGATTTTTTTGCTCCTCGGATGTTGCCTGACATGCTCTGCTTTTCCAGCACCATTTTAGTCTTACTCCGAACCATACCCTGCCTTTCAAATGAATGTATATCCAGTCTCTCTAAATCTTCTAAAGTAACCTACCCACTAGATTTTAGGATTACTGGTCTTTAGTTCCCAAGTTTATCTTTGTAGCATTTCTTGAATACGGGCTCAGTATTCGCTATACTCCAGTCGTCCAGGACGGCACTCGTTGGCCAGTGATGATAGAAAAGAGTCAAATAGTGCTCCCGCAATATTTTCTCTATCCCCCTATCCTCCTGCTGTGTTCCTGAATATAACTGGTCAGGACCAGGTGTTTTTAGAAATACTGCAAAGTCTGAAACATACATCTATTTATTTCAGGTGCAAACACCAAAGAGTGAGAAAGTGACTCAGTGATGGTTAACATAACAAATTAGAAAATATATTAATCGTAGGAAGTGACTTCAGAAGAATTCCAGCTATTGTGAAAACCTGAGAATTCTCAGAAATTAACGATACAAAAATGGAAGTCCATGAAACTGAAAAGGAAATCAAAAAGAGAACATACCTGCTAACAAACTGGACCACAAAGACTACATCAATCTGCGATCTACATTTCAAAAGAAACAAAATAAAAGCAAAGTCAAATATGGAAATTTGTAATCGGGAGAGGAGAGGTCCTTGTGCAGAACAGGGAAATGGCCAACAAAATAACCAGTTACATTGCATCTGTCTTCATGGAGAAAGATTCAGAAAATCACCCAGTAATGCCAAGTTATCGTATCGGACTCCTGGAGCTAAAGACAAACTCAATTCATATCAGTAACAAGGTAGTACTTGAACATGTAGCTGGATTGAGCATTGCTAAGTCTGCTGAAACAGATGTACTTCATATGAAAATGCCAGAAATAAATACCAATAGTAGTATTAATTGCACTGTCGATGACTGTGTTTTATTTTCCTATACATTCTGCAGAGACCGGAAACTATTGTGGATAAACTATAGATGAATGGAAGGGATCCAAACAGCTACAAAGGGAAAAAGACATAGTGTGGAGAACTGTAGACCAGGTAACTTGGCATTTGTCGGGAAACTGTTGGAATCTATCACACAGGATGACATTTTTCCTATTTAGAAATTAGCAGCAACAATGGAGAGAATCAGCATGTATTTCTGATAGAGAAATCATACTTGGTAAACTTTGGAATTGCTTGAAGTTGTTTCTTATAGCATAGATAATGGGGAAAGTGTAGAATTGGCATATACTGGATTTTCGGAAGGGTTTCTATAAGATCTCAGTGAGTTCGTAAATGTAATGAATGTGAAGGGTGTTTGGAGGAATATATGTAAGTGGAAAGTTAAAGTTTGGTTCGCCTTCCTTTAAGGGAGCCAGAACATTGATGTAAAGACATGTTGAAACAGTTTCACGGCATGTTGGTGGGACTGTAGCTGGAGTATTGTGCACAGTTTTGGTGACCGAATCACAGAAAGAATATACTGACCTGAGAGGAAGTGCAGTGGGCATTCTCCAGATTAATCCCTCAGATGGTGAGATTGTCTGATGAGGAATCTCGGCCTGTGTTCTCTAGAGTTTCAAAGAATGAGAGGTGGGTCACAGTGAAATTTAGATAATTCACAAAACATTTGACAAGTTGGAAATTAACAGAACGTTTCCCTCGCTGTCTATTCCACATTCAAGGCAAATAATGGCAGGATCTGGGACAGGCCAGTTAAGACTGCAATAAGGAGGAAATTCATCATTTGGATGGGAGTGACTAATACAGGGGCATGGAAACCTACTGGTAGGAAAGATTCGGGAGAATCACCAGATATTCTACAAGTGTCTCGAGCAGAACAGAATAACTAGGGAACAGGTAGGACTTATTAGTGACTTGCCAAGTTGCAACCAAATTAAACTAAGTGTTAGGAGACAGAGGGTGGTGGTAGAGGGCTGTTTGTGTGATTGGAGGCTAGTGTCCAATGGTGCACCACGGGGATAAGTGCTGTGTCTCTTAATATTTGTGATTCGGACGTGTTGGTGTTGGATTGGGGTGGACAAAGCTAAAAATTGCATAACACCAGTTTATACACCAAAAGGTATATTCGGTGGGACTAGCTTTTGAAGTCATTCATCAAAGCGTGCAACCACCTGATGAAGAAGCAGCGTTTTGAAAGCTCGTGTCTCCAAATAAACCTGTTGGACTACAAGCTGATGTTTTCTGATTTTAAACCTTATCATAAAGAATGCAGCTGTGAATATGGACGAGGGGTGGGGAGTGTCTTACGTAAGTTTGTGTTTGATACAAAGATTGGCCGGGTAGTTGGCAGTGAAGAGGAAGGCCTTACGTTGCAGGAAGATACAGATGGAATGGTCAGATGGATGGATCAATGGCAGATGGAATGTAACCCTGATAACTATGAGGTGATGCACTTTGGAAGAAGGAACCCGACAGGCAAGGACTCAATGAATGGCAACACACTAGGAAGCTGAGAGGGTGCTTCTCCACACATCTCTGAATGTGGCTGGACAGGGTAACACACAATTTGATAAAGCGTATGGGAGCGTAAACATCGCCTTCACATATCGAAGCATAGATTATAAGAGCTATGTTGAACTTTCATTAGCTAAGATGGAATATTGTGTGCAATTCTGGGAGCTACATTACAGGAAGGATGTGATTGTACTGGAGGGGGTGCAGAGGAGATTCACCAGGATGTTCCCTGGGATGGAGCGTATCAGCTATGGATAGAGCCTGGATAAGCTCGAATTGTTTACTTTGGTGCAGAGAAAGCTAAGGGGGACCTGAATCAGGAGGATAAGATTACGAGGGATATGGATGGGGTGGATAGACAGCAGCTGGTCCTTTTAATCAAAGGGACACACTTTTGAAGTGAAGGGTTTGAGGCTTAGTGAGGATTTGAGGACTGTTTTTGAAGCAAAGTGTGTTTGGGTCTGGGATGCACTTCGTGAGAGGGAATTGTCATGGTAACCTCAAAACCATTAGAAAATACATGGTTGTGCACTTGAAATGCCATAAGATTCACGGCGACAGGTTTTGTGTTGGAAAGTGGGGCTAATGTAGACCGTGCTGTATTTCTGATAGTACAGAGTCTGTGCTTCTGTGATTATATGGCTGTGGAAGGTCAATCATTCAGCAGCTTAAGATAGGAATTGATGGTTTTCTGAAGAATATCTTATCACAGTGTATATGAGTGAACTTGTAATATCTTCTGAAAATACGCCAATGGCAAAATGAAGAGAAAAAGGTGCAGCTTCCTTACAGTCTGATACCAGATAATTGAGGACAGGTAAATAGCAGATCAATGGAGCAAATACTTCGGTTATGCCTTCACAGAAGAAGAAAAAACAAAAATAACATTTCCTCGCAATACTCGGGAACTTTAGTCTGGAGAGAAAAAAGGAATAGAATGAAATTAGTAACTAAAACATTTCAGAGAAAATATTGGACTGAAATTAATGGGCATAGGCAAAGTCAACAGAGGTTTATGAAATAGGAATCATGTTTGGGAAAATGGCTTTTAGCAAAATTATGGAGAAGGTATCAATGCAATACGATTGGATTTTCAGAAAGATTTTTTGATAAAGCCCCAAGCCTATTGTGCAAATTCGAATCCTATGGGACTGGGGCTAATATATGGTCATGGTTTTAGAATGGGAGAGTTGGCAGGAAACAGTGAGTAGGAATAAAACCATGTTTTTTGAATGGAAGGCTTGGAGGATATAACAAGGATCGAGATTTGGCATCCAACTATTCCAAATACACATCATATCTTTGGTTGAGGGGCTCAATTGCAATATTTCCAAGACTGCTGACAGCTCTAAACGATGTCAGCTTGTGAGTGGATGAGGAGGATGTCAAAAAGGCTCCAAATTGATTGAGACAAGTGGAGTGACTGGCAAATACCTGGCAGATGGAGAGCAATGGCAGAGATGAGAGGTTGTGTACATTGATGGGATCAATTGAATGGCAGCCTATCATTTGAAAAGGGATTGGTTGAAATTTGTTGATATATAAGTGAACTTAAGCTGCATTTTTGTTTATTTCTGTGCAGCATTCCAAGTCCATGTAGGGCAATGAGTTCTGAACACGGAAGTCAATACTGGGAATGGCATTGGCGCGCTGTATACAGTGTACGTAGACCCAGCAAGTAGGGAGCTGCAACATTGAAAAGAATCTGGATCTCCCTGTACACTAGTCACTGAAAGCAATATTGCAGGAGCAGAAAGCAGGTAGGAAGATAAATGGTTTATTCACCTTCATTTCAGGGTGATTTAGAATACAGGAGTAAGGGTCATTTACTGCAACTATACAGGGCCTTGGTGGGACCCCATCTCGAACATTGTGGAGTATTGTGTGCAGTTTTGGTGTCCTTAGCTAATAAAGGGCAAATCTGACATTGAGGGAGTGCAGTGAAGGATGACAGACTGATCTCTGGGATGACAGTTAGTTGTGGGAGCAGAGTTTGGGGTGACTGGGCCTATATTCCATGGGCTTTAGGAAAATGAGTGGAGATATCAGTGAGATATATAAACTCTGACAGGATGTGACAGATTGGAAGCAGGGATGTTAGTTCACTTTATAGAAAATGGTTCGTGAATCACATTGCAGTCAAATCATACTTAATAAACACGTGTTATCAGAGAACTCCCAAAATATTGATGGGCCAAAGGCACTATATTTCATAATGTTTAAACATATTTTGGGATATGAACATTGTGTGGGGAAAACTGCTTTGAGGAGATGTTCGGCCATGAAATAGTATGCGGAAAGCTCAATGTGCTGAATGACCTCCTACTCTCCCGATGTTTCTGTTCAGTCTGTTGGAAAGCTCTGTAAAGGTTGTCATAAGCTCTCAGATGTTAGGAAGGATGTCTATGCAGGGTCGACAGAACTGTGTTTCTCACTCCCTTTTCTGATAACGAGGCTGATGCTAGATGATCTGTCAGGTTTTATCCTTTAAGACCTCAGAGTAGTTTGATACTATTGAGTGTCTCACTTGGCCGATTCAGAGACCATGTTTGTGTATCTGGAGTCACTTTTAGGCCAAGAAAGCACGGGAGATCACTTGGGGAAGGAGACCGATGTTTACAATCAACATTGGACACTATTACTGACACCAGATTTTAGGTATCGAGATTTTATTAATTATTTTTAACTTCCAACAGCTGCCAGATCATTGGCCTGGACTGGATTCGTAAACCAATGATATGTCCACTGCAGCACCATCCCCACATGGGGACCTATCAGAAACCACACTGACCTGATTATTTCGGTGCTCCTTGACAGCTTTATCGAAAAGTATTCCCACCAATTTGTCTGTCGAGATGGGACTGAGAGTGTGGTAATTGGTCAGATTGTAATTATTCTCCTATGCAGGGACTGGATATAGTTGAGTAATTTTCCTCATCGCCAGGGACATGTCAGAGTTGGAGCTGGAATGAAACGTAGGATGGCGTATTTACAGGGGGCAGGGTGGGAAGAGGTGTAATCTAGGTCGCTGTGGGAGTCAGTCGGTTTAGTGTATACGTCCGTGTTGAGTCGGTCGTCCGAGATAGAGATGGAGAGGTCTCGGAAGGGGAGGGAGGAGTCTGAGACTGTCCAGGTAAATTTGAGGTCTGGGTGGAAGGTGTTCGTAAAGTGGATGAACTGTTCAATCTCCTCGTGGGAGCACGAGGTAGCGCCGATACAGTCATCAATGTAGTGGAGGAAAAGGTGGGATTATATTCCCAATTCCTTCGCCTTCACCGCATCTACTCCCAGGAGGACCAATTCGAATACCGAACAATCCACTGGCCTCCTTCTTCAAACACCGCAATTTCCCCTCAGACGTGATTGACGATGCTCTGCACCGCATCTCCTCCACTTCCCGCTCCTCCGCCCTTGAACCCCGCCCCTCCAATCGCCACCAGGACAGAACCCCACTAGTCCTCACCTGCCACCCCACCAACCTCCAGTAACATCGGATCATCCTTCGTCATTTCTGCCACCTCCAAACGGACCCAACCACCAAGGATGTATTTCCCTCCCCACCCCTATCAGCGTTTCGGAAAGACCACTCCTTCCGTGACTCCCTTGTCAGATCCACACACTCCACCTACGCAACCTCCGCTCCCGGCACCTTCCCCTGCAACTGCAAAAAATGAAAAACTTGCGCCCACACCTCCCCCCTCACTTCCCTCCAAGGCCCCAAGGGATCCTTCAATATCCATCAGAAATTCACCTGCACCTCCACACACATCATTTAGTGCATCCACTGCACCCGATGTGGCCTCCTATACATTGGGGAGACAGGCCACCTACTTGCAGAACGTTTCAGACAACACCTCTGGGACACCAGCACCAACCAACCGAACTGGCCCGTGGCTGAACACTTTAACTCCCCCTCCCACTCCGCCAAGGACATGCAGGTCCTTGGCTTCCTCCATTGCCAGACCATAGCGACACGACGCCTGGAGGAAGAGCGACTCACCTTCTGCCTAGGAACCCTCCAACCACAAGGGATGAATGCAGATTTCTCCAGCTTCCTCATTTCCCCTCCACCAACCTTTTCTCAGTCCAAACCCTCAGACTCAGCACCGCTTTCTTGACTTGCAATCTTCTTCTCGACCTCTCCGCCACCACCCCCTCTCCGGCCTATCACCCTCACCTGAACCTCCTTCCACCTATCGCATTCCCAATGCCCCTCTCCCAAGTCCCTCCTCCCTACCTTTTATCTTAGCCTGCTTGGCACACCCTCCTCATTCCTGAAGAAGGGATTATGCCCGGAACGTTGATTCTTCTTCTCCTTTGATGCTGCCTGACCTGCTGCGCTTTTCCAGCAACATATTTTTAAACAACTACCTCATTGTCCACTTTAATTTGAGGAATATCCGAATCAGAATCCTCTGAAGTTGTTTTTTTCCTTCTGTGCCGTAATCATTAACACCTAGTTCTCTGGCTGTCCTTACCTGTCAAAGTACATTTTGAGCATATTCACATGACATACGCTGTGAGATTTCTTTCTGTCTGGAGTCCCTATCATGTAGTTACTCTCACTCAATATCCGTTGTGTTTGATAAGGTCTACTAAACCTTGCTTTTCAAGGTTCACCTACAACTGGAAGTAACAGTAATATCTTATCCCCGATCGCAAAATTGCATTTTTTTATTCCCTGTCCACTTCCTGTTTTATTGTATGTTGCATTTCTTTTAAATGCTGTCGAACCAACTCCCCAGCGCTATTAATCGTTCCTTAAATTTTGAGACCTAGTCCAAATGTGTGGCCTTTGAACTCTAATTTACTATTTTCTCCTTAATCAATTTTAATGGTCCCCTCACTTAATGCCCCAAAAATAATTCCAATGGAACGAATTTGCTCTGTTAATTTGGGGTATCCCTGATCACAAAAAGTGGAAATGGAATTCCCTCACCCTAATCATCTGGATAATCCTGATTATAAGCCCTCAACATGGTATTTAATGTTTAATGTCACCTTTTTAGTGCTCCCTGCAATTGTGGATGGTTTGAAGTAGATTTGAATTGCTTCATTCCTAAGACATTATCGTGATTAATTAGATGTGAACTTTGAACCTTAATCTCACTGTATCTTCATTGGTAGTCCGTATCTATTTTTTAAAAAAGACTAATTCCTTTACAATTCTTTTAGCTGTGATACTGCACCTTGGGATGGCCTCTGGAAATCTAGTCGATGCATCCATTATTGTTAAAAAAATACTGATGCCCAATCTTTTGATTGTGGTCTGGGACCTAGCCAATCATTTAAGACTCTTGTAAAAGGTTCCTTAAATGCCGGAATAGTTAAGAAAGGTGTAGGTTTTATTATCGCTTGTGTTTTTCCAATTACCTGACATGTATGATGCATCTGGAAAAATTCAACTACATCCTGTTGCAGTCCAGGCCAGTAAAATGTCTCTGTATTCAGTCTGTTTTTTCATCACTCCGAACTGATGCACCATTCGCACCACCTCCTTTCTGTAACCTATTGGCAATATGATTTGATGAATCTCTTCCCATTTCTCATCTCCTTGAATATATGATAGTCTCCATTTCCTCATTTGGACATCATTTTTAAGGTAATAAAGCTCAGGGATACATTCAAAATTCCTAACATATGTGCTTTTTGATACAACTGCTTTAAACTTTTATCTTTCTGCTGTGACTCAGTTAGTTTAGCTGAGCAAAAAATATTTACATGATCACCTATTTGCTCCTGTTTTGTCTCAACTTTCTGATGGAACAAAGTATCTGTTCATGCCACTTCAGCTTCCTTATCTTTACATTTTTGGTATTTTCTGTTTCGACTCGTGACATTGGGACTTTGTTACCCACAATCAGGAAAATTTCAAGGATAAGACTCCTACATTGATTCAGTTGCCTGCATATCCACTGGCTTTCCAACGAGAGTAGCAGTAATCCTACCAATGAATCAGCTATATTTTCCGCAAGGACAAGTTGTATTCCTGGAGCTGAGAGTTTGTCCAATACCTCTACCGCAATTTCCCCACACTTTTCTGGACACGCTATGCTCACTTTACATGATTTTGCACCTTTTAACTCATGGTGAATTGCCTTTCGCTGTACCTTGTCTGGAAATATTCCTTCAGGAGTACATATCTCCTTTTCTATTCACAGAGGATCCTGTGTCTCTTAATATTGCATCCTCTTTAACTGCCCTATGTGAATAAACTTTCCCTTTGCAGGTATATTTTATAAGCAGATCTGGTACTCCCTCCGTAACAAACCTCCAATCAGATTATACACTCTGATGCAGCTTTCTAGTTTCCACTGTGCATTCTGTTACCGCTCCATAAAAACTCCCAGATTTATTCCTTTTTCCTACGTCTGTGTTTTTTTTCTGAATCCACCAAAACAGTGATTTCATGTGCCCTAATTTGTTGCAATGAAAACACCGGAGTTTTTAAAAAAATCTTCTCTGCCTCCTTCAAGTATTGCCTTCACCGAGATCTACGTCTCCCTTTCTACGTGGGGATTTCTCTTTGCCCCAATTTTTATCCATCATGGACTGAAATTGACTCTGGAAGCCAAAACAAGTTTTATAACAATAATCACTAGTCATAATCATCAGCCACTTCAGCTACCAGTCTTGCCTTTATTACTCTAGTATCTTCCAAATGAGTTTGCACTATGTGAATGCTTAAACTCCTCCAAAGTAATTGTCTCTCTCAGAGCATTGTAGGTTTGCTCTCTTTTTAAAGCTCTTATCCATCCATCAAAATTACTTTGTTTGATTCTTTCCAACTCAATATGGGTTCGACCAGGATCCTTCCTTAAATTCCTCACGTTGTCTGTTGGCTTTTGGCACGTGCTCATACGTATATTTTCCTCTCCTCATACTCCCCAGATCCCTCCGTTGATAGTGTTGCGCATACCTCACTAGCTCTACCTACAAGTTTTGTCTGGGTCAACAAAACCTACATGGTCACTGCCCACTGAAATTCTTTAGCCACTTCCCTACTCATTAATCTAGGCAAGGTGTGAATATACTGAAACACATTTCTCACCAGGCTTTGGACGACCATGGGTTTACCCATCTTCAGTCTGTTCCTCATGAAGCTTACCTTCAACATTCATCCTTATCCTTTTCAGCTGACTTTCCATTCTAAGTGTCCACCTCGGAAGCTCAAATGCTCCCTCTTTTTCTTTCTCTCCTGCTGAAGCTATTTATTTTTTTCTCTTTCCTCTGTTAAACCTATTCGTTATCTTTCTTCCTCTTCTGATTTTAGTCGTAGCTCAAACTGCTTCACCTCTGCTTCCAACTCAAGCTGCCTCTTTTGCGATTGAAGTTTAGTCATCTCCACAGATCCTGATGGAGTTTGCAGCAAATTGGAATGCCGAGCTACTGCTGCAATCATCTCATCTTTCCTCACATCAGACGGTGGCTTTAACTTCCTTTGTCTTCTAATTCCCACGGCTTGGACTTATGTGCATTTTGTAAAACCCCCAAGGTCACTTTCTCCACCTCCAAAACAAGCTTGGTTCCAGCAAGAACCATTGCTGTGTGAAGGTCTGTTTACTCACCAAATCAACACACGAAATAAGAGACATAATACCTGCCACTCGCTGTCTAAATCCCGCGAAGGCCCCTAATCTGTTATGGACCAAACCCGAACCCTCAAAACATTTTAAGCAGGTAGCCGGACGGTAAATTTGCTACTTGTTGAAGGTTAGTGTATAGCTGATATTCCCAGAGTGAATTAGCTGGTCAGACTGCCGAGTTTTAAACAAATGACATTTATTTGCCAAATTACCAAATTAGATTAGATTACTTACAGTGTGGAAACAGGCCCTTTGGCCCAACAAGTCCACACCGCCCCGCCGAAGCGTACCCACCCATACCCCTACATCTACATCTACCCCTTACCTAACACTACGGGCAATTTAGCATGGCCAATTCATCTGACCTGCACATCTTTGGACTGTGGGAGGAAACCGGAGCACCCGGAGAAAACCCACGCAGACACAGGGAGAACGTGCAAACTCCACACAGTCAGTCGCCTGAGGCGGGAATTGAACCCGGGTCTCCGGCGCTGTGAGGCAGCAGTGCTAACCACTGTGCCACCGTGCCGCCCATTAAACATAAGGAACCAAAAACAGAATACCTGAATAACGTATCGTATCCGAACCTGACAGTCTATCCCGATTTAAGGATGTTGTTCCAATATACTTGCAACAATTCCAATAAACAAAACGCCTTCGCACCAAGAATAAAACTGACACAACTGCTTACAGGTTAAAATGTCGGAAGTGCAGAAGGAGGCAGAGAGCGTCCAGTGACTCTGACTCAACTAACCCCGAACTGATCCAACCTGTCCAGCTAGGGAGCAGGACAGGTCCTCCTGATTATACAGGGTACTTTCTAAAGATTTGAAAGGCTTCTGGATGAGGCATTATCTGTTAGGTATAAACAAATGGACCACAAAGAACCTTTCAAAATTCTGACATCTTGGAATCTTGGGTCCTTTAGACCTTCTTTCAAAAAAACCAAGGACAACATAACCCTGTAAAAGGACTGGCTTTGTGAGAACATGCACATTTGGCGTTGGACTGAATTCCAAAAATGTAAGTCTTACAGCTTTGAAGCCAATATAATGTATTAAGGTGTTTGTTAGTTTACATAAAACAGTGCTCAATCATATTGTGTGTTGAAGATTCAGCATTGTCACGAGTGGAATGTCCAGAAATATCCACACTTCCTGTGTATGGTCAGGGCAAATATATCCACTGAGAATCTGTTGCTTAGCGGCTGTTCTAGTCGAGGAGAGACCTGCATGGAAACCACATCTAGATTGTGATTTTTCTTTTGTGGATGGTCATGGTGGAGCGTTCAGGTGGTTACAGCATTGCAAATGAATAACACAGCAGAATCATCTAACCCGCGATAAGAAAACGTCAATAATTCTCCCTCACAATTAACTTCACGAGAGCAAATGGAAATGGGAGATGTGACCATTAGCCAGCAATGTCAACATTCAGTTCAATCCAGTTGTTATTTTGAACTGAAGGTCGCATTCCAAAAGGAGTTATCTGGATCTGTTCGTTCAGTGACTGTGATTGATGTCTGTCTCCATGGATTCTAATTATGTCACTGGATGGTTTTCTTCTTCTCTTTGTACGGGGCTTCTTCCAATGCTTTACCCCATTGTTGCTGCAGATGTATCAGCAGCAACACTGACAAGGATCAGCAGTTTCAGCGAACATCAGATTCTGAGAACCATAGACTGGAATGTTTCAACAGTGGATCAGAATCTGACAGCATTAGACTGGAATATGCCAACAATGGATCAGAATCTGAGAACAGTCGACAGGAATGACGCATCAATGGTTCAGAATCTAAGAAAAATAGACTGGAATGCTGCAACAATGGACAGGAGTTTATCTTGGGGTCTTTTGTATCTTTTCTGGTATTGGCACATATTACCAGAGAGGATATACGGTGTACTGCTGATTATTCAGGCTGGTTACTATCCAATGCTCGCTATTGTTGGTGTTCCTGGTAAGTCTTCCCATCACTATCGATTTATTAATCCCATGGTGAACTTCAGTGCTATTTCTGTTATCTATATTTAGTAAATGCTGAAACTGTCATCTTCAGTTTTAAATGCAAATGCATTCATTACCCACAAATTCAGAACCGCCCACACCCCCGCACACATAAACATCTGAAAACAAGACTGTTCACAATCACAAAGTACCTATTTTCCCCGAATTGATTTATGTCTTGGTATTCTTTCCATCACCAAAGCTACCCACTCCCAGCTCCATGGTATCGCCAGACGCCGTCTTGACGTCAGTGCGAGTGCTAAATAACCCATTATCTATACCTTTCTAAAAGTCAGACTTTATGGTTCCTGTTCTCTTCTAATCAGTCTTTCCGTTACAAATGTTTCCATCAAAATCTTGTTCTTGTCTGTAAATTAAATTCATGACAGGGACACTGTGTCAGAGTAGTAATGTCGATGGCCACGTAATTCAGTGGCCCAGGTAACTACACCATGGACACTGTTTCAAATCCTATCACAGATGATGACAGAACTTAAATTCAAATGACAGGAACTGGAAATAAAAGTGACTTTTACTAGTATAATCCCACCAGCACTTTGTCAAAAAGTTTATCTATTTCACTGTTGCCCTTTGGTGAAGAAATCTCACATTATTGTCTGGTCTGAATTAAAACTGACGTCAGACCCAATACCTTAAGGTATGGCCTCACAGTAAAAGGCATTTAGTGAGGTCCACAAATGCTGCCCTGTCAGTGATGCAGACATCCCATGAAAGGTAGAGGCAAAAAAAAAAGAATGTTGCTAGAGATTAGAAACAAAAGGAGCGAGTAAGTGCCAGAGAAACTGAACAGATATGGTAGCCTCAGTTCGAGAGAATAATAGAAGTGACATTTCGCGTCCAATGACCATACATCAGAACTGAATGCAGTTGGTATATAGTGTGTTTGTTGTTGATGACAGGGATGGCTGTTGTGAAAGGGAGAAGCAGTGAGTTGAATAGATAGAGAAAGAGAGAGGTAGAGAGAAAGAGACAAACAGAGGGAATGTTGATGATTAGCTGGAATGGAAATAATAGTCCAGACTAATCTTATTTATTTTTCTCCTGTTCCCATATTACTGAAATGCATGCCCATGTGAGGTGTACCTCCATGTCCCAGTTTGAAGTCAGCTATGTCCCTTTGTCTCTCTTACTTGAGTGTCATCATCTTCTTTTATTCAGTAATGGGATGTTGGGCCAGTAATTAATTCCTTTCCTGATTGTCCTTGAGAAGGTGTTGGTGAGCCACCTCCCTGACCCACTGCAGCCTGTGGGCTGTAAGTAGTCAGTGTTGTGGTCCGCCCGGTTTCATTTATTTGAAAATTTTAGTGAGTGATATAACGGAGCGGCTGGCTTGGCCATTTCAAACTACAACTGTATGTTAACCACAGTGCTGTGGTCTGGAGTCACAGGTAAATCCGACCAGGTGAAGACAGTAGATTTCCTTCTCTGAAGTGCATTAGTGTTCCAGGTAGGACAAACACAATGGTTTCATTAGATTCTCAATTCCTGATCTTTTATTGAATGCAATTTCCAACATTTGCCGTGGTGGGATTCGAAACCGGGGTCTCGGTTATCACCTGAGTCTCTGGGTTATTATTCCAGAGAAAATACAGCTAGGCCATCACCTCTGCAGCATCTGCAACCATCTCCAACCATCTCCAATGGCAATAGTGGTGTTGTTGTTGGCGTGGCTGTGCTTAAAGCATAGCGTTTTTCAAGGCAACAAAATGATTTGGCAAAACATACCATCCTTCCCAGTTTGTATTTATGCGAAGGTGAGATGATGGGAAGTGTTCTTGGTGAAAAGGAGGTGGGTGTCCTTGGTCATGAGCCACTGATAGAATTCATACGGAGCAGTAGGTAATCAGCACAGTAATGTACAGTGTCCTTCATTGTAAAATGATGGAAGTATAAGTATGAAGACACCTTACTGAATTGGTAAAGTGTTATTGAAACAGTACTTGGGACGCTGTGAACAGATTTTCTCTCCTTTATGAGGAATGATCTCCTTGCCACAATGAGACAGAATACAGGCAATGCGCCAGAGTAATCCCTGCGTTGAAGGTACCACAAGGAGAGTGTGAAGGAAATGAGTGATTAATCTGTAATGCGTAAAAAGAATAAAAAGTGATTGCAATAAAACTTGAGCGTTATGGACCAGTATTCATTATTTTCAAAACTAAGCATTGATACCGTTAAATATTCCGTGTTTCCCGCAATTTATGTTTTCTCATTTGGACAAATATATGATAGGGAATGTTGAGAAGGACATGGGCCAAGTACAGGAAAATGGAGTTAGCATGGATGGACATTTTAGTCTGAATTGACCAGTTTGGGCTAAAGGGCCTGTTGAACTCTATGACTCTGTGATAGTTTACATGTCCCTGTGGAGCCCACATGTTGGTTGAGAGACAGCTCCAGGCTCTGACCAAACTCTCTCCGTCTCAACGCACGGTTGGAGTGAGACCCTGCACTGAGCATCATGTTGTTCACAAACTTGTCAGCAGCCACATTCTGACAGGGTTGGTCATTCTCAAAGGCTTCTGACATCCATACAGAAGACTAGCCCTGTCTTCTCGGAGATGGACGATGCCTTCTTGAGATGTGCCACATACCATCCGGTGTGCCTCCTTACCATCAGCAAACCATGTTAATGTAACACGTGTGAAACATTAGCAAAGGAGCCAGGAGGCACAACATGGAGCAATCTGTTTATGCAGCCTCTGCTTCATTAGTTTGTAGTGTTGCAGCATCAATTACATCCTCCAATTTCAGTGTAACTGTTTGGACGGGCTGAATGGCCTCTTCTGTTCATTTGTCAATGTCTCGGGTGGCTGAATGTCCTCTGCCTCCTTCCAGGGAAGAGGTTCATTATTGGGTGACCCGTGGTAGCTGCTTCTGCGTGTTGTGCTGACTAGATTCCTTATCTTCCTGTGTAACATTAGACAAACAGGAGGCTGGAAGAAACAGCAAGTTAGGCAGCATCAGGAGGTGGAGAAGTCAACACTTCAAGTATACCCGTTCTTCAGGACTGAGGGTGGGGGTAGGGGGAACTGCAGATAAAGAGGGAAGGGAGTTGTTGGGGTGGGAAGAACAGCAGGATGGTGAGGTAGCAGATAGGTGGACACAAGTGGTGGGTGCAACCTGGTTGGTCGATGGGAGGGATGAATCCGGTTGAGAGCTAGAAGGTGGGTCATTTGGTGCAATGAAAGGGAGAAGGCGGGGCTGGAAAGGGAGTAGGGCCATGGCTGGGAAGTTTATTCCAAATTGGAGAACCCAATGTTGAGTCCTTCAGGTTGTAGGCTAACCAGGCAGAAGGTAAGATGTTGTTCGTCCAATTTGCGGTCTGACTCACTGTGGCAACAGAGGAGGCCAAGGAGGTCACGTTGGAAAGGAATTGGGAAGGGGAATTGAAATGGGTGGTGCCTGGGAGTTCAGGTCGGCCGCTGTGGGCCCTGTCGTGATGCTCGGCGAAATGAGCCCTTAGTTTACGTTGCTCTCCCCGATGTGGAGAAGACCACACCAGGTGCACCTGATGCAGTAAACTAGGTTGAAGGAGAGGCATGTGACCTCTGTTTCACGTGGAAGGACTGTCTGGGGCCTTGGATGAGATGAGGGAGGTGGTGTGCCAGCAGGTGATGCATTATTTTCATCTGCAGGGTCAGTTGCCAGTGGGGCGTGGCGGGTTTGGTGGGGAGTGTGGCACGAACCAAAATTGGCGAAGAGATTGGTCCTTGTGGAAGATGTGTCAGGTGATGGGATCCAACCTAGTTAACTGTATCTGGTGGTACTGATGTGGTCTTCTCTATGTCAGGGAGACCAAATATAAACTAAATGGAATGCTTTGCTGAGCATCTCAGCTGGGCCTGAAAGGCTGATTTGACCTCACAATCACCTCCGATTTCAATTCCCCCTCCCACTCCATTTCCGACATGGTCATCCTTGACCTCCTCCATTGCCACAACGAACCAAAGCACATCTGGAGGAACATTGAATATTCCACCGGTGCAGCCTAAAGCCCGGGAGACTCAACATTAAGTTTTCCAAGTTAGAGTAACCTCCCTTCCAATACCCTGACTCCCTTCCCAGCCTCTCCTCCTTCCTTTCCTCTGATCAACCCATCTTCCAGCTGTCAACTGGATTCATTCCTCCCATTGACCAACCCAGTGGTACCCTCTACCTGTGTTCCCCACCTCACCACACTGCCTCCTCCGACTCGTGCACCTCGACTCTTTATCTGTACACACCGTTACCCCACCCCCAGTCATGAAGAAAGCTTATGCCTAAGGAGTGGACTTCTTCTCCTGATGCTGCCTGGCCTGTTGTGTTCTTCCAGTCTCCTGCATTCCAACATTTGTAATGGGCTGTGCCTCTTCTTATCCAATAGCTTCAATGGGCTGAATGGCGTTCTCACATTTCTGTGACACCAGCTTGGGATACAGAATGAGCTACTCTTTTTTAGTTCTTTGGAAATGTTCAGGGTCTAGTAGTACTGTTACATGAATGTTACCTAGATATTAACAGCATGAGCTTGAATGTTGACCAGGTTTTGATGCTTTATGCGATATTTTCTCTTTCCTCTTTCTGATCTAATGACGGAGGGTAAGACGTTAATGAACCCGCTGAAGATGTTTGTGCCGAGGAAGCTCCCCTAAAGATCGCCAACATAGATATCTAGGGACTGAGAGGATTGATCTGCACCAGCCACATGGTGTCCTGAATGGCCCAACCACTTGGGAGTTTACAACTGATTCCCATTAGGTTCAATGTTATTCAGTTTCCTTGACACATTCCTCAGTCACGCCCTGCCGTGATGTCAGGGTCAGTCACTCTGATACTATGCTCATATATTTTGTTCATGTCAAAGGTCAAGGTAAATCCGTGGGGACTGTTTCCTTCTCTCAGAGGGTAGTGACTATTCTGGCCTCTCTATCCCAGACAGCTGCATCTCTGAACTGTTTGGGGGAGCAGAATGGTGTTAATGGATCTTGACACATCAGGGAGTTAGGGCTACAAAGAATTGGGCAGAGAAGATAAATTAATGCCGGAAGCGATCAGCCCTGACCTTATTGAAGGGAAGGGCAGGCTTTACAGGCTATATAGTCTGGTGTTATTCCAGTGTACCCCATAGGCCAGTCATTTTGTTGCCTCTTCCATTTCCTGTGTTATTGACTTCAAGTAGCTGAATAGCCTGATCATGTTGCTGCATGATCTAGAATGGGTCTAGTTCTGTTGCCTTGAGGGCTGATTGGCCTCCTCCTGTAACTGTATATCATACTCCAGGGGCTGAAATGCCTCATCCTGTTCTGGTGTAACTGAAATCCATATAGTCCAGATCTACCACCCTCGGAGAAAGTGAACACTGCAGATGCTGGAGATCAGAGTTGCAAAGTGTGGCACTGGAAATGCCTAGCTGGTCAGGCAGCATTCAAGAAGCAGGAGTATCGAAACCTTGGACATTCCTGATGATAGACATATGCCGAAAACGTCGATTTTCTTTCCCCTCCAATGCTGCCTGACCTGCTGTTCTTGTCCAGCACCACACATTTGGACGTCTACTGGCCCGCCCTAGTCAACCTTCCTGGTCACATCATCAAAGAAATTTAACAAATTCTTCAGGCATGAACTTCCACTCAAAAAGCCATGCTCACTATTCCTAATCAAACCCTGTTTTCCGAATGCATGTAAAACTTATGCTTCAGAATCTTCTCAAGTAATTTACCTACCACAGATGTTAAGCTGACTGGTCTGTATTTCCCAGGCTTTATTTTTTCAGTCCTTCTTGATTAAGTGCACATTTGCTCTCCTTCAGTCTTCTGGGATCTCACCTGTGGTAACTGATGGTCAAAATTATCAGCCACGGCCCCCGCAAATTCTTCTCTTTCCCCTTTCAGTGTTCTTGGATATATCTGGTAAGGACCATGAGATTTCTCCAACTTCAAAGATTCTAGTACATCAATTACCTTCTCTACTGTGATACAGACTGTCCCTAAGATATCACCACTAATTTCCCCAAATTCCCATATATTCATATCTTTCTCCACTGTAAATATAGAGGAGAGATATTTGTTGAGGACATCGCCTATCTCTTCTGGTACTACACATGCATGTCCACTTTGGTCTTTGAGGGGTGTTATTCTCTCTTTAGTTAATGATTTTCCTTTAATATACTTAAAGTGGCTCTTTGGATTCACCCTGATTTTCTCAGTCAAGGTTATCTCATACCCCCTTTTCGCCCTCCTGATTTCCTTCTTCAGTGAACTCCGATATCCCCTGTACACCTCCAGGGATTTCCGTGATCCAAGCTGCCTCTACCTGAGCCACGCCTCCACATTTTGTATGGTCAAAGCAGAAACATTTCTTGTTATCCAGTGTTCCTCATTCCTGTCAACGTTCCTTTCATCCTCACAGGAACATATAGATCTTAAGTTCCCAGTTGCTGGAGGTCCATTTGCTTGCAAACTGACTACTTCGATCAACCCCTGCAAATGCCTGTCTGAGTTTATCAAAATTAACCTTGCCCCAATTTAGAACTTGAATCTGTGGACCAATTTCTTCCCTCTCCATAACTATTTTCAAATTAACAGAACTATGGTCACTGGTCCCAAAGTGCACATCTACTGTCACCTCACTCACCTATCCTGATATATTTCGTAAGAGTAGGTCAAATATTGCCCCTTCCTGATTAGGACCCTCTATATACTGCTGGAGGAAACTTCCCTGACGCACTGAATTGATTCCATCCCATCAAATCCCTAAATGCTCTGGCAGTTACAGTCTGTGTTATAAAAATTAAAACCCCTATTATGACAACCCGAATGTTCCCTGCAAGTCTCCCCAACCTCTCTAGATATTTTTGTTACTGTAATTCCTGTTGACTGTTAGGGGGTCTATAGTACCACCCCAATAAAGTCACCATCCGCTTCTTATTTCTTAGTTCCACCCACAAAGCCTCACTGGATGATTCATCAGTTATTTTATCTCTGATCAGTGCTTTCTACTCCCCTTGATTAGAAATGCTACTCCCCTCCCACTTTCCACCATCTCTGTCCCTCCTAATGCATTTATCCTTTTACATTCAAGGTCAGTCCTATGCATCCCTCAGCCATGTTTCTGTAATAGCTAGACTATCCAGAGCCGATTATCTATCCACACCCTGAATTCATTGGCCTTACCTGTCAGCCCTTTCACATTGAAATAAATGCAATTTAATCAACAGGAAATTCCTTGCTCCCTATCATGTTCCAGCCTGGTCTGTCTCTTCAACGTACTATTTCTGAATACTGTATTTCCTTCCAGCCTCATATTTGCCTCCCTGCTCTTGAGGATACCACCTCCTGCCAATCTCGTTTAAACACTCCCTTGTAGCACGATCAAAACTGGCTGCGAAGATATTGGTCCCCCGTCCAGTGCATGTGCCACCAGTCCCTCTTGAACAGGTCAACTCTGTCACAGAAAAGCTCCCAATGATCTAAAAATATGAATCCCACCCCCTGCATCAATTCTTTAGTCACAAACTTATCCGCCATATCTTCCTGTTCATACCTACACTAGCTCATGACAATGGAAGTCATCAGGTGACTGTCAAGGTCCTGTTCTTTTAACTTTTGTTCGAGCTCTCAGTAATCACTCTGAAGGACCACATTCCTATGTCTACCTGTGTCATTTGTGCCAACGTGCATAATGACTTCTAACAGTTCACACCTCCCCCCACCCTCCACCCCGCCAACTCCAGCAGACACTCAGAGACATCCTGGACACTGACAACTGAGAGGCAACACACCATCCTGGTTTGCCGTTTGAGGCCACAGAATCTCTTATATCGAAGACCCTGTTTAGCTTTATCCTTTCCCATTGCTCCCCAGACCCAGTCGTAATGCAGCTAAGCTGGCTACTGCTGCTTTCCCCTAAACGGTCATTTCCTGATACCCATTTCCCAACACCACAAAGTCAGTATCAAAAATGGTATACTTGTTTTCGAGAGGAATACCACAGGGGATTCCTGCACTCTCTGCCTACTCCCTTCCCCATTCCTGGTTGTCGTCCAGCTACTCTCTGCCTGGAACACGACAGGAAGCAAGGAACGCCTGTTGGATTAAATTGCGTTTATTTAAATGCAACACGGCTGACAGGTAAGGCTGATGAACTCAGGGCGTGGATCTTTACATGGGACTGGGATATGACAGTCTTTAAAGAAACACGACGAAGGGAGGGACTTGGGTGTGACCACCTCACGAAAGCTCTTATCTCTGAAGTGCTCTGTATCTGGATGATCCGGAGAACAGCCAACTCCAGATCCTGAACACCGCTTCCCAGGAGCTGCAGCTGGTTGCACTGCCCACACGTGTAGTCATCAGGGACAGTGGAAATCTTCCTGAGCTCCACATCCCGCAGGTGGAACGTGCAACTGCCCTAACTGCCATCTCAACTGTTGTCAAACTAGCATTAAAAAGACTTTACGTGAGCTAACCTGTAACTTTGGCTGAGCCTCTGCTCACCAAAGCCTCTGGAACCAAAGCATTACGACCTATTCTGCCACTAACAGCACGTCAATAGACCACTCCACATTTAGTTTTGGTTAAGGCAGGAGGGAAACACGACAGTGATGCATTGTTTGGGACTTAAGCACCCCTTGACACCAGACCAAAATACTTGGACTTGGAGAGTGTCTTGCTGAGGTTTTCTTTCTCGTCGTGGTGACTGCACAGATGCAAATATTCACCCTGACAGCCAATCCACGTTGTCGCAGTCCTCTGATCTTTTCTGTCTATTAGTACTGCATTTGTGAATTCTTTGAATCTATTGATTGCTTTCCAAACTGTGTCTCATTCTGGAGGGAGAGATGCTGGTGTTCCAGTGAATACAGGCTATTTGAAAAGGTTTACCATTAGACATATGAGCGATATAATGCCCATCCGCTCGCTGACTCTGTTTTTCCTTTCAATTAGGGTACATTTATTCTGATAACCTTCAATTCCATTTTCCAGCATTTTCCCTGCAACCCTTGTTTAAAACTCTGTCCATCTCAGCCTTGAACATATTTAGTGATCATTCCTCAACAGCTATCTCAATTTTCTACAATTGTTTCCCTCCCACTGATGTGAGACTTGGTGGTCTTTAATCCCATGGCTTTTTTTCTAGCACTCTGTGTGGAAGTTAAACCTACATTAGATGTTATCATGTTCGATAATACCAACTTTGTGGCCAGAGGCAAAACTAAAAAAAAGAAACACAATGGTTAAGAACCTCTAATCTCCTCCCTCATCTTCCACATCAGTCTAAGATACAGTTCATCCGGATCAAGGGATTTGGCCACATTTTATCATACACCAACTTCCAATTCTTCCTCAACTTCTGTGTCAATTTGCTCAAGGTCACACTGTCAGGAACAGACATTGAATACAGTAACTGCTCCTCCAAATTGAAGACCAATATGTAATAGGTCTTTGACATATTCTCTGGCTCGATGCACAGGTTGCCTCCTCGGATCCTAATACTCCCTATTCTTTCTCTAGTTATCCCTCTTACCCTTAATAAACCGATAAAATGTCTTTGGAGTCTTGAAAATACTGCCCACTAATATTTTTATCACCGCTGCACCCCTACCCTATTTTTGCTCTTTTACTTACTTTCTTGAGTTTAGACCTTCACGTTCTCTCCTCTTCTGGGACCTCCATTGACCTGCTCCCTTTATGCCTGTTTTAAGCTTCTCTTTTATTGTTAATTCCATTCTGAATATGTGTAGATACCCCAGGCTCTCCGGGCTGGTTTTCCTACATTTCATCTTTGGTGTAACATGTTGTGGTGACACTCTCATCAATTCCATTGTGAGCATGTGATCCCCACCCCCCCACCTATACGCTGTTCTGTTACAGTTTCACCCAGAAGTAACTGTACTGTGGCCAGATCCTGTCTTTCTCTTGGTAAGATCTGCCTCCATCATCCAAATTATTTTTAATTTTCAAACCTTTTTCTTTTGGTCTTTTCCCTAACAAGCTAAAAATGCTTGAGTCACGGTCACTGGTCCTGCAATGCTCTCCCAAACCTGCCTGGCACCTGACTGGCTTCGCTCCCCACAGTCACGCCTATGCACTGCTCCGCCCATCGTTGTATCTGCTCCATGTTGATATAAGAGTCTCTCTGGAATAAATGTCAAGTCATCTTCCCCTCTTTAAAAAAAATCACAGTCCTAATGAATATTTGGAATTGAAATGTCTAAATATAAAAATCCTATTATTGTTTTTACACACCTCAGTGAATTGGTTATATATCTGCTGCTGTATTTTCTTTTATCTGAGAGTCGGTAATATATCCCCAGCAGTGCATTTGTCATCGTTTTGATCCTAACCTCAACCCACAAAGCGTCATTTGAATACCCTTCCAAGATATGATGCTAGCTAAATGCAGTCATTGACTCCATAATTAATAAGGCAACGCCAACTTCTCTTTTACCCTTCTCCTGTGCTGTCCATAGTTCTTGTACCACAGAATATTGAGTTGTCAGCCCTGACCACCCTCAAACACATCTCTGTGATGGCAAAAATGTCACACTGCAAAAATGTCATCTCATTCGCTTATCAGTCTGATAATATTCCCAACATTAAGGTAAAGGACATCCAGCCTGGAATATAGCACACGGAATACTCTGTACCTCGCAGTTCTTCAGTCATTTATTGTTTGTTATCAAACTGCCTTTCCATGAACTAAAACTGTAACTCTGGGACTGAATGAATAATTGTTGAATTGTAATTTCTTTTTTAATTTATGTGTTAATCAAATGCAATGTTCCAGAACTGAACAGTCAGCTCCAAATACCTTACTTTGCTTCGTGTGTAGAGGGGTCAGCCCTCAGTAATGGAAAAAGTGAGGACTGCAGATGCTGGAGATCAGAGTCGAAAAGTATGGTGCTGGTAAAGCACAGCGAGTCAGGCAGCATCCGAGGAGCAGGAGAGTGAAAACTTTGAGCACAGTCCCTTCATCAGGAAGACATTGGTGCATTCACATTTTTTCCATTCCATGGGAAATTTGGAACTGTACTTGCTCAGGAGGGCAGCACTGTATATAGCCCTGAAATGGAAAGCAGTCAATCAGTTGTTTGGACAGGGGGTAGACAAAGTAAGGTGAGTACAGACTGATTGAAGTACAAACATAAGGATAGATAAGTCCCCTGGACCAGGCAGGAGGCACCCGAGGTTACCAGAGGAAGTGAGGGAAGAGATTGCTGCGCCTTTGGAGATGATCCTTGCGTCCCCACTGTCCACTGAAGTATTGCCTGATGATTGGAGGGTGGCAAAAGTTATTCCCTTGTTCAGGAAAGGCAATAGGGATAATCCTGCAAAATACTGGCCAGTCAGTCTTACTTCTGTATTGGGAAAAGTATTGGAGAGGATTCTGAGAAACAGAATTTATGATTACTTGGAAAGTGATAGTTTGATTAGAGATCGTCAGCATGGCGTTTTGAGGGACAATCATGCCTCAAGGAACTTACTGAATTCTTTCAGGATGGGATCAACCACATTGATGAAGGTAGAGCAGTGGATGTGATGTACATGGATTTTAGCAAGGTGGTTGATAAAGTTACCATAAGATCGGCCCATTCAGAAAGTAAGGAGGCATGGGGTACAAGGAAACGGAAACCTGTGTGTGTGGATACAAATTGTCTGACCTGTAGAAGACTGATGGTGGTAGAACATGGAAAGGATTCATCCTGGAGGTTGGTGACCAGTAGCGTTCTTCAGGAATCGGTTCTGGGACTGCTGTTCTTTGTGATTTTTACAAATGACTTGGATGATAAAGTGAAAGGGTGCTTTAGTAAGTTTTACAATGTAATAAAGATGTTAGAGTTATGGATATTGTTAAGGGCTGTCTTAGGTTGTAATTGGACATTGACAGGATTGGGTGGTAAATGGAAGATGGAGTTCAACTTGGATAAGTGTAAAGCGATTCATTTTTTAAGGTCGAATTCGAAGGCAGCATACAGGTTTAAAGGCAGGATTATTGGTAGACTGGAGGACCATAGGGATCGTGTGGTCCATATCATAGGATGCTCAATGTTGTCACCCAAGCTGATAAGGTTGTTAAGATGTCTGGTGTTTAAAGTAGCCAGGGATTGCGTTTAAGAGCCGCAAGGTTACGCTGCAGCGCCAAGAATCTCTCTTGGGACTACACTTGGAATATTGTATTTAGTTCTAGTCGCCTCATTACTGAAAAGATGATGAGATTTCGGAGAGGGTGCCGGGGAGATTTACCAGGATGCTTACGAGACTGGATGGCATGTCTTACAAAGAAGCGTTGAGGGAGCTAGGGCTTTCCTCCTTGGAGCAATAAAGAATGGGAGTTGACTTCATAGACGTGTATAAGATGATGAGAGATATAGGCAGAGTTCGTAGCCAGAGACTTTTTCGCAGGGTGGAAATGGCTATCTCGAGCGGGCATAAGTTTAGTATGATTAGAAGAAGGTTTGAGGAGATGTCAGAGGTAGGTTCTTTAAACAGAGAGTGGTGGGTGCTTGGAATGCACTGCCAGCAGCGTTAGTGGAGTCAGCTGAATTACGGATATTTAATTGACTATTGGATAGACACATGAATGATAGTACAATGAAGGGTATGTCAGTTAGTCTGAACTTCGAGTAGGATAAAAGTTCGGCAGGACGTCAAGGCTTGAAGGGTTTGCACCAAGCTGTACTGTTCTGTGTTTTATGTTTCACCCAGCCTCTGGATTATTTTCAATTGTTGAATGTGTGAGGGAGTGATCTGAGTGACATTAGGAAGCTGGGGAGGGGCGTTAGCCCAAAACTTCCAGTTATGTTGTTCATTGTTCCATTCACCTGAATGCCAGTGCAATATGTGACGTGTCCTACACCAGACAGGCTCCGCCAAGTTCAGTTATTAACGTAATTCTTGACCTGTCATTTGCTGCTGTTTTCTTCAGATACAATCTGTTGGGTGACCCATGTATTAATCAGATGTTTGCTATGTTTCGTGAATTGCGCAAAAATAAGACGTCAACTATGATTATTCGACTGAACTATAATCTCTGAAAAGAATTAGGCTGATTCTATATTTATGGAACAAAACTATAAACTCCTGTCAAGATTTTCTAACACAGAAATAAAGAATGTACATTTTATTTTGTATCAAACAAACAACATGGATGTAACTCTTTTGGTGATCAGAATTACACACACAATGTCAGGATTCAAAACAATGCATTGTCACTCCAACATTTTGAAAGCGGTTGGCTTCTGAATGATTACATGTTCAGGGTGAGCAAACGATTGAATAATCAAATAGAATTAGCATTCTTATATATTTATATATAATCAATCAGTTCAATTTCTCACAAAAATGTACAAGCTTCAGCTATTTGTCAGCGAATTAGAAATGGCTATAGTTCAAAATGCTCTGTGAATATTAAACTAACTAAATGATTTGTGCTATCAAATTTTAGTGAACGACAATTTGAAAACGTTTAACTTTTAGAAAGAATGTTATTTAATTTGAAATGCAGACAGTGAACAAAAACGATGAGCATATTATCGTGTAAGTGAAAAGTCAAACTTTTTCAAAGAGATTTGTGCCAAAGCAATGACAGATTTGTTTTCGTAATTGGAATTCAACATTTCAAATATTCATATTCTGAGTAATAATTAGATTATTTAATGAAGCAGACCTTGCAGTAGTTGCATTTTAAATGCTTATGCTGCACTAAATAATCAGATATTCGTGAGTATTTACAATGGGAAATAATCGGATCCTGACTTTTATTCGCATCAGACACATGATTGAGTGCAAAACCTTAAAGTACAGGAGGAAGACATTGGCCACTGTGTGTGCATCAGTTCCAGGAATGTCTCCCAAGCCCCTCCCATTTGCCAGCCCTATCTCTGCAGCCTGTTAAATTCATATTTCCAAATGCATATCCAGTTCTATTTTTTTATGTTCATCCACAACTCTCCCAGGCAGTTCCATTCCAAATCCTAACAACTCTCTCAATAAAGAAGTGTTTCCTTATCTCATTCCTGGCTCTTTTGCTGACAAGCTTGAAATTAGAACTCCTTGATGCTGGAATGCCAACTAACGGAAACAGAGTATTCCTGTTTTACTCTACAACGTTTTTTCATACTTTTGAGCACTGCAATAAGTTCACATATTTGTCTGTTCTGCTCAAGCAAAAATAATCCTTGCAAGAACTGTTACAAGCACTACATCGGAAAAACAGTCAGCAAACTAGCCACCTGGATACATGAACAACAACTGGCCAGAAGAAAAACACATGACCCACTATCACTAGTATCCTTACTTATAGATGAGGAAGTACACGATTTAGACTGGGTCTGCATATCCATCTAGGACAAGCCAAACAGAGACACGCACGAGAATTCCTAGAAAAATAGCATTCCAACCTGAACTCTATCAACAAACATATCGATTTTGATTCCATCGAACACTCTCTGACAAAAAGAACTGGACGTAAAATCACCAATACTGGAAATTACATCACTGACTCAAGGAAACCTAAACACATAAATAGCAAATGGGACATAATACCAGCACTTCACCGAAGGCTCACTGATAATGTTCCGTAGTACAGTGATGAACCATCTGAAAATGAACTCTTCAACTCAGCGAGCAAACTGACATCCAGAAGAAGCACAATTTCTCTCATCCTCCCTTTAACTAAATACTTCATTCCACTTGTCATTCCGATTATTTTAAGGTTATTTGCATTCTTTTGCAAAGTAATATAGTGTCTTTCTGTGTGTGTTTGAATGTGTGTGTGTGTATATGATAGAGAGAGAGAGAGACAGCGAGCGAGAAAGAGAAAGAATAATCCTCTGTAATCCCTGGATTACTCCCCGTGCCATGTGGAAAAGAGAGAAGGATGAGGAAGACACTAAAGCTTAACATGTTGTTAAAAATCTAGTTCAGGGGTGAGAGTTCCAGATTGTTGTATCATTGGGATCTCTTCCAGGACAGGTGGGGACCTGTACAAAAAAGACAGATTGTATCTTAACTGTACAAGCACCATCATCCTTGTGGGGATGTTTTCTAGTACAAGTCAGATGGATTTGAATAAACCAGGAGAGTGAGAACCAAAGCAGAATATCAGGAACTGAGCAGAAGGTTAGGTGAATAGGACATCAGGCACGGCCAGTCTAATGACCATGCCGAGAGAAGGAATCAAAACAGTGAGTTGGGAGTTGGAATAAATTATAGAGAGGAGGCGCAGGTTTTTCAGAGATTAACAAGTAAGGATGGAGAGTGTGGGGGATGTGAGGGAGTGAGGTGTGTGGGATCAGGGAGACAGTGCACAAGAAAATGTTAAATGGGAAAGAGGTTGGGCCGGTGAAATTCCATGATAAACAACTGGCAGCAAAACACAGGAAAATTTGCTGCTTGTAAAAGTGAATACCTGGGAAAGAATTTATTATGCTTCAGATAAAGAACACCCTTATTGCTAGAGGTCTGTATTATAATGGAGGAAAAGCTGTCTTCATATTATGACTGTAGCTTTACTAATGGTTGCATACAGCTAGAATAGTGTCAGTGTTGTTGTTAGACAGCATCTACTGAGAATAGGAATTCCACTGGATGGTCCCAGAGATGGCTGGGCTGCCTTTGGTTGAGTGAGTGCTGAAGATGCATGAGATGATGCTGGTTTGTAATATAACCACTTCCTGAGTACAGTCAAAGGAACAAAGCAGCAACTGCCATTGTTAATTGTTTCAGAGTGTTCATGGCTGCCACTGCAAAGAATCATGCAATGAAAAACAGGCCTATCACGTCTGTGCCAGCAAGTGCATATCCAAAGACATTTTAACCGTTTGTGAGGTTACCTGCCTCAACCACCCATCGAGACAAAGCTTTCCAGATTCATACCATCCTCTCAGTTCGAAACAAATTCCACAAATCCTCTCTCAATCCCCTGACATTCACTTTAAAAGTGTGTCTCTTTGTTTTTGATCCTTTGACGAAGGAAAACAGCTGCTGTCTGTTCATCCCCTCCATACCCCATTTGCTCTTGTACACCTGTACCATATTCCCTCCTTAACGTTCCCTGCTGCAAAGAAAAAAGGAGCAAATTTAGCCCTCCTCTTTCATACTCACTTTTGAGTACTCACTTGTCTTGTTACTTCTGACTTGCATCTTCCCAATTTATCGGTGTTAAATTTCATCAGGCCATTGATCTGGCTATCTGAATAATCTGTTTCTGTCCTCCTGTAGCCTAACACTTCCCTCCTGACTGTGAACCACCCCCAGCCCATCTTTGTGTCATCCACAACATTGATCACCATTTCACTGCTCCCCACCTCCACATTCTCACAATCGTCATTTCGGAATATCACAAACAAACCGTGATTTCCTTCCTGTTCGCCAGATGTTATTTAGATGATCATTGGACAATTACAGTCTCTTGCTTTTCCTATTTTGGTGAATTTATGAGTGATGTAGTTATCACATTTTATGAGGGATCCACAATTAACATTTTCGACACAGATTTGAATTCACCTTTTACACTCCGCCCCTCTGCATGTTTTGTTTATAAACATTGTAAACAATTTAGGATAAACTAGGATTTGGCATTTTGCGGTAGAACATTAGCATTTTGCGTGGCACTGTTCTTTGTAACATTCCCTGCAATAGCCAGAGCTGAAGAAATTTTTCATCTGCAGGATGGACATGCACCCATTCATTGTTTGTTTTAATCAGCGAGTGTGATGAGGATAAATATTCAAATAAATTCTATATTATGGGCAAACTGCAGAAGATCAAATCATATTCTCATATCCACCTTGAATTAGAAGCAAATATATACTGTAAAAATAAAATCAAAAATATTGAAACACCACGTAGGGGAGAAAGAAACATGTCGTCTGTACTTGATGGAGATATAGAAATATATAGTACATGTACAACCTGAACAAGAATCAAGTGATAGAAGAGAAAGTACAAGAAATCCTTTCTTAATTTTGAATGGAAACCAGATCCCGATTTTCTTGTACAGTGATGTTTTCTCATCCAATCTCACTTCCTCAAAAGCAAGCTTTTCCCTGTCACTAAAACTTCATCTGCCTTTCTTCCTCCTCTGTCCTACTCTTTTCTTACAGTCCTACTTCCCTTACACTGCACCTCCTGCTGCTACATTCTCTTCCACCGATGATCTCCCTTCACACTCTTCTTCTGCCACTCCCCTGTAAGTTACACCAATTCCCCAGTTACTCCCCCTTTCTCTGGCCATTCCTTCCCCATTTTGCTTTCCAACTGGGATGATGGGAGCCGCTGGCTTCTGGGCTGCTATTGAGCATCAGTGAATGATTAGATTGAGATGATCAATGTCCAATAGGAACTGACAATAGTTGTTTCTGTCACTGTCTGATGCACCGTAAACAGGGTGGTTTTGTTCCCCATGGTACAGAGTGGAGTGTCTTTCTGTCTCTCTGTCTCAGCGCTTAACCAAACAGCCTCATCACAAATAGGACAAACCTCTCCTCACAGTCAGAAATCCATGCATCAGTTTTACCTTAAACATTGTGAATAGAGTGAGCACATTGTTCTAACAGGCTGTGTACTGGCCTTTTATTCTTTATTCATTTAACTGATCTTCCAATGTCAGTTGAGGTGAGATCAGAGTAACTTGCATTGCATTAAAGTAGTATTTGACTCCTGTGACATCAGAGATCCTGAGTAAACTGTGGTCACTGGGAATCGCAGGAAATTTTGCGCTGGTAATTTCCTCACTGAACAATAACACCTTCCCCAGAGCTATTGGGAATGCCAAATAAACTCTGCCCTTGCGAGTGCCTTCCAAAACCATTGATATTTTTTTCTTGTTAATAACATCAAGACATATTATAATTTAAGGTTTGGTCTAAAGTCTCCGAAAAAAATAAGACCTTGCTGCTTGAGTGTCACTCCATTGAAATAAGGATGTTACAATAAGTATACCTTCCCAATTATAGTCAATCATTTACTTTCTGAGGTCTGATCGTGCGATATCAGTACCACTGAGATCAACGTTTTCTCTGTCCAGCAGAATCGCATTATATTGTCTAAAGACTGCACCACTCTACAATTCTAATTTATTCACCGGCTCATTCGTCATGCTAAACAGATGCACTGGGCACACAATTTGCAACAAGGTAGAGATGCCCTTGACCCTCTGGAACCTTCCTCCCCTCTCATACCTGCCCACTGACTCCATGCCCTCCCCCAACTCCACCTCCTGTCTTTTATTCACCGTCCCTCCTTAACTTCCACTCTCTGATGCTGAATGTTCTGTACTCAGCAAATATCTGAACATTACCTCTCTGTGCCCCCACTTTAAGGAATTTTAGGCATGACATTTAGTTGAGCTCTTCCGCTGCGTTCGCCTCAGTGCCCATTTCTTTCAGCAATATTCCTCTCCCTGTTCCAAATACGCCGTTACCCAGCTCCAACACTCTCCCTCCACCTGGACTCCTCCCTCTGGCCTTTACCTGAACTAAATCGGTTCGTTGAGAAATCTCAACTTGACATTGGTTGTCGTAATTCCTCTGCACTTGCCTCACCAAATCCATACTATCAATGTCCGAACAGCCTATACTCCATGTGCTTAGGTCCAACTCTGACTGTGTTATTCAGCCTGTGCTGACAAGGGTGGTGCTGCTATAGTCTGGTGGACTGACCTCGACATTGCAAAGGTTGAACGCCCACTCTCAGGTACTGCCTCTAATCTCCCCCTGGACCATGACCCTACCATGGCACATCAGGCAATTGTATCAACTATGATAACTGACCACATTTCATCTGGAGATTTCTGCCCCACTCGCCCCACGCCCCTAAATGCCCCCGAGCTGATGGTCCTCTTAGAGCAGAGCTCGCTTCTATCTCCTCTCAAAAATTCACAAACAGAACTGCCCGGGCAGAGCCATTGCTTCAGCCTGCTCCTGCCACACGGAGGAAGTGCACGGATACACACTTGGGCCTCAGTTATGCCTGTTTCTTCCTGGGGGACGTCGACCATTCCCTGTTCCAGTTCTACTCCAGCACCCATCCACAAATCTTTGTCCGATACACAGATGGTATCATCGCTGCTGCATCTCTCTCTCTTGTCCGGAATTGGAAAAGTTCACCGATTTCACTTGAAATTTGAAACTCTCCATCACTTTCACCTGGTCGATCTCTGGCTCCTTACTTCCTTTCCTCAACATTTTTGCTTCCATTTCTGGGGATAGCCAGGCAACTGATATCCAGTATTAACCCACCGACTCCCACAGGTTCCTGGAGTATACATCCTCACACATGGTTTCCTGCATAGAGTCAATTCCATTCCCCCAGTTCCTCCGTCTCCACCGCATTGCTTCTGATGATACTAAATTCAATAAGGAAGCCTTTCAAATGTCCACCTTGTTCCTCAATCAAGGGACTCCCCATCACTGTTGTCAACAGGGTCCTCAACTGAGTCTGACCCATCTCCTGCACTTCTAGCCTGCCCCTCCCCTTCCCTCTCGCAACGGAGTTTCCCTTGCACTTGCCTACTATCCCAGCCGCATTCACATGCAGAGGATCATCAGCCCACATTTCCCCCACCTTCAGCGAGATGCCCCACCTGCACATATTCACCTCTCCTCCATTGTCCACCTTCTAGAGGGATTATTCCCTCCAGGACACACTGGTCTACTCTTTATTCACTCCCACCACAGGTCCACTTCACTTTCCCCTGCCGGAGGTGTAACACATTCCCATTTCCCTCCCTCCTCATCAGTATCAAAGGGCCCAACTATACCTTCGAGGTGAAGCAGCACCTTACCAACATTTCCCACAATCCAGTCTACCTCATGCGCTGCTCACAATGTGGTCTCCTCTACATTGGGGAAATGAAGGGTAGACTGGGTGACCGCTTCACAGAACATCCAAGTTGGACCGCTGCAGATGACTCTGAGCTTTCAGTTGCCTGCCAGTTGAACAGCCCATCCTGTTCCCTGACCAATATCTCTGTGTCAGGCTTGCTGCAGTGTTCCAGGCAAATTCAACGCAAGCTAAAAGAACTACACCTCATTTTCCATGTGTGGACACTGCAGTCCTTTAGACTCAAAATCAAGTTCAATAATTTTCGGGCCTGAACTCCCCAATGTCCTAGCCCCCTATCCATACACCAGGCCTAGTTGTCACATAGCCTTCCATTACTCACACCCTATTGTTAGCGACTAACAGTCTCCATTAAGAGCTATCCAGTCTCTTCTGCATATAAACCAACATTTTCCGTGTTCCTATCAGTTCTGAGGAAGGGGCACTGGACCTGAAACGTTAACTCTGATTTCTCTGCACAGATGATGCCAGACCTGCTGAGCGTTTACAGCAACTTCTGTTTTGTTTCAACATTTTCATCGCAAGTTCTCACAATGCAATACGTCACCGATATTTAGAGCCCTGTCAAACATAGGAACTTTGTAATTTCTCATTTAAAATCAATAACAAATTACTCGAGATTCAACTAAGATAACAGCTTTGCTGTTATCATTCAGATCAGACACTTTGTCACAGTTCAGAAAGAAGAAAGAAATCAAAAGAGCTGGTGCGAAACTCAGTAAATCTGGCAACATCTGAACAGAGATGCAAAAAATTAACCTTTGATTCTAATAGGACTTTTCAGAACAGTGTCACATCATATTACATATGTTAATGCTGCTGCTCTCTGCAGACACATCCTCACGTTTTTTGTTTATCCAGCATTTTCTGTTTGCATTTCATGTTTCCATTATCACTTTATTGCATGTTTCTTCACAGGTCTACATGTTGACCTTGGTAATGTTTGGACAATGTGGTACTTTCATGTTTCTATTACTGTTGGTGTGTCTGTGATACCTGAATTACAGCCGAAATCTGTCTCTTCTTTAAGATCGAAAGTAAAAAGAAAATCTCAACATCTTGTAAATCTCAGGAAATCTATTTTGTTTGAAAATACATTTTAGAGGCAGCTGAACTTCATGAAATAATAGCAATAGATTTTTGATGATGGAACACTTGTGTCCTTCATTGAACAAGCTTGTCTCCACAATCTCCAAAAGCTTTCAATGCATAACATAGAATTATTACAGCAAAGGTGGTGAAAACTCAGCCCATTGTCTTTTCCAGTTTGGAATGAGCGATATTTCTACTGTCATTCTCTTGTATTGTCACCACACCCCTGTACATTTTGTTATTACCATCTGTTTTTAATTGTAAGCATCCTGCCAGATATGAACAACATGATCAATCTCAAACAAAAACAGACGTTGGAGGGAAAGCTCAGCAGGTCTGGCTGTATCTGTGAAGAGACATCAAAGTTAATGCTTCAGATGCGGTGACACTACTCAATCTGTATTCCCAATGATGAAATGGTGTGTATATAAAATATAGTTCACTTTATCACATTTAAAATTATCCGTTTCAGTTCACATTGTCATTGAGCATTGCATATCCCAAGCGTTGGCTCGTTCCTTGTTGTGAACTATATTTAATTCTATCTGACGTTAAGAGTGATGATGACTGGGGAATATCATTGTACTCCCCATGCAGTCTCCACAGCCACTATCCCCATTCCGCCCGATCTCCTAGGTAAGTCTGACTTATTAATTCATAAGTCTTAATGAATAAGTTCACTTTTGGTTTTGGGCTGAGGGGAAAAAAGGTGAAAAATTATTGCTTTACAGCAAATAAAACTGCATTTAGATGTTTGTCAATTTGTATAAATTAATTACTGAAGCATATTCTATATGGAAGGTCCAACGTTTCTGTATTAGAGCAGTGAGAGGACCATTCAGAGAAGTCCACACTTCCTGTCAAAGTTCAGGGCAATTGTGCCCAGTGACAGTCTGTTGGCTGGGGTTTGTTCCCGTGAAGGAGAGATCTGCACAGTAACAACATCCTGACTGTGTTTCTTTATTTTGTGGAGGGGCAGAGATTCCGGGTATGATGACGACAGCATTGCAAACGTACATCAAGGCAGAGTATTCTTGCCTGCGATCAGAAAACTTCCATCATTCTCCCTCACAACTGACTTCACTCGAGGAATTGGCGATGGGAGATGTGACCAATAGCCAGCAATGTCAGAATCCAGTCCAGTCCAGTCCAGATATATTGTGAACTGAATGTGCTGTATTGAAAGCTAGACCTGTTTGCTCAGTGACCGCGATTGATGTCAGTCTACATGCATTGTAACTGTGCCCTATTGGTGAGGGGCTTCACTCAGTGCGCTGTCCCAGTGTAGGAGCAGATGCATCAGCTCCAACAGTAACAGAGATCAGCAGCTGGAGAGACGTGGAGAGGATAGATCTGAATCTGCGAATAATGGACTGGATAATTACACGAATGGAGAGGAGGCTTTCCTTGGGTCTTTTCAACATTTCCCTCTGTCGGAAATGTCTACCTTATTGGATATTAGTGGTGCTGATTGGGCGGAGTGGAGAGTGTGTTACTCCTGGTGGAGGAGCGACGCTCCTAAATCTAGTGTGCTTCCAATTAAACCTGTTGGACTATAACCTGGTGTTGTGTGATTTTTAACTTTGTACACCCCGGTCTAACAGCGGCATCTCCAAATCATAACCTATTCTCGCTATTGTTGGTGTTCTCTACCTCTGTCCATTCATTAAGCCCATAAACAATTTTGAACTTCATTGCAATTTCTATTATCTATATTTGCCAATGAAAAAAACTTTTATCTTCAATTTCAATTGCAGTTTCCATTCATCTGAATTGCAGACCGCTCCCTTACAAACATCTGAGAACAAAACTGTGCACAACCTCGAGATCTCTTATTGCCCTGAACTGATTTATGTATCTTGTTCTCTCTGTCACGAACCCTGTCCACTACCAGGTCATAATATCCCCAGTCTCCATCTCTGCGTCAGTGCTGTGGCTGAACAAACCGTTGTCTGCTCGTTGGTAAAATTCAGACTTTATGTTTCAAGCTCTCTTCTGGCCACTTTTCCAGTTACAAGTATTTCAATCACAAAATTGTTCTTGTCTCGGACGTTACTTCATGATTAGGACAATGTATCAGAGTAGGAATGTCGCTGGATGTAATTCAGGAGCAAAGCTTATTAAACGAAAGACATGGTTTCAAGCGATTTGTTTCAAGTCCTACCACAGCTGATGGCAGAACGAAATAAAAATGATAAGAATTGGAATAAAAGTGAATTTCACGAAAAACAACTATAAAACCACATTTTGTCTGAACAATTTCCTGTTTCACTGATGACCTTCGGTAAAGAAATCTAATGTTACTACCCGTTCTGGGTTAAGTGTGACTTCAGACCCATATCAATGTGCTTGACTTTCTATTGGCTTGTGGAATGTCGTCAGAGTCAGGACAATTAGTGATGCTTAACAAATGTTGCCCTGGGCAGAGATGCCGACTTCCCATGGAATAACAAATTTGAAGGTTAAACAAATTTGAAAGATGCTGGAGATCTGAAATTGCATAAATAATGCAAGGAAAAGATCAGAAAGTGCTGGGAAGCTTTTCTGAACTGAAAGCAGCTGGAAAATAGTGTGAACAATGCTGGTGACAGGGAAGTCAGCTTTGAAGGGCAGGAGGAGTGAGTTGAATCGATAGAGAAAGAGATAGAAGACAAAGAGCAAACAAAGGGAATGATGATCAGCTGGGGTGGAAATAAAATGTGAGAATCACCTCATTTATTTTTAACTTTTCAAATCTTCCTGAATATCACGCCCATGCTGCTACACGTATCCCCCGCTTTTAAAAAATTCGCATTTTGCCATTTCCCTTTCCGAAAAACCTCCATTACGTCCTGTTTTCACTAATCAAAAGAAATCCGAAGAGGATTTTCACTTTTAACAAGAAACGTAAATTTTCCCCACATAAATTAATGATACCTCACTTTATGCCATATCAGCTTATGAAAGGCTTTGTCGGAACACTCTACTTTCAGATACCGAGGGCAATCTCTATCTATCTAAGATCATGTTTAAAGCGATTTGATCCGACCTGTCTGTGTTCCCTGAGTGTCGTCATGTTCTTATATTTATTAATGGGATATAGGTATCGCTGGGTGGGCCAGCATTAGTTCACTTTGTTGATTGCCCTTGAGAAGACCTTGAGCCTCACAGGGCACTCAGACAGAGTGAGGCACACAAGGTGACAGCAACACAGGAGCAGTGCGATTCAAGATCGAATTTAGCAAGATTAATATTATTTGAAAAGTTAGAGATGTCAATTCGCCAGTGTAATTAGGGTGGGGAAGAAGGTGTTCCTGAGCATACTGGTCCATGTTTTCAAGTCTCTGTATCTTCTCCCTTTTGGAAGAGGTTGTGGGAGATCATTACCAGTTTGGGAGAGATATTTGATGTTGCCAGCCATTCGCTGACAATGAGAAGTATAAATGGATGGAAGGTTGTCCTCCATGATAGTATGGGCTGTGCACAAAACCGTCTGTAGTTTCTTATGGTCCTGGGAAGAGCAGTTACCATTACACTATTATGCACGTGAATAGAATGCTTTCAGTTGCCAGTATGCAGAGCACTGGGAGAAGGCAGTTCCAAAATATTTAGATGTAACAATTGGTTGTTAAATGGATATCTACATTCTGGTTGCTGTTTTGACAACAATTGAAATTTAACCAATAAATTTAAATTATGTTTAAGATACCAAAACATAATTGAATTTATTGTATTGCCAACATCCAACCAAAGAGCCATCACATGCTTCAAAAGAATAGAGAAGCCATCACCATCACAACGAGAGAGAAAGAGATGGACACGTAGAAGGAGAGAGAGAACACAGCGAGGCAAACAGAAGGACAGTCAGTAAAACAGAGAAAGGAAACAAAATAAGAAACAGACATTCACAAGAACAGGGAGAAGGGGAGACAGTAAGTTATGGGAAAGAAACAGAAGACAGATAAAAGGAAAATACAAGGAAACAGACAGTGTGAGAGAAATAGTGAGATACAAAGCACACAGTGTGCTGGGGGTGGGGTCACAGTGAGCTGGGGGTGGTGAATGGGAGGTTCTGGGGCTGTGGACCAGAGACAGGTGGAAGTGAGCACTGTAGTAACTGGGGGAAGGGAGGTGAGGATTTACTTTGACCTTTACCAAGAAATGCAGACAAAGCATAGTAAACAATGATGTACAGAACAATGGCTCTAAAATATGTTTGAGAGCCATGCAGGTTACGATGCACAGGGCGTGTGCGAGGCGAGATCAGCAGGAACAAGATCAGCATTATCTGAGAATAGGGAGTCCACTCATCAGTCTAATAACAGTCAGGAAGAAACTGTTCCTGAACCAGCTGCTCAGTGATTTCAAGGTTTTGTACCTTTTAGTCTGAGGGAAGAGGTTGGAGGAGACCATTACTGGGGTCTGATGGGTCATTGCTAATCTTATAACAAAGAACATTCCAGCACAGAAACAGGCCATTCGGTGGTCCGAGCCTGCGCCGATCCAAATCCTCTATCTAAACCTGTCGCCTATTTTCTAAGGATCTCTATCCCTTTGTTCCCAGCCCATTCATGTTTCTTTCCAGAAACATCTTAAAATAAACCACTGGTCACAGTTCTCCATTTTGAGAAACTCCCTCCCCTTACTATTCTCTGCCTCCTGTTGCCCAGCCAGTTCTTTATCCACCAGCTCGTGCATCATGTGACTTCACTTTCGACATACCTCGACCATGGGGAAACATACCAAACGCCTTCCTGAAGACCACAACATGACATCTACATTGCCTCCTTCGTCAATCAACTTTGTCACTTCCTCAAAGAAATCTATTGATTTGGTAAGACATGACCTTCTCTGCACAAAACCATGTTACCTATCACTGATAAGACTATTATCATTCAAATAAGAATAATTCCAATCTCTGGACCCTGTTTTTGTGGAGTTTATTTACAATCTCCCCGTGTCTGCATTGGGAGAATTAACTCTTTTCTCTCTCCACAGTATGTTTCTATGTTTGTTTCAGGTTTCTGCCATCTGCAGTATATTTACTTGTATTTGATGGAGAATTGATGCAAATATGACGGGTTTATTGTAAAAGTGGCACTGGTGCTCGGGCTCCCCGAGTACATGGGAATCTTGCCCAGCTACTGATGTGAGTGCATGTCTCTGATTACCTACTCCGTCTCTCTCGAGCCCTGAGTCCATCCGTTATTGCATGCAGCCTTTCACCGAGCCATCCCGGGGTTCCCCAAACCCCATCGCCTGGCACTGGATGCTCCCTATGCAAGGGGCGCTCAAAGACACTGGGCACTTTCTGACACGCTAGGGATCTGGGGTAAAGCCCCAGCCATTAAAAAAGGAACAGAATAGCCAAAATCCAATTGAACAGCAAAGCAAACAGGCTGAATGACAGCCATCTGTTATGACATTTTCAGGTCTTTTAGACTAATTTCTGTTTATCCACGTCCATCTACAATAGATACTCCATATGTATACCTTGTCACACAGGTTTGGTGAAGGTGTAAGATATCAGATCCTATGGTCATTGTGACTGATTCGTTGGGCTCCACTTTCATAGTTAATGAGATCACACTAAGTTTTTATTGTCAAGTCTATCCATTTCAAAGTAAAGATCGTGCCGGAGTTATGCTGAAAGGATTTTTGAATGTTGGAGAGAATAGATTATGCCACGTGCCAGTGAAGTTAGGAATAGGAAGGCAGTATAGTTAAAAACATGGCCAAAGAGCTGGTAGGGTAGGCAGCACTTGCAATATGTGGATCATTGGGATTCCCGGGTCAGTAGGATATAGACAGGAAGGACTGGATGCATCTGAACTGGCAGCAATCTCCGATATGTGGGTCATTGGGAATCCTGGGTCAGTATGAAATACACAAGAAGGACGGGATGGACGTGAACTGGCAGCAATCTCCTGGCAGGCAGGTTTGTTATTGTCACTCAGGAGGGTTTAAACTAGTGTGGGGGGGGGTGGTGGTAGGGGGGGAGTACGTCCACAAGCACATGACTGAAGAGTAGGTGGCGACTAATCCCAGTACAGCTAAGACCAGCAACAAACTGGCAGTGTGGAGTGAACACAATGGGACTGGCAGTCGGAAGTATGCTGATTTTAATATGAGCAGTATGACAGGCAAGACAGATGAGCTTGGAGTTTGGAGTTTGAATGAGTATATATAACTATGATATAACTATTACAGAGATTTGGTTGAGAGAGGGAACAGAAAACTGTCAATCCAATGGGTCAAGAGAGAGTTGAAGAATGTGCATTGAGAGGTTGGAGACTGTTGTTTGAAGCATAATAATTATCCAGTAGTTTATTGGAATTGGACAGTGTGTGATGAAATGTTCATATAGAAGGGACAATGGAGGAAACAGAAATTGTCTGTTTGCAATATTTTCTGCTTTACTGACAGTCTTTTCTAATCTCCTAATACCAGAGAATAGACAACGAGAATTTACATCAGGGAAACACAAACCAAATATCAGGTCAGGATCTGATGGAGTTGGGCTGAAGTGTTTTTATTTCAATGGAAGAATTATTATGGTTAAGACCGATGAACTGACAGCCTGAATCCGTGCATTGGACTATAATGTTGCAGCTTTACAGAGACTTGGTTGAGAGAGGGAAAGAACTGGCCATTTAACATTCCACGGTTTCATTGTTTTATGCGAGATGGAGAGGAAGGTAAAAGAGGTGGACGAGGTGTTTTAATAATCGGGAGAATGCTACATCTGTACTTGAAGAGGACATACAGGAGGGACTATCCACTGCAGCAATATGGTTAAAGCTCAAAAATAAGATGGCTGCAAGCACTGCGTTACTATAATCCCTCCAACAGCCACGGAGGGATTGAGGAACAGAAATGTACGTCAATTAAGGAAAGGTGTATTAAAAACAGAGTGGTCATAGTAAGTGACTTTAATATCTCCAATAATGACTGGGAGCCCCTTGGAGCAAGAGGCTTCGACGGGGCAGAATTTATTAACTGCAACAGTTTGTGGATTGTCCAACCAGAGGAAGCGCCAGACTGGATCTCGTATCGGCTAATGAGCCTGGCCAGGTGACTGACCTTTCAGTGGGACATAATTTTAGAAACAGTGGTAACAGCTCCTTCAGATTTAAGATAGTTACGAACATGGATAAGTCAGGACATTGTGTGAAGCTACTGAATTGGCGGAAGGCAAATTACGTGAGCATCAGGCAGAGCTAGGCCGTCTCAATTGGGAGGAGCTGCTATCAGGCAAATCCACATTTTGTATTTTTTATGGGGAAATCAAAATTTTGTATGTGGGATCTGCTTGTTAAATCCTGACAGCATAATCATCTGGTGATCGTCCTCCCGCCTGCACGAATTTCAATCTATTTTGTTTGAACAGATATTTCAAGGCCACTGCACAACAGGCAACAGGAAGAGATAAAGGATGATTCTGCACTGTGTCCTTCGCAGAACCAGCTTGTCTCTCCAGGCACCTGATGTCTTTATTGTGCTGAAGTCTTCATAGTGGTTCAGAGAGCTTCAGAATTAGTAGAGCACTGAACGAAGCCGTTTAGCCAATTGTACAACGATGAGCTCTCCAACATCACAATTTGAAAACAGAGTGAACTGTGTGTGTGTGAGAGAGAGAAAAATTAACAGAGAAAAAGGAAGTGAAGAAAGATAAAAGGAATGGAGGGAAAATGGAGCGACAGAGTGAGTGAGAGCAAGGGGTGTCAGACGAGTATGAAGTTAGATCAGAAGACAGCATGAGGACAAACATACAGAAATTTTATTTAGAAATTCCCACAGACTGCAAGCCCTTTGTCTGGTGCCGTACCCTGTGAGCACTATGCTGTCATCCCAGATCATTTATCGCCAATAATTTCACAGAGCCGGGTTGCTGACGCTGAACAAGTTCCAAAATAACAATAGATTGGTTCCAGGGAGAAGGTGAATTAATTTAAAAATTTTGGGCCAACTAGACAATGTGTGAGACAGGGCGAGAGAGTCTCAGTGAGGGGGATCACTGACTGGGGGAAATCAGTACCTCAGCTGTGGGTCAGATAATGACCAATAAAGCTTGAATACCTCGTCCGTGGTTTTGTAATTCACATTTCAATTCATATAGCTCCACATCGTAAGTGAATTTTAACAGACTTGTCTCTTTGTATTTTTCATGTTTTGGTATGTGCTGAAACGCTTGTTTTTTGTCCCAGTATTTTGTGTTGAATAAACACATTTTATTGTTGTGGTTCTGTTCGCCAAGCTGGGAATTTATGTTGCAGACGTTTTGTCCCCTGTCTCAGTGATATCCTCAGTGCTTGGGAGCATCCTGTGAAGCGCGTCTGTGATCTTTCCTCTGGCATTTATAGTGGTTTGAATCTGCCGCTTCAGGTTGTCAGTTCCAGCTGTCCATTGCAGTGGTCGGTATATTGGGTCCAGGTCGATGTGCTTATTGTTTGAATCTGTGGATGAGTGCCATTCCTCTAGGAATTCCCTGGCTGTTCTCTGTTTGGCTTGTCCTACAATAGTAGTGTTCTCCCAGTCGAATTCATGTTGCTTGTTATCTGCGTGTGTGGCCACTAAGGATAGCTGGTCGTGTCGTTTCGTGGCGAGTTGGTGTTCATGGATGCGGATCGTTAGCTGTCTTCCTGTTTGTCCTATGTAGTGTTTTGTGCAGTCTTTCCATGGGGTTTTGTACACTACATTGGTTTTGCTCATGCTGGGTATCGGGTCCTTCGTCCTGGTGAGTTGTCTGAGAGTGGCTGTTGGTTTGTGTGCTGTTATGAGTCCTAGTGGTCGCAGTAGTCTGGCTGTCAGTTCAGAAATGTTTTTTATGTATGGTAGTGTGGCTAGTCCTTTGGGTTGCGGAATGTTCTCGTTCCGTTGTCTTTCCCCTAGGCATCTGTTGTTGAAATTGCACTGGATCATCAACGCCACACTCTCAGGAATCCGATTCACTAGAGAGGAAGAAAAGGGCAACCGACTCCCATTCCTAGACGTGATGGTACAGAGAACACCGAACGGAGAATTCACCACAAAGGTTTACAGGAAAGCCACACACACAGACCAAATCCTGAACTACGAAAGCAACCACCCCAACACACACAAAATAAGTTGCATCAAGACACTATTCAAAAGGGCCAGAACACACTGCAGTACACCAGAACTGCAAAAAGAGGAAGAGGAACACTTATACAAGGTATTCGCCAAAAGCGGATGCCCCCGCAATTTCATCAACAGATGTCTAAGGGAAAGACAATGGAACGACGACATGTCACGACCCAAAGGACTAGCCACACTACCATACATCAAGAGCATTTCCGAACTGACAGCCAGACTACTGCGAACACTCGGACTCATAACAGCACACAAACCAACAGCCACTCTCAGACAACAACTCACCAGAACGAAGGACCCGATACCCAGCATGAGCAAAACCAATGTAGTGTACAAAATTCCATGCAAGGACTGCACAAAACACTACGTAGGACAAAGAGGAAGACAGCTAACGATCCGCATCCATGAACACCAACTAGCCATGAAACGACACGACCAGCTATCCTGAGTAGCCACACACACAGATGACAAGCAACATGAATTCGACTGGGACAACACTACTATTATAGGACAAACCAAACAGAGAGCAGCCAGGGAATTCCAAGAGGCATGGCACTCATCCACAGATTCAATCAATAAGCACATCGACCTGGACCCAATATATCGGCCACTGCAATGGACAGCTGGAACTGACAACCGGAAGCGACAGATTCAAACCACTATAAATGCCGAAGGAAACATCACAGAAGCGCTTCACAGGAGGCTCCAAAGCACTGAGGATGTCACCTGGAGAGGCGATGAAACGTCTGCAACACAAATTCCCAGCTCGGCGAACAGAAATACAACAATGAGCACCCGAGCTACAAATCTTCTCACAAACTTTAAACACATTTTATTACTGAGGAAGAAATAACCTGTTCTGATGGGACAGTCTTCGTCTGAACCGTGCTGGGACCAGAGTCCAAGTGAATCCTAACCAAGGATTTAGACAGAGCTTTAAACTGATTAGGAGTGTGTGTGTGTGTGCGAAGGGTAGGGGTTTCCTGAAAGGGTTTAATAAGAAAAGAGGAGGTAAGAGCACAGAGCTCAAGAGAGGTTATTAAAATCTTCAGCATAGACGCAAATAGAACAGAGTGTATGGGAAGTGTAAGCAATCAAACTTCAATCACACTGAACAAACAAATGGCAATAGAAGAGGGAACGTTAACACAAGATTGAAGGGTTATATCTGAATGCGAGCAGTATAAGGAATAGGGTAAATGAGCTTGTGGCATAGATTGAAATTGGTAGGTATGACGCAATGGGCATTACAGAGAAGTGGCTGCAAGGGGATCAGGATATTCAAGGACATATATCGTATCGAAAAGATCGAGACAGTGGATTTACATTATTAATAAGAAATGAAATTTAATCAACAATAAGAAAGAAAGTAAGGTCAGATAGTGTGGAATCTGCATGGTAGAATTGAGGAACCACAAAGGTAAGACAACCACAGTTGGAGACTTGCACAGGCCTCCAAAGAGTAGTCAGGAGCTGGGGCACAAGATACACCAGGAGATAGAAAAGATCTGTAGGAAAGACAACGTTACAGTGATCATGGGGGATTTCAATATGCAAGTGGAATGGGAAACCAGGTTGGTAGTGAATCGCAAGAAAAGGAATTTAAGGAATATCTACGGGATGGCTTTTTGGAGCATCATGTGGTGGAGCCCACTCGGGAACAGATGACACTGGATTTAATGACGCAGGCTAGACAAGGGAGCTTAAGGTGAAGGAAAACTTCAGAAGCATTGATCAGAACATGGTTGAATTTATTCTGAAATTTGAGAGAGAAGATAGAATCAGAGATAACAGTATTTCAGCTGAATAAAGGCAACTGGAGAGGCATAAGGGAGAAGCTGGGTAGAATTGACCTGGATAGGCGTCTAGCCGGAAAGACAGGGTAACAGCAATGGCTGGAGATTCCATGATAATTTAAAAGACACTGCAGAGATGCGTGCTGAGTAATAGAAGTATGGTACAGGGAGGATGAGGCAACCAGGGCTGACAAGGGAAGTCAGGGATTGCATATAAGCAAAAGAGCAAGCAGAGTGAAGGGCAGTGGGGAACTGGAGAATTGAGGCCAACAGAAGACAAGAAAAAATAAATAAGGAGGGAGAACATTAAGTATGGGGGTAAGCTAACCAGTAATATAAAGGAAACTGTAAGAGATTCTTTAGATATATAAAATGCAAAAGAGACATAAATGTGAATATGGACCACTGGGAAATGATGCTGGAGAGACAGTAGTGGGAAGCAAAGGCATGGCTGAGGAATTTTGCATCAGTCTTGACGGTGCCATACACGAGTAATTTCCCAAGAATTGAAGAGAGTGAGAGGGCAGTCCTAAATACAGTGGCCATCACCAAGAAGAACATGTTAGAAAACGGAATGGCCTGAATGTGGATAACTCACCTGGACCAGATGGATTACACCCCAGCCTTGTAAGGGAGATCGCTGAAGCGTTAGTACAAGCGAAAGTGGTAATCTTTCAGGAATGACTAAAATCAGGAAAGGGCCAAGTGGCTGTATAATTGCTAACATGACACCCGGTTTAATAAGGGAGTTAGGCAGAAGATGGAAAACTGCAGACTGATTTGCAGACTTGGTTGTGGGTAACATCATGGAATTAATCGTGAAGAATGGGATTTCTGAATACTTGGAGGTCTTTGGTAAAATAGGACAGAGTCAGCATGGTTTCATCAAGGGGAGGTCATGCCTGACAAACCTGCTAGAATACATTGAGGGAGTAATGTGCAGATTTGATGAAGGAGAACCAATAGATGTTATCCATCTGCACCTCAAGAATCCTTTGACAAGGTGTCATGCATGATGCTATTGAGAAAGATATGCGTCCATGGTGTAAGACGCAAGGTGGAAGTTGAAGTTTGGCTGTCTGACAGAAAGCAGAGAGTGTGGATTAAAGTGTCCTTCTCAGAATGGCAGCCAGTGACAAGTGGTGTTCCACAAGACTCAGTTTTGGGACCACAACTTTTCACTTTGTGCATTCATTATCTATATGACAGAACTGAGGGCATTTGGGTTAAGCTTTCAAACTGTGCAAAGATAGATATAGGGACAGGTAGCATTGAAGAGGTGGTTTGGCTGCAGGAGGGTGCTCTGGCGCATCTCCTCAACTGCCCAAAACTCCGGCCTTGAGCTTCACCCTTCCAACTACAACAAGTTAGAACCTCTCTGGTGCATGCCTTCCATCCCACCAACCTCAGTATACAACGCATCATCCTCCGCCATTTCTGCCACCAACAGTCAGACCCCACCACCAGAGATATACTTCCCTCCCTACCCCTATCATCATACTGCTGAGACCATTCCCTCACAGCTCCCTCATCAGGTCCACGCAACCCCAACAAGCCACCTTCCACTCCCAGCACTTTCCCTTGCCACTACAACAGGTATGAAACCTGTGCCAACACCTCCCTCCTCACCTCCACCCAAGGCCCCAAAGGATCCTTCCACATCAGCCAGATAGCATCCTGTGCATCCAAATACCTCTTCTAGTGTGTCCATTGCTCCTGGTCTCCACTACATTGGCCAGACAAGACGTCAACTTGCAGAACAGTTCAGGGAACACTCTCAGACACACACACCCAACAACCCCCCTGACCTGTGGCTAAATACTTCAACTCCCCCTCCGATTCCGCCAAGGCTTTGCAGGTTTGTGGCCTCATCCACTGTCAAATTCTAGCCACCTGACGTCTGAAGGAAGAACGCATCATCTTCTGCCTTGGGACCCTTCCAACACACGGTATCAAGGACAATCTTACCAGTTTCCTCATCTCCCCTCCACCTTATCCCAGATCAAACCCTCCAACTCAGAACCGCCCTCTTGAACTGTCCTAGCTGTCCATCTTCCTTCCCATCTAGCCACTCCACCTTCCACTCTGAACTATCACTATCACCACCCACCTTCATCTAGCTGTCACCTTCCAAGCGACCTTCCTCCCAGCACCAGCCCCTCCCATTTATCTCTCTGGCACCATGTTGCTGTCGGAACTTACCTACACTAACCCACTATCCTCCATATACCTATCCAATGCCCGCTTAAATACCCATTAAGAGGGAGAGTCCACTACTGCTACTGGCAGGGCATTCCATGAGCTTACGACTCGCTGAGTGAAGAACCTACCCCTAACATCAGTCCTATATCTACCACCCCTTAATTTAAAGCTATGCCCCCTTGTAATAGCTGACTCCATACGTGGAAAAAGGTTCTCACTGTCAACCCTATCTAACCCCCTAATCATCTTGTACACCTCTATCAGTCACCCCTCCTCCCTCACTTTCACCTCGTCTTTCTCTGACTCATCACTTCCTTTCCTCGGTATCTCTGTTTCCATTTCTGGGGATCGACAGGCCACTAATATCCAGTATTAACCAACCGACTGCCACTGCTACCTGGAGTATACACCCTCACAACCTGTTTCTTGCTAATACTCCATTCCATTCCACCAATTTTTCTGTCTCCACCGCATTGCTTCTAATGATGTCAATTTCCAAAATGTCCATCTTCTTCCTCAACTGAGAATATCCCAGCACTGTTTTCGAGAGGGCCCTCAACCAGGTCTGACCCACCTCTTGCATTTCTATTTTCACCGTCTCTCTACCTTCCTGCAACAGCGAGAGAATTCCTCTTGTCCTGGCCGACCATCCCACCTGCATTCACATGAAGTGGATTATCAGCCGCCATTTCCCCCACCTCCAGCAAGATGCCATCACCAGACACATATTTTCCTCCTCAAAATTGTCCACCTTCTGGAGGGACCAGGACACCCTGGTTCACTCTTTATTCACTTTTATTACCCCGCCCTCACCCCCACCACAGGTCCACTTCACTTGCCCCTGCCGAAAGTGTAACATGTTCGCACTTCTGTCCTCCTTTCTCACTATCCAAGGGCCCAACCACACCGTACCGATGAAGCAGCACCTTACCAACATTTTCCACAATTAGTCTACTCGATTCACTTCTCACAATGTGGTCTTCTCTACATTGGGGAAACTAACGGTAGCCTGGGTGACCGCTTCTCTGAACATCCAAAGTGTATCTATACAAATGGTCCTGAGCTTCCAGTTCCCTGCCAGTTTAATACCGCATCCTGTTCCCTGACCAATATCTCTATGTCAGGCTTGCTGCAGTGTTCCAGGAAAAGTCTATGCAAACTGACACGACAACACCTCATTTACCGTGTGAGGATCCTACAGCCCTTCAGACTCAAAATCAAGTTCAATAATTTTCGGCCCTGAACTCCACAATGTCCTCGCCCCCGACCAATAATACACCAGGCCTAGTTCTCACATCGCCTTCCATTACACACCCTCTATGTTTAGCCACTAACAATCTCCATTAACAGCTGTCCAGCCCCTTCTTCATATCAACCAACATTTTCCTAGCTACCATCATTTCTGATGAAGGGTCACTGAACCCGAAACGTTAACTGTGATTTCTCTTCACAGATTCTGCCAGACCTACTGAGCTTTAAAACCAACTTCAGTTTTTGTTTCAACATTTTCATGGCACGTTTTCACAATCTAATACGTCATCAATATTTAGAGCCTTGTCAAACATAGGAACTTTGTAATTTCTCATTTAATATCAATAACGAATTACTCGAGATCCAAGTGAGACAGGGGCTTTGCTGTTATCGTTCAGATCAGACAATTTGTCACAGTTCAGAAAGAAAAAGAAATTGAAAGAGCTGGAGCAAAACTCAACAAATCTGGCAGAATTTGAGCAGAGTTGCATAGCATTAACCTTTGACTTTTCAGAAATGTCACATCATAATCAATATGTTAACTCTGTTTCTATCTGCAGATACTTCTTCATGTTTTTATTTCGTTTCTCCACCATTTTCAGTTTGTATCTCATGTTTGCATATCATTATATCTCATGTTTCTTGACTGGTCTATTTGCTGACCTTGGTTATATGTGGACACTGTGGTCCAATTACAGATGGTGTGTCTGTGACACGTGTATTAAGGCCGAAATCTGTTTCTTTTATAAGATTCAAAGAGAAAAAAAAAACGTTTCTGAATATCCTGGAAATCTCAGAAAACCACTTTGTTTTAAAAAACTTTTCATTGCAACTGAACTTCATGACACAATACGAATCGATTTTTGTTGATGGAACAGTCTGTGTCCTTTATTGAACAAGCTTGTCTCACCCCCCCTCCATAGGCTTTAAATACATATCACAGAATTATTAAAGCAAAGGTTGCGGAAACTCAACCCATTGTCTCTTCCAGCTTAGAATGAGCTGTCTCTCTTATTGTTATTCTGTATACTGGCAACCGAAAGCATTCTATTCATGTGACATGGTAATTGCTCTACCCAGGACCATAAGAAACTACAGACGGTTGTGTGCACAGCACAGACCATCACGGAAGGCAACCTTCCATCCATTTATACTTCTTATTGTCACCGAAAGGCTGATAACATTAAAAAAACTCACTGTGACACTCTCTGATCTTATCTGACACTCTCTGAGACACACCGAGACACTCTCTGAAACCCACTGTGACACTCTCTAACAGACTGTGAAACTCTCTGACACACTCTGCAGCACAATGTGACACACTCTGACAGACTGTGAAACACTGTGACACACTCTGACCCTCTCTGACACTGACTGTGACACTCTCTGACTCTCCCTGACACTCTCTGAGGCACAGCACGACATCTGTGACCCTCTCTGACAGATTTTGACAAACTGTGACACTCTCTGACTCTCTCTGACTCACTCCGAAATATACTGACACCTTCTCTGACAGATTGTGACACACTGTGACACTCTCAGAGACAGACTGTGACACGTTCCGACTCTCTCTGACTCTCTGAAACACGCTGAGACTCTCTCTTAGACACACTGTGACTCTCTCTAACACTCTTGAACACACTGTGACACTCTCTGATACTCTCTGTGGCACACAGTGACACTCTCAAAAACAGACTGTGACTCTCTCTGACTCTCTGAGACACACTGTGACACTCACTGAGACTCACTGAGACTCACTGTGACACTCTCTGACAGACTGTGACTCTATGACTCTCACTGAGACTCTCTTAGACACACTGTGACACTCGCTGACTCTCTCTGACACTTTGAGATACATTGTGACACTCTCTGGTCCTATCTGGAACTCTCTGAAACACATGGTGACACTCTCTGACTCTCTCTGAAACACAGTGTGACACTCCCTGACGCACTCTGAGACACCCTGTGAATCGATCTGACTCTCTCTGAAACACACTGTGACTCGCTCTGACAGACTCTGACACACTGTGTCACTCTCTGACACTTTCTGAGACACACTGTTACACTTTCTGACTCTCTCTGACTCTCTGGGACACACAGTGACACTCTCTGAGACCGACTGTGTGTGTCTCTCTCTCACTCTCTCTCTGACACTCTCTGAGGCACAGCACGACACACTGTGACACTCTCTGACTCTCTCTGAAACACAGTGTGACACTCCCTGACGCACTCTGAGACACCCTGTGAATCGATCTGACTCTCTCTGAAACACACTGTGACTCGCTCTGACAGACTCTGACACACTGTGTCACTCTCTGACACTTTCTGAGACACACTGTTACACTTTCTGACTCTCTCTGACTCTCTGGGACACACAGTGACACTCTCTGAGACCGACTGTGTGTCTCTCTCTCTCACTCTCTCTCTGACACTCTCTGAGGCACAGCACGACACACTGTGACACTCGCTGACTTTCTCTGACACGCTCTTAGGCACACTGTGATACTCTCTGATTCTCTCTGACCCTCTCTGAGACACACTGTGACACTCTCTGACTCTCTCTGACACTGTGAGACGCACTGTGACACTCTCTGATCCTAGCTGACACTCTCTGAAACACATTGTGACACTCTCTGATTCTCTCTGAAAGACACTGTGACACTCTCTGACTCACTCTGACTCTCTGAAACACACTGTGACACTCTCTAACAGACTGTTACACACTCTGACCCACTCTGAGGCACACTGTGACTCGCTCTGACAGACTGTGACACACTGTGTCACTCTATGACACTTTCTGAGACACACTGTTACACTTTCCGACTCTCTCTGACTCTCTGAGACACTGTGACACTCTCTGAGACACACAGTGACACTCTCTGACCCTCTCTGAGACCGACTGTGCCTCTCTCTCTCTCTCTCTCTCTCTCTCTCTGATACTCTCTGAGGCACAGCATGACACTCTCTGACATGCTCTTAGGCACACTGTGATACTCTCTGACTCTCTCTGACCCTCTCTGAGACACATTGTGACTCTTTCTGAGTTATTCTGTCTTTCTCTGAAACACACCATGACACTCTCTCACAGACTGTGACCCTCTCTGAGACAAATGCTGACCCTCTCTGACACTCTCTGAGACAAAGTACGACTCACTGTGACACTCTCTGATTCTCTCTGACAAACTCTGAAATACATGTAACCATTTCTGACGGACTGTGACACTGTGTGATACTCTCTGAAGCACACTGTGACACTCTCTGAGACACACTATAACACTCTATAAGACACACTGTGACACTCTCTGAGACACATTATGACACACTGTGACATTCTCTGACTATCTCTGACTCTCCGAGGCACATTGTGACAATCTCTGACCCTCTCTGAGACAGACTGTGACCCTTTCTGAATGAATGTGACATTCTCTGACAGACGGTTACAGCTGGAGTGAACAAGGTCGGGAACGGGACTGAGGTGTTAGTGGGGGAGCACTTTGGAAAGTTACCACAATTGTATTGGTTTGAAAATAGCGATGGAAAGGGACAGGCCTGGTCCACAAGTTCAAGTTATTCAATGGAGCAAGATAGTATTATACAGGACTTTTTAAAGTAGATCTGGGGAGGATATTTACAGGTAAAGGGAAGTCTGGCAAGTAGGAATATCTTAAAACCGAGATAAAAGGAGCGTTCAGCGCCAGCGTGTTCCTGTTATTGTGCAGCTCAATGCTGACTGAATTAGGAAACACTGGCTGAGTTTCGAGGCTGTGGTCAAGAAAAAAGGGGTCACATGTCAGATATAACTGGCTGACTCAAGGGAATCCCTTCAGGAGCATCCGGTCTGTTGGAATACACTTAGGATGGAAATCAGGAATGTAAAAAGGGGACACGAGATAGCTTTGGCAGAGAAAGTTAAAGAGAATCAAAAGAGACTCTACAAGGGTATTAAGGGCAAAAGAAGAGCTCGGGACAAATCCGGTCTCCTTAATGATCAATGAAGGCAACGATGTGTGAAACTACAAGATCCAAAACAAATATTTCATTTTGGAACTTACTTTGGATAAAGACTGGGGCGCTCAGGGAACTAAACAGTGTTTGGCCCGACTACTATTCGAATACTGTGTGCAATTCTGTTCTCAATGCCACAGGAAGGATGTCGTGAAACATGAAAGGGTTCAGAAAAAATGAACAAGGATGTTGCCAGGATTGGAGGGTTTGCGCGTTAGGGAAATGCTGAATAAGCTGGGGCTGTTTTCACTTGAATATGGGAAGCTGAGAAGTTAATAGATAAAGGTGTTTAAAATCATGATGATCATCGATCGGGTCAATAGACAAGGTTTTTCCCCAGGAGCTGAAAATCTGCATGAATTCATGTAAAACTCCGTTATCTCAATTTTTAGCTTAGAATCAATCTAAACATCATGGCATAGTCAGAGAACACAGGGGGCCAACACTTTCAACATTTTGTTTTGCTATCACCATTGTTCACAGCTCACCTGAGAATGCAACTTTTTTTTAAAAAAAGGTTTTGGGATTTACACATGAAAGAAGTGAAACTATCATGGTATTCTAACAGATGAAAGGCTTAACAGAGAATCAATTTTTCCATGTATAATTTCAGTTACATCATACTGTAAATTTTTGCTCTAAATTCTGTGTTATGATCGAGCCCTCCACTATCACCTGATGAAGGAGCGATGCTCCAAAAGCTAGTGTGCTTCCAATTAAACCCGTTGGACTATAACCTGGTGCTATGTGATTTCTAACTTTGTACACCCCAGTCGCACACCGACATCTCCAAATCAGTACTGTTCTTTGTTCTGTGTTCTATGGAAGTGCTCAATAATACTTGGACATTAAGAAGATTTGAGACTTGGAGCAGGTCAGCCTTGATCTTAGTGAAGGGCAAGGCAGGCTTGGGATGTGAATGCCTTGCCCCTGTTCCTGATGCTCTCCCCTTCTGTTATTGGAAAGTTCGTATGTGTTATTTTCCTGGAAGGTCTTTTATGGAATGTTGCAATCAGGGAGACCCGTGGACTTTGTGAGCCATCACTGGGTGAGATTTGGGGGCTGTATTCACAGTGAATCTGGGTCTACAATATGATCAACAAATGAAGCACAAGATACAGAGAGGGGAAGTTTTGTAAAGAGAAATGAGCAACCTCTTCCATATCCAGCCTGGATCTTCCAATTACATTTTCGAAACCTCCCAAACCGAGTGGGACAGTCTCCAGGGACCGAACTGACTCCTCTATTTCTGTGCACCATGCTATAACAATAAGTGGACTCTAACTGCTCCTGTCTAAAAGGTTAGAGGGGTTGAATGGAACACAGAAACATGGGACTGAGGAGCAGGAGTGGGTCATTAGAGAATTTGAGCCTTCTCCACCAGGCATTAAGATTGTGGCTGATCAGATTGTGGTCTCAGCCTCATCGTCCTGTCTGTGTCCCATTATCTGTGACTCACTTTTCTGTCAAATCTTTTGCTAACTCAGCTGTGAATACTTGTAATCAGAGAGGCACCACAAACTTCCGGGGAAGAGAATTCCCATTCGAATGACCCTTTTAGAATTCTTCCTCATCCCGCTGTGAGAATAAGAGAATCATACAGCGTGGAAAAAGATCCTTTTGTCCAATTTGTCCATGCCGATCAGGCATCTTAATCAGATCTCGTCCCACTTGGCAGCATTTGGCCCACATCACATGATCCATTCCCATTTATGTAACTATCCAGTTACATTTTAAACGTGTAATTGTACCCGCTTTCACTACTTTCTCTGGCAGTACACCCACCAGCCTCTGTATGAAAAGGTTTCCCCTCAGGTCCCTTCTCAGTCTTTGCCCTGTCACCTTCACCCTATGCTGTCTAGTTCTGGACGCCCCTACTCTGGGAAAAAAGATCTTGACCAATCAGACTCTCCACGCCCCTCAGGACTTTATTAAACCTCTGTCATGTCACCATTCAGTCTCTGACAGTCCAGGGGAAAAAGCCTCATCCTGTTCATCATCTCCCTGTAGCTCAAACCCTCAGGTTCCAGATAATCTTTGTAAATCTTTTCTGCACCCTTTCAAGCTTAACAACATCCATCCTTTAAATGAGTCAACTGATATGTACGCAGTTTTATTAAACTGGCCTCACCTCCGTCCTGTCCAAGCCCCTCACGCTACCCCGACTCCAATTCTCAATGTTCTGACCAATTAAGGCAAGCATGTCAACCACATTCCTCACCACTGTACCGTTCTAAACTCCACTTACAAGGAACTATGAATCTTGACCCGTAGGTCTCTTTGTTAAGCAACATTTCCCAGGGCACTACCCCGCTTTAACTTACCGAAATGTCAAACCTCACCAATATCTAAATTAAACTCCATCTGCCAGTCCTTGGCTCATTGTTGGTCAAGGATCCCGTTATAATCTGAGATAATCTTCTTCACTGTCCACTGAACCAATTCGGTGATGTTATCTGTAAACTTACTAACCATGCCTCCGATAATCACATCAAAGTTGTTTATATCCGTGATGAAAAGCAGTGAGCTCAGCACTGATTCTTTCAGCACACCGCTGGCCACAGGACTTCAGTTTGGAAAACAATCCATTACCTTCAATCCAATTTTGTATCCAATTGGTTAGCTTTTACTAGATTACATATAATCTAATTTTAGTAATCTGTCTACGATGGGGAACCTTATTATATGCCTTGCTGAAATTTATGTAAAAATTGTACACCACAGTGTATTCTTCAATCTTCTTTGTCATCTCTTCATAATACTCAATCACATTAATTAGACATGATTTCACAAATCCATATTGACTATCCCTAATCATTCCTTGTCTTTCTAAATAAATGCAAATTCCATCCCTCAGAATCCCCTCCAAGGAACTCCTCGTCTCTGACCTTGGCTGATTGAGTCGATAACTCCCTGCGTTGTTTTGGCTCACTTCTCCCTTTTCTGGCCCCACTCCTCCACTGCCCACAAAAAATAATTATAACTATGTTGGTGATATGGCCAAAGATATAGTTCTCAGAGTGTGTCAGGGTCAGTGTTCGGAACAAGTCAGGCAGATTTCTTTAATCTACTAAAACAACATGTCTATGACCAAAACAAACTATGATGGAAAGTGGAATGACGAGAGGATATTGCAAATATGTACAGTGATATTTCCCTTGGAAAAATACTGAGAAACACACACACACACACACACACAAAGACACACACACAGACACACACGCACACACAGACAGACAGACAGACACACACACACACACATACACACACACACACACACACACACACACACACACACACACACACACACACACACACACACACACACACACACGTATTGTCGATAACAAACTGAAAAGCAAAATATCTGCAAAGTTAACTTGAAAGAACATTGTCCAAATATGATTCGAACCTATGACCTAAGGAAAAATGAGAGTTTGACCCAAATACTGTTCTATGTGTAGAGTCATCAAGTCCTAGATCATGGAGAGAGGCAGAGAGGCCCTTTGGCTCAAACTCGTCCATGCTGACCCAAATATCCAACCACACTAACCTCATTTCCCAGCACTTGGCCAATAGCATTCTCGTCCTTTCCTGTCCATGTACTTGCCCAAATGCCATTTACGTATCCTTAATATAAATGCATCAACCACTTCTGTTGACAGCTCATTCCCTTTGTGTGCCACTCTCTGTGTAAAACAGTTTCCATCAGTTTCCCTTTTATTCTTTCCCCTCTGACCTTAAACTGATGCTCTCCCCTCCTTGATTCCCCAACTCTAGGAAAAATTTGTTGGGTCCATTCACCCTATCCATGTAAACTTCTATAGGCCCCTCTCCTGTGCTCTAAAGAAAAAAAGTCCTCGCTTGTCCAACCTCTCCCATTAATTCATACTGTTGAGTCCTGGCAACATTTTTATAAATTCCGTCTGCACACATTCCAAATTAAAAACATCCTTCCGATCGCAATGTGACTAAAACTGAACACAACACTACAAGTGCAGCCTCACCAACATCCTGTATGACTATAACATAACTTCCCAACTGCTCTCCTCCATGTCCTGACCGATGCTTGCTAGTGTGGCAAAAGCCTACTTCACTACCATATCTAACTATGACCCCACTTTCAGAGAACGGTGGACCTAAACTCCATGCTCCCTCTGCTCAACTACACTCCTTAAGGTCCTACCAATCAACATGAAACTCCTACCTTGATCTAACGTTGCCAAAATATTCCGCGGCCCACTTCTCCAGTTTGATCAACGTCCTGCTGCAATTTCTGATATACTTCCTCATTGTCCACGATACCACCTATCTTAGTGTCATCTTCAAGTTTCCTAGCCATGCCTTGTACATTCACAAGAATATCATTGATACAGATAACAAATAGCAACGGGCCCAGCAGCGACCCCTGAGGCACTTCATGTGTCACAGGCCTCCAGTCCGAGAGAACCCTTCCACTATTACCCTCTGCTTACTACCATGAAGCCAATTGTATATCTAATTTGCCAGGTCCCTCTGGATTCCATGCGATTATAACCTTCCAGACCAGCCTATCAATGGCAACCTTGTCAAAGGCCTTACTGAAAACCACACACTCTATCGCCCTACCCTCATCAACATTCCTGGTCACTTCATCAATGAACTCAAACAAATTTGAGAGGCATGATCTCCCACTCACAAAGCCATGTGATCTTTCCAGTATAAAAACAACTATTAATAATAATTATTAAAATTAATAATATCAAACTAATAAGATATAAAACTAATATCAAACTAATAATAAGATGACACTTTCAGTGGAGAATAAATTAACCATGGTATGTGATATTCGAACGTGCATCATGGGTGAAGGGCAGAATAGATTTTGTACCTGTGTCATTGAACTGTGTTGAAAAAAAGCAAGGGTGACATGGTAGTTCAGTGGCTAGTACTGCTGCCTCATAATGTCATGGATCCGGGTTTGGTTCCAGCTCGGGTGACGCTCTGTATGGAGTTTGCACATTCTCACTGTGTTTGTGTGCGTTTCCTCTGGGTGCTCCATTTTCCATCCACAATCCAAAGATCTATAGGTCAGGTGAATTGGCCATGCTAATTTACCTATAGTGTTATGTGCATTCGTCAGGGGTAAATATAGGGTAGAGGAATGGAACCGGGTGGGTGACTGTTTGGAGGGTCAGTGTGATCTTGTTGTGCCAGACGGCCTGTTTCCATACTGTAGGGAATCTGTCAAAAAAATTATTTCTAAACAAACCTTATATTTCCAAATGCATGCATAGCGCACCCCTCAGAGTCTTCTCAAACAACCTACGGACCACAGATATTAGACTTCCTGGTCTATCGATCCCAGATTTTTCTTTGCTTCTCTTTTTGAATAATGGCACAACATTTGCTAATCTCCAATATTCTGGAACCTAACCTGTTGCTAACGATGATGCAAAAATATCAACCAGGGTTCCCGTAGTTTCTTCTGTAGCCTCTTGCAGTGTTCTTGGATGCATCTGTTTACAACCAGGAGATTAATCCACCTTCATACAGTCTAATGCATCCAACACACCTTCTCCTGTGATATTGACTCACCCCAAGATAACACTACGACTTTTGTCAGCCTCCCAAGGTTCATGTATTACTCCACGGTAAAGACAGAGGAGAAATATTCATTGAGAATCTCGCAAATCTTCAGGACATGCACGTCCATTTTGGACTTTGAGGGGTCATATTCTCATTTAGCTATTCTTTTGACTTTAATATACTTAATGAACCTATTTGGATTCACCCTAATCTTCTCAGCCAAAGCTATCTTGTGCCCCCTTTTCACCCTCCTGATTTCCTTCTTCAGTAAACTCCTGTATCCCCTGTATACCTCCAGGTATTCCCTCGATCCCAGCTGCCTGGACCTGAGCCACGCCTCCTTTTTGCTGGTCAAAGCCTCAATATCTCCTGACATCCGAGGTTCCCTCTTCCTACCAATGTTGCCTTTTACCCTCACAGTAACATATAGACCTTGAACTGTCGACATTTCACTTTTAAAGTCCTCCCACTTGCAGGAGGTCCCTTCGCCTGCAAACAAACTCCTCCAACCAACCCCGACAACCTCCTGTCTCAGTCCATCAAAATTCGCCTTGCCCCAAGTTTGAACTTGAACATGTGGACCAATTTTATCCTTCTGCATAACTATTTAAAAATTAATAGAACTATTTTCGCGGGTCCCAGAGGGCTCCCCCACTATCACCTCAGTCACCTGTCCTGCCCTAGATCTTAGAGTTGGTCACGCTTCGTCCCTTCCCGATTTGCACCCTCTACTTACTGCTTGAGGAAACTATTCTGAACACACTTAATAAATTCACCCCATCTTAGTCCTTAATTCTATGTCATTCCCAGTCTATGTTAGGAAAATTAAAATCTCCTACTAATGCAATCCTATTGGCCCTGCTCGTCTCCCCAGTCTGTCTACATATTTTTGTTCCACTAATTCCTCGTTTATTATTTGGGGGCCTATAGTACAATCTAAATCCTATCACCATTCCCTTCTTATTTATTAGCTCCCCAGACAAATCCTCACAGGATGATCCATCAGTTATTTTATCTCTGATTACTGCTGTGTTACTCGCCTTAATCAAAAATGAAACTCTCTGTCCCCTCTTTCCACCATCTCTGTCCCGTATAAAGCACCTGTACCCTGGTACTTTAAGCTGCCGGTGCTGTCCCTCCCTTAGCCATGTATCAGTAATGGCTATAATATCCCAGTCCCACGCACCAATCCATGCCCTGAGTTCATCAGCCTTACCTGTCAGCCATCTTGCATTGAAACAGTTGCGATTTAATCCAACAGACATTCCTTGCTCCCTGTCGTTGTCTAGCCTGACCTGTCTCTTCATTTTACTGTTTCTGATTACTGTATCTCCTTCCAGCCTCGCACTTGCCTTCCTGCTGTTGAGGATCTCACCACTCCCCAACCCCAGCCAATCTAGTTGAAACCCTCCCTTGCAGCAGTTGCAAACCTGCCTGCTTGGATACTGGTCCCCTTCCAGCTCAGGTACAACCCGTCCTTGCCCCACAAAAGATCCCAGTAATCCAAAAATCTTTGCCCCCTGCACCAATTCTTTAGCCACCCCTTCATCTGCCATATCCTCCTATTCTTACCCTCACTAGCACGGAGAACTGGAAGTAAACTGGATATTACCGTGCATTTTATCCTTTTCCGTAGCTCTCCACAATCACTCTGTAGGATGTCATCACTATTTCTACCTGTGTCATTCTGTCCTTTGTACCAATGTGCACAATGACTTCTGGCTGCTTCCCGCTCCCACCACCCTCCCCCTACTCCCGGTGAGAACGTTCTGCAGCCACTCTGAGACATCCTGGACCCTGGGCATGTGGGAGGCTACACACCATTCCGGATTCCCATTTGCTGCCACAGAATCTCCTGTCTGTTCACTATCGAGTCGAATAATTACTTCTGTTGTTATTCTACTTGCACAGACTTCTGACAATGGTATTTCTTCATGAAACAGTTGAATTTGGCTGAATTGTTTTGCTTCAGGTAATGGGGAGATTCCAATGAATCCTCATCAGGAATCCTCCATTAGTGGGAAAGACGACTGGGCTTTTTTTCACTCCCACACATTGCTGTGATGAGCGACTGGGAAGCAGAAAGGGAGCAATAGAATGTTTCTCCACAGATAGGCTATATTTTCCATCTGTAAGTTAAATCAGTAACGTTTCCAGTCCCACACTGGACTCTGTGAGCTCTTCTTGAACATTGTCCGAACTATATGACTCCATAACATTCTCGACTCCCGGTCAGTGTGTTATTGCAGAATCAATTCATTCACAATAAATGGTCCTACTTGTTTTGAAGATGTATTACTATGTGCTTGTATAATGTAAAAATAAGCGTTTCATGTCTTCACAAAGTCTGTGTTAAAATGAATATTCTTAAACATGTACAGTAATTGCTGGAAAAGCTCAGCTTGTCTGTCAGATTATGTGGGAAGAGAATTCACAGTTCAATTTTACTGTCCAATGACCTTTCCTTTGAAACTGACTTATTCTTAAATTATTTCCCCAGTTTTATTCTCCCACACCATAAGAAATATCCATCCAGTATTCACCAACTACACTCTTCTCCAGATCTTATATGGTCAATAAACCATCCCTCATTCTCAGGCCTAACTGTTAATTCTTCATAACGTAATGTCTTCATCCCAAGAATGCATAAAGAGAAACATCTTTGAGACATTTCGAAAGCAATTTTTTTTTCAGTTTAGGCAGTTATAACTACACATTATACAACAGATGTAATCTCAGCAATGCCCTGTACTGATGCAAAAAACATCACTAAGATCATACCCAACACCCCTTGCACGAAACAGGATCATGACATTTACCTTCCAAATCACTTGCTACATCTTCAGGTTAATTTGATATGATTCATGTACAAAGACACACAAATCTCTCTGTAACACTGAGTTCTGCATTCTCCTTGCAGTTAAATAAATTTCTGCTGTTTCGTCTTTTCCACAAAACAGAAAATTTCCATCACATATATATTGTACTGTTTTTGTTTTCTGCTGAAGCTTTGCTCACAGCCATCCTCTGTCTTTATGCCATTGCTTGTTCTGCCTTCCCCTGTCCGTATCCCATTGCAGATGCTCGGCCCTCCCCCTGTCTGTATCCCATTGCTGATGCTCTGCCTCCCCCCGTCTGTATCCCATTGCAGATGCTCGGCCCTCCCCCTGTCGTATCACATTGCTGATGCTCTGCCTCCCCCCGTCTGTGTCCCATTGCTGATGCTCTGCCTCCCCCCGTCTGTGTCCCATTGCTGATGCTCTGCCTCACCCCGTCTGTATCCCATTGCTGATGCTCTGCCTCCCCCTGTCTGTATCCCATTGCAGACGCTCTCCCCTCCCCCTGTCTGTATCCCATTGCAGACACTCTACCCTTCCCCTGTCTGTATCCCATTGCAGACGCTCTCCCCTCCCCCTGTCTGTATCCCATTGCAGACGCTCTTCCCTTCCCCTGTCTGTATCCCATTGCAGACGGTCCGACCTCCCCTGTCTGTATCCCATTGCAGACGCTCTCCCTTCCCCTGTCTGTCTCCCATCGCAGACACTCTGCCCTTCCCCTGTCTGTATCCCATTGCAGACGGTCCGACCTCCCCTGTCTGTATCCCATTGCAGACGCTCTCCCTTCCCCTGTCTGTATCCCATTGCAGACGCTCTACCCTTCCCCTGTCTGTCTCCCATCGCACACGCTCTTCCCTCCCCCTGTCTGTATCCCATTGCAGTGGTGCATCCCTCCCCCAGTCCGTCTCCCATTGCAGACACACTGCCCTTCCTTGTCTGTATCCCATTGTAGACGCACTGCCCTCACTCTGCCCTCCGCTGTCTGTATCCCATTGCAGACAGTCTTCCCTCCACTGTCTGTATCCCATTGCAGACGCTCTGCCCTCTCCCCGTCTGTCTCCAATTGCAGGTGATCTGTCCTTCCACTGTCTGCATTCCCTTGCAGACGCTCTACCCTCCCCCTGTCTGTATCCCATTGCAGACGCTCTGTCTCCATTTGACATCTTATTGAATGACTAGCCTGGTGCATGAGCAAATTGAGCTCCATCTCCTTCATCCAGTTCATTAGAACAGATTGTAATTTGTTGATGACCTCATACAGATCCCTGAAGAATTCCACTCGTTACAGCTTTCCAAACACAAAATGAGTAATGATCTATACTCTGCATTTCCTGACAGCTACCTAGGGCTCACCCTCTTCTGCATAACAGCCTGGGATGGTTATAGGGCGTCCCCCTGTGCGGTAATTTACTGAATACTTCATTCTGTTTGGTGGGGTCTGTTTGGTGCAGCCCATTTTGCCGCAGACGCATTTAGGCACAGAACTATTTCAGCGCAGCTCATATTTATTCCTTTTCAGGCTTAGGTAAAAGCATTAATCAAAGCAATAAAAATAAAAATAATGTTTATTGCCTTTAGTAAAAATATTAAAAAGACACCTGAGTAAGTATAACACTGACTCAGAGTTTTATTTCAGAGCAAAAATGATAATCGGTCTTGCATTTATTCACATTGAAAACATTCATGAAGCTATTGAACATTTGACTGATGAGCTTCCAGATGAACTGCAACCGCTGCTGGACTGGTTCGAGGATAACTATGGAGGTAGAAGATTACGCAGTGGAAATGGTCGGCGTTCACTGCTTTTTCCAGTTGGAATAGAACATAGAACATAGAACATAGAAGAATACAACGCAGTACAGGCCCTTCAGCCCTCGATGTTGCGCCGATCAAAGCCCACCTAACCTACACTAACCCACTATCCTCCATATACCTATCCAATGCCCGCTTAAATACCCATAAAGAGGGAGAGTCCACTACTGCTACTGGCAGGGCATTCCATGAACTTACGACTCGCTGAGTGAAGAACCTACCCCTAACATCAGTCCTATATCTACCCCCCCTTAATTTAAAGCTATGCCCCCTTGTAATAGCTGACTCCATACGTGGAAAAAGGTTCTCACTGTCAACCCGATCTAACCCCCTAATCATCTTGTACACCTCTATCAAATCACCCCTAAACCTTCTTTTCTCCAATGAAAACAACCCCAAGTGCCTCAGCCTTTCCTCATAGGATTTTCCTACCATACCAGGCAACATCCTGGTAAACTTCCTCTGCACCCGTTCCAGTGCCTCCACATCCTTCCTATAGTATGGCGACCAAAACTGCACACAATATTCCAGATGCGGCCGCACCAGAGTCTTATACAACTGCAGCATGACCTCAGGACTCCGGAACTCAATTCCTCTACCAATAAAAGCCAGTACGCCATATGCCTTCTTCACTGCACTATTTACCTGGGTGGCAACTTTCAGAGATCTGTGTACATGGACACCAAGATCCCTCTGCTCTTCCACACTACCAAGTAGTCTACCATTAGCCCAGTAATCCATCTTTTTATTACTCTTACCAAAGTGAATCACTTCACACTTAGCTACATTGAACTCCATTTGCCACCTTTCTGCCCAGCTCTGCAGCTTCTCTATATCCCGCTGTAACCTGCCATATCCTTCCTCACTGTCTACAACTCCTCCGACTTTCGTATCATCCGCAAACTTGCTCACCCAACCTTCTAACCCTTCCTCCAGGTCATTTATAAAAATGACAAACAGCAATGGTCCCAAAACAGATCCTTGCGGAACACCGCTAGTGACGGCACTCCAAGATGAACCTTTGCCATCAACTACTACCCTCTGTCTTCTTCCAGAGAGCCAATTCCTAATCCAAACCTCCAACTCACCCTCAATGCCATATCTCTGTATTTTCTGCAGTAGCCTACCATGGGGGACCTTATCAAACGCCTTACTAAAATCCATATATACCACATCTACCGCTTTCCCCTCATCTACCTCCTTAGTCACCTTCTCAAAGAATTCAATAAGGTTTGTGAGGCACGACCTGCCCTTCACAAAACCATGCTGACTATCCTTGATCACATCATTCTTATCCAGATGTGCATAAATCCTATCCCTTACAATTCTCTCTAAGACTTTGCCCACAACAGAAGTGAGACTCACTGGCCTATAGTTACTAGGATTATCCCTACTCCCCTTCTTGAACAAGGGAACCACGTTTGCTAGCCTCCAGTCCTCTGGCACTACTCCTGTCGACAAAGAGGACACAAAAATCAAGGCCAATGGCTCTGCAATCTCCTCCCTTGCTTCCCAGAGAATCCTAGGATAAATGTGGAATTTATATGAAAGAACTTTAAACAATGACGACAAAACAGACAATAATGCAAAAGCTGCCCACAGGAGATGACAATGCGAACATGATGTGGAACATCCAGTTATTTGGAAATATATTGACAGTTTACCAAAGGTTCAGAGAGGAAGGGACCTTTACTATGAGCATTTGATAGCAGGGCACGATAGTCCGTTGAAATTAAAGAAGCAGATGCTAGAATACAAACACTCGTAAGAAGATTTAGTGAGAGAAATGATGTCGAGTATTTACGAGGATTGCCCATAATTTTGAATGAACGTCATGTTTTAGATTTTTCGTAATGAACTTATATCATTTACTTTTTTTCTTTTTAACATTTTTACTGAAGAGAAGAAACATTATTTTTATTTTTAGTCTTTCATTAATGCTGTTAACTAAGCCTGAAAAGTGAGAGAGATTAGATTGGAACTGCCAGCGAGTTTCAATTGAGAATTTCTCTTTACTGAACATTGATGCTTACTTGGTTGGTGGGACGTCGATGTTTCAGAATCTCCACACAAGGTGTCCTGGTCCTCTCTGGCTTTTTGAAGGATCCTCCCCATATGTCGAGGTAGACAGTGAGGGAACGGATATCGGGCACTCTACTTCGTTACAGCATCTGTAAGCCGCCCTCTCTCTCTCTCTCTCGCCTCCCTATCCCTCTCTTTCACCCCTCCCTCTCTCTCTCACCCACTCTCTCTCTCTTGCCCCCTTCACTCTCTCGTCCCCCTCCCTCTCTCTCTCGTCCCCTCCCTCTCTCACTCGTCCCCCTCCCTCTCTCTCTCGTCACCTCCCTCTCTCTCTTCCGCCCCCTCCCTCCCTCTCTCCCGCCCCCTCCCTCTCTCGTTCCCGCCCCCCCTCTCTCTCCCGCCCCCTCCCTCTCTCTCTCTCGCCCCCTCCCTCTCTCTCTCGCTCCTCCCTCTCTCTCTCGCCACCTCCCACTCTCTCTCGCCCTCTCACACTCTCTCTCGCACCCTCCCTCTCTCCCCCCTCCCTATCTCTCTTTCCCCTTCCTCTCTCTCTTTCCCCTCACTCTTTCTCTCACTCCCACCCTCTCTCTCTCACCCCCTCCCTCTCTCTCTCTTGCCCCCCCCTCTCTCTCGTCTCTCTCTCTCTCTTGCCACCCTCCAACTCTCTCTCGACCACCTTTCTAACTCGCCGCCCTCTCTTTCTCTCGCCCCCCCTCTTTCGCCCGCGCCCTCTCTCTCTCTCGCCCGCCGCCCCTCTCACACCCCCTTCCTCTCTCTCTCTCGCCCCCTTCCCTCTCTCTCTCGCCCCCTCTCTCACTCGCCCCCTCCCTCCCTCTCTCGCTCCCCTCCCTCTTTCTCGCCCCCCCCTCTCTCTCGCCCCCTCCCTCTCTCTCTCGCCCCCCTCCCTCTCTCTCTCGCCACCCCTCTCTCTCGCCCCCTCCCTCTCTCTCTCGCCCCCTCCCTCTCTCTCACCCCATCCCTCTCTCTCACACCCTTTCCCTCTCTCTCACCCCCCATCACCCTCCCTCTCTCTCCCTCTCCCGCCCACCTCTCTCTCTCGCCCCCTGCCTCTCTCTGTATCACCCCACCCTCTCTCGTCCCGCACCCCCCCTCTCTCTCGCCCCTCCCTCTCTCTCACCCACCCACCTGTCTCTCTTGCCCGCCGCCTCTCTCTCTCACCCTTCTCCCTTTCTCTCTCGCACGTCCCTCTCTACCTCACTCCCCTCCCTCTCTCTTACCTCCTCCTTCTCTCTCTTGCTCCCCCCACTCTGTCACCCGCCCTCCCTCTCGGTCTCGCTGCTCCCTCTCTCTCTCTCAACCACCCACCTCTCACTCTCTTGCCCATCCCCTCTCTCTCTCTCTCTCATGCCTCTTCCTTTCTCTCTCGCCCCTCTCTCTCACCTCCACTTAGTGGAGCTGCTGGGGATGGTTTGCAGAAGGTTGTGCTGTGAGCTGCCTCAGATATTCCGGAAAACCTGATGATTTGGTGACGCAACTCTGAATGGAACATGGGGACTGTAGTTACAGCATCTGGGTCTGCAACATGAACAACAAATGGAGCAGAGGCTACAGAGAGGGGAAGCTCTGAAACCACAGACTGAGTGTATGTGGGGAAAGGGACATGCCGTATTTGCCTGTGCCTTAGTCTGGACAAGTACACATTCTCACTCTCCCCGTTACATACACTGATGCACACTCTCCCTATCTGCCCCTCACACACATTCGCACTGCCCCTCTCTCACGATCCACACATGCACTCCACTCTGTCACACACACGGATGAACACAGACCCGCTCTCTCTCTCCCTCCCGCACAGACACGCACAATCCACCTCACTCTTCTCACAAACAGAATGGGTGTCTCTCACTCCCCTTCACGCAGACACGCCCTCTCTCTCACACATACACATGCACGCTACTCCTACTTTGTAAATAAAACCAGTCTGACTCCAGGGCAAGACACAGACAGAGTCCAAACAAGGCCTCAAGCTTAGAATACATTATCTGACCGCAACTGTTACTTCATTTACATCGATAGTACCTGAAGGTGTCTCCAGGCAGTGACTTGAAATAAATTCTGTGATTTGCATTTTAATCAATCAAAACCCGCCTCTCCATTCTAACTGATTAAGTACTTAAGAGCCATCTTAGGTGTGTCCAATTCATGTGCATGACTTGTACAACCCTTTGATCTTGGATAAAGATGGCTGGAAGTGAAGACTTTACGGTAGAACCGTTGATGAAGAACAGTGGAAGGCTTTCAAAACAATTTTTCAACGTTCCCAGCAACCGCATATAATGGTGAAATGGAAGGACTGTAGGAAAAGTGTAATCTACCATGAACGTCTCAGGTAATAAGGGAGGCTATCAAATTAAAATAAATGGCATAAATAATGGCAACGACCAGTGGGAAAGTAGAAGATTGGGAAAACTTTAAATGTCAAAATAATGTCAAAATCGTTAACTTTTTTGTTGCTTTATTTTGACATTTATCAAGTCACATCCGGTAGGTTACAAGAGTAAACTACCTCAGAATATAAAGACAGATAGCAAAATATTCTATAAATATACAAAATGAAATGAATGGCTAAGGTAAGCAATTGTCCTTTAGAATGTGAGAAGTGGGATCCAGTAATGAGATATGAGGAAATGGACAAGGAATTGAAGAGTTATTTAGTTGGTCTACACAATGAAGGACACTAATAACATGTCAGTAATTGTCAAAGACAGGAAGATAAGTGAGTACCTGGAAACAACCATTCCCAAGAGAGAGATATTGTTGGGCAAGCTCATGGAGCCAAAGGTAGATAAGTCTCCTGGCCCTGATAGAATGTTTCCCAAGGTACTAACAGAGGTGATGAGAGAAATAACAAATGCACTTTTGGAAATTTTTCTGAATTCACTGGACTCTGACACAATTCCAGCAAATTGGAAAACAGGAGTACAGACACCACTGTTTAAAAAGGGAGATAGACAACATGAGGGGAATTATAGACTGGTTAGCCGAACATCTGTAGGAGAAAATATTTCAATCTATAATCAAGGAATAAATGGCAATGCATCTTGATAGAAATTGTCCCGTTGGGGAGACACAATGTTGGTTAATGAAAGGCAGGCCACGTGTAACTAACCTACTGGAATTCTATGAAGACATTACACGGTGGCACAATGGTTAGCACTGCTGCCTCACAGCGCCTGAGGCCCGGGTTCAATTCCCGCCTCAGGCGACTGACTGTGTGGAGTTTGCACGTTCTCCCCGTGTCTGCGTGGGTTTCCTCCGGGTGCTCTGGTTTCCTCCCACAGTCCAAAGATGTGCAGGCCAGGTGAATTGGCTATGCTAAATTGCCCATAGTGTTAGGTAAGGGGTAGATGTAGATGTAGGGGTATGGGTGGCTTACGCTTCGGCGGGGCGGTGTGGACTTGTTGGGCCGAAGGGCCTGTTTCCACACTGTAAGTAATCTAATCTAATCTAATCTACAGGAGCCCAGTAGGTGTGGTGTACTGAGATTTCCAAAAGACATTCAATATAGTGACGCCAAAAAGGCTGCTGCGTAAGGTGTGGCATTACGGGCAATGTATTAGCATGGATAGAGGCTTGGTTAACTAACATGAATCAACGAGTGGGAATACATGATTGTTTTTCTGGTTGCTGATCAGTGACTAGTGGAGTGCCTCAGGGATCGGTGCTGGGACTGCAATTATTCACAGCTTACATAGATAATTTGGAGTAGGGGAGCACGTGTAGTGTCTCAAAGTTTGCAGATGATACTAACATGACTGGCAGAGTAAAATGTGGAGAGGATGGTTAAACTTTACAAAGGGACATAAAGAGTTGAAGTGAGTGGGTCAAGGTCTGGCAGATGGAGTGCAATTATAATAAATGTAAAATCATCCATTTTGGTAGGACAAATACTAAAGAGGACTCTTATTTGAATTGTTTAAAAAATGCAGCATGCTCTTGTGCAGAGGGACCTGGGTGTCCTTGTGCATGAATCACAGAAGCTGGTCTGTAGGGGCAACAGGTAATTAACAAGGCAAATTGAATTTTGTCCTTCATTGCGAAAGGGATTGAGTGTAAATGTAGGGAGATTATGTTGCAGATTTAAAGGGTGCTGGGGAGACCACACCTGTAGTACGTGCAGTTTTGGTCTCCCCGTCTGAGAAAGGAAATACTAGCACTACAATGTATGCAGAGGAGGCTCGTTAGGTTGGTTCCAGAGGTGAGGGGTTTGGTTATGAGGAGAGACTAAATATATTGGAATTTGAAAGATTGAGGGAGGAAGGAATAGAAACATTTACAATTGTGAAGGGAGTAGGTACGATAGAAATATAAAGGATGATTCCAGAAGCATGTGAAATTAGATAACAGGGCAAAGCCTCAAAACTATATGGAGCAGATTTAGGACTGAATTGAGAAGGAACGTCTTGATCAAGAAGCTTGTGAACCTGAAGAATTTTTGAGGATTTGTCATTGAATGTGTTTGAACTCTTATAGATAATTGTTTGAAGATTAAAGGAATGATGGATTATGGTGAGTGGGCGGGTAAGTGGAGCTGAGGCTATGAAATGATCAGCCATTATCTTATTGAATGGTGGCGCAGGCTTGAAGGGCCCGATGGCCTACTCCTGCTCCTAGTTTGTACGTTCTCATGTAATGGGTCAACATGAAATGGGAATTATATTTGACAAACTGACTGGTCGATGCATACAGAAAAGAAATGGATGCAATGCATTTAGATTTTCAGAAAGATCTTGATAAAGACTATGGCTGAGTGTGCAAACTCAAATGTTACGGCATTGGGACTAAAATATGAACATGATTTTAGAATAGGACAACTGACACGAAACAGTGAACAGGAATAAAACAATCTGTTTTGAAGTTGAAGGATCATGGCGTGTCGTAGGGATTAGTGATTGTGACACAGCTATTCTCAATGCTTACCATCATTTAGGTGAGGGAATCAAATGCAATATTTCTCAGTCTGCTGACAGCACTAAATGATGTCGGATTGTTAGTGGGTGAGGAGGATTTAAAAAAAAAGCTCCAAAGTGATTGAGACAAGTTGGTTGAATGGGCAAATATGTGGCAGATGAAGATCAATGGGGGTGGATGTGATGGTGTGTACTTTGATAGGTACAATAGAACAGCAAACTATCATTTCAAAAGGGATTGTATGAAACATGTTGGTCTTTGAAGGGATTTATGTTCTTTCTTTTTTTTCCTGTTGCGCAGCCCTCCGAAGTCAGTGCAGGGCAGTGAGTTCTGAACCCAGAAGTCAATACTGGGAATGGCATTGACACGCTGACCAGTGTACACAAACCCACCAAGTGGGGAGCTGTAACATTTTAAAGGATCTGTATTTCCTTGTACACCAGTCACTGAAAGCAATATTGCAAGAGCAGAAAGCAGGCAGGAAGATAAATGGTGTGTTGACCTTAATTTCTAGGGGATTGACTGACAGAAGTAAGGGTGTCTTACTGCAGCTGTACAGGGCCTCGGTGAAAGCCCATCTCGAACATTGTGCAGTATGGTGTGCAGTACTGGTCTCCTTACCTAATAAGTGACAAACCTGACATTGAGGGAGTGCAGTGAAGGATGACCAGACTGATCTCTGGAATGACAGGCTTGTTGTGAGAGCAGAGTTTGGGGCGTTTAGGCCTGTGTTCAATGGGCTTCAGGAAAATGAGTGGAGATCTCAGTGAAACATATAAAACTATAACAGTGTGAGACATATTGGAAGATGATAATTCCCCGGCCTGGGACGTCTAAAACAAGAGGCCACCGTATTAGGTACAGACAGGCCACTCTGCATTGAGATGAGAATAAATGTCTGCACTCAGTGACTGGTGATTCTGGGAATTTCTCTGCCACATAAGCAGTGGAACACAAGGCACTGAATATGAGTAAGGATTTCTCGACACGAAAGGGAGCGGGAGGCATCTGGAGTATGGCGGTCACAAGCTCTCAGACGTTAGGAAGTCGGCCTCTGCAGGGTCAACAGAAATGTGTTTCCCATTCCCTTTTCCGATACTGAGGCTGGTGCCGGGAATTCTGTCAGTTTTATCCTTACAAACTTCAGAGCAGTTTGATACAATTTTGTTTCCTACTTTGCCGTTTTCGAGACCATTGAAAAGTTTATCACATGCATGTGTGTACAGAGTATCGTTTAGGCCAGACCAGAAATGCATGGAATTCACCAGGCCAGTATTCACTTCCTGAATGTACATTGATGAAGCAAATTGGAGTTTACAATCGGCATTGATTTCAGCATCATCATTACTGATACCAGATTTTAGATCTCGATATGTTGTTAATTGCTTTTCAATTCCATCAGCTATCCAGGGCATTAGCCTGGACCGGATTAGTAACCCAGTGATATTTCCACAACAGCACCATCTCCACGTAGGGACCTATTGGAAACCACACTGAACTGGTTATTTCTGTGCGGTTTGACAGATCTGTCCAAAAGAATTTCTACCAGTTTAACTATCGTGATGGGACTGAGGGGGTGGCAAATGGTCAGATTGTAATTATTCTCCGCTTCGCGGACTGGACATAGTTGAGTAATTTTCCACATTGCCAAGAAGATGTCAGAGTTGGAGCTGGAATGAAACAGCTTCTCCCAGGGACACGGTTGTTGTGCAGCACAAGACTTCAGTCCTGTTGCAGGAATCGTGTCAGGGCCCTTTGCCCTTGTCGTATCTACTCTGTTCAGCTGTTTCTTCATTTCACTTGAAGCAAATCGAATTGATTGAAGACTGGCATCTGTGATTCTGTAGGCATCATGGCGAGGGTGAGGTGGATCATCCACTCAACACGTCTGGCGGAGTATCTTGCCAAAAATACATCATTATCTTTTACACTGATGTACAGGACTGTTCCATTATTTAGGATGGGGATAATAGTGAGCCCTCTCCTCCATGAAATTGTTTAACCGTCCATCACCATTTATGGCTGGATGTGACAGTACTGTTGGTTTGTTGGTGTTGTGATCATTACACCCTCTCTATCACATGTTATTGCTGCAGTTTGGAATGCAGACAGTTAGTTATGGTAGCTTTAACGGGTTGTCATCAGGTTTAGGTACACACGATTGGGACACTGGCACGTTCACCTATACATCACTAAACCATAGATCAACTTGGTTGGCATGGTAGACTGAGGGATTATCCCAGGAAAAATGTTAATTTAAACAGAATTTAATTCTGTTTCTGCTGCTGCTGTGGTCTGCAGAACCACATCAATATCAGGAATTCTCTATTTCAGAAGGTTTGGAGAGTTAGATCATTTAAAATATCTACAGATGAGCTTTGACCTGGAAATGAATTGAATGCAATTAAAGACTAGTGATGAAGGAGGCGTGAAAAAGTCATAGACTCTTAGAATAATACAATATTCAAACAGACATTTTGGCTCAACTCGTCCATACTCACCTGGTTTCCTAAACTGAATGATTACTATTTTTCTTCTTTAGACGCACACCCCTCCAAACCTTTGGTATTCATGTACACATCCAATTGTCTTTCAAATGTTGTAACTGTACTCCCCAATGCTACTTCCTCTGAAAGCTCGCTACATATACACGCCACCCTCTGTGAGAAACAACTGTCCCTTAGATCTCTTTTAAATGTCTTCACTCTCACCTTAAACCTATCCTGTCTGGTTCTGGACACACCCACCTGGAGGAAATGATCTTGTCTATTTATCCTATCCATGCATCTCATGATATAATAAAGGTCACCTCTAAGCCTCCAACGCAAAAGGAACAAAATCCCAGCCTATCCTTATATCTTAAAACTTCCCGTCTCTGTCACATAATTTTAAATACTTTTGTCCCCTTCTCAGTTTATAACATTCTTCCAATAACAGGACAACAAGAATTGCTTCAAATGTGGCCTTACCATTCTCTTGTAGAGCCACAACATGATGTGCCAATTCCTATAATCAATCCTCTGACCATTGGAAGTCAGCTTGCCTTACGCCTTATTCACTGTCCTGTCAATCTGCGACTCAACTTTCACGGAACTATGTACCTGGACCCGAGGTTTCCCTGTTTGGCAACACTCCCCCCAGCGCGCTACCATTTTCTGAATAAATCCTACACACTTTTGTCTAACAAAATGCAAAATCTCGCATTTATCTGCATGAAGATCCATCAGCCAATCCTCAGCCCACTTGTCAAGTAGATCAAGATATCTTTGTTCTCTAAGACAGCCTTCTTCACTGTCCACCATAACTCCAATTTTGGGGGTTTCACCTCCAAATTCCTATCCACGGTTCCAATATGCTCATCCAAACCATTTACAAAAACCATGAACAACAGCAGCCTGGTCCTTGTGGCACAACGCTGGACACAGGCCTCCAATTGGAACAGCAGATCTCTCCCAGCACCCTCTGTCTACTACAGTCAAGTCTGTTTGTATCTAAGTGGATCGCTCTCCCTGATCTCCTGCGATCTAACCTTATTAAACAAACTACCATGTGGAACCTTGTTGGGCCTTAATAAGGTCCACATAGACAACGTATGTTGCTTTACCTTCATCTATCTTCCTGATCACTTCTTCAAAAACTCCAATCTAGTTTGTGAGACATGGATTCCCAGACAAAAAGACGTGCTGAATATCCCTAATCAGTCCTTGCCTTTCCAAATGCATGTAAATCCTGCCTCCCAGAATCTCCTACAAACACTTATTCACCCTTGACATCAAACTCACTGGTCTGTAGTTCCCTGGGTTTTCTTTGCAGCCAAATTACAAATAATGTAACAACATTAGCTGTCTTCCTGTCCTCCAGGACCTCAACCGTGGCTGTCAATGATACACATAAGAAAGTCAAGAGAACTTCAGATTTCGGAAACCAGAAACTAAGACAGAAATGTGCTGGAAAAGCTCTGCAGGTCTGGCAGCATCTGTGCAGAGAAATCCGATTTAATATGTTACAACACGGGGGAAACCTTCCCCCCCTCCCACCATCTCCACCACCCCACGCTAATTTAAACTTGCAACACAGAAAAGATTTAACCCATGCTGTAATTTGTAAAAATTCGGAAGGCCAATAACCATCCTAAAGGTCACTATTTAAAGCAAGAATTAACATTTTTTTAAAAAATGTCTAACAGGGAATAATTACCTAACAACTTTTTGCAACTCCTTTCTCTGACCAATCTTTTACTTACTCTTCTATAATACTGGTCCGATAATCCCCCCACCCCACCCCTCCCCCAATTAAGATATACCAAAACATTCAAATTTCAGAACCAGCCAGCTGTCGAATCTTCTCTTTGTATCGTCCTCTGTCTTCGCTTCTTCTCCTTAGAGCTTCTGTTTCACAGGTCATTGATAAATAAAGGTACATTTTGGTGACCTATTCTCCGGTCAGTCTGCCGATGTTGGTGCCGTGGCAGTTCTCCCCGAACTGGTCAAATTCCTTTTCAGCTTTCTATCCCAAATCATCGGGTAATTTCCATTTTTTTATAATATTGCCAAATGCCAAATGTAAACTCGATTGTAGTTTAGCTTCTTGGGACATAATTTAAATGAATTGATCAAATTTGATTTTATTTTTTGTCTCATAGTAACCCAGGTACTGCAAGCTGCTGGACCACATGTTACATTGTAAATTTTCCAGAACTCACTGTGCTTGGAAATCCTTCAACTCTCTTAAAGGTACAATACCCTTTACACATTCATAACCCCTTCTCTCTCAAAAAAGAACAATCATAATGAAAACACGGTCTCATTTGTTTTTCTATTCTTTCAACACATTACCATAACACACCGATAACCTAAATCTAAGTTCACCTTAACTTCTTCCCCTTATCCTATATGCAACATTGGATAATTTCAAATCTCGTCTAATCTTTATCAGTTAAATCTGTGAGAACGCATCTGAGATTACATACTTACGACACGTACGTGTACGATATTTAAATTAAAAGTCTGTAACATAAGACTCCAATGAAATAGCCTTTAAAGCGTTCAAAAAATGTCAGCAGATTGGGGTCCGTGTACACAACCATCTCCAACACTCTGTTTGTGAGTACACATTAAAATGTTATAACTGTAATACCAAACTCAACAGTCCTTTCTCAATCGTGGAATATTTTCTCTGGTGAATGTTGAGCTTCTTTGAAAAGGACGATCCCATCTCATCACAGTGCAGCTCCAACTCCTATGTCACTCACATCGACGGCAACTTTGAAATGTTTTCAAGCGTTTGGTGTAGCTGAAACTGGTTTGGTGCTCAATATTTCTTTTTAATGGTCGAATGTCTCCTGGCGTTGTTCTGTCATCCAATACTTTGTGTTTTTCTTCAGCAAGTCGGTAAACGGTGCTACTACACTGCTGACATTTGGAACAAACTTCCGATAGAATCCGCTGACTCTGAAGGAGCGAAGCACCTTTTTTCTTCGAGGTTGGCCGTGGAAATTCCTCGGTTGCTTTTGTCTTTGCGTTCCATGGTATCAACCTTCCATGACAGATATTTTGTCCCTAGAACATCATGTCTGCTTTCACAAATTGTGTTTTGTTTAATTTTATCAGCAGTTTTGTTTCTCGTATTCGTTCAAAAAGCTCTGCCAACTGTACCAAGTGATCTTTCCAGGACTTAGTGAAGATCACGACATCGCCTAAACGGACTGCACAGTTTATTAATCAGGCTACAACTCTGTTCATGAGTCTTTGGAATGTGTTGGGTGTGTTTGTCATTCCAAAGGGCATCACTTTGAATTGATACAGACCATTTGCTGTTACAATTCAGAAATTTATTTCACTGTCTCTGATAAAGGTACCTGCCAGAAACCACGCATTAAATCCAACTTCGTGATGTAACTGACTTGTCCAACTTTCTCGATACAGTCCTCCAATGTCGGTATTGGATGTAAGTCTGATTTTGTAACAGTCTTGATCTTCCAATAATCCAAGCAAAATCATTGAGTCCCATCCGGTTTTGGAACTAAGATGATCGGCGAGCTCCACTCGCTCGGGCTTGGTTCAATGATGTCCTCATTGAGCATAACCTCCACCTCCTTCTGGACCTGTCTGGCTTTGAGGGATAAAGCCGATATGGATTGTTTTATCGGAACAGTACTCTCTACAACAACTTCATATACAATAGTGCCCACCATATGATTCTAACATATGTCCTCATATTGCAATAACAAACCTTTCAACTGTGTTCTATGCTCCTGAGACAGATAGTTTACTAATCTACCCCACTGCTCAAGGACTTCTACGTTTTTGACATATTTTGAGGCACATCAAAATCCACGACATTTGGAATTGATTCTTCACTCTGTGGGGGAGTAAATAACACCTGTTTCTCCAATTCTTTCTCTCCTCTACTTTTCAGGAGGGGACCTGCACACTCATTTATAAGTCACATGAAGTGGTCTTCAAATGTGGGAATTGGCAACAGAGGTGCTAGTTTCATTACTGTCCGTGTCCTACCTACCATCTGGCATGAATGACATGTATGCCAAACGTTAACCACATCTTTGTGCATTTCAGGTCAATAAAAATATTTTTGTCCCTTAGCCCGAGTCTTTCGTACCCCTCAGTGACCTCCTTCAAGTAGTTCATATCCTACCTGTAAAACCTCCTGTCTCTATGCTATCAGCAACACAATCTGGTGCACCTCAGCACATTTCTCCTCTGCACTAACCTGATGTGGTCTCTATTTCTGTCTTAAGGTCTATCTTTCAGATAATAACCCTCATGAATATCCTCTGCCTCCTTTTCAGAGTACACATCCACATATATATCTTTTATCGTCTTGTCTGTCTGTTTCAAGTCCTTTAGCCTTTCAGGACAAAACACCTCTGTCTGACCCACTGCCTGTTCAGGTTTTCCCTGCACCATTACGGCAAACAGGGTGTCCATTAACTGAATCTCAACTCCTTCATCTTTGTCTATAGTTTGTCCTTCGTGCTGTGACTTATAATAGTGGAATATGGTTACTGCACAGCCTGGGAAAATACCAGGATATTTCCGATTTAACACTTCCGTTTCTTTGTCTTCCTTGGGCTTCTCCACAACAAGCGATGTCACTCCCAACTTGGACCCTGCTAAACCGTTCCCAAGAACAAACTGCATTCCTGGATGTGACAGTCTGTCAAACTTTCCCGCTATAACTTCCCCAGTCTTGATTAGGCACTCCAACCTGATCTTACATTGGGAAATGCTAAATTTCTGTCCATCCTTCCCATAAATTAATGCATTCCCGGGTAACAGATCAGAAAGACTGCAAATTCATTCATCTCTTCCTATTATCGTCTGGTTAGATCATGTATCTCTCAAAATGGTAACTTCTTGCTCTTCTACCCCCGTTAGTTCTGAGTAAACTTTACTCACAGACGCAAATTCTTTATAGAGATCAGGTACCAACTCCGTACCCAGCCCCTGCCTTGGCTGTGCACTTTCCTGCAGCTCTTCGGTCTTGTTGGGGTTTCCTTTAAATCTTTCACTAATGCCACTGGCTTAGCTTCTTTTACCACATCTTTTCCCACAGTCCTTTTCTTAACAATCAGCACTGTGACCATACATTAACCTCCTTATGTTGGTGAAAACACCTTTTCCCAATGCCCTTCGGAAACCACCGGCACTGTAATTTTCTGTGTTCCACTCCATTACAGTGAAAACACCTGAGGCCTTTCACCTCCTTTTCACTCTCTTGGGCAGCTTCTTTAACCTGTGGTAAACTCATATGTTCTACTCTTTCTTTTATAGTGTAGCATCTCCCCTTCTCCCAAACTCTATCCCTCACAGGACAAAATTCTGGCTGGAAGCTTGTCTTATGCAGCAGCATGTATTCATCTATTAATTCTCCTGCCCTTCTCAATTTCTGAACTTTCTTTTCCTCCACATGAATTATTATCATCTCTGGAAGTGAGGTTTTAAACTCCTCCAGCAGAATAATCTCCCTTAGAGCTTCATAGGTCTTATTTTTAGATTAGATTAGATTACTTACAGTGTGGAAACAGGCCCTTCGGCCCAACAAGTCCATACCGCCCCATACCCCTACATTTACCCCTTATCTAACACTACGGGCAATTTAGCATGGCCAATTCACCTGACCTGCACATTTTTGGACTGTGGGAGGAAACCGGAGCACCCGGAGAAAACCCACGCAGACACGGGGAGAACGTGCAAACTCCACACAGTTAGTCGCCTGAGGCGGGAATTGAACCCGGATCTCAACATAAGGCTGATCTTGTTCCTTCTTTATGTTTCTGAATTGCTATCTGTATGCTTCCAGTACCAATTCGTAAGCACATAAAATACCTTGTTTCACGTCTTCATAATCTCTTGACCCCTCAACTGGCAGGGCAGCAAATACCTCACTAACTGTGCCGACCAGCTTAGCCTGAACTACCATTACCCATACATCCTCTCACCACTCTACCTGCCTAGCCATTTTTAAAAAAGAAATAAAGAAGGCTTCAACATCTTTCTCATCAAAATGTGGCAGAATTTTGACATAGTTGTATACATCACTAATGTCCCTTTTACTCTCCAGCCTGTTCACTTGACTTTGCTTACTAAATCACAACTTATCAAGTTTAAATTCACTCTCCCTTTGCTCAGCTGAGAACCTTCTCCTCTCTTTTTAATCCCCTATCTCAAAAGCTTCTGACCTCCATGCAGAAGACTAGACTGTCTTCTCAGAGATGGAAGATGCCTCCTTGAGACATGGCACAAATCATCCGCTGTGCCTCCTTACCATCAGCAAACCACGTTAATGCAACACGCATGAAACATTAGCAATGGAGCCAGAAGGCACAGCATGGAACAGTCTGTTTGTGCATTCTCTGCTTCATTGGTTTGTAAGGTTACAGCATCGATGACAACCTCCTATTTAAGTGTAACAGTTTGGAGGGGCTGAATGGCCTCTTCTGTTCGTGTGTCAGTGTCTCGGGTGGCTGAATGTCCTCTTCCTCGTTCCAGGGAAGAGGCTTATTATTGGGTGACCCGTGGTAGCTGCTTACCTGCGTGCTGTGCTGACTAGATTCCTTATATTCCTGTGTAACATTAGACAAACAGGAGATTGGAAGAAACAGCAAGTCAGGTAGCATCAGGAGGTGAAGAAGTCAACAGTTCAAGTATACCCATTCTTCAGGATTGCAGGTGGGGGTAGGGGGAACTGCAGATAAAGAGGGAAAGGAGTGGTTGGGATGTGGAGAGCAGAAGGATGGTGAGGTAGGGGATAGGTGGACACAAGTGGTGGGTGCAACGTGGTTGGTCGATGGGAGGGATGAATATAGTTGGGAACTAGAAGGTGGGGTCATTTGGTGGAATGGAAGGGAGGAGGCGGGGCTGGAATGGTTATTTAAAATTGGAGAACTCAATGTGGAGTCCTCCAGGCTGTAGGCTAACCATGCAGAAGGTAAGATGTTGTTCGTCCAATTTGCGGTCTGACTCACTGTGGCAACAGAGGAAGCCAAGGAGGTCATGTTGGAAAGGAATTGGGAAGGGGAATTGAAATGGGTGGTGACTGGGAGCTCAGGCCAGCCCCTTTGGACCGGGCTGTGATGCTCGGTGAAATGTGCACTTAGTTTACGTTGCTCTCCCCGATGTAGACAAGACCACATCAGGAGAACCTACTGCAGTAAACTACGTTGAAGGAGAGGCAGGTGAACCTCTGTTTCCCCTGGAAGGACTGTTTGGGGCGCTGGATAGAGGTGAGGGAGGTGTGTGCCAGCAGGTGATGTATTTTATTTTTCATCTGCAAGTGTCAGTTGCCCATGGGGATCGACAGGTTTGGTGGGGAGTATGGCACGAAACAAAATTTGTGAAGGGATCAGTCCTTGTGGAAGATGTGCCAGGTAATGGGATCCAACCTAGTTTACTGTGTCTGCCATTCCTGATGTGGTCTTCTCTATATCGGGGAGACCAAATGCAAACTAAGAGGAATGGTTTGCTGAGCATCTCAGCTGGTCCTGTAAGGGCTGACCTGACCTCCCAGTCACTGCCTATTTCAATTACACCTACCAATCCCATTCCGACATGACATCATTGACCTCATCCATTGCCACAAAGAACCAAAGCACAAATTGGAGGAACAACGCTTCATATTCCACCTGTGTCGCCTACAGCCGGGGGTCTCAACACTGAGTTCTCCAATTTCTAGTAACCTCCCTTCCAATCCCCAGATCTCCTGCTTAGCCCCTCCCCTTTCCATTCCTCTGATCAACCCATCTTCCAACTGTCAACTGGATTCATTCTTCCCATTGGCCAACCCGGTGGTACCCTTTACCTGTGTTCGCCACCACAACACGCCGTCTCCTCCTATTTCCCCACCTCGCCTCTTTATCAGTACACACCCTTGCCCCCACCCCCAGACATGAAGGAAGGTTATACCCAAGATGTGGACTTTTTCTCCTGATGCTGCCTGGCTTGTTGTGGTCTTCCAGTTTCCTGAATTCCAACATTTGTAGTTTTTTTTAAAAAATCTCTTCTGGTGTAATAGGTAAGAGAGAGTGAATGCGCTGTGTCTCTACTTATCCAATAGCTTCTATGGGCTGAATGTCATTCTCATATTTCTGTGAAACCAGCTTGAGATGCTGAATGAGCTCCTCATTTTTAGTCCTGTGGAAATGTTCAGGGTCCAGAAGTGCTGTTACATGAATGTTGCCTACACATTAACAGCATGAGCTTGAATGTTGTCCATGTTTTGCTGTTTTATGCGATCTTTTCTGAGCATCCTCACTTTTGATCGAATGACGGAGGGTAAGACGTTGCTGAAGCGGCTGAAGATGTTTGTGCCGAGGAAGCTACCCTGAGGACCGCCAACAAAGATATCCAGGGACTGAGAGGATTGATCTCCATCAGCCACATGGTGCTCCAAATGGCCCAACAGCTTGGGATATTTACAACTGATTCCAATTAGGTGCAATTTTATTCAGCCTCCTTGACATCTTGTTCAGTCATGTCCTTTCAGGGCCAGTCATTCTGACGCTGTGTTCATATCTTTTGATTTGGAGATGGGTGTTGGACTGGGGTGTACAAAATTAAATATCATGGTATTCAAACAGATGAAAGACTCAACAGACTATCAATTTTTCAATGTTATAATTTCATTTACATCACACTAAAGTTTTGCTCTAAATTCTGTGTGTTACGATTGAGCCCTCCACCATCAACTAATGAAGGAGCGATGCTCCGAAAGCTAGTGTGCTTCCAATTAACCCTGTTGGACTATAACCTGGTGTTGTGAGATTTTTAACTTCATAGCTTTTGTTCATGTCAACGGCCAAGGTAAATGTGTGGGGACTGTTTCCTTCTCTCAGAGGGTAGTGACTGTTGGGACCTCTCTATCCCAGACAACTACAGCTCTGAATGTTTGAGGGAGCAGGGTGGTGTTAATGAATGTTGACGCATCAGGGAGTTAAGGCTACAAAGAATTGGGCATGAAAGAGAAATTGCGGCCAAGAGAGATCAGCCCTGACCTTACTGAAGGAAGGACAGGCTTGACGGGCTATATAGCCTGGTATTATTACAATAAACCCTATAGCCCAGTCACTTTATTGCCTCTTCCATATCCTGTGGTACTTCAAGTAGCTGAATAGGTTGACATTGTTGCTGCATGATCTAAACTGGGTCTAGTTCTATAGATTGGAGGGGCTGATTGGTCTCTTCCTGTAAATGTATATCATGGTCCAGGGGCTGAGAAGCCACATCCTGTTCTGGTGTAACAGAAATCCATATACACCAGATCGACCACCCTTGGAGAATGTCATCACTGCAGATGTCGGTGATCAGAATTGAGAAGTGTGGCGCTGGAAAAGCTCGGCTGGTCAGCCAGCATCCGAGAAGCAGGAATATCGATGTCTTGAACATTCCTGGTGATAGAGTTGTGCCCAAAACGTCGATTCTCCGGCCCCTCGAATGCTACCTGACCTGCTGTGCTTTTCCACCACCACACGTTTAGATGTCAACCGGCCCGCCCGACTCAACCTTCCTGGTCACATCATCAAAGAACAGGCATGAACTTCCACTGACAAAGCCATTCTTACTATTACTAATGAAACCCTGTTTTCCCAATGCATATACATTTTATCCCTCAGAATCTTCTCAATTAATTTACCTAACACAGGTATTAAGCTTACTGGTCTATATTTCCCAGACTTTATTTTTCAGTCCTTCTTGCTTTCCTCCAGTCTTCTGGGATCTCACTTGTGGTAACTGATGATCAAAATTATCAGCCAGGGCCCCCGTAAGTTCTTCTCTAGCCCCTGCTCTGAGAAATATTTGTTGAGGACATCGCTCATCTCTTATGGTTCCCAACATACATATCCATTGAGGGGTCCTATTCTCTCTCTAGCTACTGCTTTTCCTTTAATATACTTAAAGCATCTCTTTGGATTCACCCTGATCTTCTCAGGCAAAGTTATCTCATACGCCCTTTTCTCCCTTCTGATTTCCTTCTTCAGTAAACTCCTGTATCCCCTGTACACCTTCAGGGATTCGCTTGATCCCAGCTGCCTCTACCTGAGCCACGCCTCCACATATCTTTTGGTAAAAGCCTAAACATCTCTTGTAATTCAGGGTACCTCATTCCTGTAAACTTTCCATTCACACTCACAGGAACATATAGATCGTAAGCTCCCACTTGCTGGAGGTCCCTTTGCTTGCAAACAGACTACTCCAATAAACCCCTGCAAACTCCTGCCTGAGTCCATCAAAATTAACCTTGCCCCGATTTAGAACTAGAATCTGTGGACCAATTTCTTCCCTCTCCATAACTATTTTAAAATTAATAGATCTATGGTCACTGGTCCCAAAGTGCACATCTACTGTCACCTCACTCACCTGTCCTGACCTATTTCTTAAGAGTAGGACAAATATTGCTCCTTCCCGATTAGGACCCTCGACATTCTGCTTGGGGAAATTTTCCTGACGCACTTAATTGATTCCATCCCATCAAATCCCTTAATGCTCTGGCAGTGCAAGTCTGAGTTATAAAAAATATTAAAGCCCCCATTATGACAACCAAAATATTCCTGAAAGTCTCCGCAATATCTCTACATATTTTTGTTCCTGCAATTTCTGTTTACAATTTGGGGGCCTACCGTACAACCCCAATAATGTCACCATCCCCTTCTTATTTCTTAGTTCCACCCACAAAGCCTCATTGGATGATCCATCAGTTATTTTATCTCTGATCACTGCTGCGATACACCCTTTATTCAGAAATGCAACTCACCTCCTCCCGTTCCACAATCTCTGTTCCTTCGAATGCATTTGACCCTGGTACATTAAGCTGTCAGTCCTATCCATCCCTCAGCCATGTTTCTGTAATAGCTAAACTATCGAGCACCTATAACCTATCCACACCCTGAATTCATCGGCCTTAACTGTCAGCTCTTTTGCTCTGAAATAAACACAATTTAATCCATGGGCATTTCTTGTTCCCTATCGTGGTCCAGCCTGATATGGCTCCTCAACGTACTATGTTTGATTACTGTATCTCCATCCAGCCTCTCACTTGCCTCCCTGCTGCTGAGGATTCCACCTCCTGCCAATCTTGTTTAAACACTCCCCTGTTGTACTAGCAAAACTGACTACGAAGATATTGATTCCCCCTCAAGTGGATCTGTCACCAGTCCCTCTTGAACAGGTCAACTCTGTCACAGAAAAGCTCCTAATGGTCTAAAAATATGAATCCCTCCCACCAATTCTTTAGTCATATATTTATCTTGATATCCTCCTATTCTTACCTTCACTAGCTCATGACACTGGAAGTAATCTGGAAATTACCACTACCGAGGTCCTGGTTTTTAACTTTTCTCCTAGTTCTCAGTTAATCATTCTATAGAAACACATTCCTATATCTAACCGTGTCATTTGTACCATCGTGCACAATGACTTCTGGCTGCTCACCCGCCCTCTTGAGAACATTCAGCAGCCACTCAGAAACATCCTGGATCCTGAAATCTGAGAGCCAACACAACATCCTAGTTTCCCGTTTGAGGCCACAGAATCTCCGATCTGTGCCCCCTAACAATCAAATCTCCTATCTCTAAGACCCTGTTTACCTTTATCCTTTCCTGCTGCCCCCCAGATCCAGCGCATCCATCTTGGCTACTGCTGCTTTCCCCTGAACAGTCATTCCCTGACACCTATCGCCCATCTCCCAACATACACAAAATCAGTATCCAGAATGGTATATTTGGTTTCGAGAGGAATAGCCACAGGGGATTCCTGCACTTTCTGCCTACTCCCTTCGCCATTCCTGGTGGTCGCCCAGATACTCTCTGCTTGGAACACGACAGGAAGCAAGGAAAGCCTGTTGGATTAAATTGCTTTAAATTAAATGGAACTGGGCTGACAGGTAACGCAGATGAACTCAGGGCGTGGATCTTTACATGAGACTGGAATATTATAGTCCTTACAGAAACATGGCTCAGGGAGGGACTTGGGTGTGATCACCTCACTAAAGCTTTTATCTATGAAGTGTTCCATATCTCGGATGATCCAGAATGCTCCTGAACACGGTCTCCCAGGAGCTGCAGCAGGGTGCACTGCCCACACGTGTAGTCATCGGGGATAATGGAAATCTCCCTGAGCTCCCACAAACCGCAGGAGGAACATACAACTGCCCTAACTGCCATCTCCACTGCTGTCAGACGAGCGTTAAAAAAGAGTTTATCTGAGCTTACCTTTACCTTTTACTGAACTGCTGCTCACCGATTTCTCTGGAACCAAAGCATTACTACCTATTCTTCCACTCACAGTACGTTAATAGACCACTCCACATTTAGGTTTGGTTAGGGTAGGATGGAGACACTACAGTGATGTATTGTTTGGGCCTTAAGCACTCCTAAACACCAGGCCCATGCTTGGACATGGGGGGTGGGGGTGGGGTTGTCTTGCTGAGGTCTTCCTCCTAGTAGTGGTGACTGCGCTGATGCAAATATTCACCCTGACAGCCCATCCGCGTTGGCGCAGTCCTCTGGTTTTTTCGGTCTCCTAGTACTGCATTTATGAATTCCTTGTAACTACTGATTGTATTCGAAACTGTGTCTCACTCCGGAGTGAGAGATGTTGATATTCCACTAAGTACAGTCTATTAAAAAAGGTTTGCCAATGGACATACGAGCGACAGTATGTCCACCCGCTCTCTGACTCTGCGTTTATTTTCAATTAGGGTACATTTATTCTGATAACATTCCATTTCATTTTCCTGCGTTTTCCCTGTAATCCTTTTTTAAAAATCTGTGGATCTCAGCCTTGAAGATATTTAGTGATCATTTCTTAACAGCCTTCACAATTTTCTGCAATTGTTTCCCTCCCACTGATGTGAGACATAGTGGTCTTTCATCCCATGGCTTTTTTTTTCTAGCACTCTGTGTGGAAGTTGAACCTACATTAGATGTTGTTCTGTTTGATCACACCACCTCGCTGGCCAAAGGCAAAACAAAATAAAGCACAAAATGTAAGAGCCTGTAATCTCCTCCCTCATCTTCCACATCAGTCTAAGAGACAGTTCATCCAGATCTAGAGATTTTCCCACTTTTTATCCTGCATCAACTTCCAATTATTCCTCTGCTTCTGTCCAGGAACTGCTTCTCCAAAGTGAAGACCAATATGCAGTACGTGTTTGACATTCACAGGTTCTCTGCACAGGTTGCCTCCTCGGTCCCTAATACTCCCTATTCTTTCTCTTGTTACCCTCTTACCCTTAATAAACCGATAGAATGTCTTTGAATTCTTGATAATATTGCCCATTAATGTTTTTATCACCCCGCTTTTTGCTCTTCTACTTACTTCCTTGAATTTAGCCCAACACGTTCTCTACTCTTCTGGGACCTCCATTGACCTGCTCACTTTATGCGTGCTTTAAGCTTCTCTTTCATTTTTAATTCTGTTCTGAATATTTGTAGACATTCCATAGTCTCTGGGCTTGTTTTCCTCATTTTTATCTTTATTGTAACATGTTGTGGTGACACCTTCATCAATTCCATTTTGAGCATGTGATCCCCACCACGCCCACGCTGTTCTGCTAAAGTTTCACCCAGAAGTAATTATACGGTGGCCAGATCCTGTCTTTCTTTTGATAAGATCTGCCTCTATCATCCAAATTATTTTTATTTTTCAAGCCTTTTTTTCTTTTGGTCTTTTCCTTAATAAGCTAAAAATGCTTGAGTCATGATCACTGATCCTGAAATGCTCAGCCAATCCTGCCTGCAACACCTGACTGGCTTCATTCCACAGTGAGGCTCGGCATAGCCCCACCCATTGTTGTATCTGCTACATGTTTATATGAGGAGCTCTCTGGAATAAATGTCAAGGCATTTTTGCCCTCTTAAAAATAATTATCGCTGCCCTAATCAATGTTTGTAATTGAAATGCCTGAATATAATGATCCTATTATTGCATTGACACACCTCAGCGAATTGGTTATGTACCTGCCCCTGTACTTTATTTTATCTGGGGGCCTATAATATGTCCCCAGTAGTGTGTCTGTCATTGATTTGAACCTAATTCCAACCCACAAACCGTCATTTGAATGCCCTTCCAAGATATCATCCTTCCTTACTGCAGTCTTTGACTCCATAATTAATAAGGCAACACCACCTTGTCTTTTACCCCTCTCCTCTGCTGCCTATAGTTCTTGTACCACAGAATATCGAGTTGTCAGCTCTGACCTCTCTCAAACGCATCTACGTGATGGCAAAAATAGCCACTTCCCCATGTCACCTTGTTCTCTTATCAAATCTGAAGATCTGATAATATTACCAGCATCATGGTAAAGGACATCCAGCCTGGAATATAGCACCTGGAATATTTCGTACCTCGGAGTTCTTCAGCCATTTACTTTTTGTTATCAAGTTGCCTTTCCATGAACTAAAAATGTAACTCTGGGACTGAATGAATAATCGTTGATTTGCAATTTATTGTTAATTAACGTCTTAATCAAATACAACGTTCCAGAACTGAACAGTCAGCTTCAAATAGAATGAATTCCTGCTGATTAATTCCCTGCTCAGTGTGCAGCGGGATCAGCCCTCAGTAATGGAGAAAGTAAGGACTGCAGATGCTGGAGATCAGGGTCGAAAAGTGTGGTGCTGGTAAAGCACAACGAGTCAAGCAGCATCCGAGGAGCAGGAGAGTGAAAGCTTTGGGCATAAGCCCTTCATCAGGATGGCATTGGTGTGTTCAATTTTATTTTCCATTCCATGATTCGTGGAATATTTGGAATTGTACTTGCTCAGGAGGGGAGCACTGTATATAGCCCTGAAATGGAAAGCAGTCAGTCAGTGGTTGGACAGGGAGCAGATAAAGTGAGGTGAAGTACAGAATGAGTGAAGTCCAAACAGAAGGATAGATAAATCCCCTGGACCATACAGGAAGCATTCGAGGTTACCAGAGGAACTGAGGGAAGAGATTGCTGCACCTTTGGCGATGATCTTTGTGTCCCCAGTGTCCAATGAAGTACTGCATGATGATCGGATGGTGGCAAAAGTAATTCCCTTGCTCAGGAAAGGCAATAGGGATAATCCTGCGAAATACAGGCCAGTCAATCTTACTTCTGTTTTGGGCAAATTATTGGAAAGGATTCTGAGAGACAGAATTTATGATTACTTGGAAAATCATAGTTTGATTAGAGGTCGTCAGCATGGCTTTTTGACGGGCACGTAATGCCTCACACAACTTATTGAATTCTTTCAGGATGGGATCAAACACATTGATGAAAGTAGAGCAGTGGATGTGATGTACATGGATTTCAGCAAGGTTACCATAAAATCGGCTCATTCAGAAAATAAGGAGGCATGGGATACAGGGAAATAGGGAAATCTGTCTGTGTGGATACAAAATTGTCTGGCCTGTAGAAGACTGATGGTGGTAGAACATGGAAAGTTTTCAGCCTGGAGCTTGGTGACCAGTGGCGTTCTTCAGGAATCAGTTCTGGGACTGTTGTTCTTTGTGATTTTTACAAATGACTTGGATGATAAAGTGAAAGGGTGCGTTAGTAAGTTTTACGATGTAACAAAAATGTTGGAGTTATGGAGAGTGTGGAGGGCTGTTGTAGGTTGTAATTGGACATTGACAGGATGCAGAACTGGGCTGGTAAATGACAGATGGAGTTCAACCTGGATAAGTGTGAAGTGACTCATTTTGGAAGGTTGAAATTGAATGCACAATACAGGGTTAAAGGCAGGATTATTGGCTGTGTGGAGGACCATAGGGATGGTGTGTTCCATATCATAGGACGCTCAATGTTGTCACCCAAGCTGATAAGGTTATTAAGATGGATGGTGTTTTCATGAGCCAGGGATTGAGTTTAAGAGCCGCAAGTTTATGCTGCAACGCCAAAAAGGTCTGGTGAGACTGCACCTCGTATATTGTGTTCAGTTCTAGTTGTCGCATGACTGGAAAGACATTGATGCGTTGGAGAGAATGCCGGGGAGATTTACCAGGATGCTGCCTGGACTGGAGGGCATGTCTTACAAAGAAAAGATGAGGGAGCTAGGGCTTTCTCCTTGGAGCAATAAAGAATGAGAGGTGACATGTTAGAGGTGTATAAAATGATGAGAGGCATTGGTAGAATGGGTTGCCAGAGACTTTCTCGCAGGGTGGAAATGGCTATCTCGAGTGAGCATAATTTTAAGGTGATCGGAAGAAGGTTTGAGGAGATGTCAGAGGTAGGTTCTTTACACAGAGAGTGGTGTGTTCTTGGAATGCACTGCCAGCAGCGTTAGTAGAGTCGCCTGCATTAGGGGATATTTAAGTGAGTATTGGATAGGCACATGAAGGGTATGTCAGTTATTCTGATCTTCGAGTAGGATAAAAGTTCAGCAGGACGTCAAGGGTCGAAGGGTCTCCACTGTCCTGTACTGCTCTGTGTTTTATGTTCACCCAGTCTGTGGATTCTTATCAATTGCTAAATGTGTGAGAGAGTGGTGGGTATGAGATTAGGAACCTGGGGAGGGTCGTTAGCCCAAAACTTCCAGTGATGTTGTCCATTGTTCCATTCACCTGAATGCCAGTCTGTGTGGTGTCCTACACCAGGCAGGCTCCGCTAACTTCAGTTATTAACGTGATTCTTGACTTGTCATTTACTGCTGTTTTATTCAGGTACAATTTGTTGGGTGACCCATGTATTCATCAGATGTTTACTATGTTTCGTGAATTGGGCAAAAGTAAGATGTCAACTATGATTTTTCAACTGTACTATAATCTCTGAAAAGCATTAGGTTGATTCTATATTTATGGAACAAAAATATAGACTCCTGTCATGATTTTCTAACACAGAAATAAAGAATGTGCATTTTATTTTGTATCGAACAAACAACATGGATGTAACTCTTTTGGCGATCAGAATTACATACACAATGTCAGGATTCAAAATAATGCATTGTCACTCCAACATTTTGAAAGTGGTTGGATTCTGAATGATTACATGTTTAGGGTGAGCAAATGGTTGAACAATCAAATAGAATTTGCGTTCTTATACATTTATATATAATCAATTTGTTTAATTTCTCACTGAAATGTACAAGCTTCAGCCATTTGCCAGCGAATTAAAAATGGCCATAATCAAAAATGGACTGTGAATATTAACCTAAATAAATGATTTGTGCTATCAAATTTTAGTGAACAATAATTTGAAAACTTTTAGTTTTTAGAAAGAATGTTATTTAATATGAAATGTAGACAGTAAACAAAAAACGATGAACATATTATCGTGTGAGAGAAAAGTCAGACCTTTTCAAAAAGGTTTGTGCCAAAGCGATGACAGATTTGTTTTAGCAATAGGAATACAACAATTAATATATTCGTGTTCTGAGCAATAATTAGACTACAAAATGAGGCTGGTCTTGTAATACTTGCATTTTAAATGCTTATGCTGCACTAAAATAATCAGATATTTGTGAGCATTTTCAATGGGAAATAATCTGATACTGACTTTTATTCTAATCAGACACATGATAGAGTGCAAAACTTTAAAGTACAGGAGGAGGCCATTGGCCACTGTGTGTACATCAGCTCCAGGAACGTCTCCCAAGCCCACCCCCCCCCCCCCCGCCATTTGCCAACTCTATCGCTGCAGCCTGTTGAATTGATAATTTCAAATGCATTACCAGTTCTCTTTTTAATCTTCATCCACAACTCTCCCAGGCAGTTCCATTCCAAATCCTAACAAGCCTCTCAATAAAGAAGTTTTTCCTTTTCTCACTCCTGGCTCTTTTGCTGACAAGTTAAAAAATTAGAACTGCTTGATGCTGTAATGCAAACTTACGGAAACAGAGTATTCCTGTTTTACTCTTCAACTTTTTTTCATACTTTTGAGCACCGCAATATGTTCACACATTTATCTGTTTTCCCCCAGGAAGAATAAGCCTTGCAAGCACTGTAACAGGCACTACATCGGAAAAACAGGCAGAAAACTAGCCATCTGGATACATGAGCAACAACTAGCCAGAAAAATGACATGACCCACTATTACCAGCATCGTTACATACAGATGAGGAAGTACACCATTTCGACTGGGTCTGAACTTCAATCTAGGACAAGCCAAACATAGACATGCACGAGAATTCCTAGAAAAAATTCCTGATGAAGGGCTTTTGCCCGAAATGTCTATTTTACTGCTCCTCGCATGCTGCCTGAACTGCTGTGCTCTTCCAGTACCACTAATCCAGAATTGCTAGAAGCATAGCATTCCAAACGGAAATCAATCAACAAACAAATAGATTTTGATTCCACCTAACACTCTCTGAGAAAAAGAACCGGACATAAAATCACCAATACTGGAAATTACATCACTGACTCAAGGAAACCTAAACACGTAAAGAGCAAGTGGGACATAATACCAGCACTTCAGCAGAGGCTCACTGATAATGTTCCCTAGTACAGTGATGAACCATCTGAAAATGAACTCTCCAACTCAGTGAGCAAACTGACATCCAGAAGAAGCGCAATTTCTCTCATTCTCCCTTTAACTAAATCCTTCATTCCAGTTATCGTTCCAGTTATTTATATTCTTCTGCAAAGTAATGTGGTGTCTGTCTCTGTGTGTGTGAGAGAATGTGTGTGTGCGTGAGAGAGACAGCAAGAGAGAGAGAGAGACAGAGAGAGAAAACAATCATCTGTAATCTCTGGATTACTTTCCGAGCCATGTGGAAAAGAGGGAAGGATGAGGAACACAGTATAGCTTAACATGTTGTTAAAAACCTCGTTCAGGGTTAATGGTTTCAGATTTTTGGATCATGGAGATCTCTTCCAGGACAGGTGGGACCTGTATAAAAAAGACAGGTTGCATCTTAACTGGACAAGCACCAACATCCTTGTGGGGAGGTTTGCGAGTGCAAGTTAGATGGATTTGAATAAACCAGGAGGGTGAGAACCAAACAGCAGATCAGGAACTGAGCAGAAGGTAGAGATGATTAGGACATCAGGCATGGCCAGTCTAATGACCATGCCGAGAGAAGGAATCAAATCAGTCCAAAATGTGAGTTGGGAGTTGGAATAAATGATCGTGATGAGGCACAGGTTTTTCAGGAATTAACAAATAAGGATAGAGAGTGTGGGGGATGTGAGAGAGTGAGGAGTATGGGATAATGGAGACAGTGAACAAGAAAATATTCAAGGGGAAAGAGGTTGAGGTGGAGTGAGTTGAGGAATTCTGTGATAAACAACTGGCAGCAAAACTCAGGAAAACTTGTTTGTCAAAGTGAATACCTGGGAAAGAATTTATTATGCTTCAGAGAAATAGCAATCTTATTGCTAGAGGTCTGTATTATAATGAAGGGAAAGCTGTGTTCATGTCATGGCTGTCGCTATAATAATGGTGGCAAACAGCTAGAATAATATTGGTGCTATTATGGGACAATGCTTGCACTGAGCATATGAATTACCCTGAATGTTCCCTGAGATGGCTGGGCTGCCTTTGGCTGAGTAAGTGCTGAAGCTCCATGAGATGATGCTGTTTTGTGATGTAGCCACTTACTGAGTTCAGTCAAAGGAACAAAGCAGCAACTATCATTGTTTATTGCTTCAGAATATATCAGAGTGTCCATGGCTGCCACTGCACACAATCATGCAATGAAAACCAGGCCTAACACGCCTGTGCCAGCAAGTGCATATCCAAAGGCTTTTTCAACGTTTGTGAGGTTACCTGCCTCAACCACTCTACTAGATAATGCATTCCAGATTCATACCACCCTCTCAGTTCGAAACACATTCCACAAATTCTCTCTCAATCCCCTGCCTTTCACTTTAAAAGTATGTCCCTTTGTTTTTGATCATTTGACTGAGGAACACAACTGCTGTCTGTTCATCCTCTCCATACCCTATATGTTCTTGTACATCTGAACTAGGTTCCCTCCTCAACCTTCCCTGCTGCAAAGAAAGAAACGAGCAAATTTAGCCCTCCTCTTTCATACTCACTTGTCTTGTTACTTCTGACTTTCATCTTCCCAATTTATCGGTGTTAAATTTCATTGACCGTTGATCTAGCTATCTGAATAATCTGTTTATATCCTCTTGTAGCCTTACATTTTACTCCTGGCTGTGATCCACCCAGCTTATTTTTGTGTCATCCACAACATTGATCATAATTCCACTGCTCCCCACCTTCCACATTCTCACAATCGTCATTTCTGAATATCGCAAACAAATCGTGATTTCCTTCCTGTTCTCCAAATGTTATTCAGAGGATGATTTGACAATTCCAGTCTCTTGCCTTTCCTATTTTGGTGAATTTATGAGTGATGTAGGTAACATATTTTATGAGGGAGTTTCGATAAATAGTAGTTTCGACACAGAGTTGAATTCACCTTTTACACTCTGTCCCTCTGCATATTTTATTTCTAAACCTTCTAAATAATTTCGGAAAAAAGTGCGTTTTGGCACCTTGCGCTGGAACATTAGTATTTTGCGTGGCACTGTTCTTTCTAACATTCCCTACAATAGCCAAAGCTGAAGAAATGTTTCATCTGCAGGATGGACATGGACTCATTCATTGTTTGTTTAAATCAGCGAGTGTGATGAGGATAAATGTTTAATTAAGTTCTATGTTGGGGCAAACTGCAGAAGATCAAATCATATTCTCATGTCTACCTTGAATTGGAAGCAAATACATACTGTGAAAAAAAATCAAAAATGTTGAAACACCACAGTAGGGGAGAAAAAAACATGTTGTCTGCTGTTGATGAAGATATCGAAATATACAGTACATGTACAACGTGTACAAGAATCAAGTTATAGAAGGAAAAGTACAAGAAATCCTTACTTAATTTGAATGGAATCCAGATCCCGATTTTCTTGAACAGTGATTTTTTTTCTCATCCAATCTCACTTCCTCGAAAACAAGCTTTTCACTGTCACTAAAATTTCATCTGCCATTCGTCCTCCGCGGTCCTACTCTTTTCTTACACTCCTATTTCGTTTGCACTGCCCCTTCTGCTGCTACATACTCTTCCACTGATAATCTCCCTTCACACTCTTCTTCTGCCACTCCCACTGTAAGTTACACAAATTCCCCAGTTACTCCCACTTTTTCTGGCCATCCCTTCCCCTTTTTGCTTTCCAACTGGGATGATGGGAGCCACTGGCTTCTATGCTGCTATTTGTCATCAGTCAATGATGAGATTGAGATGATCAATGACCAATAGGAACAGACAATAGTGCATTTCTGTCATTGTCTGATGCACCGTGCACAGGCTAGTTTTGTTCCCCATGGTACAGAGTGGAGTGTCTTGTTATCTCTTAACAGCACTTAGCCAAATGGCCTCATCACAAATAGGATAAACCTCTCCTCAGAATCAGAAGTCAATGCATCAGTTTTCCCTTAAACATTGTGAGTAGAGTGCGCACATTGCTCAATCAGGCCGTGTACTGTCCTTTTGTTCTTTATTCATTTAACTAATTTTCCAATGTCAGTTGAGGTGAGGTCAGAGTAACTTGCGTTGCATTAAATTAGTATTTGACTCTTGTGACATCAGGGATCCTGAGGAAACTGTGGTCACTGGGAATCGCAGGAAATTCAGCGCTGGTAATTTCCTCACTGAAGAATGACACTTTCCCCAGAGTTATTGGGAATGACAAATAAACTCTGCCCTTGCTAGTGCCTTCCAAAACCATGGATAAATTTGTCTTGATAAAAACATCAAGACATATTATATTTTCACAGGTTGATCGAAAGTCTCCGAAAAGTAAGATCTTGCTGCTTGAGTGTCACTTCAGTGAAATCAGGAAGTTACAGTAAGATTACCTTCCCAATTATTTTCAATCAGTTAATTTCTGAGGACTGATCGAACGATTTCAGTGCTACTGAGTTCAACAGTTTCTCTGTCCAGCAGTATCGCATCACATTAACTCAAGGCTGCGCCACTCCACAATTCTAATTTATTCATCGGCTCATTCGCCGTACTGACCAGATGTACCGGGCACACAATTTGCAACAACGTGGAGATGCCCTTGACCCTCTGGAACCTTCCTGACACCACATACCCTGCCTCTGACTCCATCCCCTCCTCCAATTCCACCTCCTGTCCTTTATTCACCATCCCTACTGAACTTTCACTCTCTGATGCTGAATGTTCTGTTCTAATCAAATGTCTGAAATTTACCTCTCTGCCCCCACTTTAATGAATTTTAGGCATGACATTTAGTTGAGCTCTTCCGCTGTCTTCGCCTCAATGCACATTTCTTTCAGCAAGATTCCTCTCCCTGCCCCATAGACCCCGTTACCCAGTTGCAACACTCTCCCTCCTCCTGGAATCACCCCTCCTTCTAGTCTTTACCTGAACTAAATCGGTTCATTGAGAAATCTCAACATGACATTGGTTGTCTTAATTATTCTGCACTCCCCTCACCAAATCCAACCTATCACTGCCCGAACAGCCGACACTCCATGTGCTTAGATCCAACCATAACTGTGTTATTCAACCTGTGCCGATAAGGGTGATGCTGCTGTAGCCTGGTGGACTGACCTCGACATTGCAGAGTTTGAACGCCCACTCTCAGATACCTCCTCTAATCTCCCCTGGACCATGACCCTACCATGGCACATCAAACCATTATATCAACTATGATAACTTGACCACCTTTCATCTGGAGATTCCTGCCCCATTCGCCCCCTTCCCCCTAACTGCCCCCGAGCTGATGGTCCTCTGATAGCAGATCTCGCTTCTATCTCCTTACAAAAATTCACAAACAGAGCTACCAGGACATACCCATTGCTTCAGCCTGCACTTGCCGCACAGAGGAACTGCATGGATACACACGTGGGCCCCAGTTATGTCTGTTCTTTTCTTGGAGTACATCGACTATTCACTGTTCCTGTTCTATTCTAGCACCCACCCACAACTCTTTCTCCGATACACAGATGATATCATCGCTGCGACTTTTATCTCTTGTCTGGAATTGGAAAGGTTCATTGATTTCGCTTGGAATTTGAAGCCCTCCATCACTTTCACCTGGTCTCTCTTTGACTACTCCCTTCCTTTCCTCAACATCTCTGCTTCCATTTCTGTGGATAGACAAGCCACTGATATCCAGTATTAACACACCGACTCCCACAGCTTCCTGGAGAATATGTCCTCACATCTGGTTTCCTGTTGTAGACTCAATTCCATTCCCCCAGTTCCTCAATCTCCACCGCATTGCTTCTGATGATACTAAATTCAACAAGGTAGCCTTTGAAATGTCCACCTTGTTCCTCAATCAAAGGATTCCCCATCATTGTTGTCAACAGGGTCCTCAACCGAGTCTGACCCATCTCCTGCACTTCTAGCCTGCCCCTCCCCTTCTCTCTCGCAACAGAGTTTCCCTACTATCTCAGCCGCATTCACTTGCAGAGGATCATCAGCCTGCATTTCCCCCACCTCTAGCGAGATGCCCCCACCTGCACATATTCACCTCTCCTCCATTGTCCACCCTCTGGAGGAATCATTCCCTCCAGGATACACTGGTCTACTCTTTATTCACTCCCACCACAGGTCCACTTCACTTTCCCCTGCTGGAGGTGTCACACTTTCCCATTTACCTCCCTCCTCATCAGTATCAAAGGGCCCAGCCATAAATTCCATGTGAAGCAGCCCCTTACCAACGTTTCCCACAATCCAGTCAACTGCATGCGCTGCTCACAATGTGGCCTCCTCTACATTGGGGAAATGAAGGGTAGACTGGGTGACCTCTTCACAGAACATCCAAGTTGTACCGCTGCAAAACACCCTGAGCTTTCTGTTGCCTGCCAGTTTAACAGTCCGTCCTGCTCCCTGACCAATTTCTCTGTGTCAGGCTTGCTGCAGTGTTCCAGGCAAGTTCAGCGCAAGCTGGAAGAACAACACCTCATTTTCCATGTGCGGACCTTGCAGCCCTTTAGATTCAAAATCAAGTTCAATAATTTTCGGGCCTGAACTCCCCAAAGTCCGAGCCCCCTATCCATACACCAGGCTTAGTTCTCACATAGCCTTCCATTACTCACACCCTATTGTTAGCTACTAACAATCTCCATTAAGAGCTATCCAGTCTCTTCTGCATATAAACCAACATTTTCCGTGTTACTATCAGTTCTGAGGAAGGGGCACTGGACCTGAAACGTTAACTCTGATTTCTCTGCACAGATGCTCCCAGACCTGCTGAGCGTTTACAGCAACTTCTGTTTTGTTTCAACATTTTCATCGCAAGGTCTCACAATGCAATACGTCACCGATATTTAGAGCCCTGTCAAACATAGGAACTTTGTAATTTCTCATTTAATGTCCATAACAAATTATTCGAGATTCATCTGAGATAACAACTTTGCTGTTGTCATTCAGATCAGACACTTTGTTACAGTTCAGAAAGAAGAAAGAAATCAAAAGAGCTGGTGCGAAACTCAGTCGATCTGGCAACATCTGAGCAGAGATGCAAAAAAAAATTCCCTTTGATTCTAATAGGACTTTTCAGAACAGTGTCACATCATATTACATATGTTAATTCTGTTGCTCTCTGCAGATACTTCCTCATATTTTTCATTTCTCCAGCATTTTCTGTTTATTTTTCATGTTTCCATTATCTCTATATTTCATGTTTCTTGACAGGTCTACATGTTGACCTTGGTAATATTTGGACAATGTGGTCCTTTCATGTTTCTATTACAGTTGGTGTGTCTGTGACACCTGAATTACAGCCGAAATCTGTTTCTTCTTTAAGATAGAAAGTAAAAAGAAAATCTGAACATCTTGTAAATCTCAGGAAATATATTTTGTTTGAAAATACATTTTAGATGCAGTTGAACTTCATGAAATAATAGGGATAGATTTTTGATGATGGAACAATCTGTGTCCTTCATTGAATAAGCTTGTATCCCCAATCTCCAAAAGCTTTCAATGCATAACATAGAATTATTAAAGCAAAGGTGGTGAAACCTCAGCCCATTGTCTCTTCCAGTTTGGAATGAGCGATATCTCTACTATTATTCTCCTGTATTGTCCCCGTAGCCCTGCGCATTTTGTTATTAGTATGAGCTTTTAATTGTAAGCATCCTGCCAGATATGAACAATATGATCAATCTCAAACAAAAACAGACGTTGGAAGGAAAGCTCAGCAAGTCTGGCTGTATCTGTGAAGAGAAATCACATTTAATCCTTCAGGTGTGGTGACCCTACTCCCAATGATTAAATTGTGTGTATACTAAATATAGTTCTCTTTATCACATTTAAAATTATTCTGTTAAGTTCACATTGTCATTCAGCATTGCATCTTCCAAACGTTGGCTCGTTCCTTGTTATGAATTATATTTAATTCTATCTGACGTTAAGAGTGATGATGACTGGGAGATATCATTGTACTCCCCATGCAGTCTCCACAGCCGCTGCCCCATTCCGCCCTATCTCCCAGCCAAACCTGACTCATTAATTCATAAGTCTTAATGAATAAGTTCACTTTTGGTTTTGGACTGAGGGGAAAAAGCATAAAAAATACTGCTTTACAGCAAATAAACCTGCATTAAGATGTTTGTCAATTTTTATATAAATTAATTACTGAAGCATATGTTGTACGGAAGTTCCAACGTTTCTGTATTAGAGCAGTGACAGGAACATTCAGAGAAGTCCACACTTCCTGTCTAGGATGTCGATGGATTCATCATCGTCATTTGGCACTTAATTCCAAATTTAAAGTGACTGTCGATAAAGGTCTAAACCCAGTAGGAATATACATTAGAGGGAAATCCGGAGGCCATAAAAGGGACATGAGATAGTTCTGGCAAATAGGGTTACGGAGAATCCAAAGGGACTCTACACATACATTAAGGACAAAAGAATAACTCAGGAGAGTTTTGGGCCACTTAAAGATCAGCAAGGTTTCCGATGTGCAAAACTGCAGGAGATGGAGGCGATACTAAACAAGCATCGTGCGTCAGTATTGGCTGGGCAGAAAGATATGCAAGCTAAAGAACTTTGGAAATAAATCTTGACATGTTGAAAAGTGCCTGTATTACAGAGAAGGAGATGCTGGAGTTCGTAAACCCGTTAAGTTGGGAAAATCTTCAGCACCTGATCAGATGGACCCGAGAACTCTGTGGGAAGCGAGTGAAGTGAATGCTGGGCCCCTTGCTGAGATATTTGTATCGTCAATTGTCACAGATGAGGTACCAGAAGATAGGAGGCTTGTGAACTTGGTGCGATTATTGACAATGTTTAAGAAGGATGGTAAGGAAAAGCTAGTGAGCCAGACTTCAGTGGAGGGCAAGTTGTTGGTAAGGATTATGAGGCACAAGGTTTGCCTGGATTTTGAAAAACAAGGACTCATAAGTGATAGGCCACATGGATCGAAGCACTAAATTGACTGAGTATGTTTGAAGAAGTGACTAAGAGGATTCATTGAGGCAGAGGTGTATATTGTTGGTATGGACTTCAGTAAGGTATTTGCCAACTTTCTGCATGGTAGATTGGTTAACAAGTTTAGTTCATATGGAATACAGGGAGAACTAGCCATATGTATACAGAATTAGCCCGAAGGCAGGAGACAGAGGGTGGTGGTAAAGGATTGTTTTTCGAAAAGGAGGGTTGTTACCATTGGTGTACCACAAGGGTTAGTGCTGGCTCCACTGCTTTTCACTATTCACATAAATCATTTGAATGTGATCATTGCAGCAATAGTTGCTAAGTTTGCAGATGAAACCAAAAATGATGGTGCAGTGGACAGCAAAGAAGGTTTACCTCAGAGTACAATGGAATCTTGATCAGAAGGGCAGATGGGCTGACAATTGGCAGGTGGTTTTTAATCTAGACAAATGGGAGGTGCTGTATTTTGGAAATGCAAATCAGGGCAGGGCATGTACACTTCATGCTAACGTCCTGGGGAGTGTTGCTGAACAAAGAGACCTTAGAATGCAGGTTCATAATTTCTTGAAAGTAGAGTCGCAGTTAGGTAGGATTGTGAAGAAGGCATTTGGTATGCTTGCCTTTATTGGCCAGTGCTTTGACTATATGAATTGGGTGGTCATGTTGCTGCTGTACAGCACATTACTTTGGCCACTTTTGGTGTACTGCATTCAATTCTGGTCTCCTTCCTTTTGGAAATATATTGTGAAAGTTGAAGGGAGTCAGTAAAGATTTACAAGGATGTTGCCAGGATTGGATCTATAGGGAGAGTTCGAGTAGATTGGGTTCTCACAAACTTTGATGATTGGGTTATTTTATTCCTGTAGCGTGAAGAGCATTTATAGAGTGCATAGCTAAGGTCTTTTTCCCCAAAACTAGAGGGCATGGATTTCCGATGAGAGGGAAAAGATTTTAAAAAAGACCTAAGGAGCAACTTTTTCCCACAGAGGGTGGTGCATTCGTGGAATGAGCTGCCAGAGGAGATGGTGGAGGATTTTTACAATTATAACATCTAAATGATATCTGGATGGGTACATGAAGAGGAAGGGTTTACATCAATATTGGCCAAATGCGATTAGTTTAATTTAGGATATCCCATCAGCATGGACGAGTTAGACTGAAGCATTTTATTCTGTGCTGTACATCTCCGAGACTCTGACTCTATCTGACCTTGCACCAATATCGTATTAATTCATCATTCCCGGACATGCTAACCTATGTTGCTAGATATGATCGAAATGTCTTCATTTCAGCATTCTGAAACCTGCAAACACATCCTTCCATAACACTGACTCAGAGTCTCTCTCCCTCTGTCTATTGCCCAAATCCCTCCCATTTGTTGGTGTTTAAACTGCTTCCCCACCATCTAGTTTTAACTGTCCAGTTTCAATGTGAATAACTGTCCTATATCTTTTCCTGCCCTTGAATGTTGCTCACTCAAGAGCATCAGCTTCCAACACTAAGAAGCTGTGAAACAGTGTTCAAAAAAGCATTGCTTGCGTTTTCGTTGACTTCCCAGTGTCCTGCCCTGTACTCCATGTTGGATATTGGGGTTTTAACAGTTTCGAGGCACACCTTTGTAACTTGCTCTGTTCCTATTCGTTGAACGCCTGTGTTAATCACTATCGGCTGATCATGTGCTCAGTTACATGAGGATTCCTCACAACTGTTAGTGATTCAGACCAGCCTTCTCATTTGCCTTTGACTGACATTTAACTTAACTCTAGTTTTTGTACGTTCGGGGATTGTTTTCTGGAGGCTGTGTTTTAAGCTGCTGTGGAAATTCAGGAAGACCAGAGGCTTTGGTGACCCAACTCTGGATGAAGCATGGTGACTGTAGTTACAGTATCTGGATCTGCAACATGACCAACAAATGGATCAGAGACTGCAGAGAGGGAAATCTCTGTAAACTGGAATGGGTGAATTACAATCAGATCAGCCATGGTTTTGAAGAATGTTGGAGCAGGATTGAATGGCTCGTTCATGCAAATTAATCAGATATTTCTGTTAGTACCAAGCCAATTCCTCTTCTCTTCCAGTGTCTCACAGTGGTGGACAGTGAGTCACCTCCTCCTGTTCCTGGGGAACAGAAATCTGGGCCTCACTAGCTTCCAGATTTCCCTGTATCGCAGTCTCGAGCAGTTGAGTGACTGCCTCCTGTTCCTGTGTCCCAGTCACGAGCAGTTGAGTGACTGCCTCCTGTTCCTGTATCCCAGTCTCGAGCAGTTGAATGACTCCCTCCTGTTCCTGTGTCCCAGTCCCGAGCAGTTGAGTGACTCCTCCTGTGCCTGTGTTCCAGTCTGGAACAGTTGAAAGACTGCCTCCTGTTCCTCTGCCCAGATCGAGCAATTGAGTGACTACCTCCTGTTTCTCCCTGTTCCTGAGCAGCAGTTTGAATGCTCTGAATGATGTCACAAGGTTAAGAAAGGACTTGAGAACAGGGAATTTCAAACTTGGAGCAGCATTACGCAAAGGTATCTAGAAACGTCTCCACCAAACATTTTATGCAGCTCGTCTGTTATTTTATTCCTGTCTCCTTTTATAAACAGGGTGAATCATATACAACAGTGCAGTGTTCTTGACAATACTCCCATATATAGGAAAGACAGATTAAAAAGATTGCAAGATTTATGATCTATCCCTCAGCAACTCTCATCCATTCAATCCAAACCGAGTAAATGTTCCCTTTCATTGTGTTATGTAAAATGATGTAAGGAACTGGTTAACTGAACGTGTTTGTTTGCTAACTGTGAATAATGTTAATCTCCATGGATTCTAATTATCCCAGTGGACAGTTTCCATCTTTTAATGACAAAAGGGCTCGATTCAATACGTTATCCCATAGTATTGGTCGGGAGCACCACCGATAGCACTAACAGGGATCGGTTGCTCCAGAGACAGGGAGAGATCAGAAACTGAGAACATTAGACTGGACAGTTCTCACAGTGGATCAGAATCTGAGAATGTTATACTGGAATGTTACAACAATGGATGAGAATCTGAGAACAATAGACTGGAAAGTTACAACAATGGACAAGGGTTTATCCTATTATGTTTGGTTTTTTTCTACATATTATTGGTGGCCGTTATCATCGCGGATCAGATTTGTACTTTACATTATTCAATGTTTTTATTATCCTATCCTGGCTATTGTTGGTGTCCCTGGTAAGTTTCACTGTTGATATATTATTTGCATTAACCATGTGCGACTGTATTACTGTTCTTTTCATTTACTCTACTCTGTAAGTATTCACGCTCCAAACCACAACAAAGCAATATTGTTCATTCTTTATCTCCTTTAGTTCTGGTACTGGGCCTTGTTGGTTGACCTACTCACTTTCAGGTATGAACCAGGATGCATTGAATCACTGCCCTTGCTATTTAAATATTGAGAGCCTGGAGGTCACTGTCTTCTGTTCTGGATGCAAACTCCATTTCCTTCCTCTGACTACATCTCATCCCTGGCCAATAACTGAGGCTGAAACAGACGAGTCACAACTACGGTGATCCCTTTGGCCACAAGCTGATTACCATATCCTGACCATTCCTAATTTTAACTATTGTCATCTGCACGATATACTTCACTGGTTCATCCCATCTGCTGTTTGAACCTTCAGCTATGAAACACAATCTTATTAAAGCCAATAATCTGCTGTTGCTTAACTAAATCTGAGTCGGTATTCCATGGCTTGTATCTAAACGCAGACCAAAATCCCATCATTCCTGTACGGATTGCTTTATATTGTTGTTGGGTCTGGGAAAGCCTTTACTTTAATATTCACAAGCACATCGTCACCTCTGTCTATAACACGGTCCTCAGTCTCCATCTGTTAATGACACAAAGCCCTGTCAGTTGTTCTCATTTGAACTGATTTCCTCTATGTCTATTCTCTCTCAAATAATACTTTTCATATCTACTACCACCAACACACACAGACACACACACATACACACACACAGACACAATCTCTTATCTTTTTCTTCGGCAGTGGAGATACTGAGCCATACATTTGTGGGAGTCCATTTACTGTCACTTACTGCATGGGTTACGCATCTTCCCGTACAAGACATTTCTGTAGTCCAAGTATAGTAGCCATATACTGGCAAAGGTTTGCACTGTTCCCCATGCTGGGCAGGTAGTCCAGTTTATAGAGCAGTCCAGTAGCATGGTCTGCACAGCTCTCCATTCTGGCTGGTGCCTTGTCCCAGTTTATGGTGTCTTGGATGGTTCTGTGAGGCAGATTCACAATTTGATGTAACTAACCATTTCAACTGAGCTGGCAATAATTTTTTTGAATGCTCCTATTCTTGTGATTGGACCAACCGTTGTCTCACTTCTCCAGTTACTCCAACTCCCCTGTCTCCTTTTCCATATTTTCACAACATGTTATCAGTTAATTAATTGTTTGTTTTTCTGTACCTTTCCCTGGTGTTGTTTTTTTCACTCCCGAGTGTATCAAGTGCTGGCATTGTGAATCTCAGAAAAAATGCAATGGTATGTGGCGGGCTGTTGCTCCAAGTTGGAAAGGGGGTTCCAGCAGCTTTGAGACACGTCTTTGAAACTTGGCCTGTGCCTGACCTCTGATGGCCTGTGTTTGTCCCTCTAAGTTGATTGTGCCGTCCATACCATGAGGAAACCCCTCGAGTATTATTGTCAAGGAACAGGAACTGAGGAGTATCTGACTGCCTCCTGTCATGGAAAGGTTAGTGGAGGTGATGGAGATGGTTTACTGGAGGTTGTGCTGAGAGCTGCCTTAGACATTCAGGGAGACCTGAGGATTTGGTGACCCAACTCTGGATGGAGAATGGGGACTGTATTTACAACATCTGGGTCTGCAACAGAAACAACAAATGGAGCAGAGGCTGCAGAGAGGGGGAGAACTGGAACCACAGTGTGTTTGTGTGGAAAGAGATCTGCCAAACCTGCCTGTGTTTTAACGAGGAGACACACATCCTTTCCCTCTCCCCTTTAAATACACCCATGCAAATTCACCCTCTACTTCCCGCACACAAACACACTCTCCCCTCTCTCACACGCACGCATACACTCTCTCTCCCTCCCAAAGACACACACACTCCCCCTCACTCTCTGACAAACACACACTCTCTCTCTCCCTCCCACAGACACTCCACCTTGTTTTCAATCACACACTCGCACGTGCGTGAAAACACACACACACACACACACACATCTTATCTGTAAGATGAATTTTCATTTGCCGGTTCGTATTTCCAGATGCATTATATTTTCTCAAAAAAAGTATGATTTATAGACAGTCAGTCAAAATGATATTTTCTTAACTCCTACTTTGTAAATAAACCTAGTCTGATTCCAGGTGAAGACACATGCAGACTTCAAACAAGACCGCATGCCTAAAATACAATGTCTGACTGGAGGGGTCACCTCCTTTACATCGATAATACCTGAAGGTATCTCCAGGCAGGACTTGAAAGAAACGGATTGTAGTTGAATACAATTCTGCTGCTGCTTTGATTCTACCACACTACATGAATGCCCACTTTGAGCTCCAATATGTTCAATTCAATTCTACTAACTATCCCTCAGTTCACACCAAGACCCATTCACCCATCAGCTCTGTACTCAATGTCTTAACCTGGTTTCTGATGTGGTAACACTTCCATTTTCCTATTCTCATTCTGCTGAAGGTCTCTCCCTGGTGTTACGCCTCCAATTTGTTACTTTACTCAAACCCTTAACCTATGCATCTGAATCTTTTCCATTCCCCCAATGCTATCTTCTGTGTTTGATGTGAATGTGTTCCTCTCTGTTTTTCTAGCTGAGCATGATTAAGAGCTCTGCAGTGTCAGTGATGCCAGCCTTATGCAGTTTCAGATCAAGTAATCTGTGCACCTTGCATTATCGGTAACATCCCAGTGGATTCCGTGTGAGACAGAGCGTTTGAGCAGCTTTAACACACGTCTATGGAACTTGTTCAAAAAAAGAAATTGCTGATGAAATTCAGCAGGTCTGGCAGCATCTTGTGGAGTGAAAGCAGAGTTAATCTTTCAGGACCAGTGAACCTTCTACAAAGCTCCCATTTTCTCCAGCAATTTTTGCATTTTCATTTCCAGTCTCCATAGTTATTTGTTTAATTGAAAATTTGTTCTGAGCCTATTCATTTCTAGAGAAACTCAACAGGTCTGGTATAATCTGCAGAGACAGAGAAATAGAGTTAGCGTTTCAAGTCCAGTATGACACTTCTTCAGAACTGAAAAAGGATTGGAAAATAAGCTTTATAATCCCTTGATAGATGTGGGGAGTGGTTTGACGGGTAAAAGAGGGTGTGGCAAAAGATAAACATGCTTTTAGTAGTGGTGAACGAGTAGATCATGTGAAATAGCTTTAAATTAAGATGTGAATGGGGAAAAGGGGTTCTCTCTATTGAGTGAAAGATAAAGAAGATACAACCACACAAGGTCATAGGGAGGCCAGGAGGGAGATTGTACGGAAACTAGAGAACAGTTATAATGGGGTCAGACTGTGAAGTTATGAAATTGTACATTAACTCCTACAGGCTGTAACGTACGCAACTTTAAAGTGCGTTGTTACTCGAGCTTGGGTTGTGCTGTCTTGGGACATTGCAGCAACCCAGGGCCGAAATGTTATCATGAGAGCAATGTAAGTTATTGAAATGGGAAGCAATGAGAAGGTCAGAGTTATTTCTACAGACAGAGTGGGTGTGTTCCTCAAAGCAATCTCTATTTGGTCTCGCCAATAAAAAGGACTGCATTATGAGCAGCAATGACGGGAGATCAGATTGAAAGGTTACAAGTGAAATGCTGCTTCACCTGGAAGCTATGTTTGGGGCCTTGGATAGTGAGGAGGGAAGAGATGAATGGACAAGTGTTGCAGCTTCTCCAATTGCATGGGATGGTGCGATGGGGGAGTGGGGAAACGTTCGGGGTGATGGACGGTCACACAGAGGGAACGGTCGCTGTGAAATACTGAAAGTGGGCGGGAGGGGGAGTTGTGTTTGATGGTGCTGTCCTGTTGGAGATGGTGGAAATGGCGTAAGATGAATATGTGAATGTGGATTCTCGCGCAGGAGGAAGTGTGGACAAAAAGGAATCTATCATTGTTCTGGGAGGGAGGGGACGGATTGAGGGCAACACCGTGGAAGATGGGACAGTCATAGCTGAAGGCCCTTTCCACCAGAGTTCGGGGATTTCTGGTTTGATGGAAAAGGAGGTCATGTTAGACCCAGCTCACAGGAATGTGGCGTCGTTAAACAGAAACAACAGAGATGCAGAAACTTGGAGAATTGAGTCAGCCTCCGCTGATCATGTGTTCAGCCACAGGCAGAAGTGCCTCCTGAATGATTGAAAATAACCAGACATCTAAATTGAGGATTTCTGCCTCACATCTGGTCTGAAGCGGAATGTGAAAATAGACCCAGAGGAAGGTCAGTGAGTATACGTGAGCAGACATTCAAGCAGATATCCCAAACAGCCCAGAAATTATTGTTTCTGTTCAAAAGAAGAACTCAATAAGAAGATGAAGCACCCATGGTTGACAAAGGCTCTCAAGGATACTATGGATGAGCATGAGTGGAGGGTCAGATTTAGGATGTTTATTTCAGGGACCAGAAGCAGATGCTGGGTATGAATTTCAGCTGTGCTTCCTGAATTCCCCCCAGAAACTGCTGCCTTTGCTGCTCCATCCTCTTCCCTGCTCGTGTCCCCTTCCTGATTCCAGGTTCTCCATCTCAAATTACAGAGTACAGTATCTTACCTTATGGTCCCTCCCCACTTCACCTGAAACTCTTTGATCAAGTCTACCTACTCTGCAGTAGCATCAAGCTGCGTTTTGTGCTGCCACTTTGCCTCTGGTCACAGTGTGGCTCGGCCTCTCCATTCATGCTGTTTTACACCTCCCACTCACATCTCACTCAGGAAAGTTTCCTTCTTTGAGTAAACCTTATTGAAAAGACCTCTCCCCCTTTGCACTGAATTCACACTGCAGTCCAAATTTCAAAAGTTATACTCAGCCTTCATCTCACTCTGCTGAAGGCAACTGCACGCTGACAGTGTGGTACAAAAATTCCCCTTCTTATATGGTTCAGGCCAGTGATGTGCTTTCACTGTAGAGATCATCACCCCATTTGGACAAAGCAATTCAGGTGTTTGACCTCTTATTGGTACTCGTCACAGTTTCCTGCTGCCTTAGTATTATAACATGGAGAAAAATAAATCACAGTATGAAGCTTGGGCTGAAGGTTGTTTACCTGTCATTTGAATACTGTTTCAAATTTGCAGTGCTTTATCTGTAAATGTTTGTTCGTAAAGTTAGTGTCAGACAGCGTGTCGGAGGTTGAGGGGTGACATGGTAGAAGTTTATAAAATCATGAGAGGTATGAATAGAGTGACCAGCTAAGGTCTTTTCCCGGGGACGGAGGAGTTCAACCATAGAAGGCAGAGGTTTAAGGTAAAAAAGGGGAGATTTGAAATGGACGAAGGGTCAATGTTTTCACACAGAGGGTGATGTGTGTATATGGAATGAGCTGGCAGAGAAAGAGTGGGAGGTGCAAGTACAGCTACAACATTGAAAACTCATTAGGACAAACATATGAATGGGAAAGGTTTAGAGGCATATGGACAAAATGCAATCAGATGGGACTAGTTTAGTTTGGAAAACCCTGTCAGCATGGACAAGTTGGACCAAAGGGTCTGTTTGTGCACTATATGGCTGTATCAATCTAGAAAGCGAGGAAAAGGGGAGAAAAGACATGATGTAGTAAATTGGCAAGAAATACAAAAACAAGCAGCACGATCTTTTCCGAGCATATAAAAGAAGTTCAAGATGAGTGTGCGATCTTAGGTGAAATTAATTAGGAAAGTATACTGAGGATAATTGGAGGGTGTGACTGAAGAATTGGCTGCACGGCAGACAGATAATTTACACCCATGTTTTACATCTTTCCTCACAGGGGAAGGCACAGTAAGTATTTTAAAGACGTAAACAAAATGGTAATAGGAGGGAAGTTCTTGAACTGTCTCTAACAAAAGGATCAAGGATTTTTCTAACAGAAAAGAGGAAGAGTAGACAGGCCAGCAGTAATTCATAGCTGGTTTTAAAAGAACTGGTCACAGTCTTGGGATCATGGCGCCCTCTCTATCAGATGTTCCCTCTGCTGTTTGTTAATGTAAGCAGTAAGTGCAGTAGCTTGATTGGGTTATCATCAGGTTTAGGTACACACGGTTCTGACCGTAGCATGTTCACCCACACTCATCACTGAAGCGGAGATCAGCTTCATGGTAATGGTAGACTGAGAGATTATATTGTGGTTGAATATGATTCTGCTGGTGCTACAACGGCTGCTATGATTTACAGCATCACATGAATGCCCAGTTTGAGATGCAATATCTGCAATACAATTCTGCTGCCTGTCCTCATTCGCACGGGGACACGGTCGTCCTCCTCCCCTGTACACAGTGCCCTATCCCAGTTTCTCATGTGGGAACACTTCCTTTTTTAAAAATTCTCATCCTGTTTGGGTATCTTCATGATGCCATGCCTCCAGTTGTCGCAATCCTCAAAAGCATTTAACGTTTTCACCTGAATATTTTCCGCTCCAGTAATGCCATCTTCTGTTTAAAGCGAATGTGTTTCCCGCCGTTTCTCTCCATGACCATGATTAAGAGCTCTGTAGTGTCGGTGATGACAGCCTTATGTAGTTTCAGAGCAAATGAATTCACTTCCCGGTGTATGGCTCTCCATGTTGGACAGGGCGTGTGAGCAGCTTTGACACACATGCTTGAAACTTGTTCAAAAACAGAAATTTCTGAAGATACTGACCAGTCTGACAGCATCTGTGGAGTGAAAGCAGAGTTAATATTTCGGGTTCTATGACTGTTCCTCAAAGCACCCAGTAAGTCCAACAATTTTTGTTTTTGTTTCAGATTTCCTGTATCCAATGATCTTTGCTCTGTTGAAAATGTGTTTTGTAACTTTTCATTTTTGAAGGAACTTAGGGGACTGGCAACATCTGCAGAGACAGAGAAACAATGTTAATGTTTCAAGTCCAGTTTAAATCTTCTTCAAACGTGTAAAGGATTGGAAAGTGAGCGCTTTAGTATCTTGGCGGAGGTGGGAAAGAGTGTTTGGAGGCCCAGTGTGAAAGACAAATGGGCTTGAAATTGTGGTGAAAGAGACACAGGTATATAATGGGTGTAAATAAATGTGTAAATATTAGAAATTGATTTTCTCTGTAGAATGGAACATAAACAAGATACGAGCTGAGGGACCCCAGGAGGGAGAGTGTACAGAAAGTGGAGAACAAGCACAATGGGTTCAGGCTTTGAATTTATGGAATTGCATATTAACTCCTACAGACTGTAACGCATCAAAGTGTAAAGTGAGCTGTTACTCGAGCTTGGGTTGTACTTCATTGGATCATTGCAGCAGTCTGCATTTTCTTAGAATCCCTACTGTGTGAAAACAGGCCCTTCAGCCCAACAGGTTTATACTGACCCTCCAAAGAGTATGCAAACCAATCCCATTCTCTACCCTAATACTATACGTAGATCCATGATTATTGCACCTTACATCAACATCCCTGAATACAATCGGCAATGCAGCATGACCAGTTCACCTAACCTGCACAATTTTGAACTGTGGCAGGAAACTAGAACACCCAGAGGAAATCGAACCCAGTTACCTGATGTTGTGAGGCACCAGTGCAAACCACTGAGACACCGTGCCATCCAGGACCGAAATATTATAAGGCCACAATTCGATACGAGCAGAAATGAAGCCATTCGGACCATCAAGTCTGCTCCGCCATTTGATCACGAATGATAGATTTTCAACCCCATTTCCCTGCTTCCTCTCAGTTATCTTTGATCCCCTTGTCAATCAAGAACTTATCTGTGTCTGTTTTAAATATACTAAATAGAACATAGAACATAGAACAGTACAGCACAGAACGGGCCAGTTGGACCACGATGTTGTCCTGAGATTTAATCCTAATGTAAAATGTAGTACTTTAACCTACGCACCCCTCAACTCACTGATATCCACGTGCATGTTCATCAGTCGCTTAAATGTTCCCAATGACTCCACTTCCACCAACAGAGCTGGCAATGCATTCCATACAATCATAACTCTCTGCAAAAAGAACCTACCTCTGACGTCTCCCTTTTACCTTCCTCTTAATGTCTTCAGACTATGACTTATCATACTAGTCAATCCTACCCTGGGGAAAAGTCTCTGGGTATTGACTCTATCTATTCCTCTCATTATTTTGTACACCTCGACCAGATCTCCTCTCTCCTCCTTGTCTCCAGAGAGAAAGGTCCAAGCTTGTTCAACCTTTCTTCATAAAGCAAGCCCTCCAGGCCAGGCAGCATCCTGGTAAACTTTCTTTGCACCCTCTCTATAGCCCCTGCATCGTTCCTATAGTAGTGGGTCCACAACTGGACACAATATTCCAAGTGTGGTCTCACCAGGGACTTGTGGAGCTGCAGAAAAACTTTGCGGCTCTTAAGCTCAATCCCCCTGTTAATGAAAGCCAAAACATCATATGCTTTCTTGACACCCTATCCATTTGCGTGGCAACTTTGAGGGATCTATGCACTTGCGCACCCAGATCCCTCTGTTCTTCCACACTGCCAAGAATCCTGTATTTAATGCTATATTCAGGATTCGAATTTGAACATACAAAATGAATCACTTCGCATTTACCCAGGTTGAACTCCATCTGCCATTTCTCAGCCCAGCTCTGCATCCTATCTATGTCACGCTGCAGCCCTCTATACTTTCGACGACGCCTCCAATCTTTGTGTCATAAGCAAATTTACTAACCCACCCCATAACCTCCTTATCCAAGTCATTTATAAAAACTACAAAGAGCAGAGGCCCAAGGACATAGCGCTGTGGGATCCCTCTCAACACTCCTCCAAGCAGAATATTTTCCATCTACAACCACTGTCTGCCTTCTGCTAGCCAGACAATTCTGAATCCAGATAACCAAATCTCCCTGTATCCCATACTTCCTGACGTTATGAATGAGCCTTCCATGGGGAACCCTATCAAATACCTTGCTGAAGTTCACATGCACCACGTCCACTGCTCGACTGTCGTCGACCTGTCTTGACACCTCCTCAAAGAAATCAATCAGATTTGTGAGGAATGACCTGCCCCCCACAAAGCCATGCTGACTGCTTTAATCACACAATTCTTTGTCAAATAGTCATACATCCTATCCCTCAGAATTTTTTCCAAACTTTGCTGACCGTTGACGCAAGACTGACTGGTCTCTAATTGCCAGGGATTTCCCTATTACCCTTCTTGAAATAAGGAACAGCATTCGCCTCCTTCCAATCCTCCGGTATGACTCCTGTGAAGACTGAGGAAGCAATTATCCTCACCAGCAGCTTAGCTAACGCCTTTCTCGCTTCCCGGAGCTCTCTAGGATAAATCTGGCCCTGGGGACGTATCTATCTTAATGTTTTCCAAAATTTCTAGCACATCAATTTCATCAATCTTGATCAGGACCAGCTCCTCTAAGTTTTCATTTACAACAAGTTCCCTTTCCCTGGTGAAAATTGAAGCAAAAAACTCATTTAGGACTTCCCCTATCTGCTCAGACTCCACGCATAAGTTCCCTACACTATCCCCGATTGGCCCTCCCTTCTCCCTGATTATTCTCTTATTCCTCACGTATGAGAAAAATGCTTTTGGATTCTCCCTAATCCTTCTTGCCAAGCCTTTTTCGTGCCCCATCGTGGCTCGCCTCGGCCCATTTATGAGCTCCTTTCTAGTAAGCCTGTAATCCTCTAAAGCTGTGTTAGATTCTTGCTTGCTCCATCTTCCGTAAGCTGCCTGCTTCATTTTGACGAGAAGTTCCTCTGTTCTCGTCATCCAAGGTTCCTTAATCTTACCCCTTCTTACCTGTCTCAGAGGAACAAATTTGTGTATCACTCGCAACAACTGCTCCTTAAACAGTCTCCACATGCCCACTGTGCCCTTTCTGTGGAACAATTGCTCCCAGTCTGTACTTCCCAACTCCTGTCTGATAGCATCATAATTTCCTTTTCCCTAATTAAATATCTTCCCATCAGAAACTGCTCCTTTCACTCTCCCAGACTCTGCTACATGTGAGGCAGTTGTGATCACTTTCAACAAAGTGCTCTCCCACCATTAGTTCTGACACCTGTCCTGGCTCGTTGCCGAACACCAAATCCAAAATGGCCTCTCCCCTTGTTGGTCTGTCTCCATACTGAGCAAGGAAACCATCTTGAACACACCTGACAAAAACGGCTTCATCCACATCATCTGCACTTAGGAGGTTCCAGTCGATATTGGAAAAGTTGAAATCGCCCATAACATTAACCCTACTACTTTTGCATTTTTCTGTAATATGCCCGCCTATGAGATCTTCAATCTCTCTACTGCTTTTAGATGGTCTATAGAAAACCCCCAAATGCGGCGACTGTTCCCTTGCTGTTCCTAACTTCCACTGCACTGAGTTGGGTGGTGTGCTCAGACCATGGTCTGGGAAGAGAATGGTCCCCCTCTATACTCGACCATTCACCATGACCTCCATGCCTCTGTCGTCAAGCTGTGGTGTAATTTCCCTTTATCTGCCATGCTCGGGTAAACTGTGCAGGGCAGCTCCAAACTGACAAAACTCAACCGTGTGCCCATTGGACTTTTCATGATGGCAGCAGTACCAGGGATCACTGAATATCCAGGGGCATCCGGGCGATGGTGAGCACCTCCAGCCATAATGGGTGGGAAAATCGTGCTGGCGTTGAATGAGAGGGACATCATGGGGTGGGGTGGGTAGTTAATGAGGTGAGATCGATAAGATAACACCAGGAAACTAACTGCCTCGTGCAGACATTCCTTCTGTCACATTCAATGAAAATGGCACTGAGACAAATTATTGTACGATTCAGCCCAGTGAGTCGAAAACTCTGCTGATCCTACTCCCAGTTACAACGCTGCAGGACAAATGCTTATCCAAAATTCTAAATCATCATAACTAACACAAATATCCTGCTCACCCATCATTCCTAGAAACTGTGGCTTATATTGCAAGATGCTATCAAAATGTTCTCATTTCACAATTTTAAAACCTACCATCAGATCATTCTCTGAAATTCTCTCTCAATCTTCCCCTCGCTTTTAACAAAGTTCCACCCATTTGTTGGTATTTAAACTGATTCCCCCACCATCCTGCTCTGGCAGTGAGTTTCACACCCATAGCACTCCTGTGTCATGCCACATTGGACGTATGGAGCTGTAAATGGAGAGGTGCTGCACATCCTGTCGCTTCCACCATGAGCTGCAAGGTTCCCCACACTGGGCAGTGATCTAGTACAGTGTTACACAGCAATGCATCAATTGGTGCACACAGCTGCGTGTGCTGGGAAGGTAACTGCTCCAGATTAAAAGATAAATTCACTGCTATTTACTGCACAGCTCCCCATGCTGCACAGATATCCAGTCCGTGTGTATAGAACAATGCCTTTGTGTGTTCTGCACAGCGCCCTGTGTTGAACAGATCATTTAGTCCAAATTTATAGATCAGTACACTGTTGGACACATAAGTCGTGAACTTGTGAGCTCTAAACAGTGTTCGATCCTGAACGGATTGCTGAGCAGTACACTAGCCTGGTCTACGCAGCGCTTCATGTTGAGGAGGTACCTCATCTGGGCTTATACGTATCTGGGCTGGTTCTGAGAAGTGGATTGGGTAACCGATATAATTCTTGACATGATTATCACTCCTCCAGCTCGGCCCATTCCGCTGGTAAATGTAAGGTGCTGTGTTTGAGATAGAATTTACTTGGTCAAAATATTCGACATTAAGCAAAACACAATTTATTCGAAGACTGTCGATAAAAGACAACAAAAGGAAGACGAACTTGCAATAACTTAATTCTGTTCGAAAACTTAGCAGAATAATAGTTTATTTAACTACTATACAGTAACTGCTCCAATATGGTATCATCCAATAAGCACACAAAGCTCAAAAAACATATGCAGGAAACAGATTGTCTGACATGCAGTTCTCCAATCCAGGAGGAAAGAACATCAAAAGACAGTTCCGAGAGAAATCACAGACAGAGTGTGTAGAATCTGGGAGAGATTTCCTGCCTTCCAACCCTGCTGAGACCCCAGCAATAATTGGTGAAAGGTAAAATTAAGAGTCCTGGTTCTGTGAGAGTTTGACCATCACTCCACAGGACCAGGCCGTGGCTGCAAGAACACAAGGAATGGACTGTATCTACACCGTCTATGGCTCTGTAGGCATCTCTCCAAAATGCCTAAACCCACCTAAGCCGTTAAATGCTGGACAGACAAAAGTCAAAGTTAAACATAAATAAACAAAAAGATGCAGCGGGCCTGGTGATCAGACACAGACGGCCTCGGGAGCCCAGCAATTCCTATACTACCAAAACACAGCAGAATAATCGAGCTTGTAAAGAGAAAGAATGATGTCTCTCCCCCACCTCGATGTTTACAACTGGAGATGTGCCATGAGCCCAATAATCAACGATATCAAAATCCCACCCACACCAATTATTGTAATATATCAGAGTTGCCGTGAAATGGGTTAACTTGATCTGTTTGTTCAGTGACTGTGATTAATATCAGTCTTTCTGGACCCACCTGGGTCACTGGAAGCTTTCCCTCTTCCATAATTAGAGCCTTCTTTCAAACTTTATGTCATAGTATTCGGCGCAGAGTCAACCTCAACAAGATTGAGATCAGCAGCTTCAGAGGAAGAGAGAGAAATCAGACTCTGAGAACATTAAAATGGTCCAACAATTGATTTAATTTGAGAATTTTAGACTAGAATGTTCCAACAATGGATCCTAATCTGAGAACATTAGACTTGAATGTTATAACAATGGACAGGAGTTTATTATTGGGTCTTTCCTGGCTTTCTCAGGATTGGGCATGGTTACAGTTGCGAATACGAGCCGTACTGCTGATTAGACAAGCTGGGTACTATCCCATCCTCGCTATTATTGGTGTTCCTGGTAAGTCTATCTCTGTCGATTCTATAAATAATGCTGAATGTTATTGCTATTCTGGTTGATTATATTTAACAAATACATAAACTTGGAGTCACAAACGCCACGTCCTTCTCATGCATTTCCAAAGTACTTACTCATAAGCATGTGAGAAGGAATAAGACTGTATGGAAACTTGAGTTTCCTTTATACAGTGAACTGTTTTATGTCTCCATATTCTCTCTGTGTGATCAAACCCGCCGCCACCCACCTTCATAATATCCCCAATCTCCACCTCTGCCTGTGTTCTGTTGCTGACTTCGCCATCATCTACCCCTTCGTTAATGACAGATTTTATGGCTCCAGTTCTCTTCTGACCTCTCTTCCAGTTACAAATAGTTTGACCACAAGCTTGTTCTTGTCTCTACAGTTACTTCACAACAGAGATTCGTAAACAGAGTAATAATGTCACTTACTGTGTAATTCAGAGGCGCAAGTCATGACTCAAAAAGCATTGTCTGAAATCCTAACACAGCCGATGACTAAAGTTAAATTCCAAGATCAAAAATTGGAATAAAACCTAATTTCACTCATGGCAAGCATAAACCATCAGGATTTATTTTCTTATTTTATTGATAACCTTTGGTAAAGAAGCCTAACATATTTCCCCAGTCTGAACTAAGTGTCACCTCAGATCCACAACAATTTAGTTGCCTCCATATTGCCTTGACAAATGTCCAAGTAGTCAAGGGCAGCTAGGATGGACAATAAATACTGCCCTTGCCAGTGATGCTGGCATCCTGCGAAGCAACAACATTAAAGGTGAAATAACCAAGGAAATGTGGATGCTGGTGATCTGAAATAAAATTCTCCCCTTCTGAAAGAATGTTGGAGAATCTCAGCAGGTATGGCAGTCTGTCGGAAAAACAATGTTTCGAGTTCAGTGAACCTATCAAAACTGAATGCAGCTGAGAAATAATATTATTATATCAGGGATGGTAGGAAGGGTGAGCGGGAGGTTTGTGTTGAGGGGATGATGTCCATCAAGAGAGAGAGAGAGAGAAAGAGAGAGAGATGGAGAGAGAGAGAGAGAGAAAGGAAAAGCAAGCAAAAGGATTGCTGATGATGGACTGGAAGGAAAACAGAATTGGAAGTTATTCTACCATTTCCCCTTTTCACATATTCCTGAATATCATGTTTATTATAGGATCTCCCTGCTTACCGTGAGTTATTTTCCTTCTATCTCTTGTCTCTGAGTGTGGTGATCAACTCCATCAGCAATACTTATAGTCGCTGAGATATAGAGAAACGTAATGTGCCATTGTCAACTGTTTATTTGGAGACAGGAACTGTTACTGTGCGTCTGTGTGGAGATGTAAGAGCTTTCTCAGCCAGGAAGAGAAACTGAGCAGCTAAAAAATGTATTGCTGGAAAAGCACAGCAGGTCAGGCAGCATCCAAAGATCAGGAGAATCGACGATTCGGGCATGCCCTTCTTCAGGAATGAGGAAAGTGTGCCAAGCAGGTTAAGATAAAAGGTAGGGAGGAGGGACTTAGGGAAGGGGTGTTGGAAATGCGATAGGTGAAAAGAGGTTAAAGTGAGGGTGATAGGCCGGAGAGGGAGTGGGGGCGGAGAGGTCAGGAAAAAAATTGCAGGTCAGGAAGGTGGTGCTGAGTACGAGGATTGGCATTGAGACAAGGTGGGGGAGGGGAAATGAGGAAGCTGGAGACATCTGAATTCATCCCTTGTGGTTGGAGGGTTCGTAGGTGGAAGATGAGGAGTTCTTCCTCCAGCTGGAAGAATGCCTCATCTTCCGTCTGGGAACCCTCCAACCACAAGGGATGAATTCAGATTTCTCCAGCTTCCTCATTTCCCCTCCCCCCACCTTGTCTCAATCCCAATCCTTGAACTCAGCACCACCTTCCTGACCTGCAATTTTTTTCCTGACCTCTCCGCCCCTACTCCCTCTCCGGCCTATCACCCTCACTTTAACCTCTTTCCAACTCTCGCATTTCCAACACCCCTCCCCCAAGTCCCTCCTCCTTACTTTTTATCTTAGCCTGCTTGGCACACTTTCCGCATTCCTGAAGAAGGGCTTATGCCCGAAATGTCGATTCTTCAGATCTTTGGATGCTGCCTGACCTGCTGTGCTTTTCCAGCAACACATTTTTCAGCTCTGATCTCCAGTATCTGCAGTCCTCACTGTCTCCTAGAGAAACTGAGGAGACCGAGGCATTTTCAGTAGTGAATGGATGCATTGTAGGGGAATTTGGGGAATTCACTTGCTGCTGCCATCTGGAAAGTCAGTGGAGTCTCTGTGGGTGGTGTTCTCAGAATAGTGATGTCAGCTACGGGGTTCATTCAGGGAGCCCTGATGGTCTGGGAACCCCACACTGGATACTGCATTTGCAGTGTGTCTGGGTCCGTGATAAACAAATGAAGCTGAGACTACAAAGAAGGGAAGCTGTATAAACAGGGAGGAGCAAGGCACTATATTTTCCTCTCTGGGATTTCCAAGAAGATTTGTCTAAGCTGCAGCCATTCAGGTGTAAAGTGTAAAACCAGCTTGTCTCAAATTGAGGTGATCATTGAGCTGTATGCTCTCTTTCAGTATAATGCGTTCTCACGCCAGTAGCAAGACTGCGCTGACACTCACGATGAATTAAACTGGATTGATTTTGGATCTTTTCAGGCAGCAGTGGGTAATATATCCATCATCTCTGAAGTGCAGTCCTCCAGTGTATTCACGAGTTGACTGAAACCGTCTGCCTGCTGAGAGGAATGCATTGGTTCCATCTCCACAGGGGAAGGTACAGAAACTACTTTCCACAAATATTAGGGAAAAGAGGGACTGGTAAAAATTGGAAACTGAAGGAAATCAGAATTAATGAAGTGTATGTTATTGAAAATCTAATTGAATTGAAGTTTCATAAGTTGCTGCATCTGATGAGTTACATCTCAGAGTGATTGAGATGAGAACAGAGCTAGTGTAATAATTACTGATTATTCTTCAAAGCTAATTAGATTCTGGAAAGGAACCTGCAGACTGGACAGCAGCTATTGTCAACCTAAATATTTAAAACAGGATGGAGAGGGAAAACAGAAAATTAAATAATTTGATGTCAGCTGTGAGAAAAAAAATTGGAACCTTTTAGAAGGAACATGACGACTAGATACTTGGGGAATAATGATATGATTTGGTACATTCGGCCGAGAATCAGGAAAGGGAAATGATCTTTGATAAACCTGTTTGTGGAGGTTGTCCGTTGTGACATCGAAAGTTGAGAAGCAATGGGATTGGAGTATTTGTATTTTTAGAAGACGCTTGACATGTTTGAATACAGGTGAATGGGGAATATTAGAGTCCATGGGTAGGTAGGGGTGGAATATATACCACATGGATTAAAATTTCAGTAACGGAGATACAAGAAGAATACTGTTTTTCTCTGGACTGAAGGGTTGATGGGTGGCAGCAGGATCAGTGTTTGGGCAATAGCTGTTCACAAGGTATAACAATGATTCAGGTGTGAACAACAAATACCATCATGTACATTTATATTTATTAAATGGTACAGAGGTTGGCGAGTGCTTTTGTTGAAAAAGACCTGAATGTCCTTGGTCATAAGTCACTGACAGAATTCATACAGGGGCAGGAAGTAAATGATATGTTGCTCTTCAGGCAAAATGATTGAAGTACAAAAGTTAGAATATCTTTCCCAGTGATCGTGTTTTGTTGAGGTAGTATTTGGTGCTTTGTGTAAAGATTTGGTCTGCTTTATAATCAATGATCTCCTTGTCACCGAGACAGTGCAATGAAGTTTGACCAGACTAAACACTAGCATGATGTTACAATGAGGAGAGAGTGCAGTAACGATGTGCTTAATCTGTAGCGCTGTGAGAGAATACGAAGTTGAAGCTTGATGGGTATGGACAGAAACTCATTATGACCCAAACAGCTGAATGGGGTGTCAATGTCATACTTTTCATTGGATATTTGATTCACGACAGTTTACATGCCTCTGCAGAACCCTCATGTCGATTGACAGAGAGGTGCAGGCTCTGAATGAACTCTGAACACTTTAATGCACAGTTACTATGTGACACTGCATTGAATGTCACTTTGTACACAATCCTGTCAGCAACCAAATTGCCATCATTCTGAAACAGTTAGTTATTCCCCACCGGTTTCCCACCTCCACGGAGACCATGGGTCTGCCTTCTTGGAGATGGAAGATAACTTGGAGAATGGCTAAAAAATGTTGGCTCCATTCCGACTGCCAGAAAACCCATGTTAAAGTAACACATATGAACCATGAGTAATTAAGCCATTTGGATCAATTTGGAGCAGTCTGTCTGTGCAGCCCCTGCTCCATTTGTTTGTGATGTTGGAGCATCTCTGACACTTTCCTGTTCCTGTGTTAGTGTCTTGACAAGCTGAATAACCTCTTCCTGTTCCTTTGTAAGTGACTCCGGGTGTGAAATGGTTCTTTCTGATCCCATGTACGTGACATGTTGGAGAGAGCAGACTCCCACCTTCCTGTGCAACAGGCAGGAGGGACTGAATGGGCTATCCTTCTTTTGCCCAGTAGTTTTGATGGGATGAATGGCTGCCCCACATTCTCGTGAAACCAGATTGGGCTGCTGAATGAAATTGGCCTTTTACTGTGGAAATGTACTGTGCTGTTACATAAATGTTACCCAGACTTAACAAGACGGTCTTGAAAGTTGTCCGAGTCTTGCTATACATGGTCACAGATTGTTTCAAGAGCTGAATAGGGACAACCTGTCCTGAAAACTTAGTAGACTTCAGTGAATGCCCCTCTTCTGCTGGCACGGTGGCTCAGTAGCTTACACTGCTGCCTCACAGCACCAGGGTCCCAGGTTTGATTCGATCCTTGGTCAACTGTCTGTGTGGAGTTTGCACATTCCCCACTTGTCTGCATGAGTTTCCTTCGAGTGCTCCGGTTTCCTCTCACAGTCCGAAGATGTGCACGCAGGGTGAATTGACCATACTAAATTGTCCATCATGTTAGGTGTATTAGTCAGATGGAAATGTGTTTGGGCGAGTTACTCTTCGGAGGGTCAGTGTGGACTGGTTGGGCCGAAGTGCCTGTTTCCACATTGTAGGGAATCTAATCTGCTCAGTTTGGACTCAATGGGCTGAATAGCCTCCTTCCACACTGTAGGGATTATGTGATGACAAACTGGAGATGCCTGAGCTGAGGAAGCTGCGCTGAGGATCTCCTGCAGATGTGTCCCACGGCTAAGATGATTGATGCCCACCAATGATAATCACGTTCCCTAGTGCAATGAATGTCTCCAAGCGGTGTAGAGGTCATAATTAATTCTCAGTAAGTGTGATTTTGTTCAGGTTCCTTGATGGCATCCTCAGTCAAATACTGCCTTGAATTCAGTGTCAGTCTCTCTTACCTGAGCCCCTGCGTTACCTCTTTCGTTCATATCAATAGGTCATGGTGCAGAAGCAGAGAAGGTTTTCTTCAAACAGAGGGTAGTCAATGTCAGGAATTCTCTTACACAGAGTGTTAGGGGAGCTAGATCACTGAAAGGGACCAGCGGTGTCCCGCTGGGATCAGTTCAGTGACCTCTGCTCACTGTTATTTTCAAAATGACTTGGATGTGGGTGTTGAAGAGTTGGCTAGTAAGTTTGCCGATGACACAAAGGTGGTTGGAGTGGTACAGAATGTGGAGGGCTATTGTAGGTTGCAATGGGACATCGACAGAATGCAGAGCTGGGCTGAGAAGTGGCACATGGACTTCAAACTGAAGTAATACACTTTGCAAACTGGAATGTGAACGCAGAATACATGGTTAAAGGCAGAATTCTTGGCAGTGTGGAGAAACAGAGGGATCCTGTCATCCGTGTCCACAGATCCCTCAAAGCTGCCACCCAAGTTGATCGGGTTGTTAAGAAGGCGTATGGTGTGTTGGCTTTCAGTTGCAGGGGGATTGAGTTTAAGAGCCGCGAGGTTATGCTGCAGCTCGATAGAGCCCTGCTCAGACCGCACAGGGGATATTGTGTTCAGTTCTGGTCTCCTCATTATAGGAAGGATAATGAAGCTTTTGAGAGTGTAAAGAGGAGATTTACGAGGATGCTGCCTGGACTAGAAGTCTTACGAAAAAACCACGAGGGAGTAAGGGTTTTTCTCATTGGAGGAAAAATAGATGAGAGGGGACTTGATAGAGGTGTACAAGATGATGAGAGGCAGATAGAGAGTGAATAGCCAGAGACATTTTCCCATGGCAGAAATGTCTATCACTAGGTGGCATTTTTTAAGGTAATTGGAGGAAGTTTTAGGGGAGATATCAGAGGTAGATTCTTTACACAGAGAGTGGTGGGTGTGTTGAATGCACTACCATCAGTGTAGTAGAGTCAAATACGTGAGGGAAACTTAAGAGACTCTTGGACAGGCACATGGAACAAAGTGAACGGAAGCATGTAGGTTAGAGTAGGACAAACAACACAACGTCGAGGACTGAAGGTCCTAACTGCATGCATTCATGTAGAACCTTGAGCTCAAAGTCTGCATGAATTCATGTAAAACTCCGTTATCTCATTTTTTAGCTTAGAATTAATCTAAACATCAGAGAACACAGGTGGCCAACACCTTCAACATTTTACCTTGCTATCACCATTGTTCACAGCTCACCTGAGAATGCAACATTTTTTTAAAATAAAGGTTTTGTGATTTACACATGAAAGAAGTGAAACTATCATGGTATTTTAACAGATGAAAGGCTTAACAGACAATCAGTTTTTCCATGTATAATTTCAGTTACATCACACTGTAAATTTTTGTTCTAAATTCTGTGTTACGATCGACCCCTCAACTATCACCTGATGAAGGAGCGATAATCCAAAAGCTAGTGTGCTTCCAATTAAACCCGTTGGACTATAACCTGGTGCTATGTGATTTCTAACTTTGTACACCCCAGTCGCACACCGACATCTCCAAATCAGTACTGTTCTTTGTTCTGTGTTCTATGGAAGTGCTCAAGAAGACTTGGACATTAAGAAGATTTGAGACTTGGAGCAGATCAGCCTTAATCTTAGTGAAGGGCAAGGCAGGCTTGGGATGTGAATGACCTGCCCCTGTTTCTGATGCTCTCCCATTCTGTTATTGGAAAGTTCATATGTGTTATTTTCCTGGAAGGTCTTTTATGGAATATTGCAATCAGGGAGACCCGTGGATTATGTGAGCCATCACGGGGTGAGATTTGGGGGCTGTATTCACAGTGAATCTGGGTCTTCAACATGATCAACAAATGAAGCACAAGATACAGAGAGGGGAGGTTTTGTAAAGAGAAATGAGCAACATCTTCCATATCCAGCCTGGGTCTTCCAATTACATTTTCCAAATCTCCCAAACCGAGTGGGACAGTCTCGATGGACGAACTGTTTCCTCTATTTCTGTGCACCATGCTATAACAATAAGTGGACTCTAACTGCTCCTGTCTAGCAGGTTAGAGGGGTTGAATGGAACACAGAAACATGGGACTGAGGAGCAGGAGTGGGTCATTAGAGAATTTGAGCCTTCTCCACCAGGCATTAAGATTGTGGCTGATCAGATTGTGGTCTCAGCCTCATCGTCCTGTCTGTGTCCTATTATCCGTGACTCACTTTTCTGTCAAATCTTTAACTAACACAGCTGTGAATACTTATAATCAGAGAGGCACCACAAACTTCCGGGGAAGAGAATTCCCATTCGAATGGCCCTTTTAGAATTCTTCCTCATCCCGCTGTGAGAATAAGAGAATCATACAGCGTGGAAAAAGATCCTTTTGTCCAATTTGTCCATGCCGATCAGGCATCTTAATCAGATCTCGTCCCACTTGGCAGCATTTGGCCGACATCACATGATCCATTCCTATTTATGTACCTATCCAGTTACATTGTAAACGTGTAATTGTACCCGCTTTCACTACTTTCTCTGACAGTACACCCACCAGCCTCTGTATGAAAAGGTTTCCCCTCAGGTCCCTTCTAAGTCTTTGCCTTGTCACCTTCACCCTATGCTGTCTAGTTCTGGACGCCCCTTAGATTACTTACAGTGTGGAAACAGGCCCTCCGGCCCAACAAGTCCACACCGCCCCGCCGAAGCGTAACCCACCCATACCCCTACATCTACATTTACCCCTTACCTAACACTACGGGCAATTTAGCATGGCCAATTCACCTGGCCTGCACATCTTTGGACTGTGGGAGGAAACCGGAGCACCCGGAGGAAACCCACGCAGACACGGGGAGAACGTGCAAACTCCACACAGTCGGTCGCCTGAGGTGGGAATTGAACCCGGGTCTCAGGCGCTGTGAGGCAGCAGTGCTAACCACTGTGCCACCGTGCCGCCCACAGATCTTGTCCAATCAGACTATCCATGCCCCTCAGGACTTTATTAAACCTCTGTCATGTCACCATTCAGTCTCTGACAGTCCAGGGGTAAAAGCCTCATCCTGTTCATCATCTCCCTGTAGCTCAAACCCTCAGGTTCCAGAAAATCTTTGTAAATCTTTTCTGCACCCTTTCAAGCTTAAAAAGTGTCAACTGATATGTACGCAGTATTCTTAAAGTGGCCTCACCTATGTCCTGTGCAAGCGCAACACGTTACTCCAACTCCTATTCTCAATGTTCTGACCAATTAAGGCAAGCATGTCAACCACATTCCTCACCACTGTACCGTTCTAAACTCCACTTACAAGGAACTATGAATCTTGACCCGTAGGTCTCTTTGTTAAGCAACATTTCCCAGGGCACTACCCCGCTTTAACTTACCGAAATGTCAAACCTCACCAATATCTAAATTAAACTCCATCTGCCAGTCCTTGGCTCATTGTTGGTCAAGGATCCCGTTATAATCTGAGATAATCTTCTTCACTGTCCACTGAACCAATTCGGTGATGTTATCTGTAAACTTACTAACCATGCCTCCGATAATCACATCAAAGTTGTTTATATCCGTGATGAAAAGCAGTGAGCTCAGCACTGATTCTTTCAGCACACCGCTGGCCACAGGACTTCAGTTTGGAAAACAATCCATTACCTTCAATCCAATTTTGTATCCAATTGGTTAGCTTTTACTAGATTACATATAATCTAATTTTAGTAATCTGTCTACGATGGGGAACCTTATTATATGCCTTGCTGAAATTTATGTAAAAATTGTACACCACAGTGTATTCTTCAATCTTCTTTGTCATCTCTTTATAATACTCAATCACATTAATTAGACATGATTTCACAAATCCATATTGACTATCCCTAATCATTCCTTGTCTTTCTAAATAAATGCAAATTCCATCCCTCAGAATCCCCTCCAAGGAACTCCTCGTCTCTGACCTTGGCTGATTGAGTCGATAATTCCCTGTGTTGTTTTGGCTCACTTCTCCCTTTTCTGGCCCCACTCCTCCACTGCCCACAAAAAATAATTATAACTATGTTGGTGATATGGCCAAAGATATAGTTCTCAGAGTGTGTCAGGGTCAGTGTTCGGAACAAGTCAGGCAGATTTCTTTAATCTACTAAAACAACATGTCTATGACCAAAACAAACTATGATGGAAAGTGGAATGACGAGAGGATATTGCAAATATGTACAGTGATATTTCCCTTTGAAAAATACTGAGAAACACACACACACACACACACACAAAGACACACACACAGACACACACGCACACACAGACAGACAGACACACACACACACACACACACATACACACACACACACACACACACACACACACACACACGTATTGTCGATAACAAACTGAAAAGCAAAATATCTGCAAATTTAACTTGAAAGAACATTGTCCAAATATGATTCGAACTTATGACCTAAGGAAAAATGAGAGTTTGACCCAAATACTGTTCTATGTGTAGAGTCATCAAGTCCTAGATCATGGAGAGAGGCAGAGAGGCCCTTTGGCTCAAACTCGTCCATGCTGACCCAAATATCCAACCACACTAACCTCATTTCCCAGCATTTGGCCAATAGCATTCTCGTCCTTTCCTGTCCATGTACTTGCCCAAATGCCATTTACGTATCCTTAATATAAATGCATCAACCACTTCTGTTGACAGCTCATTCCCTTTGTGTGCCACTCTCTGTGTAAAACAGTTTCCATCAGTTTCCCTTTTATTCTTTCCCCTCTGACCTTAAACTGATGCTCTCCCCTCCTTGATTCCCCAACTCTAGGAAAAATTTGTTGGGTCCATTCACCCTATCCATGTAAACTTCTATAGGCCCCTCTCCTGTGCTCTAAAGAAAAAAAGTCCTCGCTTGTCCAACCTCTCCCATTAATTCATACTGTTGAGTCCTGGCAACATTTTTATAAATTCCGTCTGCACACATTCCAAATTAAAAACATCCTTCCGATCGCAATGTGACTAAAACTGAACACAACACTACAAGTGCAGCCTCACCAACATCCTGTATGACTATAACATAACTTCCCAACTGCTGTCCTCCATGTCCTGACCAATGCTTGCTAGTGTGGCAAAAGCCTACTTCACTACCATATCTAACTATGACCCCACTTTCAGAGAACGGTGGACCTGAACTCCATGGTCCCTCTGCTCAACTACACTCCTTAAGGTCCTACCAATCAACATGAAACTCCTACCTTGATCTAACGTTGCCAAAATATTCCTCGGCCCACTTCTCCAGTTTGATCAACGTCCGGCTGCAATTTCTGATATACTTCCTCATTGTCCACGATACCACCTATCTTAGTGTCATCTTCAAGTTTCCTAGCCATGCCTTGCACATTCGCAAGAATATCATTGATACAGATAACAAATAGCAACGGGCCCAGCAGCGACCCCTGAAGCACTTCATGTGTCACAGGCCTCCAGTCCGAGAGAACCCTTCCACTATTACCCTCTGCTTACTACCATGAAGCCAATTGTATATCTAATTTGCCAGGTCCCTCTGGATTCCATGCGATTCTAACCTTCCAGACCAGCCTATCAATGGCAACCTTGTCAATGGCCTTACTGAAAACCACACACTCTACCGCCCTACCATCATCAAGATTCCTGGTCACTTCATCAATGAACTCAAACAAATTTGAGAGGCATGATCTCCCACTCACAAAGCCATGTGATCTTTCCAGTATAAAAACAACTATTAATAATAATTATCAAAATTGATAATATCAAACTCATAAGATATAAAACTAATATCAAACTAATAATAAGATGACACTTTCAATGGAGAATAAATTAACCATGGTATGTGATATTCGAACGTGCATCATGGGTGAAGGGCAGAATAGATTTTGTACCTGTGTCATTGAACTGTGTTGAAAAAAAGCAAGGGTGACATGGTAGTTCAGTGGCTAGTACTGCTGCCTCATAATGTCATGGATCCGGGTTTGGTTCCAGCTTCGGGTGACGCTCTGTATGGACTTTGCACATTCTCACTGTGTTTGTGTGTGTTTCCTCTGGGTGCTCCATTTTCCTTACACAATCCAAAGATCTATAGGTCAGGTGAATTGGCCATGCTAAGTTACCTATCGTGTTATGTGCATTCGTCAGGGGTAAATATAGGGTAGAGAAATGGAACTGGGTGGGTGACTGTTTGGAGGGTTAGTGTGGTCTTGTTGTGCCAGACGGCCTGTTTCCATACTGTCGGGAATCTGTCAAAAAAACTATTTCTAAACAAACCTTATATTTCCAAATGCATGCATATCGCACACCTCAGAGTCTTCTCAAGCAACCTTCGTACCACAGATATTAGACTTCCTGGTCTATCGATCCCAGATTTTTCTTTGCTTCCCTTTCTGAATAATGGCACAACATTTGCTAATCTCCAATATTCTGGAACCTAACCTGTTGCTAACGATGATGCAAAAATATCAACCAGGGTCCCCGTAGTTTCTTCTGTAGCCTCTTGCAGTGTTCTTGGATGCATCTGTTTACAACCAGGAGATTTATCCACCTTCATACAGTCTAACGCATCCAACACACCTTCTCCTGTGATATTGATTCACCCCAAGATAACACTACGACTTTTGTCAGCCTCCCAAGGTTCATGTATTACTCCACGGTAAAGACAGAGGAGAAATATTCATTGAGAATCTCGCAAATCTTCAGGACATGCACGTCCATTTTGGACTTTGAGGGGTCATATTCTCATTTAGCTATTCTTTTGACTTTAATATACTTAATGAACCTCTTTGGATTCACACTAATCTTATCAGCCAAAGCTATTTTGTGCCCCCTTTTCACCCTCCTGATTTCCTTTTTTAGTAAACTACTGTACCCCGTGTACACCTCCAGGTATTCCCTCGATCCCAGCTGCCTGGACCTGAGCCACGCCTCCTTTTTGCTGGTCTAAGCCTCAATATCTCCTGACATCCGAGGTTCCCTCTTCCTACCAACCTTGCCTTTTACCCTCACAGTAACACATAGACCTTGAACTGTCGACATTTCACTTTTAAAGTCCTCCCACTTGCAGGAGGTCCCTTCGCCTGCAAAGAAACCCCTCCAACCAACCCCTACAAGCTCCTGTCTCATTCCATCAAAATTCGTCTTGCCCCAAGTTTGAACTTGAACATGTGGACCAATTTTATCCTTCTGCATAACTATTTAAAAATTAATAGAACTATTTTCGCGGGTCCCAGAGGGCTCCCCCACTATCACCTCAGACACCTGTCCTGCCCGAGATCTTACAGTAGGTCACGCTTCGTCCCTTCCCGATTTGCACTCTCTACTTACTGCTTGAGGAAACTATTCTGAACACACTTAATAAATTCACCCCATTTTAGTCCTTAATTCTATGTCATTCCCAGTCTATGTTAGGAAAATTAAAATCTCCTACTAATGCAATCCTATTGGCCCTGTGCCTCTCCCCAGTCTGTCTACATATTTTTGTTCCACTAATTCCTCGTTTATTATTTGGGGGCCTATAGTACAATCTAAATCCTATCACCATTCCCTTCTTATTTATTAGCTCCCCAGACAAATCCTCACAGGATGATTCATCAGTTATTTTATCTCTGATTACTGCTGTGTTACTCGCCTGAATCAAAAATGAAACTCTCTGTCCCCTCTTTCCACCATCTCTGTCCCGTATAAAGCACCTGTCCCCTGGTACTTTAAGCTGTCAGTGCTGTCCCTCCCTTATCCATGTTTCAGTAATGGCTATAATGTCCCAGTCTCACGCAGCGATCCATGTCCACAGTTCATCAGCCTTACCTGTCAGCCATCTTGCATTGAAACAGTTGCGATTTAATCCAACAGACATTCCTTGCTCCCTGTCGTTGTCTAGCCTGACCTGTCTCTTCATTTTACTGTTTCTGATTACTGTATCTCCTTCCAGCCTCGCACTTGCCTTCCTGCTGTTGAGGATCTCACCACTCCCCAACCACAGCCAATCTCGTTGAAACCCTCCCTTGCAGCAGTTGCAAACCTGCCTGCCAGGATACTGGTCCCCTTCCAGCTCAGGTACAACTTGTCCTTCCTGAACACGCCACCTTGCCCCACAAAAGATCCCAGTAATCCAAAAATCTCTGCCCCCTGCACCAATTCTTTAGCCACCCCTTCATCTGCCATATCCTCCTATTCTTACCCTCACTAGCACGGAGAACTGGAAGTAAACTGGATATTACCGTGCATTTTATCCTTTTCCGTAGCTCTCCACAATCACTCTGTAGGATGTCATCACTATTTCTACCTGTGTCATTCTGTCCTTTGTACCAATGTGCACAATGACTTCTGGCTGCTTCCCGCTCCCACCACCCTCCCCCTACTCCCGGTGAGAACGTTCTGCAGCCACCCTGAGACATCCTGGACCCTGGGCATGTGGGAGGCTACACACCATTCCGGATTCCCATTTGCTGCCACAGAATCTCCTGTCTGTTCACTATCGAGTCGAATAATTACTTCTGTTGTTATTCTACTTGCACAGCCTTATGACAATGGTATTTCTTCATGAAACAGTTGAATTTGGCTGAATTGTTTTGCTTCAGGTAATGGGGAGATTCCAATGAATCCTCATCAGGAATCCTCCATTAGTGGGAAAGACGACTGGGCTTTTTTTCACTCCCACACATTGCTGTGATGAGCGATTGGGAAGCAGAAAGGGAGCAATAGAATGTTTCTCCACAGATAGGCTATATCTTCCATCTGTAAGTTAAATCAGTAACATTTCCAGTCCCACACTGGACTCTGTGAGCTCTTCTTGAACATTGTCCGAACTATATGACTCCATAACATTCTCGACTCCAGGTCAGTGTGTTATTGCAGAATCAATTCATTCACAATAAATGGTCCTACTTGTTTTGAAGATGTATTACTATGTGCTTGTATAATGTAAAAATAAGCGTTTCATGTCTTCACAAAGTCTGTGTTAAAATGAATATTCTTAAACATGTACAGTAATTGCTGGAAAAGCTCACTTGTCTGTCAGAATATGTGGGAAGAGAATTCACAGTTCAATTTTACTGTCCAATGACCTTTCCTTTGATACTGACTTATTCTTAAATTATTTCCCCAGTTTTATTCTCCCACACCATAAGAAATATCCATCCAGTATTCACCAACTACACTCTTCTCCAGATCTTATATGGTCAATAAACCATCCCTCATTCTCAGGCCTAACTGTTAATTCTTCACAACGTAATGTCTTCATCCCAAGAATGCATAAAGAGAAACATCTTTGAGACATTTCGAAAGCAATTTTTTTTTTCAGTTTAGGCAGTTATAACTACACATTATACAACAGATGTAATCTCAGCAATGCCCTGTACTGATGCAAAAAACATCACTAAGATCATACCCAACACCCCTTGCACGAAACAGGATCATGACATTTACCTTCCAAATCACTTGCTACATCTTCAGGTTAATTTGATATGATTCATGTACTACGACCCACAAATCTCTCTGTAACACTGAGTTCTGCATTCTCCTTGCAGTTAAATAAATTTCTGCTGTTTCGTCTTTTCCACAAAACAGAAAATTTCCATCACATATATATTGTACTGTTTTTGTTTTCTGCTGAAGCTTTGATCACAGACATCCTCTGTCTTTATGCCATTGCTTATTCTGCCTTCCCCTGTCCGTATCCCATTGCAGATGCTCGGCCCTCCCCCTGTCTGTATCGCATTGCTGATGCTCTGCCCTCCACTGTCTGTATCCCATTGCTGATGCTCTGCCCTCCCCTGTCTGTATCCCATTGCAGATGCTCTGCCCTCCCACTGTCTGTATCCCAATGCTGATGCTCTGCCCTCCCCTGTCTGTATCCCATTGCAGATGCTCGGCCCTCCCCCTGTCGTATCACATTGCTAATGCTCTGCCTCCCCGCGTCTGTGTCCCATTGCTGATGCTCTGCCTCAGCCCGTCTGTATCCCATTGCTGATGCTCTGCCCTCCCCTGTCTGTATCCCATTGCAGACGCTCGGCCCTCCCTCTGTCAGTATCACATTGCAGATGCTCTGCCCTCCCCTGTCTGTATCCCATTGCAGACGCTCTAACCTTCCCCGTCTGTATCCCATTACAGACGCACTGCCTTCAGCTGTCTGTATCGCATTGTAGATGCTCTCCCCTCCCCTGTCTGGATCCCATTGCAGACGCTCTTCTCTCCCCCTGTCTGTATCCCATTGCAGACGCTCTGCTCTTCCCCTGTCTGGATCCCAATGCAGGTGCTCTGCCCACCCCATCTGTATCCCACTGCAGACGTTATGCCACCCCTGCCTATATCCCACTGCAGAAGCTCTGACCTCACCCATCAGTATCCCATTACAGGCACTCTTCCCTCCCCCTGTCTGTATCCCATTGCAGACGCTCTTCCCTCCCCCGACTGTATCCCATTTCAGACGCTCTGCCCCTGCCCTGTCTCTGTCCCACTGCAGACGGTCCGACCTCCCCTGTCTATATCCCATTGCAGACGCTCTCCCCTCCCACTGTCTGTATCCCATTGCAGACGCTCTCCCCTCCCCCTGTCTGTATGCCATTGCAGACACTCTACCCTTCCCCTGTCTGTAACCCATTGCAGACGCTCTCCCCTCCCCCTGTCTGTATCCCATTGCAGACGCTCTTCCCTCCCCCTGTCTGTATCCCATTGCAGACGGTCTGACCTCCCCTGTCTGTATCCCATTGCAGACGCTCTCCCTTCCCCTGTCTGTCTCCCATCGCAGACACTCTGCTCTTCCCCTGTCTGTATCCCATTGCAGACGGTCCGACCTCCCCTGTCTGTATCCCATTGCAGACGCTCTCCCTTCCCCTGTCTGTATCCCATTGCAGACGCTCTACCCTTCCCCTGTCTGTCTCCCATCGCACACGCTCTTCCCCCCCCCCTGTCTGTATCCCATTGCAGAGGTGCATATCTCCCCCAGTCCGTCTCCCATTGCAGACACACTGCCCTTCCTTGTCTGTATCCCATTGTAGACGCACTGCCCTCACTCTGCCCTCCGCTGTCTGTATCCCATTGCAGACAGTCTTCCCTCCACTGTCTGTATCCCATTGCAGACGCTCTGCCCTCTCCCCGTCTGTCTCCAATTGCAGGTGATCTGTCCTTCCACTGTCTGCATTCCCTTGCAGACGCTCTACCCTCCCCCTGTCTGTATCCCATTGCAGACGCTCTGTCTCCATTTGACATCTTATTGAATGACTAGCCTGGTGCATGAACAAATTGAGCTCCATCTCCTTCATCCGGTTCATTAGAATAGATTGTAATTTGTTGATGACCTCATACAGATCCCTGAAGAATTCCACTCGTTACAGCTTTCCAAACACAAAATGAGTAATGATCTATACTCTGCATTTCCTGACAGCTACCTAGGGCTCACCCTCTTCTGCATAACAGCCTGGGATGGTTATAGGGCGTCCCCCTGTGCGGTAATTTACTGAATACTTCATTCTGTTTGGTGGGGTCTGTTTGGTGCAGCCCATTTTGCCGCAGACGCATTTAGGCACAGAACTATTTCAGCGCAGCACATATTTATTCCTTTTCAGGCTTAGGTAAAAGCATTAATCAAAGCAATAAAAATAAAAATAATGTTTATTGCCTTTAGTAAAAATGTTAAAAAGACACCTGAGTAAGTATAACATTGACTCAGAGTTTTATTTCAGAGCTAAAATGATAATCGGTCTTGCATTTATTCACATTGAAAACATTCATGAAGCTATTGAACATTTGACTGATATGCTTCCAGATGAACTGCAACCGCGGCTGGACTGGTTCGAGGATAACTATGGAGGTAGAAGATTACGCAGTGGAAATGGTCGGCGTTCACCGCTTTTTCCAGTTGGAATGTGGAATTTATATGAAAGAACTTTAAACAATGACGACAAAACAGACAATAATGCAAAAGCTGCCCACAGGAGATGACAATGCAAACTTGATGTGGAACATCCAGTTATTTGGAAATATATTGACAGTTTACCAAAGGTTCAGAGAGGAAGGGACATTTACTATGAGCATTTGATAGCAGGGCACGATAGTCCGTTGAAATTAAAGAAGCAGATGCTAGAATACAAACACTCGTAAGAAGATTTCGTGAGAGAAATGATGTCGAGTATTTACGAGGATTGCCCATAATTTTGAATGAACGTCATGTTTTAGATTTTTCGGAATGAACTTATATCATTTACTTTTTTTCTTTTTAACATTTTTACTGAAGAGAAGAAACATTATTTTTATTTTTAGTCTTTCATTTATGCTGTTAACTAAGCCTGAAAAGTGAGAGAGATTAGATTGGAACTGCCAGCGAGTTTCAATTGAGAATTGCTCTTTACTGAACATTGATACTTACTTGGTTGGTGGGACGTCGATGTTTCACAATCTCCACACAAGGTGTCCTGGTCGTCTCTGGCTTTTTGAAGGATCCTCCCCATATGTCGAGGTAGACAGTGAGGGAACGGATATCGGGCCCTCTACTTCGTTACAGCATCTGTAAGCCGCCCTCTATCTATCTCTCGCCTCCCTATCCCTCTCTTTCACCCCTCCCTCTCTCACCCACTCTCTCTCTTGCCCCCTTCACTCTCTCGTCCCCCTCCCTCTCTCTCTCGTCCCCCTCCCTCTCTCACTCGTCCCCCTCCCTCTCTCACTCGTCACCTCCCTCTCTCTCTTCCGCCCCCTCCCTCTCTCTCTCCCGCCCCCTCCCTCTCTCGTTCCCGCCCCCCTCTCTCTCCCGCCCCCTCCCTCTCTCTCTCACCCACTCTCTCTCTCGCCCCCTTCACTCTCTCGTCCCCCTCCCTCTCTCTCTCATCCCCCTCCCTCTCTCACTCGTCCCCCTCCCTCTCTCTCTCGTCACCTCCCTCTCTCTCTCCCGCCCCCTCCCTCTCTCTCTCCCGCCCCCTCCCTCTCTCTCTCGCCCCCTCCCTCTCTCTCTCGCCCCCTCCCTCTCTCTCACCCCATCCCTCTCTCTCACACCCTCTCCCTCTCTCTCACCCCCCTATCACCCTCCCTCTCTCTCCCTCTCCCGCCCACCTCTCTCTCTCGCCCCCTGCCTCTCTCTGTATCACCCCACCCTCTCTCGTCCCGCAGCCCCCCCTCTCTCTCGCCCCTCCCTCTCTCTCTCACCCACCCACCTGTCTCTCATGCCCGCCGCCTCTCTCTCTCACCCTTCTCCCTTTCTCTCTCGCACGTCCCTCTCTACCTCGCTCCCCTCCCTCTCTCTTACCTCCTCCTTCTCTCTCTTGCTCCCCCCTCTCTGTCGCCCGCCCTCCCTCTCGCTCTCGCTGCTCCCTCTCTCTCTCTCAACCATCCACCTCTCTCTCTCTTGCCCATCCCCTCTCTCTCTCTCTCATGCCTCTTCCTTTCTCTCTCGCCCCTCTCTCTCACCTCCACTTAGTGGAGCTGCTGGGGATGGTTTGCAGAAGGTTGTGCTGTGAGCTGCCTCAGATATCCCGGAAAACCTGATGATTTGGTGACGCAACTCTGAATGGAACATGGGTACTGTAGTTACAGCATCTGGGTCTGCAACATGAACAACAAATGGAGCAGAGGCTACAGAGAGGGGAAGCTCTGAAACCACAGACTGAGTGTATGTGGGGAAAGGGACATGCCGTATTTGCCTGTGCCTTAGTCTGGACAAGTACACATTCTCACTCTCCCCGTTACATACACTGATGCACACTCTCCCTATCTGCCCCTCACACACATTCACACTGCCCCTCTTTCACGATCCACACATGCACTCCACTCTGTCACACACACGGATGAACACAGACCCGCTCTCTCTCCCTCCCCCGCACACACGCACAATCCACCTCACTCTCTCTCACATACAGAATGGGTGTCTCTCACTCCCCTTCACGCAGACACGCCCTCTCTCTCACACATACACATGCGCGCTACTCCTACTTTGTAAATAAAACCAGTCTGACTCCAGGGCAAGACACAGACAGAGTCCAAACAAGGCCTCAAGCTTAGAATACATTATCTGACCGCAACTGTTACTTCATTTACATCGATAGTACCTGAAGGTGTCTCCAGGCAGTGACTTGAAATAAATTCTGTGATTTGCATTTTAATCAATCAAACCCGCCTCTCCATTCTGACTGGTTAAGTACTTAAGAGCCATCTTAGGTGTGTACAATTCATGTGCATGACTTGTACAACCCTTTGATCTTGGATAAAGATGGCTGGAAGTGAAGACTTTATGGTGGAACCGTTGATGAACAGTGGAAGGCTTTCAAAACAATTTTTCAACGTTCTCAGCAACAGCATATAATGGTGAAAAGGAAGGACTATAGGAAAAGGGTAATCTGCCATGAATGTCTCAGGAAATAAGGGAGGCTATCAAATTAAAATAAATGGCATAAATAATGGCAAAGACCAGTGGGGAAGTAAAAGATTAGGAAAACTTTAAATGTCGAAATAATGTCAAAACCTTTAAATGTCAAAATAAAGCAACAAAAAAGTTATCAAGTCACATCCGATAGGTTACAAGAGTAAACTACCTCAGAATATAAAGACAGATAGCAAAATATTCTATAAATATACAAAACGAAATGAATGGCTAAGGTAAGCAATTGTCCTTTAGAATGTGAGAAGTGGGATCCAGTAATGAGATATGAGGAAATGGACAAGGAATTGAAGAGTTATTTAGTTGGTCTACACAATGAAGGACACTAATAACATGTCAGTAATTGTCAAAGACAGGAAGATAAGTGAGTACCTGGAAACAACCATTCCCAAGAGAGATATTGTTGGGCAAGCTCATGGAGCCAAAGGTAGATAAGTCTCCTGGCCCTGATGGAATGTATCCCAAGGTACTAACAGAGGTGATGAGAGAAATAACAAATGCACTTTTGGAAATTTTTCTGATTTCACTGGACTCTGACACAATTCCAGCAAATTGGAAAACAGGAGTACAGACACCACTGTTTAAAAAGAGAGATAGACAACATGACGGGAATTATAGACTGGTTAGCCGAACATCTGTAGGAGAAAATATTTCAATCTATAATCAAGGAATAAATGGCAATGCATCTTGATCGAAATTGTCCCGTTGGGGAGACACAGTGTTGGTTAATGAAAGGTAGGCCACGTGTAACTAACCTACTGGAATTCTATGAAGACATTACACGGTGGCACAATGGTTAGCACTGCTGCCTCACAGCGCCTGAGACCCGGGTTCAATTCCCGCCTCAGGCGACTGACTGTGTGGAGTTTGCACGTTCTCCCCGTGTCTGCATGGGTTTCCTCCGGGTGCTCCGGTTTCCTCCCACAGTCCAAAGATGTGCAGGCCAGGTGAATTGGCTATGCTAAATTGCCCGTAGTGTTAGGTAAGGGGTAGATGTAGATGTAGGGGTATGGGTGGGTTACGCTTCGGCGGGGCGGTGTGGACTTGTTGGGCCGAAGGGCCTGTTTCCACACTGTAAGTAATCTAATCTAATCTAATCTACAGGAGCCCAGTAGGTGTGGTGTACTGAGATTTCCAAAAGACATTCAATTTCGTGACGCCAAAAAGGCTGCTGTGTAAGGTGTGGAATTACGGGCAATGTATTAGCATGGAGAGAGGATTGGTTAACTAACATGAAGCAACGAGTGGGAATACATGATTGTTTTTCTGGTTGCTGATCAGTGACTAGTGGAGTGCCTCAGGGATCGGTGCTGGGACTGCAATTATTCACAGCTTACATGGATAATTTGGAGTAGGGGAGCACGTGTAGTGTCTCAAAGGTTGCAGACGATACTAACATGACTGGCAGAGTAAAATGTGGAGAGGATGGTTAAACTTTACAAAGGGACATAAAGAGTTGAAGTGAGTGGGTCAAGGTCTGGCAGATGGAGTGCAATTATAATAAATGTAAAATCATCCATTTTGGTAGGACAAATACTAAAGAGGACTCTTATTTGAATTGTTTAAAAATGCAGCATGCTCTTGTGCAGAGGGACCTGGGTGTCCTTGTGCATGAATCACAGAAGCTGGTCTGTAGGGGCAACAGGTAATTAACAAGGCAAATTGAATTTTGTCCTTCATTGCGAAAGGGATTGAGTGTAAAAGTAGGGAGTTATGTTGCAGATTTAAAGGGTGCTGAGGAGACCACACCTGTAGTACGTGCAGTTTTGGTCTCCCCGTCTGAGAAAGGAAATACTCGCACTACAATGTATGCAGAGGAGGCTCGTTAGGTTGGTTACAGAGGTGAGGGGTTTGGTTATGAGGAGAGACTGAATACATTGGAATTATACATTGATTGGAATTTGAAAGATTGAGGGAGGAAGGAATAGAAACATTTATAATTGTGAAGGGAGTAGGTACGATAGAAATATAAAGGATGATTCCAGAAGCATGGGAAATTAGATAACAGGGCAAAGCCTCAAAACTATATGGAGCAGATTTAGGATTGAATTGAGAAGGAACGTCTTGATCACGAAGCTTGTGAACCTGAAGAATTCTTGAGGATTTGTCATTGAATGTGTTTGAACTCTTATAGATAATTGTTTGAAGATTAAAGGAATGATGGATTATGGTGAGTGGGCGGGTAAGTGGAGCTGAGGCTATGAAATGATCAGCCATTATCTTATTGAATGGTGGCGCAGGCTTGAAGGGCCCGATGGCCTACTCCTGCTCCTAGTTTGTACGTTCTTATGTAATGGGTCAACATGAAATGGGAATTATATTTGACAAACTGACTGGTCGATGCATACAGAAAAGAAATGGATGCAATGCATTTAGATTTTCAGAAAGATCTTGATAAAGACTATGGCTGAGTGTGCAAATTCAAATGTTACGGCATTGGGACTAAAATATGAACATGATTTTAGAATAGGACAACTGACACGAAACAGTGAACAGGAATAAAACAATCTGTTTTGAAGTTGAAGGATCATGGCGTGTCGTAGGGATTAGTGATTGTGACACAGCTATTCTCAATGCTTACCATCATTTAGATGAGGGAATCAAATGCAATATTTCTCAGTCTGCTGACAGCACTAAATGATGTCGGATTGTTAGTGGGTGAGGAGGATTTTTTAAAAAAAGCTCCAAAGTGATTGAGACAAGTGGAGTGAATGGGAAAATATGTGGCAGATGAAGATCAATGGGGGAGGATGTGATGGTGTGTACTTTGACAGGTACAATAGAACAGCAAACTATCATTTCAAAAGGGATTGTATGAAACATGTTGGTCTTTGAAGGGATTTATGTTCTTTCTTTTTTTTCCTGTTGCGCAGCCCTCGGAAGTCAGTACAGGGCAGTGAGTTCTGAACCCAGAAGTCAATACTGGGAATGGCATTGACACGCTGACCAGTGTACATAAACCCACCAAGTGGGGAGCTGTAACATTTTAAAGGATCTGTATTTCCTTGTACACCAGTCACTGAAAGCAATATTGCAAGAGCAGAAAGCAGGCAGGAAGATAAATGGTGTGTTGACCTTAATTTCTAGGGGATTGACTGACAGAAGTAAGGGTGTCTTACTGCAGCTGTACAGGGCCTCGGTGAGAGCCCATCTCGAACATTGTGCAGTATTGTGTGCAGTACTGGTCTCCTTACCTAATAAGTGACAAACCTGACATTGAGGGAGTGCAGTGAAGGATGACCAGACTGATCTCTGGAATGACAGGCTTGTTGTGAGAGCAGAGTTTGGGGCGTTTGGGCCTGTGTTCAATGGGCTTCAGGAAAATGAGTGGAGATCTCAGTGAAACATATAAAACTATAACAGTGTGAGACATATTGGAAGATGATAATTCCCCGGCCTGGGACGTCTAGAACAAGAGGCCACCGTATTACGTACAGACAGGCCACTCTGCATTGAGATGAGAATAAATGTCTGCACTCAGTGACTGGTGACTCTGGGAATTTCTCTGCCACATAAGCAGTGGAACACAAGGCACTGAATATGAGTAAGGATTTCTCGACACGAAAGGGAGCGGGAGGCATCTGGAGTATGGCGGTCACAAGCTCTCAGACGTTAGGAAGGAGGCCTCTGCAGGGTCAACAGAAATGTGTTTCCCATTCCCTTTTCCGATACTGAGGCTGGTGCCGGGAATTCTGTCAGTTTTATCCTTACAAACTTCAGAGCAGTTTGATACAATTTTGTTTCCTACTTTGCCGTTTTCGAGACCATTGAAAAGTTTATCACATGCATGTGTGTACAGAGTATCCTTTAGGCCAGACCAGAAATGCATGGAATTCACCAGGCCAGTATTCACTTCCTGAATGTACATTGATGAAGCAAATTGGAGTTTACAATCGGCATTGATTTCAGCATCATCATTACTGATACCAGATTTTAGATCTCGATATGTTGTTAATTGCTTTTCAATTCCATCAGCTATCCAGGGCATTAGCCTGGACCGGATTAGTAACCCAGTGATATTTCCACAACAGCACCATCTCCACGTAGGGACCTATTGGAAACCACACTGAGCTGGTTATTTCTGTGCGGATTGACAGATCTGTCCAAAAGAATTTCTACCAGTTTAACTGTCGTGATGGGACTGAGGGGGTGGCAAATGGTCAGATTGTAATTATTCTCCGCTTCGCGGACTGGACATAGTTGAGTAATTTTCCACATTGCCAAGAAGATGTCAGAGTTCGAGCTGGAATGAAACAGCTTCTCCCAGGGACACGGTTGTTGTGCAGCACAAGACTTCAGTCCTGTTGCAGGAATCGTGTCAGGGCCCTTTGCCCTTGTCGTATCTACTCTGTTCAGCTGTTTCTTCATTTCACTTGAAGCAAATCGAATTGATTGAAGACTGGCATCTGTGATTCTGTGGGCATCATGGCGAGGGTGAGGTGGATCATCCACTCAACACGTCTGGCGGAGTATCTTGCCAAAAATACATCATTATCTTTTACACTGATGTACAGGACTGTTCCATTATTTAGGATGGGGATAATAGTGAGCCCTCTCCTCCATGAAATTGTTTAACCGTCCATCACCATTTATGGCTGGATGTGACAGTACTGTTGGTTTGTTGGTGTTGTGATCATTACACCCTCTCTATCACATGTTATTGCTGCAGTTTGGAATGCAGACAGTTAGTTATGGTAGCTTTAACGGGTTGTCATCAGGTTTAGGTACACACGATTGGGACACTGGCACGTTCACCTATACATCACTAAACCATAGATCACCTTGGTTGGCATGGTAGACTGAGGGATTATCCCAGGAAAAACGTTCATTTAAACAGAATTTAATTCTGTTTCTGCTGCTGCTGTGGTCTGCAGAACCACATCAATATCAGGAATTCTCTATTTCAGAAGGTTTGGAGAGTTAGATCATTTAAAATATCTACAGATGAGCTTTGACCTGGAAATGAATTGAATGCAATTAAAGAATAGTGATGAAGGAGGCGTGAAAAAGTCATAGACTCTTAGAATAATACAATATTCAAACAGACATTTTGGCTCAACTCGTCCATACTCACCTGGTTTCCTAAACTGAATGATTACTATTTTTCTTCTTTAGACGCACACCCCTCCAAACCTTTGGTATTCATGTACACATCCAATTGTCTTTCAAATGTTGTAACTGTACTCCCCAATGCTACTTCCTCTGAAAGCTCGCTACATATACACGCCACCCTCTGTGAGAAACAACTGTCCCTTAGATCTCTTTTAAATGTCTTCACTCTCACCTTAAACCTATCCTGTCTGGTTCTGGACACACCCACCTGGAGGAAATGATCTTGTCTATTTATCCTATCCATGCATCTCATGATATAATAAAGGTCACCTCTAAGCCTCCAACGCAAAAGGAACAAAATCCCAGCCTTTCCTTATATCTTAAAACTTCCCGTCTCTGTCACATAATTTTAAATACTTTTGTCCCCTTCTCAGTTTATAACATTCTTCCAATAACAGGACAACAAGAATTGCTTCAAATGTGGCCTTACCATTCTCTTGTAGAGCCACAACATGATGTGCCAATTCCTATAATCAATCCTCTGACCATTGGAAGTCAGCTTGCCTTACGCCTTATTCACTGTCCTGTCAATCTGCGACTCAACTTTCACGGAACTATGTACCTGGACCCGAGGTTTCCCTGTTTGGCAACACTCCCCCCAGCGCGCTACCATTTTCTGAATAAATCCTACACACTTTTGTCTAACAAAATGCAAAATCTCGCATTTATCTGCATGAAGATCCATCAGCCAATCCTCAGCCCACTTGTCAAGTAGATCAAGATATCTTTGTTCTCTAAGACAGCCTTCTTCACTGTCCACCATAACTCCAATTTTGGGGGTTTCACCTCCAAATTCCTATCCACGGTTCCAATATGCTCATCCAAACCATTTACAAAAACCATGAACAACAGCAGCCTGGTCCTTGTGGCACAACGCTGGACACAGGCCTCCAATTGGAACAGCAGATCTCTCCCAGCACCCTCTGTCTACTACAGTCAAGTCTGTTTGTATCTAAGTGGATCGCTCTCCCTGATCTCCTGCGATCTAACCTTATTAAACAAACTACCATGTGGAACCTTGTTGGGCCTTAATAAGGTCCACATAGACAACGTATGTTGCTTGACCTTCATCTATCTTCCTGATCACTTCTTCAAAAACTCCAATCTAGTTTGTGAGACATGGATTCCCAGACAAAAAGACGTGCTGAATATCCCTAATCAGTCCTTGCCTTTCCAAATGCATGTAAATCCTGCCTCCCAGAATCTCCTACAAACACTTATTCACCCTTGACATCAAACTCACTGGTCTGTAGTTCCCTGGGTTTTCTTTGCAGCCAAATTACAAATAATGTAACAACATTAGCTGTCTTCCTGTCCTCCAGGAACTCAACCGTGGCTGTCAATGATACACATAAGAAAGTCAAGAGAACTTCAGATTTCGTAAACCAGAAACTAAGACAGAAATGTGCTGGAAAATCTCTGCAGGTCTGGCAGCATCTGTGCAGAGAAATCCGATTTAATATGTTACAACACGGGGGAAACCTTCCCCCCCTCCCACCATCTCCACCACCCCACGCTAATTTAAACTTGCAACACAGAAAAGATTTAACCCATGCTGTAATTTGTAAAAATTCGGAAGGCCAATAACCATCCTAAAGGTCACTATTTAAAGCAAGAATTAACATTTTTTAAAAAAATGTCTAACAGGGAATAATTACCTAACAACTTTTTGCAACTCCTTTCTCTGACCAATCTTTTACTTACTCTTCTATAATACTGGTCCGATAATCCCCCCACCCCACCCCTCCCCCAATTAAGATATACCAAAACATTCAAATTTCAGAACCAGCCAGCTGTCGAATCTTCTCTTTGTATCGTCCTCTGTCTTCGCTTCTTCTCCTTGAGCTTCTGTTTCACAGGTCATTGATAAATAAAGGTACATTTTGGTGACCTATTCTCCGGTCAGTCTGCCGATGTTGGTGCCGTGGCAGTTCTCCCCGAACTGGTCAAATTCCTTTTCAGCTTTCTATCCCAAATCATCGGGTAATTTCCATTTTTTTATAATATTGCCAAATGCCAAATGTAAACTCGATTGTAGTTTAGCTTCTTGGGACATAATTTAAATGAATTGATCAAATTTGATTTTATTTTTTGTCTCATAGTAACCCAGGTACTGCAAGCTGCTGGACCACATGTTACATTGTAAATTTTCCAGAACTCACTGTGCTTGGAAATCCTTCAACTCTCTTAAAGGTACAATACCCTTTACACATTCATAACCCCTTCTCTCTCAAAAAAGAACAATCATAATGAAAACACGGTCTCATTTGTTTTTCTATTCTTTCAACACATTACCATAACACACCGATAACCTAAATCTAAGTTCACCTTAACTTCTTCCCCTTATCCTATATGTAACATTGGATAATTTCAAATCTCGTCTAATCTTTCAGTTAAATCTGTGAGAACGCATCTGAGATTACATACTTACGACACGCTACGTGTACGATTTTTAAATTAAAAGTCTGTAACATAAGACTCCAATGAAATAGCCTTTAAAGCGTTCAAAAAATGTCAGCAGATTGGGGTCCGTGTACACAACCATCTCCAACACTCTGTTTGTGAGTACACATTAAAATGTTATAACTGTAATACCAAACTCAACAGTCCTTTCTCAATCGTGGAATATTTTCTCTGGTGAATGTTGAGCTTCTTTGAAAAGGACGATCTCATCTCATCACAGTGCAGCTCCAACTCCTATGCCACTCACATTGACGGCAACTTTGAAATGTTTTCAAGCATTTGGTGTAGCTGAAGCTGATTTGGTGCTCAATATTTCTTTTTAATGGTCGAATGTCTCCTGGCATTGTTCTGTCATCCAATACTTTGTGTTTTTCTTCAGCAAGTCGGTAAACGGTGCTACTACACTGCTGACATTTGGAACAAACTTCCGATAGAATCCGCTGACTCCGAAGGAGCGAAGCACCTTTTTTCTTCGAGGTTGGCCGTGGAAATTCCTCGGTTGCTTTTGTCTTTGCGTTCCATGGTATCAACCTTCCATGACAGATATTTTGTCCCTAGAACATCATGTCTGCTTTCACAAATTGTGTTTTGTTTAATTTTATCAGCAGTTTTGTTTCTCGTATTCGTTCAAAAAGCTCTGCCAACTGTACCAAGTGATCTTTCCAGGACTTAGTGAAGATCACGACATCGCCTAAACGGACTGCACAGTTTATTAATCAGGCTACAACTCTGTTCATGAGTCTTTGGAATGCGTTGGGTGTGTTTGTCCTTCCAAAGGGCATCACTTTGAATTGATACAGACCATTTGCTGTTACAATTCAGAAATTTATTTCACTGTCTCTGATAAAGGTACCTGCCAGAAACCACGCATTAAATCCAACTTCGTGATGTAACTGACTTGTCCAACTTTCTCGATACAGTCCTCCAATGTCGGTATTGGATGTAAGTCTGATTTTGTAACAGTCTTGATCTTCCAATAATCCAAGCAAAATCATTGAGTCCCATCCGGTTTGGGAACTAAGATGATCGGCGAGCTCCACTCGCTCGGGCTTGGTTCGATGATGTCCTCATTGAGCATAACCTCCACCTCCTTCTGGACCTGTCTGGCTTTGAGGGATAAAGCCGATATGGATTGTTTTATCGGAACAGTACTCTCTACAGCAACTTCATATACAATAGTGCCCACCATATGATTCTAACATATGTCCTCATATTGCAATAACAAACCTTTCAACTGTGTTCTATGCTCCTGAGACAGATAGTTTACTAATCTACCCCACTGCTCAAGGACTTCTACGTTTTTGACATATTTTGAGGCACATCAAAATCAACGACATTTGGAATTGATTCTTCACTCTGTGGGGGAGTAAATAACACCTGTTTCTCCAATTCTTTCTCTCCTCTACTTTTCAGGAGGGGACCTGCACACTCATTTATAAGTCACATGAAGTGGTCTTCAAATGTGGGAATTGGCAACAGAGGTGCTAGTTTCATTACTGTCCGTGTCCTACCTACCATCTGGCATGAATGACATGTATGCAAAACGTTAACCACATCTTTGTGCATTCCAGGTCAATAAAAATATTTTTGTCCCTTAGCCCGAGTCTTTCGTACCCTATGTGACCTCCTTCAGGTAGTTCATATCCTACCTGTAAAACCTCCTGTCTCTATGCTATCAGCAACACAATCTGGTGCACCTCAGCACATTTCTCCTCTGCACTAACCTGATGTGGTCTCTATTTCTGTCTTAAGGTCTATCTTTCAGATAATAACCCTCATGAATATCCTCTGCCTCCTTTTCAGAGTACACATCCACATATATATCTTTTATCGTCTTGTCTGTCTGTTTCAAGTCCTTTAGCCTTTCAGGACAAAACACCTCTGTCTGACCCACTGCCTGTTCAGGTTTTCCCTGCACCATTACGGCAAACAGGGTGTCCATTAACTGAATCTCAACTCCTTCATCTTTGTCTATAGTTTGTCCTTCGTGCTGTGACTTACAATAGTGGAATATGGTTACTGCACAGCCTGGGAAAATACCAGGATATTTCCGATTTAACACTTCCGTTTCTTTGTCTTCCTTGGGCTTCTCCACAACAAGCGATGTCACTCCCAACTTGGACCCTGCTAAACCGTTCCCAAGAACAAACTGCATTCCTGGATGTGACAGTCTGTCAAACTTTCCCGCTATAACTTCCCCAGTCTTGATTAGGCACTCCAACCTGATCTTACATTGGGAAATGCTAAATTTCTGTTCATCCTTCCCATAAATTAATGCATTCCCGGGTAACAGATCAGAAAGACTGCAAATTCATTCATCTCTTCCTATTATCGTCTGGTTAGATCATGTATCTCTCAAAATGGTAACTTCTTGCTCTTCTACCCCCGTTAGCTCTGAGTAAACTTTACTCACAGACGCAAATTCTTTATAGAGATCAGGTACCAACTCCATACCCAGCCCCTGCCTTGGCTGTGCACTTTCCTGCAGCTCTTCGGTCTTGTTGGGGTTTCCTTTAAATCTTTCACTAATGCCACTGGCTTAGCTTCTTTTACCACATCTTTTCCCACAGTCCTTTTCTTAACAATCAGCACTGTGACCATACATTAACCTCCCTATGTTGGTGAAAACACCTTTTCCCAATGCCCTTCGGAAACCACCGGCACTGTAATTTTCTGTGTTCCACTCCATTACAGTGAAAACACCTGAGGCCTTTCACCTCCTTTTCACTCTCTTGGGCAGCTTCTTTAACCTGTGGTAAACTCATATGTTCTACTCTTTCTTTTATAGTGTAGCATCTCCCCTTCTCCCAAACTCTATCCCTCACAGGACAAAATTCTGGCTGGAAGCTTGTCTTATGCAGCAGCATGTATTCATCTATTAATTCTCCTGCCCTTCTCAATTTCTGAACTTTCTTTTCCTCCACATGAATTATTATCATCTCTGGAAGTGAGGTTTTAAACTCCTCCAGCAGGATAATCTCCCTTAGAGCTTCATAGGTCTTATTTTTAGATTAGATTAGATTACTTACAGTGTGGAAACAGGCCCTTCGGCCCAACAAGTCCACACCGCCCCGCCGAATCGCAACCCACCCATACCCCTACATTTACCCCTTATCTAACACTACGGGCAATTTAGCATGGCCAATTCACCTGACCTGCACATTTTTGGACTGTGGGAGGAAACCGGAGCACCCGGAGAAAACCCACGCAGACACGGGGAGAACGTGCAAATTCCACACAGTTAGTCGCCTGAGGCGGGAATTGAACCCGGATCTCAACATAAGGCTGATCTTGTTCCTTCTTTATGTTTCTGAATTGCTATCTGTATGCTTCCAGTACCAATTCGTAAGCACATAAAATACCTTGTTTCACGTCTTCATAATAGCTTGACCCCTCAACTGGCAGTGCAGCAAATACCTCACTAACTGTGCCGACCAGCTTAGCCTGAACTACCATTACCCATACATCCTCTCACCACTCTACCTGCCTAGCCATTTTTAAAAAAAGAAATAAAGAAGGCTTCAACATCTTTCTCATCAAAATGTGGCAGAATTTTGACATAGTTGTATACATCACTAATGTCCCTTTTACTCTCCAGCCTGTTCACTTGACTTTGCTTACTAAATCACAACTTATCAAGTTTAAATTCACTCTCCCTTTGCTCAGCTGAGAACCTTCTCCTCTCTTTTTAATCCCATATCTCAAAAGCTTCTGACCTCCATGTAGAAGACTAGACTGTCTTCTCAGAGATGGAAGATGCCTCCTTGAGACATGGCACAAATCATCCGCTGTGCCTCCTTACCATCAGCAAACCACGTTAATGCAACACGCATGAAACATTAGCAATGGAGCCAGAAGGCACAGCATGGAACAGTCTGTTTGTGCATTCTCTGCTTCATTGGTTTGTAAGGTTACAGCATCGATGACAACCTCCTATTTCCGTGTAACAGTTTGGAGGGGCTGAATGGCCTCTTCTGTTCGTGTGTCAGTGTCTCGGGTGGCTGAATGTCCTCTTCCTCGTTCCAGGGAAGAGGCTTATTATTGGGTGACCCGTGGTAGCTGCTTACCTGCGTGCTGTGCTGACTAGATTCCTTATATTCCTGTGTAACATTAGACAAACAGGAGGTTGGAAGAAACAGCAAGTCAGGTAGCATCAGGAGGTGAAGAAGTCAACAGTTCAAGTATACCCATTCTTCAGGATTGCAGGTGGGGGTAGGGGGAACTGCAGATAAAGAGGGAAAGGAGTGGTTGGGGTGTGGAGAGCAGAAGGATGGTGAGGTAGGGGATAGGTGGACACAAGTGGTGGGTGCAACGTGGTTGGTCGATGAGAGGGATGAATATAGTTGGGAACAAGAAGGTGGGGTCTTTTGGTGGAATGGAAGGGAGGAGGCGGGGCTGGAATGGTTATTTAAAATTGGAGAACTCAATGTGGAGTCCTCCAGGCTGTAGGCTAACCATGCAGAAGGTAAGATGTTGTTCGTCCAATTTGCGGTCTGACTCACTGTGGCAACAGAGGAAGCCAAGGAGGTCATGTTGGAAAGGAATTGGGAAGGGGAATTGAAATGGGTGGTGACTGGGAGCTCAGGCCAGCCCCTTTGGACCGGGCTGTGATGCTCGGTGAAATGTGCACTTAGTTTACGTTGCTCTCCCCGATGTAGACAAGACCACATCAGGAGAACCTACTGCAGTAAACTACGTTGAAGGAGAGGCAGGTGAACCTCTTTCCCCTGGAAGGACTGTTTGGGGCGCTGGATAGAGGTGAGGGAGGTGTGTGCCAGCAGGTGATGTATTTTATTTTTCATCTGCAAGTGTCAGTTGCCCATGGGGATTGACAGGTTTGGTGGGGAGTATGGCACGAAACAAAATTTGTGAAGGGATCAGTCCTTGTGGAAGATGTGCCAGGTAATGTGATCCAACCTAGTTTACTGTGTCTGCCATTCCTGATGTGGTCTTCTCTATATCGGGGAGACCAAATGCAAACTAAGAGGAATGGTTTGCTGAGCATCTCAGCTGGTCCTGTAAGGGCTGACCTGACCTCCCAGTCACTGCCTATTTCAATTACACCTACCAATCCCATTCCGACATGACATCATTGACCTCATCCATTGCCACAAAGAACCAAAGCACAAATTGGAGGAACAACGCTTCATATTCCACCTGTGTAGCCTACAGCCAGGGGTCTCAACACTGAGTTCTCCAATTTCTAGTAACCTCCCTTCCAATCCCCAGATCTCCTGCTTAGCCCCTCCCCTTTCCATTCCTCTGATCAACCCATCTTCCAACTGTCAACTGGATTCATTCTTCCCATTGGCCAACCCGGTGGTACCCTTTACCTGTGTTCGCCACCACAACACGCCGTCTCCTCCTATTTCCCCACCTCGCCTCATTATCAGTACACACCCTTGCCCCCACCCCCAGACATGAAGGAAGGTTATACCCAAGATGTGGACTTTTTCTCCTGATGCTGCCTGGCTTGTTGTGGTCTTCCAGTTTCCTGAATTCCAACATTTGTAGTTTTTTTTAAAAAAATCTCTTCTTGTGTAATAGGTAAGAGAGAGTGAATGCGCTGTGCCTCTACTTATCCAATAGCTTCTATGGGCTGAATGGCATTCTCATATTTCTGTGAAACCAGCTTGAGATGCTGAATGAGCTCCTCATTTTTAGTCCTGTGGAAATGTTCAGGGTCCAGCAGTGCTGTTACATGAATGTTGCCTACACATTAAAAGCATGAGCTTGAATGTTGTCCATGTTTTGCTGTTTTATGCGATTTTTTCTGAGCATCCTCACTTTTGATCGAATGACGGAGAGTAAGACGTTGCTGAAGCAGCTGAAGATGTTTGTGCCGAGGAAGCTACCCTGAGGACCGCCAACAGAGATATCCAGGGACTGAGAGGATTGATCTCCATCAGCCACATGGTGCTCCAAATGGCCCAACAGCTTGGGATATTTACAACTGATTCCAATTAGGTGCAATTTTATTCAGCCTCCTTGACATCTTGTTCAGTCATGTCCTTTCAGGGCCAGTCATTCTGACGCTGTGTTCATATCTTTTGATTTGGAGATGGGTGTTGGACTGGGGTGTACAAAATTAAATATCATGGTATTCAAACAGATGAAAGACTCAACAGACTATCAATTTTTCAATGTTATAATTTCATTTACATCACACTAAAGTTTTGCTCTAAATTCTGTGTGTTACGATTGAGCCCTCCACCATCAACTAATGAAGGAGCGATGCTCCGAAAGCTAGTGTGCTTCCAATTAACCCTGTTGGACTATAACCTGGTGTTGTGAGATTTTTAACTTCATAGCTTTTGTTCATGTCAACGGCCAAGGTAAATGTGTGGGGACTGTTTCCTTCTCTCAGAGGGTAGTGACTGTTGGGACCTCTCTATCCCAGACAACTACAGCTCTGAATGTTTGAGGGAGCAGGGTGGTGTTAATGAATGTTGACACATCAGGGAGTTAAGGCTACAAAGAATTGGGCATGAAAGAGAAATTGCGGCCAAGAGAGATCAGCCCTGACCTTACTGAAGGAAGGACAGGCTTGACGGGCTATATAGCCTGGTATTATTACAATAAACCCTATAGCCCAGTCACTTTATTGCCTCTTCCATATCCTGTGGTACTTCAAGTAGCTGAATAGGTTGACATTGTTGCTGCATGATCTAAACTGGGTCTAGTTCTATAGATTGGAGGGGCTGATTGGTCTCTTCCTGTAAATGTATATCATGGTCCAGGGGCTGAGAAGCCACATCCTGTTCTGGTGGAACTGAAATCCATATACACCAGATCGACCACCCTTGGAGAATGTCATCACTGCAGATGCCGGTGATCAGAATTGTGAAGTGTGGCGCTGGAAAAGCTCAGCTGGTCAGCCAGCATCCGAGAACCAGGAATATCGATGTCTTGAACATTCCTGATGATAGAGTTGTGCCCAAAACGTCGATTCTCCGGTCCCTCGAATGCTACCTGACCTGCTGTGCTTTTCCACCACCACACGTTTAGATGTCAACCGGTCCGCCCTACTCAACCTTCCTGGTCACATCATCAAAGAACAGGCATGAACTTCCACTGACAAAGCCATTCTTACTATTACTAATGAAACCCTGTTTTCCCAATGCATATACATTTTATCCCTCAGAATCTTCTCGATTAATTTACCTAACACAGGTATTAAGCTTACTGGTCTATATTTCCCAGACTTTATTTTTCAGTCCTTCTTCCTTTCCTCCAGTCTTCTGGGATCTCACTTGTGGTAACTGATGATCAAAATTATCAGCCAGGGCCCCCGTAAGTTCTTCTCTAGCCCCTGCTCTGAGAAATATTTGTTGAGGACATCGCTCATCTCTTATGGTTCCCAACATACATATCCATTGAGGGGTCCTATTCTCTCTCTAGCTACTGCTTTTCCTTTAATATACTTAAAGCATCTCTTTGGATTCACCCTGATCTTCTCAGGCAAAGTTATCTCATACGCCCTTTTCTCCCTTCTGATTTCCTTCTTCAGTAAACTCCTGTATCCCCTGTACACCTTCAGGGATTCGCTTGATCCCAGCTGCCTCTACCATAGCCACGCCTCCACATATCTTTTGGTAAAAGCCTAAATATCTCTTGTAATTCAGGGTACCTCATTCCTGTAAACTTTCCATTCACACTCACAGGAACATATAGATCGTAAGCTCCCACTTGCTGGAGGTCCCTTTGCTTGCAAACATACTACTCCAATCAACCCCTGCAAACTCCTGCCTGAGTCCATCAAAATTAACCTTGCCCCGATTTAGAACTAGAATCTGTGGACCAAGTTCTTCCCTCTCCATAACTATTTTAAAATTAATAGATCTATGGTCACTGGTCCCAAAGTGCACATCTACTGTCACCTCACTCACCTGTCCTGACCTATTTCTTAAGAGTAGGACAAATATTGCTCCTTCCCGATTAGGACCCTCGACATTCTGCTTGGGGAAATTTTCCTGACGCACTTAATTGATTCCATCCCATCAAATCCCTTAATGCTCTGGCAGTGCAAGTCTGAGTTATAAAAAATATTAAAGCCCCCATTATGACAACCAAAATGTTCCTGAAAGTCTCCGCAATATCTCTACATATTTTTGATCCTGCAATTTCTGTTTACAATTTGGGGGCCTACCGTACAACCCCAATAATGTCACCATCCCCTTCTTATTTCTTAGTTCCACCCACAAAGCCTCATTGGATGATCCATCAGTTATTTTATCTCTGATCACTGCTGCGATACACCCTTTATTCAGAAATGCAACTCACCTCCTCCCGTTCCACAATCTCTGTTCCTTCGAATGCATTTGACCCTGGTACATTAAGCTGTCAGTCCTATCCATCCCTCAGCCATGTTTCTGTAATAGCTAAACTATCGAGCACCTAAAACCTATCCACACCCTGAATTCATCGGCCTTAACTGTCAGCTCTTTTGCTCTGAAATAAACACAATTTAATCCATGGGCATTTCTTGTTCCCTATCGTGGTCCAGCCTGATATGGCTCCTCAACGTACTATGTTTGATTACTGTATCTCCATCCAGCCTCTCACTTGCCTCCCTGCTGTTGAGGATTCCACCTCCTGCCAATCTTGTTTAAACACTCCCCTGTTGTACTAGCAAAACTGACTGCGAAGATATTGATTCCCCCTCAAGTGGATCTGTCACCAGTCCCTCTTGAACAGGTCAACTCTGTCACAGAAAAGCTCCTAATGGTCTAAAAATATGAATCCCTCCCACCAATTCTTTAGTCATATATTTATCTTGATATCCTCCTATTCTTACCTTCACTAGCTCATGACACTGGAAGTAATCTGGAAATTATCACTACCGAGGTCCTGGTTTTTAACTTTTCTCCTAGTTCTCAGTTAATCATTCTATAGAAACACATTCCTATATCTAACCGTGTCATTTGTACCATCGTGCACAATGACTTCTGGCTGCTCACCCGCCCTCTTGAGAACATTCAGCAGCCACTCAGAAACATCCTGGATCCTGAAATCTGAGATCCAACACAAGATCCTAGTTTCCCGTTTGAGGCCACAGAATCTCCGATCTGTGCCCCCTAACAATCAAATCTCCTATCTCTAAGACCCTGTTTACCTTTATCCTTTCCTGCTGCCCCCCAGATCCAGCGCATCCATCTTGGCTACTGCTGCTTTCCCCTGAACAGTCATTCCCTGGCACCTATCGCCCATCTCCCAACATACACAAAATCAGTATCCAGAATGGTATACTTGGTTTCGAGAGGAATAGCCACAGGGGATTCCTGCACTTTCTGCCTACTCCCTTCGCCATTCCTGGTGGTCGCCCAGATACTCTCTGCTTGGAACACGACAGGAAGCAAGGAAAGCCTGTTGGATTAAATTGCTTTAAAATAAATGGAACTGGACTGACAGGTAACGCAGATGAACTCAGGGCGTGGATCTTTACATGAGACTGGAATATTATAGTCCTTACAGAAACATGGCTAAGGGAGGGACTTGGGTGTGATCACCTCACTAAAGCTTTTATCTATGAAGTGTTCCATATCTCGGATGATCCAGAATGCTCCTGAACACGGTCTCCCAGGAGCTGCAGCAGGGTGCACTGCCCACACGTGTAGTCATCGGGGATAATGGAAATCTCCCTGAGCTCCCACAAACCGCAGGAGGAACATACAACTGCCCTAACTGCCATCTCCACTGCTGTCAGACTAGCGTTAAAAAAGAGTTTATCTGAGCTTACCTTTACCTTTTGCTGAACTGCTGCTCACCGATTTCTCTGGAACCAAAGCATTACTACCTATTCTTCCACTCACAGTACGTTAATAGACCACTCCACATTTAGGTTTGGTTAGGGTAGGATGGAGACACTACAGTGATGTATTGTTTGGGCCTTAAGCACTCCTAAACACCAGGCCCATGCTTGGACATGGGGGGTGGGGGTGGGGTTGTCTTGCTGAGGTCTTCCTCCTAGTAGTGGTGACTGCGCTGATGCAAATATTCACCCTGACAGCCCATCCGCGTTGGCGCAGTCCTCTGGTTTTTTCGGTCTCCTAGTACTGCATTTATGAATTCCTTGTAACTACTGATTGTATTCGAAACTGTGTCTCACTCCGGAGTGAGAGATGTTGATATTCCACTAAGTACAGTCTATTAAAAAAGGTTTGCCAATGAACATATGAGCGACAGTATGTCCACCCGCTCTCTGACTCTGCGTTTACTTTCAATTAGGGTACATTTATTCTGATAACATTCCATTTCATTTTCCTGCGTTTTCCCTGTAATCCTTTTTGAAAAATCTGTGGATCTCAGCCTTGAAGATATTTAGTGATCATTTCTTAACAGCCTTCACAATTTTCTGCAATTGTTTCCCTCCCACTGATGTGAGACTTAGTGGTCTTTCATCCCATGGCTTTTTTTTTCTAGCACTCTGTGTGGAAGTTGAACCTACATTAGATGTTGTTCTGTTTGATCACACCACCTCGCTGGCCAAAGGCAAAACAAAATAAAGCACAAAATGTAAGAGCCTGTAATCTCCTCCCTCATCTTCCACATCAGTCTAAGAGACAGTTCATCCAGATCTAGAGATTTTCCCACTTTTTATCCTGCATCAACTTCCAATTATTCCTCAGCTTCTGTCCAGGAACTGCTTCTCCAAAGTAAACACCAATATGCAGTACGTGTTTGACATTCACAGGTTCTATGCACAGTTTGCCTCCTCGGTCCCTAATACTCCCTATTCTTTCTCTTGTTACCCTCTTACCCTTAATAAACCGATAGAATGTCTTTGAATTCTTGATAATATTGCCCATTAATGTTTTTATCACCCCGCTTTTTGCTCTTCTACTTACTTTCTTGAATTTAGCCCAACACGTTCTCTACTCTTCTGGGACCTCCATTGACCTGCTCACTTTATGCGTGCTTTAAGCTTCTCTTTCATTTTTAATTCTGTTCTGAATATTTGTAGACATTCCATAGTCTCTGGGCTTGTTTTCCTCATTTTTATCTTTATTGTAACATGTTGTGGTGACACCTTCATCAATTCCATTTTGAGCATGTGATCCCCACCACACCCACGCTGTTCTGCTAAAGTTTCACCCAGAGGTAATTATACGGTGGCCAGACCCTGTCTTTCCTTTGATAAGATCTGCCTCTATCATCCAAATTATTTTTATTTTTCAAGCCTTTTTCCTTTTGGTCTTTTCCTTAATAAGCTAAAAATGCTTGAGTCATGGTCACTGATCCTGAAATGCTCAGCCAATCCTGCCTGCAACACCTGACTGGCTTCATTCCACAGTGAGGCTCGGCATAGCCCCACCCATTGTTGTATCTGCTACATGTTTATATGAGGAGCTCTCTGGAATAAATGTCAAGACATTTTTGCCCTCTTAAAAATAATTATCGCTGCCCTAATCAATGTTTGTAATTGAAATGCCTGAATATAATGATCCTAGTATTGCATTGACACACCTCAGCGAATTGGTTATGTACCTGCCCCTGTTTTTTATTTTATCTGGGGGCCTATAATATGTCCCCAGTAGTGTGTCTGTCATTGATTTGAACCTAATTCCAACCCACAAACCGTCATTTGAATGCCCTTCCAAGATATCATCCTTCCTTACTGCAGTCTTTGACTCCATAATTAATAAGGCCACACCACCTTGTCTTTTACCCCTCTCCTCTGCTGCCTATAGTTCTTGTACCACAGAATATCGAGTTGTCAGCTCTGACCTCTCTCAAACGCATCTACGTGATGGCAAAAATATCCACTTCCCCATGTCACCTTGTTCTCTTATCAAATCTGAAGATCTGATAATATTACCAGCATCATGGTAAAGGACATCCAGCCTGGAATATAGCACCTGAAATATTTCGTACCTCGGAGTTCTTCAGCCATTTACTTTTTGTTATCAAGTTGCCTTTCCATGAACTAAAAATGTAACTCTGGGACTGAATGAATAATCGTTGATTTGCAATTTATTGTTAATTAACGTCTTAATCAAATACAACGTTCCAGAACTGAACAGTCAGCTTTAAATAGAATGAATTCCTGCTGATTAATTCCCTGCTCAGTGTGCAGCGGGATCAGCCCTCAGTAATGGAGAAAGTAAGGACTGCAGATGCTGGAGATCAGGGTCGAAAAGTGTGGTGCTGGTAAAGCACAACGAGTCAAGCAGCATCCGAGGAGCAGGAGAGTGAAAGCTTTGGGCATAAGCCCTTCATCAGGATGGCATTGGTGTGTTCAATTTTTTTTTCCATTCCATGATTCGTGGAATATTTGGAATTGTACTTGCTCAGGAGGGCAGCACTGTATATAGCCCTGAAATGGAAAGCAGTCAATCAGTGGTTGGACAGGGAGTAGATAAAGTGAGGTTAAGTACAGAATGAGTGAAGTCCAAACAGAAGGATAGATAAGTCCCCTGGACCATACAGGAAGCATTCGAGGTTACCAGAGGAACTGAGGGAAGAGATTGCTGCACCTTTGGCGATGATCTTTGTGTCCCCAGTGTCCAATGAAGTACTGCATGATGATCGGATGGTGGCAAAAGTTATTCCCTTGCTCAGGAAAGGCAATAGGGATAATCCTGCGAAATACAGGCCAGTCAATCTTACTTCTGTTTTGGGCAAATTATTGGAAAGGATTCTGAGAGACAGAATTTATGATTACTTGGAAAATCATAGTTTGATTAGAGGTCGTCAGCATGGCTTTTTGACGGGCACGTAATGCCTCACACAACTTATTGAATTCTTTCAGGATGGGATCAAACACATTGATGAAAGTAGAGCAGTGGATGTGATGTACATGGATTTCAGCAAGGTTACCATAAAATCGGCTCATTCAGAAAATAAAGAGGCATGGGATACAGGGAAATAGGGAAATCTGTCTGTGTGGATACAAAATTGTCTGGCCTGTAGAAGACTGATGGTGGTAGAACATGGAAAGTTTTCAGCCTGGAGCTTGGTGACCAGTGGCGTTCTTCAGGAATCAGTTCTGGGACTGTTGTTCTTTGTGATTTTTACAAATGACTTGGATGATAAAGTGAAAGGGTGCGTTAGTAAGTTTTACGATGTAACAAAAATGTTGGAGTTATGGAGAGTGTGGAGGGCTGTTGTAGGTTGTAATTGGACATTGACAGGATGCAGAACTGGGCTGGTAAATGACAGATGGAGTTCAACCTGGATAAGTGTGAAGTGACTCATTTTGGAAGGTTGAAATTGAATGCACAATACAGGGTTAAAGGCAGGATTATTGGCTGTGTGGAGGACCATAGGGATGGTGTGTTCCATATCATAGGACGCTCAATGTTGTCACCCAAGCTGATAAGGTTATTAAGATGGATGGTGTTTTCATGAGCCAGGGATTGAGTTTAAGAGCTGCAAGTTTATGCTGCAACGCCAAAAAGGTCTGGTGAGACTGCACCTCGTATATTGTGTTCAGTTCTAGTTGTCGCATAACTGGAAAGACATTGATGCGTTGGAGAGGATGCCGGGGAGATTTACCAGGATGCTGCCTGGACTGGAGGGCATGTCTTACAAAGAAAAGATGAGGGAGCTAGGGCTTTCTCCTTGGAGCAATAAAGAATGAGAGGTGACATGATAGAGGTGTATAAAATGATGAAAGGCATTGGTAGAATGGGTTGCCAGAGACTTTCTCGCAGGGTGGAAATGGCTATCTCGAGTGAGCATAATTTTAAGGTGATCGGAAGAAGGTTTGAGGAGATGTCAGAGGTAGGTTCTTTACACAGAGAGTGGTGTGTTCTTGGAATGCACTGCCAGCAGCGTTAGTAGAGTCGCCTGCATTAGGGGATATTTAAGTGAGTATTGGATAGGCACATGAAGGGTATGTCAGTTATTCTGATCTTCGAGTAGGATAAAAGTTCAGCAGGACGTCAAGGGTCGAAGGGTCTCCACTGTCCTGTACTGCTCTGTGTTTTATGTTCACCCAGCTTGTGGATTCTTATCAATTGCTAAATGTGTGAGAGAGTGGTGGGTATGAGATTAGGAACCTGGGGAGGGGAGTTAGCCCAAAACTTCCAGTGATGTTGTCCATTGTTCCATTCACCTGAATGCCAGTCTGTGTGGTGTCCTACACCAGGCAGACTCCGCTAACTTCAGTTATTAACGTGATTCTTGACTTGTCATTTACTGCTGTTTTATTCAGGTACAATTTGTTGGGTGACCCATGTATTCATCAGATGTTTACTATGTTTCGTGAATTGGGCAAAAGTAAGATGTCAACTATAATTTTTCAACTGTACTATAATCTCTGAAAAGCATTAGCTTGATTCTATATTTATGGAACAAAAATATAGCCTCCTGTCATGATTTTCTAACACAGAAATAAAGAATGTGCATTTTATTTTGTATCGAACAAACAACATGGATGTAACTCTTTTGGCGATCAGAATTACATACACAATGTCAGGATTCAAAATAATGCATTGTCACTCCAACATTTTGAAAGTGGTTGGATTCTGAATGATTACATGTTTAGGGTGAGCAAATGGTTGAACAATCAAATAGAATTTGCGTTCTTATACATTTATATATAATCAATTTGTTTAATTTCTCACTGAAATGTACAAGCTTCAGCCATTTGCCAGCGAATTAAAAATGGCCATAATCAAAAATGGACTGTGAATATTAACCTAAATAAATGATTTGTGCTATCAAATTTTAGTGAACAATAATTTGAAAACTTTTAGTTTTTAGAAAGAATGTTATTTAATATGAAATGTAGACAGTAAACAAAAAACGATGAACATATTATCGTGTGAGAGAAAAGTCAGACCTTTTCCAAGAGGTTTGTGCCAAAGCGATGACAGATTTGTTTTAGCAATAGGAATACAACAATTAATATATTCGTGTTCTGAGCAATAATTAGACTACAAAATGAGGCTGGTCTTGTAATACTTGCATTTTAAATGCTTATGCTGCACTAAAATAATCAGATATTTGTGAGCATTTTCAATGGGAAATAATCTGATACTGACTTTTATTCTAATCAGACACATGATAGAGTGCAAAACTTTAAAGTACAGGAGGAGGCCATTGGCCACTGTGTGTACTTCAGCTCCAGGAACGTCTCCCAAGCCCACCACCCCCACCCCCGCCATTTGCCAACTCTATCGCTGCAGCCTGTGAATTGATAATTTCAAATGCATTACCAGTTCTCTTTTTAATCTTCATCCACAACTCTCCCAGGCAGTTCCATTCCAAATCCTAACAAGCCTCTCAATAAAGAAGTTTTTCCTTTTCTCACTCCTGGCTCTTTTGCTGACAAGTTAAAAAATTAGAACTGCTTGATGCTGTAATGCAAACTTACGGAAACAGAGTATTCCTGTTTTACTCTTCAACTTTTTTTCATACTTTTGAGCACCGCAATATGTTCACACATTTATCTGTTTTCCCCCAGGAAGAATAAGCCTTGCAAGCACTGTAACAGGCACTACATCGGAAAAACAGGCAGAAAACTAGCCATCTGGATACATGAGCAACAACTAGCCAGAAAAATGACATGACCCACTATTACCAGCATCGTTACATACAGATGAGGAAGTACACCATTTCGACTGGGTCTGAACTTCAATCTCGGACAAGCCAAACATAGACATGCACGAGAATTCCTAGAAAAAATTCCTGATGAAGGGCTTTTGCCCGAAATGTCTATTTTACTGCTCCTCGGATGCTGCCTGAACTGCTGTGCTCTTCCAGTACCACTAATCCAGAATTGCTAGAAGCATAGCATTCCAAACGGAAATCAATCAACAAACAAATAGATTTTGATTCCACCTAACACTCTCTGAGAAAAAGAACCGGACATAAAATCACCAATACTGGAAATTACATCACTGACTCAAGGAAACCTAAACACGTAAATAGCAAGTGGGACATAATACCAGCACTTCACCAGAGGCTCACTGATAATGTTCCCTAGTACAGTGATGAACCATCTGAAAATGAACTCTCCAACTCAGCGAGCAAACTGACATCCAGAAGAAGCGCAATTTCTCTCATTCTCCCTTTAACTAAATCCTTCATTCCAGTTATCGTTCCAGTTATTTATATTCTTCTGCAAAGTAATGTGGTGTCTGTCTCTGTGTGTGTGAGAGAATGTGTGTGTGCGTGAGAGAGACAGCAAGAGAGAGAGAGAGAGACAGAGAGAGAAAACAATCATCTGTAATCTCTGGATTACTTTCCGAGCCATGTGGAAAAGAGGGAAGGATGAGGAACACAGTATAGCTTAACATGTTGTTAAAAACCTCGTTCAGGGTTAATGGTTTCAGATTTTTGGATCATGGAGATCTCTTCCAGGAGAGGTGGGACCTGTATAAAAAAGACAGGTTGCATCTTAACTGGACAAGCACCAACATCCTTGTGGGGAGGTTTGCGAGTGCAAGTTAGATGGATTTGAATAAACCAGGAGGGTGAGAACCAAACAGCAGATCAGGAACTGAGCAGAAGGTAGAGATGATTAGGACATCAGGCATGGCCAGTCTAATGACCATGCCGAGAGAAGGAATCAAATCAGTCCAAAATGTGAGTTGGGAGTTGGAATAAATGATCGTGATGAGGCACAGGTTTTTCAGGAATTACCAAATAAGGATAGAGAGTGTGGGGGATGTGAGAGAGTGAGGAGTATGGGATAATGGAGACAGTGAACAAGAAAATATTCAAGGGGAAAGAGGTTGAGGTGGAGTGAGTTGAGGAATTCTGTGATAAACAACTGGCAGCAAAACTCAGGAAAACTTGTTTGTCAAAGTGAATACCTGGGAAAGAATTTATTATGCTTCAGAGAAATAGCAATCTTATTGCTAGAGGTCTGTATTATAATGAAGGGAAAGCTGTGCTCATGTCATGGCTGTCGCTATAATAATGGTGGCAAACAGCTAGAATAATATTGGTGCTATTATGGGACAATGCTTGCACTGAGCATATGAATTACCCTGAATGTTCCCTGAGATGGCTGGGCTGCCTTTGGCTGAGTAAGTGCTGAAGCTCCATGAGATGATGCTGTTTTGTGATGTAGCCACTTACTGAGTTCAGTCAAAGGAACAAAGCAGCAACTATCATTGTTTATTGCTTCAGAATATATCAGAGTGTCCATGGCTGCCACTGCACACAATCATGCAATGAAAACCAGGCCTAACACGCCTGTGCCAGCAAGTGCATATCCAAAGGCTTTTTCAACGTTTGTGAGGTTACCTGCCTCAACCACTCTACTAGATAATGCATTCCAGATTCATACCACCCTCTCAGTTCGAAACACATTCCACAAATTCTCTCTCAATCCCCTGCCTTTCACTTTAAAAGTATGTCCCTTTGTTTTTGATCATTTGACTGAGGAACACAACTGCTGTCTGTTCATCCTCTCCATACCTCATATGTTCTTGTACATCTGAACTAGGTTCCCTCCTCAACCTTCCCTGCTGCAAAGAAAGAAACGAGCAAATTTAGCCCTCCTCTTTCATACTCACTTGTCTTGTTACTTCTGACTTTCATCTTCCCAATTTATCGGTGTTAAATTTCATTGACCATTGATCTAGCTATCTGAATAATCTGTTTATATCCTCTTGTAGCCTTACATTTTCCTCCTGGCTGTGATCCACCCAGTTTATTTTTGTGTCATCGACAACATTGATCATAATTCCACTGCTCCCCACCTTCCACATTCTCAGAATCGTCATTTCTGAATATCGCAAACAAATCGTGATTTCCTTCCTGTTCTCCAAATGTTATTCAGAGGATGATTTGACAATTCCAGTCTCTTGCCTTTCCTATTTTGGTGAATTTATGAGTGATGTAGGTAACATATTTTATGAGGGAGTTTCGACAAATAGTAGTTTCGACACAGAGTTGAATTCACCTTTTACACTCTGTCCCTCTGCATATTTTATTTCTAAACCTTCTAAATAATTTCGGAAAAAAGTGCGTTTTGGCACCTTGCGCTGGAACATTAGTATTTTGCGTGGCACTGTTCTTTCTAACATTCCCGACAATAGCCAAAGCTGAAGAAATGTTTCATCTGCAGGATGGACATGGACTCATTCATTGTTTGTTTAAATCAGCGAGTGTGATGAGGATAAATGTTCAATTAAGTTCTATGTTGGGGCAAACTGCAGAAGATCAAATCATATTCTCCTGTCTACCTTGAATTGGAAGCAAATACATACTGTAAAAAAAAAATCAAAAATGTTGAAACACCACAGTAGGGGAGAAAAAAACATGTTATCTGCTGTTGATGAAGATATCGAAATATACAGTACATGTACAACGTGTACAAGAATCAAGTTATAGAAGGAAAAGTACAATAAATCCTTACTTAATTTGAATAGAATCCAGATCCCGATTTTCTTGAACAGTGATTTTTTTTCTCATCCAATCTCACTTCCTCGAAAACAAGCTTTTCACTGTCACTAAAATTTCATCTGCCATTCGTCCTCCGCGGTCCTACTCTTTTCTTACACTCCTATTTCGTTTGCACTGCCCCTTCTGCTGCTGCATACTCTTCCACTGATAATCTCCCTTCACACTCTTCTTCTGCCACTCCCACTGTAAGTTACACAAATTCCCCAGTTACTCCCACTTTTTCTGGCCATCCCTTCCCCTTTTTGCTTTCCAACTGGGATGATGGGAGCCACTGGCTTCTATGCTGCTATTTGTCATCAGTCAATGATGAGATTGAGATGATCAATGATCAATAGGAACAGACAATAGTGCATTTCTGTCATTGTCTGATGCACCGTGCACAGGCTAGTTTTGTTCCCCATGGTACAGAGTGGAGTGTCTTGCTATCTCTTCACAGCACTTAGCCAAATGGCCTCATCACAAATAGGATAAACCTCTCCTCAGAATCAGAAGTCAATGCATCAGTTTTCCCTGAAACATTGTGAGTAGAGTGCGCACATTGCTCAATCAGGCCGTGTACTGTCCTTTTGTTCTTTATTCATTTAACTAATTTTCCAATGTCAGTTGAGGTGAGGTCAGAGTAACTTGCGTTGCATTAAATTAGTATTTGACTCTTGTGACATCAGGGATCCTGAGGAAACTGTGGTCACTGGGAATCGCAGGAAATTCAGCGCTGGTAATTTCCTCACTGAAGAATGACACTTTCCCCAGAGCTATTGGGAATGACAAATAAACTCTGCCCTTGCTAGTGCCTTCCAAAACCATGGATAAATTTGTCTTTATAAAAACATCAAGACATATTATATTTTCACAGGTTGATCGAAAGTCTCCGAAAAGTAAGATCTTGCTGCTTGAGTGTCACTTCAGTGAAATCAGGAAGTTACAGTAAGATTACCTTCCCAATTATTTTCAATCAGTTAATTTCTGAGGACTGATCGAACGATTTCAGTGCTACTGAGTTCAACAGTTTCTCTGTCCAGCAGGATCGCATCACATTAACTCAAGGCTGCGCCACTCCACAATCCTAATTTATTCATCGGCTCATTCGCCGTACTGACCAGATGTACCGGGCACACAATTTGCAACAACGTGGAGATGCCCTTGACCCTCTGGAACCGTCCTGACATCCCATACCCTGCCTCTGACTCCATCCCCTCCTCCAATTCCACCTCCTGTCGTTTATTCACCATCCCTACTGAACTTTCACTCTCTGATGCTGAATGTTCTGTTCTAATCAAATGTCTGAAATTTACCTCTCTGCCCCCACTTTAATGAATTTTAGGCATGACATTTAGTTGAGCTCTTCCGCTGTCTTCGCCTCAATGCACATTTCTTTCAGCAAGATTCCTCTCCCTGCCCCATAGACCCCGTTACCCAGTTGCAACACTCTCCCTCCTCCTGGAATCACCCCTCCTTCTCGTCTTTACCTGAACTAAATCGGTTCATTGAGAAATCTCAACATGACATTGGTTGTCTTAATTATTCTGCACTCCGCTCACCAAATCCAACCTATCACTGCCCGAACAGCCGACACTCCATGTGCTTAGATCCAACCATAACTGTGTTATTCAGCCTGTGCCGATAAGGGTGATGCTGCTGTAGCCTGGTGGACTGACCTCGACATTGCAGAGTTTGAACGCCCACTCTCAGATACCTCCTCTAATCTCCCCTGGACCATGACCCTACCATGGCACATCAAACCATTATATCAACTATGATAACTTGACCACCTTTCATCTGGAGATTCCTGCCCCATTCGCCCCCTTCCCCCTAACTGCCCCCGAGCTGATGGTCCTCTGATAGCAGATCTCGCTTCTATCTCCTTACAAAAATTCACAAACAGAGCTACCAGGACATACCCATTGCTTCAGCCTGCACTTGCCGCACAGAGGAACTGCATGGATACACACGTGGGCCCCAGTTATGTCTGTTCTTTTCTTGGAGTACATCGACTATTCACTGTTCCTGTTCTATTCTAGCACCCACCCACAACTCTTTCTCCGATACACAGATGATATCATCGCTGCGACTTTTATCTCTTGTCTGGAATTGGAAAGGTTCATTGATTTCGCTTGGAATTTGAAACCCTCCATCACTTTCACCTGGTCTCTCTTTGACTACTCCCTTCCTTTCCTCAACATCTCTGCTTCCATTTCTGGGGATAGACAAGCCACTGATATCCAGTATTAACACACCGACTCCCACAGCTTCCTGGAGAATATGTCCTCACATCTGGTTTCCTGTTGTAGACTCAATTCCATTCCCCCAGTTCCTCAATCTCCACCGCATTGCTTCTGATGATACTAAATTCAACAAGGTAGCCTTTGAAATGTCCACCTTGTTCCTCAATCAAATGATTCCCCATCATTGTTGTCAACAGGGTCCTCAACCGAGTCTGACCCATCTCCTGCACTTCTAGCCTGCCCCTCCCCTTCTCTCTCGCAACAGAGTTTCCCTACTATCTCAGCAGCATTCACTTGCAGAGGATCATCAGCCTGCATTTCCCCCACCTCTAGCGAGATGCCCCCACCTGCACATATTCACCTCTCCTCCATTGTCCACCCTCTGGAGGAATCATTCCCTCCAGGATACACTGGTCTACTCTTTATTCACTCCCACCACAGGTCCACTTCACTTTCCCCTGCTGGAGGTGTCACACTTTCCCATTTACCTCCCTCCTCATCAGTATCAAAGGGCCCAGCCATAAATTCCATGTGAAGCAGCCCCTTACCAACGTTTCCCACAATCCAGTCAACTGCATGCGCTGCTCACAATGTGGTCTCGTCTACATTGGGGAAATGAAGGGTAGACTGGGTGACCTCTTCACAGAACATCCAAGTTGTACCGCTGCAAAACACCCTGAGCTTTCAGTTGCCTGCCAGTTTAACAGTCCGTCCTGTTCCCTGACCAATTTCTCTGTGTCAGGCTTGCTGCAGTGTTCCAGGCAAGTTCAGCGCAAGCTGGAAGAACAACACCTCATTTTCCATGTGCGGACCTTGCAGCCCTTTAGATTCAAAATCAAGTTCAATAATTTTCGGGCCTGAACTCCCCAATGTCCTAGCCCCCTATCCATACACCAGGCTTAGTTCTCACATCGCCTTCTATTACTCACACCCTATTGTTAGCTATAAACAGTCTCCATTAAGAGCTATCCAGTCTCTTCTGCATATAAACCAACATTTTCCGTGTTAACATCAGTTCTGAGGAAGGGGCACTGGACCTGAAACGTTAACTCTGATTTCTCGGCACAGATGCTGCCAGACCTGCTGAGCATTTGCAGCAACTTCTGTTTTGTTTCAACATTTTCATCGCAAGTTCTCACAATGCAATACGTCACCGATATTTAGAGCCCTGTCAAACATAGGAACTTTGTAATTTCTCATTTAATGTCCATAACAAATTATTCGAGATTCATCTGAGATAACAACTTTGCTGTTGTCATTCAGATCAGACACTTTGCCACAGTTCAGAAAGAAGAAAGAAATCAAAAGAGCTGGTGCGAAACTCAGTCGATCTGGCAACATCTGAGCAGAGATGCAAAAAAAAAATCCCTTTGATTCTAATAGGACTTTTCAGAACAGTGTCACATCATATTACATATGTTAATTCTGTTGCTCTCTGCAGATACTTCCTCATATTTTTCATTTCTCCAGCATTTTCTGTTTATTTTTCATGTTTCCATTATCTCTATATTTCATGTTTCTTGACAGGTCTACATGTTGACCTTGGTAATATTTGGACAATGTGGTCCTTTCATGTTTCTATTACAGTTGGTGTGTCTGTGACACCTGAATTACAGCCGAAATCTGTTTCTTCTTTAAGATAGAAAGTAAAAAGAAAATCTGAACATCTTGTAAATCTCAGGAAATATATTTTGTTTGAAAATACATTTTAGATGCAGTTGAACTTCATGAAATAATAGGGATAGGTTTTTGATGATGGAACACTCCGTGTCCTTCATTGAACTAGCTTGTCTCCCCAATCTCCAAAAGCTTTCAATGCATAACATAGAATTATTAAAACAAAGGTGGTGAAACCTCAGCCCATTGTCTCTTCCAGTTTGGAATGAGCGATATCTCTACTATTATTCTCCTGTATTGTCCCCGTAGCCCTGCGCATTTTGTTATTAGTATGAGCTTTTAATTGTAAGCATCCTGCCAGATATGAACAATATGATCAATCTCACACAAAAACAGACGTTGGAAGGAAGGCTCAGCAAGTCTGGCTGTATCTGTGAAGAGAAATCACATTTAATCCTTCAGGTGTGGTGACCCTACTCCCAATGATTAAGTTGTGTGTATACTAAATATAGTTCACTTTATCACATTTAAAATTATTCTGTTAAGTTCACATTGTCATTCAGCATTGCATCTTCCAAACGTTGGCTCGTTCCTTGTTATGAATTATATTTAATTCGATCTGACGTTAAGAGTGATGATGACTGGGGAATATCATTGTACTGCCCATGCAGTCTCCACAGCCGCTGTCCCATTCCGCCCGATCTCCCAGCATAAAAAATACTGCTTTACAGCAAATAAACCTGCATTAAGATGTTTGTCAATTTTTATATAAATTAATTACTGAAGCATATGTTGTACGGAAGGTCCAACGTTTCTGTATTAGAGCAGTGACAGGAACATTCAGAGAAGTCCACACTTCCTGTCTAGGATGTCGATGGATTCATCATCGTCATTTGGCACTTAATTCCAAATTTAAAGTGACTGTCGATAAAGGTCTAAACCCAGTAGGAATATACATTAGAGGGAAATCCGGAGGCCATAAAAGGGACATGAGATAGTTCTGGCAAATAGGGTTACGGAGAATCCAAAGGGACTCTACACATACATTAAGGACAAAAGAATAACTCAGGAGAGTTTTGGGCCACTTAAAGATCAGCAAGGTTGCCGATGTGCAAAACTGCAGGATATGGAGGCGATACTAAACAAGCATCGTGCGTCAGTATTGGCTGGGCAGAAAGATATGCAAGCTAAAGAACTTTGGAAATAAATCTTGACATGTTGAAAAGTGCCTGTATTACAGAGAAGGAGATGCTGGAGTTCGTAAACCCGTTAAGTTGGGAAAATCTTCAGCACCTGATCAGATAGACCCGAGAACTCTGTGGGAAGCGAGTGAAGTGAATGCTGGGCCCCTTGCTGAGATATTTGTATCGTCAATTGTCACAGATGAGGTACCAGAAGATAGGAGGCTTGTGAACTTGGTGCGATTATTGACAATGTTTAAGAAGGATGGTAAGGAAAAGCTAGAGACCCAGACTTCAGTGGAGGGCAAGTTGTTGGTAAGGATTATGAGGCACAAGGTTTGCCTGGATTTTGAAAAGCAAGGACTCATAAGTGATAGGCCACATGGATCGAAGCACTAAATTGACTGAGTATGTTTGAAGAAGTGACTAAGAGGATTCATTGAGGCAGAGGTGTATATTGTTGGTATGGACTTCAGTAAGGTATTTGCCAACTTCCTGCATGGTAGATTGGTTAACAAGTTTAGTTCATATGGAATACAGGGAGAACTAGCCATATGTATACAGAATTAGCCCGAAGGCAGGAGACAGAGGGTGGTGGTAAAGGATTGTTTTTCGAAAAGGAGGGTTGTTACCATTGATGTACCACAAGGGTTAGTGCTGGCTCCACTGCTTTTCACTATTCACATAAATCATTTGAATGTGATCATTGCAGCAATAGTTGCTAAGTTTGCAGATGAAACCAAAAATGATGGAGCAGTGGACAGCAAAGAAGGTTTACCTCAGAGTACAATGGAATCTTGATCAGAAGGGCAGATGGGCTGACAATTGGCAGGTGGTTTTTAATCTAGATAAATGGGAGGTGCTGCATTTTGGAAATGCAAATCAGGACAGGACATGTACACTTCATGCTAACGTCCTGGGGAGTGTTGCTGAACAAAGAGACCTTAGAATGCAGGTTCATAATTTCTTGAAAGTAGAGTCGCAGTTAGGTAGGATTGTGAAGAAGGCATTTGGTATGCTTGCCTTTATTGGCCTGTGCTTTGACTATATGAATTGGGTAGTCATGTTGTTGCTGTACAGCACATTACTTTGGCCACTTTTGGTGTACTGCATTCAGTTCTGGTCTCCTTCCTTTTGGAAATATATTGTGAAAGTTGAAGGGAGTCAGTAAAGATTTACAAGGATGTTGCCAGGATTGGATCTACAGGGAGAGTTCGAGTAGATTGGGTTCTCACAAACTTTGATGATTGAGTTATTTTATTCCTGTAGCGTGAGGAGCATTTATAGTGTGCATAGCTAAGGTCTTTTTCCCCAAAACTAGAGGGCATGGATTTCCGATGAGAGGGAAAAGATTTTAAAAAAGACCTAAGGAGCAACTTTTTCCCACAGAGGGTGGTGCATGTGTGGAATGAGCTGCCAGAGGAGATGGTGGAGGATTTTTACAATTATAACATCTAAATTATATCTGGATGGGTACATGAAGAGGAAGGGTTTACATCAAATTGGCCAAATGCGATTAGTTTAATTTAGGATATCCCATCAGCATGGACGAGTTAGACTGAAGCATTTTATTCTGTGCTGTACATCTCCGAGACTCTGACTCTATCTGACCTTGCACCAATATCGTATTAATTCATCATTCCCGGACATGCTAACCTATGTTGCTAGATATGATCGAAATGTCTTCATTTCAGCATTCTGAAACCTGCAAACACATCCTTCCATAACACTGACTCAGAGTCTCTCTCCCTCTGTCTATTGCCCAAATCCCTCCCATTTGTTGGTGTTTAAACTGCTTCCCCACTATCTAGTTTTAACTGTCCAGTTTCAATGTGAATAACTGTCCTATATCTTTTCCTGCCCTTGAATGTTGCTCACTCAAGAGCATCAGCTTCCAACACTAAGAAGCTGTGAAACAGTGTTCAAAAAAGCATTGCTTGCGTTTTCGTTGACTTCCCAGTGTCCTGCCCTGTACTCCATGTTGGATATTGGGGTTTTAACAGTTTCGAGGCACACCTATGAAACTTGCTCTGTTCCTATTCGTTGAACGCCTGTGTTAATCACTATCGGCTGATCATGTGCTCAGTTACATGAGGAATCCTCACAACTGTTAGTGATTCAGACCAGGCTTCTCATTTGCCTTTGACTGACATTTAACTTAACTCTAGTTTTTGTACGTTCGGGGATTGTTTTCTGGAGGCTGTGTTTTAAGCTGCTGTGGAAATTCAGGAAGACCAGAGGCTTTGGTGACCCAACTCTGGATGAAGCATGGTGACTGTAGTTACAGTATCTGGATCTGCAACATGACCAACAAATGGATCAGAGACTGCAGAGAGGGAAATCTCTGTAAACTGGAATGGGTGAATTACAATCAGATCAGCCATGGTTTTGAAGAATGTTGGAGCAGGATTGAATGGCTCGTTCATGCAAATTATTCAGATATTTCTGTTAGTACCAAGCCAATTCCTCTTCTCTTCCAGTGTCTCACAGTGGTGGACAGTGAGTCACCTCCTCCTGTTCCTGGGGAACAGAAATCTGGGCCTCACTAGCTTCCAGATTTCCCTGTATCGCAGTCTCGAGCAGTTGAGTGACTGCCTCCTGTTCCTGTGTCCCAGTCACGAGCAGTTGAGTGACTGCCTCCTGTTCCTGTGTCCCAGTCCCGAGCAGTTGAGTGACTCCTCCTGTGCCTGTGTTCCAGTCTGGAACAGTTGAAAGACTGCCTCCTGTTCCTCTGCCCAGAATCGAGCAGTTGAGTGACTACCTCCTGTTTCTCCCTGTTCCTGAGCAGCAGTTTGAATGCTCTGAATGATGTCACAAGGTTAAGAAAGGACTTGAGAACAGGGAATTTCAAACTTGGAGCAGCATGACGCAAAGGTATCTAGAAACGTCTCCACCAAACATTTTATGCAGCTCGTCTGTTATTTTATTCCTGTCTCCTTTTATAAACCGGGTGAATCATATACAACAGTGCAGTGTTCTGACAATACCCCCATATATAGGAAAGACAGATTAAAAAGATTGCAAGATTTATGATCTATCCCTCAGCAACTCTCATCCATTCAATCCAAACCGAGTAAATGTTCCCTTTCATTGTGTTATGTAAAATGATGTAAGGAACTGGATAACTGAACGTGTTTGTTTGCTAACTGTGAATAATGTTAGTCTCCATGGATTCTAATTATCCCAGTGGACAGTTTCCATCTTTTAATGATAAAAGGGCTCGATTCAATATGTTATCCCATAGTATGGGCGGGAGCACCACCGATAGCACTAACAGGGATCGGTTGCTCCAGAGACAGGGAGAGATCAGAAACTGAGAACATTAGACTGGACAGTTCTCACAGTGGATCAGAATCTGAGAATGTTATACTGGAATGTTACAACAATGGATGAGAAACTGAGAACAATAGACTGGAAAGTTACAACAATGGACAAGGGTTTATCCTATTATGTTTGGTTTTTTTCTACATATTATTGGTGGCCGTTATCATCGCGGATCAGATTTGTACTTTACATTATTCAATGTTTTTATTATCCTATCCTGGCTATTGTTGGTGTCCCTGGTAAGTTTCACTGTTGATATATTATTTGCATTAACCATGTGCGACGGTATTACTGTTCTTTTCATTTACTCTACTCTGTAAGTATTCACGCTCCAAACCACAACAAAGCAATATTGTTCATTCTTTATCTCCTTTAGTTCTGGTACTGGGCCTTGTTGGTTGACCTACTCACTTTCAGGTATGAACCAGGATTCATTGTATCACTGCCCTTGCCATTTAAATATTGAGAGCTTGGAGGTCACTGTCTTCTGTTCTGGATGCAAATTCCATTTCCTTCCTCTGACTACATCTCATCCCTGGCCAATAACTGAGGCTGAAACAGACGAGTCACAACTACGGTGATCCCTTTGGCCACAAGCTGATTACCATATCCTGACCATTCCTAATTTTAACTATTGTCATCTGCACGATATACTTCACTGGTTCATCCCATCTGCTGTTTGAACCTTCAGCTATGAAACACAATCTTATTAAAGCCAATAATCTGCTGTTGCTTAACTAAATCTGAGTCGGTATTCCATGGCTTGTATCTAAACGCAGACCAAAATCCCATCATTCCTGTACGGATTGCTTTATATTGTTGTTGGGTCTGGGAAAGCCTTTACTTTAATATTCACAAGCACATCGTCACCTCTGACTATGACACGGTCCTCAGTCTCCCTCTGTTAATGACACTAAGCCCTGTCAGTTGTTCACATTTGAACTGATTTCCTCTATGTCTATTCTCTCTCAAATAATACTTTTCATATCTACTACCACCAACACACACAGACACACACACACATACACACACACAGACACAATCTCTTATCTTATATTTCGGCAGTGGAGATACTGAGCCATACATTTGTGGGAGTCCATTTACTGTCACTTACTGCATGGGTTACGCATCTTCCCGTACAAGACATTTCTGTAGTCCAAGTATAGTAGCCATATACTGGCAAGGTTGCACTGTTCCCCATGCTGGGCAGGTAGTCCAGTTTATAGAGCAGTCCAGTAGCATGGTCTGCACAGCTCTCCATTCTGGCTGGTGCCTTGTCCCAGTTTATGGTGTCTTGGATGGTTCTGTGAGGCAGATTCACAATTTGATGTAACTAACCATTTCAACTGAGCTGGCAATAATTTTTTTGAATGCTCCTATTCTTGTGATTGGACCCACCATTGTTTCACTTCTCCAGTTACTCCTACTCCCCTGTCTCCTTTTCCATATTTTCACAACATGTTATCAGTTAATTAATTGTTTGTTTTTCTGTACCTTTCCCTGGTGTTGTTTTTTTCACTCCCGAGTGTATCGAGTGCTGGCTTTGTGAATCTCAGAAAAAAATGCAATGGTATGTGGCGGGCTGTTTCTCCAAGTTGGAAAGGGGGTTCCAGCAGCTTTGAGACACGTCTTTGAAACTTGGCCTGTGCCTGACCTCTGAAGGCCTGTGTTTGTCCCTCTCAGTTGATTGTGCAGTCCATACCATGAGGAAACCCCTCGAGTATTATTGTCAAGGAACAGGAGCTGAGGAGTATCTGACTGCCTCCTGTCATGGAAAGGTTAGTGGAGGTGATGGACATGGTTTACTGGAGGTTGTGCTGTGAGCTGCCTTAGACATTCAGGGAGACCTGAGGATTTGGTGACCCAACTCTGGATGGAGCATGGGGACTGTCGTTACAACATCTGGGTCTGCAACATAAACAACAAATGGAGCAGAGGCTGCAGAGAGGGGGAGAACTGGAACCACAGAGTGTTTGTGTGGAAAGAGATCTGCCAAACCTGCCTGTGTTTTAACGAGGAGACACACATCCTTTCCCTCTCCCCTTTAAATACACCCATGCAAATTCACCCTCTACTTCCCGCACACAAACACACTCTCCCCTCTCTCACACGCACGCATACACTCTCTCTCCCTCCCAAAGACACACACACTCCCCCTCACTCTCTGACAAACACACACTCTCTCTCTCCCTCCCACAGACACTCCACCTTGTTTTCAATCACACACTCGCACGTGCGTGAAAACACACACACACACACATCTAATCTGTAAGATGAATTTTCATTTGCCGGTTCGTATTTCCAGATGCATTATATTTTCTCAAAAAAAGTATGATTTATAGACAGTCAGTCAAAATGATATTTTATTAACTCCTACTTTGAAAATAAACCTAGTCTGATTCCAGGTGAAGACATATGCAGACTTCAAACAAGACCGCATGCCTAAAATACAATGTCTGACTGGAGGGGTCACCTCCTTTACATCGATAATAACTGAAGGTATCTCCAGGCAGGACTTGAAGGAAACGGATTGTAGTTGAATACAATTCTGCTGCTGCTGTGATTCTACCACACTACATGAATGCCCACTTTGAGCTCCAATATGTTCAATTCAATTCTACTAACTATCCCTCAGTTCACACCAAGACCCATTCACCCATCAGCTCTGTACTCAATGTCTTAACCTGGTTTCTGATGTGGTAACACTTCCATTTTCCTATTCTCATTCTCCTGAAGGTCTCTCCCTGGTGTTACGCCTCCAATTTGTTACTTTACTCAAACCCTTAACCTATGCATCTGAATCTTTTCCATTCCCCCAATGCTATCTTCTGTGTTTGATGTGAATGTGTTCCTCTCTGTTTTTCTAGCTGAGCATGATTAAGAGCTCTGCAGTGTCAGTGATGCCAGCCTTATGCAGTTTCAGATCAAGTAATCTGTGCACCTTGCATTATCGGTAACATCCCAGTGGATTCCGTGTGAGACAGAGCGTTTGAGCAGCTTTAACACACGTCTATGGAACTTATTCAAAAAAAGAAATTGCTGATGAAATTCAGCAGGTCTAGCAGCATCTTGTGGAGTGAAAGCAGAGTTAATCGTTCAGGACCAGTGAACCTTCTACAAAGCTACCATTTTCTCCAGCAATTTTTGCATTTTCATTTCCAGTCTCCATTGTTATTTGTTTAATTGAAAATTTGTTCTGAGCCTATTCATTTCTAGAGAAACTCAACAGGTCTGGTATCATCTGCAGAGACAGAGAAATAGAGTTAGCGTTTCAAGTCCAGTATGACACTTCTTCAGAACTGAAAAAGGATTGGAAAATAAGCTTTATAATCCCTTGATAGATGTGGGGAGTGGTTTGACGGGTAAAAGAGGGTGTGGCAAAAGATAAACATGCTTTTAGTAGTGGTGAACGAGTAGATCATGTGAAATAGCCTTAAATTAAGATGTGAATGGGGAAAAGGGGTACTGCATTTACAGTGTGTTTGGGTCCATGATAAACAACTGGAGCTGAGACTACAAAGAAGGGAAGCTGTATACACAGCGAGGAGCGAGGCACTATATTTTCCTCTCTGGGATTTCCAGGAAGATTTGTCTAAGCTGCAGCCATTCAGGTGTAAAGTGTAAAAACTGCTTGTCTCAAAATTGAGGTGATCACTGAGCTGTATCCTCTCCTTCAGTATAACCTGTGTTCTCACACCAGTAGCAGGACTGCGCTGACACTCACGATAAATTAAACTGGATTGATTCTGGAACTTTGCAGGCAGCAGTGGGTAATATGTCCACCATCACTGAAGTGCAGTCTTCCAATGTATTCACGAGTTGACTGAAACCATCTGCCTGCTGAGAGGAATGCATTGGTTCCATCTCCGCAAGGGAAGGTACAGAAACTACTTTCCACAAATATTAGGGAACAGAGGGACTGGTAAAAATTGGAAACTGAAGGAAATCAGAATTAATGAAGCGTATGTTAATGAAAATCTAATTGAATTGAAGTTTCATAAGTTGCTGCATCTGATGAGTTACATCTCAGAGTGATTGAGACGAGAACAGAGCTAGTGAAAAAATTACTGATTATTCTTCAAAGCTAGTTAAATTCTGGAAAGGATCCTGCAGACTGGACAACAGCTAATGTCAACCTAAATATTTAAAACAGGATGGAGAGGGAAAACAGAAAACTAAATAATTTGATGTCAACTGTGAGAAAAAAAAAAATTGGAACCTTTTTGAAGGAACATGACGACTAGACACTTGGAGAATAATGATATGATTTGGTACATTCAGCCTAGATTCAGGAAAGGGAAATGATCTTTGATAAACCTGTTTGACGAGATTGTCCGTTGTGACATCGAAAGTTGAGAACCAATGGGATTGTTTTATTTGTATTTTTAGAAGACGCTTGACATGTCTGAATACAGGTGAATGGGGAATGTTAGAGTCCATGGGTAGGTAGGGGTGGAATATACACCACATGGATTAAAATTTGAGTAACGGAGATATGAGAAGAGTAGCGTTTTTCTCTGGACTGAAGGATTGATGGATGGCAGCAGGATCACTGTTTGAGCAATAGCTGTTCACAAGGTATAACAATTATTCAGATGTGAACAACAAATATCATCATGTACATTTATATTTATTAAATGGTAGAGAGGTTGGTGAGTGCTTTTGTTGAAAAAGACCTGGATGTCCTTGGTAATAAGTCACTGATAGAATTCATACAGGGACAGGAAATAAATGATATGTGGCTCTTCAGGCAAAATGATTGAAGTATAAAAGTTAGAATATCTTTCCCACTGATCGTGTTTTGTTGAGATAGTATTTGGTGCTTTGTGTAAAGGTTTGGTCTGCTTTATAACCAATGATCTCTTTGTCACCGAGACAGTGCAAAGGAGTCTGACCAGACTAAACACTAGCATGATGTTACCATGAGGAGAGAGTTTAGCAACTATGTGCTTAATCTGTAGCGCTGTGAAAGAATAAGAAGTTGAAGCTTGATGGGTATGGACAGAAACTCATTATGTCCCAAAAGCTGAATTGGGTGACAATGTCATACTTTTCATTGAATGTTTAATTCACGACAGTTTTCATGCATCTGCAGAACCCTCACGCCGATTGACAGAGAGGTGCAGACTCTGAATGAACTCTGAACACTTTAATGCACAGTTACTGTGTGACACTGCATTGATTGTCACTTTGTACACAATCCTGTCAGCAGCCAAAATGCCATCATTCTGAAACAGTTTGTTATTCCCCATCGGTTTCTGACCTCCACGGAGACCATGGGTCTGCCTTCTTGGAGATGGAAGATAACTTGGAGAATGGCTAAAAAATGTTGGATTCATTCTGACTGCCAGAAACCCATGTTAAATTAACACATATGTGCCATGAGTAATTAAGCCATGTGGATCAATTTGGAGCAGTCTGTTTGTGCAGTCCCTGCTCCATTTGTTTGTGATGTTGGAGAATCTCTGACACTTTCCTGTTCCTGCGTTAGTGGCTTGACAAGCTGAATAACCTCTTCCTGTTCCTTTGTGAGTGACTGCGGGTGTGAAATGGTTCTTTCTGATCCCATGTACGTGACATGTGGGAGAGAGCAGACTCCCACGTTCCTGTGCAACAGGCAGGAGGCACTGAATGGGCTCTCCTTCTTTTGCCCAGTAGTTTTGATGGGATGAATGGCTTCCCCACATTCTCGTGAAACCAGATTGAGCTGCTGAATGAACTTGTCCTTTTACTGTGGAAATGTACTGTGCTGTTACATAAATGTTACCCAGACTTTAACAACACGGTCTTGAATGTTGTCTGAGTCTTGCTATACATGGTCACAGATTGTTTCAAGAGCTGAAGAGGGACAACCTGTCCTGAAAACTTTGTAGACTTCATGCCCCCTCATCTGCTGGCACGGTGAATCAGTAGCTAACACTGCTGCCTCACAGCACCAGGGTCCCAGGTTCGATTCGAGCCTTAGGCAAATGTCTGTGTGGAGTTTGCACATTCCCCAGTTGTCTGCATGAGTTTCTTTCGGGTGCTCCGGTTTCCTCTCACAGTCTGAAGATGCGCACGCAGGGTGAATTGGCCAGACTAAATTGTCCATCATGTTAGGTGCATTAGTCAGACTGAAATGTGTTTGGGTGGGTTACTCTTCGGAGGGTCGGTGTGGACTGGTTGGGCCGAAGTACCTGTTTCCACATTGTAGGGAATCTAATCTGCTCAGTTTGGACTCAATGGGATGAATAGCCTCCTTCCACACTGTAGGGATTCTATGATGACAAACTGGAGATGCCTGAGCTGAGGAAGCTACGCTGAGGATCTCCTGCAGATGTGCCCCACGGCTGAGATGATTGATGCCCACCAATGATAATCATCTTCCCTTGTGCCGTGAATGACTCCAAGCAGTGTAGAGGTCATAATTAATTCTCAGTAAGTGTGATTTTGTTCAGGTTCCTTGATGTCATCCTCAGTCAAATACTGCCTTGAGCTCAGGATCAGTCTCTCTTACCTGAGCCCCTGCGTTACCGCTTTTGTTCATATCAATAGGTCATGGTGCTGAAGCAGAAAAGGTTTTCTTCAAACAGAGAGTAGTGAATGTCAGGAACTCTCTTACACAGAGTGTTAGGGGAGCTAGATCATTGAAAGGGACCAGTGGTGTCCCGCTGGGATCAGTTCAGTGACCTCTGCTCTCTGTTATTTTCAAAAATGACATGGATGCGCGTGTTGAAGAGTTGGATAGTAAGTTTGCCGATTACACAAAGGTGGTTGGAGTGGTACAGAATGTGGAGGGCTATTGTCGGTTGCAATGGGATATCGAAAGGATGCAGAGCTGGGCTGAAAATGGCACATGGAGTTCAAACTGAAGTAATTCACTTTGCAAGCTGGAATGTGAATGCAGAATACATGGTTAAAGGCAGGATTCTTGGCAGTGTGGAGAAACAGAGGGATCCTGGCGTCTGTGTCCACAGATCCCTCAAAGCTGCCACCCAAGTTGATCGGGTTGTTAAGAAGGTGTATGGTATGTTGGCTTTCAGTTGCAGGGGGATTGAGTTTAAGAGCCGCGAGGTTATGCTGCAGCCCGATAGAGCCCTGCTCAGACCTCACAGGGAATATTGTGTTCAGTTCTGATCTCCTCATTATAGGAAGGATAATGAAGCTTTTGAGAGTGTAAAGAGGAGATTTACCAGGATGCTGCCTGGACTAGAAGTCTTACGAGGAAAAATAGATGAGAGGTGACTTGACAGAGGTGTACAAGATGATGAGAGGCAGATAGAGAGTGAATAGCCAGAGACATTTTCCCATGGCAGAAATGTCTGTGACGAAGTGGCCTAAATTTAAGGTAATTGGAGGAAGTTTTAGGGGAGATATCAGAGGTAGATTCTTTACACAGAGAGTGGTGGGTGTGTTGAATGCACTACCATCAGTGGTAGTAGATACAAATACGTGAGGGAAACTTAAGAGACTCTTGGATAGGCACATGGAACAAAGTGAACGGAAGCATGTAGGTTAGAGTAGGACAAACAACACAACGTCGAGAGCTGAAGGTCCTAACTGCATGCATTAATGTAGAACCTTGAGCTCAAAATCTGCAGGAATTCATGTAAAACTCCGTTATCACACTTTTTAGCTTAGAATCAATCTAAACATCATGGCATAGTCAGAGAACACAGGGGGCCAACACATTCAACATTTTATCTTGCTATCACCATTGTTCACAGCTCACCTGAGAATGCAACTTTTTTTTAAAAAAAAGGTTTTGTGATTTACACATGAAAGAAGTGAAACTATCACTTGGATTTGTGAAGGGTAGGTCTTGCCTTACAAGTCTTATTGAATTCTTCGAGGAGGTGACCAAGCATATGGATGAGGGTAGAGCAGTGGATGTAGTGTACATGGATTTTAGTAAGGCATTTGATAAGGTTCCCCATGGTAGGCTTATGCAGAAAGTCAGGAGGCATGGGATAGAGGGACATTTGGCCAATTGGATAGAAAACTGGCTCACCGGTCGAAGGCAGAGAGTGGTGGTAGATGGTAAATATTCAGCCTGGAGCCCAGTTACAAGTGGAGTTCCGCAGGGATCAGTTCTGGGTCCTCTGCTGTTTGTAATTTTTATTAATGACTTAGACGAGGGAGTCGAAGGGTGGGTCAGTAAATTTGCAGATGATACGAAGATAGGTGGAGTTGTGGACAGTGAGGAGGGCTGTTGTCAGCTGCAGAGGGACTTAGATATGATGCAGAGCTGGGCTGAGGAGTGGCAGATGGAGTTCAACCCTGCCAAGTGTGACGTTGTCCATTTTGGAAGAACAAATAAGAATGCAGAATACAGGGTTAATGGTAGGGTTCTTAGTCTGGTGGAGGAACAGAGGGATCTTGGGGTGTATGTACATAGATCTTTGAAGGTTGCCACTCAGGTGGATAGAGTTTGTAAGAAGGCCTATGGAGTATTGTCGTTCATTAGCAGAGGGATTGAATTCAAGAGTCGTGAAGTGATGTTGCAGCTGTACAGGACTTTGGTTAGGCCACAGTTGGAGTACTGTGTGCAGTTCTGGTCGCCTCACTTCAGGAAAGATGTGGAAGCTTTGGAGAGGGTGCAGAGAAGATTTACCAGGATGTTGTCTGGAATGGAGAGTAGGTCGTACGTGGATAGGTTGAGAGTTCTCGGCCTTTTCTCGTTGGAACGGCGAAGGATGAGGGGTGACTTGATAGAGGTTTATAAGATGATCAAAGGAATAGATAGAGTAGACAGTCAGAAACTTTTTCCCCGGGTACAACAGAGTGTTACAAGGGGACATAAATTTAAGGTGAAGGGTGGAAGGTATAGGGGAGATGTCAGGGGTGGGTTCTTTACCCAGAGAGTGGTGGGGGCATGGAATGCGCTGCCCGTGGGACTGGTAGAGTCAGAATCATTGGCGACCTTTAAGCGGCATTTGGATAGGTACATGGATGGGTGCTTAATCTAGGTTAGAAGTTCAGCACAACATCGTGGGCCGAAGGGCCTGTTCTGTGCTGTATTGTTCTATGTTCTATGTTCTATCATGGTATTCTTAACAGACAATCAATTTTTCCATGTATAATTTCAGTTACATCACACTGTAAATTTTTACTATAAATTCTGTGTTACGGTCGAGCCCTCCACTATCACCTGATGAAGGAGCGATGCTCCAAAAGCTACTGTGCTTCCAATTAAACCTGTTGGAACATAACCTGGTGCTATGTGATTTCTAGGTTTGTACACCCCAGTCGAACACCGACATCTCCAAATCAATACTGTTCTTTGTTCTGTGTTCTATGGAAGTGCTCAAGAAGACTTGGACATTAATAAGATTTGAGACTTGGAGCAGGTCAGCCTTGATCTTCGTGAAGGGCAAGGCAGGCTTGGGATGTGAATGACCTGCACCTGTTTCTGAATCTCACCCATTCTGTTATTGGAAAGTTAGTATGTGTTATTTTCCTGGAAGGTCTTTTATGGACTATTGCAATCAGGGAGACCCGTGGATTTTGTGAGCCATCACTGGGTGAGATTTGGGGGCTGTATTCACAGTGAATCTGGGTCTACAACATGTTCAACAAATGAAGCACAAGATACAGAGATGGGAAGTTTTGTAAAGAGAAATGAGCAACCTCTTCCATATCCAGCCTGGGTCTTCCAATTACATTTTCCAATCTCCCAAACCGAGTGGGACAGTCTCGAGGGACCGAACTGTTTCCTCTATTTCTGTACACCATGCTATAACAATAAGTGGAATCTAACTGCTCCTGTCTATCAGGCTGGAGGGGTTGAATGGAACACAGAAACATGGGACTGAGGAGCAGGAGTGGGTCATTAGAGAACTTGAGCCTTCTCCACCAGGCATTAAGATTGTGGCTGATCAGATTGTGGTCTCAGCCTCATCGTCCTGTCTGTGTCCCATTATCCGTGACTCACTTTTCTGTCAAATCTTTAACTAACTCAGCTGTGAATACTTGTAATCAGAGAGGCACCACAAACTTCCGGGGAAGAGAATTCCCATTCGAATGGCCCTTTTAGAATTCTTCCTCATCCCGCTGTGAGAATGAGAGAATCATACAGCGTGGAAAAAGATCCTTTTGTCCAATTTTTCCATGCCGATCAGGCATCTTAATCAGATCTCGTCCCACTTGCCAGCATTTGGCCCACAACACATGATCCATTCCTATTTATGTACCTATCCAGTTACATTGTAAACATGTAATTGTACCCGCTTTCACTACTTTCTCTGACAGTACACCCACCAGCCTCTGTATGAAAAGGTTTCCCCTCAGGTCCCTTCTGTCTTTGCCCTGTCACCTTCACCCTATGCCGGAAAGTTCTGGACGCCCCGACACTGGGAAAAAGATCTTGACCAATCAGACTCTCCATGTCCCTCAGGACTTTATTAAACCTCTGTCATGTCACCATTCAGTCTCTGACATGCGAGGGGAAAAAGCCTCATCCTGTTTATCATCTCCCTGTAGCTCAAACCCTCAAGTTCCAGAAAATCTTTGTAAATCTTTTCTGCACCCTTTCAAGCTTAACAAGAGTCAACTGATATGGACGCAGTATTCTTAAAGTGGCCTCACCTCCGTCCTGTACAAGCGCAACACGTTACTCCAACTCCTATTCTCAATGTTCTGACCGATTAAGGCAAGAATGTCAACCACGTTCCTCACTACTCTACCGACCTAAACTCCACTCACAAGGAACTATGAATCTTCACCCCTAGGTCTGTTTGTTAAGCAACATTCCCCAGGGCACTACTCCGCTTTAACTTTCCAAAATGAAAAACCTCACAAATATATAAATTAAACTCCATCTGCCAGTCCTTGGCTTATTGATGATCAAGGATCCCGTTATATTCTGAGTTAATCTTCTTCACTGTCCACTGAACCAATTTAGTGATGTTATCTGTAAACTTACTAACCATGCCTCCGATAATCACATCAAAGTTGTTTATATCCGTGATGAAAAGCAGTGAGCTCAGCACTGATTCTTTCAGAAAACCGCTGGCCACAGGTCTTCAGTCTGGAAAACAATCCATTACCTTCAATCCAATTTTGTATCCAATTGGTTAGCTTTTACTAGATTACATATAACCTAAGTTTAGTAATCTGTCTACGATGGGGAACCTTATTAAATGCCTTGCTGAAGTTTGTGTAAAAATTGTACACCACGGTGTATTCTTCAATCTTCTTTGTCATCACTTCATAATACTCAATCACATTAATTAGACATGATTTCCATCACACAAATCCATATTAACTATCCCTAATCATTCCTTGTCTTTCTAAATAAATGCAAATTCTATCCCTCAGAATCCCCTCCAACGAACTCCTCGTCTCTGACGTTGGCTGATTGAGTCGATAATTCCCTGTGTTGTTTTGGCTCCCTTCTCCCTTTTTTAGCCCCACTCCTCCACTGCCCACAAAAAATAATTATAACTATGTTGGTGATATGGCCAATGATATAGTTCTCCCATAGCCATGTTTCAGTAATGGCTATAATATCCCAGTCCCACGCACCAATCCATGCCCTGAGTTCGTCAGACTTACCTGTCAGCCATCTTGCATTGAAACAGTTGCGATTTAATCCAACAGGCATTCCTTGCTCCCTGTCGTTGTCTAGCCTGACCTGTCTCTTCATTTTACTGTTTCTGATTACTGTATCTCCTTCCAGCCTCGCAATTGCCTCCCTGCTGTTGAGGATCCCACCACTCCCCAACCCCAGCCAATCTAGTTGAAACCCTCCCTTGCAGCAGTTGCAAACAGGCCTGCCAGGATATTGGTCCCCTTCCAGCTCAGGTACAACCCGTCCTTCCTGAACACGTCACCTTGCCCCACAAAAGATCCCAGTAATCCAAAATTCTCTGCCCCCTGCACCAATTCTTTAGCCACCCCTTCATCTGCCATATCATCCTATTCTTACCCTCACTAGCATGGAGAACTGGAAGTAAACTTAATATTAACTCTGTCTTTTATACTTTTCCGTAGCTCTCCACAATCACTCTGCAGGATGTCATCACTATTTCTACCTGTTTCATTCTATCCATTGTACCAACGTGCACAATGACTTCTGGCTGCTTCCCCCCACTGCCCCCCCCCAACCCCCAGTGAGAACGTTCTGCAGCCACTCTGAGACATCCTGGACCCTGGGCATGTGGGAGGCTACACACCATTCCGGATTCTCTTTTGCAGCCACAGAATCTCCTGTCTGTTCCCCTCACTATCGAGTCAGATAATTACTTCTGTTGTTATTCTGCTTGCACAGCCTTCTGACAATGGGATTTCTTCATGTAACAGTTGAATTTGGCTGAATTGCTTTGCTTCAGGCAATGGGGAGATTCCAATGAATCCTCATCAGGAATCCTCATTTAGTGCGAAAGACGACTGGGCTTTTTTTCACTCCCAAACATTGCTGTGATGAGCGATAGGGAAAGAGAAAGGGAGCAATAGAATGTTTCTCCACAGATAGGCTACATTTTCCATCTGTAAGTTAAATCAGTAACGTTATCAGTCCCACACTGGACTCAGTGAGCTCTTCTTGAACATTGTCCGAATTCTGCATTCTCCTTGCATTTAAATAAATTTCTGCTGTTTCATCCTTTCCCCAAAACAGAAAATTTCCATCACGTATATAAATTGTACTGTTTTTTTTTTGCTGGAGCTTTGCTCACAGCCATCCTCTGTCTGTATGCCATTGCTTGTTGCTGTGCCCTCCCCAATCTGTGTCCCATTGCAGATGTTCTGCACTCCCACTGTCTGTATGCCATTGCAGACGATCTACCGTTCCCGTCTGTATCCCATTACAGACGCACTGCCTTCAGCTGTCTATGTCGCATTGTAGATGCTCTCCCCTCCCCTGTCTTTATCCCATTGCAGACTTTCTGCCCTCCCCGTCTGTATCCCATTGCAGACGCTCTGCCCTCCCCCTTTCTGTATCCCATTGCAGAAGCTTTGTCTTCCCGTAACTGTATCCCATTGCAGACGCTCTGCCCTTCCCCTGTCTGGATCCCATTGCAGATGCTCTGCCCTCCCCGTGTTTGTATCCCATTGCAGATGCCATGCCTCCCCTGTCTGTATCCCACTGCAGACTCTCTGCCCTCACCCATCAGTGTCCCATTGCAGACGCTCTTCCCTGCCCCTGTCTGTATCCCATTGCAGACACACTGCCCCTCCCCTGTCTGTATCTCATTGCAGACGCTCTGCCTCCTCCTGTCTGTATCCCTTTGCAGAGCAGCATCCCTCCCCCAGTCTGTCTTCCATTGCAGACACACTGCCCCTGCCCTGTCTGTATCCCATGGCAAACGCTCTGCCCTCCCCCTGTCTGTATCCCATTGCAGATGCCCTGCCCTCCCCCTGTCTGTATCCCATTGCAGATGCTCTGCCCTTCCCCTGTCTGTATCCCATTGCAGAGGTGCATCCCTTCACCAGTCTGTCTCCCATTGCAGGCACACTGCCCTTCCCCTGTCTGTATCCCATTGTAGACGCACTACCCTCGCTCTGCCCTCCGCTGTCTGTATCTCATTGCAGGCGCTTTTCCCTCTCCCTGTGTGTATTCCATTGCAGACTCCCTGCCCTCCCCCCGTCTGTATGCAATTGCAGGTGATCTTTCCTTCCCCTGTCTGTATCCCATTGCAGATGCCCTGCCTTCCCCCTGTCTATGTCCCATTGCAGACGCTCTACCCTCCCCCGTCTGTATCCCACTGCAGACAGTGTTCCCTCCACTGTCTGTATCCCACTGCAGACGCTTTGCACTCCCCCCGTCTGTATCCAATTGCAGGTGATCTGTCCTTCCCCTGTCAGTATTCCATTGCAGATGCCCTGCCTTCCCCCTGTCTGTATACCATTGCAGACGCTCTGCCGTCCCCTGTCTGTATCCCATTGCAGATGCTCTACCCTCCCCCTGTCTGTATCCCATTGCAGATGCTCTGTCCTCCCCCTGTCTGTATCCCATTGCAGATGCTCTGTCCTCCCCCTGTCTGTATCCCATTGCAGATGCTCTGTCCTCCCCCGTCTGTACCCCATTGCAGATGCTCTGCCCTCCCCTGTCTGTATCCCATTGCAGATGCTCTGTCCTCCCCCTGTCTGTATCCCATTGCAGATGCTCTGCCCTCCCCCTGTCTGTATCCCATTGCAGATGCTCTGTCCTCCCCCGTCTGTATCCCATTGCAGATGCTCTGTCCTCCCCCTGTCTGTATCCCATTGCAGACGCTCTGCCCTCCCCCTGTCTGTATCCCATTGCAGATGCTCTGCCCTCCCCCTGTCTGTATCCCATTGCAGATGCTCTGCCCTCCCCCTGTCTGTATCCCATTGCAGACGCTCTGTCTCCATCTGACATCTTTTAACTTAGCATGAAAAGTGAGAGAGATGAGATTGGAACTGCCAGCGAGTTTAAATTGAGAATTGCTCTTTAGTGAACATTGCTGTTTACTCGGTTGGTGGGACGGCGATGTTTCAGAATCTCCACACAACGTGTCCTGGACGTCTCTGGCTCTTTCCAGGATCCTCCCCACATGTCGAGGTAGAGGGTGAGGGAACGGAAATCGGGCACTCTAACACCCTGCTTGGCCTTTTATGTCCTATTCCAGGATGTTTCTCCTGGAATGGGAGAAGAGGAGGGACGGAGTGAGGGTGGGAGTGGGTGTCCCTGCTGTTAATGCTGGTATAGGGGAAGGGGGAAGGGTGAGATGTCCGGAGGGAGCCTGACCAAAATGTTGTATCCATGCAGTGGTGTAAGTGTGCGGGGCTATTGCGTCAGTGAAAGAAAAACTGAGGGAAGGAACGTGCTAAATTCAACAGTGAGTGTGGTCGTGCTTGAGCCTTATTTGGTGATAGAGTGTGAGCCTTGTTCGGGGGTAGGTGTTATAACAGATACACAGTGAGTGTGAGGGAGCAGAAGAATATGGTGACACTTATCCTGGAAAAGTGGGGGGCAAGAATATTGATGCTTGTCCTGTATTGCTGACCAATTCTTCAGATCATCTCAGCGTTGAGGTGAGTCTCCCTGAACGTCTTGTCCAAGTCTATCAGTAATAACGCCACAGACCCTTTCCATAACTTCCCACAGAATCAGTTTGGGTGGATCTTACAAATAGCAAGGTGAAGCAAACATTAGTGTATAATTATCAAAACCAAATTTGTCACGGAAATACTTTACAACATAGGTTCTGGAAATTAGGTATGCAAGTATATGCAAGGGGGAGCAATGACACAGTGATATTATCGCTGGACTCTTAACCCAGAGATCCAGGTAATATTCTGGGGACATGAATTCAAACCCTGCCATGGTGGAATTTGAATTCAATATGTATCTGGAATCAAGGGTTTATGATGACCAGGAATCCATTGTCGATTGTTGGAAAAACTCATCTGGTTCACTGATGTCCTTGTGGGAAGGATACTGATGTAGCCTGGTGTAGCCTGCATGTGACTCCAGACTCAAGACAACGCTACTGACTCTTAACTGCCCTCTGGCATGAGCAATAAATGCTGGTTATCCAGCGACACACTCATCCTGTGAATGAGTAACAAATAATCGTGTGTGCTGCAGTAATAATAGATGGTCTCAAGTTGCACCGAAACTGCAGTGACTACTAATACTGTGAAGATAAACTTCCGTAAGTGTGTATTAGGTAGGTTGAACAGTATGTTGTGAACCAAACTAGAGAGGAGGTTATTTCAGATTTGGTATTGTGTTGTCAGGAGGACTAATTAATAATCTTGCTCTGAAGCAGCTTTGGAGGAATAGTGACTTCAATATGTTGCATTTTTACACGGCGTCTGAATACAATATCGAGTGTTTGAACATTCTGGTTAAGCATCATGGAAGCCCGGAGGCTAGAGGGTCAAGCACGCTCCAATGAATTGGGGAAATATAATATAACATTCAATGGGAGAAGCAATGATTGTGAGAATCATAGAGTACGACAGCACGTAGAAAGGCTCTTCAGCCCAAAATGGTCCATTCCGAACAAAATGTCCATTCACATTTCCCTGCCCTTGCCCCATATCCTTCTTATTCTTTCCTATCCGTGTAGTTGTCCGAATGCATTTTAAATTTTGCGTATCTACCCACCTCAACCACTTCTGCTGGCATCTCATTCCATGTGCACACCACCCTGTGTGTAAAAGAAATTGCCCGTCAGGTTCCCTTTTACTCTTTCCCATCGGATCGTAAATTGATGCCCTCTCGTCCATGGTTGCTCAAAAAGACTGATTGAATTCACTCTATCCATGCTTCCCATGATCTTATACACTGGTATCAGATCCCCCGCTGTCTCATACACTCTAAAGTAAAAACTCCTAGCTTGCCCAACCTCTCTCTATAACTCAGACCATTGAGTCCGGGCAACATCCTTGTAAATTTCTTCTGCACTATTTCCAGGATAATAACATCCTTCCCGTAGCAAAGTGAACAATACTTCACGTAAAACTACCGGTATTGCCTCACCACCATCCTGTATAACTGCAACATAACTCCCTAATTTCGATACTCATTACTCTGACTGATGAAGCCCAGTTTGCCAAATGCCTTTTTCACTCCCCTATCTACCTGTGACTCCACTTTCAGAGAACCTTTAACTTGAATTCCAAGGTCTCTTTGTCTCAATACACTTCTTAAGGCCCTGCCATTCACCATGAAACTCCTACCTTGATTTGACTTTCTAAAATGCAAGAACTTACACTTATCTGTATTAAACTCCATTTGCCATTTCTCGGCCCACTTTCACACCTGATCAAGGCACTGCTGTAATTTCTGAAAAATCTGATAATCTTCCTCACCGTCCACGATACCGCCTATTTTAGTGTCATCTTCAAACTTATAATTCATGCCTGTACATTCTCGTCTAAATCATAGATGTGTGTAATATGTAAATACAAATACAATATACATGCATAAAATAAGCAGTAATAGTCCCAGGACCGACCCCTGAGGCATTCCACTCATCACAGGCCTTCAGCCCGACAAGCATACTTCCACTATTACCCTATGTTTTCCTACAATGAAGCAAATCTATGATCTGATTTGCCAGCTCCCCCTCAATTCCATATGATCTAAACTTCCAGAGCAGCCTACCATGTGGAACCTTACTGAAGGCCTTACTGAAATCCATATACACCACATATACCACCATGCCCTTGTCAAAGTACTGGTCATTTCACCAAAGCACTCTAACAAATTATTGAGCCATGATCCCCCACGCACAAAGACGTGCTGACTGCTCATAATCACACCCTGCCTTTCCAAATGCATATATATTGTCTCTCTCAGAATCTTCTCAAGAAACTTGTCAACTAGAGATATCAGGTTTGCTGGTCTATAGGTCCCAGGTTTTTCTTTGTAGCTCTTCTTGAATAAGGGAACAGCTTCGCTATTCTCCAGTCCTCCGGGACCTCACCCTTTGACTACCGACCAGGGCCCCCACTATTACTTCTCTGTCCTCCTGCAGTGTTCCTGAATATATCTGGTCAGGACCAGGAGATTTTTAGAAATACTACATAATCTGAAAGATATGTCTACTTATTTCAGGTGAAAACACCAAAGAGTGAGTAAGTGACTCAATGATGATTAACATAACAAATTAAGGAATATAATAATCACAGGAAGTGACTTCAGAAGAATTCCAGACATTGGAGAATCCTAAGAATTCTCAGAAAATTGCAATCCAGTAAAGGAGGGCCATGAAACTGATCAGGAAATCAAAAAGCGAACATGCATGCAAACAAACAGAAACACAAAGATTTCAAAAATCTATGATCTATATTTCAAAAGAAAAAAAAATTGTCAAATGTGGAAATTTGCAATTGGGAGAGACGAGTTTATGGTGGATAACAGGGAAATGGCAAAGCAAATGACCAATTACTATACATCTATCTTAATGGAGTAAGATCCAGAAAATCACCCAGAAATACGAAGTGATTGTATAGGACTTATGGAAGTAAAGACATAAAGTCAATTCTTATCAGTAACAAGGCAATATTGAACATGCAGCTGGATTGAGCATTACTAAGCTTGACAAACCAGATGTACTTCATACCAAAATCTTAAGAACTAAATCACAAATAGAAGTACTGATTGCATTGTCGATGACTGCGTTCTATTTTCCGTTACATTCTGCAGAGTCTGGAAGCTGGTGTAGATAAATGCACATTATTAAACGTGATCCAAGCACTATAGATGAATGGTAGGGGTACAAGCATCTACAAAGAGAAGAAGAGACAGTGTGGAGAACTGCTGACAAATTAACTTGACATTTGTGGGGAAACTGTTGGAATCTATTATATAGGATGTGATATTGGATACTTCGACATTAACAGCAACATTGGAGAGACTCAGTATGCATTTCGGAAAGGGAAATCATACTTGACAAACTTCGGAATTGTTTGAAGTTGATTCTTACAGCATAGATAATGGGGATCCAGTAGAATTGGTATAGATTTTAGATTATCAGAAGGCTTTCTATAAGAACTCACAAAGTGAGTTCGAAAATGCAATGATGTGAAGGGTATTTGGAGGAATATATGTAAGTGGAACCCTAAAGTTGGTTGCCTTCCTTTAAGGGAGTCAGAATATAGATGTAAAGACACGTTGAAGCAGTGTGTTGGTGAGACTGTACCTGGAGTATTGTGCACAGTTTTGGTGACCGAATCTGAGAAAAAATATACAGACCACAGAGGAAGTGCGGTGGACATTATCCAGACGGCAAGCGTGTGTGATGAGGAAACTCGGCCTATGTTCTCTTGAGGTTCAAAGATCCAGCGGTGGGTCACTGTGAACTTTAAAAAACTCACAAAACATACGACAAGTTTGAAATTAACAGGATGTTTATCAGTCTGTCTAATCCACATTCAAGGCAAATAATGGCAGGATAAGGGACAAACCATTTAAGACTGCAATAAGGAGGAAAGTCTGCGCGTGGAGGGGAATGACTAACACATGGGCAAAGCAGGGCGAGATTACGGAGAATTTCCAGATAACTTACAAGTATGTCAAGTGGAGCAGAATAACCAATGAACACGTAGGACTCATTAGTAACTTGCCAAGTTGCATCTAAATCAACTTTAGTAGTAAGAGAAAGAGGGGAGTGGTGGAAGGCTGTTTGTGTGACTGGAGGCTAGTGTCCAATGGTGTACCACGGGCATCAGTGCTGGGTCCCGTATTATTTGTGATTCGGAGGTGCTAGTATTGGGCTGGGGTGGACAAATCTAAAAATAGCATAACACCAGACCATAGTCTAACAGGTTTATTCGGCAGCACTCGCTTTCGAAACGTGGCTTCTTCATCAACGTGCACAACCACGTGATATAACTGATGTTGAGAGATTTTTAACCTTATTATTTGTGGTATTCATAAATGATGCAGCTGTGAATATGGACGAGGGGTGGGGTGTGTAATAAATAAGTTTGGATTTGATACAAAGATTGGCGGGGTGGTTGGCAGTGAGGAGGAAGGCCTTATGTTACAGGTAGATACGGATGGAATGGTCAAATGGGTGGATCAATGTCAGATGGAATGTAACCGTGATAACTATAAGGTGATGCAACTTTGGAAGAAGGAACCAGACAGAGGAGTTATCAATGAATGGCAGCACACTAGAAAGCTCAGAGGGTGTTTCTCCACACATCACTGAATGTGACTGTACAGGTTAATACACAATCTGGGAAAGGCTAGGGGAATGTAAACATAGCCTTTATTCATCGAGGCAGAGCTGATAAGAACTATGCGGAACTGTGGTGAGAGCAAGATCGAATACTGTGTGTAGGTCTGGGAACAACATTATAGGAAGGATGTGATTGTAGTGGAGGGGGTGCAGAGCAGATTCACCAGGATGTTCCCTGGGATGGAGCATATCAGCTATGGAGGGAGGCTGGATAACCTCAGGTTGTTTAGTTTGGAGGAGAGAAGGCTGCGAGGTCTGTGATTCAGAAGGATAGGATTACGAGGTACATGGACAGGGTGGATAGACAGCAGCTGTTGCTTTGACTCAAAGGGCAACATTTTTAAAGTGAAGGATTTGTGGTTTAGTGAAGATTTGAGAATTGTTTTTCAACCAGAGGGTGTTGGGGCCTGGATTGCACTTCTTGAGAGTTGAGTTGTCATGGTAACCTCAAACCATTAGAAACCACATGGTTGTGCACTTCAAATGCTTTAAGATCCACGGCTACAGTCTTGTGTCGGAAAGTGGGCCTAAAGTAGACCGTGCTGTATTTCTGGTAGTACAGAGTCTGTGCTTCTGTGATTGTATGGCAGTGGAAGGTCAATGATTGAGTAGCTTAAGGTAGGAATTGATGGGTTTCTGAAGAATATCTTAAGAAAGTTGTTAATAGAGAACTTGTAATATTTTCTGGAAATTTGTCAATGGCAAAATTCAGAGAAAAAGGTTGCAGATTTCTTACAGTCTGATGCCAGATAATAAAGGACCGAGAAATAGCAGGACTATGGAGCAAATACTTTAGTTATGCTTTCACAGAAGAAAACAAAACAAAAAAGAAAACTTCCAAGCAATACTAGGAAATTTCAGTCTTGTGAGAAAAAGGGAATAGAATGAAAATAGCAACTAAACGGTTTAGAGAAAGTATTGGACTGAAATTAATGGGAATAGACAAAGTCAACAGAGATTTATGAAATGGGAATCATATTTGAGAAAGGCTTTTAGGAAAGTTATCTAGGAGATATCAATGCCATGCGAGTGGATTATCAGAAAGGTTTTTGATAAAGCCCCAAGCCTCTTGTGCAAATTCGAATCCTATGGGACTCGGGCTAATATATGGTCATAGATTTCGAATGGGAGAGCTGGCAGGAAACAGTGAATAGGAATAAAACAATGTTTTATTTTTATATGGAAAGCTTGGAGGATATTGTAAGGATCGTGTCTTGGTTTCCAGCTATTCTCAATACACATCATATCTTTGGGTGAGGGGCGCAAATGCAATATTCCCAAGTCTGCTGACAGCACTAAACGATGTCAGCCTGTGAGTGGATGAGGAGGATGTAAAAAAGTTCCAAGGTGATTGAGACAAGTGGAGTGACTGGGCAAATACGTGGCACATGGAGAGTAATGGGGTGGATGAGATGTTGTGTACTTTGATGGGAACAATGGACTGGCAGCCTCTCATTTGAAAAAGGAGTGTTTGAATAATGTTGCACTGTAAATGAACTTAAGCTGCATTTTTGTTTATTTCTGCGCAGCCCTCAGAGTCCATGTAGGGCAGTGAGTTCTGAAGACAGAAGTCAATTCTGGGAATGCCATTAGCACGCTGACAAGTGTATATAGGCCCAGCAAGTGGGGAACTGGAACTTTGAAAGGAAACTGGATCTCCCTGTACACCAGTCACTGAAAGCAATATTGCAGGAGTAGAAAGCAGGAAGGAAGATAAATGCTGTATTCACCTTCATTTCAGGGGATTTGAGTGCAGGAGTAAATGTATCTCACTTCCGCTGTACAGGGCCTTGGTGAGACCCCATCTCCAACATTGTGCAGTATTGTGTGCAGTTTTGGTCTCTTTTCCTAACAGACCACAAACCTGACATTGAGTGAGAGTAGCAAAGGATGACCAGACTGATCTCTGGGATGACAGACTTTTTGTGGGAGCAGAGTTTGGGGCGACTGGACCTGTATTCAATGGGCTTTAGGAAAATGAGTGAAAATCACAGTGAAATATATAACACTCTGACAAGGCGAGAAGATTAGAAGCCGATCAGTAAATCACCTGGCTGGAACGTCTAAAACAAGGGGCCACAATATTAGGTACAGACAGGCCACTTTGCGTTGAGATGAGAATAAATGCCTGCACTCAGAGAGTGGCGAACCAGGGGTACTCTCTTCAAGATCAGGCTGTGGAAGTCAAGGGCCTGAATATAAATCAGAATTTCTGGAAACTAAAGGATAGGGAGAGAGCAGGAGTATGGTGTGAAGATAGAAGATCAGCTCTCATTCCAGGTTGTTCTCCAATAACATAATAACTGGGTTCCTGTACAACACTGTGTTGTAGAAAATCGTGCAATATTAATAATGGGGTCTATGGAAAAAAGAGGGTAAGTGGCGAACTCCTAAAAATATCAGGAAAAACCAAAATTTAAATTTGGTCCAACACACAATAGGACAGTCTAAATAAATCTTTAAATTACATGTTGTAATGGAACAGTGCTGTAAATGTAACGCTTTCACACTACAATCACTCACTGGTGCACTGTACCTTTCACCACAATCTTCACCAGAAAGCACACGGGGGCTGAGTGACCATGTGATGCCGATGCCGAATTCCAGTTTTCCCCAAGATTCTCCCCACAGTTTGAAATAAAGCTCTTTCGAAACATAGACTACAATTCCCAGATCAGGCTCAGTTTCAAGGCCTGCAGAGTCGATTGCATTCCTGTTTTAGCTGAACACATTGATTGTACCTTTTGTAGATAGAGGGTTTCTGAGGCTGGGTTTGATGTTCAGCTGGTGCCTGACAAGGAATCGCGTCACAGTAAACACCAGTTCACTTTATAGAAAAAGGTTCATGAATTGCATTGCAGCCAAATTGTATTTAATCAACACGTGTTATTGGTGAACTGCCTGTACATAGAATGGAGGCGAAAAACTGGTGGGCTGAATGGACTACAGCAGTTCTCATTTTATGGTTCACAATTTTTAAACATATTAAGGGATATGTATATTGTATGGGGAAAACTGCGTTGAGGAGATGTTCGGCCATTAACGAGAATAGGGAAAGCTCAATGAGTTGTATGATGTATTCCTTTCCCGATGCTTCTGTGCAGTGTGTGGGAAAGCTCTGTAAATGTTGTCACAAGCTCTCAGCTGTTAGGAAGGAGGTCCCTGCAGGGTCGACAGAATTGTGTTTCCCATTCCCTTTTCTGATAACGAGGCTGATGCCGGCTGTTCTCTCTGGGTTTATCCTTTAAGGTCTCGGAGCAGTTTGATACAATTGAGTGCCTTGCTTGCCCATTTCAGAGACCATTGAAGAGTGTATCACCTGTCTGTGTGTCTGGAGTCACTTTTAGGCCAGACAGGAAAGCACGGGGGATTCACTTCCTGAAAGTACACTGGGGAAGGAGATCGACATCTATAACTGAACACAAGATCAATATTACTGACGCCAGATAATAGATCTCGATATTTTATTAATTGTTTTTAACTTGCACCAATTGCCAGAGAATTATCCTGGTCTGGATTAGCAATCCAATGACAATTCCACAACAGCACCATCTCCACATGGGGGCCTGTCGGAAACCACACTGAACCGATTATTTCTGTGCTGTTTAACAGCTCTATCAAAAATAACCCCAACCAATTTGACTATCGTGATGGGACTGAGGGCGTGGCAATTGGTCTGATTGTAATTATTCCCTTCTTAGGGGATGGGACATAGTTGAGTAATTACCCACGTTAGGAGAAAGTGAGGACTGCAGTTGCTAATTACCCACATTGCCAGGGAGTTGTCAGAGTTGGAGCTCGAATGAAACATCTTCCTCAGGAACACGGCTTGTTGTGTAGCAAAAGTCCTCAGTCCTATTGCAGGAATGGTGTCAGGGCCAAATGCCTTTGTCATATCTACAGTGTCCAGCTGTTGCTTCATGTCACGTGCAGTGAATTGAATTGGTTAAGATGGGCATCTGTGCTTCAGGGTATCATATTCAGGGTGAGGTGGGTAATGTACACAACACTATGGCTGAGGATGGTGCAGATACTGCATCTTTTACACTGACGTACAGGGCTGTTCTATCATTTAGGATGGGGATATTTGTGGAGTCCTCTCCTCCAGTAAGTTGTTTAACGGTCCATCGACTTTTATGCATGGATTTGACAGGACGACAGAGCTTATATCTGATTTGTTAGTCTTGGGGTCATCTCTCTCTCTGTATCAGATTTTAGTCCTGCTGTTCATAGTGTAACCAGTCAAGTGCGGTAGCTTTAATGGATTGTCATCAGATTTAGCTGCATGTGATTCCGACCCGACCATGTTCACCCACACTCGTCACTGACCCATGAATCGGCTTGATGGTAATGGTAGATGGATGGACTATCCTGGGGGAAAGGTTACAGATTGTCATTGAAATCTACAGCATCCGATGATAATCAAGTTTTAGCTGCAATATCTACAGTTCAATTCGACTGACTGCCCCTCATTTCACACCGAGACCCATTCACCCATCAGCCCTGTGCTCAGTGATCTATTCTGGTTTCTGATGCGGAAATACTTCCATTTTCATATTCCCATTCTGCGAGAAGTCTTTCCTTGGTGTCACACCTCCAATTTGTTACATAAACAATATCCATTTAAGGTACTAATCTGAAACGTTTCCTTTCAGTAATGCCATCTTCTGTATTTGAAGTGAATGTGTTTCCTTCTGTTTTTCTCCCTGACCATGAATCAGAGCTCTGCAGTGTCAGTGATAACAGCCTTATGCAGTTTCAGAGTCAAGGAACTTGTCACCATGCGTTACCGTTCAGTTACCAGTGTACAACGCTCCATGTTGGACAGGATGTTAGGGCATCTTTGACAATATGTCGTTGGAAATTGTTCAAATACAGAAATTGCTGAAGAAATTGCGAAAGATGTTCAAGGATTTTCTGGAGTGAATGCAGAGTTAAACTTGCAGGTCCAGTGAACCTTCGATAAAGGATTTTTATTTTTATTTCCAGTATCCATAATTATTTATTTAATTGAAAAATTGTTCTGCGCCTATTCATTTCTGGAGAAACTCAGCAAGTCTGTCAACATCTGCAGAGAAAGAGAAACAGAGTTTTCCAGTCCAGTGTGACAATTCTTCAAAACTGAATACAATTGCAAAATGGTCTTTTAATCCCTTGCCGGAAGTGGAGGATGGGTGGCAGGCAAAAGAGGGTGTGGCAAAAGAAAAACGGGCTTTTAGCAGTGGTGAAAGGAAAGATTCTGTATAACTGGTCGAATTTAAGGTGTGAATGGAGGAAAGGGGTTCTCTCTATTGAATGCAAGATAAAAAAGACACAACCACACAAAGTCATACGGAGGCCAGGAGGGAGAATGTTGACTATGTGGTATATACATCTGGCCACAGGTACGTTTTCACTGCCGTGATCATTACCCCCTTTAGGTAAAGGAATTCAGGTGCTTGACTTCTTATTGGCACTAGTAAGCGTTTCATGCTGCCTTAGTATTGTAATATGGAGAAAAACAAATCACAGTTTGACTTTTGTGCCGAGTGTTGGTTACCTGTCATTTTTAATATTGATTAATTTTGCAGTACTTATCTTTAAACGCTTGTTCTTGAAGATTGTATCAGATGGAGCGTAGGATGTTGAGGAGTGACATTATAGAAACTTATAAAATCATGAGAGGTATGGATCGGGTGAATAGACAAGGTCTTTTCCAAAGGGTAGGGGAATCCAAACATAGAGGGTGAAAGAGGGTCGATATAAAAGGGACTAAAGGACAGCTTTTTTACACAAAGGGCGGTGTGAGAATGGAATGAGCTTCCAGAGGATGAGTGGGAGATGCAAGGACAGCTACAACATTTAAAACTCATTTGGACAAACATATGAATGGGAAACATTTAGAGGCACATGGACCTAATGAAAACAGATGGGACTAGTATAGTTTGGAAAACCTGCCCAGCATGGACATTTAGAAAAGCCTCACGCAGAGTCAGGGTGGTTTTGTGAAAGGGAAATGATATTTTGCCCTGTAAAATCATGCAAAGTATTTCTGGAGATGCCTGTAAATGTAAAAAGTGGACTTGATAAAGGGGATCTGGTGGACACCAGGCTTTCTAGAGATTTTCCACAAGATATTACAAAACAAAAGTTCTTACACAAAACAGAAGCTCCAGGACGTCGGATACTTTATTAACATGGGATGATGATTGTTTAACACAGAAATCGAAGAGTCAGGATTAATGGATCTTTATGGTAAAGGTTTACCTGCTGGAGGACCACAAATAACAGTCTGATGGTATCAGTTATTTACAATCTATACTGACAGCCTGAAGGAGGGAGCTGAGTGCAACATACATCCGAGTTTGAGGATGACATGGAGAATCACAAGGCAGGCTGTTATCTACTGGGGAGGACTTCCAGAAAAGGAACTGGAAAGGCTTTGGAGTCTTCCTGTGTATGAAACATAAAGTCAGCATGATGATGTAGCAAGTAACTTGGATGGTACATTAGGGGGTTTCCTGGGAAGGAAGGGTTGTGTTATTGAGAATCTCTAAGATGGTGAGGCGATTATTCATTGGGGTTTAAATGAATGAGGAGTGATCCTGCTGAAACCTACAAGACACAGAAGGGGTTGAAGAAGGTAAATGTTGAGAAGTTGTTTCTATTCTTGAGCAAAGTGTTGAACTCGATGATATAGATACCGAATATGGAACATCGATTTCAATCTGAGATGCAGAGTCAGAGCTTCATTCCAAAGGTAGTGAATGTCTGGAACTCCCTAACCCAGAGAGGTGTGGAGGGAGACAAGGAGTCGGCAAGAGAGTGGAGTTGAGCCCTGGAGGAGATCAGCCATGTTCTTATTAAATGACAGGGTTAGCTTGAGGGGCCGATTGACCTACTCCTGTTCCTATTTATTCATTTCACATGTTATGCTTTTGGAAAATATCGGGTTATTTTGCTGGATATCGTGTTGTATAATAGTGCATTCAGGGAGACCAGAGGATTTGTTGTTTTAACCCTGGGTGGGGTATGTGGCTATATTCCCAGCGTATCTGGGTCTGCAACATGACCCACATACGGAGCAGAAGTTACAGAGAGGGGAAGCCTCGAAACAGGGACTGGGGGGTGGGGGTGGTGGTCACTTCCTGATCCAGCCTGGATTTTCCAAGTACATTTCCAAAACTACACCTAACCATCGGAGTGGCCTCGATCTGTCCCTGTTTAACATGTCCGAGGGCTGAATGGAACATCAGAACATAGGGCTGAGGACACAAGTGGGCCATTCAGCCCTTTCACACTACTCCACCAGTAAATAAGATCATGGCTCATCTCATTGCGATCCCAGCTGCACGTTTCTTTCCATGCACCATTATCCCTGATTCACCTGTCCATGGAAAATCAGACAAAGCCAGCTTCGATGTAATATAAAGGTCAAGCCACTCCAAACTTCTGGGAAAGAGAATTCCCACTTGACTGAAATCCCACTTTGTGGATTTATCCTAATTCCTGCTCTGACGAAGGTTGGAAGGTGTCACTGTTTCCTTTTCTCGTCCCATTCCTCCACTGCTGACACCAAATTTTAAATGTAACCAGGTTGGTGATATGGCCGATGATAAAGTTCTCAGATTGAGTCAGGTTCAGTGACAGGAACAAGTCAGGCAGATTTCTTTAGTTAGCCACAAGTAACTAATAGAACTAACGGATGTGCTTGGTGGATCTGAGGTTAGCACTGATACCTCCCGTTAACAAGTAGCTGCGTTCAGTTCCAACCTCGGGCAACCCTCTGTGTTGATTTTGAACATTCTCCCCATGTCTGTGCGGATTTCCTCCCAGTGTTCTAGTTTCCTCCCATTGTCCATAGATATGCAGCTTAGAGCGGATTGTCCATGCTAAATTATCCATAGTGCCCAGGGGTGTGTAGGTGAGATAGGTTAGTGATGGGAAATGCAGGGTTACATGGATAGATTAGGGGGGCAGGTCCGGAGGGGATACTGTTCCGAAGGGTCAATGTGCGCTTGATGGACGGAATGTCCTGCCTCCACACTGTAGAGATTCTATAAAAACAACAAGAAGTTTGGACTATACAAACACCGAGTGGGTATCTATCTGATCACTGTTCTCTTGGTTTTGTATGTTTCAATAAGATCACCTCTCGTTTCAAGAGTAATCTGTTAAAGCTTTCATAATATAATACATTCGTTCCTGGAATACATGAAGTGAAACATCTAACTGCTTCCAATTTAATTATATCCTTTCTCAGGTAAGGAGAAAAAAATAATCTCTCACACAGATGAAGTTATTTTTTGTTTTCTCAGTGGTGAGAGTATTTGGAACTCTCTTCCCTGCAGAGCATTGGAGGCAGAGATATTGAATATGTTTGAGGCACTGCTCCAGCACATCCAGGAATATAATGCAAAATGAAATGATAATATCGATAAAATGTTAAGGGGAAATCCAAGATGGTGGTGATCTGGAAGGTCTGCTTTGTTGGGCTCTGCATCACAGCACGGGCAAAATGTTTCCCGAACCCACTCCATCCCAGTCATTTACTTAAAATGCTTAGTTTTTTAAAGTTCTGAGAGTTGGCAGTTGTAGTATTTTTAGTTTGTGTAATTTTTTAGCTTTATGAGACTTTGTTTATTAATGAACAATAATTCAAGTTCTTCCTCTCTCGAGTTCAAATGTTGCTATAGTGTGTTCTGGGTAATGATGTGCTTAAATGGTCTACCTGGAGCATTAAGGTGAGCCATTGGCCAGAAAAGAGGAAAAATTTTCTTTCTAGTCTAAAAAAGAGAGGGTGGATGTTGTCCTATTGCAGGAGATGCACCTTGATGACAAGGAACATTTGACATTACAGCAGGTCGGGCTTGATCGGGTTTATTTCTCGTCTTTTAATATTACGAGGAAGGGAGAAGCCAGACTGGATAAAATTAATCTTCCATTTAACCTACTAGATTGTATTTGACACTCACGGGAGGTTCATAATACCCAACGCCTTGAACTATCGTAAAGAATATAGTATTTTGAATGTTTATTGCCCCCCACCACCCCACTCCCGGCGCACCCTCTTAAACTCTTGGTAGATGCATTTTCCAAATTCTGTTATCTTGCATCGTGGCACATTATTGTAGAAGTTTTCAACTGTCTTATGGACCCCACGGTGGACAGAATGTCCAAAGGTGCCCCAATACCCTCATTATAATGTAAGCAATTAGTGGATATGTGTGCAGAACGAGAGCTGGTGGATGTCTGGTGGCAGATCTACCTCACAAGTCGGGATTTTATTTTCTTCTTTAACCGGCATAAATGCCACATGAGGGTTGATATCTTCCCCATCCCTGCAACAATCATAGATTCGGTGGCATCCTGCACAATTGGGAATATTACCATTTCTGACCATGAAGCAGTATAGTTATTGATTAAGATTAAGGGCAATCTAACAGATTCGAGACACTAGCGAATCAATCTCTTTCGTATTAAGACTAGTTGGTTAATTGAGTATTTAGATTAGTTTACTTACAGTGTAGAAACAGGCCCTTCGGCCCAAAAAGCCCAAACCAACCCACCCCCTGACATTGACCCCTTCACCTAACACTGCTGGCAATTTACCTAACCTGCACATTTTTGCACTGTGGGAGGAAACCCACGCAGACACAGGGAGAATGTATAAACTCCACACAGGCAGTCACCTGACACAGGAATTAAACCCATGTCTCTGGCGCTGTGAAGCAGCAGTACTAACAATTGTACCACTGTGCTGACCACTGCAAAGAATTCAGATCTTTCTTAGCCATTAATTCAGATTCAACCAGTAACTCATCCAGTCTATGGGAAATTGCTAAGGCTTATGCCAAGGGAATAATTATTCTTTATGATGTAGCAGAAGGGGAAGCAGGAACACTGGTTTGAGGCACAGCTGAGGGCAGCCGAGAGTGCATACTGTGATAGACCCTCAGTGGCTAAGCTGCAGAGGATCACAACGCTTCAGTCTACAGTGAATTCCACGCTCACACAGACAATTAGAGAGGAACTTACTTTTGCAAAACAAAGGCTGTTTGAACATGATGATAAGCCAGGCAGGTATTTATTCTATCTTGGCAGGAAAACGAGCGCCCCTCTTAAGCCATTACCTCAATTAGGGAAGGTATTGGGATCCTTATCTTCAATTCCAAAAAGATTAATGTCTCCTGTCCGAGATTTTTCACCGAATTATTTCAGACTGAACATTTTGAGGATAGATGGATTAAGATGGAGTCATTTGTCAAGAACCTGGGTCTTCCAGGAGTAACCCCTGAATAGGTGTTGTGTCTTAATGCACCATTGTCAGCGCAGGAGGGTGTGAAGCAGCTTCAGAATGTAAAGGCGCACCTTCCTGACGGATTTCCTCGTGAATTTTATAAATAATTTATAAACCTATTGTCGGGGCTGATGTTTAACATGTTCCGTCACTCATACAGTCAGGACCCCTCCCTCCATCCTTAAGAGAGGCTCATATCTCTCTGATGATGAAGAAAGGAAGACCCTGGAGGATTGTGCTTCTTACACGCCAATCTCAATTTTAAATGTTTGATTCAAAATCCTGTCTGAGACTCGTGCATTTAGGCTGGAAACTTTGCTGCCTTTCATTGCCAAAGGGGACCAAACAGGCTTTATAAAGGGCCACAGATCTTCCTACAATGCGAAGAGGTTATTCAATATGATCCAAGAGTCTCAACAACAATCTGCCCAGGGATTATTGATCTCTTTAGATGAGAGAAGGCATTTGATTGGGTTGAGTGGCCGGATCTCTTCTGTACATTAGAACGGTTTGGTCTATGCAAAGTTTTTATCAAGTGGGTGAGGGTCCTTTACCGTGATCCTCTGGCTGCAGTTCTCACTAATGGTGTGGCCAACCAGTAATATTAATATTTCTCCAGGCAGCCGACAAGGTTGAAACCGTTCACCATTCTTGTTTACGTTGAGGATTGAGCCACTGGCGGAGATCCGTCGGGATACCAACATATCTGCCCCAGAAGTGGGATAGAAGTCACGAAAGATTACATTGTATGCAGATTCGGGTCTTATGTTTTTTGTCAAATCCCGCAATTTCGGTAGTTCATGTGATGCAATGCATAAATTCACTTGTTGCCTTTCTGAGTGATAAGATTAATTTTACAAAGTTGGAGGCCATGCTTATGGGAGGTCTTAGGGAAATACCTGATACTGAGGGCAAATCCTGGTTTCCTTTTAAGTGGTCACGGGGGTGGTTTCCCGATTTCAGTATATTCATTACATCTGTCTTTGATCATTTATTTAACGTGAACTGTGTCCATTTGTTTGACAAAATTAAACAAGACCTTCAAAGATAGGAGGCACTTCCAATATCTGGCTAGGTCAGATAGCGGTTATTAAAATGAATGTTCTTCCTCATTTCCTAGACCCCGTGCGAATGCTTTCTTTGATGTTTCCCACACAGATATTTAGGAAACATAATGGCGAGTTTAGCTCTTTTATTTGGTACCATAAGCGATTCTTTATCAAGCTAACAAAATTGCAACTGCTCCACAGATTGTGGGGGGTAAATCTCCCTGATTAAAAGCTATCAATTAAGCTCTTTTATCATCCTATGTTAGTGCCTGGACCGCTGAGGACTCGGCATCAATACGGCTAGACATTGAGCCCTCTCAGACAAAGTGAACCCTTATTAGTCTGTTATTCTTAGATAAAATGACAACATTTATGTAGCATTGTCAAAAAGCATTGGATATTATCTCAGTTATTTCATCTTCAAATACAAGAGTGATACGCGCCTTAATCAGAACTAATGGTATTTACATTGTTTCCATTTACATCTCTTCCTCGCAGTGACTTTCACATTGCAGCACCCCTTGTCAAGGCACAGTGGAGATATGGAGCTGTAAATGGATGTGAGCTGCACATCCTATCAGTTCCAAAATTGGCTGCAAGTTTCCCCACACTGGGCTGCGATCTAACACAGTGTTACCGAACAATGCAACAGACTTGGTTTATATATGAATGAACCAGTGCGGACTGCACAGCTCCCCATGCTGGACATTTAGCCCAGGATTATAGATCCAGCATTGGTGTGGGCTGCATGTAGTTTCCCTCTGGACATAGCTGGGTTGCATTCAGCAGTACACTAGCCGGATCTACACAGTGCTCCGTCCTGAATATGTAATGGATTGGCTGGTTATGTGAGTTGGATTGCGAATGCGAGAGAACTAAACATCTGGCAATGCCTTTATTTTGTGTTTTAATTCTTTTGATTGGACTCTTCAAATCGTGACTCATCCGGTTAGACCCATCCCTCTGGATGAGTCATGGTAACTGTTGTTCCAGCATCTTTGTCTGCAACATGACCAACAAATGGAGCAGACGCTGCAGAGAGGACAGTCTCTATGAAATGGAATGAGGGAATCACCATCAGATCAGCCGTGGTCTTAGTGAATGGTGGGGCAGGATTGAATGGACCACAAATGCAACTTATTCATATATTTCTGTTTGTTCCAAGCAAACTCCCCTTCTCTCCTAGTGTACCATGCTGGTGGGAAGTGAGTCCCCTCCTCCTGTTCCTGCGTAACAGGATCCTCGGGCCTCAGTAGCCTCCAGATTTCCCTGTGCCCCAGTTTTGAGCAGTTGAGTGCCTCCTGTCCCTGTGTCCCAGTTTCAAGCAGTTGAATGATTCCCTCCTGATCCCAAGTTTATGAAAATACATGTCCTCTTCCTGCTCCTGACTAACAGGTTCCAATAGCTCTGTGCTCATCTGCTGCTCCTGTGGAATTGAGGCGAGGGACTGAATGGCCTCTTCACAATCTTTTCAGCTTTTCTTGACGAAAGGCCTTTCTCCTGTTTCTGTAAAACACCATCAAATTCTGAATAATGTATTTTTGTATTTGAATCTCAGTAATTGAACAAACAAGCCGCTTGGCCGAATTCATATACTGAATAGCCTCCTCCTGTTCCTGTGTTATACACTGAAGAGTCAATAGACTCTCAGAGATGTACAGCACGGAAAAAGATCGTTCGGTCTGGTCATCCATACCGCCAAATACCCTAAATTAATCTCGTCCCCCTTGCCAGCAGTTGGCCCGTCTCCCTCTAAACCCTTCCCATGCATGTACCCATCCAAATGCCTTTTAAATGGTGTAACTGTACCTGCCCCCACCACTTCTTTTGTCTGTTCAATCCATACACACAGCAGTCTCTGTGTGAAAATGTTGTCCCTCATGTCCCTTTTAAAATCTTTCTCCTCTCACCTTAAACCTTTGTCTTCTAATTTTGGACTCGTCTATCCTGGGAAAAGACATTGGCTGTTTACCTTATCTATGCCCCTCATGATTTTATAAACCCCTTTAACGTCCCCCCTCAGCCTCAACATTTGAAAATAGTCCCAGCCTATTCAAACTCTCCCTGTAACTCTAACCCTCCAACACCTGCAACATTTTTTGAAATATCTTCCTCATCCTTTCAAGTTTGACAACGCCTTTCGGACAGCAGGGAGACCAGAATTAAAGGCAATATTACAAAAGTGGCCAAACCAATGTCCTGGACAGATTTAACATGTCATGCAAATGCTTCGACTCAAAGCACGCACCAATAAAGGGAAGATTATCAAATGCCTTCATCACTGCCCTGTCTACCTGTGACGGCACTTTCAAGGAACGGAGAACCTGCACCACGAGGCTAGCTTTGCTGCCTCACAGGGCAGTGACCTGGGTTTAATTCCATCCTTGAATGACTCGCTGTGTGGAATTTGTCCATTCTCCCCGTGTCTGTGTGAGTTTCCTGCGGGTGTTATATTTTACTCCGACAGTATAAGGATATACAGGTAAGGGTTGATTGGTCATGCTAAATTGCGCACCCTACCCAGGGTTGTGTAGGGGAGGTGGATTAGCCATGGGAAAAGCAGGCTCAGAGGGATAGGATAGGGGTTTGTCCAATGGGATACTGTTTAGAGGTTCGGTTTGGCCTCCATGGGCCGAAAAGCCTGTTTCCAAACTGTAGGGATTCGATACTTTCTATGGAGTTCTATCATGTCTTGCGTTGATTTGTATTGCCAAAATGCAACACCTCACATGAAATTAAAATAGAATCTATCTGCCATTCCTCTGCTCACCTAAACAAGGTCCCATTATAGTCTGAGAGATCATTCTTCACGGTCACGAAATTTGTTGTTATCTACTGACTTACTGACCATACTTCATATACTCAAGTGCTAATGATTTGTATGAGTGACAAAAGGCAGTGGACCCACTATTGATCTTTGTGAGCAGCGCCACTGGTCACAGGTCTCCAAGTTTAATTAACAAATGTCCACTCTCACGGCCTGTTTCCGATATTCAAGAACATTTTGGATCTAAATGGCAAGCTCTCCCTGGATCCCAGGCAGTCTAACCTTGCTAACCTGTCTACCATGTAGAACATTTCAGTTTTCTTACTGAATTTCATAAAGACAACATCCAATCTCCTGCCTTCATCAATCATCTTCATCACTTCCTCAAAAGATTACACCGAGTCAGTGAAACGTGATCTCCAATGTACAAAGCACTCTTCAGTCCTTGTCTTTTCAAATGTATTCACATCCTTTCCCACAAAATCCCCTCCAACAATTTAGTCACCATTTACGTCAAGCTCAGCGATCTATGGTTACCTATTTTTTTTCCCTTACTTTCTTGAATAATGACACTATGTTAACAGCCCTCCAGTCTTTTGACAACTCACCTGTGGAAATCAATGATACAAATACATCATCAAAATGCTGACCAATCTCCTTCCTGGCTTCCCACAAACATTTGGGATACAACTGATCAGGTCCCAGTAATTTGTTCACCATTATGTGTTTTAAAATGTCAAACACCTCCTTGTAATATAGACACCTTTCAATGTTTCACTGTATATTTATTCATTCTCTCGCTCTTGTTGCCTCCTCCTCATTAAATACTGAGGAGAAATTTTTGTTTCGTATCCCTCCAATCTCGGGTGGTTCCACACATAGGTAGTCTTACTGATCTTTAAGGGGCCCTGTTCTCTCCCTAGTTAATCTCTTGCCAGTAAAGGATTTGTAGAATTTCTTCAATGCCTCGTTAACCCTATTTTTAAAGCTATCTCATGTCCACATTTTTCTGTCCCGATTTCCACATTGACTGTGCACTTGATGCCCTTACACACCTCTCTGGATTAATTGAGCTCAACTGTGTTTACCTGACATATGCCTCCTTCCTTACCTTGACCAGAGCATCAATATATCTAGCCATCCAGCACTCCCTGCACCCACCAGCCTTGCCCCTCTCACTAATAGGAACATGTTGGCTCTGGACTCTCTGAAACCAGGTTTTGATGGCCTTGCATTTTCCAACCATCCCTTTACCTGTGAATAGGGTATTCAAATCAGCCTTTCACAGGGCTCGCCAAACACTTTCAAAATTGGCCTTGTTCAAAGTTAAAACTTTAATGTTCACATCAGGTCTTTCCTATTCCACAACTAATTTAAAACTAATATTTATGCGTAACAGAAAGTTAACGAAACACTTGCTGCCCCTCTGTAACAGGCTCGAGAGGCTGAATGGGCTCCTCGTGGCCCTCTGTAATAGACTGGAAAGGCTGAATGGCCTCCTCCTGTTCTTGTGTAACAGACCCGAGACATTAAATGACACAGCAACCCGTGGATTACGAGCAGCCGTTAAACTGTATCTGATGAAGGTCCATCCCTTCTCAGTTACAGAAACACAAACAACACAATGTATTCCAGGTGTCCTCTCAGTAACACTTCATTCAGCTGCAGTGACACATCTCTTCGTTTTGAATGATTCTATTGGCAAAATGTGCTGAAAAATGTATTGCTGGAAAAGCGCGAAACGACGATTCTCCTGCTCCTTGGATGCTGCCTGATCTGTTACGCTTTTTCAGCAACACAGTCTTCAGCTCTGATCTCCAGCATCTGCAGTCCTCACTTTCTCCTTGTTGGCAAAATGTGCCAATGTTCTAGATTTCCATCTTTTCAAGTAGCAACAGGCTAATATTGGCTGCATGGCCTTCTCTTATCCCTCTGTAAGAGGTCCATAGGGACAGAATTGCTTCAGCCTGTTGCTGAGCAGCAGTCTCAATGCTCTGTCTCAAGGTTATGAAAGGATTTGGTGGCAGGGCACTTAAAACCAGGAGTAGCCTCACTCTGGTCAATAAGGAATCTAGAAACTTGCCCACCCAAGTTTTCTTTATGCAACCGATCTGTTATTTTATAACTGTCTCTTTAATAAACAGAGTGGAACATATATAGAGCCCTGCAGTGTTCTGTTAACACTCTCATTTCCAAGTTTATCCCCCTGTGTTCTCTGTCTATGCCATGATGTTTAGATTGATTCTAATCAGAAAAGTGAGATAACAGAGTTTTACATGAATCCATGAAGTTTTGAGCTCAGAGTTTTACATGAATTCATGCAGTTTTTGAGCAAAATACAATGCAACTCTGCAAGTGCAAACTCATCCCACAAAATATATGTGTGCATGTGGGTCTCTGTCGATTTGTATATGTGTGTCTGTGTCTGTCTGGGTTGGGGAGTTATGAGTGTGAGAGAGAATGTATATCTGTGTGTAGCGATGGAGAGTGTCTTAAGTCTGTGAGGCGCTGCATGTGTGAGTGTGGAAGTGTGTGTGCGTGTCTGGGTGGGGGGTTTTGAGTATCAGTGAGAGAGCGTGTACATGTGTGTGCATGAGTGTAGAGTGGTCTAAGTCTCTGAGAGAGTGCCGTGTGAGTGTGGGAGTGTGTGTGTGTCTGTAAGGGTGTCTGTGAGTGTCTGTGTACGTGTCTGTGTACATGTGTGTCCGTATGTATGTGTATGTATAGGAGTGCCTGTGTGTGTGTGTATGGTGCAATGGCGGTCACCTGTAATGTGACATGAACCCAAGGTCCCGGTTGAGGCCCTCCCTATGTGTATCGAAATTCGCTGTCAGCCTCTGCTCGGACACCTTTCGCTGCTGCCTGTCCTGAAGTCCGCCTTGGAGGATGGTCACCAGAAAGTCCAAGGTTGAATATCCTGGACCACTGAAGTGTTCCCCAACTGGGAGGGAATACTCCTGTCTGTTGATTGTTGTGTGGTGCCCATTCATCTGTTCTCGTAGCCTTTGCTCGGTTACCCAGTGTTTGTTTAGTGACTGTGATTAATGCCAATCTCCATGGATTCTAATTATTCCAATGGAGGATTTCCATCTTTAAATGATAAATGGGCGCCATTCAATGTGTTATCCCATAACATGGGCGAGAACATCACCGACAGCAGTGATAGGGATCAGCAGATTTGGAGAAAGGGGGAGGAGATATCAGAATCTGAGAACATTAGACTGGAATGTTACAACAATGGATCAGAATCTGAGAACATTAGACTGGAATGTTACAACAATGGATCAGAATCTGGGAATATTAGACTGGAATGTTCCAAAAATGTATCATAATCTGGGAATATTAGACTGGCATTTTCCAACAATAGACAGGAGTTTATCCAATTATGTTTGATATCTTTCTGTAAATAAATGGTGGCCATTATCATTTCGGATCTATTACACACTTCTCATTATTCAACATTTTTATTATCCTTTCCTGGTTATCGTCGGTGTTCCTGGTAAGTGTCACTGTCCATATTTTTCTTTCTATAAAACAGTTATGTGTGTATTACTGTTCTTTGAAATAGTCTACACTTCTTGTCCCTATTATCTTCCTGTTGAAATTCTCAATCCATAGATTCACTCTACAGACCACTCCTAACTACATCAATTAATGCGTTCAATTCCTGTCTCCCTCTGTCTCCCTCTCTGCTCTGACATTATTACTCATGGGTCTCAATGTTGACCTACTCAGGTTCAGCGGAGAACTACAACTTATTGTATGATTGCCCTTGTTATTGAAGTATTAACAGCATGGAGATCATTCTCTACTGTTCTGGTTACAAATTCCACTTCCTTCCACTGTTTCCCTCCCATCCCTGGCCAATATCTGTGGCTGAAGCAGACACGTCACCACTGTGGAGGATCCTTTGACCATGAGTTGTTTCCTGACACCATGCCCTGACCATTTCAAACTTGAAATACTCACCACTCCAGAATATATCTCACTGGCTTATTCCATCTCCTGTTTGAACCTTGAGCTATGAAATACAGGCTTAAGTAAGCCAATAATCTGCCGCTGACGCTCCGGCTTCAAACCTGCCGAAGCAAATCTGATTCGAACTCACACCAAACTCCCATCCATCTGTCAGTCATGTGTATGCCGATGTGTATTGCTATTGTGTCTGGCAATGCCTTTATTTTGACGTTCTCAAACACTTTAGCTCGTCTGTCCATGAAACTTCTCTCATTCTCTCTGTCGATTAACAAAAAGCCTGTTAGTTGTTATTAATTAAAATAATTTCCTCCATGTGTGTTCCTTCTCAAACAATGAGTTTCACATTTAACCACGCCTATCGCGCACACACACACACGCACTGTCCCTCAGTTTCTGATGAACACACACACGCAGCAACTCTTCCCATTTTTGGCAGTAATCTGATGCGAGTATAGTTACCATATGATAGTAAAGTTTGCAATACTCTCTATGCTGGGCAGATAGTGCAGTTTACTGAGCAACACACTAGCCTGCTCTGCACAGCTCTCCATGCTGGGCTGTCATCTTGTCCCAGTTTATGTTGCTGGTGATGTTCTGTGAAGCAGATTCAGAATTTGATTTAACAAACCATTTCAGCTGATCTGACAATGCCTTTATTCAATGTTGTCATTTTTGTAAGTTTTCTGTCGAAGATCTCACTTCTCCAGTTAGTCCCACTGCCCTGTCTTTTTCCCCAATTTTCCACAACATCTTTTCATTTAATTTCCTGTCTCTTTCTGTCTTTAATGTGAATCTTTCTGTCCCTCTGTATCTTTCCCTGGCCTTGGGTTTTGGCTCCCTAGTGTATCGAGTGCAATCATTATGAAGCTGAGAAACAGTGAAATGGTGTGTGCCAGGCTATTGTTCACTTCCCGGTATGTCCCATGCATGGTTCATGGACAGGCGTGTTTCAGAAGTTATGAGACACATCCTTGTAACTTGGTCTGTAGCTGAATTTGTCTCTCTCAGGTGACCTTGCGATCAGTAGCACGAGGAAGCCCCTAGAGTAAAGGACCAGGCATCTAAATTGTGTGACAATGCTGTCACTTTTTAAAAAAAAGTTATTTTCTCCTTTTTTTAAAAAAATAAGAGATCTTAAAGGCCAAATTGCCTGCTGAAAACGGCTCAAGTAAATAACTTACGACACTTTTAGGGTTTTTAATAAATAGTAGTAACAACGGCCTAGTAACTTATCCCCAGCTGCTACAGTCTCTGAAACCTGACTTGATGCTGATTCCGACTGGATTGGAGAACTGTATGCAAGAATGTATGTCTGAATGTACCTTTTTGCCAAGGGGTGTATTTATGGGATGTTAGTGTATTGGAACAGTTCATCTGTTGAAGGTATTGTATCCATTATTCGGTTAAGGTTTCCAATAGTTAGATTATTCTAAATTCTTCGTCATTTTGAATGGATTTTCATGAGAGTGTTTAGGTATATTGTGTTTTGCTTAATGGTGAGTGGTTTGACTAGTAACATCACATTTGGAAGATCCATTTCACATCTACCTTTAAAATAATAAAGGTTGGCATCCAAGCTACCCTCTTAAACTAGTTTGAGGCAGTCTGGTTAGTCTTTAGCAAACTAGGGACTCTTGGCTGGTCCTAAATCGGTAACACCACATTGGGTTTAGAATTACAATCCCTACACTGTGCAAACAGGCCATTCGACCCAACAACTCCACACTGACCCTCGGAGGAGTAACCTAACCAGACCCATTCATCTACCCTATTATTTCACATTTACCCCGACTAAGGCTCCTAACCCACACCTCCCTGAAAACTATGAACAATTTAGCATGGTCAATTTACCTGACATGCACATCTTTGGATTGTGGGAGGAAACCAGAGAATCCAGAATAAGCTTATGCAGACACTGGAGATAATGCAACGGGAGACTATTGGGTTCAAAGGTCGTGTATGGTAGTAGTTAGTGTCTTTTGTTATGGATGTTGAATTCGGTTGTTTTAAACAGTGTTTTGCGTATAAAGATTCTTTCAGTCATTAATAGTTCTCTGGGTGTGGAGGAAGTGAATTTGGCGGTTTTACAAAATATAATGAAGGCAAAGCTCTAGGAAATGACAGACAGGCTGGAGTTGGGGTTGCGTTTGTCTGTGAGAAAATGAGAGATAATTACAGCTATAGCTCGGCAATTACATTTGGTGGAACCGCCATCAGACTCTTTGGAAATGGCGAGAATTCAATTTCAAATGAGGCACTTTGAACATGAGAAGGAATTGAAACAGTTTGAATTATGATGAAAAGTATAAATAAAAGAAAAGGAAATGAAGAAGAAAGAGAGAAAAAGACAGAAGAAAAGCAGAGAGTTTCAACTTAAAAAGTTAGCAATTAGAGAGGAAAGTTGACATAGAAGGGGCAGATGAAGGTAGACGGTCGGCTGTATGAGGAAGATAGTGAGGTTGAACAACCCTATTGTAACCAATGGCATAATGGGGTTCTGTTTAAATGCATCCAGGCATTATCTAAATTTGATGAGAAGGATGGGGAAGCCTTTTGAATTTCTTTTGAGAAAGTGGCTAAACAAATGCAGTGACCAGTGACCATGTGGATTTAGTTTAGCCAAACAAAGCCAATAAGTATTTGCATCCCTATCGGAGGAGGTATATGGCCAGTTTGAGGTGGTGAAGAAAGCCATCTGAAGTGCATATGAGCTTGTGCCAGAAGCCGACAGACAGCGTTTCAGGAATCTAAAAAAGGTTCCCTGGTTAAACGCACATTGAGTTTGAAAGGATCAAACAAAGTAATTTTGAAAAGTGGGGAAGGGTATTAAAAACAGAGCAAACCGATGACACTCTGAGAGAGATTCTTATTTTGGAGAAGTTCAATAATTCACTTCCTGCAGTCGTGAGAACTCATGTGGAAGAGCAGATCGTTAAAATGGCAAGCTTAGAAGCTGAAATGGCTGATGATGATGATTGGGTTCAGAAATTAAAGTTTGGTTTCTTTGAGAGGTTGAGAAGAATGTGTGAGATCTTCTTAAAACATATACCTGTGAGAGTAAGATTAACTGGCAAAGGCCAGGAGTAGCAGGTAAAGAGGTTAGAGCATGAAGAGGAACAGAAGTATGTAACTCTTTTATGCTGAGACATGAGGAGCTATTTCATTCAGAAGGGCTATTGGAGAGATGAGAAGTGCTCCATTGTGTAACGTGTGGTTGGAGTATCCAGTGGAAACATCAACAGATTTATTCCACAATGGGGAAGGAGGCCTTGAGCTTGGTGCTGGCGTTCCAACATTTCAGCATTTAAATTGCGAATAACATGCATGAGACAAACCTTTATCACTGATCGTGACCCGGTAAAGTTTTGCGGAAGTCTAGGGAGAAAAATACCAGTCTGTTTCGATTGAGTTTATTATTGCTGCCATTCATTTTGAAATTATACAGGTGACAGGGCGAGAAACCCTACGTTTTGACACGTTGTGGAGACTTGGCAGGAATAAAATGCCTGAAATTGAAACTAGTTGTGAACATTTGTATGCTCACAGTCAATGTAATGTATATACATTTCAGACTACTAACAGAGGAAGATTAGGAGGTCTAAAATGAATCCACCGTTGTATATTGATGGAATATTGTATTAAAGATGGAGTTGTGAGAATTCTATCACTGTAAAAAGGTTATTTTCTCTTGGGTTTTTTTTAAAGAGAGGTTTTAAAGGCAGAGGTGCAGAACGTCTGTCTGAAAATAGTTTAAGTAAATAACTGAGATTTTATGTTTCATTAAAACATTGGTAACGATGGAAGGGCAGTGGCCAGCTCTCCCAGACCAGGGTTGCTCATTTTGTTTTTTGCTGCAGCATTCAGAAGCTGCTGGGGATCCCAGAAGGGGTGGAAGTTTTAATACGTGATCCCCAGCTGCTTTTCTCTCTGAGATCTCTGTTCATGTTATTTCTTCCTGGATTGGAAAACTGCTGTAAGGATCTGTATTTGAATATATCTTTGTGCCAAGCGGTGTAAACCAAGAAGGTACGGTATCTTTTGTTTGTGTAAGTGTTCCAACATATAAGCCATCACAAAATGTTCTTTTCTTTGATTGTATTTTAACTAAAGCGTTTGAACAGATTATATTT